>NW_028270157.1:46903687-48271823 GCF_037043375.1 Chiloscyllium plagiosum | reverse complement strand
CAGGAGATTTGGAAAAGCCCCCATAGAAACGAGAATCCACATCTGATGTAGAATTTCACTTAGCTTTGCCAGGGAAGCATACCCATAACCTATTGTAGTTGCACATGCTAAATTGAGCCACACTGTCCATGGTGATAGGGCCAACTGGGACTCTAACCTTAAGAAGGACTTTTCTCAAGCAATCTTGGGGACAATGTAATTATAGCTATTATTTAGTCATCATTTATCAACAATTTTCTGGCAATTTTCCAAGAAAGCCATGATCCGGCGACTAGAATAGAGGTTTATGCATAATCTCCTCAGATTTCCATTGAGGAGGGTGGCGTAGAAGTGGAAGAAAGAGGGAAACAAGCCATGGAGAGTAAGAATGGGGAAGGGAGGAGGAAAGAAAGGTGCAGAGGATGGATAAAACAATGGAAGAGGAAGTGGAGTGGGAGATGGAAGTAAGAGTGAAAACAGCAGGCACAAACCTCAAGGAGAAAGGAGAAAGCACAGAGAAAAGGAACTGGAAGGAAGCAAAAGAGGGTACACTAGGAAAAGACAATTTAGATCAGTGGAAGAAGAAGAATAGATTGTTGAGAATCTAGCCATTGGAGAAGAAGAAACCAACCACTATGAGTTTGAGAGGTATTATTGGGGATTGGAAACACAGTGTTTTGTGGTTATTATAAAATAGGAAATATGAAGTAATGTACAGTCTACACTGGAAGGAAGAATTAGGAATTTGAAATTTTGCTCAAAGGATGTGGATAAAGTATCATAGTCCAAAGTATCTTCCCATCAAATGGCCAGTCTAAAGTCATGGCTCTGAAGAGTTCATGTTCTTGCTACATTGGCCATAATCATTCTACCAATGGCAGACATAATCTGTGGGTGGAGACGACGAGTTCTGCTCTAGTTCCCTGAGGGAATAGATGTGCCAAATACCTGAGGTCCTATTAATTATACCTGAATAATTCTAGCTGTTGTTATTGCTACCATAAACCTTGCTATCTAAGAACAGTGCTGCTTCTGTAGGTACTCCAGGCTGGTCTAGCCTGTACCACGAATCACTAAATAGGGGTAAATCAAAGGGAGACTGGAGTGGTGAATTACCTCAAATAACCCTTACTCAGTATTATATACTGATAGAAGTAACAAATAGAGTCATAGAGTCATCGAGATGGACAGAACAGAAACAAACCCTTCGGTCCAACTCGTCCATGCCGACCAGATATCCCAACCCAATCTAGTCCCACCTGTCAGCACCCGGCCCATTCCCCTCCAAACCCTCCCTATTCATCTACCCATCCAGATGCCTTTTAAATGTTGCAGTTGTACCAGCCTCCACTACTTTCTCTGGCAGCTTATTCCATACACACAACCTCCCTCTGAGTGAAAATGTTGCCTCTTAGATCTCTTTTATATCTTTCCCCTCTCACCCTAAACCTATGCCCACTAGTTCTGGACTCCCCCACCCCAGGGAAAAGACTTTGCCTATTTATCCTAACCATGCCCCTTATGATTTTATAAATCTCTATAAGGTCACCCCTCGGCCTCCGACGCTCCAGGGAAAACAGCCCTAGTCATAGAGTCATAGAGATGTACAGCATGGAAACAGACCCTTTGGTCCAACCTGTCCATGCCGACCAGATATCCCAACCCAATCTAGTCCCACCTGCCAGTATCCGGCCCATAGTTCTCCAAACCCTTCCTATTCATATATCCATCCAAATGCCTCTTAAATGTTGCAATTGTACCAGCCTCCACCACATCCTCTGGTAGCTCATTCCATACAGATACCACCCTCTGCGTGAAAGAGTTGCCCCTTAGGTCTCTTTTCTATCTTTCCCCTCTCACCCTAAACCTATGCCCTCTAAGTCTGGACTCCCCAATCCCAGGGAAAAGACTTTGTCTATTTATCCTATCCATGCCCCTCATAATTTTGTAAACCTCTATAAGATCACCCCTCAGCCACCGACGCTCCAGGGAAAACAACCCGCCTGTTCAGCCTCTCCCTATAGCTCAAATCCTCCAACCCTGGCAACATCCTTGTAAATCTTTTCTGAACCCTTTCAAGTTTCACAACATCTTTCCGGTAGGAAGGAGACCAGAATTGCACGCAATATTCCAACAGTGGCCTAACCAATGTCCTGTACAGCCGCAACATGACCTCCCAACTCCTGTACTCAATACTCTGACCAATAAAGGAAAGCATACCAAACGCCTCCTTCACTAACCTATCTACTTGCAACTCCACTTTCAAGGAGCTATGAACCTGCACTCCAAGGTCTCTGTTCAGCAACACTCCTGTTGGGAATATACAATGATCGGTTTCTGGAATCTTGCTAATGGAGGAATGGTTACTGAATAAGCTGTAGTTTATTTCTAGTTTGCTCCCTGGAGGTGCATTGCTTAAAATTAGATCTCGTGCCATCATGGTCATCCAAGATTATGATAATGTTAGAAATTTGATGTCACTCGCCATTTATAATATTTAATAAATGATTCACAACTCTCTGTGAATTTAGAAAAGTAATAGTGCTGCAGACAGTGTCGTGAAGAAATGATTTGAAAGGATCAGAAAGGCTGAAGATCATTACCGCAGAGAGCTACTCTCTGGGTTAACTGGAAATAAAACATAAAGAGATAGATGCAGTTTCAAATGTCAGGATGAAATTGGCCTAGATGCAGACGTGTTTTGCAACATAAATGTGCAGTGGGGTTGTTTCAAATATGAAAGCATGACATAGCTGCAATACTCACCTATACTTCATGCTGGGGTTTTTCAACTTAGAATAATTCATATTTTTTGAGAATCCCTTTAAAGGGTGGTATTTTCCCACCTGAGTAAGGAGAGTAACTGAAAAGAAAGATAATTGAGTAGTCAATTGTGCAGCAAATCAAAGTTTTTAAATCTACACGACCCTGCCAATCTGCATATAAATGCAAAAATGGTGTGCACATCAAAAGTAAAGGATGAGCAACTATTAAGGATTCCAAGTTAAATATTATGCTGACTCTAGGATAAACATGCCTATGGCAGATGAGGGGTGTGCTACTTTGTTTATGAAAGTCTGGGCTTGTTCTGTTACAGAACCCTCATTTTTGCTAGAGCTGTTGTTATGATCTCAGACCAGACTGCCAAATTTACATTGTGATCTGGCCAGGGATCAGTAAGAAACTGTCATGAAATATTCCACAGGAGGCTGGAAGAACACAACAAACCAGGGCAGCATCAGGAGGTGGAGGATTCAACGTTTCAGGTATAACTCTTCTTCTGGAATGGAGGTGGGGTTGGGGGGAGTTGCAGATAAAAAGGGGAGGGGAGGGTTATGGGTGGGGGGGGAATGGTGACGTACTTATAGGTGAACACAGGTGGTGGGTACGACCTAGTTGGCCAATGGGAGGAATGAATCCGGTTGGTAGCTAGAAGGAAGGGCGGAGGGATGGAAGGGAGGAGGTGGGGCCAGGAAATGGTGTAGGAGGATGGGTGTGAAAGTTATTGGAAATTGGAGAACTCAATGTTGAGTCGTCTGGGCTGTGGGCTACCCAGACGGAAGGTAAGTTGTTGTTCTTTCAATTTGCGGTCTGATTTGCTGTAGCAATGGAGGAAACTGAGGACGGATATGTCGGAGAGGGAGTGGGAAGGTGAATTGAAACAAGTGGTGACCGGGAGGTCAGGCTGACTCTTACGGGCCCGGCTGAGATGCTTGGTGAAACGTTCCCTAAATTTATGTTTAATCTCACTGATGTAAAGAAGGCCACATTGGGAGCACTGGATACTGTAAACTAGGTTGGAGAAGAGGCAGGTGAACTTCTGTTTCACCTGGAAGGACTGTTTGGAGCCTTGGATGGAGGTGAGGGAGTGGGTGTGCTGGCAGATTTTGTACCTTTTACAGTTGCAGGGGGAGGTACTGGGGAGTTCGGGACTGGGGGGGCAGTGTTGGTGGGGAGGGTAGCACGAACCAAGGAGTGGCGGGAATTTACGGACAAGAATTTGTCAAAGTAACAGATCACAAACTCCTGCTAGGGTGCTGAAGGAAGTCAAGGCAGTGCCGCCCATAGCTTCCAGTAGAATTCAGCGGCACATAGTACAAGTTAGAACACCATCCAGGAAGCCAAGTGGCTAAAACCGTTGCCTTGAGCCACGACCCACTTACAGATACATAACCGGTGGTGTCTCCCCGGAAGAGTGTGTTTTAGTTTTAAACTTCCCGGACACCCTTCCAGTCACTGCTGACAATATCTGACCATGGACACAACAAAATCCGGTCATGGTGAAACTAAAGCAGCTGGTAGTAATGGGGGAAACAGAAGGACCATCGTGACCCAAATTGAAATCTTTCTGGACCTGGCGAGACCACGTTGGCACATCACAATGGGGAGCAAGTGTGATTATGCCAAGTAAAGGTCACTGTCAGATATTAATTGAACTCCACCAGGGTCATCCCAGAATGAAGATGCTAGCAAGAAGCTATGTTGGGTGGACAGGGTTGGATGCTGACATACCTGCTTTTGTGGGGCAATACCCAGAGTGGCCAACAAGAACAAAAATGACTAACAGCAGCACCCCCACATCTGTGGGAATGGCCAGGAAAACTCTGGACTCGGTTGCATGTCAACTAGGCCAGTCCTTTAATGGGCTCAATATTCCTGGCCATTGTGGACGCCTATTCAAGTGCTCAGATACATAAACTGCGTTCGGCAAACTCAGGGATGATTGAGGAGCTGTGAGCATCGCTTACAATACATGGACTCTCGGAAGTATTGGTCACTGTCAATGGGACATCATTCATCAGAAGAAAATTTGTATATTTCCTAAAGTTCAATGGCAATCAGCTCATAAGGACAGTTCCATACCATCCATTGACCAATGGCCTAGTGGAAAGAGCTGTCCAAACATTGAAGGCAGGCTTAAAGAAGCAGCTTACAGCATCAACTGATACCAAACTGTCCCAGTTCCTGTTCGATTGTAGGACCACTCCTTGCAACAACAGGGATAGCTCCAGTAGAGTTGTTAATAGGGAGAAACTCCACACCAGGTTAAACCTGATATTCCCAAACCTGAGGGGGAGAGTGAAATGGGAGCAGGAACATCAATGCCAGCCACATGCTGCTTCTAAGTGAGAGAGACAATTTAAATCAAGGGATGAAGTTTGGTGCTGCACCCATGGAAATGGCCCTGTGTGGCTATGAGGCAAGGTTGACACAAAGTCAGGTTCCGTCACTTACAAAGTTCGGGTAACTGATACAGTCCTGAACAAACATGTGGATTATCTTAAAGGGGCAGGAGTAAAACCTACCTGGCCCCTCAGAACAGCCGCAAAGTCAGTCAGAAACTATAGGTTCTCCCCCTCCGTCTAGTGTTGAGCAAATCTCAGAGTCCAAGATGGGTGTAGCCTTGATACCATTACCACCAGAAGAAGAGGAGGGAACTCCCCAAGATACTTCAAACAGAAGAGGTGGACTACGATCTGGTGTACGCCACCTGTGTCAGAGTCTGAATCAGAGGAACTGGAATTGGGTGAAAATGTCACAGGAAAAGCCAAAAGCCAAAGACTAGGCCTACATCTCCGGACTTGGGTTGGGGGTGGGGTGGGGGTGAGGAATGTAGCGATTGCAACCAGGTTGACCTTGTTGACTATGAGGTCATTGATTGGGGTTGTTAACCTGGCTGATCAATATAACCCAGGAGAAACTCTGTCTTGTGAGTGGACTCTGTCGCTTGTGGTTTGCACTGTACCCTTATGTGTTTATTGTGTTTGCACTATACCTTATCATGTAGTTGTGATTGAATCGTGTCTGCAATGTGCAATGTGTTTTGTGTATCTCTGGGGAGAGATAACTTTGCTGGGGATGTTGATGTGTTGGCACTGTTTTTTGGCTGTTTGCTGTGTGTTTATATTTGAAGGATTGCAACGTAGTTTACTTTGTTGGTTCGGTGTATTGTTCTTCCTCTTGTTTATAGGGGGACTTGAAGCATTTGTTTTTGAGACCCCATTTCTTTGTAGTTTTTGTTTGACTGTTAACTGTTAGTGCGTCATGTGTATTGTCAATTTGTATAACATTGAATAAGATATATATAAAACCCAGGAGAGATTCTGCCTTGTGAGTGGACTCTGTCTCCTTGCACTTTGTGTTGTATCCTTATATGTATATTGTGTTTGCACTATACCTTATTGTGCAGGATGCAATTGAATCGTGTCTTCACATGTGCATTTTGTTTTGTGTATCTCTGGGGAGAATTAATTTGCTGGGGGTGTTGTTATGTGGGTTTCCTTTTATGCACTACTTTTTGGCTGTTTGCTTTTGTGTTTTTATTTGGAGGACTGTGATGTGGTTTGTTTTGTTAGTTCTGTGTATTGGTTTTTCTTTTGGTTATAGGGAGACTTGAGGTGTTTGTTTTCGAGACCTTGTTTCTTTGTAGTTTTCTTGCTTGTTTATTGAAAAAAATATATAATCCAGGAGATTAGAATCTGTTCAATTCAGGCAACTGACTCTGAGCTGGCTGGCTACAGTCAATCTGCTGTGCACATGTAAATAACAGGTGACTTGGTGATGGGATACCAGCTTTGGTGCAGTTGTTTCATGAAATCATCCTTCCACCACTATTACCGTCCTTTCCTGAGTCCATGCTTCTTTGGTCTGTAGAAACTGAACTTCAGCATTCACTCAAGGCTACAATTACAGGTCTTCATGGTTAGCCTAGCCATGCTAGTCTTAATCCTAGGCTTTTTTCCCCTGACTTCTAATCTTACTCAGTTACATCAAGCAAGTACTACTTGGGACTTTACAACCCACATTCTCTCAGCTGCACTTAAGTATTAATGCTCATAGACTTATTCCAAGGCTCTTATGTCTCTCCAACACAGAACTTGAGACCTTTCCACTTTCTCAGTTCTCCAGGACTACTACTTCTAGTCTCAACTCCAAAAGTTGGCTGCCTACTAATTCCAAGAACCACTTCTGAAGTTCTAACTGTAGACTTGGATTCCTCACTAAGCCCTTGCACAGAATCTATGGAATACTGCTAACTGCACCACTCATAACATGGAGTCTGCTTCTTTCTCTCTCTCACACATCCTCATTCACTGCCTATAATGTTTCAAATCCTTTTCAGTGAGTCCTGAACTGTTCTGTGTGACCCACTGAAAACCTAAGTCTGTCCCTTTTGGAACTCTCTGTTCCATAAATGTTAACAGTCTTAGATTACAGTCTTGAGCAGAACTAGAAAAGGTTACAGAAAGTGGGTTTTGTCACACCAGATAGTTCCTAACATGACAAAACCAGATTGCAGTGTATAAGTCAAGCTTTGAGGCTTTGAAAAATCCTTCCAAAAATGGGGATAAAATTATGTGCTTCTCGCAACATGCAAACTGTTGGTATTGATAGTTGATGATCAGAATTTTGAAATGTGAAAGAAAAGCATAATTCAATTAAATGAATATATCAAATTTTATTCAAACACTACCACACCATGGCAGTTTGTAAAATTTGAATTTAATAAAAATCTGGAATAAAAGCTTGCCTAATACAATCCTATAACAATTGTCATAAAATTGGTTCACTGATGTCTTTTAGGGAAGGAAAGCTTTGTTGGATCTGGCCTGCATGTGACTCCAGCCCCACAGCAGACAGTTGACTTTTAGTTGCCTTCTGGCCATTTATGGATTACTGGCACAACCAGTGACACTCACATCCCATGAATGAATTGAAAATAGAAATAATTCTACAAAGATAGTTTGAACCAGAACTACCATTTGGAAGGACAAGGGCAGCAGGTACATGGGAACACCACCTCCTGCAAGTTCCCCTCAAGTCATATGCCATCCTGACTTGGAACTATGTTCCCATTCCTTCACTGTCATTGGGTCAAAATCTTGAAACTTCTTTAACTAACAACCTTGTGGGTGTAACTACAAATAAGGACTGCTGTAGTTCCAAAGGATAGCTCATCACCACATTTTTAATGTAATTAGGGATGGGTAATAAATGTTGCCATAACAATGAATGAATAAAAAAACTTTCACATTGAATCAAATCATCTGGCAAGATAATAAACATCTTGTTGCATATATAAAAACACCTTAAGTTCTTAAATTAGCATACAAATTTATTGCAGCTGCCATCTTCAGCCTTACAACTAAATCATTTTTCCATATTTAGCCATTACGATAATGAACAACTGAGCCAATAATTTAAAAAAAGCCTATGTTGAATCCGTAAATTGTGCTAATTTTGCTGATCTCAACTGAAGCAGAAATAAGGGTTACAATAGCTTCTGAGCCGCGATACAGCAAAGTGGTCAGGATTACTGGCCCTGATCACTGTTAAGTCACTTCTGTATACGGTTGCTGAAGATCAGGCTTAATCATCAGAACGTCAGCTGTTCTGATGAAGAGTCACTGGATCAAAACATTAACTCCTTTTTCTTCCCACAGATGCTCCGAGACCTGCTGAGTTTCTCCAGCAATTTCTGTTTTTGTTTCAGAGTCCCAGTATCTGCAGTTCTGTTTGATTTCGGGCCTAATCATGCTTCTTTATTTTATATACTATTTCCTTCTGGCTAACTTCATTTAACAATTTCAATTTTTTATGATTTGGAGGTGCCGGTGTTGGACTGGAGTGTACAAAGTTAAAAATTACACAACACCAGGTTATAGTCCAAGAGGTTTATTTGGAAGTACTAGCTTTCGGAGCGCTGTTCCTTCATCAGGAGTATAAGATACTAAACTTTTGCTATAAATTCTGTGTTTTACAATGTGATGCAACTGAAATTATATATTGAAAAAGACCTGGATTGTTTGTTAAGTCTCTCATCTTTTAGAATGACCATGTTGGTTTCAGTTCTTTCATGGCTGAAGATGTGTTGCTGGAAAAGCGCAGCAGGTCAGGCAGCATCCAAGGAGCAGGAGAATCGACGTTTCGGGCATGAGCCCTTCTTCAGGAATGAGGAAAGTGTGTCCAAACTTGAGGACACACTTTCCTCATTCCTGAAGAAGGGCTCATGCCCAAAACGTCGATTCTCCTGCTCCTTGGATGCTGCCTGACCTGCTGCGCTTTTCCAGCAACCATTTTCAGCTCTGATCTCCAGCATCTGCAGTCCTCACTTTCTCCTCTTCAGTTCTTTCATATGTAAATCCCAGAACTTCTTTTTTAATATTACATTTTCAAGTGAACTTTAACAATAGGTGCCATGTTGTCTCAGATAATGCACTGAGGGTGTGAGTTGCCCTGTGTGAGGCTCTGTGCGCCAATGTTCAGACTGATTCTATTTCTAAAAAAGGATTTATAGAATCCTACATGGATTCTTGCAGTTTTTGAGATAAATCAAATTTAATTCTGCAAGTACAAATTCATCCCACAAACCTGTGTGTGTGTGTGTGGGAGGTGAATATGAGTGTCTGTGAGAGAGTGTGTGTGAGTGTAAAGGGGTATAAGTCTGAGAGGGTGGGTTGGGTGTGAGCATGTGAGAGAGGGTCTGCGTGAATGAATGGGTCTGTAGGAGTGTGTGTATAGTATAGTGGGGTCACCTGTAGTGTGACATGAACCCAAGGTCCTGGTTGAGGCCATCCCCATGGTACCAAATTTGGCAATCAGCCTCTGCCAAATTTGGCAATTTGCCTGTCCCAAAGTCCGCCTTGGAGGATGGTCACCTGAAGGTCTGGGGGGGAACACTCCGGCCTGGTGATTGTTGTGCTGTGTCCATTCATCCGTTGCCATAGCCTCTGCTTGGTCTTGCCAATGTACCATGCCTCAGGGTATCCTGCAGTGTCTGTTGTGAACTGGTGGAGATGACATGGCATCTATTGTTAAAGTTCACTTGAGAATGTAACTTTAAAAAAAAAGTTCTGTGATTTACATATGAAAGAACCACGGTGGCACAGAAGTTAGCACTGCTGCCTCACAGCGCCAGAGACCAGGGTTCAATTCCTGCCTCAGGCAGACTGTCTGTGTAGAGTTTGCACTGTGGGCGGCACAGTGGTTAGCACTGCTGCCTCACAGCGCCAGAGACCAGGGTTCAATTCCTGCCTCAGGCAGACTGTCTGTGTGGAGTTTGCACATTCTCCCCGTGTCTGCGTGGGTTTCCCCCGGGTGCTCTGCTTTCCTCCACAGTCCAAAAATGAGAACGTTAGGTGAATTGGCCATGCTAAATTGTCCAATGTGTTAGGTGTAGGAGTAAATGTAGGGGAGTGGGTCTGGGCGGGTTGCGGATCGGTGTGGACTTGTTGGGCTAAAGGGCCTATTTCCACACTGTAAGTAATCTAATCAAACTGAAACCAACATGGTCATTGTAAAAGATGAGAGACTTAACAAACAATCCAGGTTTTTTTCAATATATCAATTCAGTTACATCACACTGTAAACTTTTGCTATAAATTCTGTGTCTTATGATCTTATTCTCCACAACCAACTGATGAAGGAGCAGCAGTCTGAAAGCTAGTGCTTCCAAATAAACCTGTTGGACAATAAACTGGTGTTGTGTGATTTTTAAATTTTGTTGCTAAGTTTTCTTTGTTGATAATGCTATCTCATTTAAAACAAATTGGTTAATGTCAGTCTTTAAATGATGCTGATGGAAAGTCAAACTGCATGTTCATAGTTATCCAACAGTTCACAGTCTCTGCCAATATGGAGATGATCAACATCAGTCTTTAATTACAGTCAATGTATTACGTCATGGGAGAGGTAACCAATAATGTAATAAAGCTTGATGGACAATAGGTTCATTTCTGTTCAGCTATAACAAGTGGAATGAAACTGCACAAAGAGGAGTGTGTGGATCAAAGGAATTTGTAGGATAGTGGATAAGGCTCTATTTTTTTCCCTGTTTCAATCTGAAAATGATTAGGTCATCATTATCCCATACTGTTCATTGCCCAATGTGGCCATAACACTCCTAACTACTATTTCACATGATCCTGCACTTAATTGGCAAATATCATGCCTCCAACAAGAAATTGTCTGCCAAAAGTGTGTTGTGTATATGTAATAAACATTTCAACAATAGTTGTGGAATTGATGAACAATTTATATTGGGTTTTCTGATATATGATTTTGTCACATGAACTTATCTGTTGATAACGTCAAGCCAGAAGATGACCCCTCTGTATTTGTATGAAAATTGTGGAGTTGTTGGACAAGGATCCAATCTAGGAGAAAATGAGGACTGCAGATGCTGGAGATCAGAGTCAAGAGTGTGGTGCTGGAAAAGTACAGCAGGTCGGGCAGCATCAGAGGAGCAGGAGAATCAACATTTCGGACATTCCTGATGAAGGGCTTATGCCCGAAATGTCGATTCTCATGGTCCCCTGATGCTACCTGACCTGCTGTGCTTTTCCAGCAACACACTCTCGACAGAGAGCCAATCTAGGTCAGCAGGTGTTTGTTTTTAATTCATTCATGGGATGGGGGCGGTGTTGACTAGGCTAACATTTATTGCCAATCCCAGAGGGCTGTTAAGAGTCAATCACATTGCTATGGTCTGGAGTCATATGTAGTCCAGACCAAGTAAGGATGGCAGTTTCCTTCTCTAAAATACATTAGTGAACCAGATTGGTTTTTTAAACAATTAACAAAGGTTTCATGGTCATCATTAGACTCTTAAATCCAGATTATTTTTTAAATTGTGTGAAAGGGTGTGATTTTTCTCTTTTCTGGAGGTGGCAAGGAAAAGTGGTGAGAAGGTGAAATATTGGGTAAGATGACCCTGTTGAGAAGCTTTTCTCAGCACCCCATTATTTGAGTTATTGATGAAAAAGTCTATGGGCTTCAATTTGCCATCTCCCTATTCACTGCCCAGTGGGGGAGAAACATGGTTAGTTTCCCAACTTGAAAGCATGGTGATCTGCCTTTGGGTTGTGAATGGGCCTACAACTGCCTGAATATGGGGATAATCAGAGGCATGGACAGGCAGCAAGAGGATGGCCTCTGAAACCCTCTGACTGGCTGAATTGCCAATGTTGTGACCTGTGATTCACCACAAATTCCACCCATATTTGCCTGTTAACTCTTAATGAGATGATTAGTAGATGACTGGGTGGGCTTTTGGCAGTGATGAACAATAAAGTTAGTCACTAATTCAGAAATCCACTCCTACATGTAAACAAAAGATGGAAATATTCTGCTTTTATGTCTTAGCACACTTTGTGACTTGTATGTAAAGTTCAAAAGATGCCAAACGCAATTTGATACTTGGAATTAAACATAAAAAATCTCTTCTACTTAGTGAAAGTTTATAATTTCATTTTTTAGATATTTAGAGTACTAAATGAGTAGATAGTAGAAGGATTACAGTGTACAGGAGTTTTGTGATTCTGAAACGTGACTAGTCTCAATGCATTTTAAAAGAGTTATTAGATCTAAAAACACCTAAAACACTGTTTAAATACAAATAATAATAACAGAACATAACAATTAATAATTTTCCCCAAATTTTCCCATAGCTTTTTATGGGGGGAGGATGGGAGAGGAGAGGGAAATTCACATATTTGAAACAATGAAATGAACCTTTTGCACTCAGTACTGGCTCCAATCCCACATTCATCACAACATTCTCTTCAACACGTTTAGGACATGGACATTGCTGGCTGGCCGGCATTTATTGCCTTTCAATAGTTGCTCTTGAGAAGGTGATGGTGAGCTGCCTTCTTGAACCATTATAATCGACGTTCTATAGGTTGACTCACAATGCTCTTAGGGAGGGAATTCCAGGATTTTGACCGAGTAACAGTGAAGGATCAGTGATATATTTCCAAATCAGGATGATGAGTGGTTGAGGGAACCTTTCAGGCGATGGTGTTCCTATGTACCTGCTGCCTTTATCCTTCTAGATGGAAGTGGTCATGGGTTTGGAAGGTTATATCTGAGGATCTTTTGTGAATTTCTGCAGAGCATTTTGAATATAGTAAACACTGCTGCGACTGAGCGCTGGTGGTGGAGGGAGTGGATGCTTGTGGATGTAGTGCCAATCAAATGTACTGCTTTGTCCTGAATGGTGTCAAGCTTCTAGAGTGTTATTAGAACTGCACCCATCCAGGCAAGTGGAGAGAATTCCATCACACTCCTAACTTGTGCCTTGTAGAAGGTGGACATCCTTTGGGGAGTCAGGTGGTGATTTACTTGCTTCTGTATTCCTAGCCTCTGACCTGCTTTTGTAGCCACTATTTTTCTGTGATGAGTCCAGTTGAGTTTCTGGTCAATGATAACCCTAAGAATGTTAACAATGGGGGATTAAATGATCCAATGAATACTAAGACGCGGTTATGTAGAGCATGGATCACATCTTTCTGCTTTGTTTCTACAATGTCATTTTAGAAACCAATACACAAGGGACCCTCAGTTAAATTTTAATTTACTGTATCAGCTTACTTTATGGAATCTTGTTGACACATAATCATTTTATGTAGTGGACTTGTGTCCTCTTTGAATTGACTTAAAAATTATCCTGAATTTATTGCACATAGGTCCTTACAGTTACCACAGAATGTTTTCATTTACAGCTATTGGTCAGATTCAAATCCAGGTCCTAGACAAATTTATACATTCTTCTTCCTAAACACTATAAAAGAATAGGTCTGTGAATATTTGAGGCTGCATGGATTAGTGTGTGTATTTGCTTTAGAAATATTATGTTAACAATGACAGCTCTGGTTTTTAAGTGCAATCTCTTGCCTTTTTGCACACTGCTTTGTGACTTTACTTTTGACATATATCCCTTTAACAAATCATGTTCTATGGCCTAATGGGGAACTGTCACTCAAATACTTACAAGGTATTGTGAAGATAATTGTTTTCGGTTCACCTATTACCAGTTTAATACACATTTTAAGAATATACCCACTTGTTCCAGAATGCCTATGAGGCAAAAAGTTATCTACTATTTTTATGACCAAGGCCAGGGCAGGGAGTAATTTCTTCTCCTTTCATTTCTAAAGTTGATAGACTAAGAGTTTTATTTTTAAAAATGTGTTTTTTCAATTCAATATATACATAACCCTGTGTAAATCCATGAAGCTGGCCAAATCTGTGTTAGCAAGTAGAATTTGTTTTTATTTATAAAACTTTGGGATAAAGGTATTAACATTCGGCAAAGATAAAAACTGTACAGAATCCTATGACATTTGCACACTGGCATGCAAGAAAAAGTTACAGGGTGGTGTCATGTTCATGATAATGACCAAATAATCAATTGCTCATCAGGGACTGATTAACTCAGAGGGCTAGTCAATTTTAAATGGTTAGATGCAATATGAATTATGAAGCAGGCATTACAGCAAACAATATGATATATGTTTGCAAACACAAAATAGATCAACTGCCAGTGAGAGTTGGCTTGGCACCTTCACCATGCTGATGCCCACATTTTGACCAGGGCCATGGTGGAGCAGACAATAGAGATGCTAAAGGTCTGCTTCTGCTGTTTGGACCAGTCTGGGAGGGTGGTGGGAGAACTCCAGTGTAAAGAGGACAGAATGTGCCATACCATTCTGACGTGCAGTGCTTTGTGCAATATTGAGTAGGCAATGAGACAATGTCATAATGCTGAAGAGCTTGGGGAAAGTGAACAGTCATTCCTCATGGAGGATGAGGACATTCAACTGAAGGAATTCTCCTTATGGATGACAGGATTTGGGTTTTACTCATTTCAAAAACATACCTTATTCATTAAAAAAAAATAACATATATATAGTAACTGGAGGATGTTGATTCTGTGCACAATCTTTACATATGTAAAACAAACAGCCCAAGGCATTTCTTACTTATACAAAGCTATATTTATATCCATTTGAGGGACCGGGAGAGTCTGATAACTGAATGGACCCCAGTTTAATTTCAGCAGAAAGACCGCAGACGGTAGTCTTTCCCCACTGTGCCTTGGCAGTAGCTGCCCCAAGCATTAGTGTGTCCCTCAGCACGTGGTTAAAAATTACACAACACCAGGTTATAGAGCATCAGGGTTTATTTGGAAGCACTAGATTTTGAGGTGCTGCCTCTTCATCAGGTGGTTGTGGATAATAATGAAGAGGCAGCACTTTGTAGTGCTGTTAGAAAGTGCTGGTGATGAGGCATTCTGTGAAAAAACTTTGACAGTTTGCTCAGGGAACAATCTAACAGGATCCACCCTCTCCTTTTCCTGCAGGGTCTCAAAGATAGTATATGCTGACAACTTTTGATAGACTTGTGGTCAAAGGTGTTTTTCTTTACAAATTTCTCCATGAAGGACAGGTGAGACAGAATAGTCCACTGACAGGACTTAGCTGCCTTGGGAGCTACAAGTCAGACAGGCCTGATTCATCCCATTTCTAGTAGGTATGAGCTGGGTACAGTAGATCATCATGGACTGTGTTGGTCAAGATATCATCATTTGGTTTGAATTGTAGGTGTGAAGTGCACCCGAATTCATTTTTTTGAGTTCCCTTTTGATAGCTGTCAATAAATGTTCATGTTTGGACTTGTTCATATGCTTGCTACATGTGATGTTCACCTGATGGACAATGACAAGATGCAAATAATCACTGGGCTTTGGAGAAAGCGTATTGGGGGCTCAAACAGGGTGTTTAGTCAGGATATGTCTACATCCAGCGAAATGGTCTGTACTTGTTAAACAGCGACCAGATTAAAAGGGTGGATTGTATGTATGATGGAGTGTCAGTCATGTTAGATATGTGCCATGAGCATCATGGCTTTGTGACTCCTAACAATACTGAATTGCGAATACTTGTCTGGATGCACACTGCCTGCTCAAAGGTGACATTGTTGCAAGAGATGCAGGTCTTTTGGTGGATATCTACTCAGTGCTGAGTTGTTTGAGGAAAAGTGCTCATTAATATGGGGCTAGAATCGCGTGAAGGAAACCATAGGGGCAAAGTAGATAGATTTTTGTTAAGATATGATGAAAATCTTGTTGAGCCTCATAATGAGTGTCATTCAAATAACTTAATGCAACTTGCACTTTGGCAAAATAATCATAAGATTCAACCTTTTACCTCCATCTAAGTGATATATCCCAAAAGAAAGGGATAAACATACACTAGGTACCAAAATTCACTCTGGTATCAGTGCGGGTATGATTTCTTTATGTATCGATAATTGCATAATTAGATTAGATTCCCTACAGTGTGGAAATGAATGTGTCTCTTCAAGGTATACTCTCTACTAGCTGTGAGACATCATCAGATAGAATCATACAATCCCTACTGTGTAGAAAGACAACAATATATATAAATGTGTGCAATGCAAAGCAAAGTTGACTTGCAAAGGTTTTTTCAGCTTTTTATTGACAAATATTCACTATTTGCACACCTAATTTGGAAATATTTAATCTTTCCTTCACAATCATTGAATGGAAAGTGACTTGCCAAGATTTACAAGTAGATAAGTTATGAGGAGCTACTCCTCCAGGCAATGTTTTGCCATCACCAGCAGTTCTCATATTTGGGAAACAGATCCACACAGTCCCACACTCCTTCCCACACTCTCATGACACAACTGCACGTGTACAATTAATTATTGGAAAGAAGGATGAAATGGTAGAAAATATGATCATTAAGTTTGTAGACAGTTATCCCAACTTAGATCAGGACACAGCATACAAGTGCCAGTGTTTGCATGAGCACATATGTTCATGGAAAGATACAACTTCATAATGTTTAGCATAGGTCGTATAAAGGTGAAATGAGTACTGGCCACGTCCTGTGAAGAAACAGACAATGTATTTGAACCACACATTACCAACCACCCATCACTCAAGATGACAACTCAAGTACTGAAGTTATCATTTTAGACAACAACAAATGATATACATTCATTAATGATGACAGATAACACACTACAGAGCAAACTAAATCACTAAGTTGTGATAATTGAACAAAATCATGTCATGTCTTAAGTCCACCAAGTAATTATCTGAATTACACAGACAACATATGTGTGCATCATTGTGCGTCCTCGTATCAGGAAAATTGGTGACCCATTCTTTAAAGGAAAAAGGAGACCTTTTTATGGCATAGATTCCAGACAGCAGATGCCTGTACTGTTAAGACCATTACATCTCTAATATATGTCAACTTATGGCAGAGATAAGGCCTGAGGATGAAAATAAAATTGTTGAGAGAGAGCGTAGTTGTATTATTATTCCATCTTGATGTACAAATAGATGAGTTTGTAATGTTAGTTCTTCCAGATGGAGTTTTAAATATGTAACAGCTGCCTGTTGGGCAAACTATGGAGGCAATCTACAATAATAAAGGATCTCCATTGTCAAAGCTACCAAGATGCCATTGAAACAGATAGGTCAGCACCCTCTCAGTAGACATCCTTTGTCTTTGGCTGTTCCTGCAGACAAGAGGTCTAATTGCTTCTTGTTGGTTTCAATTATCTTAATAGCAATCAGCTCGAAGCAATGTTGTGTAAGCAGCCATTTTGTAATCTCTTCTGGAGCTTGGCCAGCTTGTGGGTCAGGTGGCTTCTGCAGTTATTTTAAAACTGTGTCCATACTCATTTAAAGGTGTTCTCTTTCAAATGAAAGTTGCAGTCATTAAAGCAATTAATAGAATTCAAGACTAATAGTCTGTATGTTCTAAACTCACATGGCCAATTCTCTTTTGAAGACTCATTTTGAAGATTTCAGTCAGCATATCTTTATTCTCTCCATTTCTAAAGATGGGAGCACGGTGGCACAGTGGTTAGCACTGCTGCCTCACAGTGCCAGAGACCTGGGTTCAATTCCTGCCTCAGGCAACTGTCTGTGTGGAGTTTGCACATTCTCCCCATGTCTGCGTGGGTTTCCTCCCACAGTCCAAAAGTGTGCAGGTTAGGTAAGTTGGCCATGCTAAATTGCTCATAGTGTTCGGTGTAGGGGAATGAGTCTGGGTGATTTGCTCTTCGGAGGGTCAGCGTGGACTTGTTGGGCCGAAGGGCCTGTTTCCACACTGTAAGTAATCTAATCTTATAATAATTCTATCCTTTCCCAGTTTTGTTGGACTTTACAAAAGAACATATCTTTAAGTTGGAATTTCCAATACTGAATACGCTTTTACAAAGGATTGAAGATGGGAATTTAGTCTAACTGGGATGTAATGGTGCCTTTGACGAACAAAGGTATTTAGGGTTTAGAATTCTTTTGTCCTCACTTTCCTCTCTAGCTTCATTTTCAAATGGCCATCTTCGGCTATTTTTGCTACTTCTAGCAGGATACTTCTACCCCTCTCTTCGACTGGGATCATTCTTTCTGTGACAGCCTCAATCACTCTTCAATTCCTCACTGCATGTAACTTCCCTTGCAATCGCCAAAGGTACAACATTTCCTATTCACTTCCTCTCTCCTCATTGTCCAAAGCCCCAGTCACACTTTTCAGGTAAAACGGTGCTTTTTTAATACTTCTTTCAATCTAGTGTACAATATACAGAGGAACCTCAATGATCCGGCATTCGATTATCCGAATTTAAGATTATCCGGCAAGATCACAAGGTCTCGATGCTTGGCTAAACTGTGTTGTCCGGCGTTCGATTATCCAAACATTCGATTATCTGATAAAATACTCCCTGCCTGTGTCGTTCAGTTAATCAAGGTTCTCCTGTCGACTGCTCACTATGTGGTCTCATTTACTTAAGTGAGACCAAATACAAACTGGATGACCAGTTTGCGAAGCACCTCCACTCTGTCTGTAGAAATGACCCCAACCTTCCAGGTGCTTACCATTTCAATAAACCATCTTGTTCCCATCCTAATAGTTCAGTCCTTGGCCTCCCTACAGTGTTCCAGTGAAGCTCAATTCCAGCTGAAGGAACAACTACTTATTTTCTGCTTAGGTACATTATAGCCACTAGGACTCAATATTAAATTTCACAACTTCAGAGTATAGTCTCTGTCTCTTTGATTTGTCTTACTTCCCCCAGTCTCCTCGTGCTGTGTCTTGTTTGTGAAATGTCGGTTTTGCTCTCAGCAGAGTGAACTCATTTTCTCCTTTTTCACAGACACCATTTACACTTATTTAACACCTCTATCTTTTCTTTACTACCCGCAAAACCTGTTGAATTTGCTCTCCCCCGGTGTACACAGAAAGCCATCATTTTCGACTTCCTGACCAATTCAAAGAAAAGTCATACTAGATTCAAAACATTAACTCTGTTTTACTCTGTACAGATTCTTTAGACCTGCTGAGTTTCTCCAGCCTTTCTGTTTTTATATCAGTTTTCTAGCATCTGCATTCTTCATTAATTTTCTGGTGACTATTTAATACTGATGGCCTCTAGTTATGATCTTAGATTAGATTCCCCACAGTGTGGAAACAGGCCCTTTGGACCAACAGGTCCACACTGACCCTCTGAAGAGTAGCCCACCCAAACCCCTTTTCCCTCTGACTAATGCACTTAATTGACAATTTAAGCATGGCCAAAGAACTTTTGAAAGTTGATTGGAGGCAGATGTTCGCAGGTAAAGGGACGGCTGGAAAATGGGAAGCCTTCAGAAATGAGATAACAAGAATCCAGAGGAAGTATATTCCTGTCGGGGTGGAAGGGATGGCTGGTAGATACAGGGAATGCTGGATGACTAAAGAAATTGAGGGTTTGGTTAAGAAAAAGAAGGAAGCATATGTCAGGAAGCATATGAAGGAAGCATAGGATAGATCGAGTGAATCCTTAGAAGAGTATAAAGAAAGTAGGAGTATACTTAAGAGGGAAATCAGGAGGGCAAAAAGGAGACATGAGATAGCTTTGGCAAATAGAATTAAGGAGAATCCAAAGGGTTTTTATAAATATATTAAAGACAGAAGGGTAACTAGGGAGAGAATAGGGCCCCTCAAAGATCAGCAAGGCGGCCTTTGTGTGGAACCACAGAAATTGGGGGAGATACTAAATGAATATTTTGCATCAGTATTTACTGTGGAAAAGGATATGGAAGATATAGACTGTAGGGAAATAGATGGTGACATCTTGCAAAATGTCCATATTACAGAGGAGAAAGTGCTGGATGTCTTGAAACAGGTAAAGGTGGATAAATCCCCAGGACCTGATCAGGTGTACCCGCAAATTCTGTGAGAAGCTAGAGAAGTGATTGCTGGGCCTCTTACTGAGATATTTGTATCATCAATAGTCACAGGTGAGATGCTGGAAGACTGGAGGTTGGCAAACATAGTGCCACTGTTTAAGAAGGGTGGTAAGGACAAGCCAGGGAACTATAGACCAGTTAGCCTGACGTCAGTGGTGGGCAAGTTGTTGGAGGGAATCCTGAGGGACAGGATGTACATGTATTTGGAAAGGCAAGGACTGATTCGGGATAGTCAACATGGCTTAGTGTGTGGGAAATCATGTCTCACAAACTTGATTGAGTTTTTTGAAGAAGGAACAAAGAAGATTAATGAGGGCAGAGCAGTAGATGTGATCTATATGGACTTCAGTAAAGCGTTCGACAAGGTTCCCCATGGGAGACTGATTCACAAGGTTAGATATCATGGAATACAGGGACCACTAGCCATTTGGATACAGAACTGGCTCAAAGGTAGAAGACAGAGGGTGGTGGTGGAGTGTTGTTTTTCAGACTGGAGGCCTGTGACCAGTGGAGTGCCACAAAGATTGGTGCTGGGCACTCTACTTTTTGTCATTTACATAAATGATTTGGATGCGAGCATAAGAGGTACAGGTAGTAAGTTTGCAGATGACACCAAAATTAGAGGTGTAGTAGACAGCAAAGAGGGTTACCTCAGATTACAACAGGATCTTGACCAGATGGGCCAATGGACTGAGAAGTGGCAGATGGAGCTTAAGTCAGATAAATGTGAGGTGCTGAATTTTGGGAAAGCAAATCTTAGCAAGACTTATATACTTAATGGTAAGGTCCTAGGGAGTGTTGCTGAACCAAGAGACCTTGAAGTGCAGGTTCATAGCTCCTTGAAAGTGGAGTCGCAGGTAGATAGGATAGTGAAGAAGGCATTTGGTATGCTTTCCTTTATTGGTCAGAGTATTGAGTACAGGACTTGGGAGGCCATGTTACGGCTGTACAGGACATTGGTTAGGCCACTGTTGGAATATTGCGTGCAATTCTGGTCTCCTTCCTATCGGAAAGGTGTTGTGAAACTTGAAGGGGTTCAGAAAAGATTTACAAGGATGTTGCCAGGGTTGGAGGATCTGACCTACAGGGAAGGCTGAACAGGCTGGGGCTGTTTTCCCTGGAGTGTCGGAGGCTGAGGAGTGACCTTGTGGAGGTTTACAAATTATGAGGGGCATGGATAGGATAAATAGGCAAAGTCTTTTCCCTGGGGTTGGGGAATCCAGAACTAGAGGGCATAGGTTTAGGGTGAGAGGGGAAAGATATAAAAGGGACCTAAGGGGCAACATTTTCATGCAGAGGTTGGTACGTGTATGGAATGAGTTGCCAGAGGATGTGGTGGAGGCTGGTACAATTGCAACATTTAAGAGGCATTTGGATGGGTATATGAATAGGAAGGGTTTGGGCTGGGCACTGGCAGGTGGGACTAGATTGGGTTGGGATATCTGGTTGGCATGGACGGGTTGGACCGAAGGGTTTGTTTCCATGCTGTACATCTCTATGACTCTATGACTTTAATTCACCTAACCTGCACATCCTTGGAATGTGGGAGGAAACCGGAGCATCTGAAGGAAACCCACGCAGACACGGGGAGAATATGCAAACTCCACACAGACAGTCACCCAAGGTTGGAATCGAACCTGGGATCCTGATGCTGTGAGGCAACAGTGCTAACCACTGAGCCACCGTGCTGCCCTGAAATAAAAAGATGATGATAAATGCTTGCGTTTGTGGGATTCATAACAGGAGTGCATGTGTTGTCTTACACATTGCCTGTGTTCTATTATTTATACATGGTTGTAAATAATAATAGCGTCTGACATCAACGTGCCATGGTACATCTTTGAAATGATATACTTATAACCACAAGAATTCTACGCATTCTCAGTGACTTTCCACTTCTATTATTCATGAATAAAATCTCAAATGTCATGGCAATCTAAATGGAACTGAGATGCAGTCAAATATCTGACCACTCATTGAATAGAAAATGAATTGAGAGACATTTTTCACACATGCTTCCTTTCTTGTTCCGTTCACAACCAGAATCTCAATCAAATGTTGCATTTTACAAGTGTGAACATTTTCACCCAATTTCATTTTTGGAATAGGGTGTATTTGTTTTAATACTATACTAGAGACTAATTTAATGGCATAATATGGTGCATTTTTGCTATACATGTACAACACCAAATAATTGATGCCAATATTGTATCAAATAGACAAAATTACTACAGAGCACAATTCGATCATAATTCTACCATATGGAAAGCAATACTGATATTGTATAGAAAGAAACAGAAGTGCAAAGTGATCACATTAACATTGAGAATGCTGTAAATTTAGATAGCAACAGACAGCAACTACACATGAACAGTTTAATTACACATAGACAGTCTAAGTATACCCTAATACCGTAATCTGCATTATGCAGTTGTATATACTATAAAAATGATGGTAACACTGTAATCTATTGATAAAAATGCAAATGCTTTTTAACAGGTAACAGTGCAGTAGACATTGTTCTAATTCTATTAATGATTAATGAGAAGTAAATAAATAATTGAATTTTGTTTGGCTAAATGTGATGAATGGTAGTTTGGTGTTTAAGTATCAATAAGTCAACAATACTCATTGATACATTGAATGAAACAAATAAAAACAGCAACAATGGTAAGTGTTTTGGGAACAAAATTCTGAAAAAGCTGTTGCATGAAAAAACAAAATTGTTATTTCTTTATTTGACTTGGTGCAATCAGTTAATAACACTAATGCTGTGAGAATGATCACAGACATCACATTGATTCTGCTGAGGTTTAAGTTCATGATTTATCATATTGCTGTCTCTGTGTCATTGTTTTCACAGAGGGGGGTCAGTATTTGGGCTAAGCAGAAAAATGATTGCCAGGCAGGTGAAACAAGAGGAACAAGTATTTTAAAAACTGATTTGCATGCATTCACCAAAAGAAAACAAGAAATGACCAAGTGGTTAATAAGAGCGAGAAACTTGGAAGTAATTAATAATATCAGAGAAAAAGGACTGAATTTCCCATTTTTTTGGTAAGTGTTCTTTTTGGTGAAATTAAAAGCAGGCCATTAACCATGGCTCCTGTTGATATTTCTCAAACAATAGTACACTCTTCAGCTCATCATTTATGCAACCAGCTTCTTTGGTACTCAGCTTGCACAATCGTATGGCAGCAGTGACACGAGGGCTTTGAAATGTTTGCACTGCTAGCACCATATTTAAAGCTCAACTCTACAGCATGTCAGAAACTGCACGTCTGGATCTGGCCAAGGACCTGGTCCAGAAAGGAAAGCTTGCTTCCCACTTCCATATACATCTCATGTGGTTACATAGAAACATACGGATTGCTTGATGGGAAAAGACCAAAATCACCTTCCATTATTCTGGTTTGAAGATGAGACAAACAAACAAGGGGCAAGAAGAACCCCAGTCATGGAAAGCTTTTGATTCATAGATCATAGATTCAAAGAATCAATGGTCCAACGAATCATAGATTCAAAATTCAATCTCTCAATTATGCTACACTAACAAACATCATGTCTCAAATTATTAATTTGTTCTCATTACTTTCTTAAAGAAAACTATCTAATTTGTATTTGAATTAATGAATGCTATTTTCTTTCACTGTTTCATGTGGAGTTCCTTCCATAGATTGACCACAGATCAGTTTTGAATTCATGCCCTTCAAGAGCTGACTATGTCTTCTCTAGATAGGTCAGGGTGAAACAACTGGTCATTCTCTAAATAGCCTTTTTCATTTGAACTTTTTTTTCTTTTAGTTTTGTTTTTCAAAACTGAAGTGTTCAAATTTCTTCAATACAATGAGTTTTTCAGTACCCTTCATGCATGTAGCCAATTTTTCTTTAAAATCTGATGTGAAATGGAAATTGCTATCTGCACTATCTGATCAAAATATTTGAAAATGAACGTTACAATTAATTTATCTTTACTATCAAAACTATACAAATTATTTGATAAAGTTACAATGAATTCAGCCAAGGTGAAATTTCAAAATTATTTTTGGTTTTAGAATCAGTAGAAAAATAATCTTGCTGTGGACCTCTATCATCACATGGCCCACTGATTTTCATGTTATAAAAGTTTTGTTTATTGATTCAATAGACTTCAATAGTTACGCTTTCACTATTCTACTGTTGATCCACCCATGAGGCTGTACAACTCCTTTATACATGACTGAAAAACAAGTTTTCTTTTATATTCTTATCTGCTGTGCTGAGAATGCAGACTAATGCTAGGGTTAAATCCCACTAGCACAGCCAGCTCATTAAATTCTTACCCAGGTCACCATTGTGATGACGGACCTGAGCAGCAAGAAATAGCATTCTATTATGCAGTGATAGAATGAGGATTTTAAAACTGAAACTGACTTTACCTCAATAATATTCACACAAAACGTCATCACGCAAGCAGCATCACATGCTTAGCAAGCAAAACCTGGAACCTGAATTTTCCTCTTCCAACCACTGGCGGTGTGACCTAGCTCAGCACCTCAAAAGATCCAACCTCAAGGGATTTCTGGTCTGCATATGGCAAAACAAATCAGGCAATGTTTTACACACCTTGTCATGATTGTATGTTCTTTTCATATTTGTGGAGGAGAAAGTGAGGACTGCAGATACTGGAGATCAGAGCTGAAAAATGTGTTGCTGGAAAAGCGCAGTAGGTCAGGCAGCATCCAAGGAGCAGGAGAATCCACATTTCGGGCATAAGCCATTCCTGAAGAAGGGCTTATGCCCGCAACATTGATTCTCCTGCTCCTTGGATGCTGCCTGACCTGCTGCGCCTTTCCAGCAACACATTTTTCACATTTGTGGAGGACCCAATCTAGAATGTAAATTTTCATATATCATAAATAAACTATCATATTGATTCACTTAACATACCTATCTTTGATTCATTTGTTCTGACAGTCATTAGCTCTGCTTTAGTATTATTAGTGTTATAATCTATATAATACAATTCAATAGGTATTACAAACTTAATAAACAGCTATTGTGATGTTTAGAAGACATTCATAACCCATTCACATTTTGTACAAATGGTTTAAGCCTTCTCACTTCCATAGTACATCCACTAACTACACTCTTTATTCCACTACTTTCAATTCTTCAGTATGCTCTATAATTTATTGTGCACCATCTGCCTTCCATGTGCTTCTTTTACACAATCAACAGCTGTTTTATGTGTGCTTTGCTCATAGATGAATGACCTGCACATATGAGACATCTGAATCACTGATCAAAAGGCAGAGAGAAGTACAACACCACATGGAACATAATCATTTCTGCACATATTTTGATATACAGCTGTAATCACAAGAATACATTTGAAAATCCACTGAATAACATTATGTACAGAAAGCAACAATAAGGAAATAACACTCAGGAGACTGCTTTGACTCACAATACCAGCTTGGCAAAAATGGGATTCAAAAGGTTGCCATTGATTTTCCATTAATTTTTACTGTATGCTTTAAGAGTATTTCTAAATTGTCTACAATGGAAATGGAGTTTATAACATGGCAAATACATTGAAAATGCACTAGGGAGTTCAGCTTCATTCTGTAGGTGACTGGAGATGTGAATCTTTCAGTTAAGCACATTTATTTAATTTAAGTGAACTACCTTTGGATCCACTGCTGTCTGTCTATCTGGTGAAAAAAATCCCACATTGTTGTTTGTTAGGAAGATTCATGATTCTGACCAAGCAGCAATGTAGAAATGTTAATAGATCACATTGTCACCAAATTTCAACATTTAAAAATGGCACCTGGAATCTGGATTCAGAAGTTCCCACCCTCATATTGACAGGTTTCAGATGTGTCAAGAAGGAAATGGGGTGAAGTGTTACTCACACGTGATGGATGGAGAAAGTGAGGACTGCGGATCCTGGAGGTCAGAGTGGAAAAGTGTGGTGCTGGAAAAGCACAGCAAGTCTGGCAGCATCCGCGGAGCAGCAGAATCGATGTTTTGGGCATAAGCCCTTCATCAGGAATGTGGAGGGGAGTTGGGGGAAGGGGGCTAAGAGACAAATAGGAGGGCTGGGGCTGAGGGGAAAGTAGCTTGGAAGGTGATAGGTCTGGAGTAGTGGGTCTGCTTCAGGGCAGAGGAGGTGACCTAGGGGGTGCAGTGAGAGAGAACCTCACTGAGATCCTTGCAGAGGGAGGAGGAGAAGTTCTTCAAGGTGGGCATCCTCAGAAGAGGCTTTGCAGTAAAGTTACAGTGACTCAGAGAAAGTGAGGACTGCAGATGCTGGAGATCAGAGTTGAAAAGTATGGCACTGGAAAAGCACAGCAGGTCAGGCAGCATCCGAGGAGCAGGAGAATCAACGTTTTGAGCATAAGACCTTCATCAGAAATGAGGGGTACTAATGAAAGGCTCCTCAGATGCTGCCTGATCTGCTGTACTTTTCCAGAGCCACATTTTTTGACTCACACATGATGGAAGCCAAACTTAGCAAAGCCTTTTGAACTCAATGCTGAGTTCATGGACTCCAGAACTTCTGGGCGGCACAGTGGCACAGTGGTTAGCACTGCTGCCTCACAGCGCCTGAGACCTGGGTTCAATTCCTGCCTCAGGCGACTGACTGTGTGGAGTTTGCACATTCTCCCCGTGTCTCCGTGGGTTTCCTCCGGGTGCTCTGGTTTCCTCCCACAGTCCAAAAGATGGCAGGTCAGGTGAATTGGCCATGATAAATTGCCCGTAGTGTTAGGTAAGGGGTAAATGTATGGGTGGGTTCTGCTTTGGTGGGTCGGTGTGGACTTGTTGGGCCGAAGGGCCTGTTTCCACGCTGTAGTGTAATCTAATCTAATCTAATTTCCAGCGAGGAAAAGGCCTAAGCTGTGAGACACAATTTTTAGAGTGGATGTAAACATTCATGAAAGGTGGATAACAAATTACTGGACTGAGGTTATTTAAATGCATTCAGTTCTGTTCTTCATGCTGTAGGAAGAATGTTGTGAAACTTGAAAGGGTTCAGAAAAGATTTAGAAGGATAGTGCCAGGGTTGGAGGATTTGCGCTGCTGGGAAAGGCGGGATAGACTGGGGCTATTTTCCCTGGAGCATTAGAGGCTGAGGGGAGCATTAGAGGTTTAAAAAAATCATGGATAAGGCAAATAGCAAAGGTCTTTTCCCAGGGTAGGGGAGTCCAAAACAATTTTGATGAGAGAGGAAAGATTTAAAAGAGTCTTAAGGGGTAACTTTTTTATACAGAGGGTGGTGTGTGTATGGAAGCAGCTGCCAGAGGAGGTGGTGGAGCCTGGTTCAAGTATAACATTTCAAAGGCATCTGGATGGGTACATGAATGAGAAAGAGTTAGAGGGATATGGGCCAAATGCTGGCAAATGAGACTAGATTAATTTAGGATATCTGGTCGGCATTGAAGTGTTGGACTGGAGAGTCTGTTTCGATGCTGGATATCTCTATGACTCCATGACTCTAAATCTCCAGCTTTTAAAAATTGGAAATAGCCTGTGTCAGTGAGATGCCTTGAAGGGGTCATGCATTGACATCTGGTGACTTAGGGTATGGAAGTCACATGGGGCATAGTAATGGGGTGTATGGAATGAAGACTAGAGAAAACAAGAAAACAATTGGGTTGGAGTCCAAGAAAACCAAGGCCAACCTCTTAAACAATCCACACAGCATTCTCATTTGTATCCAGGGCTACACTCCACCATGAAAACTGTGTCTGATTGTTGAGATTGGAACCAGGTGGATCTTGTTGACTATGAGAACCTTGATTGTGGTTGTTAACTGAGGCCAATCAGGAAATCCCTGGCTGACCAATGTGATCAGGGGATTACCTCCCCCAGGAGACTATGCCCCACAACATGAGCTGCACCTGGAATTTTGGTTTTGTCTCTTTTAAAGATGTAAATTGTTGGGTCCTGTTTCAACTACTGCTGCACACCATCCATCTCTTCTCCTTCATCCACTGCCTGGACACATCTTGGTGTATTCATTTGCTACAGGGTACTGGAGATCTCCATTGGAAGGCTCCCTATGCAGGGATCCTCCCTCTTTCACTTGGGAGTCTGGGGTGGAGGGTATTGCATGCGACAGTCCCTTTTAACTGCAGATTGCAGTGGTTCATGGTCTCCTAGCCCAGCTGTTTGTTTTGTAGTGCTGTGGATCATGTGTATGTTGGGTGTGGGCATTTGTACTCCCTTTTTAGTTATCTGAAGAACCTTCTCCTCTATATCTGGTTGCACTTCAGCCTTGCGCTCCTAATTTTTGGGCACCCGATGTGGAGGGGAGTGGGCAGGTTTGAGGATCTTCTCATGGATCTGCTCCTGGCCTGGCCAGGCTGGCCAATAACAGGTCCAGGCAGCAGGCTATGGAGATGATCATAATGGCTGACAGCCTTCCCCTCTTTTATGGTTATGTTCGGGCTCAGGTGTACCTGGAGAAGGAGCACACCGTGTCCACCAATATCCTTGATACCTTTTGGGAGAGGTGGGCACTGCAAGGAGTGGAATGCTTTATTTCCTCCTCCAATTAACCCTTGTGCTACTGACCTTGAGAGTGAAAATCCAGCACATACTTCCAAATCTGAAAGGACATGACATCAAGAAGAATCCTGAGGTGATGGTATTCCCATCTACCATGGTCTTATCCTTTTGGATGGTAGAAGTCACTAGTTTGAGAGGTCCAGGTGAAGAAGCTTTGACAAGCCATTGTAATGCATCTTGTAAATGATACTCTGGATCCATGCTGCACCGTTCATGAAAGAAGTTAATATTTATGGTGGTAGAGCTGATAGAGCAGACTATTTTGCTTTAGATTTTGTTGCTTTTTTTTTTTTGATTGCCATTGGGATTGCATCTACATTGGCAAATGGACAGTATTCCACACTATTCCTGAATCCTACCTTGCAGATGGTAGAATGTTTTCGGAGAATCATGAGGTGAGTAACTCATTGCAAAATGTTCAGGTTCTAATTTGCTCTGCTATCACAGAATTTATAGGGTTGGTCCCATTAGGTATCTGCACGATAATGACTTCCAGAATATTGATGGTGGCAGATTCAACAATGATTGTGCTGCTAAATGTCAAAAGGAGGAGTTTAGATTCTCCTGTTTGAGATGGTCATTGCATGGTACTTGTATACAATGAATGCTTCTTGTTTAGGTAAACGTTGTGCAAGACCTGCTGCACGTAGACAAGGACTGTGTCATTATCTGAAAAATTACAAATAGCACTGAATGTTGTACAATCATCAGCCAACATCTTCACATTTAACTTCATGATAAAGGAAAAATCATTGATTAAGTGGCTGCAGATTGTTGGCCCCAGGATAATGCATTGAATTTCTTTGAGAGATGTGCTGGTGCTGAGGTGATAAGCTTACAACACTGACAACCAGCTTTCTTTATGATAGGTAATTTATCAATGAAAAAAGCCCCCTCATCTCCATTGACTTCAGAATCATCATGTCTCTCCTGTGTCATACTAGTTTTAAATATGTCTTGATGTCAGGGGCAGTCACTTTCACCTCTTCTCTGAAATTCACTTCTTTTCTTCTGTGATAAGGTTTGGATACTTGAGAGCAGGTTTATGGTGAATTAAGGCAAACGTAGTGTCATCATAGGTGCTCTCAAATTAGCAAGAGATCTTAAGACCATAAGATAAAAGAGCAGAATTAGGTCATTCAGCCCATCGTGTCTGTTGTGCCATTCAACCCCATTTTTCAAACCTATTCTCCTGCTTTCTCCCATAATCCTTGATCCCCTCACTGATCAAGAACCTATCTTTCTCTTTGTTAAATTAACTCAATGACTAGGCCTCTGTAGTAACGAGCTCCACAGAAACACCACACTCTGGCTGAATAAATGTCTCCTCATCTCAATTTTAAAGGGTTGTCACTTCACCTTGAGGCTGCGCTTCAGGGTCATAGTCTCTCCTACAAGTGGAGACATGTTCTCCACATCCACTTTATTCAGGCCCCTCAGTCTCCTATAAGTTTCAGTCAGATTCACCCCTCATCCTTCAAAACTCCATTGAGCACAGACCCAAAGTCCTCAACTGCTTCTCAAATGACAAGCCCTTCATCCCCAGGATCATTCTTGGAAACCTCTTCTGGACCTTCCAACACTAGCCCATTCTTCCTTAGATTTGGGACACAAAGCTGCTCAGAATATTCCAAATGCAGTCTGACCAGAGCATTATATAGCCTCAGCAATATATCTCTGGTCTTGTCCTCTAGCCCTCTTGAAATGAATGCCAATATGACATTTGCCTTCCTAACTGCCAACTGAATCTACATGTTAACCTGAAGCAAATCCTGAATTAGGACTCCCAAGTCTTTTTGAGCTTCAGATTTCTGAAGCCATTCCCAATTTAGAAAATAGTCTGCACCTCTATTTTTCCTACCAATGTGCATAGCCTTCCACTTTCCAACATTGTATTCCATCTGCCACTTCTTTGCCCACTTGCCTAGAATGTTCAACTTCTTCTGTAGCCACCCTCCTTCCTCAGAACTACCTATCCCTCCAACTATCTTTGTGTTATCTGCAAACTTTGCAACAATGCCCTCAGTTCTTTTGTCCAGATCATTAAGGTAAAATACGATTAGTTGTGGTCCCAACACTATCCCTTCCAGAACTCCACTCGTCACCAGCTACCACCCTGAAAAGGATTCCTTTATCCCTACTCTCTGTTTCTGACAGTCAGCCAATCCTCTATCCATGCCAATACCTTAACAGTAACACTATGGCTTCTTATCTTATTTAGCAGCATGTGTGGCATCTTGTCAAATGCCTTCTGGAAGTCCAAATAAATCACATACACTGCCTATCCTTTATCTAACTTGCTCATTACCTCCTCAAAACATTCCAACAGATTTGTCAGGCATGACCTCCCCTTGACATGTTGCCTCTGCCTTATTTTACCATGTACTTCCAAGTACCAGGGGCCTGAACATTTTAGACCACTGCTACACCACTGTGAAAGATGCCTACTGCTCCATCCCCGCCCTCATTTTGGGAATTCCGACCACAACGCCACGTTTCTTCTCCCAGCTTACAGGCAAAAGCTCAAGCAGGAGACCTCCTCTCCGATAAGGTCCAGTGCTGGTCGGAGGAGGCAGTGGATCAACTCTGGTTCTGTCTGGAATCGGCTGATTGGGTCATGTCCAAACAGTCTACAGATACCTTGGATGAGTATGCCACCACTGTCACAGACCTTTATCAGCAAGTGTGTGGAGGACTATATACTGAGGAAGTCAATCTGGGTTGTATTCCCCAACAGGAAACCCTGGATGAATCAGGACATACAGAACCTGCTAAAAACCAGGTGTGAGGCCTTCAGATCAGGAGACCCACTCAAATATAAGGAATCCAAGTATGGCCTTCGCAGAGCCATTAAGACAGCCAAGGACCAATATCGATCCAAACTAGAGACCCAGACAGACATCCGGCGACTATGGCAAGGACTGAATGACATCGCAAGTTCTAAAAAGAGACAGTGCAAGATAGCAGACGATGTCACATCCCTCCCAGATCGTTTCCTCACCTTTGAGCAGAATTTCAGTGGAGAGATTTAGATTTAGATTAGATTAGATTACAGTGTGGAAACAGGCCCTTCGCCCCAACAGGTCCACACCGACCCGCCGAAGCGAAACCCACCCATACCCCTTACCCAACACTACAGGCAATTTAGTATGGCCAATTCACCTGACCCTGCACATCTTTGGATGGTGGGAGGAAACTGGAGCACCCGGAGGAAACCCACGCAGACACGGGGAGAATGTGCAAACTCCACACAGTCAGTCGCCTGAGGCGGGAATTGAACCCGGGTCTCTGGCGCTGTGAGGCAGCAGTGCTAACCACTGTGCCACCGTGCCGCCCGAGAGGTAACACCTATTCCGACAAGTCCTTACGAACCTATTCCAACAGTCACTGCATCGGAGGTCAGATCAGTTTTCCTTCGTTTGAATCCAAGAAAAGCGATGGTACCAGACGGAGTACCAGGCTGTGTACTCAGGGCATGCACAGATCAACTGGCAGAGGTCTTCTTGGGCATCTTCAACCTCTTCCGGTAGCAGGCCACTGTCCCTGCCTGTTTCAAGAGGGCCAACATCATCCCTGTGCCTAAGAAGACTTGTACAACATTTCTCAATGACTACCGCACAGTGGCCCTAACTTCAGTAGTCATGAAGTGCTTTGAAAGGCTGGTCATGGCATTAATGAACTCCAGCCTTCCCATTACTCTTGACCCAAGCCAATTTGCCTACCGGACCAACAGATCCAAGTCAGATGCCATGTCACTTGCCCTTCAGTCCTCCCTAGAACAACTACGTAAGAATCCTACTCATTGACTACAGTTCAGCCTTCAACACTATTATCCCCTCGAGACTGATTACTAAACTTAGTGATCTCAAACTAAGCTGCACTCACTACAACTGGATCCTCAGTTTCCTGACTCACAGGTCACATTCAGTGAAGATTGGGGACAATATTTCATCCTCACTAACACTCAACACTTAGGGCGGCACGGTGGCTCTGTGGTTAGCACTGCTGCCCCACAGCACCAGGGTCCTGGGTTCAATTCCAGCCTCAGGTGATTGTCTGTGTGGAGTTTGCACGTTCTCCCCGTGTCTGTGTGGGTGATCTGGTTTCCTCCCACAATCCAAAGATTTGCAGGTCAGGTGAATTGGCCATGCTAAATTGCCCATAATGTTAGGTGTATTAGTTAGGGGTAAATATAGGGTAGGGGAATGGCTCTGGGTGGGTTACTCTTCGGAGGGGCGGTGTGGACTTGTTGGGCCGAAGGGCCTGTTTCCATACTGTAGAGAATCTAATCTAATCCTAATCCAACACTGGAGTCCCCCAGGGGTATGCACTCAGCCTCCTACTGTACTCACTATATACCCATGACTGCATCGCCAAATACCAGACTAATGCCATTTACAAGTTCACTGATGACACCACCATCGTCGGTCGAATCTCAGACTACAGACGGGAGGTGGAAGACCTCGCAAAATGGTGCACTGAGAACAACCTAGCTCTCAGTGCCAGCAAAACTAAGGAACTCATTATTGACTTTTGGCGGATGTTACTCATGCCCCCCCCCCCCCCACATTTAACAGCACATCGGTGGAACGAGTGGAGAGAGTGTCAAGCTCCTGGGAGTGGTCATCAACAACAAGCTTTCTTGGACTCTTCACGTGGACCCACTGGTTACAAAGGCCCAACAACGTCTCTTCTTCCTCAGGCAGCTGAAGAAATTTGGCATGATGGAGAATATCCTTGTCAACTTTTATAGATGCGCCATCGAGAGTATTCTGTCTGGATGTATCACCACCTGGTATGGCAACAGTACCATTTAAGATCGGAGACTGTTACAGAGAGTGGTGAACTCGGCCTGGACAATCACAAAGGCCAACCTCCCATCAATAGAATCCATCTACCAGCCCCACTGTCAAGGAAAGGCCGCCAGCATTCTCAAAGATCCATCCCATTCTGGCAATGTCTTTCTACAACCTCCTACCATTGGGGAGAAGTTACAGAAGCCTGAACACATGCACCAGCCAGTTTTGAAACAGTTTCTATACTACTGTTAGAATACTGAATGGACTCTCAAACTCTTAACATTTGCCTGTACCTGTGTTTTTTGTTTTTGCTACTGTTTACTTATTATTTACTTATCTATGCTACTTAACTCTGTGATCTGCCCGTATTGCTCGCAAGACAAAATTGTGCCTCAGTACATGTGACAATAAATTCAATTCAATACACCACAATCTCACCCTTACTAATAGACTCTAATATATTACCAATCACCGGAGTCAGGCTAATCAGCCTATAGTTTCCTGTCTTCTGCCTCCCTTACCTGGGGCCATACCTGATAGGTCACCACGAATGCATGTACAATCCTCAGCTATCTCCTTCACAACTCTGGCATGTAGTCTATCTAGTCCAGGTAATTTGCCTTAGACTCTTCAGCTTCCACTACCCAGTACCTTATCATCAGTGATGGCCACTACACTGACCTCTGCCCCTTGACCTTCTTGAAGTTTGAGTATGTTGCTGGTGTCTTCCACTGTGAAAGCTACTGCGAAGTAACTATTTTGTTCCTCTGCAATTTACTCAACTATTATACCATCACAAAATTCAAGCTTTGCCCTCTCAAACTGCAGAATGAATTCTATAATATTATGTTCACTGCCCCCTAAGGATTCCTTAACCTCCAGTTCCCTAATCAAAGTCTGCCTCGTCACATATCATTGAATCCAGAGTTTTCTATTCCCTTGTGGGATCTACCACAACCTGCTCCAAACAAAAAATTCTTGTAGATGTTCCATGAATTCCTTTTATTGAAACCTGATACCAACCTAATTTTCCCAGGCCACTTATATGTTGAGGTCCCCCATGATTATTGTAATAATGCCTTTCTTATATGTCTTTTTCTACCTCTTCTTATATGTTCTTCCCTACATCCTAATTATTGCTAGGAGGCATTAAACTCTTATGGTCATCACAGAGAAGACTGGTGGTGGTTTAATCTGAGGGTTACCATGCCTCAGGTGAAGGGAGAGGCTGAGAAGGAAAGTTCTTCATAACCTTCGTGTCTCAGGATAGCATTGTTAATGAAACCTCCACTACTTTGTTGATGATTGAGAGTGAACTAATGTGTGATCATTGAGTGAGTTGGATTTGTCCATTTTTGTAGGCAGCGCATTGTTAGGTAGATACCAATGTTATAACTGTATTGGAAAAGTGTGGCCAGGAGTTTGGCCAGTTTTGGAGCACAAATCTTCAACTCTTTAGCTGAGTTGTAGTTGGGGTCAATAGCTTTTGACTAGACTCAGATCTTTAGCAGGAAGGAAGAAAAGACTTTCATTTAAGACTTGAGACAGGGCAGAATTGAACCATTCAGCCCATCAAGTCTGCTTCACCATTTGATTATGACTGATACATTTCTCAACCCCATTTTCCTGCTTTCTCCCAGTAAACCTTTGTCCGCTTATTAATCTGACCCCATCTTAAAGACCTCAATGACTTGATCTTCACAGCCTTTACTATTTAGATATTAATTTTCATAACCCAAGTGCTTTACAATTCATAAAATACTTTTGAAGCATAGCAATTGTTGCAATGTGGAAAGCATGTAACAGTTCATTCACAGCTCCACAAACAGCAATGTGATAATAATCAGAGAATCTATGTTTCTTTTCTGACATAGGATAAATATTGGTCACAGCACCCAAGACCCAGAAGTCCAGGTGTAGCTGTGAAAAGAAGATGAGAAATGTACATACTACATGGATGGTGAACAGCTAACATTTAACCTTATTTTACATCTCTATCACTCCTTTATCGCTATTATCACTGCCTTTGTCTTTTGCTGTGGGCATGCTCACCATTTGTTCTCCTTGGTTCCCCCCCCCCCTCCGCCAACAGCATAAAAAACATAATTTTCCAGCTCCTTTAAGTTCTGAAGAGTAATCATATTAAACTCTAACTGTCAACTCTGTTTCTCTCTCCATAGATGATGCCAGACTTGCTGACTTTCCCCAGCACTTCCTGTTTTTATGCCATACGTCCAGTTTGGCAGCAATGTTATTCCAGATGTGGGAGGCACCATCAGTGGTGATACTCAATCAGTCTTGGAGATCATCACTGAAGTTTTTGACTCAGAATACACTTTGATTTCTTGCTAAACTCAAATGTTTCTTCCAAATTAGTTGTTCTGTGTTGAACACAATTCATCATCTGAGAGAAGGTCATAGATGGTAATCAGTAGAAGATTTTCTTCCTTATTTTGACCTGATACTTTGAGATTAACAAAGTCAAATAAAGGACAGCCATGCCTTCCAAATGAGCATTATTGTGCAGCCATTGGGGGTCTCTCCTGCAGGTGACATGCAGGGAAGGTAAAGGCAGAAACTGAAATGTTGATAGAAAGGTAGATCTTTGTGAATATGTTTACATCAGAACGTTACTTGACATAGTGATACTCATATGTCACTGAATCATTTACAAAGTATCACTTGAAACCAGTTCTTCATTTCACCTTCATATGAACTGGTATTTTATTAATTTGAGTCAAAGAGTTGAACAGCATGGAAAAAGACACTTCGGTCCAACTTGTCCATGCCAACCAATATTCTAAATTAATCTAGTCCCATTTGCCAGCATTTGGCCCAAATTGCTCTAAACTCTTCTTATTCATGTACCCAACCAGATGTCTTTTAAATGTTGTGATTGTACCAACCTCTACCACTTCCTCAGGCAGTTAATTCCATATATGATTCACCCTCTGCATGAAAACATTGGCCCATTTAAATCTTTCCCCTCTCACCTTAAAACTATGCTGTCGAGTTTTGGACTCCCCTAACATGGGAAAAAGACCTTGGCTATTCACCATATCTATGCTCCTTATGATTTTACATATAAGGTCACCCCTCAGCCTCCAACACTCCACGGAAAATTGCCCCAGGCTATTCAGCCTCTCCTAATAGCTCAAACCCTCCAACTCTGGCAATATCCTTGAGTCTTTTCTGAATCCTTTCAAGATTAACAACATATTTCCTATAGGAGGCAGTATTCAATGCAGTATTCCAAAAGTGGCCTAACCAATGTCCTACGCAGCCACATCATACTATCCCAACTCTAATACTCAATGCATTGACCAATAAAGGCAAGTGTACCAAATGTCATCCCCACTACCCTGGCTACCTGTGACTCCACCTTCAAGGAACTATGAACCTGCACCCCAAGGTTTCCTTGTTCGGCAACACCCCCAGGATCCTACTATTAAGTGCAGATGTCCTACCCTGATTTGCCTTACCAAAAATGCAACACCTCACATTAATCTAAATTAAACTCCATCTGCCACTCCTCAGCCTATCAACCCATCTGTTCAAGGTTCCATTGTACTCGGAGATAACCTTCTTCCCTGTCCACTACACCTCCAATATTGGTGTCATCTGCAAAGTAACTAACCATTCCTCCTATATTCACATCCAAATCATTTATATGAATAACAAAAAGCAGTGGACCTAGCACAGATGTTCATGGCAAACCACTGGTCACAGGCCTCCAGTCTTAAAAGCAATCCTTCACCACCCTCGTCTCCTACCTTCAAGACAATTTTGTGACCAAATGGCTAGAATTCCATAGATTCCATGTGATCTAACCTTGCTAACCAGTCTACCATGAGGTACCTTGTTGAGCATCTTGCTGAAGTCCATATAGCCAATGTCTACTGCTCTGGTTCATCAGTCTTTGTCATTTCTTCAAAAACTCAATCAATTTAGTGACACATGATTTTCCATGCACAAAGCCATGTTGACTATCCCTAATCAGTCCTTGCCTTTCCAAATACATGTAAATTCTGTCCCTCAGAGTCCTCTCTAACAGCTTACCCACCACTGATGTCAGACTCACCGATTAATAGTTCACTGACTTTTCCTTACTACTTTTCTAAAATAATGTATATCCTCCAGTCTTCTGAAACCTTACCCATGGCTATCGATTATGATTAGAGGAAGGTCATTTATAAAGTTAGTGAGTATAGTTAGGCCTAGAACACTATGTCTTGGAGCTGAGATAACTGACCTCCAACAACCACAACCATCTCATTTTGTGCTAACTGTGACTGCACACATTGGAGAATTTTCCAATGAATCTATTTAACTCCAGTTTATCTATGACTCCTTGATGACACATTTGGACAAAGGAAACCTTGATGTCAAGGGCAGTAACTCTCACTTTTTCTCACACTGAGGGTTGGGGATGGGTGGAAAGAAGTTGGAAACTTGACTCCAAGAACTTTTAGACTGAGGCCAAGAGGACAACAGACTATAGATATTTGAGCAAAATAATTATTCTCCAGCTGAAAAATTCCACTAACAACAGATTTTTGCTTTATCCTGAACAAATACTATCTCCACAATGTTTTGCTATTTCCCATAATCCAACAAAATGTGATCAAATTAGAACTGTCTTTTATGCAAAATGGAAATTTCCAGTAGACATGTTTCCTCTGTGTGCTCAAATCTATCTTACATTGCATTGGAAAGCACACAAATGCTTCACATTTCTTGGCAGATAGGTCTGAACCATTACTAACTACGGAGCTATTGATAAGCTGGAAAATAGCTTTAAGGACTGATCGCCTAACTTGCATTGATAAAATCAGGCAGACCAATTCAGAAACAGGCCATCTGGCCCAACAAGTCCACACCAACTCTCCAAAGCACAGCACACCCAGACCCATTCCCCTTCTACTCTACATTTACCCCTGACTAATGCACCTAATCTATATATTCCTGAACACTATGGGCAATTCACCTAACCTGCACATCTTTGGATTGTGGGAGGAAACTGGAGCACCTGGAGGAAAATCATGCAGACACTGGGGGAATGTGCATACTCTACACAGCCTCGATTCCAAGGCTGGAATCAAACTTGTCCCTGGCACTGTAAGGCAGCAGTGCTAGCCACTGTGTCACCTACATTCCACTTGTCTTTTTCCTTACAAACACATAAGACGTTATTTTGCTATCAATGGTGGAAGATCTGTATCTGTACACATTCTGATCACACTCCCACTCCCGCTCCTCATGGATAGAGGATTAGAGGATCAGTGATCGATTGAAGCCATAACCAACCTCATGATCTCCTCAGACTCAACTCCCTATATAACCTTTTGAAGTAGATCAAGCCCTGTGCAAACTTAATTATTTTCCTGTATTTTCCCCTCTTCTATGTTGATATATATCTTAAAGATTTGGATGAGGGAACTAAATGTACCATCTCAAATTTTGCAGATGAGACAAAGCTTGACGGAAGGGTGAACTGTGAAGAATATGCAGTGATGTTGATAGTGATTTGGATAAGCTGAATGAGAGGAAAAATGCATGGCATATGCTGTAAAATGTGGATAAATGTGAGATTATCCAATTTGATAGCAAAGGTCAGAAGGCAGATTATTATTTGAATGTCTGTAAATTGAAAGAGTGGAATGTTCAATGAGATCTAGGTGGCTTCATGCCGCAGTTGCTAAAAGTAAGCATGATGGGCAGCAGGCAGTAAAGAAAGCAAACTGTATATTGGCCTTCATAGTGAGAGGATTTGAGTACAGGAACAAGGATATCTTGCTGCAATTGGTGAGGTCACACCTGGAACATTATGTGCACTTTCAATCTCCTTAACTGAGGAAGGATGTTTTTGTTACAGAGGGAGTGCAGCGAAGGTTTACCAACTTGATTCCAAGAATGGTAGGACTTATGTATAAGGAGAGATGTAGTCAGGTGGGATTGTATTCATTGGCATTTAGAAGAATGAAGGGGGTCCCATTGAAACCTATGAAGTTGTAATGGAGTAAATAGGTTAGGTGCAGGAAGGATGTTATGACTGTGAGGAGGTCTAGATCAAGGACTCATAGCAAGGATAAGGAGTAAACCTTTTTGGATTGTAATGAGGAGAAATTTCTTTACCCACAGAGTGGTGAATTATCACAGAAAATGGTTAAGGCCAAAATATGATGTGTTTTCAAAAAGGAAGTAGATACAGCTCTTGTAGCTAAAGGGATCAAGGGATATGGGAGGTGGTGGGATTAAGGTATTGAACTCAATGCTCAGCTATGATCATGATGAATAAATGAGCAGATTTGAAGGGTTGAATGGCCTACAATTGCTCCTATCTTCTATGTTTCTCAGATTCCCTATCGTATGGGCCTCAAAGTTTACCATTGTTATTATTAATTATTATTTTTCAACCTGTATTAATATATAAATTTACAGTAAGTTTAATAAATTAGTGATGATCAAATACTGTATGAAGGGAAAATGTTCCCGTGTGCATGAAACCATGGAAACATCATGCTTCAGTAAGTAATTGATTAAAGATGAATAATGTAGGATGTAAAGTAAGAAGGCTGATCTAGAGTTTCATTCTGATTGGCTTTGTAAGGAATTTTTTTTTCTGGAAATACATAAACCACATGGAGTTCAAAGCAAAGTGATTTGTGCTGGCCTGTCTGAAAACTGTGTGCAGCATCTTCAAATGTCTAGGATCAGCCTGGCCCAGCTGATTGCACTCTCATCTGAGTTCAAACAGCACATTAGTGTGGCAATCAAGGACAACTTAGAGCAATGTTACATTGTTAAAGACACTGTCCTTCATGTCAGATATACAACTGTGTCCCATTCTACTTGTTCGGGGTAATATAGTATTCAATAATGCTTTATGATATTATATAATTGCCATTATTCCCTCATGCAACACTTTTGAAAACAACCAAATGGGACAATTTTTTCTGACATTTTCAAGATCTTGCTGTAAAATATTATCTACAGGAGAGGGTGAGTTACAAAAAAGGAGGGGAGGTGATTGCAATATTGGTTAAAATATAATTACAATTTTGAGAAGGGATGATACACTAAATGGGTTAATTAATAAGGCTTTATGGGTTGAGTTTAGAAATAAAAAAGAGGCAGGCACAGTACTCGGAGTATACTATAGATCCCCAAATAGTGAGAGGGAGTAAGAGAACACAGATATACACAAAATTCTGCCTGTAGGAACAGGAGGGCAATAATCTTAGGAGACTTTAACTATCCCATCAACTGGCTTTCAAAAAAATATAAGGAGTGTTGAAGGTGAAAAATTCACATACTTTGTCCAGGATAATAAAATATAAACAATGTGTAACAAGCCAAATGAGAGGAGATGCAAATCTGGATTTAGTTTTGGGAAATGAAGATGGGAAAGTGACTGTGGACAACTATACCTGGGATAGCGGCCACTATTCAGTTAGATTTAGTATTATTATGGAAAAGGACAAAAGTAAATCAGGAATAAAAGTTTTAAACTGGGGAAAACAGATTTTCCAAAACTGAGAAGTAATTTGACCGAGGTGGACTGGACCGGACTGCAAAATGATAAATCAGTGGTCAAATATTGGGAGGCACTAAAAGTGAGATCCTTAGAGCGCAAAGCAGACATATCTCATCCCAAAATAAGAAGTGTACTGCCAGATCTAGACCCCCATCATTGTCTAGAAACATACAGAGGAAGATTAAATAGAAAAAGAAAAGGAGGGGGCAAGAACTTAACATTGCAGATGAGAATGGAAAGTAAGGGATCAAGTAAAGAAAAATGTAAAGAGATCAATGAGAGGGCATGAAAAAATATTAGCAAGTAAGATTAAGGAAAACTCAAAGCGGTTTTACAAGTATATAAAGGGCAAAAGGATAAGTTACGGAAAATGTGTGACTTATCAAAGATTAAGAACGGAACTTGTGTGCGAGAATATGGGAAGAAGTTTAAATGAACTTTTTGTTTCCATATTCACTAAGGAAAAGGATGATACAGATCTAGTAGTCCAAGAGGAGCACTGTGAAATATTGAACAAAATAATCATAACATGAGAGGAAGTGTTAGAATCCTGGAAAGTGGGTTAAGTCACCATGGCCAAATGGATTGTTCACTAGAATGCTGAAGGTGGTCAGGGAGAAAATAGTAGATGCTTTTCAGATTATTTTCAAATCTTTACTAGATACAGGTGAGGTGCCAGAGGACTGGAGAAATGCAAATGTGGTTTCAGACTTTCAAAAGGTTACAAAGGAAATGCCAAACAATTATAGGCCAGTTAGTTTTACTTTAGTAGTAGGCAAATTGTTAGAATCAATCCTGAGAGATTAGACAAACTGTCACTTAGAAAGGCATGGAACCATTAGGATTAGTCAGCATGGCTTTGTTAAGGGAAGGTCATGCCTTACAAATTTGATTGAATTATTTGAGGAAGTGACAAGGAGGATTGATGAGGGTACTGCAGTGGATGTTGTCTACATAGATTTTAGTAAGGCATTTGACAAGGTCCCCACTTGGCAGTCTGGTCAAAAAGGTAAAAGCCCATGGAATACAGGGTAAGGTGTCGAATTTGATCCAAAGTTGGCTTAGAAAGGGTGATAGTTGTTGACTGTCTTTGCGAATGGAAAGCTGTTTCAATTGGTGTTCTATAGGACTTGATGCTGGGCCCCTGCTGTTTGTTTTATACATGAATGGATTTGAATGTATGGAGCAGAATTGGGAAATTTTCAGAAGGCACAAATATTGACCATGTAATGGATAGTGTAGAAAATAGTTGTAAGCTCCAAAATGATGTAGATGGATTGGTGGAATGGGCAGGAAAGTGACAGATGGAGTTCAACTCTGATAAGTCTGAGATAATGCATTTAGGGAGGTCAAACAGTAAAACAAAATTCACAATAAATGGGAATATACTGAGAGGAATAGATGAAGTGAGATGACGTTGGCAAGCAAGTGCATGGGTCCTTAAAGGGAGCAGTATATGTTGATAAGGTAGTAGAAAAATGAATATGGAATATTCTCCTTCATTGGCAGAAGTATAGAATACAAATGTAGGCATGCAATGATGAAACTGTATAAGACACTGGTGAGACCACAACTGGAGGACTGTGTGCAGTTCTGGTCACCACATTACAGGAAGGACATAATTGCTCTGGAGAGAATGCAGCAAAGATTTAGTTGAATGTTTCCAGGACTGGAGTTGTAGTTATGAGAGATTGGAGAGGTTGGGATTGTTTTCCTTGCAACAGAGAAGGCTGAGGAGTGACATGAATGAGGTATATAAAATTGCGAGATGTAGGGGTACATGGGAGGAACCTGTTTCCCTTGGCAGCAAGTTTAAAAACCAAGGGTCATAGGTTCATAAGTGGCAAAAGCATTAGAGGGGACATGAGAAAAATCTTCTTTACACAGAGGTTAGTGAGTTTGCTGCCTGAGTTGGAGGCAGAGACCTTAAACTCTTTTAGAAAATACCCGGATCTATGCCTATGTGCTGTAAGCTGCAGGGCAATGGGCTGTGTACAGGAAAATGAGATTAGAAAGGGCATCTGTGTCTCTTTGGGTCGGCATGGACAAGATGGGCTGTATGACTCCCTTCTCTGCTGTATCATTTCTTTGGTTCTATGGTTATAAGTTGAAATGTTTAAGGGAAGTGATAAAATGCAATACAAATGTCATAAAGGGAAACTGCACATATTCCAAGCAAGCTTTTTATTTTCTCATTCATGCTTTCTAACATCTTAGAACAGCTATTTAAATGACACTGTACTTTGGAACAAAACGTTATACTTTTGTTGTTCAATAAGAATGCTTTTGGATATTAAAATAAATTGAATTTGAAGATATTGTATTTGGAAATAATATTAAGAGGGGTCATTGTAAAAATAAACAAACGGAACAGAAATATTTCTAATTATATGTCACATTATTTAATTTGACTCATATTAGGAAGTGACCAATTCATCTGCCAGATCTCTGCTTTGTCAGCTGATCAGCAGTAAGTAGAGCAGGAAGCAGATCTCAAGTTACTATCTATAACACAGCAGCAGCAGTGGTGAAACTGCACAGTCCCAATACCATCAGAAAGAGAAATGTGCCAGAGGGCTTATTGCTTCCTAGTCAGCACCTTACAATGTGGTAACAACAAATGGAAACAAGATCCAGCTGAGCAATTAGAATGAGTGAGAAATTGAAAAATCAAGGTGACATGTAAGTGCATTCAAATCTTTTGTTGCAATATGAATGGTTCAGAGAATGGTTTGGAGACTAAACATTAGAACAGGATCTGTGCCTTTCTCTGTATTTTCAAGAGGATTCCAAACATGGAAAACACTCTGGGTCAATCCACAGCAGATCTCTCCTTTTGAATTATTCTATCACATTTGTTGAATGAGCATGAAGTTGCAATGCAGGGTTGAGTGGCAAGAGCTAACCATGTCTTATCAGAAATCCTTTATTCTCTAAATTGTTTGCTACTAATTTCTGCATGCTCCAAAGTATTGTGATATTTCTGTTAAATTGTACTGTCTTTGAAATTCATACACTTCAGTCAATTTATTTGCCCCTGTATAATTCTGTAACTATATTGCTGTAGCATAGAAATCTGTACATTGCATCAAATCTTAGGGTCTATGTGCATGTCTTAAATGTTTATTTTTATCTTGACTTCATATTTATGTGTGTCTATTGCCTTTATCCTTCCTATTTTTACACATGGGTTAGATGTTATATACTGTGCATTTTATAGTTTATGAACAGACAGGCATTTGGATGATCACATTAAATTCAGTGCTGACTGTGCGTCTGTGATATAGCTCTTCCCTCACCGAGCCGTATGTATAATGAAAATGGCTCAGTTAGATGCATTCCTTCACACAATATTTAGTTTCATCTTTATTGTCACAGGTGGATGTTTATGTAAATGCAGATCCTGGGCCCAAGCTTGCACTCAATGTATTCCATGTTATTGATCAATTTAACTGACTGTACAAACCCAGTTCAACTGTACTTGAGGCTGTCCTTCAATCAGTCCGTCTGTACATATTCTTTTCATTTGTGGGTCCACATACCTGTAATAAGTATTTATCTGTAGTTACTTGCCTGCTGGTTTCTCTAGCTTTCTATTTGTAGCCATAACAATTTGCCGGTGGTCATATATATCTGTTTACTAGTCTGACTACATCTGTGTACGAGCACATCCATCATTCTATGTCTTGTAACTTTGCTCCTTTGTCAGTCTTCTTCTCTTTGCTTGACTTTGATTTTTCTGTGCTTGTGTTTATCTGTTAACGTCTATGTCTATTTTTATCACATCAGCAAGTCTGCTTCACTGCACCTATATTTACCTGTATCAATGTCAGACAGTCTTGCAGGACCTGTGTTTATCTTCTGATTTCTCACCCTCTTTGTACTTGTCTCACAATCATCTTGTATGGATGTACTCATGTCTATGTAAGTGAACATCTACTTGATATATCTTTACATTGTGGTTTAGTGATGCTATGTTTCAAAGTGGGGTGCTACAGTGAGGAATGTAATCTAAAGTGACTATTTAAGAAAGGCTGCCATACAGGGCATTAGAAACAGTGGTATAATGTTAATCTGTTATAATGAGGGCTATCAAACTCTTTGCATGCAATTAACATCATAATGATTAAGTTATAGAATGATCAGTTTATGTTAATTCTCAGTTGGAAGGGGAACAACATGTATAGGTAATTATTTGTTGATGTAAGAAATAATATGAATTATATAAGGTGCTACAGTGAAGCAGACAATTATTTTGAATTTCTTTTCAACCAAGTGTACCATATGACTTTTGTATTTATAAGCAAGTAAATATGGTCATGAGCCAGTTAATAGTGATACTGGACCATTTAGTCAGATTCCAGAATACACAAATAAAAGAAATTGAAAGATCTTATCATAAACAGGAAAAAGAAAAAGAAATACTTTTCCCAGTAATATCCTTTACAGACACTCAATCCCAATAAAGCATCACTCCTATGGTTAAAATGACTTACTCAGGTGAAAAGGTTGCAAGCAGTTTCCTTATAGCAAATTTCTTCTGATTCTCTCTATTACTGTCTCTCCTTGATACATGCAAACACAGACTAACTCATTAGCCCTTCTATAACTTTGATTACCTTGAGGCTGCTAAACAGCACATCTGCTGTTATGGATCTTTTCTTCTGAATCAAACCTGATGGTGGCCTTTGGCCTCTCTTTCTGTAAGTTATAATATCGCAACATAGCAAACACTTGGACAATTATCTCACGAGGTGGCTTGCCAAGTCATTTTACCTTAAGTCACATTTTTCCTGAAAAGGTTTTGATACAAGATAGGAAAGTGGATTTGAAGATGTTCAGATTAGGTATGATCTCCTTGAATAGCAGACTTCATAGACTTGATGAACTGATTGGCCTACATCTTATGGTCTTATGTAACATTAAACCATAGCCTCATTTAGTTGCTTGGGTAAATGATCATGGTACTATTTTCAAGAAGAGCAGAGGAGTTATTCCAATTTCCTGGTCAATATCAAACAATCAATATCACAAAATTAATTATCTGGTCACTGTCACATTGTTGATTGTGGGATTTTGTTAGTTGGACACTTGCCACTGCATTTCCCAAAGTACAATGTTGATGAGACTTCAAAGGTCCAAAGATGTGCTAGTTAGGTGGATTGGCCATGCTAAATTGATTGATTGATTTATTTGTTGTCATGTGTACTGACGTATAGTGAAAAACTTTGTTTACGAGCAGTACAGGCAGATCATGGTAAGCAAGGTGTACAGAACAAAAGGTTTAGACAGAGGCATTGAAGTAACATTGCACAGGGTGTACAAATTACCCATAGTATTCAGTGATGTGTAGGTTGGGTGTACTAGCCATGGGAAATGCAGGGTTACAGGAATAGGTTAGAGGAATGTATCGGGATGGGATGCTCTTCGGAAGGTTGGTGTGGACTCGTTTGGCCAAATGGCTGTTTCCACACTGTAGGGATTCTATGGATACTTTTATTTGAAATATGAGGTTTATAAGATTGTTATATTTGGCACTTTATCTTTAAAGTTAAGATTAGATGAAGGGTGTCATAACCTTATCTGGCATCTGTCTAACAGTAAACTTAAGTGGTTTAGTTGTCAGATATTGAATGGAACCCAAATTGTTTTACTGGGAAGAAAGTGCAAGATTTTTACAGTTACAGTCAATGTGCTAATATTGGATAGTTTGAGAGTTTCCAAAAAAAAGGTGTTGAAAATTTATTTTATTTTGTGAACAATTCACTATGATATCAGTGGAGATAGCAGCAATCTTCAAAAATAAATTTTGACTTCCAGCTTTTAAGTATAATTTACATTTAAAATAAAAATATTCAATTTTGGAAGGAAAAACAAATTAAGTATCACTAACTTAAACACCATCTTTCAAAATCATTTATTATTTAAGATTAAATGCCACAACAGGACACACCCTGTTCCACTTTTATTTCATCACAAATTCATCTTTATTTCATGAGATCTTGAGAATTCTTCAGCTCTCCTGGAACCATACCAAGGTGTACCACAGCTGTCAGGAATTTTGACTCGCTTCAGTGTTGCTATTATTCTCAGAGATAAGCAACTTCTTTGGATGTTTTCACAAGTATCCATAGAGATGACTCTCTATCTCACTCTCAACACTAAATATAATTTTTGTCATCCACCTCAATCATGGACTTCACAATAATCTTGTTCAGTACTTCCACATCAGAAAACATTTGTTTCCTCATTGTCTTCTGCTAATGACCTACAGCTGTTGGCAGATTCTCTCTCTCTGCTTGTCTAAATGGAGATTCCAGATTTACTTCACTGCTTTTCTGTGATAAGGTACACAGATAAACAAAAAAAGAGACACTTCTCTGAAATATATCCCCACCACAAAGAGGCACTTTTTTTTGGATGTCCCAGGTAGACATTTAAACTAACGGACTTTACTTTGAAAGTATCACTTTGATTCTGTGACCAAAGTGAAACATTTTATTTGTAATGGGGGTAACTTCTTACCAGATTCACTGACTCCATTATGAAAGAAGACTGACTACCTATTGTTTACTATTTTCACACCTCCAACTCTGACACCTTTAAATAAACATGGATCATCCTTTGAATTGCAATTATGTTAGTGGTGGTTTCCAGTTTCTCAAACCTCGCTTTTTTTTGTTTATCTTACATTTAAAAGCTTAATTTCCAATATTAATATTTGTATTCCTAATATATGTGCATCATGAAATTACATTCAACATAAATTGTGCTTTAAAGTTATCAATATATTTCTAAGATGAGAGACAGTTGGGGTCTCAAGGATAGCTAATTACAATTCATAATTGGATACGGAGCCCATGAGATTCACTTTATGATGGTGCTGGATTTTAAGAAGAGAAGAATTTAAGAAAACCCTGACAATTCTCAAACAAGGTTAATCTTCCAGGGCCCAACAGAGGGAGCGCAGCTGCAGCAAGCAAAACACTATGGTTCACCACTGAAGAAAAAACAGAAAGCCCAAATTGATGAGGAGTTAAAATGAGATTGGAAGCTTTGACCAGCTTCAGTTACAAGAAGAATCTCCAATGGAAATGTTTCACTGTGAAACACAAACTGAGATAACACAGACTTGGACGGGAAAAGAAAAAAAAACACTGGGTGTTAACAATGGTTTTGGATTGGGTCCAGAAGAATAGAATGTTAACTTAAAGGATAATGTAAAGTATAACTATGAAGTGTGATGTCAGTTGTGATAGAAGAAAAAGTAGAATGCTGAGGTTTGTAGTTTAAATCATAAATTGTTTACAAAAGCAAAGTTTAGTCAACAGTGTTTTGTTATAGTAAAAAGTCTAAACACATGAAATCTTGTCATGTCATCTATGGAGCTATTATCTGGAAGTTTAATTTTTTTAAAAAACTATCAGACTGTAACACTAAAGTATTTTGAAAAAATCAAAGGGCCATAAGAAGTGCTATATAAAAGCAAGTCATTTTTCCCCCTTTAAAACCTGCTCTGCATTCTACCCAAGGAACCAACGTCACTCCTAAAATGTGTTATCTAGAATTGGACAGATTAATTTAGCTCTGTCTGTGGGGTGTTTGATCATAATTTGCCAACACAAGTTTGTAACATCTCTGGATGTTAGAGTATAATTTGTGAATATATGTAGTAGATTGTTTTCCTTTTTCTAAATTTTTGTAGTAGGGTTTAATTTGTTTGTTCAAAACCATGGAATCTATGACATTACTTTCATAATAAGTACCTGGGATTTCAAGGTTGGTTTATTTTAAATAAAAAGGGTGCTGGTCCCTAATCAGAATGAACAAAAATTTAAGTAACTTGTTTGGGATTGTAACATGAATTGGGGGCTCTTGTTAGATTACCAATCTATAGTCAAAACAAATATTATCTCTGAGAGAAAAAGCAAGAAAATCAATACAACAAATATCACTGAAGAAAATGTATGAGGGAAAATAATATGGCTAAAGGCTGATAAATCCCTTCAATCTGATAGGTTGCAAACTTATAGAAGAGATCAGCAATAAATATGATATCTGTAAAAAATATGAGGACACCACCACAGCCCATCGTGTGTCTCCCAATAGCAACAGGATCTACCAAAGTTGTAGCAATGGAACTGAGTGTATGGGAGATTGCAACTGGATTTATCTAGCCTACAATAATATAATCTGATAGGAAAAGAATGATAAGAGACAAGGCAATGGTGAAATAGTTAGATACCAGGCTGGAGGCACTGGCTAAGTTATTAATTGATAATTAGGGGAATTTTTCAATGATGAATTCAATAATTCAATGAAAATATGAACTTTGAACATAGCAGTAGAATGCCCCTCTAAAAAGTGTATGAAAGAAATCACATAAAAATAAATAAGCTTCATAAAATTCTAACCTGGTGTAAATTAACACTTGCCCTGACATTGGCAGTCTATGCAAGGAACTCATTTCAAATTATTGGGCACTACAGTCCATAACAATTTGTTTCAGCGGGAAATCCAAGAATTCATTAGTACTGAGTGATCATTCCCTGGCTTCAAAAGGGATTACAATTAGCACCACTTTCTCTGAGCACTGCAATGCCCTGCAGGCAAGGAGAAGGGTATTCATTAAGACTGAGGTGTCAGAGGAATTTAAGTGAGCTTTATTGTATTATATAAAGCCATCAGAAATAAATTTTAACAAAGCGACATATAACATTATAAAGAAGAAGGACAGAAAAATTGGAAAGATCTGGGTAAGTTTATAAGCAGTGGTGAGAAAACAGTTTTACAGCAAAGAAACATAATTGTTAGAGTGCATTCTTTGAGGTTAATTGACACTGCTTGCACACTTGTTGAATCTGAACAAGTCATAGAAAGTGATGAGGCACATTATAATTCACAGGCACACATGTAGGATAATTATATGGACCAGGTCATTCAGCTGACTGAATATAGTCAAAAAGACACACAGTTACAGGACAAGGCTTTTTGCCCCAGAGGACAATAACCAAAAGTTGGCACCAAAGTCGCACATGTGCCAGAATGGATCAGTGAATGGAGAACTATCCCTGATCTTGGGAGAGCAGGAAAACCCCCTCGCATATACAAATATTAGCTAAGTGTGCAAGATGAGGAATCAGAGGTAAGATCCATGGAATAAAATTGTGGAAGGCAAGAAAATGCAGTACAAATTCTGAAATGGAACTGGAATGAACATGGCCCTTGGAATAGACTATGTTGTGACTATGATCACAACAGTGTCTTAATCCTGAATGAAAGGAGAACAGGGAGAGGTTTGAGAAGGTCAAGAATTATGGAACAGACCGTGACTACCAAGAAGGTCTTATGATTGAGAAGTTGTAGTGTTTACAAATTAGAAGATGAGTTAATTAATAATGCAAACAAAAAGAGTTGGAGAGGGCGGCATTGTGCTCAGTGGTTAGCACTGCTGCCTCACAGCACCAGGAATCCAGGTTTGATTCCCACCTTGGTGACTGTGTGGAGTTTGCACATTCTCCCCGTGTCTGCATGAGTTTGCTCCGGTCTCCTCCCACAATCCAAAGATGTGCAGGTTAGGTGAGTTGACCATACTAGATTGCCCATAGTGTTAGGTACATTGAACAGGGGTAAATTTAGGTGAATGGGTCTGGATGGGTTGCTGTTTGGAGGGTTGGTATGGACTTGTTTCTACACTGTAGGTGACCTAATCTAAAAAAGCTGGGAAAAATTGGTGTATACAATGCTTTACCAATTGGGACAACCAGCATAATCATAAGAATGGATATACACAGAGAAAGTGCTGCCTGATGGGGCACATACATTATAGTCAGACTAGCACTTGGTATTTCAAAGAAAAGCTTGAGTAAATTTTCCTACTGTAAAAAAAAGTGATCTTAGCTCTTTTAACACCATTCTCATGGAAAGGTAAAGCAGTCAAAGCAAAGGCTGCATCTTTTCAGGATTAAAATTGCAAAGCAAAGTATTTTTGAAACCACTTTTAAAACAGGTGATAGAGAAGGGACATTGTGCAAATTAAACAAGTGTACGTACAGGTTATATGATGCAGTATTTCTCAGTTCAGTCCAAATTACTGAAGGTAAGTTGCATTCAGCTTAAAATAGACCCAGCAGTGTTCTGCTGATGTCACACAGAGAGACTGGCAGGCAACGTTATGATGCATGTTGATGATTTTTTTTTCAGGTTAAACTTCTCTGGAATTTGCATTTTTGTGATCAGTAAATTAAAAGGGAAATTAGTTTGGAAGTCACCCTTTAACTGTGAGTTAGATGTTAAGCAGAATAAGTTAGAAGGGACCTCACATCAATAGTTTTACTTAGAAAATGTTAATTGCATTCTGATAAATTGGACCAGGTCCTTAAAGAAAGCTGGTGTTGCAGCCAAGGAAGAAACAGACCAGTTAATAAGTTTGACAATTAAACTGATTGTATATTGAGACTAGACACACTTCCAGTTTGAAGCACTGGAAGCACTATGATGAAACATGACACTGTTAGGGAAGTTTTCAGAGCAAATACAACATTAAAAAACTTAAGGAAAGTGCACACTCAAACATTTTAGCTTTAGATAATCCAAGAGATAGTCCTTTGTGAAGATTGGTCAAATCAGACTTCAAATGTCAACTTCAACTCCAACATTTTCTATTATTATTAAACAAAGCAATACTCTGAGATACACCTGGGCTGCTCAGTCATTCTTGAGAGCTCATGATACAATTTATGTTCCTAATGGTTTGGTGGAAGACAAAGTATTAAGGGAGGTATTCATGGGAATTATGCCTCTAAATTCTTGTGAAAACTTAAATGACAATGTAATTCAGTAAATCAAGCTGCTATTATGAGAATTGTTGCACGTTTCTATTGAGGGGGTATATTTTATATTGGTAAGGATTTATCCAGTAGAGCTGCAAATATGGCACTGACTGTGCTGCAGCAGTTGCTTGATCATGCTAAACTTCCCAAAATTACTGTGGCCAAACATTAGAAGAATATTGCTAATTATATACAATTGAAGACAAACTGACCAATATTAAGAACCAATATTCATGCAAAAAAAATTATGTACCTAATGAAGAGTGGGTATTGGTGAGAATGCTTCAATTAATCTTCAGTTAAAACTTAATGAGCCGCAAGGATCAGATATATCATGGAAATACCTTGTGCTGGAAAAGAAACTGATGATAACTCAGAACAGTTGATTGAATGCTGAATTAGAAGCTAGCTTGACAAACTACTGGAACTTTGTCACAAAAAAGAACAATAAATATTTTGAACTCGGTTAGTGATCCAGAGAATAAAAATGATGAAATGTGTGGCGAGGAAGACCAGATCCAAACTTTACAGCAACTAAGGACAATCTTAAGTAACAGATTAAGTTTAAAAAGCAGTCAGAATCCATAGAGGAAAGATTACAAAATGAGCAGAATGTCCATGTAAAATTGTCAAACTGTGTAAGAATTCTATAAATAACTTTGAAACAAAAGGCAACAGAACCCATCAAAGTAGTTGCTCAGCTGAATGAAGAGATCAAAAAAGAAACTGGGAAATTAGAGAGTAAGCAAATTTGGAGAAGCTTGAGAAAGCAGTACAGGCGAAGACTCAATTTTGATGCAATAGAAGAAAATGAATGCGTGCAGATGGCTGCAGGCAATCTCACATACAAACTAAAAATGACTAAAAATTCCTTTGGCATTGGTTGATTCATCTTGTGCTGTTCAAGTAACAAAATTACAATATTTATTATTGGGGAAGTGATTTGGAAGATAATCTGGAAACTGGTATCAATCAGATATACATACTTTCCTATTGCAAACTTAAAGAACAAACTGAAGGCATGTTTCCACTAACAGAGCAGAGTAAGTAATTTTAAATGTTATTTTGTATCAAAACTTTAGAAACCTCGGCAAAAATAGTGCGTCATATAGGATGACTAATATGTATCCATATGTGAAGAAAGGGAGGCTGTCAGATTGTTGGTTTCTAAAGAAAACTTAATTGTAACTGGTTGGCCATAAAAATATTCTGGAAAAATGAACATGCAATCATTGATGTTCTTTCTAGAATTCAAAGAACAGGATTAAAAAAATGCAGACTCTGATTTATAGTGTCATGCAGCTTGGATACAGATCCTTCAGTCCATTTAAATTAGTCCCATTTGCCTGCATTTGGCCCATATCCCTCTAAATGTTTCCTATTCAGTTATCTATACAAATGTCTGCTGAATGTTGTGACTGTACCTGCATCTACGACTTCCTTTGGCTGTTTATCCCACAGATGAACCATCCTTTGTGTGAAAATATTGCCCCTTAGGCGTCTTTTAAATCTTTCTTCCCTCACTTTAAAAATATAGACCTTAGTTTTGAACAATGTTAATGACACTGATCTATGATTAGTACAGCTAAGTACAGCTAAAAATATCTCAGTGAATATTCATTAGTTTAGATAAAAGATGCACTTAATATAGGAAAATGTAACATCAGGGTACAGCCTTGCAAAAAGGAAAACATTTGAGCATTAGATGATTCCAAGTTATTTATTATAACCTGTAGTGACTTCCATTCCTATGAAACAAAAACAGTTCCAATGAACCAGGATCATTAAGAATACAATAAGCTGCGTGTAATATTAAACTTCCATTATTTGTTCAATTTTTGACTTTTCAAATAATTAAACTGCGAAATTTGAAGTCCAGCGATCTATCACTATGCTGCAAAGTTTACTTATCATATCTGCTTAATCCGGGCATTAAACGTGAATCCTCCTCCAAGACAGTGATAAATCTGAACTCTTTCTACCTGCAACATTTCCCTTCTTGCCACACATTGAATCCATGGGTTGATTCTAGAGTCATAGAGTCATAGAGATGTAGAGCATGGAAACAGACCCTGCGGTCCAACCCATCCATGCCGACCAGATATCCCAACCCAATTTAGTCCAACCAGCCAGCATCTGGCACATATCCCTCCAAACCTTTTCTATTCGTATGCCCATTCAAATACCTCTTAAATGTTGCAGTTGTACCTGCCTCCACCACTTCCTCCGGCAGTTCATTCCATACACGTACCATCCTTTGTGTGAAAGAGTTGCCCCGTAGGTCTCTTTTATATCTTTCCCCTCTCACCCTAAACCTATGCCCTCTAGTTCTGGACTCCTCCACCCCAGGGAAAAGACTTTGTCTATTTATCCAATCCATGCCCCTCATAATTTTGTAAACCTCTATAAGGTCACCCCTCAGCCTTCGATGCTCCAGGGAAAACAGCCCCAGCCTGTCCAGCCTCTCCCTATAGCTCAAATCCTCCAACCCTGGCAACATCCTTGTAAATCTTTTCTGAACCCTTTCAAGTTTCACAACATTTTTCCGATAGGAAGGAGACCAGAATTGCACGCAATATTCCAACAGTGGCCTAACCAATGTCCTGTACAGCCGCAACATGGCCTCCCAATTCCTGTACTCAATACTCTGACCAATAAAGGAAAGCATATCAAATGCCTTCTTCACTATCCTATCTAACTGCAACTCCACTTTCAAGGAGCTATGAACCTGCACTCCAAGGTCTCTTTGTTCAGCAACATTCCCTAAGACTTTACCATTATGTGTATAAGTCCTGCTAAGATTTGCTTTCCCACAATGCAGCACCTCGCATTTATCTGAATTAAACTCCATCTGGCACTTTTCAGCCCATCGGCCCATCCAGTTAAGATCCTGTTGTCATCTGAGGTAACCCTCTTCGCTGTCCACTACACCTCCAATTTTGGTGTCATCTGCAAACTTACTAACTGTACCTCTTAAGCTCGCATCCAAATCATTTATGTAAATGACAACAAGTAGAGGACCCAGCACCGGAACTTGTGGCACTCCACTGGCCACAGGCCTCCAGTCTGAAAAACAACACTCCACCACCACCCTCTGTCTTCTACCTTTGAGCCAGTTCTGTATCCAAATGGTTAGTTCTCCCTGTATTCCATGAGATCTAACCTTGCTAATCAGTCTCCCATGGGGAACCTTGTCGAACACCTTACTGAAGTCCATATAGATCACATCTACCGCTCTGCCCTCATCAATCCGCTTTGTTATTTCTTCAAAAAACTCAATCAAGTTTGTGAGACATGATTTCCCACGCACAAAGCCATGTTGACTATCCCTAATCAGTTTTGCCTTTTCAAATACATGTACATCCTGTCCCTCAGGATTCCCTCCAACAACTTGCCCACCACTGACATCAGGCTCACTGGTCTATAGTTCCCTGGCTTGTCCTTATCACCCTTCTTAGACAGTGTCACCACGTTAGCCAAACTCCAGTCTTCCGGCACTTCACCTGTGACTATCGATGATACAAATATCTAAGCAAGAGGCCCAGCAATCACTTCTCTAGCTTCCCACAGAGTTTGAGGGTACTCCTGATCAGGTCCTGGGGATTTATCCACCTTTACCTGTTTCAAGACATCCAACACTTCCTCCTCTGTAATATGGACATTTTGCAAGATGTCACCATCTATTTCCCTACAGTCTATATCTTCCATATCCTTTTCCACAGTAAATACTGATGCAAAATGCTTGATTAGTATCTTCCCCATTTTCTGCAGCTCCTCACAAAGGCTGCCTTGCTGATCTTTGAGGGGCCCATTCTCTCCCTAGTTACCCTTTTGTCCTTAATGTATTTGTAAAAACCCTTTGGATTCTCCTTAATTCTATTTGCCAAAGCTATCTCATGTCCCCTTTTTGTCCTCCTGATTTCCCTCTTAAGTATACTCCTACTTCCTTTATACTCTTCTATTGATTCGCTCGATCCATCCTATCTATACCTGACATATGCTTCCTTCTTTTTCTTAAACCCTCAATTTCTTTAGTCATCCAGCATTCCCTATACCTACCAGCCTTCCCTTTCACCCTGACAGGAATATACTTCCTCTGGATTCTTGTTATCTCATTTCTGAAGGCTTTCAATTTTCCAGCCATCTCTTTACCTGCGAACATTTGCCCCCAATCAGTTTGTGAAAGTTTTGCCTAATACCATCAAAATTGGCCTTTCTCCAATTTAGAACTTCAACTTTTAGATCTGGTCTACCCTTTTCCATCACTATTTTAAATCTAATAGAATTATTTTCACATCTGTTTTTTTTCCTCTCACGTTATCCCACTAAGATCAGAAATCCATCCACCAAGGATGTACAACCATAATTTGTTCAATTTCTGTGATGTCATGGATATACCAGTTCAGTGTCACTCCTTCATAGCAAAGAATTATTGTGCCTCTCTGAAGTTGGACCGAAAAAAGCTCAGAGGACATCAACTGAAAGGATTGCCACCTGTTATTTCCAAATTTACGTATTATCTTACACATCATTGATGTTTGAAAAGTGAGCAAAACAAATACATACAGAAAAACTGAAGTATATTAATCTTACAATCTCAACACTTTTTACTTGCTTTCATTATACAGGAATTCAAAATGATTAAGTCAATAGACATTCCAGGTAAGTATGATTTGTAGGTGCCAGTGTTGGACTGGGGTGTACAAAGTTAAAAATCACACAACGCCACATTATGGTCCAACAAGTTTATTTGGAAGCATTAGCTTTTGGAGCGCTGCTCCTTCATCAGATGGTCGTGGAGTATAAGATCAATCTTTTTCTCCACAACCACCTGATAAAGGTGCAGCTGTCTGAAAGTTAGTGCTTCCAAATAAACCTGTTGGACTATAACCTGGTGTTGTGTGATTTTTAACCCAGTTAAGTATAGCTGTCATATACTGTCATATATAGTTCAAGTGTTTTTGAGATCAAAGCTGCTTGTGGTCAAAAAAAAGTATTTGTTTCAACTTAATTCAGTCCCCATTATGTCATAAAACATTTATGTTCAGTTAAGAAATTATGACTTGGAACAATTCGCTTATAAAGCTGTGAAGTTTAAATCCTAACCTGTCATGTGATTTACTTTGGTTTGAGTTAATATTTTATTAGTTTATTAATATGATACTGTAAATGAAAAAATATCCATACAATATACAATTAGCTATTTGTTAGAGGTTTATGATAATAATAATAATAATTAGAATTTTAAAAAATCATCAAGAAATCTTCACTACAGAGGAACCTCCATTATCTGGCATTCGATTATCTGAATATCAGATTATCCGACAAGATTGTAAAGTCCCAATGCTTGGCTAAACTATGTTATCTGGCATTTGATTATCCAGAATTTAATTAACCGAATCAAATGCTGCTAGCTGGTGTCCATCAGATAATCGAGGTCACTCTGTATATTGAAGAATTCTCTCTTTCTTTCCTCAGTTATAAAGCGTAATTTTGTTTAGTAAGGCATCTCTTGAAACTCACGTCTTTGATAACTGCTTCTTTACTGCAAATTCTTGGTTAGTCCCTATCACGGTGCAACTTCTGCTTTGGAGATTTTGTTTAGATGATGGTCAGCCTGGGGAAGGGAAAGAGCCCCGTCCTCCACCAAGACCTGCCGTTCTGTTTCTGAAAACATTTGTGCTGTGGATCCAGCAAACTCCCTGGAGTCCTGATCCACTCTGAACCTCAGTTGTCCTCCTGATGTGTGGTAGAAGAATCTTCAATAAGTTTTTCCTGAGCAAGCTGGTAAAGATCCCAAAGGTATCTCTCCATGCTTGTGACATTAACTTTTGTGTGCCAGAATGTCATGCTCATAGCTGCCTGGACATTTCACTCTTTATACTTCTTTCTTTGCCTTCAAGAGCTAAAACATATTGGACAAGGGTTTTATTCCCTGATGTGAATCGCTGCAGACAGAAATCCATCTTTTCTTTTACTTGGTGTATGTTTGACTATGTATTTTGGGTTATTTTCATATTACAAACTGAGTGTGTCAACCAGCTTTGTGTTGTCATTGTTTCATTAGAAACAATTCTCTTACCCAATGATTGAGTTTTTCTGAAGAAGTGAAAAAGAAGATTAATGAAGGCAGAGTTGTGGACGTTGCCCATATAGACTTCAGCAAGGCATTCGACAAGGTTCCACATGGTAAACTGATGAACAAGGTTAGATCACACGGAATCCACAGAGAGCTAGCCATTTGGATACAAAATTGGCTTGAAGGTTGGAGATAGAGGGTGGTCGTTGAGGGTTGCTTTTCAGACTGAAGGCTTGAGGGGTGCTACAGGAACAGTGTTGGGTTTACTGCTTTTTGTCATTTAAATGATTTGGATATGAATAAAGGAGGAATGGTTAATAAGTTTGCAGATGACACCAAGATCGGTGGTGTAGTGGACAGTGAAGAAGGTTGCCTCAGAATACAATGGGACCTTGATCAGATGGTCCAATGGGCTGAGGAGTGGCAGTTGGAGGTTTATTTAGATAAATGTTGTTATTGGTAAGGCAAATCACAGCAGGACTTATACACTTAATGGTAGGGCCTTGAGGAGTGTTGCTGAACAAGGAGACCTTGAGGTGCAGGTTCATAGTTCCTTGAAGGTGAAGTTACAGGTAGACAGGGTAACGAAGAAGGCATTTGGTAAACTTGCCTTTATTGGTCAGTGCATTGAGTATAGTGTTTGGGATGGCATTTTGCACCTATGCAGGACATTGGTTAAGCCACTTTTGGAATACTACATTCAATTCTGGTCTCCATGCTCTAGGAAAGATGTTATTAAACTTGAAAGGATACAGAAAAAAATTAAAAGGATGTTGCTGAGTTGGAGGGTTTGAGCTTTAAGGAAAGGCTGAATAGACTGGGTCTATTTTCCATGGTGAGTTGGAGGCTGAGGGAGAGGGTTATAAAATCATGGGGAGCATGAATAGGGTGAATAGTCAAGGTCCTTTTTCAGGGGGACAGGAATCCAAACTTACAGGGCAAAAATTTAAGATAAGAGGAGAAAGATGTAAAAGGGATATAAAGGGCCCTGGCTTCACACAAAGGGTAGTGCATGTATGGAATGAGCTGCCAGAGGAATTGTGCAGGCTGGTACAATTACAACATTTAAAAGGCAGCTGGATGGGTATATGAATAGGAAGGGTTTAGAGGGATATTGGCCAAGTGCTAGCAAATGGATTAAATTAATTTAGAATATCTGGTTGGCACGGGAGAATTGGACTGAAGGATCTGTTTTTGTGCTGTACAACTCTATGAGTCTACAGTTATTTGTGTTTATTAAATATATATGTTTGATGGATCTTTTTATTTTAAACATGGGGTTACTTAATATCAGGTTGTAAGTTTGCCTGTTGAGCTGGGAGATTTGTTCTCAGATGTTTTGTCACCCATGCTAGGTAACAACATCAGTGAACCTCCATTCAAGTGCTGGTGTACTGTCCTGCTTTCTATTTCTGTGTCTTGGTCTGTTGTGATGGGTGATATCTGGTTCTTTTTCTGAGGGGTTGGTATATGGGGTCCAAATTGATGTATTTGTTGATAGAGTTCCGATTTGAATGCCAGGCCTCTAGGAATTCCCATGTGTGTATTTGTTTAGCCTATCCCAGGATGGATGTATTATCTCAGTCAAACTGGTGTCCCTCATTGTCTGTGAGTAAGGATACTGATGATGGTTGGTTGTATCTGTTGGTGGCTAGTTGGTGCTCGTGTATCCTGGTGGCTAGTTTCCTGCCTGTCTGTCCGATGTAATGTTTGTTGCAGTCTTTGCAGGGTATTTTGTATATGACGTTCGTTCTTCTGGTTGTTGTACAGCGTCCTTTGGATTCATTAGGAGCTGTTTCAATGTGTTGGTAGGTTTGTGGGCTACCATGATGCCAAGGGGCTGGAGTAGTCTGGTCATCATTTTCGAGATATCTTTAATGTTTAGTCGTGTGGCTAGGGTCTCTGGGAGTATGGTGTCTTCTTGTTTAGGTTTATTGTGTAAGAATTGGTATATATATTGAATATACCTAAACAAAGTATTCTAGAACAATGGGTACACGATAAGCACAGTCTTACACAACAAACCTAAACAAGAAGACACAACATGCCCAGAGACTCTAGGCACATGACCATATATTTAAAGACATCTCGGAGATGACGACCAGACTACTCCAGCCCCTTGGCATCATGGTAGTCCACAAACCTACCAACACACTGAAACTGCTCCTAAAGAATCTAAAGGACCCTATACCAACAACCAGCAGAACGAACGTCATATACAAAATACCCTGCAAGGGCTGCAACAAACATTACATCGGAAGACAGTCAGGAAACTAGCCACCAGGATACATGAGCACCAACTAGCCACTAACAGAAATGACAACCGTCACTAGTATCCTTACACAAGGACAATGAGGGAACTAGTTGACTGGGATAATATATCCATCCTGGGACAGTCTAAACAACACATTCCTAGAGGCCTGGCATTCAAACTGGAACTCTATCAACAAACACATCAATTTGGACCCATTTACCACCCTCTCAGAAAAAGAACTGGAAGTGATATCACCCACCACAACACACCAAGACACATAAGTAAAAAGTGGGATAGTATACCAGCGCTTCACCGGAGGCTCACTGATGATGTTACCTAGCAGGGTGATGAAACTCTGAGAACAAATTTCCCAGCTCAGCGAACAAACTTACAACCTGAACCACAACTCAGGATTTATAACCTGAGTTATAAATCTTCACAAAAACAGTGGGTATTAAATATTTTAAGGGCCAGGTAGATTGATTCTTGTTGAATCAAAGGAATCAAAGTTTATTTATGACAGATGGGAATATATAATTTGAAAGACAATCAGTTCAGCCATTGAGTAGGCTTGATGAGGCAGCAGCAGCAGCAGCAGCAGCAAATGGGCTAATTCCACTGCTAATTTGTGTTTGTAAATTTAATGTAAATAAATAAAGCATATGATTTGCCACATCAGGAACTGGATAAAGTGGGATAGTAGAGCTGGAGAAACTCTGTGCACTCCTCCCATCTCAATCATAATGGTAAAGTTGTAAGCATGGGATTCACACTCAGAGAAGGAAACTCTATCCTGCCGATATGCCAATCTCATTCTTCCCCTCATCATATGAATTCCCCATATGGGGATCCTCTTTGATGAGAAACTCAGCTGGATTCACCACATAAACACAGTGGCTACAAGAGCAGATCAGAAGCTAGGAATACTGTGGCGAGTAACTCACCTCCTGACTCCTCAAAGCCTGACCACCATCTTCAAGGTCAAAACATGTGGCACTGGAAAAGCACAACCGGTCAGGCAGCATCCAAGGAGCAGGAGAGTCAATGTTTCAAGCATGAACTCTTTATCAGATATGCCCGAAACATCGATTCTCCTGCTCATCAGATGCTGCCTGACTGGCTGTGCTTTTCCAGCGCCACATTTTTTGACTCTGATCTCCAGCATCTGCAGTCCTCACTTTCTCCACTATCTACAAGGCACAAGTCAGGAATGTGATGGAATATCCCCACTTGTCTGGATGAGTGCAGTCCCAACAACACTCAAGAAGCTTGACACCCTCCAGGACAAAAAAGCCTGCTAAATCGGCACATCTACAAGCAACCACTCCTTCCAACACTGATGCTCAAGATGTATTGCAGAAATTCAGCAAAGATCCTCAGACAGCACCTTCCAACCCCATGGCCCATTTACATCTAGAAGGACAAGGGCAACAGATATATGGAAACACCAGCATCTTCAAGTTCCCCTCCAAGCCCCTCACCATCTGACTTGGAAATATATCATGTTTCTTCACTGTTGCTGGGTCAAAGTCCTGAAATTCTCTCCCTAATGGCATTGTGGGTCAACCCACAGCAGGTGGACTGCAGTGGTTCAAAAAGGCGTCTCACCACCATCTTCTCAAGGGCAAACAGGGGTGGGCTATCAATACTGGCCAGCCAGTGATGCCCTTAACCCACAAATGAATAAAAAAAAGTTCAGTTTCTGAGAATCTCAGCAATTTAAACTTATGCTTTTCCATTTGCCATAAAACTAAAAACTAAGTGGCTATTATATCCAAAATGTTATAGCGTCTTTTGCCTTTAGGCAACCATTCTCTGCACCTATATTTATACCTAATTTGGCAGATTGTGAAGGATAGAAGTTTTAGAAGATTTATTTTGCATATTGTATGCTTTAAACCACTCTATTAGTTTGTTCCCCTGTATATTATCACAAGTGAGTCCACTCCTTATACCTTGTACCTGAATGACATCAACACTGAATACATAAACGTCACAGAGAGACAGCTCTTGTGGTGCAGTGGTAGTGTCCATACCTTTGGACCAGGAGATCCAAGCTCAAGTCACACCTGTTCCAGAGGTGTATCACTGCATACATGAACACATTGATTATAAAACTAAAACATACAGATTGATACATGTTTCGCTGTGTGTGTTTACATGCAGGCATTAACAGGACCCATGAGCTTCAAATTGTGAGTTGATTGCCAACTCAGTATTGGACACAGACTGGATTCATGAGCTGCCTGACTGGCAGACTGCTTACAGTATGCCTATCCTAACATAGCAGTCAATACAGGCCCAGTCAGAAGTCAGTGGAGCTGACTCCTCATCAATTTTTCATCTCTCGGCTCCTGTTGTGTCAACAGCAATAATAGCCTGATGGCAAATCTTGCAACTCCAGTCTTTAACATTTCCCATTGGCTTAATTCTTAGCATTTTACCTCCCTCCTTCTTTTGACATGATGTACAACATTTACTGCTTCCATTTTCCTGGTCCCATGTCCCAAAGCTGATTGGACAATCGTGGCCAATACCCCTCCAGACTTATCTCCTTTGTGCTATAAAAGACTCCTTTAGAAATAGTTAAATAAGACTATCTACTTCACTACCATTTCCGACACTAAGCATTCTTACATCATCCCTGAGTGACACTGCAAGTTTGGGCTGAATTGTCCAGTTTTGTACCATGAGTAACTATTAGCATTAAGTTTGAACATGGCCAAATTCATTGACTTAAGAGGCTTACAGTTTGCAAACAGAGACTTTAATCCAATTAATTTATGTTCTTATGCTCTTAACATGGGCTTGATCCAAAACTATCTCTCAAAGAAAAAAGGAATGCTCCTGTCCTAACCCACTACAGAGATAACAGAAAAACTGCAGAATATTGAACATGGCTCAGTCTATCATGCAAGCCAACCTTCCATCCATTAATCCATCTACACTTCTTGTGCTTCAAAAAGGCAGCCAACAGCATCAAAGACCCCTCCCACCTTTCTAACCTCTTCCATTAGGCAGAACATGCAAAAGTTTAAGCACACATACCACCAGGTTCGAGAACAGCTTCTTCCCTGCTGTTATTAGACTATTGATTGACCTCAAAAATATCAAATCTAATATTGATCTTGTTTTTGGTGTACCTCCTTTGCAGCCTTCACTTTGTATTCCTCACTCTGTTCTATTACCACATTTTCTTTGTATTTTATGTTCTGCCTGTCCTGCATGCAAAACAAAACTTCTCACTGTACCTAAGTACATGTGACAATAACAAATCAAATCAAATTAAAGAATAAATCAAATCACTGCATGTTACCCACCGTATAGTTTATACTATAGAAATTTGAAAACCTGAACTACATGAAAGAAAATTGGGAACAATTTTGAGATCCTCTGTCAGGCAACAGTAGACATTGGCTGAATATTGCTGCATTAACATTTCCCCACAAGCTGAATTCTTAGCATTTTACCTCCCTTCTTCTTTTGACAAGGTGCATACATTAACTGCTTCCACTTTCCTGGTACTGTCCCATGTCCCAAAGATGATTGGAAAATTGTGACATTGTGTGCGTACCCCACAATTTCTACCCTGTCTCCATCAGGTGCTACTTTTCATGGGGACCCAGACATCTACATGTTCCAACAGGAGCCATATTCAAATATGCTAATAAGTTTCCAGTGCCACACAATTCTTAGGTCTCACACACTGCACATTCTCCACCCATTAACTGCAGGCAATGAGTGACCTAATCAGAGATCCTAACCAAGTTTGCAGAAGGTAAGTCATGAATGTCCATTGTTTTGCTTTTTTCTCTATTCTTTTGTGGATCCAGAAGTTCTTTAGAACCCATGACCCCTCCTATATGAATTAATGCTTGCTGACTAGGGAACAATATTTACAGCTTCATTCAAAATGGCTGAGATCTTTCAGCAGGAACAGTATATAGCCAAATAATTGCACTTTTTACCATATGTAAAATATAATATTAACTCTAGCAACATGGTTTACTGACTTTGATTCTTCACATTATATTATTTGCATTCACCACATTGCTGTGCAAAGGCCTCTTCCTGGGTTTTTAAAATAGTTTTAGAAAGTACCAGATTGTTTTATATTTAAAGGAACTTTTTCAACTCCAGTCCCCTGCCTTGGCTTACACATAGTATATGGCAATCCAAAACTTCTGCTAATGATGCTTTATAATTTACTGCTGAAAACAGACATGAGCAGACCAGGCACAGGCTGGTGAGTTACCTCCTTTTGCTGGCATGGCTGAGATCAGTCACTTTGAACCTGTGGCTAAGGATTGGTGGTTTGGCATAATACAGTTTCATAAATGTCAAAGCAGAAAGAGTTGGAACAGGCATTCATTATTGCAATTTCACTGTATCAATATCTTCTAATTGGGCATAGCTTTACAATTAGCTGATTAAATTACACAGTTGGTTAAGAAAACAAAATACATTTAATAATCTACAAAATAATGTCTTCTTCTAGTTTTGGAGACCAAAGTATTGGTTTTATTACTGATCTGTGACATTGGATACCACTGTGAAACCTATTCCACACAACATCAGTCACAAGACATGAATCAACAACTCTAAGATTGGAAGTTAGGATACCATGTTAAATATGGAGCCTGTGACAAGTGAAGTAATGAAGCTGGGAATGAAGACCTGTTACATGTGTGAGTATACCTCATCCCTTTTGATGACCCTTATTTCACATGTTTCTCATTGTTGCTTGCAATATCATTGATGGGATTCTGGGAATGATGAAAGGAGGAGGAGCAGGCAAAAGGAATAGAAGACACAATTTCAGCGCAGAAGGTGCTGTTTTCATCATGCCAATACCTTTATGAACTTCGCATTTGAACTATCTGTCCTCATAACATTTTTCAGCTGTAATTTTCTTCAAAAGTTACTCTTCTTCAAATTCGTCTTCATTTCATGATTAACTCCGCTTCAATAGGTGTTTACGTTGAAATAATCTGTATAATTTTGATTTGAAGATGCTGGTGTTGGACTGGGGTGTACAAAGTTAAAAATTACTCAACACCAGGTTATAGTCCAACAGGTTTATTTGGAAACACTAGCTTTCGGAGCACTGTTCCTTCATCAGGTGGTTGTGGAGTATAAGATCGTAAGACACAGAATTTACTGTAAAAGTTTACAGCGTGATGTAACTGAAATTATAGATTGAAAAATACCTGGATTGTTTGTTAAATCTCTTATCTTTTAGAATGGACATGTTGGTTTCAGTTCTTTCATATGTAAATCACAGAACATTTAAAAGTTCAAGTGAACTTTAACAATTGGTGTCAAGTCGGCCCAGATAATGTATTGAAGGTGTGAGGTGCCCTGTGTGAGACTGTCTTTACTTTGCTCAAAACTGCATTAATCCCTGTAAGATTCTGTAAATCCATTTTTTAGATTAGAATCAGTCTGACCATTGTGACACAGACAGTCTCACACAGGGCAACTCACACCTTCAATACATTATCTGGACCGACTTGACACCAATTGTTAAAATTCACTTGAGAATGTAACTTTTAAATGTTCTGTCATTTACATATGAAAGAATTGAAACCAACATGTCCATTCTAAAAGATAAGAGACTTAACAAACAATCCAGGTCTTTTTCAATACATAACTTCAGTGACATCACACTGTAAACGTTTGTGGTAAATTCTGTGTTTTACAATCTTATACTCCACAACCACCTGATGAAGGAGCAGTGCTCAAAAAGCTCGTGCTTCCAAATAAACCTGTTGGACTATAACCTGGTGTTGTATGATTTTTAATTTTGTATAGTTTTGAAATATCCTTTTAGCTCCCCATACCCTCCTAACTTCTATTCTAAATTTGGACTATTTTGCCAAATCACACACAAGTGGGAAAAAATATTTCATAGTTTTGGTCACTTCTTCAAGTCCCTTTTCAGTTTCAATGTAGTACTAAGTTTTGAAGTTGGGAAAAGGTAAAGAGAACAAGCCGGATAAGGGAATACATTCAAGAAAGAAAACACCAGAAGTCAACGGATTGATTGAGAGTGTCCTAGAGTCATAGAAATGTACAACATGGAAACAGACCCTTCAGTCCAACCTGTTCATGCCGAACAGATATCCGAAACCAATCTAGTCCCACCTGCCAGCACCCGGCCCATATCCCTCCAAACCTTTCCTATTCATATACCCATCCAAATGTCTCTTAAATGTTGCAATTGTACCAGCCTCCACCACATCCTCTGGCAGCTCATTCCATACACGTACCACCCTCTACATGAAAAAGATGACCCTTAGGTCTCTTTTATATCTTTCCCCTCTCACCCTAAACCTATGCCCTTTAGTTCTGGACTCCCTGACCCCAGGGAAAAGACTTTGTCTATTTATCCTATCCATGTCCCTCATAATTTTGTAAACCTCTATAAGGTCACCCCTCAGCCTCCGATGCTGAGGGGTGACCTTATAGAGAATTGCACGCAATATTCCAACAGTGGCCTAACCAATGTCCTTTACAGCCGCAACATGACCTCCTAACTCCTGTACTCAATACTCTGACCAATAAAGGAAAGCATACCAAACGCCTTCTTCACTATCCTATCTACCTGCAACTTCACTTTCAAGGAGCTATGAACCTGCACTCCAAGGTCTCTTTGTTCAGCAACACGCCCTAGGACCTTACTATTAAGTGTATAAGTCCTGCTAAGTTTTGCATTCCCAAAATGCAGCATCTTGCATGTATCTGAATTAAACTCCATCTACCACTTCTCAGCCCATTGGCTCATCTGGTCAAGATCCTGTTGTCATCTGAGGTAACCCTCTTTGCTGTCCACTACACCTCCAATTTTGGTGTCATCTGCAAACTTACTAACTGTACCTCTTATGCTCGCATCCAAATCATTGATATAAATGATGAAAGGTAGTGGACCCAGCACTGATCGTTGTGGCACTCCATTGGTCACAGGCTTTCAGTCTGAAAAACAACCCTCCACCACCACCCTCTGTCTTTTACCTTTGAGCCAGTTCTGTATCCAAATGGCTAGTTCTCCCTGTATTCTATGAGATCTAACCTTGCAAATCAGTCTCCCATGGGGAACCTTGTCGAACGCCTTACTTAAGTCCATATAGATCACATCTACTGCTCTGCCCTCATTAATCTTCTTTGTTCCTTCTTCAAAAAACTCAATCAAGTTTGTGAGACATGACTTCCCACGCACAAAACCATGCTGACTATCCCTAATCAGTCCTTGCCTTTCCAAATACATGTATATTCTATCCCTCAGGATTCCCTCCAACAATTTGCCCACCACTGAGGTCAGGCTCACTGGTCTATAGTTCCCTGGCTTGTCTTTACCACCCTTCTTAAACAGTGTCACCACGTTTGCCAACCTCCAGTCTTCCGTCTCCTCACCTGTGACTATCGATGATACAAATATCTCAGCAAGACGCCCAGCAATCACTTCTCTAGCTTCCCACAGTGTTCTCAGGTACACCTGATCAGGTTCTATTAGATTCTAGAAAAGGCTTAAATGATCAGCTATAGTCATTAAATGTTTCCCTGTCAACATAGCCTGCCTACTTGTTGTAGTATACCTACATGGTGAAAAATAATTTATTCAAAGTCTGTAATTGGGAAAGAGGTGAAACACTTACTTTCCCTACTTCCTTCCTATTTTCAGCCTGTATGGTGAGTTCAAGTTTTTTCTACTATCAATACATAAGAATGCTTTCATGTGGGTGTATGTCTGATGTTTGAACTCTATCCATACAGACAAATTTCACTCTGTGCAGCAATCCATTTTTATATTGCTTGCTATTTATTCTCCTATTCTATTTGTCACCCTTTGCTGGGTTCGTACACTCTCCCAATTCTCAAGCTTAATAAACTTCTGTTGCTTTTTAAAACTTTTTCTCTTAACTTAAGCTTATCCATATCCTTTCTTAGTTTGCCTTTGAGTTCACATTTTTGGTAAGGCATTGATTTCTGAATATAATGCAAGTTCATGTAAGGAATATTTCTTTAAATGTTCACTATTGCTTTTCTAATATCATACCATTTTTATCTAATTTCCCTATTTGGCTTAGCTAACACTTGCTGCATACCTGTGTAATTAGTTTTATGTGAGCTTAACACTCTAGTTTCAGATGTATATCACTCTCAAGTTAAATATGAAATTCTATCATGTTGTGAACATCTTCCCCAAAAGGTCTCCTATTTTCAGATCACTAATTAACTCTGTCTTATTACACAGAGCAAAGTCTAGCTTCTTTCTTGATCAGTTCCATAATCTGTTGTTCCAGGAATCAATCATTATGGGGAAAAGGCAGGAAAATGGAATTGACAATGATCAGATCTGCCATGATCTCATTGAATGGTGGAGTGGACGCAATAGACCTACTTCTGTTTCTACTTTTTGAACTTGCATGCCAGTGGTGAATCCTTGAGATACAGTCAGAACAAGTCAAGTAAACTAGGGTGATGTAGTGGGGAGAATATTAGGAGTGTGAAGGTACTCATTAAATGTAATACTTGCCCATTACTGTGTATGAAAGCTTTAATTGTATTCCAAAGTTGTTTAGTTTCTAGGATTTTTGCTAATCCATGAAGAGTACACCAACAGTTCATTGTAAAGAGCAGACCTAACTTCTTGACAAAACAAAGATAGGTAGCGCTTGTTCACTAGATTAGTCAAAAATTCATCCACCCACTCTCTGCAATATATGACATTTATAAATTAACAAACACAACCTACAGCCACCAAGATCCCAAAACTTCTTGCTTTATTGTCCCCATTTATCATTCACAAAAGTTGTGATGAGTGAGTTTATATGCAAGAACAACCAACTGTAACATATTTGAGACATTTTCATAATATCACATACAAAAAGAACAAAATACAAATTGGTTATAAAATTCAGCTTTGAGATTTTATGAAATGTCTGAATTTCCTTTGCTTATGAAGCATTTGTATTATTGCAATTATTCCTGCTGTATCACTTTTGAGTCATCCCTTTCTGTTTGTGAGTTCACATCCTGAAGTATTATCAAATACATCTGAACATGTATTTCATCGCTAGCACCTAATCACTATGGTTTCTTTTCTCTATGAACCACCATCAGTCAATCACCCATGTTTCAAGGTGAATAATTTATGTGCAAAGCCCATTCAGGGCAATGTAAACCATGTTTGTGAGTTCATAACTTCTATTATCCATTCCAATTTCAACTTGTATCCCTGTGTCCTCTTGGTTTGATTGAATGGAATTGAAGACACTTGTGGCAAATTTTTGAATCTGATGGATAAATAACTAAGGTACTTATAAGCCAGTTAAGATAATTTTTTATGAGGGTATTGTCCCTACCTTTTGGGCAGGTCAATGTTCAAGACCCAGCTGCCCCGACATGTTTTATAATGTGTTTGAACAGATTGATTTTAAAGAGAAAACAAAGGCGGCATGGTGGCACAGTGGTTAGCACTGCTGCCTCACAGCGCCAGAGACCCGCGTTCAATTCCCGCCTGAGGCGACTCTGTGTGTGGAGTTTACACATTCTCTGCGTGGGTTTCCTCCGGGTGCTCTGGTTTCCTCCCACAATCCAAAGATGTGCAGGTTAGTGAATTGGCCATGCTAAATTGCCCGTAGTGTTAGGAGAAGGGGTAAATATAGGGGAATGGGTCTGGGTGGGTTGTGCTTCGGCGGGTCGGTGTGGACTTGTAGGGAATCTAAGTAAAACTCTTAAATCTGTGAATCTTGTATTTTCCACAGTGTACCTCTTTCCCAAATTGTCAGAGGTCACCAAGGTCAGTGTACAGCAGATATAGCTTTTCAGGGAAAGTGAAGAATTGGGAAATGTTCAGTTATTAAAACTGATGAACTCTATTCATCACCATTGCTATTCTCTGCACTTCTTATCTTAAAGAATACCTTCACTTCTTAGCAAGTGATTGACAATTTCTTGTCAATTTACTTGTCCAAATCTTCAGTCACTTGAGCAACTTCACTGATTCCAGCCTTCAACATAGCAGGGCTGCAACTCATGCAGGTCCATATAGAGCAGAAACAACACCTTCAGCATCAGCATTAGTAGCAGAGGTAACTGTCTTCTTCTCAGTTCTAAGATCCTCCACAGGGGGGAAAAAGTAATGGACACCAAGATACAGGTGGAAGGGGGGCAAGCCCCAAATACTGGGTTGAAGGTAGTGTATCTCGACACTTCTGAACTCCAATGCCTCAGGGACTCAGACTGTCAAAGCAGGCAACTTATGACATCTGTAAGCTCCTGAAACAAGACTTTCTACCCAATGAAGCAGGTGGGAACACATTGCCAATGCCTGATATTTCTCTAACTGGAGAGCCACCACTCACTCAGTCTATGCCTCTGCCAAATTGAGCACTGTCTTCTTAAAGAAGCAAAAGCAGAGAGGTCACAGAACATTTTTTTTATTCTTTTGTAAAAGTTTGGCATCATTCATTGGGGCAGTGTTTATTGTCCATCCCTAATTGCCCTTGAGAAGATGGTGGTAAACTGCCTTCTTGAACTGCTGCAGTCCACACACTGTAGGTACAACCACATTACATGTGTTAGAGGGGGTTCCTGACCCAATGACAGTGAAGGAACTGTGATATGTTTTCAAATCAGGATGGTGAGCGGCTTGGAGGGGAACTTGCAGGTGATGGTGTTCCCATGTTCTTCCAGACGGAAATGGTTGTAGGTTTGGAAGATCCTGTCTAAGAATGTTTGATGAATTTCTGCAGTTCATCTTGCAGATAGTACACATTGCTGCTACTGAGCATTGGTGGTGGAGAGAGATTGAGGATGTGGTGCTAAATGAGTGGGTTACTTTGTCCTATATGGTATCAAGATTCTTGACTGTTGGTGGAACTGTATTTGTCCAGGCAAGTAGGGTGTATTCCATCACACTGACTTGTGCCTTATAGATGGATTACAAACCTTGGAATGTAAGGAGAAGAGTTACTTGCTGCAGATTTGATTTTTGTGGTGAAGAGGGCAGGATGCCATTTGTGAATGGTTATCCTGTGGCATGGGTGTTGAAGAGAAACAGATAGGTCTGCAGATTATAAGGTGCAGATGTAAGGTGGCTGCAGTGAGAGAAGATACATAATGTGTTAATCTAAAAATGTTGTTGAATAGAACACTAGGTGAGTCAAAGTGTGAGGCTTGGCACTCAAGAGTGTTATGTAACACATTTGTCTGATGCTGATTGTCTGATTTTTCTAGATTGGAGGGACCACACTCAGAGTCCTAGAGTCAAAGAGATGTACAGCATGGAAACAGACCTTTCGGACCAACCCGTCCATGCCGACCAGATATCCCAACCCAATCTAGTCCCACCTGCCAGCACCTGGCCCATATCCTTCCAAACCCTTTCTATTCATATACCCATCCAAATGCTTCTTAAATGTTGCAATAGTACCAGTCTCCATCACTTCCTCTGGCAGTTCATTCCATACATGTATCACCCTCTATGTGAAAAAGCCGCCCCTTAGGTCTCTTTTATATCTTTCCCCTTTCACCCTAAACCTATGCCCTTTAATTCTGGACTCCCTGACCCCAGGGAAAAGACTTTGCCTATTTACCGTATCCATGCCCCTCATAATTTTGTAAACCTCTATAAGGCCACCCCTCAGCCTCTGACGCTCCAGGGACTATAGCCCCAGCCTGTTCAGCCTCTCCCTATAGCTCAAATCCTGCAACTCTGGCAACATCCTTGTAAATCTTTTCTGAATCTTTTCAAGTTTCACAACATCTTTCCGATAGGAAGGAGACCAGAATTGCACGCAATATTCCAACAGTGGCCTAACCAATGTCCTGTACAGCCGCAACATGACCTCCCAACTCCTGTACTCAATACTCTGACCAATAAAGGAAAGCATACCAAGTGCCTTCTGCACTATCCTATCTAGCTATGACTCCACTTTCAAGGAGCTATGAAATGCACTTCAAGATCTTTTTGTTCAGCAACACTCCCTAGGACCTTACCATTAAGTGTATAAGTCCTGCTAAGTTTTGCTTTCCCAAAATGCAGAACCTCGCATTTATCTGATTTAAACTCCATCTGCCACTTCTCAGCCCATTGGACCATCTGGTCAAGATCCTGTTGTAATCTGAGGTAACCCTCTTCTCTGTCCACTATACCTCCAATTTTGGTGTCATCTGCAAACTTACTAACTGTACCTCTTATGCTCACATCCAAATCATTTATGTAAATGACAAAAAGTAGAGGACCCAGCACCAATCCTATGGCACTCCACTGGTCACAGGCCTCCAGTCTGAAAAACAACCCTCCACCACCACCCTCTATCTCCTACCTTGGAGCCAGTTCTGTATCTAAATGGCTAGTTCTCCCTGTATTCCATGAGATCTAACCTTGCTAATCAGTCTCCCATGGGGAACCTTGTCAAACACCTTACTGGAGTCCATATAGATCACATCTACTGCTCTGCCCTCAAACTTTTTTGTTCCTTCTTCAAAAAACTCAATCAAGTTTGTGAGACATGTTTTCCCATGCACAAAGCCATGTTGACTATCCCGAATCAGTCCTTGCCTTTCCAGATACCCCCCACCAACCCAACCTCCACTCCCGGCACCTTCCCCTGCATCCACAAGAAATGCAAAACTTGCGCCCACACCTCCCCCCTTACTTCCCTCCAAGGCCCCAAGGGACACTTTCATATCCGCCACAAATTCACCTGCACCTCCACACACATCATCTATTGCATCCACTGCACTCGATGTGGCCTCCTCTATATTGGGGAGACAGGCCGCCTACTTGCGGAACGTTTCAGAGAACACCTCTGGGACACCCGGACCAACCAACCTAACCACCCCGTAGCCCAACACTTTAACTCCCCCTCCCACTCCACCAAGGACATGCAGGTCCTTGGACTCCTCCATCGCCAGACCATGGCAACACGACGGGGAGGAAGAGCGCCTCATCTTCTGCCTGGGAACCCTCCAACCACAAGGGATGAACTCAGATTTCTCCAGTTTCCTCATTTCCCCTCCCCCCACCTTGTCTCAGTCAAATCCCTTGAACTCAGCACCGCCTTTCTAACCTGCAATCATCTTCTTGACCTCTCCGCCCCCACCCCACTCCGGCCTATCACCCTCACCTTGACCTCCCTCCACCTATCGCATTTCCAAAGCCCCTCCCCAAGTCCCTCCTCCCTACCTTTTATCTTAGCCTGCTGGACACACTTTCCTCATTCCTGAAGAAGGGCTTGTGCCCGAAACGTCGATTCTCCTGTTCCTTGGATGCTGCCTGACCTGCTGCGCTTTTCCAGCAACACATTTTCAGCTCTGATCTCCAGCATTTGCAGCCCTCACTTTCTCTCTTTCCAAATACATGTACATCCTGTCCCTCAGGATTCCCTCCAACAACTTGCCCACCACCGAGTATTTGCTGCTCCTGGATTTCGAGGAAATCACCTCCAGTACCTAAAATACCTCAAAAAAAGGAGCAGCTGTTACAGCCAGAAATTATTCCCATCCTCCATCTTGGGTTACCCTGTATCCTCTCCTGCTGCTTACTTCCTTGGTCATTCCATCCACACCTGCTTGGTTGGAGAGACTATCCTCTTCCTCCCGAATTGGAAGAGTTCACTTCAACTAGTTTCTCAAATATAATGGGATATTTAGGTATAAGTGAGTGTAAGAAACCTTCTTGGGTGCCTCTCAATTCCTCAAAAGTTAAAGAACCACCAAACCCTTACAAGCAATGCTGTGATCCTTTAAATTAGAACTTTTTCTTTGACAGAAACACATATATCCTGGTAGCATTCCCTGGTTTTTCAGCAATCTCAAAGGCAAGCCAATAACGTGTGAAAAAGCCTTGGCAAAGTCTTCCTGCTCTCTTTTGTCTCAAAGTGATCATTTATGAATACATATCTAAATAATGCCTTTTATCACAAAACTATTAATTAAAAGAAATAATTATTCATTATAATATTATACATTCACGTTATAAATGTCCTAATATTCCTTGGGAATTGCACTATTCTCAAGTACAAAATTGCTAATGATTACCAGCACATTTCAGAAATGGCATTGCTCTCTGTTTTATAAAACTGTTCACTATTTTCGTTATTACAACTACTCATGATTATTAGACATAGTGCCACTCGTTTAGGAAAGCTTTGGACCAGCAAGTTTTTTCATTGTCAAAGTTTGAGATTATATGTTTTGGGAATTAGGTATCTCATGATCTCACCTAGTGCTGACTCAGTTTCTACTCTTCCCATCCATAATTCTCCTCGACTTCTTTGTGATGGAGCTCAACGTAGATTCAGTGCAAGTTTCCCTACGGTCATCTGCTGCATATAAATGAGAGCCAGCAAGAGTCATAAAGATTTTTTTGTGTAGAAAAGTCTCCCAGAGTTAGTTCTGCTCATTAGATTAGATTAGATTACATTACATTACAGTGTGGAAACAGGCCCTTCGGCCCAACAAATCCACACCGACCCGCCAAAGCGTAACCCACCCATACCCCTACATTTACCCCTTACCTGCACATCTTTGGACTGTGGGAGGAAACCGGAGCACCCGGAGGAAACCCACGCAGACACGGGGAGAACGTGCAAACTCCACACAGTCAGTCGCCTTAGGCGGGAATTGAACCCGGATCTCTGGCGCTGTGAGGCAACAGTGCTGACCACTGTGCCACCGTCCCGCCCACTGCAACCGTGCTGCTCAGTTGGGCATTAAATGCAAATGAAACGAGCTCTTAAGTGAAACATGTTCAGAAGTGAAGCAGGGCATTATTACTTTTTTTTTGATGTAGCCTTGCTAAGTTTTTTTTGTTAATAACTACAAGGATTTCAGATAATGTAAAACTTGTATCAGTTTTCCCCTACCCGCTGCGAACTATTGTCAGCAACTGTTCCAAAACCATTATATTCAATCTCTGCAGTGTTCACCATAACGCATCATCTTATCTTCTCAATTTGCTTCCAAAAACTTCTTAGTTCTGTCGTTGGGCCAAGGAGGTCAGCAAGGCATACAAACTGTACTTGGCTAGTGTTCAAAAATACAAAGGAACTTTGTCAAATTTGGATGTGAAATGGAAAATCCTTGCATTTGCTGAAGTTTCTAATTCATTAACACGTGCCTCTGTTTCTCCACAGGTCATTACTGCTTATTTTTTGTGTTGCTAACTATTGTTGAAGCCTTGTTAGCGTGTCCTACACACTGTTCTTGTAAAAAGTACGAAGTTGATTGCAGCAATCTCGGCCTTGTGACCATTCCAACAGACATTCCATCAAACATTAAATTTCTCTCACTCAGCAACAATAAGCTCAGCAGCCTACAAGCTCTCACATTCAGTAATTTTACCACATTGGAGAAACTGGATCTGTCTAACAATTACCTGGACCAATTACCAGCAAATGTATTTGATTACATCAGGAACCTGACTGATCTCAACTTAAGAAATAACAGCATTCGAAGTCTGGATAAAAGCATCTTCTACAAGACCACTAACTTGCAAAGATTGGACCTTTCTGTTAATGGCCTCTCTCAGATTCCACTGCTCTTATTTGATGAAATGCAGAACTTGACTTGGTTGAATCTGGAAGAAAACAGGATGCCAAATCTCGAAAGGGAGGCCTTTGAGCCACTTGAATTTCTTCGGCAGTTGCAGCTTGGTGGGAATCCTTGGGAATGTGACTGCAGCCTGAGAGACTTCAAACACTGGATGGAATGGTTCCTTTACAAAGGTCAGTAGAACAAACTTTATCAATTACTTACAAACTTTCTGGCCACACTGGATGTAAGTCACATGCACCAAAATGAAAACTGATTTCATTCACAATATATTGAACTTCACTGCAAAAAATCATAGACTTCATTCTTGATCTGTGTAAAGCTAAATTGCCTCTTCCAGAGGTGAAAACAGCTCAACTAACTGACCTTCAGTAACTCTAATCAGGCGACATCTGCAGGGATTTTGTAGTTACTAAATAAAAATTGAGAAGGGGTTTTGTCTTTAATCCTCGCCACAAAATCCATTCACTTGACACCAACTCTATCCCTTCCACAGCCATTTTCTGAAACTAAATCAGTCTAAAACATTGGTATTTTAATTGGCTCAGAGATGACCATCTGACCCATAACTATTTCATCAGCTGGGCCTCATAACATTATATCTATAGCATTATCTATCTCTGGTGCTGCCTCAGCTTAGTTGCTTTTAAAGTCTTTACCTGCGTTGTTGTTATCTCTTGACATTGTTGTTATCTCTTGACAACTTCAGCAATCTCTTGATGAGCCATCAATTTTCCATAATAACACCAATAAGTTGGATTTATCATGGTTTGGTAGTTAGTGACTGGTACAGATTGATGCCAGTGACGAACTTAAATCCGTATTCTAACGGGTTCATGGAAGAAAGCCTCCTTGCTTTATCTCCTACTTACAATCATACAGCATGGAAACAGACCCTTCGGTCCAACTTGCCCATACTGACCAGATATCCTAAATAAATTTAGCCCCATTTTCCAGCATTTGGCCCATATCCCTCTAAACTCTCTTATTCATATACCCATCCAGATAACTTTTAAATGTTGCAATTGTACCAGCCTCTACCACTTCCTCTGGCAGCTCATTCCATACACACACCACCCTCTCTGCATGAAAACGTTGCCCGTCGGGTCCCTTTTAAATCTTTACCCTCTCACCCTTAACCTATACTCTCTAGTTTTGGACTCCCCTATCCCAGGGAAAAGACCTTGTCTATTCACCCTATCCATGACCCTCATGATTTATAAACCTCTGCAAGATCACCCTTCAGCCTCCAACGTTACAGGGAAAATAATGCCAGCCTATCCAGCCTCTCCCCAAAACCCTTCAATCCTGGCAACATTCTTGTAAATCTTTTCTGAACCCTTTCAAGTTTCACAATGTCCTTTCAAAAACAGGGAGACTAGAAGTGTACACAGTATTCCAAAAGTGGCATGACCAATGTCCTGTACAGCAGCAACATGACCTCCAACCCCTATACTCAATGCACTGACCAGTAAAGGAAAGCATACTAAATGCCTTCTTCACAATCCTATGTACCTACAACTCTACTTTTAAGAAACTATGAACCTGAACTCCAAGGTGTCTTTGTTCAGCACCACTCCCCAGGACCTCACCATTAAGTGTTCAAGTCCTGCTCTGATTTGCCTTTCCAAATTGCAGCATGTCACATTTATCTAAATGTAACTCTATCTGCCACTCCTCAGCCCATCTGATCATGATCCCATTGTATTCCGAGGTAGCCTTCTTCACGTCCACTACACCTCCAATTTTGATATCATTTGCAAACTTACTAACTATACCTCCTATGTTCACATCCAAATCATTTATATAAATGACAAAAAGCAATGGAATCAGCACCTATTCTTGTGACATACCACTGTCACAGGCCTCCAGTCTGAAAAGCAACCCTCCGCCACCCTCGGTCTTCTACCTTCGAGCCAGTTCTGTATCCAAATGGTTAGTTCTCCTTGTATTCCATGTGATCTAAACTTGCTAACCAGTCTACCATGAGGAACCTTGTCAAATGCCTTACTGAAGTCCATATATATCATGTACACTGTTCTGCCTTCATCAATCCTATTCATTACTTCCTCAAAAAACCCAATTAAGTTAGTGAGACACAATTTCCCACATACGAATTCATTTGACTATCCCTAATCTTGCCTTTCCAAATATATGTAAATCTTGTTCCTCAGGATTCCCTCCAACAACTTTCCCACCACTGATGTCAGGCTCACTGGTCAATAGTTCCCTGGCTTTTCCTTGCCACCTTTCTTAAATAGTGGCATCAAGTTAGCCAACCTGCAGTCTTCCGGTGCCTCACCTGTGGCTATTGATGATACAAATATCTCAGCAAATGGCCCGACAATCACTTCCCTAGCTTCCCACAGAGTTCTAGGGTACACCTGATCAGGTACCAGGGATTTATCTACTTTTATGCATTCTAAGACATACAGCATCACCTCCTCTGTGATATGGAATCCGCAGTCTGAGGATTCGGGGTGGACCTTTTAGGATGGAGATGAGGAGACATTTTTTCATCCGATGGAATTAATTACCACAAGAAGTACTTGTATTCAAGAGGCGGCTAGATATAGCAGCTGGGGCAAATTGGATCAAAGGTTATGGGGAGAAAGCAGCATTAGGCTTTTGAATTGGACGATCAGCCATGACTGTGATGAATGGCAGAGCAGGTTTGAAGGGCTGAGTGGCCTCCTCCACTCCTATCCTCTATGTTTCTATGGATATTTTTCAAGATATCGTTATTTCCCCACATTCTATATCTGCCATATCCTTCTCCTCAGAAAACATTGATGCAATTACTCGTTTAGTATCTTCCCCATTTCCTGTGTTGCCACACGTAGGTGGCCTTGCTGATTTTTAAGGGGCCTTATTGTCTCCCTAGTTACCCTTTGGTCCTTAATGTATTTGTAGAATTCCTTTGGATTCTCCTAACCCTATGTGCCAAATATCTCTTGTCCCCTTTTTGCCCTCCCGATTTCCCTCTTAAGTAAACTCCCACTGCCTTTATACTTTTCCAGGGATGCATTTGATCTCTGCTGTCCATACATGACATATGCTTTCTTCTTTTTTTTTGACCAAAACCTCAATTTTGCTTGTCAACCAGCATTCCTTACACTTACCAGCCTTGACCTTCACCCAAACAGGGATATACTGTCTCTGGTTTCTCACTATCACATTTTTGAAGGTTTTCCATTTCCCAGCTACCCCTTTACCTGCAAATATCCACCTCCAACCAATTTTTGAAAGTTCTTGCCTAATACTGTCAAAATTAGCGTTCCTTCAATTTAAAACTTTAACTTTTAGATCCGGTTGATCCTTTTCCATCACTATTTTAAAACGAAGAGAATTATGGTCACTGGCCCCAAAATGCTCCTCCACTGACACCACAGTCAGCTGCCCTGCCTTATTTCCTGAGGGTAGGGCTCATGCCCGAAATGTCGATTCTCCTGCTCCTTGGATGCTGCCTGACCTCCTGCGCTTTTCCAGCAACACATTTTCAGCTCTGATCTCCAGCATCTGCAGTCCTCACTTTCTTCTTCCTGAGAGTAGGGCAAGTTTTGCACCTTCTCTATATCTGGACACTGATTCAGAAAACTTTCTTGGACTTAACAAATTTCTATCCATCCAATTCCTGATGTTCGATTTGGTCCTTTTCCCAACTGTACCAGTCTCAAACTGATTTCTTTCCTCACTATTTCCCTGGGTCCTTCTTACACAAGTGACGTCTACCCCAGAAGAGATTCCAGTGATCCAGAAATGTGAATCCTCCTCCCCTGAAACCTCCTCAGCCTCTCATTCATCTGCCCTAGCCTCCTATTCCTACCTTTACTAGCTCGTGGGACTGGGAGTAATCCAGATATTATTACCCTCGAGGACCTCCTTTTTAAATTCTTGCCTAACTTCCTATATTCTGTCCTCAGAATCTTATCATTTTCTCTTCCTATATCATTAATTCTGGTGGGTGCAATGACTTTCTGCTGGTCCCTCTCCCCTTTCAGAATACTCTGCACTCTCTCCAACACAACTTTGACCCTGGTTCCAGAGAGGCAACACACCATTCTGATGTTTCATCAGCTGCAGCACATCTGTCTATGTCTCTGACTAGAGAGTCACCTATCACAATCAATTGCTTGGAACCTGTTGTATCCTAATTATATTAGAGCCAATCAGTACCAGAAACCTGCCTGTCAGTGCTACATTTCCCTGAGACTCCATCACCCCATACATTTCCAAAACAGCATATTTGTTTGAGAAGGGGGTAGCCACAGAAGACTCCTGCACTGTCCATTTCCCTCTACTACCTTTTAAAAAAATTACCTATCCATCTGTATCTTCAGTTTATTTTCCTTCCTGCAACTGCCATCCATTACACTCCCTAGCACCTGTCAATTCCTCATTTCTTCTAACTACCATTCCAACTGATCCATGTGATCCGATAGGATTTGCAACTAAACACACTTCCTGCAGACATAATCATTAGTAACATGGAAACCCTCCCTAATTGCCCACATCCAACCAAAAGAGTACATCTCTCTAATAAAGGCCATCTTTGCACCTTAGCAACCTACCGACCCAGAAAATAGCACAGTCTTACTGCTGTAAAAACACTGCTCCACACTAATTTAGTACCTATGTTCTATATTTTAAAGGCTTAATCAAGAGATAGATCTCAATAAAACATATAATCAAAAAGGAACTCACTCTACTGACTATTGGTAAATTTACATAAAACTACAGTATAGTTACACTTTAAAACTAGCCACTTAGCTGCTCCCCTGCTATGAGCTCTCCCACACAGGTTTCTCCAAGGTCAGCTGTGAATTTCATTGTTAATTTTTCTTAGATGATTCTGATGTTTAGAGATACTTGAAATCAGTCTGGAATGTTGGGCCTCAAGCTCTATAACCACTTGTCTCTAACAGAGAGAGATTCCTGGCGTGCCTTGTGGGAGCCTATAACTGTTTACCCAGAATTTATATTGCATCAATAACACAGAAAAACATCCCAAGGCATTTCATGGCAGCATTATCAAATAAAACTTGATACTGAACTATACCAAAAAATATTAAGGCAGCGCTTGATCAAAGATTTAAATTTTATGGATTATCTTCTAGAAACAAAGCAGAGTTGAATAGCAGAGAGGATTACAGAGGGAATTCTAGAACATGGGACCTTGCCAGCTAAAGGCATGGTGAACAATGATGAAGTATTTAAAATCAGAGGGGCTAGAGTTGCAGGAGTGAATACATATTAGAGAGTTGTAGGGTTGAAGAGTTTAAAGGGATAGGAATACCATGAAGTGATTTGAAAACATATGTGAGAATTTCAGTATTGATGTCGTGCTGTAATGGGAGCCAATGTAGTATTCTAGGCAGATGGGTGATGGGCAAATATGACTTGGTGTAAGTTAGGACATGGGTATCAGAGATTTGGATAACCCCAAGTTTATGAAAGGTAGTATGCGAAGCGTGTAACGCAGCCAAGTCAAACATCCATTCCTTCCACCATCAATGCTCAGTAGGAACAGTGTGCACTATCTCCAACATGCACACTAGAAATTCACCAAAGATATTCAGACATCACTTTCCAAACCCCTGACCACTTCCATCTAGAAGGGCAAGGGCAGCAGACATATAGGAACACCCCCACCAATAAGTGAGTCTCCAAGCAACTCATCATCCTGACTTGGAAATATATCGTTTTTCCTTCATTGTTGCTGGATCGAAATCCTGGAATTTCCACCCAAATGGCATTGTGAATCAACCCACAGCAGGTGGACTGCAGTTGTTCAAGGAGGCAGCTTACCTCTACCTTATCAAGGGATGGGCAATAAATGCTGGCCAGTCAGCGACGCTCACATCCTACAAATGAATTTTAAAAAGGCTCAGTCTCTGAGAATCTCATCAATTCAAACAAAAAAAAGAGAAAATATGATTAAAAATCTTTAGCAGCATGCCAACAATTTCACATGATACTTCCTGACAGAGTGTCATTACCCACAGGATGCCCAGAATTGTCCCCATAAAGTCCTCGTCCCAATAAAATAACTAAATATGATGAGAGGCAGTTAAAGAGATGAGAACATGTGAAATGAGTTTGCTAAAACTTGCTTAATAAATGTAAATATTGCCTACTTGAGGAAATGGTTACACTGGGAAAATATGATGTACTGTTTTGACTGGCAGAATTCAAGTCCTAATTAATTGATTACTCTGTCTTAAAATCAGGTGGAAAACTTGATGGAATTGAATGTTCTCTGCCGAAAGACCTCCGTGGAAAAGATCTCAGAGCTGTTCCCATAGAGATGTTCAACTACTGCATCCAACTGGAGGATGAAAATAAATCTTCAGGAAATGGAAAAGTAGTCACAGGCCCTCCCTGTGTGAAACAGGAGGTCAGCACCCCAAGGCCACATTACTTTCATACTTCAGATTGCATGAGACAACGCTACCGCCCAGTCAGTGTCAGGCGAGCCATTGGAACAGTCGTTGTTGCTGGGGTCTTATGTGGCATTGTTTGCATCATGATGGTGGTGGCTGGAGCATATGGTTGCATATATGCCTCCTTGATGGCAAAATATCATAGAGAGCTTAAAAAACGACAGCCGCTGATGGGAGAGGGTGAGCAGGAGCAGGAGGATCAAAAGCAGGCTTCTTCCATGGCATGAGGATTAGGTACAAGATAGCATTCAATGGAAAAAGAGCTGTCTTCATCGGTTTTCTCCAGCTCTGGCCTTTATGTGTTTATTGCAATGTTGATACAAATATTGACTTGTTAGTCTCATCGCAGTATAGGGAAGCACAAATCATTTAATGAAACACATTCTACAGGCCTGAATTCTGCTTATTGGTTTTCTGAGGCTCGACAGGATGCATTAGAATCTAATAAGGAGAAGAATATAGAAAGGAGTATGGTTGTCTTGAAAATTCTTTTGCATGAAATTTGTTTGAAAGTATTTAGAATTCAAGGCAAAAAATGGCTGTTTGAATCCTTGTACCTGCAGCTAACTCCAGTATTTGGAGGAACAAATACTGAAACTTTCAGTTTTTTTCTCGGGTTTTGTGTGCATGAAACAACTCTGAATTGCAGCATCAATTGCTATTCAGTATGGGAATCTCATTAAGCCATCTTATATTGTTCAGAAGGAAAGCTGGCCCTCATTCCAGTTAGGTAATATCTTCTGTAATTGTAAAATGTTGTTTGGTACTTAATGATACTTAACAGGTTATTCATAGGATACGCAATCAAACACACTTTTCTAAGTATTTCACTAGAGTATCTCAACTAAACTTGCGAGGTATTTATTTGTCACTTTTAATTCATGATAGTTTGTCATACATTCATTTACCTGTCCTGTTTAATTCCAGTGAGAAAGACTTGACAAATGGGAAAGACTTTTCTCATCCAAATAGACACAAAATATTGATATTTGAGTGATTGTGAAGTTATAATCAAGAGGTTCAAAAGCAACATACATAACAAAACGCTGCAAACAGTAGTGAATGACAGTTGTTCAACTAGGTACTCAATATAATGTGAACAAAATTATTTTTTAGGATTGAACAAGAGGCAACATTATAAAGTTAATTTCTGACACCATTTAATGCAATTGCAGAATTTTAATGCAGGGTTTTAGATGCTTTTTTTTCCTAATAATGTATGTAAGGTAATTAATCTCATTAAAATGCCCTAAAATTATGCCCTAAAATGAAAATGTATTTTGAAGTAATGCATCGATGAAATAACAGAGAGAATTTTAATTTGATATTTTAGGAATGGGGGTGTAGGTGGAGATGACTTGCCGAAAACCTGAAGGCTGAACTACTCTGAGGAGTTTGAAGATCCACTGTCATAACTGAGTGTGGGAGTTGATTGCGTTCCAGCATGTGGCAGGAATCCACTGTGGCATTTTGCCTATGATAATTAAGGACTCTGGTCCACCGTGAAAGCTTTGAGCACTTTCAGAGAGCCAGCCCCTCGGCAGCTTTGGCAATGCCAATATTTATGGCTTGTCAATTCTGAGATTGTATCACCAAGCAGTAGGCCCTTTCGTACCCAGGTGCCCTTGAAGAGAGTTGAGATTTTTGAGGAAAGAAAGACTAGGCAAATAAGAGCATTCCAGTGGCATCGCCTTGGGTGCAGGAAATATCATTGATGCAAGAGAGCCATTCCATTGAACATGCAGCATCCATCTCTGATGGCAGTGATAACTCATTGTGAGGTTGCTGCTGAGCTTCCAACAGCCATCGTGGCTGAGCTTCTTGAATTTATTTTACGGTTCCATTTTCCTGCCATATTGCCACACTGCTGCTTCCCAGCCCGTCTCCAAATGACTAGAAAAATTTAGCCCCAGAAGTCTGTCTTTCCCCAAATGCTGCTTTGCACCATATAGTTTATGTCATGGACTAATCCCCCACCTGGAAGTTTGCTCAATTTGTCTGTCTTGGTTTCCAATAACAAGACAAATATTTGAGGTGATATGATAAGGTATCCCAGGCGGTGTCGCCATACCTGACACTGGAGGGAGTGTGCAATCCCATAAAAGCACTCCAATTCCTGAGAGAGGAGATGGTCTGATGCTGGGGTTTGTGACTTGTCCTCCTTGCCTGCTGTGACAGAGAATTCCACAGATTCACCCCCCTTTGCGTAAAGAAATTTCACTGTATCTCAGTCTGAAATGCCTACCATATATTCTGAGACCATAACTTCATTCTGGAACCCCTAGGCCAAGTGAAACATTATCCCTGCACTCAGTCTGTTCAGTCTGCTACAATTGCACATGTTTTAATGAGATCCTCTTTCATTCTTCTAAACTCCAGTAAATATAGGCTCAGTCTCCTCAAATGACAAGCCTGCTATCCCAGGAATCAGTCTGGTGAATGTTTGTTCCCTCTCTCTATGGTAAGCGGATCTTTTCTTCAGTAAGGAGATCAAAACTGCACAAAATACTGTAAGTTTGGCCTCATCAACACCCTGCAGCAGCAGGAAAGTATCCTAGTTTCTATATTACAACCCTTTTACAATGAAAGCCATCATACAATTTGCTTTTCTCACTGTTTGTTGCATCTGATGCTTGCTTTCAATGATCAGCGTAGGACTTCCAACTTCAACCTTTCCCAATCTATCACAATTTAAATAATAACCTGACATTCTAGCTTTCCCACTAAAGTGAACAACCTGACATTTATCCATGAAGATATGTGGATGAGGACTAGCCATAACTTCCTGGAATTAATTTCTTGAATCTGATTTGCCCACAATTTTTAAAATGTAGTTAATCGTCATTCTTGGCTGAACCTCCAGAAATAAAGCATTCCTAATAAAATGATATGATGCCACCTAAGATTGGCATACTGTTGGCTTCAAAAATTTTAAAATGATTATTCTCTGCTGTCCTGAGCCCAAGTAACTGTGCATTAGGAAGGGAATTTGGATAGTAGCAGTGCTAGGAGAAAAAATAGGGAGGTAACCAAAAGGATTATTTTGAGAGCCTTTTGAAAGTGATAAAATGTGTAATGGAATGAGACCTTTGGAATAGAATTCCAGAGAGCAGGACTGAGATGATTAATATATAATAAAATAGATATCTGGCAGTGTTTCAGGCTAAAATCTAAAAGAGGGTTTCATATTTGAAGAATAATGAATTACTAGGAATGGTTACAAACTATATAAAACCACATATTTGCTACAAGCCAACATAATCAGGAAGACTGATATGAATTGCAAGAATGAAGCAAACATTCTGATCTCTGAAATTTCTATATTCAGCTCTTTGATACTGTATTCAGGTTTCTATATATCTTTCTAATTTCTTATGTATTTGTGATCCAGGACTTAGATTTTGTTGTTCTGCCTGCAGTAGCCAGGAGCATTTTGGTAACTGATGTTACGTGCAATACCTATGCTGCTACATTAATGATTGGGACTTCACTAATGTCATTTTGTTGAAACCATTTGAAATTTAATGGCACAAAAGTCTGCATGCAGGAAACATGTATACCCCCTTGATTTCAGCTTCTGTCTCATGTATTTATTTTCCTCCCATATATGAATTGGGCCTTTGAGTAAAATTGTCTTTTTCTCCCAGCAATGCACCTTAACATCAACACACAAGTTTGTCACTTAAATTTCCAGCTCCAAGGATTCTTGGGACTTGCCTCAGGAAGATTATCATCAAATCAGACTGAATGTTAGTCCACTATCCATGTGGTACTTATAATGCAAGATGCTTCTTATAAAGGACCGAAGTGAAATAGATTTATTAAGCCCCAAGTTTCAGCTAAATTTAGGTCCACAAGGCAACACAACATAGTAAGTTTTCCTTTTAGCAAAACCTAAAGAGTGTTTGATATAGAAAACACAAATGTAGGAAAATATACTGTCCAAAGACTGCAGATAAACATATTCTTGGGAAGTGTAATAGGGATTTTGCATTGTGTCCATCCCCTACACTGTAGATGGTGACTAATGTAACTGAATGACAACAATGAAAAACATAACACTGGTATTTTGATGAGCCCACAATCTGCTGATCTATTTTAATGCTAGCTGCCAACAGAACAGAATAATAATCCAGCTGCTTCTTCCTTTATGTAGGTGTGTGGATGGAATATGGAGAATATCTATGCTGCCTATTACTCATGAGTCAGGAAGGATGCTTTTGGCTAATAATTGAAAGTTTTGTTATCAATTTGAAGTTTTGGTTTGCATTCCTTCTTTCCAAGCTCACAGTTACCAGTTACAACTTTTACACCTTCTCAGAATAGAGTTGCCAACTCTCCACGATTATCCTGGAGCCTCCAGGAATTAAAGACTTTTTTGGATACTGCTGTGAGCCATCTATGGAAAAAAAATCATGTTATTAAAAATGTCTTTTTCTTTCTACTTTCTTTGAGCACCTTGTTATCAGCTGTAAAAATATTAAATGTGAGAAAGCAAAGACTGTTTGTCTTGACAGGTTGATTGGCAATGAAAAGGAATCTCCAGAAATGCCCCAAACTGGAGTCGGCAAATCTATTTCAGAGCATACAGTCTCGTTGTAGGTATTTTATTCACTGATTAGCTGTTTTCCTTTGCTATTAATCTGAAAGAAGATTTTTATATTTTCCTATTGACCAGGGTCCTATAAATTAATCAAACAATCTAAGTAAATATGTAATGGTATACTGACACAATTCTTCAATGTCAAGCTGAATCTAAAAAAAAGTTGTAAACGAAAGTGCTAAAGAGAAAATGTGTGTGTTTGTAGTGGGAAGAAGTTAGGGTAGATGGAGAAGTTCACAGTATTGTAATTTCCAGCCAGTTTTACAGGAAGAAAACAATTTCTTGCATGTACACGTTACACTTGTGATGAATATTAATCTCATAATCTGCATCTAAAACCTCCTGTCAAAATGGAAATGCCTTATTTCCTCCTTCGAGATTTAGCACCAAAATTCTGACAATTTAATACATGGAGTACTTAATTTTTTAAAATAAATGCTTGATTTAGGAATTAGATCGTACTAAGTGTATATTATGGTTAAGAACTGATTGAGCTTTTTATTCATATATGGAATAAAATATTGAAGAAATCATTGCTTTAACAAAGAAATTTGGATAAAATGCTATTTTTCTCCATGCTAGTGAAATTGTAAGAAACCCTCTTCTAGAATGTTCTGGATTTTAAAATGTCATTAAAGTTTGGATTTGCTTCTTCAAACTTGGATTTGCTTCTTGTTACTTAGTCTTGAATCTTTTTTAAAAAAACTCACTATCCTGTGGTAATGCATGTATGCACTCAGTCCTTTTGTTTCCTTTAAATGAAAAATAAAAAGATGTCAAAAAGAATGTCCTATAATAAAGTGAAACAAAACTAAAGGAAAAGTCTACAAAAGGGCCTCTCATGGCATTGTGGTAGTGTAGCTTCCAGGTTCAAATTGCTGAACAGTTTGATTAGAAAATTAAAAATAGAGATTTCAATAATAGCTTTATTGTCCAGCTTATTTGGAGCACAGATTATTTCTGAAATCTAAGTGTTTTTTGATCTTTTGAAAGCAGTTGCAATGCTGATTTTCTTCGGTTTATGGCTATATTCTCTCCAAGATAGCAAATTCAGTCTTTATAAAGAGCTACTTCATTCTTGTATTCATAAGACAATTAGGGCCAGAGCACAATAGAGACACTGGACAAGAACAGGCAAAGAAAATGTAAAACCAGAGATAAAGGACTGTAAGTCAATGGTATGTGCATGCATTGGTAGTGATAGTGAGGGTGGGGAGTCCAAAGTCTAATATAGGACCATGGAGTAACATGGAAACATAATTAGTAGAGAGAAAGGGGAGTGGGGAGCGAAGTCACAGTCACTGAGCAGAAATTGGAGCAGAGCATCAAAAGTGAACATTTATTAAAAAAAAACATCATGGGGTTTGCAGGTGGCTGACCCTAAGTCATAAGGTTTAGGCCAGTGAGGCAAAAGTAGAAATTGGCTTTGATGGCAGTCTCCAGTGAGGGGGTAAGAAATAAGTACATGGCAAATGCAATATTGATTCTAAAAATACTGACAAAGTATTAATTGTAGAGCCTCATCTGAGAAATAAACCAGGGAGAGAAAATAAAATGAAGTGGTGATTAGAATTCCTTTGCAGTGCTACGTGGTAACCAGAGGATGGAACTGCAGTGTTACAAATTGTTATAGGAGTTTTTATTACATAATTGTGGGCATTACCATTATAGGAACAAAGGATTGAATTTGACTGTAATGATTTTGTTATTCTTCAGTCATTCCTTCGAAACAAATGGCAACGTGAATATAGCAACCAGTCAAATAGAATATTGCTCCATTGTAGCGAGAGATAATGCTAAAGTTTGCCGTTACCCTGGATAGTAACAGGACATTGTTTACTTGCTGTTATGTCATGGCATTAAGACTCTCCTTTGTTATAAAACTAATGCCACCTTTCTGCATACTAGAAAAAGCTTATTTTAGCCATGTCAATCTTCTAGTAGGTATGTATTTAGTAGTGCAGCATAAAGCAGGAGCAGAGGGAATAAAGAATCTGAACCGTTGAAAACTCTGGATAGATAAAGGGTGGAATCTTATGGGGGTTCTGAAAGATACGAGCTAGAGTACAAAATATTGCATTATCATCTGAGAAGTCCAGCGAGGCCTAAATTGACATTGGGAACAACTCACTCCATCTTTTAATCAAGTTCCAGGTAGCGAGGCAAGATTCTCACTTGGAAGTAGTGAATTATCTGTTGAAAGAGAATATTGCTTGTCTACAACTCTATTAATTGCAATATCATCTTGCAATATGCTTCTTCCACTCCCATCATCCACCTTGACCAAACTAAACATTGGGAATTCTCAACATGGAAGTCAGAGTGGTTACCGAGCTGCAAAGAGCCTCCATGCTGGTCACCATGCAACATCTCAGAGCATGATCCATGGGCACCAGTCAAATGCACCCCTCGTCCACCAATATTGGCACCTGATGTTTGCTGATCCCTCAGAATCCTCATGGTTCCTTTCGGATCCCCTTGCAGGACATATTGACCTGTGTTCAGGGTGCACCAGCAACAGGCATGGAAAGGTGGTGACATGGGACTTGGTGTGTAACAATAGGCATCCAACTCAAACAGGATTAGGCTGCATTTTAGGGCTACTTGCCTGCTGGCACCATGTGTATTTTAGATAACACCTAATTGGGGGTATAGACTGTACTGGAATGAATTTCACCAAGAAGACGTTAATAAGTTTATAGAATGGGCAAAAATTCAGGACAACACATCCATCCTAGGGCAGGCTAAACAAGGATAGCATGGGAATTTCTAGAGGGTTGGTATTGAATCCTACTAATTGACTACAGTTCAGCCTTCAACACTATCATTTCCTTGAGACTGATTAGTAAACTTAGTAATCTTGGACTAAGCCCCACTCTCTGCAACTGGATCCTCAGTTTCCTGACCCACAGGCCACAATCAGTGAACACTGGAGACAATATTTCACCCTCACTTACATTACTGGAGTGCACCCCCCGCCCAGGGGTGTGTACTCAGCCCCCTACTGTACTCACAATATATCCATGACTGCGTCGCCAAATACCAGACTAATGCCATTTACAAGTTTGCTGATGACACCACCATAGTCAGTCAAATCTCAGATGGCGATGAAACAGACTACAGATGGGGAGGTGTAAGACCTGGAAAAATGGTGCACTGAGAACAACCTATCTCTAAAAGCCGGCAAAACCAAGGAACTCATTATTGACTTTCAGCGGGATGTTACTTATACCGCCCTACACATTAACAGCACAGAGGTGGAACGAGTGGAGAGAGTGTCAAGCTCCTGGGAGTGGTCATAAACAACAAGCTTTCTTGGACTCTTCACGTGGATGCACTGATTACAAAGGCCCAACAATGTCTCTTCTTCCTCAGACAGTTGAGGAAATTTGGCATGATGGTGAATACCCTTGCCAACTTTTATAGGTGCGCCATTGAGAGCATTCTGTCTGGATGTATCACTACCTGGTATGACAACTGTGCCATTTAAGATCTGAGATGGTTACAGAGAGTGGTAAACTCGGCCGGGACAATTACAAAGGCCAACCACTCATCTATAGAATCCATCTACAAGCCCCGTTGTCAAGGAAAGGCCGCCAGTAATCTCAAAGATCCATCCCACCCTGGCAATGCTTTTCTACAGCCTCTATCATTGAGGAGAAGTTACAGAAGCCTGGACACACACACCAATTAGTTTTGTAACAGTTTTTACCCTACTGTTGTTAGAATACTGAATGGACTCACAAACTCTTAGCATTCGCCTGTACCTGTGTTTTCGTTTTTGCCGCTGTTTACTTATTATTTACTTACCTACGCTACTTAACTCTGTGATCTGCCTGTATTGCTCACAAGAAAAGCTTTTCATTGTGCCTCAGTACAATTGTCAATAAATTCAATTCAATTCAAACTGGAACTCCATCAATAAACACACCAATTTGGACCCCATTTACCAACCTCTGAGAAAAAGAACCGGAAATGATATCACCCACTGTAATAGACCAAGAGGCATAAAAAGAAAGCGGGATAGAACACAAGTGTTTCACTGGAGGCTCACCTGATGATGTTACCTAGCATGGTGACGAAACGTATGAGAACAAACCTACAAGCTCAGTGAACAAGCTTACAACCCGAACCTCAACCTGAGCTACAAATCTTCACAAAAATCTTGAAATACCATCATTTGTTTCTAATTAGGGTTAAAAAGTAGAGAAGTTACTTTAAACCTAATTGTCTCTTAGTTAGATCACACTTGGAGTACAATGTACAAGTTTGGTTATTGTAACATAACAAGGATATAGAGGTATTCAACTGGGCATCAAAATGATTTACAAGGATGAAACATCATGTGAGGGTAAACATTTCAGCGATGGTCAAACAGACTGGGCCTGCCCTTCCTCTTGTAAAGACTAAAGGCTATCGTAACAAACTTATTATGTAAGATTTCGGGATGAGCAAATCTGGAGCTCCTCAATTTAATCCCCAATAAATCAAATTTGGTAGAATTGGAAGAAACTTCTTAATGTAGATAGTAGTGAATAATACATAGTGTATTCACAGTAAGGACCCAAGGTCTGCCTCCATGTCATAAAATCACAGCAGTTTGCATGTTCACAAATAATTATGGAAGGTGTTGTTTCGGGCAGAAGATTCAAGAATAACTCTTCCAGAATAGTCAAGTAGGCTTGAACCATTAATAATATTTCACTCTCTGAATATTGTGCCAAACCTGCTGAATTTTCCAAGAACTGTCTGGTTTTATTTCAGATCTCCGGAGATATATGAGGAAAGATGAAAGGAGGCTCGAGGGAGCATAAGTGACACCACTGATTAATTGGGCCGAATGACCTGTTTCTGTACTGTATTTTTAATGTGAAATTGTGTAACTGAAACTAAACTTCAAAAGTACTTCATTATTATTAAAATACTTTAGGGCATCTTGAGATCATAAAAGGCAGTATATAAATACCTGCACTTGTTTATTTCTTTATGCAACTGACACTTGAATATAGATTCTTGTGTCAGAACTTAAGTAAGTCAGAGATCTATAACTTATATTGCAAGTCACAGGCCTACTTCTATAAAATGTAAGAGAGGATGGAAGGGTGATGGAAATAAATGGAAGATTCATTTATAAAGTTAACAAATGAGCAGGCCAACTTGCATTCTATCTCTTTACAGAGTGCAGGAAATGAGGGGTGCAGGACATTATTAATGCAATAATATCTTAAAGTTATGATCAGTAACTTATTAGCTCAGTTAGCTAGACCACTAGAATGTGGGTGTAAATAACTCTAACACCATCTATTTCAATCTCTATTCTGATTGAAGTGGACCCAAGGCCTGCCTCCGTGTCATAACAATCACAGCAATTTGCAGGTTCACAAATAATTATGGAAGGTGTGCCTTCGGGCAGGAGATTCAAGAAGAATCTTTCCAGAATGATCATAGTGGACTTGAAAAATTAACCATGTTTCTCTCTCCATATATTTTGCCAAACCTGCTAAATTTTCCAAGAACTTTCTAGTTTTATTTCAGATCTTAAGCATTTGCAATATTTTTATTTTCCTGTTCCCTTTAGATGTAGTAAGGGCTGTCAATAGGTTAGATGCCTTTTGAATAATTTCAAAGATTTTCCAAAAAATTCACCACCAACTTTGCTCTGATGATGCTATTGCCACTTAATTGTCCATTTTAAATTTCAATGGGTCTTTATAAGTGGAGGTATAACATATAAAAGCTTGAAAGTTATGATGATCCTCTATAAAACCCAGGTCTGATCTCAGTAGAATATTGTATTCAATTCTGGGCACCACATTTTAGAAAGGATTGAAGTCATTAAAAAAGATAAGGAAGAGATTAAATAGAATAGTTCTCGGGATGAGAAACTTCAGTTAGATGGATACATTTCTGAAGAAGCAAAGAAGAGGAGACTTGATAGGTTTTCAATATCATGAGGGATCTGGACAGAGTAGGTGAAGAGAAACTTTCCATTTGGCAGAATGATTGAGAACCAGAAGGTTCCTGATTGTCAGGCGAAGTAATGGTGTTATGATAAAAATCTGTTTTACACAACCTGTGGTTAGCTGGTGAAATGCTCTGCCTGGCATTGTGCTGGAGGCAGATTGAAGTGAGTTTTTTTTTTAAAAATTATGTCATTAACTGAAGCAATAACATTTACAGTGCTACAGGGAAAATGATGGAGAGAGACATTTTGAATCAGTACAGATACATCAGACACAATGGTCTCCTTTTATGAGTAATTATTTGATGATTGTAAGAATTACACGTAACTGTATTGTCATATCACAAGAATGCTTCCTGGACATTTAAAACCTGCACCTGTAATTACACAATTACAATGAATGGGTATAAAGAAAACACTTTCATTTTGCCCATCTGGACCCCCACTTCTAGCTGTTTGAGTGTAAATTATTGTCGATTGAAAATCTAGGCTCTCAACTAATGACTAAGAAATCTCGCTCTATATAAACAAGATCATAACGGGCATTAAAAAACATTTTTAATGCCTTCTGGTAAATGCATTAAACCCTTGTGGACTGATTGAATCGTAACTGTTTTTTAAGCAGTCCTACATTAAGTATCTTGCTGTTTCCAAGTAATTACCCGACTTGAAAATAAACATGATTACTGATTTTAGTCTAAATGCAACATTTCAGATTGTGTGGCTTTTTCACACTATTCATGCCTCTCAGTATTTTAAAGATCTTTCTAAATCTTCTTTTCTTTTGACAAAATACATCCAACTCTGAGATCACTTCTTTTAAGTTAGAATCCCAGGTTTCAGAAGTGAAGGTGCCAGTGTTGAACTGAGGTGGACGAAGTTAAAAATCACACAACACCAGCTTATAATCCAACAGATTTATTTGGAAGTACTAGCTCTCGGCGCGCTGCTCCTTCATCGGGTAGTTGCAAGCAATATCATAAGAGACAGAATTTATAGCAAAAGATTGCAGTGTCATGCAACTAAAACAATATATTGAACAAACCTAGATTGCTGTTAAGTCTTTCATCTTTTAGAATGGGTTGCAGTTTTTGGTTCATTAGTATGCAAATCCCAGAACTTCTTTTAAGTCACATTCATGACCTAACTTAAGGTTTTATGAAAAAGGTAACATCTCAGCTCAGACAATGCATTAGAAGTGTGAGGTTAGAGTCTGTCTGTATCTCAATCTTGAGTCAGACTGGTTCTATTTCACTCGCACTCTGTCCCTCTCTCTCTCATGCATGCACACACACTTATAAATTGATGGGGTGAATTTGCACTTGCAGAATTGTATTTGTAGATGCATTCTATTTTGCTCAAAAAGTACACAGTCAGCAGGCAGCCAGTCCATGTAGCATTTTGTAAATTCCTACTTTGGAAATAGAGCCAGCTCCTGGAAATAGATCATGCTTCACAGCTACATGATGAAGGAGCAGCACTCTGAAAGCTAATACTTCCAAACAAATCTGTTGGACAATAATCTGGTGTTGTGTGATTTTTAACATTTCAGAAGGTTAGAGTCCTGTGTTCTTGTCCCATTGATATTGCTTTTGTCATCTTGTGTTTCATCTTGTGACCGAATAGAAAGGGAGGGCATTGAGGCCTTACTGTCAGATTTCCTGGTGCTAGGATGGAAGTTTAAAAGCAGGACCTTTCATGTAGTGATCCTGACTTTACTTCTCAAAACCACACATCAGTAAGACTAAAAATAAGAAGATGGTGAGAACCATTGAATAGTTTGATGAATGATCCAAAAAGGAGAGCTTCACATTCTTGGAACACTGAGACTAGTTCTAAGATGCAAGGCACCAATTCTAAAGGGATCGATTGCACATCAACAAGACTGGACAAATGATATGATCCTAGTGAGCAGATTCACTAGTGTGGTTGGGAATGGTTTAAATTCGTAGGGATGAATGCTCCTATTTCAAAGGTAGAAAAGAGGGATAAGGTGCATAAGGTGAGTGCACCTCAAAATACTAGAGAAGGGAGAGTTCCATCTAAGACAGCAAACTAAGAAAGACTACAACGAATGTAGAGACATGTTTACAATGCTTGTAAGTAGATGCTGAAAGTGCAGTAGTTATGGTTGGCGAGTTACAAGCACAAATAGCCTCGTAGGAATATGATGTTGTGGCAACAACAAAATTTGGCTAAAATTGGGAAGGGCTAGATGTTTATTATTCAAAAATACTTAGAAAAAAGTAGGAAGGAGGAAAGGGAAGTGGAATAGCAGTACATTGCACAAAATAATAATTTAGGATGGATAGAGGATTGGTTACTAATAAAAGCACAGAGTTGGGATGAATTTGGTCATTTTTGAATTGACAATCTGTTACTCATGGAGTAGTACCACAGAGTTTAATGCTGGACCTCAACTATTTACAATCTATAACCTCGATATAAGTTTCATAAGTTCAAAAAGTTAAATATCCTTATGTTAGATTAGTGTAATGTAAACTAAGATATATAGTTTTTCATATTATTTATCGTAAATTTGGATTTTTAGATTTTCACTTCATAACCAGTGGGTTTTCTGGATGTCCAAAATGAACTAGTAAGTATTTCTGTAGCCATGGTCAGTTCTTTTAAAATAGTTTTGAGACCTAGATTTAGAGTGAATGGGTTTTGTGGACTCCTAATGAACTTTATTTTAGATTAATGTTTGGCTTAGCATGGTAAATAATGGGCTCTCCAAGATATATTAGAGACTTCTGGAACTTTTAATTTTGTTTTTTTAAAGCAAAAGGAAAAGACCCATAGTTTAGTGAGGGAGACCTTTAGGTTTCAGTTTTTACTTTGATTGGCGTAGTTCTGCTAAGTCCTTGTAATTGGATGGCTACATAGTCCCATGCTCCTGAGAAGGGAAGGTTATAAAGTGAAGTAGGTTAACTTAGAAAGAGAGTTACGTGTTAGTCCCAGACCAGAAGTGTTGGGATAAAACCATCTAAAGGTAACCTAAAATTGAATACATTGAAGCATGGGTATAGGTTAGCTCCATTGAGAAGCTTTCTGCAGTTCTAGTCTAAATGTTAAAGTCACAAGTGATTTATAGAGCTTTATAAAATTATGAGGGGCATAGATAAGGTGAATAGCAAAGGTCTTTTCTCAAGGGTGGGGGAGTTCAAAATTAGTGGGCATATTTTTTAGGTTAAGAGGAGAAAGATTTAAACGGGACCTGAAAGGCAATTTTTTCACACAGAAGGTGGTTCTTCCGTGGAATGAGCAGTCAGAGGAAGTAATAGTTGCAGGTAAAGATACAACACTTGGACAGGTACATGAATAGGAAATCTTTAAAGGAAAATGAGCCAAATGCAGGCAAGTGGGATCAGTTTTGGTTTGGGAAAGTTGGTCAGCATGGATGAGTTGGCCCGAAGGGTCTGTTTCCATGCTGTGTGACTATGACTCTATAAATTTGCCCAGTTGGTACTTATCAAGACTGGCATATTGTACGAGTTGTGCTTTGGATTCTGAACCAGGAGTGTATTTTATTCATTCTCAATGTATAAAAGACTTATGGGATTAATGGGATATTGCTTTTACTTTAAATTTGTATTATAAGTAGATAGTTTGGTTTATTTTATTTAAGCTTCATTTCTTTCGTTAATAAACTTTTTTTAAAAGGACTATGGGCAGCACTGTGCGCTTATGTTTCATCAAGAGACCAATTTGATAAAACCAAAACAAGTCAAAATATGATCAAACAAGCTAGGTTTCTAACTGTAATCTGACTTGTCCGGTAATGACAACAACAGGGACCATAATATCTTCAATTGCCATATTCTGTTGAACTACTATTACACCTTACTCAATGTACAACATCCCTATTATTTATCAAAACCAATCATACCTGACATTCATAGCTTTATCTCACATTCACATATGTGGTACATACAGCTTTTGTATATCAGCACCTATTCATTACCCAAATACTACATACTACAAACACTGCACTACATACAATGACATAATTTGCTCTCTCTTGGGTGGACAAGGTAAATCTATAACTTCAGTTAGCAATATGGATCCAGTTGAGGACAGGCACAGTGGAATGTTCTCATGTACATGGGGAGCATTATAGCTGCCCTCACTGGGGCAACTGTTACTGAGGCTGTGGCCAGTGACAGGGCTGTAACCACCAAATACAACGGTATTCTCACACCTAGCTCTTTTTCATGCCATATGTTTCCTACATCTACAATTTGCACATTCTCTAAGCAGCAACCTCTTCCTTTCTCAGTCTCCTCTCACCACAGCCTTTGTTTCTTGCCTTTCTCTTTTCACACACAAGATCTGCAGTGGGGAAAAACAAAGATGAAAGGAAAAGAAAATGGGGAAAAAGCATAATCACTAATTCCCACATTTGCCATCAGCCTCAGGTGCTGACGTTGCATGACATTAGATAGTAGGTTGTAGAACACATTTCACATGGCCACAAGGCTTTCATTGTACATGTGTGGATATGTTGTCCATGAGTGAATGGGTTATGTACCAAAGTGGCCAGTGGGTAGCTCTTGTTGTCTCATAGAAATCTGTTTTGTTAAAATAGCTTACAGGATACAATTTTCTTTTTCCAGTAGCTCCTTTTGAAGGTTACTTTTGAATTTTGGGGACCTATTTATTGATTTTCACAGACTTTTTCATTCTCACTGAGACTTTTATTAGGTGCTGCAGTGATGTAAAGTACATTTTGTAGTTGGGTTGGTGCACGGGAAATTTGGATTTGTACAGAGGCAGAACTGGAAGAATTTATCAATATACTGAATAATTATCAATTGCCCATTAAAATTAGAACCACCACACACAAAAAGGTATATACATTTCCTTGATATCATAGTACCTAATCTGGCACAATGCAACAAACAGAAGGGAGAAACACTTTTCTTCAGAATAAATGATGTGCACACCTACACACAAAATCCATCACACTGAACACCTCTTTCAGATTGGTGAGATCGCAGCTATTGCATTTTTATCACACATTCAGAAATCTGGAAAACTTTAACCAAGTATTTATAACCATTTTACTGACTTTCAGATTTCAGTTTCAGATTTAAATTTAACAATTGACACATTGTTGAATACAGGAAAAAGTGAGGACTGCAGATGCTGGAGGTCAGAGCTGGAAAATGTGTTGTTGGAAAAGCGCAGCAGGTCAGGCAGCATCCAAGGAGCAGAAGAAGGGCTTATGCCTGAAACATCGACTCCTGCGCTTTTCCAGCAACACATTTTTCAACAGTGTTGAATACAATGGCATTCACCACATTTTCCTGATATACTATCTTCTGAATATATGTAGCCTTAAACAAGCAGTTCATTATTCATTTGCAAGTAATTCATTACTTACATCATTTCACATTTTCCTCAATCTTAGCAAGTTGCATGGTCCCTTTTTCACAGGTTTGAAATTTTTCCCTTATAGCCTCCCTTTCTTTCTCCCCTGGCAGCCTCTCTCTTACCCATCCCCATTGCAACCTCCCTATCTTCTCCCTCATTTACAACTTCCCTGACCTCTTCCCCCATTGCATCTTCCCAGCTTGCTGCCTCCCTGACTCACATTTCTCACTCTGTCTTTGTTCTTCACCACTCTCCTGCAGCCTTTCCATTTTGCAACTGCCTTGCCTCCTCAATAGCTGTTGTAACCTCCCAAGCCTTCAGACAATTTTGGGGAAGGATGCATCAGCTGCTGCCATGTATTTCAGCATTGATGGTTTATCCAGATGATATAGGGATTTTTGTAGAATGAAAGCATCATGACAGCTGCCAGGATCTCATATACAGAATTGTATTATACACTTAGCTTAATGGTCACACATCAACTTAATGGACACACATTGAGGATATGGAATGCTTCCTGGTTATGGTGTATGTCAGAAATAACATGTAGCATCTGCAAAACAATTTGTGTATATTCAATGACACTCCGCATGCACGAAAAACCTGGAAGTCTCCAAGGTGTTTCTCCATCTGTTCATCTCTGGTAAGAGAGAATGAAATGTATTCAGTTCCTTTGGGATGTCGTCACTGTAAGCTCTCTTCTGCAACAGTTTATGGGAAAATTATAATGGGGCAAATATTACCTGCTCCAGCTTGGAAGGAGCAAGAAGCATAAATGTTCATGCATACAGTTAACTTAACTTTTACAGACAGTGTGGACATTACCCTCCTTTGGGACAGCAATTTTGGATTCACCAGATGGCAGATTTCAATGAGGTATTCCTAAGGCACAGATGTCTAACATGTGTCCTTACTAAAATTCAGGTGGGAGCATTGTTCCCTCAATATTCTAGGCTGACATGGCCAGAATATTGAGGTTGAAGAAGCTTTTTCTCAATTTCCAGCCTTTTTCACTTTGTTGCAACTGTGTTGCAACTGCATTACACCCCAGTCATGCTGTAGGCCAAAACATATGAAAATTATTGGACCATGTCCTGGAGAAAGTCTATGTGCTGAATCCTTGATGGAACAAAATCCTTCGACGCATGCCACACCATTCCTTGTAGATTTCAGGAACATTTTTGATCATTGGAATCTCTTTTGGGGTAGAAATGACCTGCACAAGAAGGACGGATTGCACCTAAATGGGAAGGGGACTGGCAGGGAAACTTGCTAGAGCTGCTCGGGAGGATTTAAACTAGTAAGGGGTGGGACCCAGGGAGATAGTGAAGAAAGAGATCAATCTGAGATTGGTACAGTTGAGAACAGAAGTGAATCAAACAGTCAGGGCAGGCAGGGACAAGGTAGGACTAATAAATTAAACTGCATTTATTTCAATGCAAGGGGCCTAACAGGGAAGGCAGATGAACTCAGGGCATAGTTAGGAACATGGGACTGGGATATCATAGCAATTACAGAAACATGGCTCAGGGATGGGCAGGACTGGCAGCTTAATGTTCCAGGATACAAATGCTACAGGAAGGATACAAAGGGAGGCAAGGGAGGGGGGGGGGGGGGTGGGGGGTGGCGGGTGGCATTTTTCATAAGGGATAGCATTACAGCTGCGCTGAGGGAGGATATTCCTGAAAATACATCCAGGGAAGTTATTTGGGTGGAACTGAGAAATAAGAAAGGGATGATCATCTTTTTGGGATTGTATTATAGACCCCCTAATAGTCAGAGGGAAATTGAGAGACAAACTTGTAAGGAGATCTCAGCTATCTGTAAGAATAATAGGGTGGTTATGGTAGGGGATTTTAACTTTCCAAACATAGACTGGAACTGCCATGGTGTTAAGGGTTTAGATGGAGAGGAATTTGTTAAGTGTGTATAACAAAAGTTTCTGATTCAGTATGTGGATGTACTGACTAGAGAAGGTGAAATAAGGCAGGGCAGGTGACTGAGATGTCAGTGGGGGAGCACTTTGGGGCCAGCGACCATCATTCTATTAGTTTTAAAATAGTGATGGAAAAGGATAGACCAGATCTAAATTGGAGAAAGGCCAATTTTGACGGTATTAGGCAAAACTTTCACAAGCTGATTGGGGGCAGATGTTTGCAGGTAAAGGGACGGCAGTAAAATGGGGAGCCTTCAGAAATGAGATAACGAGAATCCAGAGAAAGTATATTCCTGTTAGGGTGAAAGGGAAGGCTGGTAGGTACAGGGAATTCTGGATGACTAAAGAAAATGAGGGTTTGGTTAAGAAAAAGAAGGAAGCATATGGAAGTATAGACAGGATAGATCGAGTGAATCCTTAGAAGAGTATAAAGGAAGTAGGAGTATACTTAAGAGGGAAATCAGGAGGGCAAAAAGAGGACATGAGATAGCTTTGGCAAACAGAATTAAGGAGAATCCAAAGAGTTTTTACAAATACATTAAGGACAAAAGGGTAACTAGGGAGAGAATTGGGCCCCTCAAAGATCAGCAAGGCAGCCTTTGTGTGGAGCCACAGAAAATGGGGAAGATACTAAATGAATATTTTGCATCAGTATTTACTGTGGAAAAGGATATGGAAGATATAGACTGTAGGGAAATAGATGGTGACATCTTGCAAAATGTCCAGATTATAGAGGAGGAAGTGCTGGATGTCTTGAAACAGGTAAAGGTGGATAAATCCCCAGGACCTGATCAGGTGTACTCTAGAACTCTGTGGGAAGCTAGAGAAGTGATTGCTGGGCCTCTTGCTTAGATATTTGTATCATCGATAGTCACAGGTGAGGTGCCGGAAGACTGGAGGTTGGCTAATGTGGTGCCACTCTTTAAGAAGGATGGTAAGGACAAGCCAGGGAACTATAGACCAGTTAGCCTGACGTCAGTGGTGGGCAAGTTGTTGGAGGCAATCCTGAGGGACAGGATGTACATGTATTTGGAAAGGCAAGGACTGATTCGGGATAGTCAACATGGCTTTGTGTGTGGGAAATCATGTCTCACAAACTTGATTGAGTTTTTTGAGGAAGTAACAAAGAGGATTGATGAGGGCAGAGCGGTAGATGTGATCTATATGGACTTCAGTAAGGCGTTCGACAAGGTTCCCCATGGGAAACTGATTAGCAAGGTTAGATCTCACGGAATACAGGGACCACTAGCCATTTGGATACAGAACCGGCTCAAAGGTAGAAGACAGAGGGTGGTGGTGGAAGATTGCTTTTCAGACTGGAGGCCTGTGACCAGTGGAGTGCCACAAGGATCGGTACTGGGCCCTCTACTTTTTGTCATTTACATAAATTATTTGGATGTGAGCATAATAGGTACAGTTAGTAAGTTTGCAGATGACACCAAAATTGGAGGTGTGGTGGACAGCGAAGAGGGTTACAGCAGATTACAACAGGATCTTGACCAGATGGGCCAATGGGCTGAGAAGTTTAATTCAGATGAATGCGAGGGGCTGCATTTTGGGAAAGCAAATCTTAGCAGGACTTATACACTTAATAGCAAGGTCCTAGGGAGTGTTGCTGAACAAAGAGTGCAGGTTCATAGCACCTTGAAAGTGGAGTCGCAAGTAGATAGGATAGTGAAGAAGGCGTTTGGTATGCTTTCCTTTATCGGTCAGAGTATTGAGTATAGGAGTTGGGAGATCATGTTGCGGCTGTACAGGACATTGGTTAGGCCACTGTTGGAATATGTGTGAAATTCTGGTCTCCTTCCTATCGGAAAGATGTTGTGAAACTTGAAAGGGTTCAGAAAAGATTTACAAGGATGTTGCCAGGGTTGGAGGATCTGAGCTATAGGGAGAGGCTGAACAGGCTGGGGCTGATTTCCCTAGAGCTTTGGAGGCTGAGGGGTGACCTTATAGAGGTTTATAAAATTATGAGGGGCATGGATAGGTAAAAAGGCAAAGTCTTTTCCCTGGGGTGGGGGAGTCCCAAACTAGGGGCCATAGGTTTAGGGTGAGAGGGGAAAGATTTCAAAGAGACCTGCGGGGCGGCTTTTTCACACAGAGGGTGGTATGTGTATGGAATGAGCTGCCAGAGGAAGTGGTGGAGGCTGGTACAATTGCAAGATTTAAGAGGCATTTGGATGGGTATATGAATAGGAAGGGTGTGGAGGGAAATGGACCAGGTCCTGACAGGTGCAACTAGATTGGGTTGGTATATCTGGTCGGCATGGACGGGTTGGACCCAAGGGTCTGTTTCCATGCTGTACATCTCTATGACTCTATGAACTGTGGAAACTTCCACTTCTTCAATTGCTGTATAAGCCAGTAAAAATCAATTAGCAGCTAAACTTTAAGTCGTAGATGAGCCCTTTAAGTAGTGTTGGTGGCATGTCCTCCCAGTTGATGAATACAAATTCAGCTCTAAGAGGTTAAGATAAGAATTAGCTGGACTCACAAACTTCAAAATGTAAGTACTGTGATCAAGTCAGCACTGACAGCATGATCTGCCTACTTTGCATACTTTTGGCAGACATTCCCTATGTATATACCAAAGTCCTTACCAAAATGGCATCCAGTGCAATCAGCTCCAGAAGTCTTTGTGGAATACTATTGCGGGACAAAATGTCACTTGTAGTACTCAAAATACAGCCACCACACATGAAAATTTTGTGGCTATAGTATTCAAACTAGCTCTGACTAAAAGGATAGAATTCATTCTTAGACTCTATTGTGATTTTAGTACTTTATATAGATTCCAGAGATGAAGAGAAATTCTCATAATGATCAGTACCTGGGTCTATTAATGAATGTTTTGAGTAAATTACCAATGACTAGTACTTTTTTTTTGTTCTCGGCAAAGACCCTAACACATCACCGATCCTTAAAATTCAGTATCAGATAGAATGCCACTGCTAATAGAATTGGGATTATCTGAAGAAAAATAAAATCACTGTCAGTTCTGCATCAGCATCCCAGCTTAACTAGTACACCCAACCCTGTTGCTCACACACAGCTAGAGCTTACTCTTAACATTTCAGTAGCAATTCAAAGTTAGATAAATTTAGCCAGCACTCTGAAATTGTACAATTATCACCCCCTTCCATCCAAAATCCCCACTACCTCTTCCCAGCAAATGTTGAAGTACTGGCATCTATTGCTGCAGCTCAGGTATTGTGATTGGAAAACTTAATGGAGAAGGTAATTCTGGTATCTATGAACTGCATCCCAGCATGAAATATGAGAGAGAGGGAAAATAATTACCATTATACAAATTACTTCCTGTTGAGAGTGATGGAGCAGTGCTGAGACTTAAACCATTAACTTGGGAGGCTGAACAAAGAAAAGATGTCAACTGTATTTGGAGTTTGATCTGAGTGTGTTGTTTATGGCATGATTCCTGGAAGCAAATTCAGGAAAGGTAGATGAAGGTCAATGTCCAGTTACAGAAATCAGAGGTGACAGTAGAACAAACATTTGAAATAACTCAAGACAAAATTTAAAACTGCTATTAAAAATACATCATAGTAGTTTTTAATTATAAACCATAAGACGTAGCAAAATGCAGAGAATGATTTTGCCTTTTCTGAAGACACAAGGTAAATGTCCAGTCGTGGCACTGGTAGTTCTCCATGATATTTTCTAAACACATCCATTCTTCAGTTATGGCCCAGAGCAATAACCTTCTGAAGTTATTGATTCATGGGTTATACTTCAGTCAAGAGTTTTTCTTTTCTTACCACATACCAATATAAACATGTTTCCAGCAAAATAATAATAGAGTGAATCTTGGCTGATTTTTTTACAATTCCAAGGCCAGATATATTGGAGCAATTGCAGTGACCTCATTGTGGTCAGATTTTAATGTTAAATGCACAGAAGCAGCAGTAAGGAAATAAATTTGTGATAACTTAAGTTATTCAACACCAATGGATCAGATCTAAGCTCTGCATTCCTGCCACATCCGGTTCTGAATGGTGGTAGACAACTAAACAACTCAATAGAGAAGGAAGCTCTACTAATATCACCATTGTTAATGATGAGGAGTCAGAATAACAATGTTAAAGGTAAGGTTGAAATATTTGTAGAATTTTTCTACCATCAAGTGTCAAATAGATGAACCATGTTGACCTCCTCTCTAAGTCCCCAGCATTACAGATCCAATTCCATTCACTCCACATGATATCAAGAAAGAGCTGAAGGCCCTAGATACTGCAAAGACTATGGCCCCTGACAACAATACTAAACACTTGCATTCTAGAACCTGCTGTATTCCTAGTCAAGCTATTCTAATATAGCTACAATACTGGTATCTACCCTACAGCATGGAAAATTGTCTAGGTAAGTCCCATACACAAAAAGCAGGACAAATCCAACCTTGTGAATTATTGCCCCATTCATCGACTCTTGATCATCAGTAAAGCGTCATCATCAATGCTATCAAACAGCACGTGCTCACTGACACCAGTTTGGGTTCCTCCAGGGCCACTCAGCTCCTGATGTCATCACAGCCCTGGTTCAAACATGAACAAAAAAGAGCTGAATTCCAGAGGTGAGCTGACAGTGACTGCTCTTGACATCAAGGTTACACTTGATCGAATGTAGCATCAAGAATCCCAGCAAAATTGGAATTGATGGGATCATAACTGGCACAAAGAAAGATGGTTATGATTATTGGAGATCAGTCCTCTCAGTTCCAGGATAGCATTGCAGGAGTTCCTTAGAATATTGTTCTAGACCTAACCATCTTCAGCTGCTTCATCAATGACCTTCTCTCCATCATAAAGCCAGAAGTGGAGATGTTTACTGAAGGTTACACAATGTTCGGTACCATTCTCTATTTCTCAGAAGCTGAAGCAGGCCCTGTACATATGCAGCAAGACATAGACAACACTCAAGATTGGGCAAGTAACAATGACACCACACATATGACAAGTAATGGTCATCTCAAATAGCAGTAAATCAAACTGTCTTTTTATTTTACATTCAAAGGCATCACTATCGCTGAATCCCCTATCAATTCCCATGGCTTTCATTGACCTGAAACTGAAGTGGACCAGCCATATAAATAAAACAGGTTCAAGGTTTGGTCGAGGAATTAGGAATTTTGGAATGAGTAATTCATATCCTTACTATCAAAGCCTGTCCATCATGTACAGGCAGATGTCAGGAGTGTGTGATGGAATACTCCATTCCAGCCTGGATGAGTGCAGCTCCAACAACACTCAAGAAACTCAATACCATTGAGGTGGAACAATTTGTTTGATTGGTATTTTGTCTGCTAATTTTAATATTCACTCTCTCCACCACTGGCACACAGTGGCAGCAATATGGATAATCTACAAAATGCACTACAGGAACTTATCAAGGCACCTCAGTCAGCATCTGCCAGATCTGGAAACTCTATCAACTATAATGGCAAGGGTAGCAGATCATTGGAATGCTACCAACAGCAAAGATCCCCTCTAAGCTACAGATCATCCTTACTTAGGACTACATTATGAAATCCTGGAACTCCCTTCATAACAGCACTATGGACGTCCCTAGACCCCAACAACTACAGTGATTCGAGAAGGCAGCTCACCAGTATCTTCTTAAGGACAATTATGGATGAACAATAAATTGTGACCTAATCAGTGATGCTCAATAAATTGTGACCTAATCCCATTAATTAAAAAAAAGCAGAAAATATATTTCTGTGTTAAAGGGGGTCCCTGGAATTTTGTAAAAATATAGAATGGTCTCATACAAAAAACAGGCCAGAATACACTACTGCTTACCCCACAGATCTGTGCTTTTTTTGTGATATTTATTCAGCAAACTGGATGACAAGAAAAATTTTTTAAAATCTCATAAGTAAAGAGGATGTACAAATTTCATTTCAAGTCAATGCTGAGGCAGACTGCCTAGTGCATACATACTGTAAGAGCAAACAAAAATAGAAAATTGTCATTTGTCTGTCAGCATGTAAACACAGTGCATTCAAACTGCTGCATAAAGCAAAATTACTGACAAATTGTTTTCATTTACATTGACCCCAAGCTTCTAACAAGCCTGTCAGAGATTCAACTCTGTAAGTTCTCAAGGATTGTGATTGTTCAGAAGTTATTGTACTGAGTTCTTGAGATTAATTTGGCATCATGCTATTATTTCTCGAAACATAAACAGCTGATAATTGAATAGTATTGTGCGACCCATATCATAATTTGTCTTTAACTTAAATCAAACTTTCATTTTTGTGCCATCTTTGGCTAACAACTCATTAATATTTGGCTGCTGTAAAGAAATGACTACAGAACAAACAAATGAATGTTGGAGAAAAAGTAAAAGCTGATTTTTAAAATACATGTTACTGTATCAGGACTAATGAGTGCTGTCTTACATTTTTAGTAAACCACATTACAAGAATACAAAGACCCCCATGCAACTTTTCTCTCCTCCTTTATTTCCTGAATTGTTCAATTAACATTTAAACACAGTTCAATTGCATATGAAATTTTAATGAATTTGAAGATCCAACTCTCAGCCTAGAAATCAGATGATCTCAGAATATTTTGCCTGATGAGACAGGTAGCAGGACCACAGTGAATTTCATCCCTAACCTTTTTCCTATGGTATTAGTGAACATGGGTGCCAAATTGCGGTTCAGAAATGACTTGGTAGCAGTGCTCCAGCTGAGGTGAGTTAGGTGTAGGAGAAGGGATAGTCAGGAGGGAGGGAGCATGAACAGTGGCTCATGTTAACATTGAGCTGGCTCCACATTAAACAAATTATACACTGTCTAAACTTATAATTTCAATGCCAATATCTAGTGATCCCTTCAAGAGCTGTTGGTTAGGTTATATGCAAATCAGATAATCCTGGATGTGGCAGACATCAACCAAACCAATTACCTGTTTGCACCTTAAAACTATTGTCCAGTTAAAGCGCATGATGACCATTTTGAAAAATTGTTAAGGTTTCCTATGGAACACTAGAACCAATTTGGTGACAAATGTATTTCCTCTACAGTCCAAGTATAAGAGATTGGCTGCCTCATTGCACCCATTTTCTGCCCAGAAACTGGAAACAAAAATGGTCCAGTTTCTCCCCTGACTGTTTGACAGCTGTACAGAAACAAATGCAGGCAAATGTGTTATTGAATGTCATTAGATTGGCACAACTTAGTAAAGCTTTAATCCTAACTGTAGATTTATTTAAAAAATCATAACTGGTCTAAGTGACACTTTTTTTTCCACCAAATATGGTAACAATAATGATGATTAAGAGGAGCACTAAAATGCTACCAGCTTTCTATGTTGTTCTCACCTGGATGGAATTTATGGCAATAAAGATATTCTACGAGGTGATTCACAACTTCAGGGAATAACAAAGGCAGAATTTAACAGGGAGCAAGTAGGTGACATGTGGAAACACAAGTGGGCACAATGTTCACTCTAACCCAGTATTTTCTTCCTGTAAGCAGCAGGCATTAGCCATCCAAGTAACAGCCAGCTAGTAGAAATCCTCACATCTGAAAAACTGAGTATTCTTGGCAAGGGGAATAGGCTGATATATGGAAGCAACTTCTAGTCAGCCATTTAAAGGAATAGTGGCAGTGATATTTTGCTTGAGATGGTTGCGGGAGGAGAAGATAGAAATCATTGTATAGAGATCCTGTCAGATCCATTCCGCCTAGTTCATTGCGTACCCCTGGAGGCTCTGAAGAACAGAACTTCACACACTGAAAGGACAGCACAATTATTTAATGAAACCATCTTCTTTCCCATCTCCCAGATGACAAGAAACTTTCCTTTTTCTACAGGATGCAAGTGGATATGTTCACGTTGACAAAGAAAGCCTAGTTGGAGGTTGTACAAGTGGTCAGCCTGATTATTACCAAGAGCAGTAAACTAATTTATGACTCTCAATGCATCTGTCATTAATTTGATATAATCATGGGCTGAATATTGTGAGTTTTTAAGCCTTTATTTATTCACTGGATACTTGAAAAGGTGGTGGCAAGCTGCTATCTTCTTAAACCACCACAGACCATGATGTGTGTGTCACTGCTGTGAGTGAGTTCCAAGGTTTTGACACAGTGACAGTGAAGGAACAACGATACAGTTCCATGTCAGTTTAGTGTGTGCTTTGGAGGCCAATTTACAGATGGTAGTGTTCCCATGTACCTACTGCATCTCTCTTTCTAGGTGGGGGAGGCTTTGATTTTGGAAATAGCTGTTTAAGAAGCCTTGGTGAGTTGCCACTGTTCATCTTGTAATTAGTAGACACTGCAGTCAGTCTGATGGTGGAGATCATTGGAGGTAGTGTTGGGTGCTAGCCAAATGGGCTGTTTTAGTCTGGAAAATGCAAAGCTTCTTGTGTATTAATTGAGCTGCACTCATCCAGGCAAGTAGAGGGAATTCCACTGCAATCCTGACATGTGCTTTATGAACAAGCTTTGAACAGTCAGGAGGTACGTTATTCACCTCAGAACTGCCTGACCGATTTTGTATCCACGGTATTTATATGGTTGGTTCAGTTCAGTTTTATGGTGGCATTCCACCATATTTGATGATGACCCACACAGTTGGAATTTCTCTTTCCTGGAATCAAATTGCAGATGGGAGTTATTTCCTAGACAGTTATTGGCTTATGTGGCTCTGGCAATAAGTAATTTGAAGGTAATTGGAGCAATGCCTCCACACTTTTCCTTCAGGGTCATCTCTCCTCCTTAGATACATATGTCCACACTCCATATGCTGACCTTCTGGTACCTTTCTTTACAAATTCTAACATTTCATTATGACCATAAGACTTAAGATGTCAGATCAGACATAGGCCATTTAGTTATTCAATGAAATCAGGACTGATTATACAGATCCTCAACATTATTACTCTTTCTCATAACTTTGATTCTCTTACTGATTAAAAGTCTATTTCTATTTGACTATACTTAATGACACACCCTCTAAAACCTTCTATGGTAATGAATTTCACAGATTGATTGTCCATTAAGGGAAGTAATCCTCCTCATATCTGTTTTAAATGTGCAATTGCTTATTCAGGGATTATACTTTCTGATTCTAGACTTTCCCAGAAAGGAAACAACCTTTCCACATCTACCTTCCCAAGTCCCTCAGAATCTTATATGTTTCAATAAGATCACCTCTCATTCTTCTAAACTCCAATGTGTACAGGCCCAATGTACTCAATCTCTCCTCATTAAACATTTGCTCTACAATCAGGAACAACCAACTGAATATTCTCTGGACTGCCACCAATGCCAATATATCTTTCCTGAGATAAGGGGACCAAAACTGTTCACAGTATTTCAGAAGTGGTCTGACTCATGCCTTATATAGTTTTATACCTTATTCCCTTGAAGTAAAGCCAACAGTCCATTTCTCTTCCCTATTACTTCTGGACTTGAATGCTAGCTTTTTTATGGCTGATAAAAATGGCCCCTAAATATTTCTGTGCTGCAGCTTTCTGTAGTCTTTCTTCATTTAAATAACATGAAGCTCTTCTAAATAACATTCTTCCCACAAAAGAGCATAACCTCACATTTTCCCACATTACAGCCTATCTGCAAAGTTTTCGTCCATTCAGTTAACCTGTATCATCTTCACTACTTACCTTCCCACCTATTTTTGTGTCATACACAAATTTCATGATAGGTGATGGGAGTCAATGCACTAAGTCGCTAATATATATTGTAAGTAATTGTTGCCCCATCACTGATCCGTGCAGCACTCCTTTATTTAAAGGCTGTCATCTTGAAAATGAACCCTTTATCTGAACTCTCTGTCTTCTATTAGTTAGCCTTTAGTTGTGCCTCAAAACATGGATCTATATTCATGAATCCTTTTAAACCTCTGTTCCCACATAGAACTTTCATAGAAGGGAAGCAAAGAAATGAAAAGTGGATTGAAATGTAACATCATTCCAGCAAAGGCTGAGGAGAAGGCTGCTAATTTTGCCTCCCTAGTTAAACTACACCCCCCTCTATTCAATGATAGAGAGATGTCAAATTATGAAGACTTGCACATATAAGTTAACAAGAATTTTAATTACCTAAAACTGTCCCAGAGGTACACTTAATGTGCATTAGCATAAAAAATGTTTTTACATAGAAAAGGAGGATTTGTTGGCATCATATGCATGGAAAGCTTTGCTCAAACTCCAACCTCCACACCATCCAACCTCCTCCACATCTCTTCCTAAGGGCACAGGTCTAGGTGCTTTGCATCTTGAGCACCCAATTGTTTCCTGCATTGCCCATTGGAAGCAAATGGTACTAACAAAGAGAGTGACTTAAGTTTTATCATTCTTGCATCAATAAAGGCTATGCACTGGCATAGCACTTTATTGTACATGGAAATGCAGACCATTCAGACAATGAATATAGGCACAGTCATGTCTAGACAAAGTGGGATAATGTGGTATAATGAGTAATGGATTGAGGAATTGTCTATTTGAAGAGGGAAAGAAGGTAGTTGGGCTATGGTGTCAAGGATAAACAGACAGAGAAAACTAAAATGTTCTCAAGTGCCACCTGCAAGTGTAAATTAGAGCAGCTCTTGGCACACATCATCCCACCAATATCTATTCACTGAGGTGCCAGGATAGAGAACCAAGCTACCCACATATCTGTAAGAATCCTTTACAGAGTTACTCTGAGACTCAAAATTCCTAATGCTCAGTGATGAGAAAAGAAATGGCACCACGACGTAGGCAATCACCATTGGCATCCCTGAATGTTTGGAAATACTTTAGCACCAGGTGAAATTGAAGCACCAGAACATAGATGAATTCATAATAACAACAGTATTTTGCAAGCTGTCTTTCAGCATGGAATACAGGGAGAACTAGCCTTTTGGATGCAGAACTGGCTCAAAGGTAGAAGACAGAAGGTGGTGGTGGAAGGTTGCTTTTCAGACTGGAGGCCTGTGACCAGTGGTGTACCGCAAAGATAGGTGCTGTGTCCACTGCTTTTCATCATTTATATAAATGATTTGGACATGAACATAGGAGGTATGGTTAGTTACATTACAGATGACACCAAAATTGGAGATGTAGTGGACAGTGAAGAAGGTTACCTCAGAGTGCAACAGGATCTTGATCAGGTGGGCCAATGGGTGAGGAGTGGCAGATGCAGTTTAATTAGATAAATGTGAGATGCTGCATTTTGGAAAGGCAAATCAGGGCAGGACTTACTTAGTGGCAAGGTGTTGGGGAGTGTTGCTGAACAAAGAGACCTTGGAGTGCAAGTTCATAGTTTTTGAAAGTGGAGTCACAGGTAGACAGGATAGTGAAGAAGGCTTTTGGTATACTTGCCGTTATTGGTCAGTGCATTGACTATAGGATCTGGGAGGTCATGTTGCAGCTGTACAGGACACTGATTAGGCTGCCTTTTGAATACAGCATGCAATTCTGGTGTCCCTGCTATTGGAAGGATGTTGTGAAACTTGAAAGGGTTCAGAAAAGATTTACAAGGATATTGCTATGATTGGAGGGATTATAGGGAGAGGCTGAATAGGCTAGGGTTATTTTGCCTGCATTGTTGGAGGCTGAGAGGTGACCTTTTAGAGGTTTATAAAATCATGAGGGGCATGGATTGGGTAAATAGTCAAGGTCTTATCCCCAGCGTGCGGGAGTCCAAAAATAGATTGTATAGGTTTAAGGTGAGGGGGAAAGATTTAAAAGGAACCTAAGGGACAACGTTTTCATGCAGAGGGTGGTGTGTGTATGGAATGAGCTGCCAGAGGAAGTGGTGGAGACTTGTGCAATTACAACATTTAAAAGGCATATGGATGGGTGCATGACTCGGAAAAGTTCAGAGGGATATGGGCCAAATGCTGGCAAAAGAGACTAGCTTTATCTAGGATATATAATCAGCATGGGTAAGTTGGACTGAAGGGTCTGTTTCTGTGCTGTACAGCTCTATGACTCTATGACTTTATTTGCAGGCAGGATTTTTGTTTCTTCTTACTTTTCTTACATGGATCTATGCAATAAAATTCACTGTGATTATTCCCAATTATCCTCAAGATTATGAAATATGGATCTCCTGATATTTAGCAAACTCCCCCTACAAAATTATGTCTAAATGAACTGCACAGTATGGACCAATTCAAGAGTATGTGTATAATTACCTTTGCATTGTTCATTTACAGTTTCCAATTTCAGCACTCCAGCTGACATACACATTCTTTTGCTCACTTTCCTATGAACTAAATGGGCTTTGCTGATGTTATTCTGAGATTTTGTATACATTATCAACTATTGTTGTCCTTTACGATGCTCTTACATTTAGCTTGGCCATCATTTCATTTCATGTCATCTGAGGTGTCAGCATGGTCATTATTCTTAAATTTTCATTTTGTAAATGTCAGTTTTATAATGCAATAAGTGAAAATAATCAAATGAATGGATAAAGGATACGAAGAAACATCTTCTCCTTTTCAAAGGAGTAGGTGATGTTTTGTTTAGGCACAGTGATTGACGGTGAACACTTGGGCTCAGATTAAGAAAAGCCAAATGACAAACTCTAGGCTTTAGACTCTAGAATACATTCACAGACCAGATCACCAAAGGTTGACTGAGACAGATGATAATTCTACTGAAAAAAAATCTCTGGTTAACTTTTCAACTCAGCAATTATCAAACAATCTGTGCAAATCAATATGCTCACCTCTAAAATTTATAGGTAACACACACAATTGATACTTTCATTATTTTCAGAATTTCATACTTCTCCAAATTAGCAACAGAAGTTGAGAAAATACTTCAGCAAATGATACAATTATCAGAGAAAGCCAACTTGACCTAGAAATGTTTCAGTGTTCCGCTAAAGCAAAGTACACAGTATTACTGATTCATTTGTTAAGATTTGTGAAATTTACTTGTAAGAGTTTGAAACAATTTAATAAGAATCTGTTTTTAAAGTTATTCTGTTAATTATGATGTTTTCTCTTGAGCAAACAAATGACAAGCTACATATGTTTCAGTAAATGTAATGATCTGTATAAAAATCTTACAAGAAGTTATTGACAAAAGCAAAAATCAGAAGATTTGGTATTGCAAAGTCAAATTCACTTATAGCTTTAATCGAAGATTTCCTACCTGCTGCAATGGCCATCCTTTTGCTCACAGTAACACTTACTGCTGTACTTGCTGTTATCATTTTACTTCTGTTCTTCTTTCCTGAAACCAGTAACCAGAACATGACCCTTAAATGGTGCATAAAATTACATAAATATACAGCAAAGAAACAGATCACTTAGGCCAACCAGTCTATTCTGAATTTTTTATATAAGACTCTTCCCATTCCAACAATCTCTTCCCAGCTTTTCAGCACGTCTTTCCAACTCCTTTTGTCTCAAGTATATTTCATTCTGAAAGCAGGTAAGCTATTTGTCACAAGCACTTCTTATGGAGCAAATTCCACATTTCAATCACTCTGAGTAACTTACTTCTTCACTCTTTTGTTAGGAACCATCTTGCATTTATAGTAAGTGACATCATCTGAAAGCACGGCACTGATTTTCACACGCACGCTAACATCATTAGTGGCAGCATTATATTATATACCATTACTAACTCTCTTGAATCTCCAATACTGTTAAATTATCAGCCTAGTTATCCAACATCACAATGTATGAACAGAAATGTCCTCCAATTAAATATTGGCAAGACTGAAGCTATTGTCAGAAACTGAATCAATCAATATCACGTTTGATCTCAACATGAGTTTCTAACCTCCCATTTGCAGCTCTATAACATTCTACTACTTCACAACTCCCTTTGTGTATCAACTACTATTTGTGCACGTCTCCCACATTCTATCTTCCATGAACTTGAGATCATCCAAAACTCTGTTGCATGTCCTTACATGCAACAAGTCTTCTTCATGCAATACTGCTGTGCTTGTTGATTTATATTTTATTGTGATTGGAACCAGGTGGATCTTATTGACTATGAGATCCTTGATTGGGGTTGTTAACCTAGGCCAATTGGGAGCCCTGGTTGACAGATATAAGCAGGGGACTCAGAATCTCCTCATCTCAGGGACTAATTCCGAGCTGGCTGGCCACAGCCGTGGACTGTGTGCAAGCAGATAAAGAGTGACTTGATGACACGATATCAGCCTCTGTGCAGTTATTTCAGTGGCATTGGGAGTAAACAGCCTGTGCCTGAAAAACATTCACTCACGACAGATGCCACTTAGTTGGGGTAAGCATTTCTGGCATCTTCCCTTATTTGGGAAGCTTGATTCGTTTGATCCTGCAGTCGAAGACTGGGCCCAGTATATGGAAAGAATACATTTTTTTCCAGGCAAATGACAATGGGGCAGATGAAAAGCAACAAGTAATCCTTCTGACTGTTTGTGGACCCACAGCAATTTCAGTGATATGGGGCTTAAATTTTCCAGAGGCACGAGACACTAAAACCTTTCAAGAATTTATTGATTTGGTTAAGGAATATTATGACCCCAAGCCTCCTCTAATTCTGAGATACTAATGGTTTTATTCAGCTATTCGAAGACTGGGGGCATCCCTTTCAGGACTTTTGATGAGGTTAACAGAACTGGCAGAGGCATGTGATTTTGGGTTAACCCTGAATGAAAAGCTGAAAGATCTTTTGGTAGATGAAATTAATGAAATAACAATGTAAAACCGCCTACTAGCTGAAGCTCAACTGAACTTCAAACAGGCACTACTACGGCTTTATCATTAGAAAATGTGGCAAGTGGAGCATGGGATGTACAGGGCATCCCAATGGAAGTGAACACCCTCACGTCTGAGTGAGCTTGGGGAACACCTCTTGATTGTAGGCAATTGCAGAGCCTCACACAGGGCATATCCTGAGCAGAGGGGCCCAAAGCCAGCCCACTGCAAAACCCCACAACAAAGCTGAGCCTCGGCCAAATGGCTAAAGTGTTCTTCAGGATCTGGGCCAGCAAGTCATTGTAGTTGCTGCTAACATGTGCACTCGAGACAGCAAAAGAGTCCTACAAGGCCTGACTTGAGTAAGAAAACACATAGGCCGGTATCCAGGAGAGTGCACACCCTGGAAAGTCCACCTACATGTAGGTTAGAAAAAGTAAATTGCTTAGCAACATCCAAATCAGAACCTATTAAAATTAATATCTTTTTAAATGGTCACCCAATCCTCATGGGAGTCGATGTCAGCACAGCAGGTCTATGGTTGCATAACGTGTCTTTAACAAGATGCACTCTGGACCCCTTAAGTTTGTGCAAGACCTTTCTGGTCATTCTGAGAATGTATATTGTGCAACTGTTACAGATTAAGGGTATAACTTCGATTCCAATCTCCTATGAGAAACAGCTGGTGGTAATGGAGGAAACCGAAAGACCATCACAACCAGGATTAAAACGTTTCTGGGCCCGGTGAGACCAGATCACTGTAAAGGATAGCATATTACTATGGGGAGCAAAAGTGACTGTTTCGTGTGAAGGCCACCACCAAACACTGTCTGAACTCTGTCAGGGTAATCCAGGGATTTCCAAAATGAAGATGGTGGCAGGAAGCTATGTCTGGTGGCCAGGACTGGATGCCAACATATCTGCGATGGTGGGGTAGTGCCCAGAAAGCAACAAGGTCAAAATCTACTGCCAGCAGGACCCCACATTCATGAGAACGGTAGGGTAAACCTTGGATGCATTTACATGCCAACTATGCTGGTCCTTTCATGGGCTCAATGTTCCTGATCATTGTGGATGCACCATTCAAAACACAGGGATGATGATTGAGAAGCTGTGAACATCATTTACGATACACAGACTCCCAGAAGTATTGGTCACTGACAATGGGACATCATTTACCAGCAGAGAATTTGAGTATTTCCTCAAGTCGAATGGCATTCAGCATGTTCAAACAGCTCTACTCCACCCATTATCCAATGATCTAGCGGAAAGATTGATCCAAACTTTGAAGGCAGACTTAAAGAAGTAGCCTACACCTACACTAGATATCAACTGTCTCAGTTTCTTTTCAATTATAGGACCACCCGTTATACAATTACGGAGATACCTCCAACAGAGTTGCAGATAGGGAGAAGACTCCAGACCCCAGGTTAAACCTGATATTCCTGGAAGGCGAAACAGCAACAGGAACACCAATGCCAGCCAGATGCTTTCATTAAGTGAGAGAGACAATTTACTTCAGAGGATGAAGTTTGGTGCTAGAACCATAGAAATGGCCATGCATGGCTATGAGGCGAGATCTACACAAGATCAGGTCCGTAACTTACAAAGTTTAGGTAAGGAGGTGGTCCTGAACAAATATGTGGATCATCTGAAAGCTGCTACCTTGCAAACGGCACAGAAGCAAAACATATCTGGCCTCTCAGAACAGCAGAAGGCTCATCAGAAACCAAAGGTTATCCCTCAGTCTGAGATGGATGCAGTCTCAATACCATTACCGCTGGAAGAATCTCGAGACACTCCACATGCAAAACTGCTATGGTCCAGTACATGCCACCTGAGTCAGAGAAACTGGACCTGGGTCGAAAAGGTTGAGGAGAAGCTACCTGAGAAAGACCAGGTCTACACCCCTGGAATCAGAGGGGAGAGGGATATAGTGATTGGAAGGAGATGGATCTTATTGACAACGAGATCCTTAATTGGGATTATTAACCTGCGACAATGAGGGAGCCTTGGCTGACAGATATAAAAGGGAATTTAGAATCTCCTCACTTCAGGGACTGACTCTGAGCAGTGTACTGTGCACATGCAAATAAAGGGTGATGTGATGATGGGATACTGGCCTCTGTGCAGTTATTTCACATTTCGTTCCCAGTTAAACAAAAACACAATTTAAAAGTCCTGATCCTTATTTTTAAATGTCTTCATGACATTACATTCCCTATCTTATAAATTCATCCCATCCCATAACTGTCCATGATATATGTGCTCAACTAATTCTGGATACTTGAACTTCCTGATTTTCATTGCTCTACTATCAGACATTCCACTTTCAGTTGCCTATGCTCCCAAAACCTTTCTCTGCTGTTTTCCTTCAGTAGTGCAGATCTCCCAATTTCCAGATTGTCTGAGGCCAGATAATAGAGTCATAGAGTACAGCACAGAAACAGACCCTTCGGTCCAACCTATCCATGCCAACCAGACATCCCAACTCAATCTAGTCCCACCTGCCAACACCCGGCACATATGCCTCATATACCCATCCAAATGCCTTTTAAATGTTGCAATTGTACTAGCCTCCACCACTTCCTCTGGCAGCTCATTCCATATACGTACCACCCTCCGCATGAAAAAGCTGCCACTTAGGTCTTTTTTATATCTTACCCCTCTCACCCTAAACCTATGCCCTCTAGTTCTGGACTCCCCCATCCCAGGGAAAAGACTTTGTCCATTTATCCTTATCCATGCTCCTTATGATTTTATAAACCTCTATAAGGTCACCCCTCAGCCTCCTACACTCTAGGGAAAACAGCTCCAGCCTGTTCAGCCTCTCCCTATAACTCAAATCCTCAAATCCTGGCAACATCCTTGTAAATCTTTACTGAAACCTTTCAGGTTTCACAACATCTTTCTGATAGGAAGGAGACCAGAATTACATGCAATATTCCAAAAGAGGCCTAACCAATGTCCTGTCTAGCCGCAACATGACCTCCCAACTCCTGTACTCAATACTCTGACCAATAAAGGAAAGCATACCAAATGCCTTCTTCACTTTCCTATCTACCTGCGACTCTACTCAAATGTGCAATGGGACCCTTCGGCTGTCTCAACACAAAGGAAGGTTTTTTGGGAATTGTTTGATGGGCAATTCGCTGCTCCCTGTGACCCTCTGAAAAAGTTGTCAATTTGGAGGTAGATGGCCAGTAGGGCCAACATCTCATGTGGCTCAGTGGTATACACTGTTTCATAATTCTACTGTGAAGTAACTTGGGCTGTTTTATTACATTAAAGATGCTATATAAACATAAATTGTTGCAGCTTTGGATTCACCTGTAAGTGGAAACATGATTTACACATCTATTTTGTCCAATCCAGTCATAATTTTAAAAACCTATAAGCTGACCTCTAAGTCTTCACTTTTCTAAATAAATAATTCTCAATTTATAGAGTTCCTGATAGCTATTATCTCAGGTCTGGTACTTGTCTTGTAAATTGAACTTTGTATTGCTCCAGTGCTCCTAAAATTCTTTCTTTAATTTGAAGACCAGAACTGTTCAGGCTGGAAATGATTTTCAGATCAGATGATAAATTAAGACCTCATCTGTTTTCCCAGATGGGCCTAAAGTTTCCATAACATTATTTCAAAGAAAATTAGGGGAGTTAGTCCTGGTGACTTGGCCAACACTTATTCCTTAATCAACATCATAAAATTAGATTTGTTAGTCATTATCACATTGATAAAATGGGATCTTGCTATGCACAATTTATCCACATTGCCTACACTGCAACTGTGAATAGATCTGAAAGGTATGTTAGTGACTGTCAAGTTCTTTGGGATGTTTGTGGTCATGAAAAGTATCATAAATGCATTTTATATGAAGTCGAGTCTTTTTTCATGCCTTTTTCTTATATTGAGCTTTTTGTGATTTGCCTTAATGCCTCCTTCAGTGTTTTAGCCTCAAATTTTATTTGATAATACTCCTGTAAATTACTTTGGGTTATTTTATAAATATAGGCCACACTTGCTGACACCAAGAAGCATGTGCATTAGCAGTAATATTTCTTTAGATACAAATAAATACATATACCAATTAATTATACTATTTTAATGAACTGGTATATTGTGGTAACTGTATATTATAATGATCAAATAAAAACTGAAATGAAGTACAACGTTTCTTTTAATTGTCAACAATTTTAAGGTGAGAGGACAGAGATTTAACAAAGACATGGGGGCAAATGTTTTACATGTTTACGCATGGAATGAACTTCCTGAGGAAGTGGTGAATGTGGATATAATTACAATGTTGAAAAGACATTTGGATAGACACATGAATAGAAAAGGTTTGGAGGGATGTGGGCCAGGAGAGGCAGATGGGACTAATTTAGTTGAAGATGCTTATGTTGTTGTGATCATTGCAATCTCTTCCATAGTATTTATGGGTGTATACCATCCACACCTGGCGGTTGATCCTTTATGAGGTTTATTAGTTTGTCAAATAATTTTTCCCTTCTAACTCAACAATATGAATGTTCTTTTTACGATCATCATCTAGTATAGTATTTGTTTAATGATGTTCTTTAATAAAACTGAGGTGAAACAGCTGTTCAATATGATTGTCACTTTTCTTTAATTACCCGCAACTTTGACTTCATCCTTCTTTATTGGTCCTATTTTTAACTTTAATATTTAATTTGTTATTCCTGTGTCTACAGACATTCCATTTTCAAAGTATTTTTTGTTATTACTGTAACATGTGACATAATCAAGACCCACCAAGTTGCACCTTTGGTATATGTTGAATCAATCACTAAAATGCTAATTGATTCTCTTTTGTACCACCACCAGTATAAAAACAACTGTCATCAGGTTTCTTTAATGAATTCTAAATCATTAATTTATTCTTACACTAAATTTTTCTTTAAAACAAATGGAAAACTCTAGTTAACATAACATTACAATCCAGAATTAGTATAATACCACTTTAATCTCCAACACAGACACACACAACATACATAAAAGAAAAAGTCTGCAGAGAGTTAATGATTTTCGCAAAAAAGGAGCAAAAGAGAAAACACCATGTTGGTCAAGAACCTGGAAGCAATAGATAGAATTTGATTTTTTAAAGTCCACAAGGTTTCCTGTTAATAAGGCAGGCAGCCTTAAACTAATAGAAAATCTTCAGACTGAAATCAAACTGGTTCCAAGTCTTTGGAAAGTGACCACAGGTCAACTTTTCAAGGTTTACACAGATATTTGGAAACATCAGCCTCCCACAACTTCAATGGAAAGAGAGGTGGAGGCATTTGCAGGTCATGGGGTTTCTTCTTTACTGACTTCAGTCCATAAAACAGAAAACTAAGTCTAGAATCATTAGCATGGAGGACCCCATAGACTTTTCAAAGCCAAGTCTTCCAACAATTAAGGACCATAAGGACCTATCTCATCTCCCTCAAAACTTTCTTATCTTTTCTCCAAAGTCACTTGACTTTCTGTAAACAGTAGATAAACCACAGTGCACATTGAGGTGTTGACTTTATTTCCAAGAAACCACACCGTAAACCTTTTTAATCCAGAAAATATGTAAACAGTTCCATATAGAGTCATAGAGATGTACAGCATGGAAACAGACCCTTCGGTACAACCCGTCCATACCGACCAGATATCCCAACCCAATCTAGTCCCACCTGCCAGCACCCGGCCTATATCCCTCCAAACCCTCCTATTCATATACCCATCCAAATGCCTTTTAAATGCTACAATTGTACCAGCTTCCACCATTTCCTCTGGCAGCTCATTCCATACACGTACCACCCTCTGTGTGAAAAAGTTGCCCCTTATCCTCCCAATATCCTTAATAATTTGATTTTTATAATGTTCTTTACCTTCCTTTATGTGAATTTTCTCCTCAGTTCTTCATATTCCCTCTTGTTCATTCTTTTATTATCAAAATTGTAATTCTCTTGAGTTCATTATATTTTCTTTAATGAGAAGTGGCATTGCTGGCTAAGCCAGCAGTTGTTTTCTATCCATAATTGCCAAGATGATGAGTTGCTTCCTTGAATTGCTGAAGTCGCACAGTGCCATTATGAAGGGAGTTCCAGAATGTAGATCCAAAGAACTGTGATAGCGTTCCGAGTTAGGGTGGAACATAATTTGGAATGCAACATGCAGATCATGGGATTCTCATGAGTTGGCTGCCTTTTTCCTTCTAGGTAGTAGAGATTGTGGATATAGACAGTGCTGTTCAGCAGCCTTGGTGAGTTGGTGCAGTACATCTTGTAGATGTTGTACAATGCTATCACTGTGCATCTATGTGGAAGGAGTTAGTGTTGAGTGTCAAATCAAGCAGCTGCTTTGTCCTAGATAGTGCTGAGCTTCTTGAGCATTGTTGAAACTGAGCTAGGTAACGGAGAGTATTCCGTCACATACCTGACAAGTGTCTTGTAGAAGGTAAAGAACATTATAAAATCAAATTATTAAGGATATTGGGAGTATATATTTATTGTTAAAAACTGTATGAAAAACAGTATAGTATGGAACTGTTTACACATTTTCTGGATTAAAAAGGTTTACGGTGTGGTTTCTTGGAAATAAAGTCAACACCTCAACGTGTGCTGTGGTTTATTTACTGTTTACAGAAAGTCAAGTGACTTTGGAGAAAAGATAAGAAAGTTTGTCTTGTTAGACTTTGGGGAGTGAAGAGTTTAATTACTTGCTGCAGAACTCCTAGACTCTGACCATACTCTTGCAGCTACAGTATTTACATGGTTCATTTAGTTTAGTTTCTGGTCATTGGTACTCCCCAGGATGTTGATATGTTCTTTTATAAATAGCCATATCATTAACATGTTTATTTTTACTTTTGAAAGAGTCCAGATACCACTGTCAGGTGGAGGTGGGCAATACAGTGGAAAGGATAAAGACAGACAGAATGAGGATGAAACCATGTTTAATAGATCTGGCTATTAGCATTGAAGACAAAATTAGAACAGGAATAATAGGTCAATGAATTACACAATGTGCAAGAAACTGATAAGTGGTGTTTTGGATGTATTGGAAAGTATCATTATGTGGTGAACTGATCAAAGCAGGTTCCACGGAATTACACATGATGATAAAAATTCTGAGGAAGAGGATGAAGGTAAAGATGCATGTGAAGAAGATAAACCGATCTCAAGGAGTTTTAGTCTTGTGATGAATGTAGACTTGTTCTAATTGTGCAGCGATTGTGCTTGCAGGTCAATAGTATATGGATTAGTTAAAATATTATTTTAAGTCAGTGGATCTGCAGTTCCCTAAGTCAGACATTACTGCATTCACCAAACAAAACCTTAGGCTTTTATCATTGTTAGAAAAGTAGCAATGGCATATGGTGATAAGAATTGGGGGAAAGAAGCAGACTGCTTTAAGGCTACAGAAACCATTTAACTACTTAAAGGTTCGAAAATCCTACCAAAAATGTAGACATGGTTGATGAAGTGTAAACGTTGCCAGAGTTGTACTGGATCGGTTGGTTATTCTCTCAGAGAGACTGACTGGTAGTGGTTTAACCTGAGGGTAACCATATCAAGTGAGTGGAGAGGTTGAGAAGGAGAGTCCCATGAACTGTATCCAAAGCTAATAGAAGAGATCAGAGGAAGGTGTGAAGATTGTGCAAAGTGTCAGTAGACACTGCCATGTTCTAGTATATGCCTTAATTTGACACATGATGTTAATAAGATAGATCTATAGATAGAGATGTGGTCTATCTAAAAGTATCTTAGCAACTACAAATCACAAAAAATAATGAATGGAGATGGATTTCTGGCACCAGACAAAACTTGCCAAGGTAAGCTTTTCTGCCTACATCAGACTTGCGTTCCAAAATACGGAGGGTATGTAGAGCACCCACAGCCTATCTAAGCCTGGACATATGAAGGACTTTAACAGGTTCATTCTGCCTTTACTGCCATTTTATGGGCAACTGAAGAGCAGGTGAGAAAGCCAACAGCAAGACATTCAACAGCCAATGGTCTGATTAATTGTCACCTGCATTGGCTCTATTCTTATGCATTTCATTGGGGTCTTAAGCCATCTCCTGAGTTGATCTCTCTTGTCATCTAGAATCCAATCATCCAGTTTCTGGGTTGAAAAACCTTGGCACCTGGGAGTAGTTGAAAGATGTAATAATCATGATTACACCCAGGGTACCACACACATATGACTGTATAATAATTTGGTGGAAGCAACATTTTGCATTTTGAACAAGTATATCCCTTTGATTTACGAAGGATCAAGGCTAGCCCATATGTGCTCTACTTGCCACACAGGTGTAGTCTATAAATCTCTGCATGTTAGGAAAAGTTTGTAGGGCACAAATGCCTCTCATTCTCACTCTGTGATCAGCTTTATCTGGTGTGGTTTGTGAATTTCCCAGCTCCATAAATATGGTACCTTAATAACCTTTATGCTTCCAATATTCCACAGAGATCCCCAGCTGCTGCTTGGAATGATCCTGCTATGTAGAATGTTGAGGCTACTGTCACCTTGAACATTGCCAAACTTGGGTGGCCTCCCAAACTCTGCCATCACATCACAGAGCACCATAGCATTTTCATGAGATAATGCACTGGTGGTTGGACAGCTGTAGACTCATCCAACAGGGTATGGTCTTCTGCACCTTCAACCTTGGGGCTGATCGGCTCCACCACATTCTGCAGCTACAACAATACCAACTTTCTCAATGGCTTGACCAAGCCTGATCTACCATTCAGGCAGAAGTGGGCACTGCAGATGCTGGAGATCAGAGTCAAGATTAGAGTGGTGCTGGAAAAGCACAGCAGCTTAGGCAGCATCCAAGAAGCAGGAAATATTTACCTTTCAGGCTAAAGCCCTTCATCAGAAATCTTTCAGAGTTAAGATTAGAGTGGAAAAGCACAGCAAGTCAGGCAGCATCTGAGGACCAGGAAAAACTGACGTTTTGGGCAAAAGCCCTTCATCAGGAATGATCAACCATTCATCTCTTCTTCCTTCACTCAAGTTCTTCCTCACTGAAAAATTGCTATGGCTCAACCTTACATTCCAGGACTCAACCAAGTGTGATGGCCACTCAAAGAAACTCTAGCATTTATCACATAAATTTGTGATGTCAGTTCAAGTGAGATTTTCCAAAAGAGCAGCAGTCTACAATCCTGAACCTTTATTGCAGCATTAACTGCTGCCTCCAACCTCCCTCACATTAAATGCAGTCTGACCTTGTTAAAATGCTCTGCCATCCTTATTCATCTGACAAGATTTACATCACACTCTTCCCTGTTTTGCCTGCACAGGGACCATAAGTTGAAGAAAACAGTGCAATTTTCAGGTGTATTCAATGTTTATAACATCAACGGGCCAACTAAACAGTCTTTACAAAATGTGACCAAGTTCCTGACTTTGGGGAAAGGCATTAATTTCCTTCCTAATGCACACATACATAACAAAAGACATAGCTTTAAGAGACTAACACAAATAAGTGGCATAAGAAGACACATTTACCAATGAGCTATGAAACATAATTACTAATGGAGCAGTATTTGAAAAGCAATGGTTGAAAAGAACACTCACCCATGTCTTCCTCAAAGGCTATGGAGTAAACAAAATGTCCAGGTGGGTGCTCAGCAGCCCGTCGGTACCAGAGTGGAAAATGGTCCATTGTGAAAATACTATGTTTATCCTGAGTTGTGAAGAACTTTCTGTAAAATAACAACAAGTGGTTAGATTATTGAGATAACAACCCAAACTTTAATTCAGACTATTTGTGCAGGGCCTGTAGTTCATCAAAATGTTTTTGAATGCCGTGCCATCCAAATCTGGTAGGAATATCTGTGACTAATGGCCAACAGTGAGATTTTACACATCAGGAGGTTAGAGAGAACAATCTCTGGCATGTGATACAATCAGATGAGGATAAGTGAACTGACTCCCTCTTGGACGGTCACAACAAAGGTTTAGGATCTTTTTAACATGAAGCTCTAAATCTCTCCAAGTAAAATAGTTCACCAATTTTTACTGTCATAGTGAGGAACCAATGTCAAGGCTTTCTTGAGTTCAAATAGAGCTGGCTTATTAATTACTAACTCCAAGGAAAATAATAAAGTTACAATGTCAAACATACAACCTCTTTGCAGTCACCTGTGCCCTAACATCCACACACACACACACATATATAAAAGTGTATAGTACAAATGGAAAATAAAATAAATAGTTTTGACATCTTGGGTGACCTTGAGGTGTTACACAATAGGTCTGCTGATTTTTTTGGACAACAAGTCGAAGCAAATATTGCTATATTTTAAGTTTTCTGTTTCCCCATGTTTCTTTCTAATCAGTATTGTTACCAGATACTTTCCCTCTTGAGACACAGGAAGAGAGAAAGAGAACACTTTCTTCAACCTGTGTTTAGTTCTGCAGTCTAAAATCCACCTCATCTTCTCTGTTAAAAAAATCCCTTGAATATCACCTTGCTAGTATATTCCACCTGCTGAGTTCATTCTGCAGTGATTCACAAAATCACAGAATTATTAGAAGGTGGCCATCTGAACCTCATGCCTGCACTGGTTCCATTACCTAGTGTGAGTTTCCTGACTTTTCACCATATCCCTAAATAATCATTCAATGCCCTCCAGAATGCCTCAATTGAATCAGCCTCCACCACATTTCCTAGCAATACTTTCTATTCTTCTTTTCCAGCATGTGGATACTCTTTTGACATTACAAATCAAATAGGAGAGAAGAATCTTTTCACATGTCCTATTGTGGGTGGTTGGCAGGTTCAATTGCCCTTGGATAAAATAATATTTTCAGCTCAGACTATCTTTGCTAACATTGTCTAATTCATACCAATTTCATGAAACTTGGCTAATCTGTGATGCCAATGGCATTTTAGGCTTGCATTTTTAGCCCCATTTTAAAACATCTCAGCCCATAAGAATCCCAGGCATTAAATCAGCTGATGAGATTGAAAAATCAATAGTCCATATTTTATTATCATCATGACATTAACAAAGAGGTGAGAGAGGATATAGGGTTCATCATAGTCAGAGGAAGACATTGGAAGACCAGATCAGTGAAAATTCCTCTCCTGCTGCTGTACTTTCTAGTTCACAGGTAACCAAAAAAGTAAAAAGGACTAGATGAATGGAAAAATCTTCCAGTGAAACATTGGGAAGATTGAAGCCATTGTTTCTGGTCCTTGTCCCTAACTTCTGTTTCCTGGCTACTGACTCCATCCCTCTCCCTGGCAGTAATCTACAGTCTGAAATCACACAACACCAGGCTATAGTTTAACAGGTTTATTTGAAATCACAAGCTTTTGGAGCACTACTCCTTTAACAGATGAAGTATATAGCCAGTCTATTCATTGACTTGGTGCTATATTTGATCCCATGTTGAGCTTCAACCTCAGATCTGCGCCATCTATTTCCAACTCTGTAGCATTACGCGACATAGCCCTTGCTCATTTGCTGAGGAAAATCTCATTCAAGCTTCCTACTATCAGTAAACTTGAGGTCATCCTAAACTCTCTTACCTATTTCTTATCTCCCACTATACCCAATCCTCTATTGCTCCTGTGCTCATTATCTTACATTGGCTCCCAGTCAAACAACATCTTGACTTTAAAATTGTTATCCTCATTTGCAAATTTCTCCTAATCCTTGTAATATTCACCAGCCCCACAAACCCTCCAAACTGAATTGCACTAATTCTGACTTCTTGTGCATTCTAAATGATAATTACTTATAAAAGCCTGATACCGCAACATAGTCATAGTTGTGAATGCAGCAGGAAGACTTTAACTGCAATTTTAACAACATGACTGACCCTTGCCCACTGAGAAAGAATGGGCATGTTTGTGGGAGTGGCAAGGCTAATATCTACTCCTAAAATACTCAATTACTGAACACATTGTATTCATAATGGAACACTCCACATTCTGAACATTACAGCTCCAGCATAATGTCGTTCTCACAGGATTGGACTTCATTATATAACCTGTAGGACTGATAGCACATTGATCCTAGAAATATCTCTAATCGTAAAGCTCATTCTTTATCAAAATATCTGATGGAGGAATGTAATGTGTCCGAACTCTTGCAGTAATGACGTGAGACGTAGTAAAATTCCAAGTACAATAAGGGGAAGAGATTTGTGTACAAATTGTCTGCTTGTGAATCAGGCAAATTTTGGGATGTGAATGGAAGTGTCCAAGCAGAGTGATTTGGACATGTGTCCAGCTTCCTACGCAATAAAGTGGTATTCCAGTGAAAGTGAAAAGAACACATAGTCAGCCTTCTTGGTAAAGTAATCAAACCAGTTATTACTGGGGAAACACTGCATGTGAAATGTATAATAATAGGAGGTGAAGAGTTAAATGTGGAGTTGTAGTTATCTTAAACTGAATGGTCACCATAAACAGAGGCATAATTGAAATGGATTTAACAATTTGTAAGTTTGCTTGCTGAGCTGGTAGGTTTGTTCAGACATTTTGTCACTATGCTAGATAACATCATCAGTGACTCTCTGGTGAAGTGTTGGTGTTCTGACCCACTTTCTATTTGTGTGTTTTGGTCTGTTAAGGTGGGTGATATTATTTCCAGTTCTTATCCTCAGAGGTGGGTAAATGGGGTCCAAATTGATGTGTTTGTTGATGGAGTTCCACTTTGAATGTTAGGCCTCTATGAATTCCTGTGCATGCCTCTGTTTGGCCTGTCCTAGGATGGATGTATTGTCCCAGTCGAAGAGGTGTCCTTCTTCATCCGTATGTAAGGATACTAGTGAGAGTGGGTCATGTCTTTTGGTGGCTAGTTGGTGTCTGTGTATCCTGGTGGTTAGTTTTCTGCCTGTCTGTCCAATGTAGTGTTTGTTACAGTCTTTGCATGTTATTTTGTGAATGACATTTGATTTGCTGGTTGTTGGTATAGGGTCCTTTCGGTTCATCAGTTGCTGTTTCAGTGTGTTGGTAGGTTTGTGGGCTATCATTATACCAAGGGGTCGGAGTAGTCTGGTAGTCATCTCTGAGATGTCTTTGATATATGGTAGTGTGGCTGGAATGTCTGGGCGTGTCGTGTCTACTTGTTTGTGTTTGTTGTTTAAGAATCAGCAGACTGTGTTTACCGGATACCTGTTCTTATTGACTATGCAGTAAAGTCAACTAGAATTCCAGCAATAAACACATCGAATTGGACCCCATTTACCAATTTTTGAGGAAAAGAACCAGAAATGATATCACCACCTTAAGAGACCCAAGACCCATAAATAGAATGCATGACAGAACACCAACGCTTCACTGGAGGCTCACTGATAATGTTACCTCGCATTGTAATGAAACATCTGGGAACAAACCTGCCAGCTCAGCAAGCAAACTTACAAGCTGAACTTCAACCTGAACTACAAATATTTTCAAAGATCGCATGGAGCTCTCACTCCTATATAATGCAAAGAGAATGTATAGGGTCCTGGTGAGACTGCACCTGGAATATTGTGTGCAGTTCTGGTCTCCAAATTTGAGGAAAGACATTCTGGCTATTGAGGGAGTGCAGCGTAGGTTCACGAGGTCAATTCCTGGAATGGCGGGACTATCCTATGTTGAAAGATTGGAGCAACTGGGCTTGTATACCCTTGAGTTTAGAAGACTGAGAGGGGATCTGATTGAGACGTATAAGATTATTAAAGGATTGGACACTCTGGAGGCAGGAAACGTGTTTCCGCTGATGGGTGAGTCCCGAACCAGAGGACACAGCTTAAAAATAAGGGGTACGCCATTTAGGACAGAGATGAGGAGAAACTTCTTCACCCAGAGAGTGGTGGGTGTGTGGAATGCTCTGCCCCAGAAGGCAGTGGAGGCCCAGTCTCTGGATTCGTTTAAGAAAGAGTTGGATAGAGCTCTCAAGGATAGTGGAATCAAGGGTTATGGAAATAAGGCAGGAACAGGATACTGATTGAGGATGATCAGCCATGATCATAATGAATGGTGGAGCAGGCTCGAAGGGCAGAATGGCCTACTCCTGCACCTATTGTCTATAATGTCCTGTTAACTAAATTCCCTGTATTAAGGTTAGGTATATATGTATATGTGTTTATGCTTGGTGGAAGGAGACGAGATACAAGCAGAGAGAGGGTTAAAAAATGTGCAAGTGAAATAGTATGTCAAAGAACCCCCTGTTTTTAATGGTCTCTGCAATCTTTATATCCAATGGTTCATTGTGGGTTCTACACAGCACCTCAACTGTTCATATTTCTAGGTTTGCTGAATTGGGTTCCTTCCAATACCATTGTCACAACATATGCATATACAGACATTTTTATGCATTTCTGTTTAGGTTGAAAGACAAAGCCTTTACAGGGAAATATCAACAGTCATCCAAATCATTACCATTGTTGGGATTTTTTCTGAGTTTTTATCATGTATCCTGCAGATGGAGCCATTGTTATAATGAAATTCTAGAATAGGAGTTGAGGTTCAGAATATTTAATATTGTTACATAAGCTATTCATGAATATAAACCTATACAGGGTTAGCATTTAGATTAATCTCATGTGATTAAGGTTTTTGCTTTGCTTTTACATATAAATGGTTGGGGATTGATATGGCAGCTAGAAATAATGAAATGGTTAGTGCTGTTCACTCCCAGGATGATTTAGGGTTTAATAATGTCAGGGTATAATTTAACTGACTGCACTGTTTACAGTAGTTCTTCTGAGGTGCAAAATTAATTCATGCCTGTAGATTATTTTCATTGCCACATTGTAAGTTCAGAGAAGCAAGATAGTTTCAAGATAAGGAATCAAGACAATGAGTTCAGCTTGATTAGTTACACACCTAGATAATAATTAGATTTACTATCCTAAACTTTGTAGAAACTGTCTCATTACTGGAGTCTTTGTTCACAATAACATTTGTCATGCCATAAATAATTAGTAAGGATAGAGCACATGCAAAGAGATCTATAAAGATCTTAAGATTTCCTTAACAATTTATAGAACATAGAACTTGGAATATTGCAGCGCAGTACAGGCCCTTCGTCCCTCGTTGTTGCACCGCCTGTGAAACCAATCTGAAGCCCATCTAACCTACACTATTCTGTTCTTGTCCATATGCTTATCCAATGACCATTTAATTGCCTGTAAAGTTGGTGAGTTCACAACTGTTGTAGGCAGTGCATTCCACGTCCCTACTACTCTCTGAGTAAAGAAACTACCTCTGACATCTGTCCTATATCTATCACCCCTCAATTTGAAGCAATGCCCCTTGCACTAGCCATCACCATCCAGGAAAAAAGTCTCTCCCTGTCCACCCAATCTAACCCTCTGATTATTTTATATGTCTCAATTAAGTCACCTCTCAACCTTCTTCTCTCAAATGAAAATAGCCTCAAGTCCCTCAGCCTTTCCTTATAAGACCTTCCTCCGCACCAGGCAACATCCTAGTAAATCTCCTCTGAACCCTTTCCAAAGCTTCCACATCCTTCCTATAATGCAGTGACCAGAACTGCATGTAATTCTCCAAGTGCAGCTGCACCAGAGTTTTGTACAGCTGCAGCATGACCTCGTGGCTCCAAAACTCAATCCCTCTACTAATAAAAACCTACACACTGTATGCCTTCTTAACAGCCCTATCAAACTGGGTGGCAACTTTGAGGGATCTATCTACATGGACACTGAGATCTCTCTGCTCATCAACATGACCAAGAACCTTACCATTCGCCCAGTACTCTGCATTGCTGTTACTCCTTCCAAAGTGAATCACCTCACATTTTTCTGCATTCATTTGCCACCTCTCAGCCCAGCTCTGCAGCTTATCTATGTCCCTCTGTAACCTACAACATGCTTCCACAACTGTACCGACTTTAGTGTCATCTGCAAATTTACTAACTCGTCCTTCTACACCCTCATCCAGGTCATTTATAAAAATGACAAACAGCAGTGGACCCAAAACAGATCTTTGTGGTACACCACTCATAACTCAACTCCAGGATGAACATTTCCCATCAACCACCACCCTCTGCCTTCTTTCAGCTGGCCAATTTCTGATCCAAACCGCTAAATCGCCCTCAATCACATGCCTCCCATGCTGCCACTGGGAAACTTATCAAACGCCTTACTGAAATCTGCTTACACCATATTAACTGCTTTACTCTCATCCAACTGTTTGGTCATCTTCTCAAAGTACTCAATAAGGTTTGTGAGGCATGACCTACCATTCACAAAACTGTGTTGTCTACCCCTAATCAACTTATTTCTATTGAGATGATTATAAATCCTATCTCTTTTAACCTTTTCCAACACTTTACCCACAACCAATGTAAGGTCTATAATTACCAGGGCTGTCTCGGCTCCCCTTCTTGAACAAGGGAGCAACATTTGCTATCCTCCAGTCTTCTGGTACTATTCCTTTAGATAATGATGACATAAAGATCAAAGCCAAAGGCTTGGCAATATCCTCCCTGGCTTCCCAGAGAATCCTAGGAACATATACCATCCGGCCCAGGGGATTTATCTATTTTCACACTTTCCAGAATTTCTAACACCTCCTCCTTGTGAACTTCAATCCCATCTAGTCGAGTAAGGTCAGGATCAAAGGATTGACAAAATTTATGGGCAGAATCTTATCAAAGCTTGACAACAATGGGGCATGGGGCAATTTGTGGCAGAATTGTGTAAGAAATCCAGCAAGGCCCATCTTGATGTCGCGAGCTACTCCATGTGCGTTTTTTGTGCGTTTACAATGGAAGGGTGAGTTTCTCATTAGTCAGTGGCTTATAAATCTATTGTAACTTTTAAAATGCTTAATTAATACCACAACCAGCATAATTAATATTCAGCTTCCTATCTCACCAAATGTGCTGAACATGGCAGATGTTGAGAATTATTGACATTGGAAATAGAGCAGGTACTGGGTGACGTCAGTAAACTACTGGTTATGTGCAGCCTCCATATTTGCTCAGTACCAAACACAACTCAGGGCACGATCCAATGGCACTAGCTACATGCACCCCTCATCTACAGACATTGGCATCTGAAATCTGTCAATGTCTCATGACCAACATGACACCTTTCCAATCCTCTTGTAGGATGCTTAGGAAGCACAGAGTTGCATTTCAGCAGCATTCCAATGCTGTTGCATTGGGATGCTGCTATAAGGACACTTTGCATTCAGGTGCAGGCACTAAGCTCACAGATTGGGTCAGACTGCATCTCAGGGATGTTCGCTTCCTCTCTTAATCTTCTCCCTGTATACTCACAGTCCATGTCTTGCCTTGTCACACCATGCCTCCAATGAGTTAATACTTCAGCTAGAGCCAACAGATGTCACTGCTGTTGTTCTGAAGAAGAACTCAAAATGTTTCTTTCTTCTCAGATGCTTCCAGACCTGCTGAGTTTCTCCAGCATTTCAATGTTTGAATCAGTACTGCCGTATTGATAGCATAGGCACAGAAGTAAGCTACTTATTAATTAAGATCTGATTGGGAGTTGGGGAAAGACATCTTGCTGCACACTACACTGAGACATCAATCTAATATCTACAGGATGTGACAGCTGCCTGTCTGGTAAACACACGGCACACTCATTCAACAAAATGGTCATGTCATGAAGTGGGTGGAGGCTAGTCCTCAGTCAAGGAGTGGTGAGAGATTGGGTGCTGTCTGTCAGGGGGTCCCAGTACCATCAGTCATGGGCACAGTTTGCACACAATCAAGGGCTTGGCCACCATCAGTCGTCCACTAGAAATGCTCACACTCAGGAGATAAATCTGAATACAGTTTAGAGTTACAATGGTGAGTCCTATGAAGTCATCATAAGCAGTCAGGGGAACTGCATATCATTCATTGCGGAGCTGCAAAGACAGCAGTCAGGGGTGTGGTCAGTCATATTTAGGGGCTGATAGACGTCTGGAGCACGTACCGTGATGTCTATTCATTGATCGTTGTTGTGAAGTGGGGAGAAGTTGGCATAGAGTGATACAGCATGGAAACAGATTTCCCAAACTCGTCCCACCTGCCTATGCTTTGCCAATATCCGTCTAAACCTTTGCTATTCATATACTTATCCAAATGTCTTTTAAATGTTGTAACTGTATCTGTATCCATCACTTTCTCTGGCAGTTCATTCCACACACAAACTACTCTTGTGTAAAAACATTGCCCATCATGTCCTTTTTAAATTTTTCTCCTCTCACCTTAAAAATATGTTCCCTACTTTTGAACTCACCCACTCAAAGGAAAATACCCTTGTCATTCACCTTATCAATGCCACTCATGATTGTATAAGCCTCAATAAGGTCACCCCTCAACCTCCTGTGCTCCAGTGAAAAAAGTCCCAGTCTTTCCAGTTTATTTTTATATCTCAAACCTTCCATTCTCAGCAACATTTTGGTAAATCTTTTCTGAATCTGCTCCAGTTTAATAATATCCTTCCTATAATAGGGTGACCAGAACTACACCAGAAGAGGTCTTGCCAATGTCCTCAATATGATGTCCAACTCCTGTACTCAAATGTCTGAGCAATGAAGGCAAGCGTGCTAAACACCTTCTTAACCACCCTGCTTATCTGTGATGCAAATTTCAAAGAATGTTTGTACCTGAACCCCAAAGTCACTCCATTCTACAAACACTACCCAGGACCCTACCATTAATTGTATGAGCCATGCCCTTGTTTGTTTTACCAAAATGCAATACCTCACATTTATTCAAATTAAACTCCTTTTGCCACTCCTCAGTCTATTGACCCAATTGATCAAAATTGTTTTGTAATCTTCATTGTCCACTGTACCACCAATTTTGGTGTCATCTGCAAACTTACTAACCATGTTTCCTATATTCTATTATAAAATCATTTTAAAAAATAACAAACAAAAGTGGACCCAGTACCAATTCCTATGGAACACTGCTGGTCACAGGCTTCCAGTCTGAAAGATAACCCTCCATCACCACTCTCTGTCTCCTGCCATAAAGCCAATTTTTACTAAAGTCCAAGTAAACAGTATGTACTGCTCTGCCCTCATTGATCTTTTTGTTGCTCCATTAAAAACTCAATCAAGTTAGTGAGATATGATTTTCCTCACACAAAACTGTGCTGACTACCCTTAATCAATCCTTGCCTCTCCAAATGGTTATAAATCCTACCTTTCAGAAACACCTCCAACAATGAACGCACCACCAATGTCAGACTCACAGGTCTACAGTTTCCAGGCTTCTCCTTACAGCCTTTCTTAAACAATGGGACATCATAAGCCACCTTCCAGTTCTCCTATACTTCACCCATGTTTATTGATAATACAAATATTTCTGCTAGGAGCCCTGCAATTTCTGCCCTAACTTCTCACAACTTCCTGGGATATGCTTGATCAGGTCCCCAAGATTTATCCACCTTTATGTTTTCTAAGATCTCCAGCACTTCTGCTTCTTTAATGCAAACTGTTTTAAAAATATCAATATTTTATTCCCTGAGTTCTCTAGCCACCATTTTTTTCTCAACAGTAAAAACTGACATAAAATATTTATTTAATATCTCTCCCACCTCCTGAGGTTCAACACAAAGGTGGCCTCATTGATCTATTAGGGGTCCTACTTTTCCTCTAATTGCTCTCTTGCTCTTAATGTAGGATCTTTTTGGATTATCCTTAAGGCTATCTCATATCCCCAATTTGCCTTCCTGATTTCCACCTTTAAAAAGTCTCTACACTTCTTTACTCTTTAAGACATTCAGTTGATCCTAGTTGTCGATATCTAATATATGATTTTTCTTATTCTTGACTAGAACCTCAATATCTTTATTTATCCATTGTTCCCTAATCTTACCAACCTTGCCTTTCATGCTAACAGGAATATAGTGCCTCTGAATTCTCGTTATCACACTTTGAAGACTGCCTACTTCTCAGTCATCCCTTTACCCGTGAACAGCCTACTGCAATCAACTTTTGATTGGGGCAATGGGGCAATTATTGTCAAAACAGGTGGTACAAAGCAGAGGGATGTGTAGAGGTGAGGGCAAGGATAGAAACAGGGGAAACTCAAGGTGAATGGGATATAGATGGAACAAAAGTGGAGGGCATGGCAGGCTTTGGAAAGACGTGTTTTTAGCAGTGACAACCACTAGAGCATCCACAGAGGGGATGTAGAGGAACAGAGTGGGCATCATTATAATATAATGATGGGGCTTAGGGTGGAGAGGAGAGAAGAGGCAAAGTTCAGTGTGATCGTAGAAATTGAACATCAGGGCAGGGCAAGCTGGAAGGGGACATGGATGTGTATGCGTGTATGTGCATGCGTGTGTGCATGTGCACACATGTTCGTGAAGGGGGGAGATACGTCATGACCAGGAGGAGCTCAGAACCTGTTGCTAACAGTTCCACTGTGAGAAGCAATGCCTAATATCTCTTGCCATTCTCTAGATGCTCCCTGCAACTGCAAATGGCTGGGACACTGCAAAGGATTTTGAAATCAGAATCAGTTTGATGGATGAAAGCACAAGATCCTTATCTACACTACAGAGGCAAATACATGAAGTACACATTTGCAAAATCCAATTACCTTCCATTTGCAAACATTTTTTCACTTATTTGCAATGCAATGGATTGAACGTGTTTAGGCTTCAAATGTTGGACAAAGGTGGATTGTAAATTGGTACTTGCAAATCTAACATTGCCATCTCAATGCTGTCTTAAAAGTAGGTAAATGCTGGCCATAAGTGTCCCATTACTTGAGGAATTTACATGGTTGCTGTGGAATAAGGGGAACATCACTATGTCATATCTAAGGTAATTATGATAGTGGACTCTACTGAATACAATTATCGTTTGAATGATTGAAGTGGGCCTGCAATGGGAAGGGGGTCAGAGCGCAACAGGCACTTTTGTTAATGTAATGTTTTGGACACTCAGCTGGCATGACACCTTCACTAAGTTGGTTCACAATCTGTAACCAGGACCATGGTGGGATTGGACAACAGAACTCTTTTTGGTATTGTTCCCCTGTCTGGATTGGTTTGGGAGTGGTGCTAGAAAGGTACTTTAGTATAGTCCGGACAGTGTGTCACACCATTCTGGCATGCTGTGCTCTACACAATTGCAGCAGGCAATGAGGTAATGTGATAGATACTGAGGAACTGGTGGAATGGGAGCAGTCTTCCAAGAAGGAAGATAATATATTGAAGAGGAGCAAGGTCTCTTTAGATGTGACAGAGCTCATCAGCATCAAGTGCTACAAGGCAGACAGGCTGTGATTGGCACCTTGTTACAGTAGAGTACAGTTGGGTTTGGTGAACCATCATGGAGTGTAAAATAGTTTTTGGTCATGATGCCAGCAATTGGTTTGCATTGTGAGGGCAAACTGCAGCCTTTATTCATTTTGATTAAGTTCACTTTCAGTGACTGTATAATAGCTTCTGTTTAGAATTGTGCAATTATTCACTTGTATGTGATGTTCCCTACTGGACAATGACAAACTGCTCAGTGGGCATTGAAAGCACAGTAATGGTGATTTAGAGAAGGTGTTTGAATGGGATTCAGCTAAAGAAATGTGAAGCCTGGTGGATATACAGAAACTAAGGTGAGAGGGTGAGTTTGTGTATGCAAGGGAGTGTCAACCATGCTGCCATGTGCCATAGGCAGCATTGGTTTTTGGCTGTTGTACCATTTTGTTGCAGTTGAGGGGTAACACTGGATTGTCAAGGCTGGTCTGGTTACACAGTGACCTTTTAAAGATGGCGTGAAAGCAAGGTATGCCAGTCTTTCGACAGCTATCTGCTGAGATGAGAGTTGTTTTGGGAATGGCACGTGGTAAGGTGCAACGAAAATTAGAAGGTACTAACTAGTTAATAAGGTGAGTTTACTAGGTTATAGTAAGAAATCTCACTAGGCCTGAATGAAAAATTCTTCAAAATGCCTGTTGCAACTCATATAGAACCAAAAAAGATTCAGTCCAACATGTCAAGTTTAGATTTCACAAGCAAAAACAAATGTCTGAATTTCTGCACTCCATTCTTTAGAAACTTGCTATTAATGAAAACATAAGAAATAGGAACAAGAGTAGGCCAGATGGCCCCTCGAGACTATCCACAATAAAATCTTGGTTCACCTTTCACCTAACTTCACTTTCCCAACAGATCCTTTGATACATGAACAGAAATTGCTGGAAGAGTTCAGCAGGTCTGGTAGCATCTGCAAAGAGAAATCAGAGTTAATCTTTTAGGTCAAGTAATCCTTCCTCAGAGCCCTTCCTATATCCCTTGAGTTTGAAAATCCATTGCTTGGAGCATTGATTATCCAAACACTGGGTATCCACAGCCCTCTGGCCAAAACTTCATAGCAATAAAATGTCATTTTACATTAAGTTCAGTTATAATATGACATTTCAGCAAAGATGCTGATTAGGATAAACGTAGTAGCAAATGTTTCAGACATCCAGATGCACAACTTTGACTAGAGACACAACAGCTCAGGATTAAATATTTGAATTTTATCTCAATTTATCTGAGATGGATCACTATTGTTAGTGACCATGAAGGTATCTCTGGTCTGTACAGAGAACCTCACAGTGGCTGGAAATTAGCAGGAGGTAATTAACCTAGAAATGTATAGAACAAAATCCAATTACATTCTGCAGAGAGAACTAATATAATCCAGTTACCTACAGTAAGTATCTAAAATATGAATGGTAAATAGATACCACAGATTTCTATACGGTGCCTTTATACACGACTGTAGGAAATATTCATCCTTTGTACAGAAGATAAATTACCATTAATACAGTTGCTGCACTTTGGATGATTCTAGATAAATTGGGAAAGTCGGACTTCACATGATAATTAAATACATCAGTCCATAATTAAACGACTACGTCAATCTGACCTCAACACGTTTCAACAGTAACTCTGAGGAACACTGCAGCCAAGAATTAAATCAAGAAGTGCAGTCAGCAGGCTTTAATCAATCCACCTTCAATACATTCAATTTAGCTTCACAGGAAGCAAACCACTGGATACTAATAAACCCGACAAATAAATAAATACAAGTTAAGCTTCAGAGACAGAGCCCTTCACACAAAGAATGCAACTTTAGATACTTTTTTTTCATGGGATTTGGGCATCACTAACTATTCCAGTATTTATTGTCCAAAAGTTACAGGCAAATAAAATATTTGTGCACTGAATTATTCAAAAAATAATTTTAAATAAAAGGCTTTGGATTCAGCATAATAGCCACAAATGAATAAATGAACCAATTTCAACAATACAGCATCAATGTGAAGGTTTGGGCTGAAGTTTACTAGGTTGGCCATAGATAGAGAGAGTAGTTATTGCCATGGTGTCACAATTGATGTTTGGGTGGCCCATCCAGAAAGGAGCACCCACCCTCTAATCTCATTGGGAGACGACTAGCCTTCCTAGGGCATTTTCCGCAATGGATAACTCCTTTGTCACTCCTACCTCCTTGCCCACCGATGTCTTCCCATCTCCCAACCCTGCCTTTAGAAACTTCTGGTTATTGTTGTTACTACCTTCTTCGCAAATTCAACCTGATCTTTGATATGTCAAAAACATTCTGTTTTTATTTAGTTTTCCAGCATCTACTGCATTTTGCTCTTGGATCAATTAATCTTGTTGCTTTCCTCCATCGGCATCACACCATACCTACTTTTTTATAAAATCATGGCACCTAACTTTAACACTCCTTCAAGTCAGTAATGGGGTTGAACTGTCCAAAAACAGGGCTAGGTCTATTGCCCCTTTGTTGCCATGATGCCCATTGCTGGACAGCTAGAACTATCCCAAGTTAAACTGGGACTGTACGTCACATCCAGGATCCAGTTACAGTTCTTGGACTGAATTATTGGGACAATAATAAACATCAGATAGTGACTGTGTAGAACAGGAGATTTAAAAATGAGTTCCCCTTTGTCTTTGTGTGTTCACGAGGAGTGAGTTGGCTCTTGATAACACCTCTTGAACATTCCAATTGGCGATATTTGGTCAAAGAAGTAGGAGGTTGTAAACCACGCTATTATTCCACTTGATAAGCTAACTTAGTGGTTGTCACTGGTCTCCAAGGCCATGAGATTTGGGCTACTTGTTGCATGTGTGTTCCTTCAAGCGCAATTTGATTTAGAATGGAAATTGAATGTCTACCTTTCCAGTTTAGCTAGAAGAGTCTTGTTGAGAAAAGAATATGAAATGTATTGCATATATATTAATATGGAGGATGTTAAGACAACACTATCCCCAGATCTATTGCTTATAATCTCATTTTTATCTCTTTACAAATTCCTTTCACATCATCACAGTGGATGATGCTTGTTGCACTCAATCAAGTATACACCTTCTGAACCCTTTCAGATCCAGATACAACATCCACACAAGTATTTTTCCATATTAAGTATTGTATTGTTATACAGTCATTTGCATATTGATTATTACTTCTATCCCATCTTTCCCATCTCCATTTGCAACCCAAGTATTTGACTTTACAAATTCAGATGATCTGGAAATTCCAATATTCTCCTTAAACATGTTCCCTGCAAATTTGGAAGAATGTTAGTTTGATGGATAGAGACTTGAATTATCTTCCTGCTGGTCTGAGTTCTGCAGTTCTTTCTTGAACATTTTTTATTTCTTTTGCAAAGCACTTGGGAATGTCTATCTTTTCTTTCTAGCTGTTGTAGTCCTAGCTGTACCAGTTGATTTATTTTTGCAATATCTTAGATCTTTGCACATTTGTTGCCTCTTCTTAATTATCCTCCATGGAGTTGTGTGCACCACATTTCAATTTGAATCATATGGAATTTGTTACCTTTGGAGATTCTTGTAAGATAAAGACATTGGATATTTTGGTTGAACTTGTCCCTTCTAATCACCTCAGTGTCTAATGTCAGACTTGCATTTGCCATAAAGAGCTATGCATTGTAATGCAGTCCGACTCTATTTCGTTGCAGATTTAATTGTCTGTCTATCACTATACAACCTCTTACATGTTGCTTTTTTGCTTGAACTTCATCTTGAGCTTTGTTGTAATTTGAAATATGAACTTCTTTCTGTTTGATAGCAATGGGGAACATTTAATCTTGGCCACTATAGTCATCTTTTTACATTTCTTTGATAGTGTAAAACAAAGTTTTCACCCCAACATAATTAATCTTCAAAGATTTTGTTTTTTCTTTAAGCTCTACCATGAGTACACAAAATTTTCTACTGGCTTTTACTTTTGTTGTTTAACCTCTTTCAACAATTGAAAGAGATTGAGTTCAATACAAATCACTTCAAGAGTGACATTTTGATTTAGCAGTACATAAAGATTTTCTAGTAACTTACATCCCTTATGTTGGAAAATTTCTTGTGGAGCACCTTGAGCAATTAAGTACAAGGCCCATTGGACCATTTAGCTGAACTTCTATCAGCTGTAATCAATGTTTTTCAAGCAAAATTCTGTATAAGACAATAATGTGACACATGCTCCAGTGCCTCAATTGAAATTGATGAGATGCCCATTGATGTAAATGTTTTGTCTGGATCATTGACTTTCTCAAGGAAAACATTGGGAGTAACCTCCAAAGAGACTATCATCCCTCATTTATCTCTTTGTGTGGATAGTCGTTTCCTAAAAAAAAGTTTTTACTCAGACCAGACTATGTACTTCTTTAAATTATTCAAACTTAACTCCTTCAAGTATTTTAGTTAGCAATTTTTCCAGTTCTCCAATCCCAACTACACCCTCCACTGTACAAACTTTCTCCTGTGGCTCACTTAGTTTCATCGATACAGCCCTGCCTCATGATATCCATGCATTATGGCGATGATGCCCAATTGGATTTGCAACTTTTCTTTTAAAATTACAGTTCTTGCAGACTGAATTACTGTGCAATTCAGGATGTTTGGCTATGACTCATGGAATCCTCACCATCTGGTTGACTCACCGGTTTAACTCAGAGTCAGGACCACTCCCATAGAGCACTGCTTCATGATGTGAGCTCTACCTTACACCTGCAGGTTTCTTTTATCCCTGCACAACATCTATCTGATCTGAAATGCTTTGTATCATTGGCTTCATTCTTCATCTGTGTTGTGTATTGCCACAATGTTGCCACCAACGTGCGTGTGGCTTTCAACAAGTCTGAAGTGCTCTAGTATAAATTAGGATATCCACCTTTTGGCCTCACTGGAAGAGTCTTGTTTAGTAAGCACTGAGGTGTGTTGCATTACTGTAATTATTTACAGATTCCATATGATCAACCTTACGGTGAGGAGCACACTTACACCAGTCCTATCTCCTACAAATTCTTTTTTTACGCTGGCCAAGTCCTCATTACTGTGAGTGATGTTTACTGAAGTTAACTAAATGTTAACTCTTTCAGACCTAATTATAACAAAAGCCACACAATGCCATTTGCAGTTAATCATCTTATGTTCCTCTGCCTCGAATAGCATTCAAATGAAAAAGCTGAAAAGAACTAAAAACGCCATGAAGGGGCACCAGGATGGAACACACTGTGAAAAAGAAGGATTTTTTTTATGAATAGTGATGCATACTTTAAAATGGAATATTTAGTAAATATTAGTGCATCCATTAAGAGAAAGAAGCACTTAATGTAAATACTAATGAGGCCATTAAAAACACAGAAGTTAAGTTCTGTATTCAGAAAAGTTTGCACTCTTAGGCTATTTTGTTTCATATTTTTGCAAGAATTTTACTTAGCAAGGTTAGATGGTTAAAGGGAAAATGCATGAATGTGTCAGAGTAAAATGTACAAGGGACAGTTGCACTTTTATTTATAGTTTGGAGAAGGCAATATTTATCAGATATTGTCTAATTTGTCTTCTTTGAAATCCCATTTGTTTGTTCTTCAGTTGTGCTTCTGGAAGGCCTTTCATTAAACAAGGTAATACAAAATCCTGTGCAACATCACTATTGTGGAGACTTTGATTGTTTACACAGCAATTCTTCCTCAGTATGCAGAGGCAGTGGAAGATTATGGTTAGTTCCACAATAACACAAGACCTGACATGGATCACATTATATACTTTGCAATACTGAAGGAGGAAATAGACAAGAGTCATTAGTTTGCATAATAGAGGATATCCCTTGTCATGATTAAATTGATAGTGCTTGTATTGTGACAAGTAGCAGATAGCAATCATGGAACCACACGAGAATCAAATAAATAAAGAAGCAATCTGATATATTTTTTAAACTTCTGAAAGAATTAAAAGTCTTTGCTGTTAATTGTAAAGTTATGGCAAGATAATTGTAAAAGCTCTAAGGAGATTGCCAGTCAAAATTTAAGCACCCTTTTGAATCATAGCATGTAGGAGGGGATCAGGGATACAAATACTTAAGCTGTAGAAAATCCATGACAATTTTTACTGCATCCCTAATAAAGAACAACAGATGTTAGATTGTGTGGGAGGAAAGGGAAATCTGACTGATATCCTCTCCCAGTTATATCCATATGGGTCTACAGCAAATTTATCACTACCTTAATCAAATATTAACAGAGGCTATTTCCTGTCCTTGGAAATGATGATTAAAAAAAGGTAGACGTAAATACATATCCTTTTACAATTTTGTTATACATAGCAAATACAGAAGGCTTTTTCATTTAAAGCTAATCTAGTAATGCCTGAAATGTAAAGTTGCAAATATTGCCAACAGCTGAATACTTAATTAACTGCTTTAAAGCTCAATAGAGAAGCTTAACTAATCTTAAAAAACATATTTTGTTAAATTTCCAGTAAATTATGAAATCCTTGCTGCAATTTATTTTACTTTTAGAAGGATGAAATGTGAGTACACATATTGCTATATGATCTTTGTGATTTATACATATCGTATATATGAAATATTATTTATTTAAGTTTGGGTTTTAAATTTTGAGTTAATAATGTGTTTGTTTTCTGCATGCCTGAAGTTAATAGTTAACTGGTAAGTATTTATGTCACCATGGTGATTTCGTTTAAAACAGTTTGCATCTTAATGGGTTTGTGTCTCCTTAATAATTTTATGACTTAGCAGGGTGAACCATTGAGTTTTAAGGTTTGTTAGAAATGTCGAAACTTAGGGAGCATTTTTAAACTTAGGAGAAACACTGCTAGCTTGTTGGAAGAGATTTTGGAGTCAATTTTATTTTGTTTTGGGAATTTCTGTGAAGCACTTGTACAGAGATGCAAGAAAGGAAGAGTACTCCTGAGAAAGGGAGAATATAATGAAACTAGATCATCTCAGAGAAAGGAGTTAGTACTGGTTCCAAGCTTGAAGTGTTGGGATAAAACTCTGAAGAGGTTACTTGAAGGCGAATATATAAGCTCAGATATATGGTAGCTCTCAGCAAAAGCTATCAGCACCTTTAGTTCAGGAGTCAAAGTCACAGCTAAAATGGAGTTAAAGTCACAGTTACACAGTTACATTACATCTATCAAGATGTTTAAAAAAAGCAATTTTGGTGTGTTTAAAATTTTTTGACTTTTGTGTGATAAGTAAACATTGATTTATTCTATTTTATCTTAATTTGTTTTGCATAATAAACTTCTGTTTTATTGTTAAAACAAAATCTGGAATGCTGCATGCTTGTCTTTCAGTGAGAGACCATCACATTAAAATGAAAACAAAATATGCTCTATCAAGCCAGATATCAGTCTGGAATCTGACTTATCCAGTAATAACATCGGTTCAGATAATACCAATATTTGATTAAATTGCACCTACTTGTTTGAGCTCTTCTCCTTTCCTATAAAGGGGTAGCTTCGCATCAAGCCTGCACGAGTGCCCAGGAAAGCCATTTCAATGCCGTCTTCATTATTTCTGTAAAACAGTCAAAGAAACTTCATAATGAAGTTGACAAAATACATGTTTTTCTATTCATAATATCAGGATAAAAGGTTGGATTACCTTCACAGTGCATCCAACAAATGTCAGATAATAAAGGGATAATTGCTCAAGCTCTTAAATCAAAGTAAACCTGATTATATGCCACTAAACTATAAAGGTAAATATAAAACATAAATCAGAACCTCCGGATTCAATGAATATTTTTCACTTTTTTTCTATTCTACATACTTTATAAAAATTATTATTTATGATGACATCAAAGACTTAATGAATTAACAGAGCTTCAGACATACAAACAAATCAAAATATGGCAATCAACTGTCAATAGATTAATGAAGCCATGGGTAAACTTAGCAATAGGTACACTGTGAGTATATCTGCACTAGATGGCCTACAGTAGTTCAAGGAAGTGACTCATGCCTCCTTCCCATGGGCAATTGGAGATGGGTAACGAAACTGGTCTTGCCAGTGATAAGAGTGGGGTGCCGGAAAAGCACAGCAGGTCAGGCAGCATCTGAGGAGCAGGAGAATCAGCGTTTCAGACAAGAGCCCTTCAGACAAGGATCATGATTCCTGATGAAGGGCTCTTGCCCAAAATGTCGATTCTCCTGCTCTCGGATGCTGTCTGACCTGCTGTGCTTTTCCAGCACCACACTCTCGACTCTGATCTCCAGCATCTGCAGTCCTCACTTTCTCCTTGCTAGTGAGACCCATGTCTCAAAAAAAAAGAAAAAAAAAACAATCTGGAATGGAATAGTTGGCACCAACAATTAATTGAAACAGTAAGTGATAAAACAAATTAATCTAATGGGAACACCAAGAAGTTAATAATTTATTAAACATAAGTCAGCAATTACTCAAGCTGTTCCATAACAAGAATGCTGGCAAATACATTCATAGATTGGCAGATACAATCAAATTACAGCAACAATTAATCAGTGAACACACACCTAAATGAATATATTCATGGAGCAGGAGCCCCCCCACATAACCATACATTTTAATATTTCTGTTCACTTTTCTTTAGAGTCATAGAGTCGTAGGGATGTGCAACATGGAAACAGACCCTTCAGTCCAACTCGACCATGCCGGCTAGATTTCCTAATCTAGTCCCATTTGCCAGCACCTGGCCCATATCTGTCTGAACCCTTCCTATTCATGTACCCATCCAGTTGCCTTTTAAATGTTGTAGTTGTACCAGCCTCCACCACTTCATCTACCAGCTCATTCTATGCACACACCACCCTTTGCGTAAAAATGTTGCTCCTTAGGTCCTTTTTAAACCTTTCCCCTCTCACCCTAAACCTATGCCCTCTAGTTCTGGACTCCCCCACCCCAGGGAAAAGACCTTCTCTATTTATCCCAACCATGTCCCTCATGATTTTATAAATCTCCATAAGGTCACCCCTCAGCCTCCGACATTCCAGGGAAAACAGCCCCAGCCTGTTCAGCCTCTCCCTATAGCTCAAACCCTCCAAACCAGGCAACATCCTTATAAATCTTTTCTGAATCCTTTCAGAAAGGGGTTCTAAAACATACTTGACTATTAATGGAACTTTTTGTAATTGTCATACTTACTCAGAAATGTTCATGGCTATGGCTGTCCAGTAAGCTTCAATTGGAGCAGTTACTACAGCATCAAAGAGAACTTCTTGCAGCAGCTCCTCATCACCTTCATAAATGAATAAAGATTAAATAGATAAATACACAGAAAAACAGACTTATCTAGATTGACAAATTGACATAGAGAACTCAATACTAGATTTAAAAATACTTGTGTCAACATGGAAAAATATAGTTCACAACTATTTGAAGGATATTTGCAATGTTGCATAAACATACCGATACTAATGAGACTGATTGATAAAGAACAGAAAGTGGAATAATATATAAATACGCCAAATAAACGGCATTTATGCTTTCTGAGTGTAAAATGCAACTTAATAAACAATTTAGATGCAAAAAAAACTCTTTCCTTATCCCTGTGATGAACTATGTTAACCAAAAATTTAAAAAATAGTGGTTATGGGCAGAATCTTCCAAGCCCCTGTGGGAATTGGTGTGTTAGTTGGGAAAATAGGGTGAACTCGGCAGAAATGAGATTGTTGACATTGAGAATAAATAATCCAATTCTCCAACCAAGTTTTGAATGACGAGATGAGAATCTCAATACTGAATGATGAGAGAATTATTTGCATCCATCGGCCTACATTAGCCATTAGCACCTAATCCTGCTTTATTGACAAGGCAGTTTCCCATTATCCCACCAATCAAATAGAAATGAGATATTGACAATTCCCACATAAAAGTCAGAGTGGTATCTAGTGTCCAATATCAGTCCAGGGCTTGGACACAATCAGTCTGCTGCTTGGAACAATCAGGATCTGAGATCTGTATCACTGCAGTCCATAGAATGAACCACAGTAAGTCCTGCAGGTGGAGTTCAACCAGTTAGGAAATCATCAGTCAGAGAACTGCACATGGATCAGTCAGAGATCCATTCAATCTGCAGTCAAGGCTGTCCATCCAAGTAGATCGGGGATGGGCCATAGTCAGTCTTGGGGGTTGGCTCAATGAAAGTCAAGGAAGATTATTGGGGATCATTGCTGAGGTAAGGAAGTATTGCAAGGTAATTCCAGGTATTGAAGACAGAATGCTGGAATGTGGAGCAGACAATAATTTTGAAGGGACGAAACTCAATATATGATGGAATGATTGGAAGACCTCTTTCATATTGAAAAATCAATGGTTTAGTGGGCTTTTCAATCTTAAACCTTAGCCCATAGCACAGTCCAAGAAACTCCCACACACTCATTTTGCTGCAATGTTTCTTTTTCAACTATGGTGTGTCTTTTCTCTGAAACATAATATGTTATCTTTATTACTCAACCCTCTTGAAGGCAGCTAAGAGTCAATGACATTGCTGTAGGTCTGGGATTACGTGTAGACTAGACCAGGAGAAAAAGGGCAGGTTTCCTTCCTTAAAGTACACTAGTAAATTGGTGATGGTTACATGGTTATCATTAGACTAGCTTTTTGCTCCAGCTTTTTCTATTCAAATTCAAATTTCACCATCTGCCAAGGTAGGATTCAAACCCATATCCAGAAAACATTACTGTGGGATTCTGGATTACAAGTACAAAGGCATTACCACTATATCATTGCTTCGCCATTTAAGTCAGAGCAGGTCCTGATGGCTACAGCTTGCTAAATGCTGATCTCATCCATTGTGTGAATGCTGCTTCACAACAACTTCTCTGCATGTTCCAAAGCCATCTTCACAACTGACCTTGCAGCCATGCAAGTTGGCTTTGACAAACCATCATCTTGCCACATTATCATGCCTATTCTTTGACAAGCTCACACTTTATTTTGGACATTAGGGAGATCTATGACTTGCAAGCTTCTTCCAGCTCACTTTGTATGCAGATACACAAATGCATCTCAATTTCTGCACAGGGTCTTAGATTGTTTTCTTAGCATTCATTTGCTTTGGATTTGCTTGGATTTGCTTGCTGTGTGTTCTTCACATTGCTTTCTTAACACATACTCACTAACTTCAGCACTGACTTACTGACTGCTAACCTCTGCACATGATCTTGAGAGCTCAGTTACAGGCTACCAGTCTATGTATGACGCATATTGTTTTCTTCGAGCATAAGGACGTTTTGTGCTCAGTTACAGGCTTCTAGTCTTTGCGGCTTGCTATGCTTTTCAGCTCAGAGGGAGAAACGACAGCTTGTGATAGGGAGCTTGTGATGGAGGAGCATGACTACAAATTCATGGAAATTCTGAAAACATTGGAGGATGCAGACCAACCTTCAAGGACAATTGTGAATTTGCCCTAAACAGGCAATCTATCAGTACAATAGGGGGTGGTATGTCAGCTGTGCAGCACCATGCCATGTCAACATCACACCTGGCAGCTTCCATGGCAAAGTCAGAAGTCACACAACACCAGGTGGCAATATTGTGAAAATCAAAGGAAACAATCCTTAACAGCAAGAAGCAGTCCTATACTGTCAGTCAGAGGGTACCACAACTGTCAGTCAGGTGCATGATAATGCCAGTGACCAGGGAGACATGTCCTTGCAGTCCAGGGATTAGGGCACAGTCAGTCCTGCAGGTCAAATATAAGTAGTCTGGCAACTACTGGTAGGTCAGTCAAGGTATAGTGGAGATATTTGGTCAATAATGGTCAGAGGACCCATCAGGAGCAATCCTTGTAGTACTGAGGAATGCAGGCAACCTCAAGTCTTGGGAATGGGCTTCATTGTACTGCATCACTGAGAAAATGATGACAGTACCAGGAGTCAATTAGCGATAGTCAGGTGGGATCTCATAGAGAATAGAAGAGAACTGGGAGTGCCAGATGTAGGACAATTCAAGCAGATCATAGTAACTTTGTCTCCTTCATGGGAAGAATGTAGGATCAGTGACTGCGTGGGCATTTCCAAGGTCATGGGTTCAGGGGGCAAAGTGGAGACAGTAATACTTGCATAAAAGTGCTCAACAGAAATGGGGGAGGCGAAAAGCTCACAAGGGCCACAGGGCCAACAATATTCAAGGATGGTGGGAAATTTACACACCACAAGTGGAGCTAACAAGACACTCACACTGAACAAAAGTTGAAACCTTATCATGTCAGATCAAAAGTCAACTGTACAAAAATTATACAAAATGGCTGGAACAGCATGAAAAGTGAGCAGAATAAGTTGTTGTTACTTTCCTTCAGGGGTAGATTAAAACTCGGAATTGGAAACCCGACTAGGGTCAATTGCAGTAATCATAACTTCACTGATTCAGTAATGGCACCAATCTGGCTTCAATTTGCATTCATCAGTAGATCATCATTATCCAAGAGTGCATGTTAAAAATTATGACTTCAAGCAATCATTACTGTTATATTGTGTATACCAATTGCCTCCTCTTCACATCAGCTCAGCAGCTGCAATAAGAACAAGGCATTTAAAGTGGAATCTGAATTTCCAGTTTCACAATCACCTTCAATAATGAGGAAGGCAATACTTTGTAGCTAGATTCACATATGGAACTGTAAGCATGTGAGGACATAGTTTATGACATGGAAAAGTGGTCTTTTATTTGAGGGAGTAGGTGCTATCATTTTGGTTTACTGCCAAGATTCTATGCCAACAGGAAAACTTTGGTTGCAAAATGTATAGGTGGATAGTATCAAATGCCTCAGGGCTCCTTATTAAGGTGTGACATTGGGAAGCCTCTGTGGCACTTTGTGCGAGGGCAATAACACGTCTTCATTGTGATGGATGTGATAAGAGTTCCTTCAATAAAACTGTGTTAACATTCCCAAATTCCCCACAGATTATTTGCTGTCACGTGGAGAATGCAGTGGCTAGAGTCATTGTGACCTTGATGTATCCCTCTTGAAGACAATATAGAAGGAATCAGTAACTAACACTTCATCAATGAACCCCGAAGCATAGCAATGTCTAGTGGCCACTGCACAGCATGCAGAGGGAGAAGCAGCAGGTGAAGCTTCACCAAAGAGGCAGAGGAGAATATTGACATCCTGAATCTACAGATCTTGCTGATGTTTTTTTCAACTGTCTAAAACACAGTGCATGCACTGATTAAGGATATTCTAGCTATCATCTCTGGACTACATAATTTACTGGACCAGGGCTGATGTTCAGCAGGATTGGATGGCAATCCCATCCCAGTGGTTGTCAAGGTCAAGCTGTCCTGAACTTTTATGCCAGTGGTTCATTTCAAGATGAAATTGGGGACCTGTGTGGCACCTCCAATCCTCAACCCATAAATGTATCTGGGATGTAACTGATGCTATTTTATCAAGAGTACAACTGTCCTGAGTTCCTACCTCTTTCCAATGAACTTGGACCATACAAGGCTGGCTGCTGGAAGACAAGTGCTACCCCCTTCGAACATGGCTAATGCCACCTTTGCAAAACCCTGAGTCTGAGACAGAACTAAGTTACAATTTTGCTCGCACTTCCACAACAGCCAAAATGGAACAGACAATCGGCCTCCTTAAGATGGGGTTTTACTGCCTGGATCACTCCAGTGGAACTTTGCAGGATACCCCAGAAAGGATTGCCTGCAAGAAAATGGCATACAATGCCCTTGATTGGAGCAGCCAAAAGGGAATGCTCTGTAATCAGGCAAAATGGGGGAACAACAATCTCCTGAGAATGAAGGTGAAGACAAGGACTTATAAATTCAGACACTTACAGCACAGCAGACATTTAGCCTGCTGGGTCCATGCTCATCAACAAATGTCTCATTCACTAATTACATTTTTCAGCTTTTGGCCCATAGACTGGAATAGATTTGAATGTCTAAATTGTGTTCAAATGTTGAGAGATTCTGGCTCAATCATCCTTTCAGGCATTGAATTTCAGACTCCCACCATCCTCTTACTGAAACAAAGTTCTCCTTAACCCTTCCCTAAGCCTTCTACTTCTCACCTTAAATCTAGACCTCCAGTTCTGACACCTCTACTTATCTTCTTATTCATTTAACCCCCTCATAATTTTATAAAAGATAAAGTTGTCATAGTCCTAGAAGGCTGCTCTCTCATGAGGGAGAGAGATGATTGTCATCAGTTTAGCCTGAGGATCATCACACTTCAGGCAAGGAGTGGGTTTGATAAGGGCAGGATCTTCATAGTAACCTCAACCAGTTCAGGAACTGAACCTGTGTAGTTTGTATCTCTCTGCATTGCAAGGTAGCTGGCTAAGCAACTGATTAACTTATACACATTTAGTGGATTGCTACCAACCTTCACTATTCTCAAGAAAACAATCCCAGTCGATGCAATTTGTTCTTGTGTCTCAGATCCTTCTGCCTGAGCAGCATTGTGAAATTAACTAGGAAAATGGTCCAAGAATGCAAAAACAAGTTGAACTCAAGAGGCCAAAAATAACTGAACTGAAACTCACTTGCTGAGTTTGGGCTACATCTAATTGTTTAACGATCCACTGTAGTGGGCCTTCATATTTGGGAATAACTCTGGAAGTGATTGGGAAGACTGCATGTTGCTCTGGATCTCAGAATGTTACAGGCTTGAAGCTCTGCTGCTCTCCTGTTATTTTCCATTTTGGCACTCTGATTCTCAACCCTAGTTTGCACTGGTTGCTTCCTGGTGAATTTAGAGTCTTTCTTCTTTTGACTTCTATCTTCTGTCAAAGTATTTCTGTGGTTTGCTACCATTCTAGACTTTTCTTCAATACTTACTGTTTTTCTTTAGTTTCTATTTTATCTTTGCTATAATCTGCTGTCACTATGTTTGCCTTGTTATTGTTATGTTATGGCTTGACTCTCTTTCAAATAACTCTTCTGCAATCTGCATTCATTTCAAGAAGACCCTTTCACTTATTTGCTTGCTACTCACGCATTTAGAGTTCTATATAAGCTTACGGCGTTCTCTCCATGACATCCTGCTCCAGATTCTTTCCACATCCCACAAACCACAAGCTTTCTGTTTTACAAGCTGCAGATGGTCTAAGCATGCACCTCCTGGTTTTCCTCCTCACCTAACTACACCATGACCCTTGAGTCTTATTCCTTTCAGAAACACAGCAATTGTATTCTGATGATGCAGTGGTGAAAAAGCAAGAGGGAAGAGCAAAAAGATAGTCATGCAAGGAAATCCCATCACTTGCTCTAACATTCATAGCCATCAACTATGATAATTACACTGCATGTAATTTAGAAGATAGCTTAGAAATTGAATGTTTCCTCTTCCAAATGCATTTTGATTTAACCCTTCCCCCCTCACCTTTGATGGTCTGCATTCCCCTTAATGGGCTTTGTTTGTACATTAATCAACCAGAACACATGGGTGAATTACTGATGGTGATTAATTAGAGAAAAAATACTACAGGTAATTTGGTGCTGGAGGGATAAAAACATTCAGTTCTGTGCAAGAGCATTTCTGGATATAAATGAAAGAAACAGAATGTGCACGTAGGGGCTCAGATGCCAGATCTCCAGAGGTCAAGATCACACAAGAGTTCCTCATGTCAGAAAATTTGATTGCAATTCCAAGGATCTGACACACTTGCATGGTCACACAGTAGCTACACATTGAAAGAGTGTAATCCCTTGCAAATCATCTACATGTCATACATGTTGATGTGTGACACTCCAAAGCAATGTGTATGCAACTAAGGGATCCTGTACTATGGGGATACCTACAATCTCTACAAAGTCACGTGCCCAATCTGCCTAAAGAGTAAGAATGAAATATTTTCTACTGTATTGGAATACAGAGTCTCAGCAACCTCCTTTTGTGAAAGTTGATGGCAAATTTGGAAATGCTGCAAATGTCACCTCTTCTAGCCTTGAAAGATCTAGGTCCCTAAAATGTTACAGTCATGGTTTCTTCATAAGCATTGGTAATGCCATCCTTGTCAGATTTAGGGTGGAACTCTGGCTGCAATCTAGTTCCACACTTCGATGATGATGTTCTTATCAAAGTGCAAATGTTTGACACTCTGTTTCTTACTGATGATCAGGTGGGTGAATTTCTACTTGAACCTCTTGGGTGGATATGGGCATCTTCTCTCTCTCTCTCTCCACCTCCTCCCTCTTCTACCAGCTCATCTAGCTTTGTGTCACCTCTGTTCATTATTATGGTGAATTCATGCCACTGTAGGTATATCCAGAAGCACATGGTTTTGTGCAGAGTTCTTGAAGTCAGGATAAAGTCTTTTAGCAAGTGCTAAAACACTCTGTAGAGAATTTAGCAACTTCAGAGAACTTTAAAATCAGAAAATTCCTCTAACATCGTAGCTGGTGAAAATCAATCTGCAATTTTCATGTGGAAGTGGACGATGATCCCTCTAAATAGAAATTGTAGGGGAGTCCTTTAAGCTAATTTAAGGAATGCATTAACTGGAGCATTGTTCTCTAAAAAGACAAGGCTGGCATTAAACCAGAAGTGCACACTGATTAAGATCACAGTCTGTTTACTCTGCATGCTTCAGGCAGAAGCTTCCTGCATGCATGATAATATCCTCTCTAAATTGTCCTTCGAGCAACTCATACTACAAATGTGTCAATGTTTTAGAGCCAAAACAGTATTCACAATGATAAAAAAACAAAAACTAAGGAGCCAAATTCAGCATCCAGCCTCTATAACAACACCACTATTATGTTAATTTCAATATAACAAGCAGAAAGGATCTGGACATTCTTGTGCCTGAAATGCAAAATGATAGCATGCAGGTGCAGCAAGTAAATAAGAAGGCAAGTGGAATTTTAATCTATATTGCTTTGGATTGGTGTTGAAAATAGAGACGATTTGTAACAACTGTACAATGTGTCAATGAAGCCACACTTAGAATACTGTGTACAACTTTATCCTTTACAGAAGGATATATTGGCACGAGATGGACTTCAAAAGAGATTCACTAGGCTGATTCCTGAGATGAAGGGATGAATTTATCATTAATAGCTAAATGGCTAGGAATTTATTTATTAGAATTTAGAAGAATGAGAGTGATGTTATTGAAACATAGACAATTCTAAGGGGGCTAAATAGGGTAGAATCTTGAACTAGGGGACGCAGTTATAGAGTATGAGGACACTCATTTAAAAGTCAGAAAAAAATTATTATTTTAGAGAGTAGTGAATCTCTGAAATTCCCTACTCTAGAGAGCTGCAGAGGCTAGATCATCAAAATAATTTAAAGTGAAGATAAATAGATTTTGAAATATGGTGGAGTTGAGGGCTATGAGGAGTTGGCATGAAAGAGAAGTTGAGGTTGCAGACACTACAGCCATGATCTTATAGAATGGAGGTTAGAGGGGTTGAATGGCCAACACATGCTCCAAATTCTTATGTTCTTATTTTGCTTGTCATACATAGGACCTGCCACTTCAAAATACATCCAGGCAGTCATAGATAAATGGGAATTATCTATATAATTCTTCCAAACAGAAGGCTGCAGCAAACTATATGTGTAAGCAATATTTAAGGTGTAAAAGCCACTAGTTATACCTTGTTATTTATCTCCACAATGAGAATGTCAATGCATCATACATCTTGGTTCATAATTTGATGTGAAGACAAACTCAAAGGTAATAGCACTTGAGTTATTTATGCACAAATGATACTGCAACATCAGGGGAAGGCAAATGTGTTGCTCAACGTAAAGATCAAATATTTGCAGTCCTAGATATACCACCACACCATTTGTAAAAACAGCATCTATCTAGTTAGCCATTGGAATGCATTGAACAATGTGAAACTGCTGTCCTTGCACAACAGAGATAAACTAAACTGAACACAGAAAGTGATTCTTTTCATTTCAGGCGAAGTACTCTTTAACCAATGAAATAAAAGTGTTAATTAATGCCTCTCAGGTACTGAAAATTAACTATTGTCACTGTTGAATTGCATTTCTTCAGGTTTTCAAAGTTGTTGCAGATTTCTTAAAAATTCACAATCCTTCAATTTAATTTGTGAGTGGGAAACACAGTTCTTTGCCCTGATTACTCATATGCCAGATGCTGTTTCCTCTCGCTACAATGTTAAGAATGAGCTCAACAAATTGACATACTAAGATTTATAAAACCTAAACATGTAAGGGCAAGCGTAACTAATTGTAGATGCCATTCGATGCCCTGCCATGACAACTAATGAACCCCTGTGCTCTGGAACTGACAGCATAGCAATGCTAATATGTGGGAGTTACATTGTAAATTCACTGGCAATGCAGAAGAAAGCTATTTCAACTATGCTTGATTTAACACATGAATTTCCTGATTGCTGCTAGATTCAGAACTTTTGTGGATTGCCTTGTTTCTCTGCATGGCACCTGGAAACTAACTGTTTACTGGATACAAAGTAAGGAATATCTTCCCCCAAAGGCATTTTCAAGCTTAGATTCCTGTACCACTTTACAATAAGTAGTCATTTAACTGACAAAGCTTAATTGAGTCTTTTTATAAATGCAGCTATTTTCAGTTGATGACACTAGACTTTCCTTGTGATGAGAAAAATATAGAGTTTTGCAGACTATTCAGTTGCTGTTACTTACACCATCAATAGGTTCAAGATATAGATCATGTTCTATGTGATTATACTCACATTCTAAATCTGGTTCCTGTCCAGTAAGATAACGAATTACAGCCTCTTTTTGTGATAGTTTGCGATGGTCTGGATCAATGTCAGTTACACAATAAATCCTATCAGGAAGGGATAAGCAAAGATTCCATCAGTTACATTTACAATTTTCATCAAAGCCTGAGTTTTTAAATCCATTGGTGTTCAAAAATATATTAGCTTCAATTAACTACAAATATGGCATCCCGCTAAATAAATTAATGCATTAAATTACTGGTAAGAATGTAAAATAATACACCATAATTAGCCATGATTCATTGGTAGCTCTCTTTCTTTTGATTAGAAACCCCATATGTATTTTGATTGATCCCACGTTTATTGTTCTAATGAACAATGCTGAATACACTTCATGAACTCAACTTCAAATCTATCATTGCCAATTTGATGTGTTCAATCTATATGATGATTAAAATCACCCACATTGGTTGGAAGCATCTCTTTTCAAGTTCCCATCTTTGCTTGATTTATGCTCTTGACTGACTGCTTAGCTATTTTTCAGGACTATATAGTGCTCCCCCAAGTGACTTAATTGTCTTGCTATTTCTTGTCTCCAACTAGACCGATTCTATCTTACTTTTCTGAGAAGATTTTTCCTTAACAATAATAAAACAAAACTGAAACAGACATAAACTGAAATTTCTCTCCACAAATGCTGCCAGACCTATTGAGTTTCTCCTGTAATTCCTCTGTTTATTTGATTTCTCACTAGTGTGATAATTAAATCTTTTATTATCAGATACCTCAGCCACTTTTCCTTCCTAGGCAAAAGTGAGGATTGCAGATTCTGGAAATCAGAGTCTAGATTAGAAGGGTACTAGAAAAGCATAGCAGGTCAGGCAGCATCCGAGGAGCAGGAAAATCGACGTTTCGGGCAAAAGCCTTTCATCAGCCCCCCATTTTTCCTTCCTGTCTATCCTTCTAAATTGACAAATTGCCTTCTATATTGTCATGTTGAGTAGACACAGGTGTGTTGCAATTTTAAAATAAAAATAACATTAGTGTGTACTATTTTAAAAGGCTAATGTTAACCTTTAAGATAGGTGTCACAGGACACCAAACATTTGGAACTTCAATTGCCCACATTTCTGGAAGCTTCTAAAAGTGGACTACCGAGGATAGCCTTAGACAAACTCTTTGTGGATGTCACATCAGCAAGTTTCAAGAACCATTCCAAAATAAGTAGGGGAATAAGATTTCAGACTTCTTCAGATCTGCCAGGTAACAAAAGAAAGCTAACAACATTGATTATGCACAAGCAGTTGCTAAAGATCTCAATATGTCTCTGTTGTATATCAATGGTCCTGACTATGGGAATTGGCAGCTGCTTCATTAATAGGAAAATAACTATTGATTGCTCTCCATGTTGTACCATTGGCTAGAGGTCACATAACCAAAACTCTGATTTAAAAAAAAATCTTTTGATTGTGTACAGAAGTAATAACAGAAGAAACATCACAACAAAAAAAAGGCTATACATTGGGCCTTTACAGAGACAAAGTGCTTAAAGCTTAAAAGCTCTTCAAAACCTTTTCCAAAAGTGATGATGAGTTCACTTGGAAAAGGAAAATGGCCCTCTAACTACAAGAATTACCAACACAGCCTATCCTATCTACTTTGCAGCCCGAATTCCAAGGAATCCTGTCTTCAGGTATCTGGACTCAGATTAACTTCAACTCCAGAATGCAAAAGCTCCCCTCCTTCACCAGATTCATACATTCACATGAAATGTTATTTATGCTTGGTCTAATGTACTATAGCAGTGAAACCCTTTTGTTTTACTGCATCATTCTTGTTTATATGTGGCATGTATAAAATAGCCATAAACTTTTCCAGTAAATTGTGGGAATAAATAATGCTTCTTGTTTGAAAATCTTTTAAGTTCAAAGTCTGTGAGAAGATTTGTAGCTCGGGTACTCGTTGTTGTGATTCTGTTCGCCGAGCTGGGAATTTGTGTTGCAGACGTTTCGTCGCCGTGCCGCCCTAACAAGTCCCCACTGACCCTCCGAAGAGCAACCCACCCCCTCTGACTAATGGACCTAACACTATGGGCTATTTAACATGGCCAATTCACCTGACCTACTGTGGGAGGAAACCGGAGCACCGGGAGGAAACCCACGCAGACACGGGGAGAATGTGCAAACTCCACATAGACAGTCACCTGAGGCTGGAATTGCACCTGGGACCCTGGTGCTGTGAGGCAGCAGTGCTAACCACTGAGCCACCGTGCTGCCTTTTCTTCAGCACTTTGTCATTATTTCAAATTTTTAGCACCCACAAAACTTTGCTTTTAATTTACTATTTTAATTCACTGCCACTTCTCTTCCTGGAATGTCTATTTTGAAGACATTCTGGCTCTCTCTCTCTATTCCATTTTACAACTTGTTTTCTGCATTACTTTCTGTTTCTTCCTAGTGTTCGATAATGCGTCCACCAAATCTTTCATTGGTAACAAATACATCTCCTTCCTCATTGTTTGATTTGCCCCATGTAGTTTCTAACTGAAGTTCTGGCCTTTGTGTTCTGAATTCACACAAGAATGCAGAGTTTTCTGAAACATACAATGTTCATCAGACAGCTGTGCGCCACCACTGGCACATTCTTGATCTCTGTTTTCAGCAGTACTGCCTCATGTTATTTCAAAGCACTTGTAGTCCCCAGTTCCATTTCATTCTTCACCACATTTGACAATTCAATAATAACTTTTTTTCTTCTTTTCACATGTGTTAAGGAACACAAGTTCCAATAACTGATGGATACCACTGTGACTCTGGATCTTTCCTCCTCCCCTTCTGACTGCATCCCTTTTTCTAATTCTTCTTCACATTGCGTCTTTACTACACAATCTGACCTTTCACTTTTCAATGACAATTGATTCAGGTTCAGCAAAGGACTCAGGTTTGCCCCTTACTGCCTGCACTTCAATGAATTTCAGGCACAACATGACATTTAACTTGTCTTCTGTCACTTTTTTTTGCCTTTTTCTTTGGGCAGTGTTCCTCTCCTCACTCCATGGACTTATTCATCGATCTCCAATACTTTTCCTCAACCTGGATCTCTCCTTCTGCCTTGATCTCTTCATCAAGAACAGTCAATGTAACATTGGTTGCCTTAAATTCTCTGTTCTCCTCACCCACTCTAATGTGTCACCCTCTGAATTTGCTGCATTCTGTTCTCTCAGATCTAACTCTGGCTTGTTACCAAATCTTCCAATAAAAGTGCTGTAATGTCATCTGGCATGCTGACTTCTACCTTGCAGAGGCTGAGTGGCAACCTCAGGCACTTTCTCCAGCCTCCTTTTGAAATATACCCCCCACTATTTAACATTGAGCTATTTTTACTAGACTCTCAATGACCTCATCTCCTCTGGAACTGTCTCCTGCACAGCTTTCCACTTCATAGTTCCCCAACTCTGTACAGCTTACTTCAACCTTCTTTCCAAATTACAAAAGCAGGATTGCCTTGGCAGACCATCAGTTCAGCCTGTTCCTGTTCCACTTATTTTTTCCGATCATGACTCTCTCCTTTCTCTCCTTGTCCAGTCTCTTCCCACAAAACTTGTGATTCTTCTGATGCCTTACAGAGATTCCACAATTTCCAGTTTTCTGGACTATTCTTCTCAATCTTGGAAGAGCTTGGACATCTCTATCCCAGTTCACAATTGTCACAAAGCTAGTCATTTTTTTCTAAAAGCTGTTCCTTGGCTCAAGGAGATTCAGCCCTAGATTGTCACAGAGGTGTCATAAACCAGGCTGGGTTCTGATCAGACTGGTTTGGTACAGAGATGAAAAGGATTTTGAGAGGCCATTTGTTTCTATGTAAACAGATAAGACTTCAGACCAAAGTGCTGAAAATGTGTTGCTGGAAAAGCGCAGCAGGTCAGGCAGCATCCAAGGAACAGGAGAATCAACGTTTCGGGCATAAGCCCTTCTTCAGACCAAAGTGATCATGTTGTAGAAGTGACCTGTAGAATGAAAGGGGATTGGTCAGCTCTCTGGCTGAGCAGTTTAGTTCAGTCCAGAACTGGTTGGGAGTTCAACAGTGAGCTGTGTGGAAATTCTCTCTTCTGCACTTCTAACTTCAACCTGTAAGCATCTGACCTTTTTTTGTACAATGTTTTAAAGGGGTTTGCTTATTCGGACTGTTGTGTATATTCATAACAGCATAATTAAGTCTAGTTTGATAAGCTGAGTTCTGTCGGGGTTCTTTATTCTGTTCTTTGTGTTTCATTGTGTAATTTTATGAATAATTTTTTGTCTGTTTTAAACCTGGTAGTCAACCTCACTAACTTACTCCGGGCAATTTTCACTGTACACTTACTGAAACAAATTGCAAAGTTATGGTCTGGACTACCTGCTTAAGAATTTTTTGAGTGGTCTGGCCTAGTCCTTCACACAATGGTCTGAAGACTTGCTGCCTCTTCAATGAAAAAAGCCTGAATAGTCCCTCCTTCACTGGGCTGCGCTCATTCTCACTTTGAACAACTTCTCTTTTAGCTTATCTATTTTTTTCTCCAGGTTAAATGAGTACTCACACAGGTCCAAGTTATGCTTGGTGGGGTTTGGGGGGATTGGGGGTGGGTGGGGGTTTCTCCATGGAGTATATGGAATATTCATTGTTTGAGCCATACTTGGTTCACCTCCCACAACTCTAGCCCAATACTTTGATTATATCATTGACGCTGCTTCCATTCTTGTCCAGATTTGCAAAAACATCATCAATTTTGCTTCCAATTTCCATCATTCTCACCTTCTACAGAGAAGGGAATTCCACAGATTTGCAAATCTTTGGGTGAAGTTCCTATGCAACTCAGTCCTAAATGTGCTCCCCCTTATTTTGAGGCTATGCCCCCTAGTTCTTCCAGGTGAAATGGTGATTTACTTGTACTTCTTTCAATCTACTGTATTCACTGCTCACAATATTGTCTTTTTTATACTGGTGAGTCCAAGCATTGACTGGATTACTGCTTTGTGATACACCTGCACTCTGTCTGCAAAAATGACCTCAACCTTCCGGTTGCTTTCATTTCAATACACCATCCTGCTGTCATGTTAATATTTCTGTCTCAGACCTGCTGCAAAGCTCCAGTAAAGTCCAATGCAATTAGCATCTCATTTTCTGTTTAGATACTTTATCGACAGCAGAACTCATCATTGTGTTCAACAATTTCCAACCATGAATTCTGTCCTCGATTTTGACTATTCCTCCCTCCCTCTTTCCAGTGTATGGGTTTGCACTCAGCAGAGATGATCTATTTTCTGCTATTAACACCTACCATTAACACCTCCTCTTCATCTATAGCTTTTCTGTACCAACATTAGCATTCCCTTTGTCTTTTGCTCTGGACATGTTTCTCATCTGTTATATTTGGTTCTCATCCACCTTTTCCCTACAGCATAAATTCCATCACTTTGCCAGATGCTTCGGTTCTGAAAAAGAATCACACTGGACTTGAAACATTAAGACTGTTTCTCTCTCCACAGATCTGCTCCATTTCTCTAGCACTTCCTGCTTTTATTTCAGATCTCAGCATCCATAATGGTCTGCTTTTATTATTTGCTGTTTAAATGGTGGAACCCCCTGGGCGGCGTTGTCGAGTTTGGGCCAGTCAGCTTGAAAACAATCGGATCTTGCTCTGGGTTTCAGTTAACTACACAAACTGACAGATTGAGAGTTTCTTTTTAAATAAACCCAAAGGTCAGAAAAAAAATCCAAATGACAGATTTCCAAAATCCCTCTGGTGGAAATCTGCCATTTGGTGGAAATCTGTCATCCCTGTTCTTGAATCTAACTCTCTGATCTAAGTGATTCTATGCCAATATGCTGATGATTCAAATTTGTTCTTAGGAATGTCTTTCTCTCTACCTACTCTCAGACATTGAAGATCTTAAGACAGTTGCATCTTGTGCAATAACTAGCTTATGAACTCTGGAGAGTGTCTGTTGTTGTTGGAGTTATAAGGTCTCCATGCTGTTGTTCAGATAATGTTACTTTTTTATTACTTAATTAAAGTACACTCGAAATTACTATGCAATATTGACAGCAAGAATTAAGCTTATTAATTAATTTAATTGATTAATTAAACAGTTAATTAAATATATCAAAGACCCAGCACGTTGATAGCGTTGCTGGGCTTTAAGAATGAAGTCAGTGAATTTAAATCATACTTCAGAGACTTGATCATTAAGTTAGACAGTCTACTGCCGTGTTAAGGGAATGCTGCACAGTTAGGGCATGGGAGCAGGAGGGAGAGAAACAGCCTTTCTAATAAAATATTAAACCTGTGGCCCCAATTCCTCTCTCAGACTTTCCCAGGACACCATTAAAAGGAATGGGAGTATTCTTCCTAGTGTCAAGATCAACATTTATCCATCAAATAACACTTAGATCATTAATCTGGTCAATATCAAATTGCAGGATGTGTGTTCATGTTATGCATAATTGATTGCTACATTTCTATTTTGTATTAAACTATTTCAGGATATCCTGAGTTCTGAAAGGTACTCGATAAATATAAGTCCTTTTCTTCTAATGGGAATGTGTATGTCAATCACAAGTGGACATCAGTATAATAGTCTACTTGGCTGAAGTTCAATTATATAATCGATCTTACAATTTGGAATTAAAACTATCTTACCATTCGTTTGCAAGTGTCAGGTCAGGTTGGTCTATGTCATGCAACCCTGAAATGCAAAATAAAAAAAAAATTAATTCTCCTAAATTTCTCTACATTATACTTTTTAAAATGACTCCCAATTGTGATTACTTGAAAATGAATGTTAGTATTTGTGGGTGCCCAAATGCTGCAAAACCTGCTGAGTTTCTCCAATATTTGCTATTTATATTTCAGATTTTCAGCATCTGCAGCACCTTACTTTTATTTTAGGCCTAGAATGCCCGGTGTTAAATATTATTGACTTCAAAGGTTACATCAATTTGTTGAGAATGAACGTTTAAAATCTTAGTAAATAAGTGTCAGCAACAGTCAAAGGAAAGAGACAACATACAACATAAGAAATGATTGCGAACAATGAAAATAAGCATTTGGACAGCCCGTGTTTTCAAGTCACCTCGCTGGATTCAACTCTGGCCCTGACTGAGTGGTGAAAGCTTCCATTATCTGCCATCTGCACCTACGCTGGTCCCCAACCTTTGTTTCTTTCTGCTTACACATGCTTGTGCATTGGTTACTGCGATACATTCAATCTCAGATATCTCAAATTTGTCTTACCACTGGATTCATATGTGATTGGCAAAGAGAGAAGCCTACCTTATTTTACCTTACTCATTTGCTGGTGTCATTCATCTTCTGTGTTATTTTTCAAATTTCAGTATACAAATAACCATTGTAAGAAAGAGCTGAACTTTCATTTGCTAAATATAGTGTTAGGTTATTGATCCAATGTACTGGGTTTCAGTATTCTGATTGATGTAAAAGGATTTTTAATGCTAATAGCCTATGATCTAATGATAATTTACTGTATTCAAGCAGTACATTCTCACCTTCTTCCACAGATATGTTTCCAATGAACAGAGATTCGCCATGTCCTCTTGTAAGAACAATACACAGACTGAAAATAAAATAATTAAATTATAAACATGATATTATATCAATATTCTACCCAACCTGATAGTATCTTTATTATGAGCTGTATGAGGTGTTTATGTTTGTACTCAGGGTATGCAGAAGATACTTGCAAATAGGCCACTATACAGCTTTGGATTAGTGGTGCTGGAAGAGCACAGCAGTTCAGGCAGCATCCGAGGAGCAGCAAAATCGACGTTTCGGGCAAAAGCCCTTCATCAGGAATAAAGGCAGAGAGCCTGAAGTGTGGAGAGATAAGCTAGAGGAGGGTGGGGGTGGGGAGAAAGTAACATAGAGTACAATAGGTGAGTGGGGGAGGGGATGAAGGTGATAGGTCAGGGAGGAGGGGATGTGGATGGGTGGAAAAGAAGATAGGCAGATAGGACAAGTCATGGGGTCAGTGCTGAGCTGGTAGTTTGGAACTAGGGTGAGGTGGGGGAAAGGGGAAATGAGGAAACTGTTGAAGTCCGCATTGATGCCCTGGGGTTGAAGTGTTCCGAGGGGGAAGATGAGGCGTTCTTCCTCCAGGCGTCTGGTGGTGAGGGAGTGGTGGTGAAGGAGGCCCAGGACCTCAATGTCCTCGGCAGAGTGGGAGGAGGAGTTGAAATGTTGGGCCACAGGGCAGTGTGGTTGATTGGTGCGGGTGTCCCGGAGATGTTCCCTAAAGCGCTCTGCTAGGAGGCGTCCAGTCTCCCCAATGTAGAGGAGACCGCATCGGGAGCAACGGATACAATAAATGATATTGGTGGATGTGCAGGTAAAACATTGATGGATGTGGAAGGCTCCTTTAGGGCCTTGGATGGAGGTGAGGGAGGAGGTGTGGGCGCAGGTTTTGCAGTTCCTGCGGTGGCAGGGGAAAGTGCCAGGATGGGAGGGTGGGTTGTAGGGGGCGTGGACCTGACCAGGTAGTCACGGAGAGAACGGTCTTTGCGGAAGGCTGAAAGTGGTGGGGAGGGAAATATATCCCTGGTGGTGGGGTCTTTTTGGAAGTGGCGGAAATGTCGGCGGATGATTTGGTTTATGCGAAGGTTGGTAGGGTGGAAGGTGAGCATGAGGGGACCCCTCCCACTCTGCCGAGGACATGGAGGTCCTGGGCCTCCTTCACTGCCGCTCCCTCACCACCAGACACCTGGAGGAAGAACGCCTCATCTTCCGCTTCGGAACACTTCAACCCCAGGGCATCAATGTGGACTTCAACAGTTTCCTCATTTCCCCTTTCCCCACCTCACCCTAGTTCCAAACTTCCAGCTCAGTACTGTCCCCATGACTTGTCCTACCTGCCTATCTCCTTTTCCACCTATCCACTCCACCCTCCTCCCTGACCTATCACCTTCATTCCCTCCCCCACTCACCTATTGTACTCCATGCTACTTTCTCCCCACCCCCCCACCCTCCTCTAGCTTATCTCTCCACCCTTCAGGCTCTCTGCCTTTATTCCTGATGAAGGGCTTTTGCTGCTCCTCGGATGCTGCCTGAACTGCTGTGCTCTTCCAGCACCACTAATCCAAAATCTGGTTTCCAGCATCTGCAGTCATTGTTTTTACCCACTATACAATGACCCGTCCTCTCTGTTGTGAAAATAGAAAAAAGCTGTAAACAGTCAGAGTGTGTGGAAATACAGGCTCCTTTTTGGTGAAGAGCCTTCTACAATCATTAATTTTTTTGCTTGCTCAATACCCATCTCCGGCAACTGTCTGTGTGGAGTTTGCACATTCTCCTGTGTCTGCGTGGGTTTCCTCCGGGTGCTCCGGTTTCCTCCCACCTTCCAAAGATGTGCAGGTTAGGTGAATTGGCCATGCTAAATTGTCCGTAGTACTAGGTGTATTAGTCAGGGGTAAATGTAGGGGAATGGGACTAGGTGGGTTACTCTTCGGAGGGTCGGTGTGGACTTGTTGGGCCCAAGGGCCTGTTTCCACACTGTAGAGCATCTAATCTAATCTAATAAATACTGCTCACCCTGAGAGTATTCTCTGTGGTTGATGTGAGTATTCTGCTAGTTGGGAAATGTGCAGTGGCTGGTAGGTTGCTCAGAGAGAATATTTCAGATTAGTCTATCCTTCTTGCAGATTTTCAATATACTTTCAATATATTTTCAATTAACATTTTGTTTTCTATCCTCCATTGTACTGCCTCAAAGCTCAAAGCTGAATTATGAAAAATAGCAGTAGTAATAATGGCCTTGAATTTGATAAAGTTAGGGAAGAACATACTAGACACCCTCTCTCACTCCACCGCAGTCCAATCTCCTGCCTGTTGCTTTCAAATGAAGCCATCAATAAACATTTGGTTTGACATTTTTGGTCACCAGTCCAACAGATCAGAGTATGAGAGTTGGAGCAGTGTTGAAAAGCAGAGAAGACTTTCCTATGTTTCTTAAATCATTAACACATACTATTGCATTCCATCGTAGTGGGTGGTTAGCCCACATTATTCTCTTTGCTTTTTAAACTAGTTTAAGCTAAAAATATACCTTTATTCATAAGCTACATATTCTAGAAATTAGATAACCACAGAGATGGGAACAGAATGTCACCTGAAAGGCGTGTCATCGATGTGTGTGTAGAAATAGTCATTGGTTAGAAACAAGACACGTTTCTGAAAGAGTAAAAAGATAGATTTAAGAATAGTTGGATTTTATTGAATATTTTACCAGAGAACTGAAGAGACACACTTATATTTGTTACAACACGGAGACAGATAGCTGAATCAAATCAGGCTCTATGCCTCTTTATTTGAAGTGTCGTAAGATTAAACTGAAGACCCCCAAATAGTCACTGTAATGGTTCCTAGCCAGACTTTTGAATAACCAACCCAATTAATTTCCAGACACCAGTTTCATATCTTAAACAAAAGACTTAACAATTACCTAAATGATTTTCACAATGCAATGTTTCAAGGTATAAATGTGCACTTCTTGGTTGGTTTTCAAAAATGTTGATCAGGGTCACCTTCTCAGTTCACCCAGGCAAAGACAGCAACACCTGTTACTCAGCTTTCTACTCATTCGACTTCCAGAAGCTGGAGCATCAGATTAGACAGGAAACTTTCAAATGTTCATGTTGTCTCAGCATAAACCCAGAACCATTTCTCAGAAAATACAGTTTTAAAAAACAACTTTAATTCTGGTTCTAGCCTGATTAATTGATTCTACCTCAGGCATCAATTACTATTCAGCAACTGCCATCTGTTTGATTGTGGGGTCTTTTCCAGACACGCCAGAATCAATTACCAGATACTGACTTCGATAATAGCCAACTTCTGATGGCTGTTTAAAATAAAATACACTTCTTGGGGTCACTGGGTCTATTAGAAACTTGTTAATCAAGTTTCTGCCTGAAATTAGCCTCCAGGCTGGCCTTACAAACAAACAAAGCTTGTTTGATCTGTTCTTTTCCTTTTATCGCAGGCTGTTCCTAAAGTCCCTCAGTCATTACCAGCTCTTAATACAAAATTGAAAAAAGAATAAAAATAAAAAGAATGAAATATCAGTGAGGGTTCTAACACATTATGTGTTTGAATATGTACAGAAAGCTTTGCACATTAGCTCATTCAGAATATATAGATATCTTGACGTATTAACCATGTTATCCTCTTATACTTCTCTATAATGTACAAAATCAGCTATGTATGCAATTAGAATGACAGCATCGCACTCTTTATCAATGTGTGTTCTGCTGATCAACTTGTGGCAATCATTCTCGCAGTTGAGGCAAATGGTGTCAATTTGCAATTAATGTAATACTAAGATAGCTTTCCATACCATGGAAATTTGATGTTCTGTTAACTTGTTCTGTCAACAGTGGGTGCCTTATTCAGCAATGATTATAGTGACCTTGTAGTTATAGTACTGCTTCAACAAAGTAAAAGTTGTGAATTTACTGTTACCATGGCAAATCATAAGGTTTAATTCAATCACTCTGCTCATTTATTGACTTGCATAAGATAACGAAAGTGGTCACATTGTTGTGAAAACCCATTTGGTTTACTAATGTCCTTTAGCAAGGAGAATCTGAAAGTCTATCTGAACTGACTGACATGTGACTCCAGTGTCTCACTCTGACATTAACTTAATATCTGCAGATCAACCAGGATGGGCACACAACACAAGTTTAGCCAGGTAAATTTTAGTGGTATATGCTGATAACCTAGAGATTATGTAAATGCTGTTCACACTTATGGGAGAGAAAATACACTCTAAATGTTTTGCTCTTCCTCAGGAGTTTCTTCACAGAAAAAGTAATATTATGGACCAGACCACACACCCTCAAAAATATACTAAGAAGATAGCCTACTCTCCAACTTTTAATTTAAAGGTAAATTAAAGACATTGTGTTCCAGATACAATTCAATTGGTGCAAATACTTAACTTTAAGCAAAATACAACTTATTTTTACACTACAGTTACAATACAGACAAAATAAAAAAAGAATTGACTTAAACTGTAACTCTGTTGAAATTCTTAACAAAATAATATACATTATCTACTACTAATTAACTGTTTCATCCCATAAACACATCCTTGGAAAAGGTAAATTCAGTAAAGTAGATTGTTTTGCATGCAATTCTAGCAGCAGGAAGAGAACCCAAGGTTTTAGCTGTAACATATAGAGGAATAAGAGTTTCTACATCCAGTTTCAAGAATCCAGCAACCTCTGAAGGCCACAACTAAAAACCCTGGTTCAGTGGGAGCATGACCCCATCCATTCAGGTAACGTCTATTGTTTCAATTTTTTTAAAAATCCAAGGTTTCACAAGCTATTTACTTTATTGGCTTTGAACAGTCAACATTGCTACACTGTCTCAACCTTTCTTCACACAAAAAAGGACAAACTACATCTTTTAAAGATATAGTGTTGTCACAATAACCTACTTCAAATGCTTTATCAGGGCCCACATCACTGGTTTTTCACCTTTAAATCAAACTCCAGTGTGAGCCAAACCAAAGCCCATTTGGGACCAATATCTCTCAGATGATTAAACACAGAACAACAACAACAGATCTGTATAAACAAACAAGTTAATGCAACAATTCTATCTTGTGCATCGACATTGCATGCTAAAGTAACTTTTATCATTTGCAACCAAAAATCAGAATTTATCAGTTGGATAAGTTACAATTTGGTGACAGTTACTTCAGACCCCAGGCAATGACACAATTGTTAAAGGACATCATGTTTCGACCTCTGCTAGTAATCAATCTCCAGCAATTGCTTTCTGTTATATTTTTCAACTTTTGTAACTCCATTAACAAACAATAAAGTGACATCTGATGTATAATCACAATATTATCAATATATCCCTGAAGATGGAAAATCCTTGGATACCTGGAAGCTTTAGAAAGCTCTGATCTGCTGCAGATACTATGGTAGTGATCAATTATTCCTGATATAAGGGTAAACTACCAAAGGGCAGAATATTGAAGCAGCTCTCTATTAAGAAGCCCACAAAGTGATAGCTGGTATATATCCCTAGTTCACAATCATATTGATTGGCTGTTATTTCATAAAGTGGGTGGGGTGGTGGAGGAAATAAATGAAGAGATTCTGCCAGTATCAGCAAGTCGGTAATTACAGAAAAATATTGGCAGAAGTCTATAGGTAGGGCACTAAGATGGCCTGCCAGTCATAAATGGTACATGATCTCAAAGAGTAGAAGACATATTATTTCACTTTCACCCTTTAACTCTTGATTGAATCACAACTTAATTTATATTAAATTTGAAGTTCTACTTGCATGGTTTGCTGTATCTGTTAATTACTAATAATAAAAGTTCACATCATTAGGAACAGTAACTGCTGTGTGGTTGCATTAGTCACAGTCCTGCTGTAGGTTAAAAGGAGAAGTGTGTCCAAATCCAGTAGAGAAGAAAAGCAATGAAACTGCAAGGAGACTTGCAGGAAAAACAATGTTAAATTCTTATGTTGGGATAAATCTACAGTTACAAGTGTATAAGGAAAGAAAGTCAGAATTGTTTGGCACAGAAAGGTAAAAAAACACATATATGCCATTCAGAGCATGCAGCAGAGGGAGGTAACTAATCTGAAACAGTTGTCACAAAACTACTCTTTTTTATCGAAAAGCTGTTCCTTGGCTCAAGGAAACTCTGTCCTGGATTTTTTTCAGAGGGGCAATAAACAGGGCTGGGGTCCGATCAGTCTGGTTTGGTACAGAGATGAAAAAGATTTTGAGAGGCCTTTTGTTTATATGTAAACAGATGAGACTTCAGGTCAAAGTGGTCATGTTATAGAAGTGACCTGTGTAATGAAGGGGGAGTGGTCAGCTCTAGCTGAGCTGAGCAGTTTAGCTCAGTCTTGAACTGGGATGTTCAACAGGGAGCTGTGTGGAAATTCTGTCTCTTTTCTGCCCTTCAACTTCAACCTGTAAGCATATGTTCCATTTATACTGGTTTTTAAAGGGGATTTGCTTATTGGGACTATTGTGTATATTCGGAACAGCATAATTAAGTCTAGTTTGATAAGCTGAGTTCTGTCGGGGTTCTTTATTCTGTTCTTTGTGTTTCATTGTGTAATTTTATGAATACATTTTTGTCTGTTTTAAAATCTAGTAGTTAACCTAGCTATCTTACTCTGGGCAATTTTCACTGGACACTTAGCGAAACAAATTGCAAAATTATGGTCTGGGCTGCCTGCTTAAGAATATTTTGAGTGATCTGGCCTAGTCCATAACACAGTGCACATTGTTGTATTGTTAGTCTTATTGTAGTGATGTACTCACAGTTTATACACTCAGTGGGTGTCAATCAGTTAGATGCTTCTCAAATTTGTTGTTTTTGCACTGATTTTTAGAGCTGCAGGTCTGGACACCTTAAGTCTTCAGTGCATAAGATCGCTGGCAATTTATTGTATGTACCTTCATTTCCTCATAAAATCATCTTTGACTTCAACTGTGCTGTGGTTGGGCAAGGAGAACATAAACACAGATTGGGAGAGAAATCACTAAACCCTTAACCAGTCTGCTGGTACTTGTAGCTATTCTTGCCAGGAGATTTGCTCTCATAGTATGCTGCAGATGTTCCAAGATCTGAAATATCCCTGTGTGGAATTGTGAATTGTAAATCAAATTTGACTGAAGTAAATAAAGTCAAGCCTCACTAAACCCTATCTGGTGAGTGCAAGTGCACTTATTATAATTTCCAAAACATGAAGATGACATCACTTTGCATCCAACATAAATAGAACATGATAAAAATAATTGCATCTCTTACCCCATCATCAACAGGTACTTTAACATTCATTGCAAATGATCCAGTTTCACCATTCACCATAGCTGTTCTGAGCTACATATGAAAGAGAAATTGCCAGCAAGTAAGTTACTTCCAGTTTTTAAGAACTTTTATGCACTCCTGAAACCTGCCAAAGTAAATACACGGTTTTGATAAAGATGGTATAAAGTTGGCAGTTGAGGATGTCTGTATGGTTTAACAGCATCACCTCAGAGTGAAGGGAGAACCAGTAAAATAGCTTCAGCATACTTGGAATCTCATGATTCACGAAGGTCACAGAAACATGTAGAATTCACCTTTCACAATTTGGGAGAATGCTACCATGTCTGCAAACAACAGAGAACTATTCTGCTATTTTCAAATATTCATACAGAAAGCTCAATCAAAGAGCTCAATCAAAAATTCATGTAAAAGTTGCAATAAATTCCCAAGGAAAAGCAACAGCTTGGGGATGTGCGAAGTTTAAAACAAACAGAAAATGCTCAAAATATTCAGCAAATCAGGCAGTGCAAACAAAAAACACAAAAGGGTAAGTTTGGGATACGATGGAAGCCTGGAAAGATTAAATGTCAGAAGGAACTAATGGCTCAAAAGGAGCGATAATGGGACAAGAAACAAAAGATGAGTCAGGAGCAGAAATGGCAGCTGCAATCGAAAAGGAAAAAAGAAAAAAAGAGTAAGAGTTAAGACTGAAACATGCAATGAAAACTAATAGATTATGGGCAGAAGCTGGAGTGAAACTGTTGAACCTCATATTGAGTTGAGAAGGTTGTAAAATACCTACTTGGAAGTTAAGGTGCTGTTCCTCAAGCTTACATTTAGCCTAAATAGAAATGCAGAGGATCTGAGGACAGAGAGGTCACTATGAGAGAAAGATGGCAAAGTAAAATGACATTGGAAAAAACGGTCATGCTTTTGGACATCAATATTTTGAAAGGCAGTCAATTAATCTCTCCTCAGTGTAGGGCAGGCTTCCTCTTGAGTAATGGATACAGTGTATTAAATTTAATTCAACATATAAATCATTGTTTCAGTTGGAAAGAGTGCTTGGTAACTTGGATGGTGAGGACAGAGAAAATAGAAGTTGTAGAATCGGATGTACTTAGACGGAATAGTTCCATGGGAAGGAGAATGGGATTTAGATGTGATTAAGAAGTGGACCAGGATGACTGGGATGGAGTGGTCCTTAACAAATCCTGAAAAGGAAAGAGAGTGGTTTATGTTCTTGGTGGTGGCACATACCAAAAACCGTGAAAATTGTTTTGTTACATGTTTGGGATTTAACTCTGTTTAGCCACTCAAAATAATCCTACTGAATCCATGCAATTTTCTGCAAGAACACATTACGCATAGCTTGATCTACGGGTATGTTCCCTTCACTTTAGGTTAGAACTTCTGTTCACTTCCAGCTCTCTCCACTTAATCATATGCTCTGATATCATTACTACATCATTATGTATACTTCTGATATTAATGTAATTACTGTTTGCCTCCTCTCTCGCAGGTCAAGACATAAAAGTCAAAGAGTTATACTGCATGGAAACAGACCCTATGGTTCAACTTGTCCAGGCTGATAAAGTTTCCCAAACTAAACTAGACCTTTTTCCCTGCACCTGGCCCATATCACTCTAAGGAAGAAGTGAGGACTGCAGATGCTAGAGAGTCAGAGTCAAAACGTGTGGTGCTAGAAAAGCACAGCAGGTCAGGCAGCATCTGAGGAGCAGGAGAGTCAACATTTCAGGCAGAAGACCCTCATAAGGAATTGTCAGATGCTGCCTGACCTGCTGTGCTTTTCTAGCACCACATTTTTCAACTCCCCCATATCCCTCGCAACCCTTCCTATTATGTACTTAATCTGCACACTGAGTATGTTTATAGTCTTTTGCTTCCCCAGTGTGCACTTTCAATTTCCAGCACAACGGATGGCTACGGTGAGTCCTCTTCAGCTAGTGGTTCCAGCCTCTGTCTCTAGCTAAAGCCCTAAACATCCATATACCCTTCCATGTTGTCCTTCCCATGAGCCCTTAGGGTTTGCACCTCCCCAGGGTCTCCACCCAACCCATGAGCCAACACCTGCTCACCTTTCTGACCAATTAAGTGACCATGGCAGGTGTGGTCACGCACTCTTCCCTCTTGAAGGCACAGTGATCCCACATGTGGATGCATCCCCTTCTAACGGTATCCCCTTCCCACACATGATTTACCAAACTCTCCTTACAAATACAGTTGCCTCCCTTCACAATTGTCATCCCTCCTATACACATGGAGAAATGAAGAGAATGTACAAATTCCACACATGCAGTCACTCAAGGCTGGAATTGAACCTGGATTCTTGGCACAGTGAGGCAGCAGTGCTAACCATTGTGCCACCACACTTGATGTAGCAGCGCCTTATCAACGGAATTTCGAACCAGGGATCTTGCGTGAATAAGATGAATGTGACAACCACTACTTTATAGAAACACTCATCAATCTCCCCAACAATGTCCTGCTTCACAGACTGGTCACTGTGGAATTACAGACCTGAGGTTGAACCATTCCCTGGACTGCAGAGGAATGGAACACTGACAGAACAGCCTCATTGGATGCCTAATCATTGCCAAACTCCTAGACTGGCATTGGGGGATGCTCTTGACTTATTCTGCCAGAATGCTTGACTGATGTGTGCCTCCATTAGCTTCAGCCAGGACTGCTTTTCTAAAACTTTAAGGCTACCTGCTTGCTATGTGTTTGCTGTGTAAGCTGCTGGCAGATATGTAGGTGCAAAACTGACTTAACACTCTGCCATACAGCAAGATGTTTGCCCGCTTGATAGACTGCTGACCAGCAAAGCAGATTGGCTGGTTGTGTAACTACATTAATTCATGAAAGCATGGATGCTCTGAGCATGCAAGTACAGTATAAGTGAGCAAGAACTAAGAGAGTAAGTGTGCAGGCTTGAGATGAAGTCTAATCCAATCTGTCCCTGCACGCAAAGTGTTCTTGCAGCAGCCTTTCAATGCAAGTTGTTGGTTGCACCGTAATGCACATCTGTGCTTCCTAAGCAGCCTGAGGATTGTGAGGAGTCGGCAATTGTTGGAGGCTTTCTCTCCTTGAGGCCCAGGGAGACCTTACCTACCCTGCTCCTATGGTGGCCCTCCTTGCCACTCCAGCTTAATTCTACTATTCACCTTGGCTGGACAAATTGCTAGTCACCAGATGTCCACTGAAAGACTGGCATATTTGGCTCTTGCATTATTTTTAAAAGGCCACTGTTCATCCAAGCAAGCACTGGTGCTCAAATGTGGCCCTACTCACTGAAAGAGGCTCTTTCTAAAGAAGGCTGAGAAGGGGAAAACGGTGCCGTGATTCTCAGGGAGTGACCTAGAAGCCACAGTGGATGGGCTGATCCAAAGGAGGGCCAACATTTTCCTAGATCACCAGACACTGGCAGTCTAGGTCCAGGCTGCCACTCAGGTTGTGCCATCTCCTTGCACTAGAGAGTCAGCCAACAGTACCGCAACAAGATCATTGATCTTTCCCATTTTACCAGGGTAAGTGCCACACTTCCCTTACTGTTACATCACACTTGCTATCTCTGTTGCTGAACCACCTTTCAAGGCTCATGCACTACCACTATTGCCTGTAATATTGTTGGTAACAACACGTTCAGAAAGTGTGGGACCACAATCTGGTGAGCACCTCACAGTGATGGCTATCCAAGCTAATGGCACTTGGAGGATCCCTGGATGAAATCAATCAGGCATTTCATCCACACATGCAGAGGAAGGAATGGCAACAGCTAGCAAGAATGTGGATGGCAATGCCTTTCACAGCCTAGAGCCTGTGAAATGCAGCAATACTATGCAGATCCAACTGCCTCAAGAGAGAGGTCCAGGAGAGATAGGTTCAGGCACTGCTGGGTACATGTCCACATCTACACTCCATCACTTTAGCTACTGGTCCTTATTATTAAAGGCATGGTGACAGGGAACCTGGCACTCACTCCAGGTGCTCTTTTATCAAAAGGATATACGGTGGTGTCAAGAGGCCCCTCTGGCCTCTCAGAAGTCTCCTCTCAGCAAATTCCAGAGGTGTTGGCCATCACCTCCACCCTGCTTGTCTCCCTCCAACCTTCAGAAGTTGAAGTTGCGGAGGGGCCACTTGCATTTGGCATGTCCATCACCAAGTCTGGGCCACCAGACATAAACACACCTGAGATCACCAACTGAATCTCTAGATCCAATACAGTCCTCCATTGACCTCTGGCAGTCTCCCTCACCCTAGCTGTGGAACCAAGATCTACACTGAGATGTAATGAGCATAAGAAAAGAATCTGAGGGGCATTTGGTGGCACTGGTGACAATGCACTGTTTATAAAGTGTCACATTTCCATAAATGTAAGTAGCTTTGCAATGCATCTGCTTATTTGTGTCTCTGTGTAGCTTTGAATATAATTTTGCCAACACACCTGTCTTCAGTTCCATACAGGATGTCCATGTTAAATACTTGGTGTAGCATATGGAAGCAGGTGCATCTGGGGCAATATGTTTTGCTGACACCATTGACCCTCTAGTCAAACATCTCTCTCATGCATCTGTATATAAAAGTATTGCTGTTTGAACAAAGTAGTCATCAATAGTTGGGGCAGGGATGTATGCACACACAGGGAGCCAATGCATTAGGATCGTCAAGGTTTAGGAACCCTGCAGATTTGGCTCTTGTACAATACATATGTCTGTGTGTAACGTTCTTGCCCTCTAAATAGTCTCACATCAGTGTATCTTGCAACTCCATCCCTCACAGGTCAAGACACTTACCCAACCACTTCCAGCTGTGGTGACTGACATTTTCTTTTCTATTGCATAATTTCAATTTCCAGCACATGGAAGGTGGCACTGAGCTCTCTGTGGGCTATGTATCCCAGCCTTCACCTCTCAGTGTTGGTGAGCCCCTAGATACCCAGATCACCCTCCATAGACTTCAATAGCTTCACACCTCCCCAGTTCTCCACCCCATCATCTATATGAATTTCCACGTGCCCACCTGCCTCTCAGTCCCTGCAGATGAAATGGCCATGCTAGATGTGATTATATATTATCCCTTACCTGAAGCCAGTATACTTCTGAATGGGAACAGAGGCCTGCACCAGCATTATCCTGTTCCTATCCATGCTTTACAATTTCCCAAGCATACAAAATACAGTTGATCATCTCCCCCCAATCCTGAGACCACTGCCCCTAATCCACACAGATAGGTTTCCCAGTCTCCTGTCAGCAACTGCAGCACAATCTTTGTTCCCCTCCATTCCACACTCCCACCCCAGGTTCTCTGGATGGATCGACTGACTGACGATGGCCTACCCCTTATGTAATCTAACTGGACAGCCCTGAATGAGAAGGGTCCAGTGCCTTGACTGAGGTCTGTATATTTCCCTGACTGCACTAGCCCTACTCCCCAAACTCACCACTTTGGAACCACAGGACTAACCCTGACCCACTCCCAGACTAGGTGAATGGACTCCCTAATTGAGGACAGCACAACTAGACCCCTGACTGTGTCCAATCCCATGGACTGATAAGACAGATTGCACTTGCCTTACATTGAGCCCATCGGAACTCCCTGACTGACTGATGTCCCTAGACTAAGGACTGTTGACCAGCAAAGCAATGTGCCTGGTTGTGTGACTGTGTCAATAGGCACTGCAAGGCGTGGCAGGGATGTTGCAAGCATGTATGGAGACTCTCAGTAAGTAAGTGCTAAGAGGGCAAGCTAGAAACCATGAGATGCAGCCTGGTCGAATGTGTGAGCTGGGTTCCTGGGCCTGTGCACAAGAGTGTTTTTGCAGCAGCCTTTCAATTTTTGTTGCTAATGTGTCCTGAAATTCAGGCCTCAACTTTTGAAGCATCAGAAGTGGATCAGAGAGTTGCCATGAGAATCTTGAGGGATTGGCAACTATTGGTTGCTGCTCTCTGTGGCTGAAGGGTGGGTGCAACTGGTGTCCATGGATCATGCCCTCAAATGCTATTTGGTGCTAAGCAATATGGAGGGTCTTCACAGCCAGCAATGAGATTTGTCACTGGGTGCCAATTCTGAATTCCATGGCAAGAATTCTTGGTATCTAATTTGCTCGCAGCAGGTAGCAGAATAGGAAACTGCATATTAATGAGGTGAGATGTGCAGTTAATAAAGTCATTAACAAGCAACAATCCCCCTTAAATGGACAACTCACCATTGCAAAGTGAAAATTTTGCCTAGGCACCCACAGCTTAGTTAAAAGAGGCAGAGAATTGTTCCTAACATCGAGATAGATCTTGGTCTCTCAAGCAATTTTGTCATATTTCTCTCCATATATATATACCTATAGTATTAATGAGAAAATGGAAACCATCCCAAATACCATCGGATGAGAAATAGGCAGTAGGGCATCAGATTATATTCCCATGTGAATAACCCAGGTCATTTAGGTATTAGGATCAGGCATGCCAAAAATGCTAAAACAATTTTATTCACCAGAATTACACAAGAATGTAGTCAGATTTTCAAGGAAATGCCATACATGTCAGGTAATGGAAAGCACAACCCTCATTTAAACCTGTGCCTTTAATTTAATTTCAGCTTTTGAAGATTGAATATGACTCTGAACCAAAGACAGGAATAGGAATCAGTACCTTTGAATGATTATGCCATAATATTACCTGAAGCATTGCTTTTTGGAAAAATTACTGACAAAGTGATAATAGACAAGTGAGTTTAATGTTTTAGAAAATATGGGTTACCCAAAGAAATACAGTCAGATAGCAATCAAATTTTATGTTGCATATATTCAAGGAAATGTTGACCAACTTAGAAAGAAAACAAATTACATTTTCTGCTTATCATCCAAGTTCCAGAAGTAAATGTCCTACTTTGAGGACTATGGCTAGAGATTATTCTTAAGAATGTGTTAATGATTGGGATAAAGGAATTCCTTTGTCACTTTTAAGGATACTCCAAATGAATCTACAAGATTTAATCCTTTTAAATGAACATATTGAAGTGAGGTGAGAATTTTAATTAGTTGTTTACTTAATTTAAAAAATTGATGAAAGCTTCCAGTCGATTCTTCAAATCCGAAGAAATTGAGCAAAACATTCAAGTTGGCCAAAAAGCATTTGCAGACTTCTTGACAATGAATGACAACTAGATCAAAGATGAAGGCCAAAGTTCAAAATTTTGTTGTTGGAGACAAGATGTCAGTGTCTCCAGAGATTCATTACAAGTAGGTTTACATAAAATCAAAAAGAAACTCAATGATGTAAATCAATGATTTGGTTGCTTTTAGCCAAACTCAATGACTGTAAACATATTCCCATTAACACCCTGGGATCTGTAGTCACCTGCTTTCAGAAAAATGCTATTTAGGTCACTGTTCCAGAGGGGCTCTTCTACCTTGTTCCTTTTAAATAAAACCCTTCACAGGAATAACCAACAACACTTGCCTCTATTTGAAATCCAAATTCTGAAAATAATATATATCCAAGCTAGTGAAATCTTCTTTGCTGATTAGCATAAGTTTGCTTGGTATTTTTGCTAAGAAACCTAAATTCTTGGCAACTTTGTCTTTCCATTGATGCTAAGGATATGAAATACCTTATGTGAAAGTTACTGTGCCTTTTTATTTGGTAGGTATAAGATGTCAACTACTATAAAGCAATGTGCAGAGGGTACAGGCCTAGCAATAAACATTTCAGTCCTGCAGGTCAGTTTGTTGTTTTTCTATGACAAAATTGGTGGCTGCAAATCCAATAAGCTCTTTGTTAAGTGACAGGTTGGTTGTCACTATATATTTCAGGTGGCAGAATTGCTGACTACTTCCAGTGCTGTTTTGATGAATCAGATCACAGACAGGGAAATAATACCCTGTCCAATAATAGACTTTCCTTGGCGGTAATAGTGAAGGAGAATGTTAATACCATGGAACTTAAATTCCATGAGCCAACATCATCAGTAAAAAAAGATTGTCTAATCGGGATTGCATGATTTACGATACTAATGTACCAAAATATTTCACATTAAACCAATGAACATTATTCCTTTTTAATTTTGGTTCATAGAGTCATAGAGATGTACAGCACAGAAACAGATCCTTCGGTCCAACCTGTCCATGCCGACCAGATATCCCAACCCAATCTAGTCCCACCTGCCAGCCCCGGCCCATACCCCTCCAAACCCTTCCTACTCATATATCCATCCAAGTGCCTTTTAAATGCTGCAATTGTACCAGCCTCCACCATTTCCTCTGCAGCTCATTCCATACATGTACCACTCTCTGCATTAAAAAGTTGCCCCTTAGGTCTCTTTCCCCTCTCACCCTAAACCTATGCCCTCTAGTTTTGGACTCCCCCACCCCAGGGAAAAGACTTTGTCTATTTATCCTATCCATGCCCCTCATAATTTTGTAAACCTCTATAAGGGCACCCCTCAGCCTCCAGCGCTCCAGGGAAAACAGCCCCAGCCTGTTCAGCCTCTCCCTATAGCTCAAATCCTCCAACCCTGGCAACATCCTTGTAAATCTTTTCTGAACCCTTTCAGTTTCACAACATCATTCTGATAGGAAGGAGACCAGAATTGCACGCAAAATTCCAACAGTGGCCTAACCAATGTCCTGTACAGCCACAACATGACCTCCCAACTCCTATACTCAATACTCTGACCAATAAAGGAAAGCATACCAACCATCTTCTTCATTATCCTATCTACCTGCAACTCCACTTTCAAGGAGCTATGAACCTGCACTCCAAGGTCTCGTGGTTCAGCAACACTTGCTTTCCCAAAATGCAGCACCTCGCATTTATCTGAATTAAACTCCATCTGCCACCTCTCAGCCCATTGGCCCATTTGGTCAAGATCCTGTTGTAATCTGAGGTAACCCACTTCGCTGTCCACTACACCTCCAATTTTGGTGTCACCTGCAAACTTACTAACAGTACCTCTTATGCTCGCATCCAAATCATTTATGTAAATGACAAAAAGTAGAGGACCCAGCACTGATCCTTGTGGCACTCCACTGGTCACAAGCCTCCAGTCTGAAAAACAACCCTCCACCACAACCCTCTACCTTGAGCCAGTTCTGTATCCAAATGGCTAGTTCTCCCTGTATTCTATGAGATCTAACCTTGCTAATCAGTCTCCCATGGGGAATCTTGTCGAACGCCTTCCTGAAGTCCATATAGATCACATCTACTGCTCTGCCCTCATCAATCTGCTTTGTTACTTCTTCAAAAAACTCAATCAAGTTTGTGAGACATGATTTTCCACGCACAAAGCCATGCTGACTATCCCTAATCAGTCCGTGCCTTTCCAAATACATGTACATCCTATCCCTCAGGATTCCGTCCAACAACTTGCCCACCATTGAAGTCAGGCTCACTGGTCTATAGTTCCCTGGCTTGTCTTTACCACCCTTCTTAAACAGTGGCACCACATTTGCCAACCTCCAGTCTTCCGGCACCTCACCTGTGACTATCAATGAAAATGAATATTTTGAATCAGTACTTACTGTGGAAAAGGATATGGAAGATATAGACTGTAGGGAAATAGATGGTGACATTTTGCAAAATGTCCAGATTACAGAAGAGGAAGTGCTGGATGTCTTGAAATGGTTGAAGGTGGATAAATCCCCAGGACCTGATCAGGTGTACCCGAGAACTCTGTGGGAAGCTAGAGAAGTGATTGCTGGGCCTCTTGCTGAGATATTTGTATCATCGTAACATAGTATCAAATTCAAATATCATCTCCTCAGTCACTTTGAATATACAAAGGCAGCATATCTTGGTGGAATTTCAAAACATTCTGCCTCAAAGAATGCTGTGTTAGGTATCCTGGAGTCATTATGGGCAGAAGTAGGAGGCTGAGCAATATGGACCAAGGCGCGATTTGTGGCAGTATTGTGTAGGAGTCTGAAGAAACCTATCTTGATGTCAGGAACATCTCGCTCCATGTTTTACTCTTTTGAGAAGCATTGTGGTGAGTTTCTCATGGGGCAGTAGTGAGCTGCCAATTAACAGGGATTATTTCTTGTTGATTCTTTGTTATGGCTCAGTTTGCTTCATAAATATTCAGTTTTCTGTTTTACCAAACATGCTAAAAAAGCTAGACATTGCAAGATTTTTACATGAAAGTCCAAATGGGTACCTGGCAACTTCAGCTCTCTGCTTCCTGTGAAGGACCTCCATATTGAACACAAGGCAGCAACATCGAAGGACATGCTACATTGGCACTACGAGAGCACCCTGTACCCACAGATATTGGACCTGATTGTATGCCTACCTTTAAGAACACTCAAGGCACAGTGGTTAGCACTGCTGCCTCACAGTGCTAGAGACCCAGGTTCAATTCCCGCCTCAGGCAACTGTCTCTGTGGAGTTTGCACATTCTCTTCGTGTCTGCGTGGGTTTCCTCCAGGTGCTCCTGTTTCCTCCCACAATCCAAAGATGTGCAGGTTAGGTGAATTGGCCATGCTAAATTACCCGTAGTGTTAGGTGAAGGGGTAAATGTAGGGGAATGGGTCTGGGTGGGTTGCTCTTCGGACGGTCGGTGTGGACTTTTTGGGCTAAAGGGCCTGTTTTGACACTGTAAGTAATCTAATTATAATTATAATCCTGATTCACCAATAGGATACTTCTGCATTTCAATACAATGTGTCAGATTGCACCAGCAACTATTATAATAAAGCAAAGAACTGTAGATGCTGGAAATTTGAAACATGAAACAAAGTATTTAAGAAAATTAGTAGGTCTGTCAGCATCTGTGAACAGAAAATGGAGTGAACCTTCTGTTTTTTTTTCAACTATCATTATAATGTTGCTGTGAGGACACTGTGAGCTTGGGGACACTCATGGATTGCACCAGATTGCATCAGGATGGGTGACAGCAAATAAGGAAAATGTTTCAGGCAATAGTGAGAGTGATAGATCATGAGTTTTGGTGGCAGATGGGTACAGTCAATGAGACAGAGTGAGTGTAAGGTTTTGGAGAGAAGATGGAACTTCAGCTGGCAAAGCGGAGAAGACTATTGACCTTCTTACATTGCTGTGCATTTTTCCAGATGCCTGAAACTGCTTTAACCCAGGTGAGAATCTCAGACTGGGCTGGCATGGTCTGATGCCGTGGCCTCCTCTGCAGGTCATGGGACAATGTGTACCACATTGTCCAGCAGGATCTTCACGTCACTGAATTACCCCTATCTGCGATGTGTAGGGCAAATGTCAGGCATCATAGCAGGCAGCTCCAGGCTGACTGCATTTGTCTAGGTGTACAATGGGCTTTAAAAAATGGCACAGGCAAATGGGATGTCAATGAATTCTGGTATATTTGCTGAGTGATGAGTTGTTCCAGGAACAACTGGGTCAGAATTGGATGTGAGACACACCCCAGGGGCATGGTAGGTAGTTAATCATAGAATCATCAATAGAATCCCTACGATGTGGAAACAGGCCATTCATTGAGTCCACACCAACTATCTGAAGAGCATCCCACCCAGACTTAAGCTATCCCTATAACCTTGCATTTCCTATAGCTAATCCACCTAACCTGCACATTCCTGGATGTGATGGGCAATTTAGCATGGTCAGTCCATCTAACCTGCACATCTTTGGACTGTGGCAGGAAACCAGAGAACTCAGGAGGAAACCCATGCCAACATGGGGAGAATGTGCAAACTCCAGACAGACAGTTTCCCGAGGCTGGAATCAAACTTGGATCCCTGGCACTGTGAGGCAGCAGTACTAACCACTGAGCCATCATACCACCATACCACCCTGACCGGGTTCCCTTATTGGGATGACCTTGGTAAAATACAAGAAATCCATTTGCCTGATGGTAGAAATCTCTTCAATAAACTTGATGCAATTAACACTTAGTCAAAAAAAGTGAGATTCAGCTCTAAGATCTCATCAATGATATAAGCATGTCAGTACTATGCAGGGAAGACAATGTGACACTCAGAGAAATGCCCTTAAAAGTTTTCAAATATTATCCCAAAGATGGGCGGCACGGTGGCACAGTGGTTAGCACTGCTGCCTCACAGCGCCTGAGACCAGGTTTCAATTCCCGCCTCAGGCGACTGACTGTGTGGAGTTTGCACATTCTCCACGTGTCTGCGTGGGTTTCCCCCGGGTGCTCCGGTTTCCTCCCACAGTCCAAAGATGTGCAGGTCAGGTGAATTGGCCATGCTAAATTGCCCATAGTGTTAGGTAAGGGGTAAATGTAGGGGCATGGGTGGGTTGCGCTTCGGGGGGTCGGTGTGGACTTGTTGGGCCTAAGGGCCAGTTTCCACGCTGTAATGTAATCTAATTATAAATGACAATGAAAATACACTGAAATATGCAGTGTAATTAGGAAGTTTAGTAAATAAATTCAAAAGCAGAGTTGAATGCCCAATAACAGTGTTCTGAAAACAGGATAGCATTGACAATTCTGTGAGTTATTTAAATTTTTGATGATGGTAGGGATAAGGTTAACTGGCAGCCAATGATACAGGAAGTTCTCCTATAACGGTGTAGCTGCGTTCCATGAAACCTTGTTTAATAGAAAATGGCTTAACAGAAATAATGGGGTCAATGGGAAAAGTGGGGTTAGGGACAGACCAGCAAAAAATATCAGTCTCAATCGCTCAAAAATCACCCAAAAGCCTAACACAAAGTATAACACAGCGTGAATGAAAGTTTAATTCATATTTATTTATGGAACAAAAGCAAATTTAACATATTACATTGAAAAAATATTGTTAATGCAGGGACAGAGGGTCATCATCATCACCAGCTTCAGGTGCAGTTGTGGTTGTGGAAGTGGATGGTTGTGGTTGATTGAATTCTGACTGTTTCTTGGGGGTTGGTTTAGATTGTGTGACATGCAGATACAAGAACAAATTAGAAAGGCAAATGGTATATATCAGGGCAATGCAGTCCTGCAGGAATTAAACAGGACTCATACAAGAATTATACAAGAATATTCTTGTTTCAGACGGAGAGCAATGAGCATTCATAAGTTTAATTTTTATGATGAAGCTGCTCAATGTACCTCTCATGCACTGACAGCAGCTGACATCGGAGCATGCGTAGAACAAATGCGTGCGGAATGATCGCCGGTGGAGTTGTGCTATTGTGAACAGTGGTAAGCGTTCCCAAAAGTACCATTCCCTAACTCTTCAGCAATGTTATAGCCAAATCGTGCTGAGGAAACACGCTTTATACAAGTATCACCTGTATTCGATTTAACATTTTTATGTTCCTATAATACTCAATGGATAATATTATTTAAATTGAAGAACAACTTTTTAACATCTAAAGCACTTTACAAAAGTATAAGGAGGCTAGAATTTGACACAGAGTCAAACGGAGATAAAAAAAATTTAAGGAGGGAGTTCATGGCAAAGGGTCGAGATATCTGAAGGCAGAACTACCAATGGTGGGGGGAAGACAGTGTGGGCTGCAGAAGATCTCCAAGTTAGAAGAGTGCAGAGTTCATGGAGGACTATTACACTGGATGAGATAACAGAGTTTGGAAGGGCAAACATCACTGACACACTCAAACATGAGAATAAGAATTTAAATTTGAAGTATTGATGGAATAGAGATAAAAAAAACAGGTATGTGCTGTGAGAGTAAGGCAAATCATAGATTAGAATACAAGGAGCAGAGTTGTTGAGTTTTGAATACAGGAGCCAAGTAGAGAGAAAATTAGAATAAAAATCTCTGAAGGTAACAAATGCTTGGATATAAGGTTTCATCAATAGAGACCTGAAGCAAGGGCAAAGACACTGCTGCAGAGGTGGAAGGAAAATAAAAACAAAATTACTCACAACTTCATCTGTGTCTTCCCACTCCACCTCTGAAATATCCACACTGTTGTAATTTGGTTTTGGCTTTATTTTTTTTCCATCTTTGTACTAGAATTAATAAGAATGAATTATAATACATCCAGAGGCACATTTATAGTAGAACAGACAAATTTATGGAAGAAACATGGCACAATGTATTGAACTCAAATGTATTTTGCCACAGTACTACACAATTGTCCTCTAACAATTCCATTTCATACTAAGTTCTCGCCATTTGGTATCTGGATGGAGAAAGGAAGAGTTAAGCAAAGATTCCCCAACAGGAACAAGCGAAAATGACTAAAGCCAGTTTTGTAAATTTCCTAATGGTAGATTACAGAACAATACTGATAAGGACTTGAGCCTTTCTGTTAGCATCTATTTTGGGATATAAGTAGCCTTATACTCCAAAATAGCCCTTACTCTGCTAGTGCACATTTATGGTAGTGAAATGCACTGCACATGATCATCAGAAGGATGCAAAGTAAGCATGTCATGATGTCAGTATGCAAATGTTGATGTGACTCTTGTAACAATCCCACTTGATGACAAGTCAGATCTGAGAGTGAAACCTAGCTTGATTGATCATAATTTTAATTTTTGTGGATGGTTACTATGGTAGTTCATCACTTAAAACATCTACGCAAAGCTAAAGTTTTTATTTAAAATGAGCCCAAGTTATTGTATAAAAGAAAAAGAAATGATACATAAGACAGTTTAGAAGGATCTTAACATAAAATGAAACAAAGTCAATTTGTTTCTCAGTTATATCCTTTATAGCTGCTCAATGCCAGTAAAGTGGTTTTCCAATCTTAACTCTTCATTTCTTATTGAACTGTCTTTTTCTAAGGCTGACACCCTTCTTTCCAATTTTGCTTACCTAAGCCTCTTAATTTCTGACGGTTTGAAAACTCATATAAATGTGGAGACTTTAAAAACTAAACACTTCTGCTAAGGAAAAACTTCTCTCTTGAATTGAATTTTAAAAAAAACAATGCCCTCTGATCTGTTTTCTCTATATGTTGAGTCAGTTCAATTTTATAAATATTTTGTCATTTAATTCACAGGTATCCTGCTAGGTACTTGACTTAAATCATGTCTTATTTAGGAATCATGTCTTTGTTCCCTGTTCCAAATGACTTTCTGACATCTTTTAAACAAAGCTAGCTTCATAGAACTGAAACCCCAATTCTAGTTTTACCTTTACTTCAAAATCCAAATCCCAAATTTTAACAGTAACTCATACTTCCCTAGGACACTCCAAAAAGCCATTTTTAATGACAAACACCTAGCTACTACACTCTTACACTACAACTGAAAAAGCATAAATCAGCAGGACATTTGTGGTATTTTCAGTCATTTTTGTAGCTGTTTCATGTTGTAAAAACCTACAGTACATAGTGTAACAGGTGCTGAAGCAGTTTTATTTTGGCAATGTAAAGACTTTTGCACAAACCATTTGTATCCTGACATGGATGCACAAATTGTATTTCCTCTTGCAATATAGAATTATGGAGAACAATTAGACATCACACAAACCACAGCAAGTTGCTAGAAGAGTGAGGGGGAAAGCAGGAGGGCATCCACAAAGTGTGTTAAGAAGAATGGGAAGAATTTAATGCCACACCAATTGGCAGTGTTGTGGGGAAAAACACCAGTCTCGGAGTCAGAATTGGGGTTCAATGACAGAGTTTATTGCACAAGCAAATACCGGAGCTCCGGGGAGAGAAAGACACCAACAGCACAGTGGTCAGCTGTGAGTCTTCTCGTGACCCGGAGCACATGTCAAGAAGCTTTTATACATCTTGTGATACAATAGGTCAGCGATGAGATGATTGTCTCTGTAACATGGTTTGTTTATGGCAACCATTGCAGAATCGTTGATAGTTTCGATAAGTTCTTTGACAGTTCCAGCGTAGCCTTTGTTAATTTCCATGTGGTCATTATTAGTTTCAGTGTAGACATTATCAGTTTCAATGTCTGCGCAGAAGTTCATTGCTGTAGTAATGGGTGCTAATCGCTCTTCCTGAGAAGGATGATTACTGCAGCCCTGGCTATTAGCATTTCGTATTGAGTCTGTATCAAGCTGTTAGCATTTCGGCAGGCAGTGTTCGTTACTCATGTGTATTCTCTCCCCCACCCACCTTAAGCTAATCAGCTGGCTTATGAGTACATTGTGCTGGCATTCTGGTGGCCCCAGACAGTGCCTGTAACTGCTCTGCTGTTTTTCTCCATATTATGATCTGGTGGATATCTTATCTGTGAAGTTGGCCAACTGATGGCTGAGCTACCATCTTGTGTGTCTGTGTGCCTAGTGTCACCCACCGCGTGCCATCTCCCTCTTCACTCCCCCCTTTGTGGTCAAGGAGGCGACTTTGGAGATCTCCCGCAGACCATCCAATTTAAATGTCGAGGTAGGTCATTTCTAGGACCTTGCCCTCCCGAAGGGTCTCATGGAATGCCAGTTTTGTTGGGGGATTTTTTGTGGTGACACTCGCTGCTGGTACAGTTCTTGTCAGTAGCAACTTACAGCAGAGCTTTAAACACCCGAGGCCCACACAGAATACCAGCATGAGTGCAATGAGGAGAACTATCCTGTGTGCCAAATAGGGTCCCCAACATTTACCTATCAACCAATTTAGCCAGCAGTCTGTAATTGTGGTTCCCTGTCAAAAACTGTCTAGCCGGTCTTGGATATTCTTGATGGCTTCTGTAATATTATAAGAAGCATCAATAACATGGGCAATACAATTGTCACCAATAATTGTACAAACCTCCCCTTTGCTGTGATAATCCACCTTGCTGTGTGTAGAATCTGAGTTCAGCCAGCTCTTTGTTAATTGCTTCCAGAACTTTTGAGGTACTATTGCCTAGGATAGTCAGGCCACATACAAGATAATTTTGGTTTTTAGTGCACCCAAAGATAGAGATCCCAGAAATCCATATCCCAGTGATGACCCCAAAGTGGTGGGGGCTTACCAGTCAGCACGGAACTCCTGACTGATGGAGTCGGTCACTATCCTTCTCCGAATATGTCCCCCAAAGGGGCATGGTACAGTAAGGGGTGCAATTGTCCCTCTGCGAACAGATTTGGGAAGTCTGGGGTATCTGTTGCATAAGTCCCCTTAAATAGGAAAACAAATCCCATCGCCGCTCGGTAACAGATATTGTCCTATCTACCCATGTCACCCCCGACTCCCTGCGTCTAAAATTCCCTTAGCTGGGTTTTCTCCCATATCCCTGACTATTACCATGGACCAACTTGGAGGTAAAAGAACTGTCTCCCACTTTGCCCTTCTCATTTTGGAAACGGCCCTCAGTTTCCCTGTGTTTTGCATCTCTACTGGGGTATGTTTAGTGTGTTCATTACTATGGACTTACTAACCCTAATGGCCAAAACAGCACCTTGGCAACCTGGTGACTACAGGCTCTTCTGTAGTTGAATAGTACCCTACGGGCCTTCTCCTGTTACCGTGGTCATGGGTGACCACTGCAGAGTAAACTCCTGCCTTGTTATTACAGTGGATGTGAAACTCCTTGCTGGGATCTGGCAGCCCTAGCCCGGGGTCCGATATGAGCCGATTTGTGAGATGACTATATGCCTCCTCCTGTTCTGGCCCCCAGGTTACAGGTTCCAAGGAAGGCTTGCTTCCTTTAATTAATCTCTGGACTGGTTCAGCCAATTTTGCGAACTCGGGTATAAAGTTCCGACTGTAGTTGAATAGCACTGTAACCTTTCTGACTCCCTTGACAGTGGCAGGTAGTGACATCTGTTGGATTGCCTTCTTGCAGTTGTTTGGTATTTCTTTAAGTCTCTGGGATATGAGGTGTCCCAGGTATAAGACTTGTGCTTTGCCAAGCTGTGCCTTTGTGGGGCTGACTTTTAATCCTGTGGTTGCCATTTCCTGTAATACTGAACATAAAGCTTCCTGGTGTCCTGACTCAGACTCTGAGGCAATTACTACGAAGACATGACGTCTTCATTCTCCATAATCCACTATGCCAGCTGTACTGAGCCAGCATGGAAAATGGAAAGGTACGTACTGGTGTCTGGGATAACCTTGCTGATGACATAGCTAATGGCTCAAATGTATAAATCATATCTTTTTTTTCCATTTATTCATGGGATGTGATTACTGCTGGTAAGTTCAGCACATCTGCTCAGTCATTGCATTCATTGCAAAGTCTATAAGCAAATAGCAATGCCTATACAGACCTGTGTACATCTTGCAGACAAAGACAACAAGCAACAAAAGCATCAAAAACCATTCTAACATAGAAAAATCTTAAGAAGGAGCGCTGGACAATTTGAGAACACACTGACATGTCACAGTCTTATGGTCTGGTTAATTTTGCAAGTGACAGCTCTGGTGCAAAATATAGAAATAGCTTGAAGAGGAATGTTCCAAATGTTCTTCATACAGTTCATTGTTCTAAGTAAATGATCTTATTGGTAACTAATCACAAATTCAGTAACTGTTACTTATACATAAACCTATTCATTTTACACTAAATAGAGTTGTTATTTAAGAAAAGGGAATGTCATAATAATGCATTGTTAATTTGTTAAAATAATCACTTAAATATATGCCCAAGCAGATATTATGTCATCCAGTAAGTGATGCAATATCACGCTCCTTTCCTGTTGTACTGTCAATTATCATGTGCAAGCTGAAACAACAGAAGTCTCCATTAAAACTCTACATCCAACCTTTATTCTTCTCCTTCAGCTTTTTTTTTAATCTAGGAAAAGATGATACAGCAAAACCAATACAGATCAGCGAGCCCAGGGGTGATAGCTGAACAAGACTTGGGTCAGTAAGGACACGGGCAAGAGTTTTGGATGAGCTCAAATTTAGAGACCACAGAATGGAGGGATGGTCAGATGGTATTGGAATAGTCAAGTTTAGGGATAACAAAGGCTTGGTGAAGAGTTTAGCAGCAGATGAGCTGAAATAGGAATCAAGTAAGGTGATTTTACAAAGGGCCCAGGATGTGGAGGTGCCGGTGTTGGACTGGGGTGGACAAAAATGCCTTCATCTGATGAAGGAGCAGTGCTCCAAAAGGTTGTGATTTCAAATAAACCTGTTGGATTATAACCTGGTGTCGTGTGACTTCTGACTTTGTTACAGAGGGAAAAATAGGCAATTTTAGTGATGTCTCATATACTTGGTCAGAAGTTCATTTCAGGATTAAACGAGTTGTTAACAGACTGGTTTAGTATCAGATAGTTAGCTTAGGCAGAGACTGAAGAGAGCTAGGAAATGGAAGTAGGATTAGAGACTAAAATCTACTGTTTTAGGCTCGTCAATGTTTAACTGGATGAAATGCATGCATTTCCTTAACTGGATGTTGGGCAAATAAGCTGATAATTTACCAGTAGCAGAGGAGTCAAGAAAGATGGCTCTCAGATAGAGCTGGATACCATTTGAATGTGAAAACTGACACTATTAATTTGAATAATGCCAGGGAGGACAGCATGAAGAAACAGGAGAAGGCCAAAGAGAACTAGTGGCAGACACCAGAGGTATCAGTAGAGGAAGAGGAGGGGAAACCATTGAAAGAGATAGTTTGGCTATGATTAAACAGATCAAGAATGCAAGCTTGTTAGAAATTTTGCTCTTCTATCCATTATGTGGTCAGCCAATTAGATACCTCAACGCTTTAAGATAAAGAGCCTCACCTCTGCCCTTGAACCCCACCCCCCCAATTGCAACAAGGGCAGAACCCCCCACAAGTCCTCACATTCCACCCCACCAACCTCTGGATATATCACATCATTCCCTGCCATTTCCACCACCTACAAACAGACCCCAGGAGATACATTACCCTCCTCACCCTTACCTGTGTTCCAGAGAAACCATTCCCTCTGTGGCTCCCTTGTGAAGTCCACAACCCCCACCAACCCACCCTCTATTCCAGCACCTTCCCCTGCCACCACAAGAAGTACAAAACCTGCACCTACATCTCCCTCCTCACCTCCATCCAAGGTCCCCAAGAATCCTTCCACATCGGACAGAGATTTACATGTACTTCCACACACATTATCTACTGTGTCCATTGCTCCCAATGTGGTCTCCTCTACATTGGGGAGATAGGAGACCAACTTGTGGAACATTTCAGGAACATCTCTGGGACACATGCATTAAACAACCACACCACCCCATGGCTGAACACTTTAACTCCCTCTCCCACTCCACCAAGGACATGCAAGTCCTGGGCCTCCTCCACCGCCAAACCCTGACCACCTGACGGCTGGAGGAAGAACACCTCATCTTCCACTTTGGGATCCTCCAACCACATGGGATCAATGTGGATTTCACCAGTTTCCTCATTTCCCCTCCTCCCACCTTATCCCAGATCCAACCTTCCAACTCGGCACTGCCCTCTTAAACTGTCCTACCTGTCCATCTTCCTTTCCATCTAACCATTCCACCCTCCTCTCTGGTCTATCACCTTCACCCCACCTTCATCTGCCTATCGCATTCTCAGCCACCTTACCCCCAGCCCCACTCCCCACCCTCCCATTTATCTCTCTGCCCCCTTGGGCCACAAGCCTCATTCCTGATGAAGGGCTTATGCTCGAAACATCGATTCTCCTGCTCCTCGGATGCTGCCTGACCAGTTGTGCTTTTACAGCACCACACACTTCGACATTGATCTCCAGCAGCTGAAGTCCTCACTTTCTCCTTTAAGATAATGGCCTGATTTCAAAAAGGGAACAAAATTGCATTGAAATGCTGCTCTTCATCAAAGCAAGATTTGAATTCTCACATGGTCTGTGATCCACTGTTCCCGTCCAGTTGGGGAACACATCAGCGTCCCGGGGCATTCAACCTCAGACCTTCAGGTGACCATCCTCTAAGGCGAATTTCCGGACAAGCAATAACATAAAGTGGCCAAGCAGAGGCTGATAGCGAATTTCGGTACCCACGGGAATGGCCTCAACCAGCACCTTGGGTTCATGTCACACTATTGGTGACCCCACTGCGCTATATACTCTCTCGCTCACACACACACACTTCTACATACTTACACAGACCTTCTCTCATACATATGCACATGTACCCATGCACAGACCGTCTCACAGGCTTGTACCCCATCACACACACACACTTGATCAAGCTTACTCACACACACACACTCACTCTGTCTCTCCTGCACATGCACACATATAACTTCATAGGGTGAATATGTATTTGCAGAATTACATTTTATTTTGCTCAAAAACTGCATAAATCTGTGTACGTCCTATAAGTTTATAAGTCCTACTTTAGAAATAGAACCAGTTTGGCTCAACATTGGGACACAGGCAGATTTAAACTCACACCTTTAATTGATTGTCTGAGCTGAGAAGGCACCTATTGTTAGAAAAGCTGAAGCTATCTTGAGAATGAAACTTAGATGGAGTTCTGAGGTTTACATATTAAAGAATCAAAACTAGCATATCCCATTCTAAAAGATGGAAGACATAATCTAAAATTTGTTTAATATGTCATTACAGTCCATGACCCTGTAACCCGTTTGCTACAAATTTTGTGTCTTGTGGTCCTGTTCCACAATCACCGGATGAAGAGGCAGTGCCTCAAAAGCTAGTGCTTCCAAATAAACCTGTTGGACTACAACCTGGTGTGTGATTTTTAACTGTGTTTCAGAGGTGATATATGAGCTTAGCACAGATTCACAGCTGTGCTTTTTTTCACTCATACTAACCAAGGGAAAGAAAAACAGAAAATGCTGGAAATACTCAGCAGGTGAGGTTGATTTGGAGGAGAAATAGAACTAATGTTTCAAGTAAATGATTCTGTCACCCAAACATGAACAAAGGTTTGCTTATTCTGCAGAACTTCCCCATGCTTCTGGGTTGTCACAGAGACACTCAATGCTTCTCTTCATAGATTATGAGCACTGCTGGCATTTGACGTGTATTTCTAATTAAAATTCAGAAGGTGGTGAGCAGTTGTCTTCTTGAACTGTTATAGTCCATACAGTATAGATGCGCCCACAATGCTGTTAAGGAGTGAGCTCCAAGATTTTGACCTAATAACAGTGAAGGAATGGCAAGATATTGCATCGTAGAAAGGAACTTCAAAGGAATCCTTATTCTTAAAGAAAGAACTGACTATGGATTTGGATGGTTTGTCAAGGGATTCTTGGTGGATTGCTGCATGACATCATATAGATGATATTCTGGATCAGTGGTGCTGGAAGAGCACAGCAGTTCAGGCAGCATCCAAGGAGCTTCGAAATCGACGTTTTGAGCAAAAGCCCTTCATCAGGAAGGACTTTTGCCCGAAACGTCGATTTCGAAGCTCCTTGGATGCTGCCTGAACTGCTGTGCTCTTCCAGCACCACTAATCCAGAATCTGGTTTCCAGTATCTGCAGTCATTGTTTTTACCATCATATAGATGGTACACAATGCTTCCACTGTTTTGGAGGGCAGAATGTTTAAGGCAGCAGATAGGAAATTGACCACACAGGATACTTTGTCCGAGATGATAGAGCTTCTTGTCGGTTGTTGAAGCTGCACTAATCCAGACAAATAGAGAGTATTCCATCCCACTCCTGATTTATACCTTTTTGATGCCTAAGATTTGTGTATCAATCAGAAGCTCACTAACCGAAGAACTTACCAGTCTCTGATCTCCTCATGTAGCCACAGTATTTATGTAGCTAGTTCAGATCAGTTTTTGGTAAATAGTAACTCCCATGAGGTGGGGAGTTCATTGATGGTAATGCCACTGACTGTCAAAGAGAGACTGTTAGATTCTCTCTTGTTAGAGATGGTCATTCCTTGGCACACAAATGTTCCTTGCTAATTATTAGATCAAGCCTGAACCTTGTTCAGATCCTGCTGCATATGAACATAGATGGTTTGAGCATCTGAAAAATGAGCAATTATCAGCAAACATCCCCACTTCTAACCTGAAAATGGAGGGAAGGTCATTGGTGAAGCAGCTGAAGATGGTTGGGCCTAGAACATTATCCTAAGGGCCCCCTGCAGAGATGTCTAGAGATGACTGACCTCCAATAAGCAAAATCATCTTGATTTTAATCATGTATGACTCTAACAAATGGAGATGATCCACCCAAAATCCCAGTGACGTTAATTTTGCTCAGGCTCCTTGATACTAAATTTGGTTAAATGCTACCTTAATGTCAAGGGCAGTCATGTTGGTCTTACATCTGGTGTTGAGCTCATTTATTCTTGTTTAGACATATGCTAGTAATGAAGTCAGGATCTGAAAGTTTCTAGTAGAACCTCAACTGGTTAGGCTAGTGCTGTGTAAGTGCTGCTTAATACTGCTAACAATACCATATTCCATCATTTTGCTGGTGATCAAGAGGAGAATGTCAGGAATATAATCAGCCAGATTAGCTTTGCTTTTAAACCCTAGCACATTTTTAGGTATGCGCTATTGCTTTTTGTATTGGTTGGTCAGGTGCTGGGATAGAAATGTCCTGCACAATGTCGGGGAGGTTACCAGGGCCTTTACTGTAACTAGTGCCTTCAGCTGGTTCTTGACACCATGTGAAATGAGTCATATTGGCTACAGACTGGCCTGAGGTTAAAAAAAATCTAAACCAAGGTTCTTTTTAAGATAAAAAGGATTTAAGTAATGAAAACTGAATTAAGCCACTTTTACAAGTTGAAAGGAATGTTTTATTTGTGCCATAACTGTACTCCAATCTTTATGCTCATAAACTTCTTCGGCAATGTTTGTTTGAGGCAACATAAGTCTGCAGCACTGCACTGGAAAAAACATTCCAAAAATATCAGCAATAAAAAAGGAACACACTTCATCTCTATAATGAAGCAGTTTGCAAAGGTGATAAATTTGTCATTCACCACCCAACTCAAATTTTAATAAACTTTATTCCAAACTTCACCATATCTGTGAATTCTAACAATTGGAGCATGAGAGATTGCAATAGAAAGATTTGGAGGAAACACCATGATTAAAGTAACGCCTTATGTCAAATAAAATGCACAGAGGATATGGATTGATTGCAGTGTGAATGTCTAATCTCAACCATTAGGGAAACCAGAATAACAGAAGATTCTCACTTACATATGGTATTTGGAATAGGATATTTGGAACAGGAAAACAATGGCTGAGAAATTCTCAAAGTATTTTGCTCTGCTTCCCTAGTTTTTTTTGGATATATGCCAGAAACTCTTACCAGCACGTCCAAGGCAATCTGATTAGCAACAAAAACAGAAGCTGCTGGAAAAGTTCAGCAAGTCTGACAGCATTTGTGAAGAGAAGTCAAATTTAATGTTTAGGGTCCAGTGACCATTCCTCACTAGCTAGTCAGAAGCTCAAAACATTGAAGTTAAAATAAATACAGAAAGCTATGGATGAATTTGTCCCTCTTTAGTATACATATTGTGATATACATATCACAATACATATTGTACCTGGTCAGCTTGAGGTGGCAGCATACCCTCCTTAGTCCATCACTTGAATGATTGAAGCATCTGGCCACATCAGCACCACACTGCTGTCTTCTACTTAAGGTTGCTGGCTGCCTCTTTATTGAGAAGGGGAGCCCTATTGTGTTGTTCAGAAACCATATGTAACCAGCTTAGTCTTTTAAAAACGTGATGTGAAGGTGCTGGTTTTGGATGGGGTGGATGAAGTAAATAAATCACACAACACCAGATTACAGTCCAACAGGTTTATTTGGAAGTACTAGCTTTCAGAGCGCTACTCTGATGAAGAGCAGCATTCTGAAAGCTAGTACTTCCAAATGCCCAATGCACCACAAACTCCAGAATTAATGACTCAAGCCTAAAATACAAATTCTGCACATTTGCCTCATACAGCTTACGATACGACCAGCCTATTGTCTTTCTCTCTGTCACTACAGTCCTCCAGCTATTCAACTGTGGGAGGCTCACACCCAAAAACAATGTAACACAATAACTGTTGCCTTTTTGTCTTTCAGGAAAATGTGGCGTAAAATAGAAAGGAGCATAGCAGAACCAGTTGAGGCCAAAGATTTGTGTGTCAGAACCACAGACTAGGTGGGGCCTGCAGAGTTGTCCATAAACTAATAATTTGTAACATTTGTATAACTTATAGATTTCAAGTGATTGGATTTAAAATAGCCAGTAGCTCACCTTTAAGAAAGCTTTTGCTGAAAATGTTTTAAATAAAATTGAGAATGGTATTACCTACAAAAATAAGGTTCTGTAATTCGGATAATACCTGGAGCTGGTGTGCATATAGTGAGATAGCAGGAACAATTGTACTGCAGCCAAAGCAGGGAGGAAGGTAACAATGATGGAAGCTCAACACCAAGAATGAGGGTGCATATTGTGATGCAGAATAATCAAAAGAAGACTTCACTGGGGTGGGCTACAGAAGAAGGCTGATAGGTACATATATAGAATCACTTAATAGTTTGGAAGCTTGCCAAATAATCAACCAAATAACATTCCAAATGACCAACCAAAGGTCAGCACATCTTGAAACCATCTTTTCCAGCATGGAAAAGGTAATCACATTGACAAACTCATCGATGGAGTAGATCTTGAAGCAGAGTCTGATGACTAATGTCACAATGTCCATCACAGTATAAGGAATATGCATTTGACATGTTGTTAATTGGTGTTCAACCAATGTCCTCAATGTCCTATAATCTCAGCAGCTTCAATAAAAACTCAAACTGCCTAACCGTGCCTTAATATAGAGAGGTACCAGTGCATTCACTGCTGTATTTACATTCAACATCAGGATTACAGCAGTAACTGTGTCCTCTTTACAATACTGGGAAGAGAACATCCCATTCCACAAAAGCTAGTTCTTGACTAACCCCACTTCCACTTCCACTTCGGGCATAAGCCATTCCTGAAGAAGGGATTATGCCCGAAACGTCGATTCTCCGGTTCCCTGGATGCTGCCTGACCTGCTGCGCTTTTCCAGCAACACATTTCCAGCTCTGATCTCCAGCATCTGCAGACCTCACTTTCTCCACTTCCACTTCTGCCTGATCTGCATTCACTAACAATACAAAACTTGCTGATCTGACTGAATTTGGAGACAGGAGGAAGTGATCTGCAAGGTGACATTATGTTGAGCCAAACTCAGTAAAAGCTTCAGATAAATCAACAAGAAGCAGTAGACAGAATGGTATCATAGCACTCTTGGAATCTGTTGTCCAACAGATTAGTTGGAGAGTTATCTGCAGGTATGGCCTCCTGTTGAGTCATTTTTCCTCACAAACTCCTTCTTCTGGAAGTTATACTAGATTTGTGAATCCTCCAATCATTCTCCAAATTACCATGATACCAAGAGGCAGGAATACTTGGTTGCTCATCTCTTGAAATTACCACATTTGCACAACTTCTTAAACTAACAAAAAACACTTTAGTATTAAACTCTTGTAAACCATTAAAACTTTTGGTAAGTATGAAAGACTGCCCAAGACATGTAGAATTACAGAAACAGCTAGGATATATAAACAGCTACTAGTTAATCATCCCTTTGAATGGTGTCAATGGGGTTTTCTTGAATGCACGTTCAAGTATGTGAAGTCAAGAGTATACATGTGGACTGGAGTGTAAGGCTTCAAAAATGGCATGCTGGTGCTAAATCAGCATTGTACTATGGTTGATGCCACCAATTCTGCTGAAGTCTAGTGGAACTTATGAGAACATGCAAATCCATTAACCAAACTTTTCACATCAGAAGTGTGTGCATTGCGAGGGGCATCCTTTTGGAATTTTAAGAAGCCACTTAATGACCTAAAAGATGGCGACTATTTATCCCAATTGTGTGTGCAGTGTAGTGATTGTAATAGCCAGGTGTCCCTCATAGATTATGAGTTCTCTGACTGGGGCTGTTAATCTGTCTAATCGGACAGCCCTGGCTGATAGATAAGAAGAGTGTCAGTCATCTTGTTCTTTCTCAGAACTGGCTCTGAGGTAACTGGATCAGTGTCAAGGACTTTCCATGTGTAAATAATTGGTGACTTAGTGACAGGATAGCCTCTCTAGAGTTATTTCATGCAGTATTTCTAGTTATCTCATTTTGGCTTTATATACACTGCTATATTCAATTAGAAACCTTTGCCCTCAATTTCAGAATGCAGCCTGAAAAGGCCTTTCTAACTTATAAGAAAGAAATTCCTTAATATACATTTGAATGCGTGTATTTACTGATATACAACATACCTTTGCTATTACCTTAATGTCCGCAAAGAAAACCCTGGCAACACTGTATGCTAAACACACATTAATGGGAGGTAAGAAGAAGTAATTTTGTTTGCAAAATATTTATTTAACATAAAATGATGTACCAAAGTCATCCAGCACTGCATTCACATTCAATACCAGGTATATAGCAGTCACTCTGCCACTTTTCTGCTGAGAAAGCAACATCCCATACCTGAAAAGCTATTTCTTTCAATATACCTTCTTATACCTCTTACTGATCTGCATTCACTAACATTACAAGACTTACTGGCCTGACAGAATTTGAAGACGAGAGGAAATGGACTTCAAGGAAAAGTGACATTGAGTCTGGCTCAGTAAAATATCCAGGTAACTCTGATTTTGTAAATTTTGCTCTTTGTTTGCAACAGAGTGTAGAAGATTAATCAACAATTCAGGGAGACCTCTGAACAAATTAGAAAAAACTTAGAAAGTGTGAAAGGGCTTCCTCAAAGTGGTTTCTGAAACAGATATCCAATTATTTATTTTATTGTTTACTGTCAATATGCATTTAACCCTTTAAATTGCAGTTGAAATCTTTAAAAGATGTCACCACACGTTATTTCCCAGCCTTTGTCATCCGCAATTCTTTAGTATATGACCAAAGAATACAGACTGTTAAATAACATTTAGTATTTATCCCTTTCAAGAAAGTCAGTCTTTCCTTCTCTGTTATCCCCATTGCACAAAATGGTTTGCATCAATATAAAATGACAAGATTACTTACTAAAGGTCGGAGATCAGGATGGGCCAGTATGTAACCATTATTGGTATTCAGGAATGCATAACCATGGACTCCAAGCTGCAATATGTTAAAGGGAATAACAATTTAAAAAGCAATTTAACAACAATATTTGCTCTAGACAACGTTTTTCGTATTATGTGTCTTTGAGTTCAGTGGGTGCAAGAAAGGGAAGTTGCTAGCAGCGGAACTGGTTGAATGAAAGTAGAATACCAGCAATGAAATAAATCCAGTAAGATAGAAAAGTACCAGTATGAGCTAAGGGCCAGTATATCAATTTGAATCTCAAGTGACAAAATGAGTTGTAAAATAGATGAACTGGAGAGAAACAGCAACTCAGCTAACTAGTTAGAGTGAAGGGGCAAGTGATTCTGAGGAGGGAAAATTGACTGTGATGCATTTGAGTAAACTAGATCTGATTGGTCTCTTGTAAACCTAAGAAAGCTAAATGCTTTGGATTTCCTAATTTTTGAATACTAATCGACAACTTGTAAAATGTATGAGTGTTTCTTCAGGACTATGAAGGTGTGTGGTTTATCATAGAATATTTCAGAGCTGAAAATCGTGTTGCTGGAAAAGCGCAGCAGGTCAGGCAGCATCTAAGGCGCAGGAGAATCGCGTTTCGGGCATGAGCCCTTCTTCAGGAGAAGGGCTGAAGAAGGGCTCATGCCCGAAAAGTCGATTCTCCTGCTCCTTGGATGCTGCCTGACCTGCTGCGCTTTTCCAGCAACACATTTTCAGCTCTGATCTCCAGCATCTGCAGTCCTCACTTTCTCATAGAATATTTCTGTCAGGTTGATGGTAGAATATTTAGAATGGTGGACACTTTAATAATGATGGCTGCTATAGTTTGAGCCAGTGGACCTGGTTCTGTCTCATAAGAGGGGTTTTTTTTTGCAATAAAAAATGTATTTACTTTCCATTAAAAATTCCATACTCTGATGCCCAAAACTGAAAGTCTAAAATTTGAATTGCTAAAAAAGTGAAGATTTTAAAGGCTCAAGAAAGATTATAAATAATTTCAACCTTCAGAAAGCTGGCTGGGAAACAAATAACAGGGGAGAACAAAGGGGTATCAATCAAAACACAGCCCGAAATAGTGTCTGTTGGCCAATATTGGAGGAGTGCTATCCTGACCCGGAGGAGACTTGCCCTTCCTGATGCTCAAAGCAACCATCCCCATCATAAAACAGTGGTCAAAGTTTGCCAGAAAGAAGTGACTGGGTTCAAACAGTATCTATTTAGGAACAGATATGGAAGAAAATAGTACACTTAAAGGGATCTAGGAAGATAATGCTACCCTAAAATATCATGTATTAGGTAGCTTTTCAAGTTTTCACAGTGTAAGTCAAAACTTTGCAGCAAAAGTATCCTCACATTGCGACAGGCTGGGCTTCAAGTTATCAGTTGGCTGAAAGTACCCCACAGTAAATATACTGTTAAATAATTTTAGCCTTTATGGCCCTAGAGGAAGTATTAATGAATCAGTGTTCTGTGAATAATTGAATATTCAAAAGTCAACAAGTTCATAGCTCCTTCAAACTGGAGTCGCAGGTAGATAAGATAGTGAAGATGATGTTTGGTATGCTTTATTGCTCAGAGTATTGAGTACAGGAGTTGGGAGGTCATGTTGCAGCTGTACAGGACTTTGGTTGGGTCACTATTGGGATAGTGTGTGCAATTCTGGTCTCCTTCCTATCGGAAAGATGTTGTGAAACTTGAAAGGGTTCAGAAAAGATTTACAAGGATGTTGCCAGGGTTGGAGGATTTGAGCTATAGGGAGAGGCTGAATAGGCTGGGACTGTTTTCCCTGGAGCATCGGAGGCTGAGGGGTGACCTTATAGAGGTTTATAAGATCATGAGGGGCATGGATAGGATAAATAGACAAAGTCTTTTCCCTGGAGTTGGGGAGTCCAGAACTAGAGGGCATATGTTTAGGGGGAGAGGGGAAAGCTATAAAGAGACTTACAGGGCAACTTTTTTACGCAGAGGGTGGTATGTGTATGGAATGAGCTGTCAGAGGATGTGGTGGAGGCTAGTACAATTGCAGCATTTAAAAGGCATTTGGATGGGTATATGAATAGGAAGGGTTTGGAGGAATATGGGCTGGGTGCTGGCAGGTGGGACTAGGTTGGGTTGGGTTCTCTGGACAAGTTGAACCGAAGGGTCTGTTTCTGTGCTGTACATCTCTATGACTCTATAACTAAACCATTAAGGCATAAAGGCAGAGGATAGTGCTCAATGACACCACAATTGTTTGTCAACAAAATGCATTATGAGAGTACAGTGTAAGAAGTGCAGGAAGATAAAAGAACACCTGTTTTTGAAAGGCCCCAGAAACACACAACTCATTGGAACATTGGTTGCATTTATTTACTGCTGAGTTGGCACACTCGATACCTTTTTCTTAAGTCTGACTGGCATTGAAAAATTATGTGATATGTTAACAATTAAGATGCTGTGGTTTATTTACAAATAACTTGCAACTATTCTTCTGATCCAAACAATCATAACAACTTACCCTCACTGATGAAAAACATTAATGCAGTTTAGGACGTACCTTATATCTCGGAGCTAACTTTAACAGCTCTTTCAGTGGGACATCTGTTCCTACAACTCCTAGAAGGATACCATGTGCTCTCTACAGGGAAAAAGAGTGTGTGAAAGGACAGGTTCAGTCACAATAAAAAAAAAGTTTGAAGTTCAACACTACTTAATTTGTTCTGTATTGCTGCTACTATAAATAGTAGTCATCACATTGAATTTGAACCATCTCATAATGGGATAGAAATTGATTCACAGTGGTCTAAATCTGGGGTGATTGCCAACTTAGAGAAGAGATCCATGTGCACTTAGTGAAATCAGATTCAGGATACAGTGAAGAGGCTGTGACCTGTAATTTGTGGGGTCGGTGTGAGGAAATTGTAGCCTGGGGTCATTAGTAATGTATTAGTGGTGACCTGAAAGCATTAGGGAACCTTGAGGACAAAATAAGACAAGGTTGTGTCTGAAACACTTGGTGAGATGTGAAAGCACTGAGATACCCTGCATGTATGAAACCAATCTCAGAATCGACAGCACCTGAGGATGTCTGAGGTGTGACAGCAATGGAATTAGGCTGAATAGTGCTAACTGAAATGATGAGAAGAAATGCAGTAGAGTGCTGTGTGACTGTGGAAACTAAAAGCAAGTTTCTGAAGCCTGTCTTGTTATATAGGGCTGAAACCTGAATAACATCAAGAGTGGAACAATGACTGAATACTAATGAGATTTGGATGCTGAAATCGATGTGTGAAATGATGAGAAAGAAGAAGATTAGGAACCAGTACGTTGGGGTGATTGAAGCATCAAAGGGAATAGCTGAGAAGAGATTAGACCATAAAACCATTAGACACAGGAGCAGAAGTAGGCCATCCAGTCCATCAAATCTACTTCATCATTCAATGAGATTATGGTTAATTTGATAACCATTGACTGTAATTTCCTGCCTTTTCCCTACAGCCCTGGATTCCCTTACTGATTAAAAATGCTTCTGTCAGCATTGAATATGCTTAATGACCGAGCTTCCACAGCCCTCCATGGTGAAGAATTCTATAGATTCATTACTCTCAGAGAAGAAAGTCCACCTCATTTCCATCTTAAATGTGCAATCCTTTATTCTAAGATTATGTCCTTTGGTCTGAGACTTTCCCTTAAAGGGAAACAACATTTTTGTATCTTGTCTGTCAAGTCCCCTCGGAATCTTCTATATTTCAACAAGATCACCTCTCATTCTTCTAAATTCCAATGAGTTCAAGTTCAACCTACTCAACATCTCAGAAGATGGATCTCTATACCTGGTATCAGCCGAGTGAAACTTCTCTTGTTTGCCTCCAAAACCAGTATATCTTTCCTTAGATAAGCATCCAAAATTGTTCACAGTATTGTAGTCTGACAAATACCTTGCATAGCTTTTGCAAAACCTTCTTACTTTTATATTATATTTTCCTTTGAAATAAAAGCCAAGATTCCATTTGTCTTCCGACTTGGATCATAGCTTTCTGCGATAAATGTACGAGGACTTCCAAATTCCTCTGTTCTGCAGTCTCTCTCTATTTAAAAATATTCAGCTCTTTATTCCTCCTGCCAAATACATAACCTCAGATTTTTCCACATTATATTCCATCTGCTAAGTTTCTGTCTACTCACTTAAGTATAACAAAAATCCCATATAGACTTGGTGATCCTGACCATAGAATCAAAGAGTCATCGAGATGTACAGCACGGAAACAGATGCTTTGGTCCAACTCAATCATGCTGACCAATTATCCCAACCTAATGTAGTCCCATTTGCCAGCACCTGGCCCATTTCCCTCTAAACTCTTCCTATTCATATAACCATCCAAATGCCTTTTAAATGTTGCAAGTGTATCAGTCTCCACCACTTCCTCAGGCAGCTCATTCCATACATGCACCACACTCTGCGTGAAAATGTTACCCCTTGGGTCGCTTTTCTATCTTTTCCTTCTCACCCTAAACCTATGCCCTCTCGTTCTGGACTCTCCCATCCAGGGAAAGGATTTTGTCCATCTAACCTATCCATGCCCCTCATGATTTTATAAACCTCTATAAGGTCACCCCTTAGCCTCAGACACTTCAGAGAAAACAGCTCCAGCCTATTCAGCCTCTCCCTATAATTCAAATCCTCCAACCCTAGCAACATCTTTGTAAATCTTTTCTGAAGCCTTTCGAGTTTCACAACATCCTTCCGATAGGAAGGAGACCAGGATTGCACACAATATTCCAACAGTGGCCTAACCAATGTCCTGTACAGCCGTAACATGACCTTCCAACTCCTGTACTCAATACTCTGACCAATAAAGGAAAGCATACCAAACCTCTTCTTCACTATCCTATCCACCTTTGACTCCACTTCCAGGGAGATATGAACTTACACTCCAAGGTGTCTTTGTTCAGCAACACTCCCTTGGACCTTACCATTAAGTGTATAAGTCCTGCTCTGATTTGCTTTTCCAAATTGCAGCACCTCACATTTACCTAATTAAACTCCAGCTGCCACTCCTCAGCCCATTGGCCCATCTGATCAGGATCCCATTGTAATCAGAGGTAATCTTCTTTGTTGTCCATTACATCTCCAACTTTGGTGTCATCTGCAAACTTACTAACTATACCTCCTATGTTCATTAGTAACAGAGTCATACAAGACAGAAACAGACCCTTTGGTCTAACTCATCCAACCAACCAAAGATCCCAATCTAACCTAGTTCCTTTTGCCAGCATTTGACCCATATCCCTCTAAACTGGGAAACTGGAACTCACTGCCTACATGATTGGTAGAGACAGAAACTCTCATGACATTTAAAAAGTATTTCGATGTTCACTTGTGATGCCAAGGCATATAAGGAAATAGTCCAATGGCTAGAAAATTGGATTAGATTAGTTAACTGGTTGTGCTTGACAGGCGCAGACTCAATGGGGAAAGGGACCTTTTTCTATGCTGTAGATCTCTTTGACTCAAATTACGTCTGAAAGGCTAATATTGAATCTGTATCCACCACCATAGCAGGCAGTGCAATCTAAATCCTAATCATGCTTATGTTATGAAAGATTTTCCCTCATTTCACTTCTGAAACTTTTGCCAGTCACATTAAATCCTTGTTGATGGTTTTTGATGGTTCTTGATGAATTGGGAATAGATTCTTCTAATTTCATTCTTTTTAAAACCTCAATGATTTTGAACACCTCTATCAATTTCCTGCTTAATCTTCTCAGATAGGAGAACAGCCCCTGCTTGTCTACCATTAGAACCATTCTAGTAAACCCTCTCCAAATCCTTTATGTCCTTCCTAAAGTGTAGTACCTTGAATTTAACTAGGCTAACCATAACCTCCTGGCATATACACACTGTAGGCTTACCTATGCAGGCTGAGACTGAGAAAAATGTATTTGGAGCCTATTTGAATTGCAGCACCTAAAGGCTCCTTATTTACCCTATGGCTGCAAAACCTAAAATCTCTTCCCCATTGTTGCCAAATCTTTTGTTATAAGCCAGGATAGACCCTCCTTAAAATATTTTAAGAAGGCAGCCTAGGGCCTCACATTTTCTTATTTTAAAGGTAGATGTGAAGTGAGTGTTCCAGGTGTGATGTAACTGGTCGAACTACTCAAATTTAAGTAAAGCAGAATTTATTTAAACACTACAATTAAAATACAAATGAAAGAAAGAGGAATTTAGAATAACTTAACTATTGGAAAACTTAACCGACCCAATACAGCAACTATTACTAATTAACTGTTCCAAACCAGTAACATCCCATAAACACACCCTTGACAAAAAGGTAAATTCAAATACTGATTCTTAGAGGCAGGAGGGAACAACATCTAAAGAGATTTCAGAAGAAAGTCAGAAGAATTCTTTCCTGAAACTTGCAACTCCCTTGGACTCATACATCTTGTGACTGCTACAGCCAAAAGCAAACTAGAAAAAACCTAAACTGGGAGAACTGGCCATTCCCTTTCTATTGTTAAACTAGACTCTTCAGCACTTCTACCTTTACACTGCATGTGTCACTGCATGTGTCACTGTCACACCTGGCTACTGCCTTTTCTTCATATTCTCTGAGCTTTTCCCCTTTAATTGCAGTTACCACATGCTGGTTTATTCCCCTCCTCCAATTTCCATTGTCGATTACTCATGCCTTTTCCAATACGGCTACGCTAAAGGTCTTTCAACATTGCATGCAATCATCTGATCCTATGCCTTCCTCGTCACTTTCTTCTTAGTGATCTTGTCTCCATCACTACACTTACTATCTGCAACGGATGGCCATATCATTTGAACAGAATGGCAACCTGGAACTGATGGAGTGCCGCATGGATTAATGCTGAAGCTATAAATCATTTACAATGTTTATTGATGACTTAAATGAGGAAAGTGAATGAGCTATAGCCAAGTTTGTAGATGACAGAAAAATAAGTGGGAAGGTAAGAGGCATGATTAGTACATTTGCAGATGACACCAAGATAGGTGTTGTAGTAGACAATGAAGAAGATTATTTCGAAGCACAATTGGTCCTTGATCAGATGGGCCAATGGGCCTAGGACTGAAAAAATGTGAGGGGTTGCATTTTGGTCAGGCAAACTAAGGCAGGACTTACACAGTTCATGGTAAGGCTCTGGGGAGTTCTGCTAAACAGACAGACCACTGGATGCAGGTGCACTGTTCCTTGAAAGTGGAGTCACAAGTAGACAGAGTGGTTAAGGTGGTGTTTGGCACGATTGCCTTCATTGGTCAGTGCATTTAGTATAAGAGTTGGAATATCATGTTGCAGTTGTACAGCACATAAGTGAGGTTACTTTTGGAATACTGTGTTCAATTCTGGTCTCCCTACTTTAGGAAGGATGTTGTTAAACTTGAGAGAGTGCAGAAAAGATTTACAAGAATGTTAGTTGGAATGGTGGGTTTGAGCTATAGGGAGAGGTTGAATAAGCTGGGGCATTTTTCCCTGGAGCATTGGAGGTTGAGGTGTGACCTTATAGAGGTTTATAAATTCATGAGGGGCATGGACAGGGTGAATAACCAAGGCCTTTTTCCTAGGTTGAGTGAGTCCAAAGCTAGAGGGCATAGGTTTAAGGTGGGAGGGGAAAGACCTTAAAAAGGACCTGTGTATGGAACAAACTGCCAGAGAAAATGGTGGAGGTGGGTACAATTACAACATTTAAAAGGCATCTTAATGGGTATCTGAATAGGAAAAGTTTAGAGGGATATGGGCCAAATGCTGGCAAATGGAACTGAGTCAGATTGGAATGCCTGGTTGATATAAATGAGTTGGACCAAAGCATGTTTCCATGCTGTATGACTATGACTAAACGTCCCCAACCCAGGCAATGTGCTGGTAAATCGCCTCTGTACCCTCTCCAGTACAATCAAGCAACAAGAGGTGAAATGTGCCACGGACTTAGTCCCAAGCTTACTGGTTGTGAAACAATGTACCTGTTCATACATCCATCCAGCTTATACATATGGTCTGCCTTCTGCCTGGGTCAGGATAAGGTCATTAGATCTTATTCTGCCATACATATACCAGTGAAAAAAGGCCAACAAGTTTCTATACCTGAACATTACTTCCCTCCACCACCAAACATAGTCCCTGCTCTACACTAAAACAGTCTTTCACCATCTCCAATTCTGCTAGACTACCTTCCTCCCAAACTCCCCTCATTCCCCTAACACTGGACTCAACAGTTACCCTACTCTGCTAGACCTTATTTCTCCCACCCATCCCAATCTACCCTAAACAATGCATCATTTACCTGGCCCTTGCTTCCTTTCACCTTGATATCCTACCCATTAGCACCCTACTCACTTCCCATTTGATATCCTACCTACCTTGCACCCCAATCTCTGGTATCCAGTCCCAACCCAGCTGGCACTCTATTTACATGGCATGCCATTTTTCATCCTGCTTCCTACCCTCTAGCAGGAATGTTACCTGACACCCTACCGACTTTGCACCCTATACCCTATTCATCTGGCATCATACCCTGGCATTCTATTCCTTATCCACCTGACACTCTATTCTTCTATCCATCTAGTAACCTCCCTTGGTCTTGCCTTGTGTACTCACCACTTGACAGCAGCTTAAAAAACATGGCTAAATATCAGAATATGATAACTGATTGCTGTGAAAAGGGAATGTGGTTTATCTTTCCTTGAAATTTCTAAGCTATGAAAGAAGAAGTCTGGTTCCACAATTCTGAAGAAGTCTATATTGGAATCTCCCCTCGAAGTACTGAGCTTACTCGTTTTATGAGTAGAGTGGCAAACTAGTATTCCTCAGAAAATCAAGTCCATTACCCACTTTTTAACTTTGTAGATTATTTTTCCAAAATTATACATAAAATATCATATTGTGAACATTAGTAATGCATAAATACCACAATACAAAAGGTGGGCTTGTCAAATATGGCTGCTTGAAAGACCCAGTAAATTTTATGAATCCAACAGGTTCACAGTGCTGTCAATTCCATTACTGCGACATCAGTATCAATACTCGTTTTAAGGCTTGGATGAACGTATCTTTTCTTCTGGATTAAAACAGAGGAATTGTATCCCATACAGTATTTGCATCTCAATCTCTGTCTACTCCTCTAATCTTCAATTCAAGTTTCAATCCAAAAGAGGTTTAACCTGTTTGTACTTTTATTATCTAATGTATATCATATACAGAGACGGAACAGAAACACAAGCTGAATACATCTACTCACAGTTTCATTCTTTCTGCTAAAGACTGGCATTGCCACTGTTGTCATGAGGAGCAGACTATGCGCTGCTGATTGAAATAGCTGTTATAAGTAGATAATCAATTATTAATAAAAAGGAATGACCACAAGAACAACAATCTATATAGAGAGCAGAAAAGTTGTATTTGTCAAATCAATAGTAATAAATAGTTCTCATATCAATGAATTACATAAAATTATGTTAAATTTATTTTGTGACAATTCTAAGAGGTGTGAAAATATTCAAAAGTAATAATGCAATCTCATACAATTCACGGAAAATGCTATTCAGAAGATGTCAGGCAGCACTTTTTGTGAGATGGGAATACTTCCAATTCATGCAGTGTCTGTAATTATATAAGGGGTGAAAAGGTTTCTCTTTCTTCTGAAAACTTCTCAGGGGAGATGCATGATTCAGATGTACTGGATTGCAAAATGCCACATGAGCTAACAAATCATAGGATTATTTTCTAAAACCCAGAAAAGATCTTTTGGCTCAACAAACTTATTTACACCAAACCTGCATGAGTGAAAGAAATAGAAAATATGACATGTTCTGTAGAATTCCTTTATTACAATACACTTTCTCCAGGAAAAGAATAGCTTGCAACATTGAGTTGCCAACAAAATGTTCAATTTTACTTTCTCATCCCTTAAGTACACAAAATTGCAGTGACGTGTTGTAGAAAGTATAATGTCTCTGCGAATGAAACACTGCTTCATAATGAAACCCAAAGTTTTTTTTGGTAACTTTTAATTCCAAAATGTATTTAAAAATAACTGCTACAGAAAAAGAAAAAAATGGATTTAAGTCCAGTGACCAATGAAATCCTGTAAGTCCAGTGTGGAACTAATGCAATGCTGCAGCAGTAAAGAGTCAGGGAAACTTCAAACGGGGACAGACTTAATAAGAAGAGATAATAAGGTAGCTGACTACACGTCCCCCTTCAGCACTGAGCCATCTTGTATAGACATATCTGTTTTTACCCTTTGAAAATATACAAAAAATGGGATTCAAATTGATGCAACACTTGTCTGTGTGTGTTATTCACCAGCTGCCCTACTGTGTGCACTAGAGTGTTGAAAGGGCCATAGCATTTAGAAAAGCCATTTAAATACACTGCACTGCGCGTAAAACAAAGAGGAAAGATGTTCTCTCACTTGGTGCTGCCAATCAGTTCAAAAGAAATCAGAACAAATGAACTTCAATCAACCTACCACTACATGGAGATCAAACGTTCTACTCTCAATGTCACTGCTATTAGTACTGTCCAATAAAAACGATAACATCTTCATACTTCACAAACAATTCAAAGACTGACTTTTTTTTACTTTTATCTTTTTGGACTCACCTCTTGTTTCTTCTCTGTATGTATATTTGCTGCATTATTATCTGTTGTCTCAGTCAGTAATTAATGGATTCAGTCTTCTTGTTAATTCAAGGAACCCTGATTAAATTGGCTCCTTTTAAAACATAATCTCATTTCGGTCTGGGAGAAAAGGTATCCACAAGGGAAGAGATTTACGAAAAAATATTGTTGTGATCAATCAAGGGGGTAGGCAAAAAAACCAAGGGGAGCCAGTTTATCCTTCCTCACCTGGGAACTTAATGATTCAGGATATCCCTTTGGAATCATAAAACATTATGGAACCTCACCCAGAGTCTGGTCATAACAATACAATTAACATACAGCACAATGTTAAATACACACAACACAGCACAGTACAGTACAAAGGAATGACTTCTGAGTTCAGAATACAACACACAATAATGACAGCATATGCTGTGAGTTGTGGTTACCTCATTAGACTGTAGCAGTTAGCAGTGATGAGGTTAGGAATTAGCAGTAGTGTCGAGATGGAGGTAGAACAGAATGATGACAGTGGGAGGGAGTAAGTAGATTGCAAGTGAGAAGAGCAGACAGAATAACAGATAAATTTTTTTAAAAAGTGATATTAAAACAATAAAAATGACCAATCAAATGTAATGCAATGTGACAGTAAATTGCAGGCATGTTCCATCTATCTTCCGGAGGGAAAATATTCAAATTAGCCAATGATTTTCATGGGCACTTTTGTTTGGCCATGCCATTGATATACTTATAAATGGGCAGTCTATAAAACTCTGTGGGTGACTTTTCTACCACCTACAGGCCTGTGATTTTATGGTCAGTGGATGAGATCTAGGGTGACCCATCAGCCTTTGCCCCAGTTGAGGTTTTTAAGTGATCAATTAATTCTTACTTAGGGTCACTATAGGCTGCTGTTGCAAAATTGTGACTGGTAGGAGGTGGCTGATTTGGAAGCGAGGAGGGCCAGGGCCAGGGAGAGTGGCCTGGCGAAGTAGCTTTTCCCATACAGCAAAAATTAGGTCTCCTTCACTGCCACTTTCTTGCAATCCAGCACCTCTTTTGAAACTGGACACTCCTGCTCCACCTCACTGCCCTCCTCCACCCCAAATGCCTCCTCTCTCATCCATCCACCTTTCCACCACTTCCTGGGACCTCTAATATTTCCTCTGTTGTGAGACTGCTGTACTCACTTCTTAATAGACTGTAGCTTCTTGATGGCTGGGACTGCATGCATTTCCAGCAGTGCAATTACTCCCAATGTAATTATTGGGATCAGGGATCTGCCATGGTAGCCTTTAGAGATGGATCTTTCTCACTAGCTGAGGGCTGAGGGCTCCCCTACAGCTGATTAATCCTCCTCGGAGCACTAATGCTTTATAGAGTGGGAGTACCCCACCAATCTTTCAGATAACAGAGGTGCAGGAAGGGGGGAGATAATTCAAACTGATTTTTTGATTCTGTGCTGTGGAACACACACCTTAGCAATGTTGAACTCAGTTGTATTGGAGCTATCTAATAACACAAATCATCTCTTTAAAGCAAAGAAAATGTTAAAAGGCATTCTCACAAAAGGGACAGCAACACTTGGTGAATAAGATTGAGTAAAATATTCAGACAGATGCAGGAAGGCTCAGTTGAAATTATATGTTTTTGGAAAAACTTTAGAACGTGGCATGGAATACATCAAATTGGAATGATTTTGGAATGGGGTTGACAGGATGGATAGTCAAATGGCTGAATACTCCTTACAAATAAAAAATGCAGAGGGAGAGGTACACACCAAACTAAACATGGATAAAAGAGGTTAAAGTAGAACAGTTGGATGAAATTGCAGAGGTCAAGATTAAAAGGGCTCTTGTCGTGCAGTGATAGTGTCCATACCCCTGAACCAAGAGGCTGGGCTCAAGTCCCACCTGCTTCAGATGTGTGTATTAACATCTCTGAATAGGTTGATTAGAAAAATAGGTTAGATAAGATCAGAGCTTGGGTGCTGTTATGATGCAGTGGTAGTGTCCTTACTCCTGGATCAGGAGGCCTGAGTTAAGAGCCCACCTGCTCCAAAAGTGTGTAATAACATCTTTGAACAGACTGATGAGAAACATAGGTAAAATAAAATAAATGATAAGACCAAAGTAGGAATTGGTAAATGAGAAATAGAACATTGATGTTAATATATTAAGAATGAGGAATGGTGGAGGTTGGTAAGGACAATTGTGATAAATGATCATTAATTGGCATAGGCTGGAATGAGGACTGTGGAACATTAAGCAGCAATTGAAACTGGGTCCTTCTTGGTCTGCACACTTAAATATCACACAAGACAGAATCTTGGAGTAAACAATGAAAAGAAGCAGCTCTAAATATAATAAGTTTTCCACAAATAACCATTTGTTTTAAGAGAAGTTGAAAATGACTCTCCCACTATCTCACAATTGCAATTGCCATGTCAAAGCCTTTTCACACCAACTCCAGATCAAAAATTAAAGCATTATTATTATCAGACTTTTTCTATAAATAAATAGTAATCTCCAAGGAAACAAGTGCGTTAAATTCATGGAATGTATCAAATTAATGCACAATAAAAGTCTTACACACAAGCTGGTACAATTTAACTCAGTTTATTACAGTACAGGAAAGACTGCTGGTGCTATTTAGCAGCACGGGGATATACTAAACCTATTAAAAGTCACCCTCCTCTGTCACCAGAGCCAAATAATTTGTTCTTGAATGGCATCATTTTTTTTCTCTTTATTCTTTAATGGGACAAAGGGATAAGTGGCAAGGCTAGCATTTGTTGTCAATCGCTTATTACCTTAGATCTGAGTGGCATGCTAGATCATGTCACGGGGCAATTGAGAGTCAACCACATAATGTGTGTCTGAAGTCACATGTAGCCCACACCAAATAAGGATGACAGCTTTCTTTCCCTACAAGGACATTAGTCAACCAGATGAGTTTTTATAACAATCATAGTAAGGTTCCAACATACGAGACCAGTTAGCTAGGTTAGATCACAAAACAGGGAGAGCTAGCCATTTGGATGCAAAATTGGCTTGAAGGTAGGAGACAGAAGGTGGCAGTGGAGGGTTGCTTTTTGGACTGCAGGCTCGTGACAAGCGGCATGCCACAAGATTTGCTACTGGGTCCACTGTCTTTTGTCATTCATATATAAGATATGAGTGTGAATATTTGGAGGAATGGCTAATAAGTTTGCCAATGACACCAAAAATTGGTGATGTCATGGATAGTGAAGGAGGTTACCTAAAAGTACAATGGGACCTTGATCAGATGGGCCTATGGGCCGACAACTGGCAGATGGAGTTTAGTTTACATAAATTTGAGATGTTGCATTTTGGTAAGGCAAATCAAGGGAGGATTTATACACTTTATGGTAGAGTCCTGGGGACTATTGCCAAATAGAGAGACGTTGAAGGTGGTTTCACAGGTAGATAGGATAGTGAAGATGATGTTTGGCACATTTGCCTTTTTTGGTCAGTGCATTGTGATTAGGAGTTGGGATGTGATGTTGTAGCTATTGGTTAGGCTGCTTTTGGAATATTGTGTTCAATTCTGGTCTCCTTGCTATAGGAAAGATGTTGCTGAACTTGAAACTTCAGGAAAGATTTACAATGATGTTGCCAGGGTTGGAGGTTTTGAGCTACAGCGAGAAGCCAAATAAGTTGGGGCTATTTTCCCTGGAACGTCAGAAGCTAAGGGGTGACCTTATAAAGGCTTATAAAATCATGAGGGGCATGGATAGGGTGAATAGACAATGTCTTTTTCCCAGGGTAGGAGAGTCCAAAACTAGAGGGCATAGGTTTAAGGTTAGAGAGGAAAGATTTAAAAGAGACCAAACGGGCAATCTTTTGGATAGAGTGAGGTGCATACATGGAACAAGCTGCCAGAGGAATTTTGGAGGCAGGTATAAATACAACATTTAAAAGGCATCTGGATGTGTACATGAATAGGAAGGGCAGAGAGGGATATGGACCCCATGCTGGCAAATGGGACTAGATTAATCTAGGATATCTTGTCAGCATGGATGGGTTGGACCAAAATACTACATGATGCTGTGAAACCGAAGTCTTATGTTGCAGTACAAAATTGCTTCTCTTTTAAATCTGGTACATAATTAGAGGCTGGCTTTGAAATGCGCAATGCTGAATTTTCTTGTTTGTTTCGGTGTGATGATGCTGCTCCTTTAACAAGGTTGTGTTGTCCTTTTTTTTTTTTAAAAAAGTCTTTTACAAGACACAGGTTCTGAAATGTTCGGCTTGATCTACTTGAAGAAGCTGTTAAGTTTTACGAAAACACTTGTACAATGAGAGGGGAGTGGCCAGTTCTACCAGTTCAGCTTATCTCTGGTTTGGTTTGGGTTTTAGCAGGCTGGCTGTTCAGAGCAAGCAGTTGGTTTTGAGGCTGCTGGTCAAAGAAACAGCCACATGGAAGAAGGTCTTCCATGCTGAATCTCTCTGACATCTCTCTCTTTCCTATAAGACCCTGTGTCTGATTTTATCTTTAGTATCAACAGGTGTTTATGGAGATTGTTGCAGGAATTTGAAACAGCATCATTAAGTTAGGATAGCCTGTTTGGTTTTCAGATACGTTACGTTATTCTATATTCTGTTCTCTGTTGTTTCTGATTCATTCAGTAACCTTGCTAATAAATTCTGTTTTGTTTAAAACTGCAGTTGGGCCAGTTGCATCATGCCTGGAATATTCACACTACATCTGCTCAAACCAACTAGAAAAGGTAGGAGAAAGTGAGGTCTACAGATGCTGGAGATCAGAGCTGAAAATGTGTTGCTGGAAAAGCGCAGCAGGTCATGCAGCATCCAGGGAACAAGAGAATCAACGTTTCGGGCATTCCTGAAGAAGGGCTCATGCCCGAAACGTCGATTCTCCTGCTAGAAAAGGTAGGGTCCAGGCTACCTTCTTGAAATGTTTTGAGGGGGTTTGACCTGGTCCATAACATCAGGGCAAAGGTTTGGATAGATATTTAAGAAACTGAGGTCCATTTGCTGAGTTTCACAAATGTATTTTGCAAATTCATTTTCCAACTGCAGCCAAGTACAAAGCTTTCTCCTGTTTGCACATCTATCCTTGGGCATCTACCCAAGCTTTACACAGTACTTCCTCCAGTCTATAATGTTTTTCTCCGATATCTAGAATTCCCTAGCAACTGCATAGTTACTTACTCAGTCTCATTTCCCTGCTCTATTAGGTATTAGATACATTGCTATAAGTTTTACAAAATTCCTTGAATTCAGGAAAGGTTGGCTTGGACTACAGAAAAAATTAAGGTTAAAAAAAAATGTGCTTAAGACAGGTATCATGTTGCCAGTACACAGATTATAGATAGGTTGAGTGAGTGGACAATTATCGAAATAGATGGAATACAATATGGGAAAATGTAAAGTTCTTCACTCTTACAGGAAGAACTTTTAAAACGTGTAATACCTAAACAGAGAAAAATTGCAGAATTCTGAGATATAGAGGGATTTGGGTGCTCTGGTGTACGAGTCACACAAACTGGGTATGTAGGTACAGCACATAAATAAGGAAGCTAATGGGACGTTATCCTTTATTACAAGAGGAATTGAACATAAGAGTAAAGATGTTATGCTTCAGTTATATAGTGCATTGGGCAGAATGCATCTTAAATACTGTGTGCAGTTTTGATCTCCTTATTTATGGAAGGATATAAATGAATTAAGGCAGTTCAGAGGAGGTTTATGACATTGATACCTGAAATTACTGGATTGTCTTATGACCATGGGTTGAACAGACTGGGCTTGCTTCCACTGAAGCTTTGGGGGGGGGGGGGCGGGGGGGAAGGGGGAGGTAAGAGTTGACTTTAATGATATGCCCAAGATTCTGAACAGGCTGGAAAAGGTGGAGATGTAAAGGATGTTTCCTTTTATGGGTCAGAACTAGGGGGCACAGTTTCAAAATTAATTGTTTCCCTTTGAGAACAGACATTAGGATTCTTTTTTCTCTCTCAAAACATTGTGAGATTTTGGAACTCTGCCTCATTAGTGATAGAGTCATAGAGATATACAGCATGGGAACAGACCCTTCGGTCCAACCCGTCCATGCCGACCAGATATCCCAACAATCTAGTCCCACCTGCCAGTGCCCGGCCCATATCCCTCCAAACCCTTCCTATTCATATACCCATTCAAATGCCTCTTAAATGTTGCAATTGTACCAGCCTCCACCACATCCTCTGGCAGCTCATTCCATACACGTACCTCTGCATGAAAAAATTGCCCCTCAGGTCTCTTTTATATCTTTCCCCTCTCACCCTAAACCTATGCCCTCTAGTTCAGGACTCCTTGACCCCAGAGAAAAGACTTTGTCTATTTATCCTATCCATGCCCCTCATAATTTTGTAAACCTCTATAAAGGTCACCTCTCAGCCTCCAATGTTCCAGGGAAAACAGCCCCAGCCTGTTCAGCCTCTCCCTGTAGCTCAGATCCTCCAACCCTGGCAACATCCTTGTAAATCTTTTCTGAACCCTTTCAAGTTTCACAACATCTTTCCGAAAGGAAGGAGACCAGAATTGCACGCAATATTCTAACAGTGGCCTAATGAATGTCCTGTACAGTTGCAACATGACCTCCCAACTCCTGTACTCAATACTCTGACCAATAAATGACAGCATACCAAATGCCTTCTTCACTATCCTATCTACCTGCAACTCCACTTTCAAGGAGCTATGAATCTGCACTCCAAGGTCTCTTTGTTCAGCAACATCCTGAGGATCTTACCATTAAGTGTATAAATCTTGCTCTGATTTGCTTTCCCAAAATGCAGCACCTCGCATTTATCTGAATTAAACTCCATCTGCCACTTCTTAGCCCATTGATCCATCTGGTCCAGATCCTGTTGTAATCAGAGGTAACCCTCTTTGCTGTCCACTACACCTCCAATTTTGGTGTCATCTGCAAACTTACTAACTGTACCTCTTATGCTCGCATTCAAATCATTTATGTAAATGACAAAAAGTAGAGGATCCAGCACCGATCCTTGTGGCACTCCACTGATCACAGGCCCACAGTCTGAAAAACAGCCCTCCATCACCACCCTCTGTCTTCTACCTTTGAGCCAGTTGTGTATCCAAATGGCTAGTTCTCCCTGTATTCCATGGAATCTAACCTTGCTAATCAGTCTTCCTTGTCGAACGCCTTACTGAAGTCCATATAGATCACATCTACTGCTCTGCCCTCATCAATCTTCTTTGTTCCTTCTTCAAAAAATTCAATCAAGTTTGTGAGACCAGATTTCCCACACACAAAGCCATGTTGACTATCCCTAATCAGTCCTTGCCTTTCCAAATACACGTACATCCTTTCCCTCAGGATTCCCTCCAACAACTTGCCCACCACCGAGGTTAGGCTCACCGGTCTATAGTTCCCTGGCTTGTATTTACCGCCCTTTTTAAACAATGGCACCACGTTTGCCAACCTCCAGTCTTCCGGCACCTCACCTGTGACTATCAATGATACAAATATCTCAACAAGAGGCTGAGCAATCACTTCTCTAGCTTCCCACAGAGTTCTCAGGTACACCTGATCAGGTACTGGGGATTTATCCACCTTTAACCTTTTCAAGACATCCAGCACTTCCTCCTCTGTAATCTGGACATTTTGCAAGATGTCACCATCTATTTCCCTACAATCTATATCTTCCATATCATTTTCCACAGTAAATACTGATGCAAAATATTCATTTAGTATCTCCCCCATTTTCTGTGGCTCCACACAAAGGCTGCCTTGCTGATCTTTGAGGGGCCCTATTCTCTGAGGAGAAAGTGAGGACTGCAGATGCTGGAGATCAGAGCTGAAAATGTGTTGTTGGAAAAGCGCAGCAGGTCAGGCAGCATCCAAGGAACAGGAGAATCGACGTTTCGGGCATAAGACCTATTCTCTCCCTAGTTAACCTTTTGTCCTTAATATATTTGCAAAACCCCTTTGGATTCTCCTTAATTCTATTTGCCAAAGCTATCTCATGTCCCCGTTTTGCCCTCCTGATTTCCCTCTTAAGCATACTCCTACTTTCTTTATACTCTAAGGATTCACTCGATCTATCCTGTCTATACCTGACGTATGCTTCCTTCTTTTTCTTAACCAAACCCTAAATTTCTATAGTCATCCAGCATTCCCTATACCTACCAGCCTTCCTTTTCTCTGGATTCTTGTTATCCCATTTCTGAAGGCTTCCCATTTTCCAGCCATCCCTTTACCTGCGAACATCTGCCTCCAATCAGCTTTTGAAAGTTCTTGCCTAATACCGTCAAAATTGGCCTTTCTCCAATTCAGAACTTCAACTTTTAGATCTGGTCTATCCTTTTGCATCACTATTTTAAAACGAATAGAATTATGGTCGCTGGCCCCAAAGTGCTCCCCTACTGACACCTCAATCACCTGCCCTGCCTTATTTCCCAAGAGTAGGTCAAGTTTTGCACCTTCTCTAGTAGGTACATCCACATACTGAATCAGAAAATTGTCTTGTACACACTTAAGAAATTCCTCTCCATCTAAACCTTTAACACTATGGCAGTCCCAGTCGATGTTTGGAAAGTTAAAATCCCCTACCATAACCACCCTATTATTCTTACAGATAGCTGAGATCTCCTTACAAGTTTGTTTCCCAATTTCCCTCTAACTATTGGGGGGGGGGGTCTATAATACAATCCCAATAAAGGTGATCATCCCTTTCTTATTTCTCAGTTCCACCCAAATAACTTCCCTGGATGTATTTCCGGGAATATCCTCCCTTAGCACAGCTATAATGCTATCCCTTATAAAAAATACCACTCCCCCTCCTCTTTTGCCTCCCTTTCTAATTCGTGGAGGCAGGATCATTGACTGTTTTTAAGACATTGGTGGGTAGATTTTTGTTAGACCAGGGAATCAAGGTTTATCATGGGTGGATGAGAATGTGGAATTCGAATCAGTCACAATCTTATTGAATGGCAATGCAAGTTTGAGGGGCAAAATGGCCTACTTCTGCAATGATTTCATATGTCTGTAAATTCACATGTATCCAGAATGGCTACAACCTATTTGTTGCACCACTTGTTTCTTAAATAAATTCCAAGGTTTTCTCTTCCATTCTGGAAACTACTATGTTTAATGATAAGACTTTTCATGTTTGCAAGCTCACTGGTAAAACACTGAAAAGAATTCTGGCTTATCAATAATTGACATTAGATAAGCAGAACTCTATCCTGCTTCGGTGCTATCCCAAATTTAGGTCAGAAAGGCATGGGGAATTTTCTGCTTGTTTCCCCTTCCATGTCGGAGGTCTAAAAGCTTCAAACATATCCTTGAAATTTCATTCAAAACATGCTCCAAATGCCTTAATGTATTTCTCTCGGAGAAGCCGTTTCAGTATTATTAACAGAACCTTCTAGGGTGCATGACCCTGCCCAAAATGAGAACTTGGAAGAGGAGTAGTTCAAGTAATAATAGACAATCTGGTAAATGCATGAAAGCAGCGCATATTTGCCCTCACCCTCAACCTTAGATTGAGATTTATACAAAGATTTCAAATTTTAAAAAGCATTAAAAAATGAAAACTGTTTACATTGATTTTGGAAGCTCTATGGATGCAATAATTTAACAGGATGGGGAAGAATTAGAAGGGCTATATAACAAGAGTGAGCAAAAGTTGTTTTCCTTTCTTTTCTTTCCTTTCTCCCTGGTTTCCATATATGTCTCAAGGCCATGTTTTTAATTTCCACAGTGCATCAGCTTAATTGTTTTGTATCAGGTTTTACCTACTGAAAATGGAAAGGATTTAAAAAGTGAATAGATTTATAGCAGAATCTGGGTCACCACCAAGTTAGATATTTCATTACAAATATTAGCATCTATTTCATTAATATTCAGCGTTATCCTGCAAAAAACAGCTCCTCCCACAATTAGCTTCATATTAAGTTTTAGTGAGAGCTAAAAATAATTTAACAGCATATGGATAAAGCTTGTTTCTTTTAGCTGGTTGATTGTACAAAACATTTGGCAATGGAGAGCACAACAATATTACGGTCAAAAAGTGTGGCGCTGGAAAAACACAGCAGGTCAGGCAGCATCCAAAGAGCAGGAGAATCAACATTTCGGACATAAGCCTTTCATCGGCAATGTGGTGGGTGGAAGGGGGCTGAGAGATAAATAGGAGTGTGGGGTGGGGATGGGGATGAGGTAACTGGGAAGGCGATAGGTAGATGCAGGTAGAGAGCGATGGTGGTAGGTCAGAGGGGAGTGTGGAGGGGATAGGTGGGAAGGAAGATGGACAGGTGGGACAGTTGAAAAGGGCAGTGCAGAGTTGGAAGGGTGGATCTGGGATGAGATGGGGGGGGGGGGGGGGAGAAGGGAGATGAGGAAACTGGTGAAGTCAACATTGATGCCATGTAGTTGGAAGGTCCCAAGACAGAAGATAAGACATTCTTCCTCCAGGTGTTAGGTGGCTTGGATTTGGCAGCAATGGCGGCCCAGGACAACAAAATTACAGCACAAACTAAAAGTTGGTCAATCAGTTGAACCAAGATGCAGATACAATATAGGTTGATGAGGGTTCTAGGATCATTATCCATTATTGATAACTAAATATAGTAGAATAATTGAGAATTCTACCTCTGATTTGACTCTTCTGACCAAACTGCTTGTGTTTCCTGTTTCAGTAGAAATAACAGACCCAATACCTACAATGTATTGTAGATCACGATGAATTCACATAAATTTATGAGAAGAAATGGTTAGCACTGCTATCTCACAGCAATGGGGACCCAGGTTCAGTTCCAGCTTTGGGTGACTGTCTATGTGGAGGTTTCATGTTCTCCCTATGTCTGTATGGGTTTCTGCCGGGTGCTCCAGCTTCCTCCCTCAGTCCAAAAGGTGTGTAGGTCAGGTGGATTGGCCATGTTAAATTGCCCCTAGTGTCCAGGGATGTGCAGGCTAGGTGGACTAGCCATGGGAAATTCAGCTTTATGGGGATGGGTCGGCCCAGGTGGGTGCCTCAGAGGTTAAGTGCAGACTTGATGGACCAAATAGCCTCTTTCTGCAATATAGGGTTCTATGATCCTATGAAATAAATTAAAAGCCTTTAAGTTTTTAAAATGAATTACATGTACCTGTACAAAGTCACATTCAAATATTCACATTTATCTGATTGTACAAAAGAAATTTCAGAACAATTGTTTAACAGGAAACTTACAGCATTGTCCATGTATGCTTCTGTCCATATAATGTCATGATCATGACTAATAACCATTGGGCGGCTGAGAACATGAAGATATTCCATGACATTCTCCTGAACATCAGCCAATGTTGAGATATGAGTATAATATCCTGAAATTGAGTGACAGATAATTGTGAGTTCACTTTAATAATGACACAAGAAGGTAAAATGGACAAAAAAAGGTAATAAAAACTGCAGGTCTGGCAGCATCTGTGAAGAAAATCAGAGTTAATGTTTTGGGTCCGGTGACCCTTCTTCAGAACTAATTTTGGTTTACAGCATCCGCAGTTCTTTCGGTTTTTAAACCAAAAGTAGTGCTTGCTGCTGAAGCTAATGTTTACTGTGACTGGTCGTGTGATTTTCTTCAGCACAGTGACTGAATATTTGCACTCAGTTTATGCATACTTTCAATAATAAAGCTAAAGCCATTTTTAATTTGTATTATGGTTATAAATAAAAATTAAAATAATCCACCAAAAAAATCAGTTCTCTGTTCAACCAAATTCTCATCTCAGTCTTCTTTATATTACTGAATTTGTGCATTTGAATTGTTTAACTGTTTAGATTGAACTGAAATGCTCAGGGTGGGGGAGAGGATTGCATAGGAATACCATCACTGCTAGAATTTAAAGTAGCAAAGGCTCTACATTTCTCAGCATATTGATTATTATCCTCCTAAAGTTTAAGAAAGAGCACTAGCGGTGTTTTCTTGTGAAAAATAACTATTTTGTCTTGATAAATGTTATCTATCCCAAACTACAACTGGTCTGAGGGACTTGCTGGGCCATTTCAGAGGGTAGTGTCAACTACATCACTATGGGCCTCAAGTAATTCATAGTCTGGAGTGTGCAAGGACTGCAACTTTCCTTCCCTACAGGTTACGACAGAACCAAATGAATTTTCTCAACAGTTGACTATGGTTCCCATTACTGTATATACCTTTTAGTTACAGATTTATTAAGTGAATTCAAATTCCACTATCTGCCATTGTAGGATTTGAACACACGATCCCAGACTATTATTCTGGTCCTCAGGATTACTAGTCCAGAGATGCTGCTACTACACCACATATTAGGACAAAAAGAAGTTCAGTCTGGAGCAATATTTCTCCTTGAAACCCATTTATGATGATGTTATCAAGAAAAAGAAAATTCCAAATAGTTTGAATACTTAATTTGTGTCAGTATTTACAAAAGGGAATGCGATCTGAGTGCCAGACGTCTGAAAGGACACTAATTGAATGCATGAAGGAATGATGGAGATGGTGATATTGAATTGAGGGCCCACCTCTCCCAGGAACGCAGTCAGATAGGTTGTGAAAATATCACAGGCAGCCACCACCTTCTCCATCCTACCTCTAGAAGCAGGACTTGGGGTGGATGGTGAGTAGCCACTTGGCTCTGTTAATGGTCACCTCATGGCAAAGCGGACTGGGTGGACTGCTGAGCCAACTCAAGATGTGTCTTATTTGTATCTGCCAGTTAATGTGTAACTATAGTTTGACCACAATTTGACTGTTAACTTGTGTTTAAGTTTTGTTGATTCTAGGTTTTAGAGTATTGGTGATTATCCAAAACAGGTTGTGGAGATAGATCACAAATCAACTACCATTTATTGAGTGACAGAACTGAGCAACTAAACAGCCAACTCCTTTGAAAATATGCACCAACTAGTCTACTGATTTTATTTTCTTCACTTTAGCAAAGTATTTTCCCTCTTATTGCTTTCTCCAATCAACAACACAACTGAAAACAGAAAAAAATGGGACACAAATCCATAGCTGCAACACCATTCTAAAGAAAAGGTGCTGAGTATTTGTATTTTATAAATTGTATTAGATTTTACTACATTTCAAAACACAGGCAAGGAAGATCCCAGTTTTCTTTCTTTAAGCAGAGTTGGCAGAGCTGGGCAAATGGAAGGGATAGAATATGCAGCCTTCATGGTCTGTGCATCTTCGCATCCTATCAGTACTGTTCTAACCCACTAACAAGCAGAAGCATTTATAATTATTTCTGGCTGTTTTATTTGCACACCTTCCAAACACCTGTCCATTTACAGTACATTGTGTATGTTTACAGGGCTGAAAATGGAGTCGGTCCTCCATTTTGAACAGAGCAGCAAGGAGAGAGGGCAGAGAGAAGTGAGGGCTGCTGGGTAAGTCAGTTTTTCCCACTTAGAAAGGGACTTACCTCGAGAGTTGGGCCTCCATTTTGTACAGAGCGGCGACGACAGAGAACGGAGAGAAGAGAGGGAAGTTTTTAAGTGGGTGAGATCTAAACCTGGGACCCTACACCGTACGGCCTCCCTCTCACCCACCTCCTCTAACCCTACTAAGAGCCTGTAAACTTGGTAAGTTCTCAGGTTTTCTTTTTTGTCTTTTCTTTTCTTCCTTGTTTAGTCCTGTGTGAGCTTTCAGATTAGCAGGGTATGGCTGATAGGGCAGTTGCATGTTCCTCCTTCAGAATGTGGCAGGTGAGAGACACAACACATGTCTCTGCCAACCACATTTGCGGGAAGTGCATCCAACTCCCGCTCCTCAAAAACCAAGTTAGGGAACTGGAGCTGGAGCTGGATGAACTGAGGCTCATCCGGGAGACGGAGGGAGAAATTGAGAGGATGTACAGGGTGGTGGTCACTCCCCAGGCACAGGATAAGGACAGCTGGGTTACTGTCAGGGGTAGGAAAGGGAAGCAACAGATAGAGCAGAGATACCCTGTGGCCGTTCCCCTCAGCAATAAGTATACCATTTTGGATACTGCTGGTGGGGACAACCTACCATAGTTGTCAGGTCAGTGGCACTGAGGCTCAGAAGGGAAGGGAGGAGAATAGAAAAGCGCTAGTGGTAGGGGACTCAATAGTTAGATGGATTGACAGGACATTTTGTGGTCAGGAATAGGACTCCCGGAAGCTATGTTTCCTCCCCAGTGCCAGGATCCAGGATGTCGCCGATCGGGTTTACAGGATTCTGAAGGGGGAGAGTGAGCAGCCAGAAATCGTGGTACATATTGGCACCAATGATATAGCCAGGAAAGGAATTGAGGATCTGAAAAGTGACTACAGAGAGCTAGGTTGGAAGCTGAAGAGCAGGACAAGTAGAGTAGCGATCTCAGGTTTGCTACCAGTGCCACGAGATTGTGAGGTGATGAACAGTCAGCGATTGCAGCTTAATACATGGCTGTGAGGCTGGTGCAGGAGGGTGGGCTTCAGATCCTTCGACCATTGGGATGCCTTCTGGGGAAGGTGGGACCTGTACATGAAGGACGGGTTGCACCTGAACTGGAGGGGCACAAATGTCTTGGGTGGGAGATTTGTTTGTGTGGTTCAGGAGGGTTTAAACTAGTTTGGCAGGGAGGTGGGAACCATAGCAACATATCTGAGAGGGGTAGTTGTAGATGGGGGCAGTGACAGGATGTAGTGAATCTATCAGGAACATTTTTTCACGTGATGAAACAAAGGGATGGGTTAAAGTGTGTCTGCTTTAACGCAAGGAGTGTCAGAAATAAAAGTGATTAACTTAGAGCATGGATCAGTATTTGGGATTATGATGTTGTGACCATAACGGAGACTTGAGTTTCACAGGGGCAGGAATGGTTGCTAGATATTTCAGGGTTTAGAACATTTGAAAAGAACAGGGAAGGTGGAAAAAGAGGAGGGGCGTGGCATTGCTAATCAGCGAGTGCATAATAGCTACAGAAATGAAGGTTGTTGAGGAAGGTTTGTCTACTGAGTCAGTATGGGTGCAAGTTAGGAACAGCAAGGGAACAGCCACCGAATTGGGGGTTTTCTACAGACACCCTAATAGCAGTAGGGAGATCGAAGAACTCAGGCTGGCAGATTTTGGAAAACTGCAGATATAGCAGGGTTGTTGTTAAGGGTGACTTCAACTTTCCCAATATCGACTGGAACCTCCTTAGCACAAATGTTTGGATGAAGCAGTTTTTGTCAGGTGTGTTCAGGAGGGTTTCCTTAATCAGTATGTAGACAGACCAACGAGGGGAGAGGCCATTTTGGATTTGGTGCTTGGCAACAAGCCAGGACAGGTGTCAGATCCCGTGGTGGGACAACACTTTGGTGACAGTGACCACAACAGCCTCACACTGTGAGAGTGAAAGGTGCAGTTACCGAGGGAAGATATTTAATTGAGGAAAAGGAAATTATGACGCTATCAGACAAGAGTTGGGAAGTACAGATTGGGAACAATTGTTCCATGGAAAGGGCACAGCAGACATATGGAGACTGTTTAAGGAGCAGTTGTTGCAAGTGATGCAGAAATTTGTTTCTCTGAGACAAGTAAGAAGGGGCAAGGAGCCTTGGGTGATGAGAACAGAGGAGCTTCTCGTCAAAAGGAAGGAGGCAGCTTACGTAATGTGGAGGAAGCAAGGATCTAGCACAGCTTTAGAGGATTACAGGTTTACTAGAAAGGAGGTCAGAAATGGACTGAGGAGAGCCAGAAGGGGGCACGAAATAGGATTGGCAGGAAGGATTAGGGAGAACCCAAGGGCATTTTACTCATACGTGAGGAATATAAGAATGACCAGGGAGAAGGTAGGGCCACTCAGAGATAGCGTAGGGAACTTGTGTGTGAAGTCTGAGAAGATAGGGGAAGCCCTAAATGAGTTTTTTGCTTCAGTTTTCACTAAGGAAAACAACCTTTTTGTGAATGAGAATTTTGAGGAGCTGGGAAACAGGCTTGAACAGATCAAGATTGATGAAGTTGATGTGCTGGAAATTTCAGCAAATATTAAGATTGATAAGTCCCCACGGCCAGACCAGATTTATCCTAGGTTGCTCCGGGAAGCAAGAAAAGAGGTTGCTAAGTCGCTGGAGAAGGTTTTTGCTTCCTCACTTTCCATGGGAGGCGTACCAGAGGATTGGAGGGATGTGAATGTTGTTCCTCTTTTCAAGAAGGGGAATAGGGAAATCCCTGGCAATTACAGACCAGTCAGTCTTATGTCTGTGGTCAGCAAGGTTTTGGAAATAATTCTGAGGAACAGGATTTATGACTATTTGGAAAAGCAGAGCATGATTAAAGGCAGTCAGCATGGCTTCGTGAGGGGCAGGTCATGCCTCACAAATCTTATTGAGTTCTTTGAGGAGGCGACGAGACAGGTCGATGAAGGTCAAGCAGTGGATGTGGTGTATATGGACTTCAGCAAAGCAATTGGTTAGGTTCCCCATGGTAGGCTCATTCATAAAGTCAGGAGATATGGGATACAGGGAGATTTGGCTATCTGGATTCAGAATTGGTTGGCCGACAGAAGGCAGAGAGTGGCTGTAGATGGAAAGTATTATGCGTGAAGGTTGGTGATGAGTGGTGTCCCACAGGGCCCTATTCTTGGGCCTCTGCTCTTTGTAGTTTTTATAAATGTCTTGGATGAGGAGGTTGAGGGGCGAGTTAGTAAATTTGCCGATGACACAAAGGTTGGAGGTGCCGTTGATAGTATTGAGGGCTATTGCAGGCTGAAACATGACATTGACAGGATGCAGAACTGGGCTGAGAAATGGCAAATGGAGCTCAACCTAGGTAAATGGTAAGTGATGCATTTTGGAAGGTCGAACTTGAATGCTGAATATAGGATTAAAGACAGGATTCTTGGCAGTGTGAAAAAACAGAGGGATCTTGGTGATCAAGTGCATAGATCCCTCAAAGTTGCCACCCAAGTGGATAGGGTTGTTAAGAAAGCATATGGCGTTTTGGCTTTCATTAACAGGGGGATCAAGTTTAAGAGCCGCAAGGTTTTGCTGCATCTCTACAAGTCCCTGGTGAGACCACACTTGGAAAACTGTGTCCAATTCTGGTTGCCCATTATAGAAAAGATACAGAGGCTTTGGAGAGGGTGCAAAGAAGGTTTACCAGGATGCTTTCTGGACTGGAGGGCTTGTCATATGAAGAGAGGTTGACTAAGCTCAGACTTTTCCCTCTGGAGAGAAAGGGGAAGAGAGGTGACCTGATCAATGTATACAAGGTAATGAGAGGCATGGATGGAGTCAATAGCCAGAGACTTTTCCCCAGGGCAGGATTGACTGGCATGAGGCATCATAGTTTTAAGATATTAGCAGGAAGGTATAGAGGGAATGTGAGAGGAAGGTTCTTTACGCAGAGAGTTGTGAATGCATGAAATGCGTTGCCAGTGGGGGTGGTGGAAGCAGAATCATTAGGGAAAATAAGCAACTGCGGGACATGCACATGGACAGCAGTGAATTGAGGAGTGGGTAGGTTAGGTTATTTTGTTTTAGCTTAGGAATAATCCTCGGCACAACATCATGTGCCGAAGGGCCTGTTCCGTGCTATACTTTTCTATGTTCCACATTCTATAAATGCAATAATTTTGTGGGGTGTAAGCTGGGGCCCAAGAAATTGCTCACCATGATTTTGTGCATATTAAAATTTACAGAATAGGAAATCAGAGATTGAGGAATATAATTTTTGGACTTTTGCTCCTGGTCTGTTCTAGAGTCACTGAAATAAAACCTTTAAAAGAACAAGTAAACAAATTTGAGACCTACTTCTAATAATTTTACAGTTTAGAAGTGTTATTAATTCCAAATGTCTACCTACAACTGACCTTTCGTAATTAATTCATTTGAGTGTTATCCCTAATTTCCCTTGAAGATAGCTGTCATCTTAAATATAACAAAGTGATTTACAGGGTTATTTCAGCAGGCAGTGAAGAATTGACCCCACTGCTGTGAATCTAGAGTCATGTACAGGCTTGATCAGTAAGGACAACAGGTTTCTTTCTTGGAGAACATTAGTACACTGTTTGGGTTTCTACAACAATCTAGTTGCATAATGCTTGTTCTTCCCTTTACTAGCTTTTTAAACATTTCTTTAATTTTAATTCCCAGCTGCCACGGTGAGATTTGAATTCATGTCACTGAATCATTAGTTCAAGCCTCTGGATTACTAAAACACTAAAGTAATCTTTATGCTACTGTACTCTGCAAGAGAAGTAAAATAGTCATTTTTAAACAAGTTTCTTACCTTTATTGTTACACGCTATCCATTTAACATATTCTGCAAATGTTACCTCCCGGCCAATCAGATATGTAAATACACGCACCTGCCAAAGTAAGTAAAGTGGAATTCATTGCAAAAATCCTTTAATGATAAAGTCAAGGGATATGTGTGCTGTGATGATCATTTTGTTGAAGAGTTAAAAATTAAAGAAAAGGAAGAAACTAATTCTCAAAATTCTCCAAGTTCTCCAAAGTTCTCTAATTCTCCAAATTTAGAAAGTCAAACTTGCTCTGCTAATTCTTTAATTTTGATCTTGAATTCCACATTATGCCAATGACAGTTAAGAATTGTTACAAAAAACTGAAAGAACTGCATATGCTGGAAATTGGAAACAAAACCAGAAATTGTTGGAAAATCTCAGCAGTTCTGGCAGCATCCATGGGGAGAAATCAGAGTTAATGCTTTGAGTCCAGCAAGCCATCTGCAAAGCATTGTTACAATTTTGTTTTCTCCAAATTATTAAGCTTAAAATCACAAAGGGGAGTGTTTTGTAGCACGGTAGTAGTGTCCTTACCTCTGCGCTGGCAGATTTGGTTTCAAATCTCACCTGGTTTTAAGGTATATAATTACATCTCTAATGTAGTGGATTAGAAAATATCTAAAATCACAAAAGGAACTTCTAAAATCATACCAATAATCTTATAAATAGGAAGGAGTCCTTTATGTTAACACACAAGTAATTTTGGACTAAATATCAAAGTAAATGCATAATTCCAGAACTGCAATAATAATTTTATCTTATACCAGTTACCATTATTATTTGGTAAACAGAATGACTACCTAACAAAGGATGCTAACCACAACAATGACTAATCATTCTACTGAAAACCCTCAAAAGAAAGATTCAGTTGTCATCATGCTTTCATCCAAATTCTGATAGCATATTAAAATGAAATTCTACTGACTGGGAAAGAATATTACATTGTAGCCCTGTAAAGTGTCACACATTGACAAAATTGGCTATTCTCAGACATGATAATCGTCTAGAAAGTGGACTGTAACTAGAAACCACAGCCTTGGTAATAAGTAAGGAGAACACATTTAGGAAAGAGAATGATTGAAGGCAATGTGCATTGGGGAAATAAATGAATTAATGATTGACAAAACTTGTGTTTAATATTTTCACTGCGCTCTTGGACGCAGCTTTATAGTTCTCAAACATTTTTTGAGGCATGGTGCATACATAGAGAGGTGAACACCTCATTGGCATCTTCTCTGGACATCCACCTTGGTTATCATTCCCCAACATCTCAGGTCACATTCCAATGGCAGCAACTGCCTGCACCCTCCATCCAGGGAGTGACATTAGCAAAGCACTGGTCTTGGCACACCATCATGGGACTTCCTGGACTCACTTATACAGTTCACCCTAGAATGCTGCAATTTGGAGTTCACTGACACCTTACACTGTAATGCTGCTGTCAGGCTACTTGGCACACAAGACCCACGTCCATCTCATGCATCAGAACAGGAGACATTTAAAGGCTATTTTTTCATTTTCTTCACATACACTCACTTTGTGCCTACTTGGATGCTCACAGCATTTCTGCCTTGCCTTACCTTTTTGGGTATTGTTGCATCATTCAGAATTTACAGGCTCACATGTTCCAGCTTACCTTATCTTTTAGCATAGACAACTTGTCATGTGTGTCTGCAATGAACAATCAAGGAAATAGACATGATACTGATGCATCATTGGGCGGCATGGTGGCACAGTGGTTAGTACTGCTGCCTCACAGTGGCAGAGACCTGGGTTCAATTCCCACCTCAGGCAACTGTCTGTGTGGAGTTTGCATGTTCTCTCAGTGTCTGCGTGGGTTTCCTCCGGGTGCTCCGGTTTCCTCCCACAGTCCAAAAATGTGCAGGTTAGGTGAATTGGCCATGCTAAGTTGCCCGTAGTGATAGGTGAAGGGGTAAATGTAGGGGAATGGTTCTGGGTGGGTTGCTCTTCGAAGGGTCGGTGAGGACTTGTTGGGCCAAAGTAAAGTAATCTAATCATGTCATATGAATATCACACCTAAACCAAATGGCCTTGTCTAAAAGTTTAGGTGGAGTATTCATTCAAGTCCATTCAAAGGGACATAGGTCCTTCGGAGTGTCAGTACAGTCCATGTGAATCTCAGTCCAGAGATTTGGACATGGTCAGTTGACCACTGAGTCAATTAGGTGGGGGAATCTGTCGATACTTCTTGGCAAGTGGGCTACATTTAGCCCTGGGATTAGTGGTAAAATCAGTCAGGAGCTGCACATAGATCAATCATGGAATTGGGCCATAAACAATTAGGGCTTACATTCTAAGTCAGTTAAGTGTGAGCCATAATAAGTTGGAGTTCATTCATTGAAAGTCAAGAGCATAATCAGGGCTCACAGCCCTGGGGAAGTTGGGAAAATGGGGTTTGGAGACAGCAAGTTAGAATGCAAAGAGGACAATAGTCATGAAGTGTTGGGGGGGGTGGGGTAGGGAGTAACTCAACATATCAGGGTAGGAGACAATAGAGGGCACAGGATACTACTAAAAAGGGGCAGTCTATGGTAACTATGACATTGATGGGGTAATGAGGGATGTGGTGGTGTGCGGGGAAGCAGTGCGTCATGATGCTTAGCATAACAAAACTGTAGACCTGGAGCTCAGGAGATAAAGTGGGCAGTTAAATGAAAGGTAGTTACTGTGGGGATAGTGAAACCTGATGAGGTTGACAGGGAGTACAAAGCAGAAAGGAGCAAGGGATTCGGGGCTCTCTTAGATTAACAGGCTGAGTTTATAACTCCATCTCAAGAGCACTGTCTTGCCTTCCATCCTTATCCAAATATTGATAAATATTGTTATTGGTAATTATAATTAATCCACATCATGTCTGAAACAGGCATCATTACTGGTGACTTAAATAGGTCCACCTGCTTTCCACAATTCATTGCAAATACATTGCAAGGTCTCATAAGCTGCAAACGGTTTGGAGCTGCCTTCTTCACATATTGAACACTAAATATTTGTAACATGCTGTTAGATACAATTTTACCTTTTGTTGGTCTTATGGATGCTGGACCAGAAATGTAATTGATTCTACCATATTTATAATCTTCCACTATAGGGATATGACATAGCTAATAAAGCTGGGTTGAGTATCTGTTATCAGCTGTAGCCATAACACAACAAATGACCACAGAAACTGGCGAAGATCACATGCCCAGGACTAACAAGGAGTCTGTATGTGATTCCTCCTACAGATGCATTCATACTGGTACTACCTTGTCTCCTTGGTAGAATGGGCACCTGAAATTAGGTCGAACACCCTCACCCCCTGTCACCTTCGATGCGCTTTCTGCGGAGCCTGGCTCTCCACGGCAACTGCCAACCTGTCCATGGAGACAAATGTATACATACCAGAGGCAACACTGTACAGACAGCATTAGTGGACTCCTCCAACCTTAGATCCAATTTCCCAAGTGTCTTCAACAAACCTGCCTGTTGTTCCTGTGTTTGTTTGGACACAAAGTGCTTTCCTCTCCTGCCTGGGACTGAGTCAGTGTCTGGTCTCTCGCAGTCCTCTGAGTACCAGAGACCAGGGCCTTCTTCCTCAGCCAGCAGAGATGTACCAGTGACTTGTTTACCAAAATGTGGTCCCAATGATACTCTAGCTAATGTACCCACCAAAGTGTCAGTATCTGACTGGTAGAGGATACAAGAGACAGATTTGGCAGTGCACCTTTTGAGGAATCTATGATTTCTTCCTCAGAGGTGGAGGAAGAATTATGTCCACAGGAGTGGCATCTTCCACCTGCAAAAGACAAGAGGGGGAATAAGTTGTGCAATAGAGCCAGAGGCTTGAGCATGTAAAGAATCCAAAGTGGTGACAATCTGAGAGCAACATAGCACATCACAATGAATCTTACTTGCTTGCAGGGACATGGAGGTTGGAATGGCTTGTGTCCCCTCCCACAAAGGAAATCATTCTCTCCTCAGAATGAACAGATAAATAATTGGCACCCCATCACCCATTTTGCCCCCTGCCAATCTGTGGTCACTGTTTTCTGGAATGAATCTAGGCCACAGATTGAGTGAGATAAAGTGGCTGGTACAACAATTGATGTTGCTACAGATGGGAAAACAGCGGCAAGGTGTCCAGAATGAATGATTAGGAAGCATAGAGGGCATTTAGGGGTAATTGTTTGAGAGAGTAGGGCTGGTGAGAGCCATTGAAGGGGGATGGAGGATACAACAGTGAGAGTGGTATACCATGAACCTTGGTGGAAGTGGGTGCAGTTGGCAGTGCTAGAGTGAATATAAGGTAACGGAGACAAGAGGAGAGTTAACTTCTTGTGGTATTGCTGTGCATTCTTCTAGATCATGGAAACAATATTGACCAAAGTGATAGCTTCGGAACAGGCAGGCAACGTTTGGTGCTGTGGTCTCCTCTGTGGTCCTAAGGAAAAAAAAAAGTGTACTGCCCAGGTCTCTCATGCACCATGTACCAGAACGTCCAGGTCCTTGTCCATGAAATAGTGTGCCAAATTGCCTGCCAGTCATATCCTTTCTCACACAGTGGAACTGTGAAGGGCTATGCCTGGCATGGAATATTTGAACTGATGCACATCTAGGCTTTAAAAATGGCTCTCAGCATGAATGTCAGAAAATGCACCCACTTCCACCACTGCTGAGCAAAAGAGAGTGCAAGACCATAAGACTAATGCTGTGGAAGCATACTGCCTCCTTAATGAGAGAAGCAGCAGAGAACTGTGTCGGAAAACTTGCTACAGCTCATGGAAAAAATCCTCCGTGAAGTTGCCTGAAAATTCATCCCAACGTTATGTCCTAGACAGACCATACGTACTGTGTGCAGGTCTCTCTTATACATCTGGTGGGTATGATTGCAGAAAATATAATCCAAAGCAAATCTTAGAAATCCTGAGAAATGCTTCTGCTTCATATCAAGTTACAATGGTAACTTCCACTCTGAAAGGTATGAAGCACAAATCCATCCACCTAGGGAGTCCTGAAGGAAAACTAATAGGTTAGAATGGAACCATATGGAAGCTGACCAAATTCTTGCTCCATCAGCAATACACTAAACAAGGCATCTGTCTGTTTCTGAAGATGATGGAATGAAACGTTGCTATGGGTAGTCGCTCTCAAAAGATGATGGATAAATTCAACTGTATGGTTAGCAAAGTGCAGATGCAGGATTTGGGCAGTCACAAGAAAGATGGATCGACTTATACCCACAGCAACAGATGTGTACCAACATTTTGGAGCACCTAAGGTAGTTGGGGTCATGGCTAAGATTGAAACAATCTACTCAGCTTGTGTGCATTGTCAGATTTTGGGATTTTGAGTGCATGAGCTCCCCAGAGGTGGCCAGCCCCAGGGAGAGCTATGTTTGGCAACACTCAGCAGTGCACTGTTATACACAGTACATGTCAAATGGACCTGTTATTGGCATTGGTGGAAGAGAGATATTTGGAGGAGATGCTAGAACGTTAAATAGTACTTCCTTCCAGAAATCAAAACATCAAGGGTTGAAGCAGTCACCTACGAGAAGGAGTGTTCGACAACTAACAGAGCATCATCATAGTTAGTCTCTTTAATCCTTCAAACAGAAGAACCATCTCTGCAGTGGGGCGCAGAAAGAGCTGCTACCCCTACATTGAGGCCAGGACAGCTCCATGAAGAGGACAACTAAACATCAGTTTCAAGTGGAGACAAGCGAGCAGGCTCCTCTCTTATTCATGGTTTTAAAGGAAACACTACATAAAAGTGATTAAGCAAGACTATGTGGGGGGAGTAGCTGAGCAATGTGCAGTGCAGGGTGCCTCCCAATTGGTTGTGGTACCAAAACTGTATCTTCAGAAAGCCAATGGTGTGCTCTATGGTGGCCTTTATGAGCAGATGACTTCAGCTGTAGCACCTCCACCTCAGGGTCATGTGAAGGGGTGAGTAGCAATCTCTTCACAGTTCATTCATTGATTTCAGGAGATGGAATGGAGAGTTGCAGCATATGCACACCCATAGGAAATTTAATAGTTGCAGGGATGGGAGGTTGGAGTACAAATCCTTCCTGTTGATGATTCCATTAGATGGTCAGTCATGATTTGATGGCCAGTTTGACACAATTGATTGATGCCCTGCAGCTGAGAAAATCTCAATAGAGATAAAATTCACTTCCTTTATGCCAATTAGGTTATAACAGTTTAATATTGTACGTAGTGTCGAGTTCTTGCACATAAAGCATCAGTGACCTGCAAGCTGCCACAATGATTCCCCACTGATCACTGGAAGGAGCTGGAGGCAAAGAAGCTGAACACAATAGCTTGTATGACTAATGGCATGGCACAATGAGCTGTGCTCAGAGGTACAATTTCATCTGTCACAAAGATAAAAATTTCAAGAACCAGTTGCATTTATAGGTGCAGCTTCCTACAATACTGATTCTCTGACATGTCCAGGTAGTTCAGGGAGGCTATGACCTCTGTTGCCTTCCTGACCATTGTACTTCTCCTCTGCACTCCTTATCTCCAGGGATTGGACTCTGTGCTCTTGAGAATGTTGTTCCTCAAAGCCACTCAGACCAAGATCAAAGAGTTGCATTCCAATTATCTGCTGCTGTCTTCCTCATGTGTTCAGCTGTCTTCCTAATACTATTTGGAAATCTAACCCCCAAGTGTCCCTCCAACAACGGCACACCATACAGACCTGCATGTCAAAACTTCAGTGTTCCTCTCAGCCACACTCTCTACATTGGTCCACTTATGTTGATAGTATGGTATACCCTAATGTTATTCTCAATCTACATATAGCATGTCCCTGATGCACCCCATTAAAATTTAAAAAAAGCCCATAACAAGTCAGCAATGAGTTTGTTAATATTAATTGTCCTCATGTCTTAACTGGGCAGGTTACCAGTTCCAATCTTTCCTCTCATGAGAAATATCATGGTGATACAAACTGGTACACTGGCCAGCAATGCCATTATTAATGCCTGCCAGCCTCACTGCTTTCTCCATCGGGACTTAAAAACTTGATGCTAACATCTCCTCTCAAATTCTTTGTCCCAGGAATCTGGAGACACTGACATTAGTTCATTAAGAAAATAACCCTCATTCTCCCCAAATCTTTTCTTCTTTCTTTTCTCTCATTAGAGCACTGGCCTGTTCACACACTAGGAATAGTACATTTTGGGTTGTACTTTCTTGTCCCTGAAGAACAGTCATTTCAAAGTAAACTATGAACGTCATCTTTCTGTGTATCGCTTCAATATCACTTGCATTCCAAGCTTTCTCATCAGACACTATTTGTCATCCATTTGAACAGGATAATGTGACCATGTAAAAGCATATCCAACTCATTGTATTTCACAGTATAAGCTGCTATCATTTGACATAGTACTGGCATGTCTTGTGTTTAAAACTAGTTAATAGTCTTAAAGAAATATTGAGGATTCGTAAATGTGAAATTCTGGTGGACGTAAATTAAAATGATATGTTATACAAAATATTAATTTAAAAATATCATTGATAGGACATTTATCATGAACTTTGAGAAAAAAAAGACATTGCAAAGCATAGGAAATTAGATATAGCAGCAAACAAAGCTTATGTTTGTGAACAACAAGCTGATTGAATGGAGACACAAAGTCAGCAATACATAGGAGATGACACATGACTCAGTCTCTGGGACAGAAAAATATTGGTTTTAAGTACAGAGAAAAATTGCCACAAGGGAAGGAATCCTTGCCTTCTCTCTCTTTCTCCGAAATCTCTCTCACCAACTTTGAGAGTTGAAAACTCACAGGAAAGCCTCATTACTGCAAGTGGAGAATCCTTAAAGGAGAATGTTGAATTTACAACACTGGTTATATAAAAAAAAACAAGAATTCAACCAGTCATAATTGAGCCAGGAAAAAAATCCCAATGTCAACTTGTGCGCGGAAAGTGACTTTGGAAAATATTCAAGTATTCTTTTTAAATGAATCTGCAGAGTTTTAAGAGAGTGCAGGGGTGAGTGCATGCAGAAGCAGGTGTGCGGAGTCACGTGCAGATGTGGAAACATGTGAAGGTCAAGGGCACGTCAGGCATAGATGTATATATGAATTTGAGGGCATGTACATGGGTATGAGTGGAGGGTTTGTGCACCACACAAGGGTGTACATGTGCACTCAAAGGTGTGTGTGTGTGTGTGTGTGTGTGTGTGTGTGTGTGTGTGTGTGTGTGTGTGTGTGTGTGTGTGTGTGTGTGTGTGTGTGTGTGTATTTGCTTAAGTCAGTCTTTTTTGCAATAACCTAGGTTATTAATTTATGAGTTAAGGAACCTGGCTGTCTGGTTTCTTATACCAAACTACATCTAATCTAATATACAATAGATACATTACCTTCTTTCTAAACTTTCAAGCATATTGCAGCCAATGGAGGAGTCGGAGATGGAAAGGGATTGATCCATTCTTTCGAATGTGGACTTCACGAATCTGGCGGACTGGTTTCTGATATCAAGCTACATGTAGTCTAATATACAATAAGTATATTAACTTCATTTTAAAATTTCAAGCATGAAAAGGAATCAACCCATTCTTTCTAACGTGGACATAAAAATGTGGAAAGTTGTCTTGCAAATGGACAGAAACATTTACTGGCAATAATGGCAATTTCTCTTGCCTCCACCATTGGAAAGGAATAAACAGTCTTGTGCTACTTCTACACCTTCACAATAGTGTTGACATGTATAAAGGCTCCACTGACTTCTGTAGTTGATTTGCTATGTTTGTCTTTCAATGAGTATAGCACAGACCATTCAAATATGCACATACCTTACAATCAGGCCAATTGTATTGTTCAAATACAGATTCATAATCCTCAACTGCACCATCTGTAATCAGCATGATGGCTTGGTTACACAGGCTGCCTTGTCCTGTCTCATTAAACTAACAGAAGGAATGTAGATTTTAGTAGCAGCATCAAGAATTGGAGAGAGTCAAAGTTTAAAAATCAATAATGACTACACGATACAAACAGAAATTTTGTTTTCATAAAAGAATAAACAATTTCAAAATAACTGTACGGTGTAAATGAATTCTGCATCAGGAAAATAATAAATCATTCCAATTAGTTGTACAACTTAACACTAGCAGACACCATATCAGCAATTTATCACAGAGTCAGCTATCAAAGGAAAATGTCACATTAATGTCGTACATGTCCTGCTAGAGGGTAGATGTACAGATTTTCATGCAGGGAATGATATTGAGTTTCCACCAGAGCATAGCAACCATAAAGTAGCTGTTTGAAATGTGGGGCAGGCTAGTGATTGTATTACATATCACTTTGTAGCCCCCAGGATAGGGGTTTTACTTGGATCCCACCAAAGTCTCAAACAAAATCAGTGACTTAACTGAAAAGAGGTGAGTGGGGAGTCTGATTACGGCTGCACCAGGATATCACCCTAGCCCCACAAGGGTCAACACGGCAAATTAGACTTGGAACTTGGTAAGGTTAGTTTTGGGCAGGCGATGAAGAGAGTTGGCACTCAGACACTGAATATGGTTATTATCCTGGCTTTTCCAAATCATGGGGGGGGGGGGGGAGCAGAAGAGTAAAGGCACAGCTGCCAATCGCAACAAAGCAGCCACCTGTCCAAATTAAATGCTTCAACTATCATTACCGCTGGACAGGTTCTGCACGCAGTGACAAAGAGAGACAATACACTCTATGGGAACTGTGAAACTCCTGGGCCTCAAGAGGGCAAAGGAGAGAGAAAAGGGAAAAGAAAGCTGTTCCCTCTACACAAGATCTTCCGCCAAAGATGAAGCTATCTTGAGGTGACTGAGACTGAGTGTCTCGGGAGACTGATTTTCCAGGTAGATGGTTACAGAGATCTATCGCTTCTTCACTGAAGAATTTGCACCTCACAACACTATTTGTCAAGTCCAATCAAGAGCCTTCAAAGTGCAGTGTTGAACTTCTTCCTTACTGGTTCCTTTCAAGGATCAGCTGCAAACCTTTGTGGCATCCTGTAAATAGGTACACACCACAGTGTCTTGCTGCTTGCTGATTGCCTTTGTGCCAGAACATTCCTTGCCAGACAGTCAGATTCCTTGAAGGAAGAGAGGGAAGTGGATTTCTCAGCCATCCCACCCAACTCATGCCTCCTCCAATTGCAGAGTATCATTCATTGTATCCATGTGACCAAGGCATCTAGGGATTGAAAAGTGAGTTCATCAACAATAAGGGCTTCTGCTCCTTTAATCCAAAATGTCTGTGAGCACAAGAGGCATTTCCTCTACAAGCGGTCATTTTCTTTGCAGCTGCCATGAAGCCTTCATCGTCTACTGGTCCATACTATCTCAGAATTCCCCTCAAACTCTAAAGACTTGTCGACGGATACCAGGGCTGTTGGATATCCCTTGAAAATATAGCAAAGCATCACTCTACATGCATCCCAGGCAGAGGCACAAAGATAACATATACAATGCTACCTGCTCAATTGAAAAAAAAAATCAAACAGCATTTGACTCCAAAAGATGAAAGTCTGGACCAGATAGTTTTGCTGTCCAATACACTTCCTGCCAGAATCTTTGGGATTGTTGTGGTCTGATGCACTCCATAGAGCATTGCCCTGCAAACAGCAGTGGGTTTTGAGCATAGTGAGGTCTTGGAGGAGATAATTTTTGAGGGCAGAGCATGAGCAGGTGATAAGAAAGGAGAAAGAATTAATGATAGAGGGAGATGAAGTTGGACTAAGAGGCACCACAAGGTCAATTCCACCTGCCACCAGCCAGATGAGGACTTCCTTCCTCTCATGGCCCCCAATATTAGACCCGATTCAGTATCAATGAAATGAGAAGAAGCACTCCAGTAACAGGTCTCTAAATTTCTGGTGCTTTTATAACTTTGGCACAATCAGCAGATTTCTCTCTTCGGACAATCAACAACCTCAGTCACAGCTGCCATGGGGAGTCTAAATTAGTCCCACACACTATCCAGTCCACTTCTGTTCTTGCCAACAGTGGCTCGAAGTGGGCTGAAAGCTCATCTATATTGGAATTAAAAATTCACCTTGTGGAAAATCTTGACTTGGAAATCAGCAGATTCCCCAACCCCTATATGCAAATTTCTAATGTGACAGACTCAGCTCCTCTTTTCCGTCTGTATGGCAAAAATTCAGCCCTGGAATTAAAGAATACATCAGAAACCACACAAGCACAATAAAATGGATATAGTTAAAAAGGATAGTTGTGTTTATGTTACATTTTAGGATCCTGTCCTTCAGTATAATGGTGACTCAGGATGGTAAAGGTTCATTCACAGATTGTGTTTATATCAGACTGTGGGAAGAATGATCCATAAACTTTTCTTCAGGAAGCACTGGCATTTTACACTGAGTGGATCTGTATAATTTGTTGACTTCAGTGTGCTGCTGAAGGCCACTTCCTGTGTCTCTTGTTCCATTTGAGTACCCTTCCTCTGTTTCTGCTGCTTCACTTCTTTCAGATCTTCGATGCCGAAAAGGTTCAATGAACTTTACAAAGAAACATCGATGAAATGAGTGAAGCTGACTGGACATTATAGACTGGAGTAGGGAGTTTACAAAGAAATGGGCTTTCCAATCCAAATTAAAACTAAGCAGACATAAGTTTTAACATTTAAAGGAGCCAAACATAAATCAAGCAAAGCACAGATGCAATCTGGTTGTGCTGTGCTGGTTATAAGACATATTAAAAGTTTCCTGTGTATACTGCATTGGCAGGTCTACCTCCGTATAACTTTTTTTATACTGCACCAAAAACCCATTGCACAATGGTCCACAACTTCATAAACGTGTCCCTTTGTCACAATGCTGGTCTTTTCCAGGGTTACTATGCCCTTGAGTTTTTTTTCCCCCACAGAGGGGATAATTAGCCAGGCTCTAACTAGGCTGGGTTTGAAATGTTTATTCGGGACCTTTTTGTTTACCCCTAACAGGTAATGCCTCCGGCCTGAGGCTTTCATGTCTTAAAAAAAGGCAATAAAAGGGGAGTGGCCAGCTCACTGTGTAGCTAGCCTTTGTTTAGATTAGAGTTTTGATTCAGTTCAGCAGCAGTGGGTGTGAAGAAAGGCTGCTGGGACAAGTCCAGCCAGGTACTCGTTTTCTTTATCTTTAATCCTGTAAGCCCTGGTTTGTTTCATTTATACTCATTATGCTAAGGAGTGTGTTTATTGGGACTGTTGCAAGTATTTCCAGAACAGCATCATTCAGTTGGGATAATCTGTTGGGTTTTTGGATAGGATAAGTTATACGGTATTCTACTTTCTGTTCTTTGTGTTTCATTCCATAATATTGGAAATAAGTTCTGTTGTTTAAAACTTGGCAGTCGGACCAGTTAATTTACTCTGGGAATATCCACTGTACACTTACCTAAAACAAATAGCAAAGTTACGATCTGGGCTACCTGCTTAAAAATGTTTTGAGGAGTCAGGACTGGTCCATAATATGTTTGAACTAATTCAATTGCATATAATAGGAAAACAAGTACTTGACTCAAAGTCCAGATATCCTACCCCCTTTGTTACAACTGTATCTGTGCAATTAGTAGAAAAATCATAATTTCAACCCCTTTGTACAGCATTTCCCAAAATCAACATTGGAAATGAAGGTAACAAGTAACTAAAAATACGACTCGGATAAGATAGGTTGCCTGGGAACATTAGAAAACAAAGTACCTGAGAACACCATTCAACACTTTAAACCCTTTAGACCTTTTAAAGCTGTACCATCACGAACGGTTCCCAAAATCACCAAATATCAAAGTAAAAGCTTTTTAACTCACATTATGCAGAGACCCAACAGAACACAACTGCCCATTAATCCCAGTCAATTATTGAAAAAAGCACTAAAAATATGCAAACCTTATTCAAGACTCTGAAGGCCTCAATGAGTGCTTTAGTTACAACTCCTGTTCCTTTGGCATTAAGTTTATCAACCAGCAGCTTGAAATGCTGAAGAGGAATATAAAACAACAGAAAAAAGCAAACATTCAGTGCAACATGAAAATTCATGAAAAACATCAATAATATTGTCTACAATAGGATCTTAACAGCTTGATAAGTTCAGCTAATGAGTAACTGAACCATACCCAATAGTGCAAATCTCCCATGGCACTGCGTTCATGGCATCAATTATCATGCAGTATTATCGCAGGTGAATTTACAAATGTTGGTCTTTACAAAATGTCTCCTTTAGCTGAAAGTGAAACAACTTTCTGTGAAGGGTGTTAGTGAGGACATATGCAACACCTCTACTTGGAAATAAGACTATGAGGTCTAGATGCCAAGAGGCTGAAACTCAAACAGAAACCTATTCAAATCAAGTGAAAGTTTTCACACTTTTTACAATGATTCAATATATTAGACAGTTTGTGAAGAGGTTAACTGGCATCACAAAATGAGCTTCGTCCATTAGGAGATAACCAACGGTCCCTGGGAGGAGCTAACCAGTGTGTTGTCGTATTCCAGTTGGTCAAATATCTCTAAGTTGTGCAACAGAATGTTTCAATAGCAGTAACGTGTACTTACTCTTTTTAGTTTGGAGGTCTCACAGAAACTTAAAATAAGTAACTTAGTATCAGTGTAATGTTCAATAAAGCTATTCCCCATCTTCAAGTGGGCATGTTTCCCCATTCAATATCAGTAATTTAGACAAACATCAAGATGTACATTCAGTGGCAATGAATGTTCCTAGGCAGCCCATCCTATCACGTTCATATTTTTAGATACTTGTTATCTTCACTTCCAATGTTGAATTTAGGAAATGCTGTACAAAGGGGTTGAAATTATGATTTTTCTACTAATTGCACATATACAGTTGTAACAAAGGGGGTAGAATATCTGGACTTTGAGTCAAGTACTTGTTCTCCTATTATATGGAATTGAATGAGTTCAAGGGTGTTATGGACCAGTCTTGACCACTCAAAACATTTTTAAGCAGGTAGCCCAGACCGTAACTTTGCTATATGTTTTAGATAAGTGTACAGTGGATATTCCCACATTAAGAGATTGTGAAGAAGCAAAAATGGCCTTTGCAGTGATATGTACTTCTTGTCAGATGTGGGAGTTTAAAGAGAGTTTAAGGGTTACTGCAGATTATATCTGCCATAAATGCTGTTGGATACGAATCTTATCAGATCGAGTGGATCGGTTGGAGAGACAGATAGAAACGATGAGGAATTTGCAACAGCAACAGTGTGTGATGGATGGCAGTTATAGGAAGGGGGGGAAGTCTCAGATACAGTCACATAGATGGGTTAACTCCAGGAAGGGTAAGAGAGGTAGGCACCTAGGGCAGGAGTCTTTTGTGGATATACCTATTTCAAACAGGTATGCTGTTTTGGAAAATGTAGGGGGTGATGAATTCTCAGGGGAGTGTAACACGAACAGCCAAGTTTCTGGTATTGAGACTGGCTGTAATGCAACGAGGGGTACGTCAGCTTCCAAGAGATCAATTGTGTGTAGTCTGTAGTCCAAGGTACAGACAGACGTTTCTGTGGCCAGCAGAGAAAAAGCTGAATGGTGTGTTGTTTCCCAGATGCCAGGATCAAGGATGTCTCAGATAGGGTGCAGAATGTTCTCACGGGGGAGAGGGGTCAGCAAGAGGTCATTGTCCACATTGAAACAAACAATATAGGAAGGAAAAAGGTTTAGATTCTGAAGGGAGATTACAGAGAGTTAGGCAGAAATTTAAAAAGGAGGTCCTCAAGGGTAGTAATATCTGAATTACTCCCAGTGCTACGAGCTAGTGAGGGCAGGAATAGGAGGATAGAGCAGATGAATGCATGGCTGAGGAGTTGGTGTATGGGAGAAGGATTCACATTTTTGGATCATTGGAATCTCTTTTGGGGTAGAAGTGACCTGTACAAAAAGGACAGATTGCGCCTAAATTGGAAGGGGACTAATATACTGGCAGGGAAATTTGCTAGAACTGCTTGGGAGGATTTAAACTAGTAAGGTGGGGGGGTGGGACCCAGGGAGATAGTGAGGAAAGAGATAGATCTGAGACTGGTACAGTTGAGAACAGAAGTGAGTCAAACAGTCAGGGCAGGCAGGGACAAGGTAGGACTAATAAATTAAACTGCATTTATTTCAATGCAAGGGCCTAACAGGGAAGGCAGATGAACTCAGGGCATAGTTAGGAATATGGGACTGGGATATCATAGCAATGACAGAAACATGGCTCAGGGATGGGCAGGACTGACAGCTTAATGTTCCAGGATACAAATGCTACAGGAAGGATAGAAAGGGAGGCAAGAGAGGAGGGGGAATGGCATTTTTGATAAGGGATAGCATTACAACTGTGCTGAGGGAGGATATTTCTGGAAATACATCCAGGGAAGTTATTTGGGTGGAACTGAGAAATAAGAAAGGGATGATCACCTTATTGGGATTGTATTATAGACCCCCCCGAATAGTCAGAGGGAAATTGAGAAACAAACTTGTAAGGAGATCTCAGCTATCTGTAAGAATAATAGGGTAGTTATGGTAAGGGATTTTAACTTTCCAAACATCGACTGGGACTGCCATAGTGTTATAGGTTTAGATGGAGAGGAATTTCTTAAGTGCATACAAGACAATTTTCTGATTCAGTATGTGGATGTACCTACGAGAGAAGTTGCAAAACTTGAGCTACTCTTGGGAAATAAGGCAGACAAGATGTATGTGTATTTGGAAAGGCAAGGACTGATTCGGGATAGTCAACATGGCTTTGTGCATGGGAAATCATGTCTCACAAACTTGATTGAGTTTTTTTGAAGAAGGAACAAAGAGGATTGATGAGGGCAGAGCAGTAGATGTGATCTATATGGACTTCAGTAAGGCGTTTGACAAGGTTCCCCATGGGAGACTGATTAGCAAGGTTAGATATCATGGAATACAGGGACCACTAGCCATTTGGATACACAACTGGCTCAAAGGTAGAAGACAGAGGGCGGTGGTGGAGGGTTGTTTTTCAGACTGGAGGCCTGTGACCAGTGGAGTGCCACAAGGATCAGTGCTGGGCCCTCTGCTTTTTGTCATTTACATAAATGATTTGAATGCGAGCACAATTAGTAAGTTTGCAGATGACACCAAAATTGGAGGTGTAGTGGACAGCAAAGAGGGTTACCTCTGATTACAACAGGATCTGGACCAGATGGATCAATGGGCTGAGAAGTGGCAGATGGAGTTTAATTCAGATAAATGCGAGGTGCTGCATTTTGGGAAAGCAAATCAGAGCAGGACTTATATGCTTAACGGTAAGGTCCTAGGGAGTTTGCTCAACAAAGAGACCTTGGAGTGCAGGTTCATAGCTCCTTGAAAGTGGAGTCACAGGTAGATAGGATAGTGAAGAAGGCGTTTGGTATGGTTTCCTTTATTGGTCAGACTATTGAATACAGGAGTTGGGAGGTCATGTTGCGGCTGTACAGGACATCAGTTAGGCCACTGTTGCATGCAATTCTGGTCTCCTTCCTATCGGAAAGATGTTGTGAAACTTGAAGGGGTTCAGAAAAGATTTACAAGGATGTTGCCAGGGTTGGAGGATCTGAGCTACAGGGAGAGGCTGAACAGGCTGGGGCTGTTTTCCCTGGAGCTTCGGAGGTTGAGGGGTGATCTTATAGAGGTTTAAAAAATTATGAAGGGCATGGATAGGATAAATAGGCAAAGTCTTTTCCCTGGGGTCGGGAAGTCCAGAACTAGACGGCATAGGTTTAGGGTGAGAGGGGAAAGATATAAAAAGAGACTTACGGGGCAACTTTTTCACACAGAGGTTGATATGTGTATGGAATGAGCTGCCAGAGGAAGTGTTGGAGGCTGGTACAACTGCAACATTTAGGAGTCATTTGGATGGGTATATGAATAGGAAGGGTTTGGAGGGTTATGGGCTGGGTGCTGCCAGGTGGGACTAGATTGGATTGGGATATCTGGTCAGCATGGACAGGTTGGACTGAAGGGTCTGTTTCCATGCTGTACATCTCTATGACTCTATGACCCTAAGAAAACGAGGAGGAGCGGAAGCATTGATGAAGGACAGCACTGCAGTGCTGGAAAAAGAGAATGTCCTAGAGAATTCTAGATGGCATTGAAGATAAGGAATAAAAGAGGACCAAATATGTTTCTCAGTGTAGCCTTCGGGCCACCACCTAATGAGAAGGATGTGCAGGAAGAAATAAAATTACAAAAAGGTGTAAATATTATAAAGTGTTTTTAATAGAGGAATGTAATTATCCAAATGTGATGTGAGAAAAAAACCTTATCACATGGTAAGGATCGTTAGGCTCTAGAATGCACCACTTGAAATGCAGTGAAGGCAGTTTCAATCATGGTATTCAAAAGGGCATTAGATAAATATTTGAATAGAAACGTTAGTGGGAAAAGGCAGAAGAATGGTACTAAACATCATTTTCATAGGAGGAGTTAGTGCTGACATTATGGGTTCTGCACCATTACAACTAAGCATATGTGGATTTGCTCTATTATCATAGTCTTGTAGTTTTTTCTCCTCAAGCATTCTCTTCTAAATGTCACTCAAAAATCTGCAAGTACCACTATTTCAGGCAGTGCATTCAAGATCATGACGTTCTACTCTGGAAGAAAATGTCTCTTCATTTTACTTCTGTTCTTCATGGTTTTAATTTCTCTATCAAATCTCGTCTCAAATTTCGCTGCTGCAAGGAGACCACCTCAGTATCTCCAGCCTCCACACAAAGCTGAAGTCCGTCACCACTGGTACCAAACTAATAAGTCTCTTCAGCACCACCATTTCTTCCAATATGTCATCCCATTTTATAACGTGGTACCCAAATTGAACAAATACTTCATCCTAACCAGTTGTTTTTAAGTTTTGTTTTATTATAACTTCCCTGTTTTTTTACTACATACTTCTCCTCTGTACTTTCCACATTAGCTGTATTATGAATTTTACATTGATCATAAACCTCAGCATTCTGCCTTATTTTATCTTATAGCCATATATTTTTTAATGTATGTTTGGCAATCCCAGGAGCTCTGGCTCTGGATGTCCTTCCTCTCTCCTTCATGACAACATATCTACTCTGTCTGAGCAAAGTCTTCTTTGGAAGCTTTCTATTGTCCAGTTAGTGTTTTGCCTATTCCATGTCATTTTTCTTTTGTTTTAATTTATTTATAAGTTACAGAATAAGTTGAAGCAAAATAATAGCTGCCTGGTGGTAATGGAATTTAATATGGTTCACCATGACTTGCTAATGGATCTTGATATAGTTAACTGGAGGAAAGATAAATGTTAGTATAGATTGCAGAACAAATTAAAATACGCAGGTTAGCATTTAAGTTAAAGAACACAAAATAAACGGTGAAAGAGATGCAAAGAAAAGGTTGGAAATAATTATTCAAAGAAATTTGTTTGGCATAGAATTCTGATAATCAATAACAAACAAATCCTCAATAAAGATTTAATCTAGGCTTGTTCAATATATAATTTCAGCAGCATGACACTGTAATCTTTTGCTATAAATTCTGTGTTTTATGATCCTGCTTCACAACCACCTGATGAAGAAGCAGCACTTCAAAAGCTAGTGCCTTCACATAAACCTGTTGGACTATAACTTGGTGTTTTGTGATTTTTAACTTTGTCCACCCAAGTCCAATACCGGCTCCTCTAAATCAAACTAAATAATTTAACAGATAATCTATGTATTTCATTTGAAGTAAGCTAATCTTTGACTCATAATATCATTATAAAGTATCTTCCATTCCTGGAACTCAATACTGTGCATATACAAAATATAAAGTTTTAGAACCATTAATTAGATTGCAGTACACAAATTTGGCCTATTCTGGTATAACACAAACTTCTTTCCTATTTATAACTCACTTCAAATTACATTATTCTATTTTGGAACCATACAAATCCCAGCTTTTATCTTTCGTTTGGATATCCATTATTCTACCTAAGAATATCAGTTTGCTCCACCAGTACGGAATTAGATTCTAGCTTGTAACTCATTTAAAATATCCTTTAATCCACAAATAATGTTTCAGCAAATTCTTCATGAAATGTTCAGCAACAAGGTTTAATATTTGTAAAATCTCACGTGACACCCACCTCTCGGTTGTCTCTGTCAGCTTGCACGAGAGTTCCTTCGAAGCAGGGCTCGACATAGTGGATATAGTCACTATACTAGCAGAAATACAGAGTAGAACTCGCTATTAGATAGGCATTCACATTGTACTCATTCATTACTGAACGGATTCCAAGTATTGGTAGAACATACACAGGGTTTTGTCAGTGCTGGTTGCAGTGATTTTGGAATGAAGAATACGGGTTACATTAGTTACATTCTATAGAGGGTTCATATCACAAGTGCTTTATAAATTTCTTAGTTATCATTCACTCACAGTGTTTGCAAATACTGCTTTTGCATTGGCTAGGCAATATTAAATAATTGGCCCATACAAGCAACATGCTCAATTACTATCCATTGATCCTCCAATCACGCCCAACATTTCACAAGATACAAACACAAGCCAAAGTTTTATGATAAGTCTCCAACACATTTTGAGGAGTAAGGATGTAAAACTTGGTGGGGTGGTCAGGGATATTGTGCGTGTTGGCTATCCACCTTTGCAAGAACGTTACTAATGGCTGGGAAGGTGGTGGGTGGCTTGCCTCCTCTTGGCCAACATGATGCTCTTGTGGCCAAATCATGTCCAATTGAGGTCTTTTCCTGGTATTTTATCCATGATGTGAAGGTGTCAGTATTGGACTGGGAGGGACAAAGTTAAAAATCACACAACACCAGGTTATAGTCCAACAGGTTTATTTGGAAGTACAAGCTTTCAGGGCACTGCTCCTTCATCAGGCAGCTCGTGGGGGAGGATCATAGGACACAGAATTGAGAGCAAAAGATCATAATGTCATACATTGATGTTAAGTCTTTCATCTTTTAGAATGGGCTGCATTGAAAGACTTAACAGCAATCTAGGTTTGTACAATATATTGCATCAGGGTATGACATTATGATCTTTTGCTATAAATTCTGTGTCCTATGATCCTACTCCACCAGTTACCTGATGAAGAAGCAGTGCTCTGAAAGCTTGTACTGTACTTCCAAATAAACGTTGCCATGTGATTTTTAACTTGGTATTTTATCAGTGAGGAACAATGCCTCACCATGTGAAGCTGCTAAGTATACTCTGGCAATCTAATCCTTGCCTCTGTTTGAGGCATGCAAAGAAAACCTGCTAGTGAAAGGGTTGTCTCCATTTCTAATCCTCATTTCAACCTAACCAGGGCCTGGAGAATCCAGTCCACTAACCAGCTTTTCAGCATTGTTCTCCACTGTTGTTTCTTGTTTAGACTGGCTGCAGTTCCAATTGTGGCCACTGCTCCCAATGGCTCTGCTGAAACTGAAGAGCAGTCTGCCCTTTGATTGACCAGTTCAATAGAATTAAAAGTCAGCCAGTTTGGGAATGAAAGAGGAGGACAGCAAATAAAGGATGGAACCACCAACATCATCCTTCAACTCATCCAGCTCATCCTTACCTTTTCCGTGCAGCATCACCACCAAGGGGGTTCATAACATCATGGAAAGAATTTTTTTTCAAACTTTTCATGATCTAATAACTGTTGAACTATGCAAATTTCATTAAAATGCATACTTGTGGATGCTAGCCTTAAGATGAAAATAATAGCAGCTTTTTAGGATTCCTTCCACCTAAATGTGCAAAATACAGCTTTAACACATTTTCATGTTATATTGCCTTCAAAATATAAGACCATTTCCTTACAACTTATCGCTACTCTCCACCATATATATCTCAGTTTAAAGCTTTCAAAAATTATCTTAGTCAATGTAATGTTCTCCAAAAAATAATGCAGAGGAAGACAGCCTAATTAGCACTTTGATTTTGTTTAAATTATGCAAGAAATACCAAGGTCTAACCAAAGATTTCTGCAATCTCAGTTTAGCAGATTTAAAAAAAAATATTTGACTTAATTAGCAGATTCTGAAAATCTATGCCTTTTTAGGTAATTGAAGACATTTACAAGGATCATAATTTAGGATGGGTTGATGCTAACTCCATGACTTACATATGCCTGCCAATGAGAAAACATCACTTCTTGAGCATGCTTTGAGACATGTAAATTTATGCAAACATGTTTCTGAATCAGGAACTGGAGCACTTTCAACACATTTAAACTTCTTCCTCCCTCAAAAACTCAAACATCAATCCACATCTTTGTAACTTCAATGTCAATACTCTTTTCACTAGTCTTTGGCTGCAGTAATTGTACAGTCTCCCATTGTCTTGCATCAATTCTAATAACCTAAGATCCCTTATTGGTGTGCAGCTTGCAGTTGCAGTTTATGCCCCAAAATCTGATTTTGCATGAATGAACCTGGATTGCTCCAGATAGCTAGAAACCTGCATGATGTTAATATTGTTATTGAGTGCTTTTGTAGTGTTACCTGAGATCAATATGACATGCAGACATCTGTCGCATGCCTAAAAACTGAGCACGGAACACTCAACTTTCTAGGTCCTTGATTACTTTACATAAATTTAGTGATAATGACATGGAACTCTCAGCCCAAGAGGATGATGAAAGCAGAAATAACTAAATAATTTTAAAAGGAAATTGAATGGGCACTTGAAGAAAATAAACTCACAGGGCTATGGAATTAGAGCAAGGGAAGGGACTGAATGGAAAATTCAATTACTCTACAAATATATCATCTAGATACCTAAAATACCAGGACAACAATACAACATCAGGCAGTTTGAATTTTGAACTGAGAAGGAAATGTTGAAATTTTCTTGTCTGATTTACTTACAGCGATAATATTGACAAAATCGTTTTCACCCAATGTGTCCAGGATGGTATTGATGGTGTGTTTGGCTATCGTCATTCTGAGACCTTTCATACTGCCGCTGATGTCAAACAGTATGATAATGTCCTTTGGGGAAGTTGCAGCCTGAATATACCTGTACATAAGAACAAACAAAATGCACAGGAAGACTGGGTCCTGGAATGAGGTCACTGCACATTTTTTGCCTGTCAGGTCATAATAAAATCTGGCCCAAATTTAAAGATGGAAGGTTTCTGTCTTAACTTGCCATAAAATGTTTGAGATTAAATAAATTTAGGAGGTCACAACTCAATAGTGGCATTACACTTCACATAATTCAGTATTAATCACCAGGCTGGATGGGATGGAAAACAGGAATGTTACATTAGGGCAGACTGAGGGTTCTTTTTAAGAAATATTTTTATTAGAGATCTTTTTAATCTTTTTAATAATACCAAAAAACAGAAAAATAGAGGCAGTACAACAAATTCAAATGCGATATTATTAGTAATGAATGACCTACTATTCTACCAGAACAAACATATCTACTTAACTTAAACTAAACTACAAACAAATTAAATAAAAATTAAATTAAACTGAATTTAAATGAACTTAAATTAAATTATACCTCACTACTTTATTCTATTTCATCATTACATTTCCACTGAGGCTCCCATCCCTGGGAGTACCAGTCATTGTACCCATATTCTTTTCTCCCAGCATCTCCCTCCCAGGGCCCCTTAGGCACCCAAACGGATTCCCACGGCTGCACCACGGCCCTAATTAATATTGCTGATAAGTCTGTGTCAATATAATTTAGAAAGGACCACCACGTCTTGTAGAACTACTCTGTTTTGTGGTGCACCATATTTGTGAGGTAGTCTTGGCGGAGATGCTCCATCACCAGCCTGCACCACCCCAGAAGACCTGGGGGAAGTTTCCAATGTTCAATTCATTAAAATATTCTTCCTCACACAGTGGGTAAGAATGTTACACAATCTCTTCTCATGTTACCCCAGAGAGGGCCAATTTGGCAACCCCAGAAGAAGAAATACTAGATCCATGTTAATTTCAATCCTCAGGATGTACTTTAGCTCCCTTACTATAGCACTCCAGTATCTCTGGATCTTACAACAGGACCAGTAACAGTGTGTAAGAGTGTCTATACTAATTTTATATTTGGGACACTATGGAGACGCTCCTCTCTTGAATTCAGCTAGCCTCTCTGGCACCATATGAGCCCTGTGTAAGATCTTTATTTGCATGGCCCAAGCTCTGTTACATATTGAAATTTTCCTTACATTTCCCCATATCTCTTCCCATACCTCCAATGAGATATCCTCTCCTAGCTCTCAATTCCACGTCCTACAGAATCCTTCCACATCCCCTACGGCATGTCCTTTCTGTAATGATACAAAGTACTGACTGAAAGAGCACCCATACACCGGAGCATTCTTTTCTCCATGTCTGACTTGTAACACTTGGCCAGGCGTGTGGTTTTCCTTTGTATATAATTCCTTATCTGGAAGTTCTAGAAAAGTTCCCTATTAGACAATCCATATTTCTGACTTAACTGGCTAAAAGACCTCCCCTTCGAACAAATCTCCCAGGCATGAGATTCCCTTATTCTTCCATGCCCTAGGTTTAAATCCTTGGGCTCCCACCAACACGATAAACAGTGAGGTCTTAGACCAATTGCCCTTGTCTTGCCTCATCGTCCTCCAGGCTTTCACCATGTTTAAAATGTTTGGATTCTTACACTGTTCGGTCACAGATTTCATCTTATCCATAAATAATAGATTAACTTGGTGACATCACGACTGCGAGGCTTCAACATCAAGCCAAACTAACTCCGAATTCACTCGTACCCAGTCACTAACATATGCTAACAGGGCACGTATTTGATACCTCTTCAAGTCTGGAAATCCACCCTTCCCTCACACTGCGAAAGCTGTAATTTAATTTCGAGGGCACCTGTGACACCAAATGAAAGACCCTAGCCAACCACTGAGCCTCCGTAACACTCATCTGAGTAGCAACAAACGGGAGCATTCTCATGGGGTACAACAGGCAAGGAAGAACATTCATTTTAATCAGTGCTATTCAGCGCAACCATGTTAGTGGTAACCCCTCCCACCTCTGCAAATCCTGTGCTATCCTCACCAGTAATTGTGCATAGTTAGCTTTATACAGCTGATTGAAGGCAGGAGTAATAAAAATACCCAAATACAAAAAACCTTTTGACGACCATCTTAAATGGGAACTGCATTCCATCCTTCAGATCAGGCACATCCACTAATCCCCCCGCCGGCACGGCTTCCGATTTTGTAAAGTTGATCCTGCAGCCCGAAAAACCGGCAAATAAATTAATTGTTTGAATCAATTGAGGAATGGACTTCTCTAGATTGGCCAAGAACAAGAGGACATCAGCAGCAAATAGGGCGATCTTATGCTCCCCCATTCCCACCCTTGGCGCCAGTATGTTAGGACCCCTCCTGATAGCCTCAGCTAAAGGTTCAATTGCCAAGGTAAATAACAGCAGTGTAAGAGGACACCCCTGTTGACTACCCCTCCCAATATTAAAGTTATCTGACTTAGTACCGTTTATGATGACTGCCGCCTTAGGATCATTATACAACACCGCCACCCATTTGGAAAAAGTTGCCCCCAAACCAAAACACTCTAGGACCCTAAACAGATACAGCCATTCTACCTTGTCAAATGCCTTTTTTGTGGCTAGGGAGATCACCAAACCCGGGATCAATCTTTGCTGACATACCTGCACTATGTTCAGTACCCTCTTGATATTGTTGGAGGAACAACGGCCCTTAACAAAACCTATCTGATCTTCTTTTACAATATGGAGTAAAACCTTTTCCAACCTCAGAGCCAGCATCTTGGATAGCATTTTAAAATCTACATTCAACAGTGAAACTGGTCTGTATGAAGTACATTCTTTAGGGTCTTTCCCCTTCTTTAAAATGAGGGAGATATTAACCTCCTTAAGAGAAGGCGGCAGACAATCCCATATATATGAATAGTAAAACATCCCCAGAAGTGGCTCCACCAACATATTTATGAATTCATCATAGAATTCACTTGGGAATCCATCTGGCCCCAGTGCTTTGCCACCCTGGAGATGCCTTATTGCTTCCTGCACCATCATAGGCACATTCAACAGGGAAGTCTTTTCCGTGTTTATATTGGGGAGGTCTAGATTCTCAAAAAAAGGGACTGCATTCTCGCTGCACTGTGTTGACCTCCCTCCGAAGTATTTCCTAAATCTAACATTGATCTTCAACTAACGGGTAATGTTGCCAGCCTCTTCTCTAACAGACATAATAAATTGGAAAGTTTCTCTCCTCCTAGCCAGATATGCCAGATATCTACCTGGCTTATCTCCAAATTTAAACAATCTTTGTTTAGCAAAGGAGATCACTTTTTTAGCCATTTGTGTGTGCAATGTGTCGAGAGCTGCCCGGAGGGCTGTGACCCGCTGGAACTTGACCAGAGAGGGCCTATTATAATATGCTTCCTCAGCTATCTGCAACTGGGCCTCCAACATCCGTTGTTGTTCCTCCCTCTGCTTCCTTCTAGTTGCTGAATATGAAGTGATCAGGCCTCGTAAATATGCCTTAGTGGCCTCCCAAAGTATTGCCGGATTACTGGCTGAACACGAGTTGATATCCCAGAAGGCCCTGAACACTCTTCTGATGTACTCAACAAATTTGCTATCGCTTAACAGAAATGGGTCCATGCACCAGAGCCGTGCATCCATTCCACCACCCCTGACTTTAAAATCTAAATACACTGGCGCATGATCTGAGACAGCTATATTCCCAATTTTGCATGCCAACATTCTGTTCAAGCAGTCCAATGGCATAAAAAAAAATGTCAATTCACGTATGGCACTTGTGTGGGTTGGAGTAGAATGTAAAGTCTCTTCCATTAGAGTAAAGATGCCTCCACACATTCATTAGTCCCAACTCGTTACACATGTCCGCCAACTGCTTAGATTGCACAGGTCTATCTGCCAGGCCCCTTGGCACCCTGCTAATTATCTATTAGATAATTAAAATCCCCTCCTATGAGCGTGCAGCTCACCCCAAGACTCATTAATTTAGCAAATGCATCAATTAGAAATTTAAGAGGGTGCACCGGGGACAATACACACTCAAGACGCCATACATTTTCCCATGTATTCGGGCTTTAAGAACCGTCCATGTTTGTCCTTAATTTGCTCAATTATCTGGAAAGGGAGGTTCTTTCTTACCAATATAGCCACTCCTCAACTCTTAGAGCTGAAGAGGAAAAGAACACTCTGTCAGAACCCCCCTGCTGCAGTTTCAGATGTTCCTTATCAGTTAAATCAGTCTATTACAGTAGGGCGATGTCTACCCTTTCCCTCCTAAGGCTTGACAACATCTTTCTTTTAATAGGGGAATGACTCCCTTTTATATTCTAGGTGTACCACTTGCCATGGTTGTCCAGGGCAGCCCGTGGTTTCCCAAGAGGAGGAAGCTTATCTGAGGTGTGACGAGCGACAAAGACATTAACTCTATGAAGTCTAAAAACTACCCGTATAAAACTACAACTAAAAAGCTAATCACTACATTTAACTTAAGCAAACACCCAAATAACCCCCAATTCACTAGAGATCTTCCCCCTTGCCCACAGGGGGCACCTCCTAATCCTTGCTCCCATCCCAACTCCCTCTAGCTGAGGCTGTGCCCTAGCCCCAGGCAATTCACAAATGAAGAAACCGGTTATTTATATTCTGAGAGTTAACAATGGATGCCCATCCCCCCCAACTCGCCATAACCACAGATATAGCCAGGCCCAACACAAAAACAAAAGGACAGGAGTAGCAAAACAGCCCCAGCTAATACCCAAATGACCGATATATGAAATAACTCCAGTTTTACATCAAGCCAGTATGTATAAAGCAAACAACCACAAAAAAAAGGAGAGAGAGAAGAGAAAAAAGCGGCAATAAAAAAAATTTAAAAACCTCATATCATTGTCCGTAATGATGCCCCCTCCCTCCCCACCCAGACTCGAGTCCTTTAATTGAGACAATTCACAAAGTCCTTCGCCTTTTCTGCCGAGTCAAAATTATACACCGCCCCTCCATGAGCAAAACGCAACCCAGATGGGTACCTCAAGGAATATTGAATGTAACCCCCCCACACCTTACCAACCATCCCCAGGAGAAAAACTGTTCAAACTACCGGGGTGGCCCCTTTGGATTTAATGGGGCAGTAGCAGTTACTCTCGGAGTTTTCCAAACTCCCAGAGAAGATTGAAGCAGCAGTGGAACCACTGAGTGCCATGCTGAAAATCCACAAGCAGGAAATTCAACAGTCTCATTTGATGCCACAGAACTGCCTGCCAGTTCCCCTCACAATTGAATTCCCTATCACTAAAGCTCTCCCAGCCTGTTTCCTCCCCAGCTGTGCAGCAAAGCCAACCATGGTGCCACACCTTGGTTGTTGCCATCACCCTGAATTCTCCACCTGAGGGGTCGTCCCTCCCCCTAACAGTATCCACAGGGAGTGAGTAATAGAAACAAGGACTCAGCTGAGATCATACAATCAGCAGGATAATGGAGACTTTGGATAAACATGAATAATGCCTGATATATGTTCTGTGGGAAATGTGACATCTGATTAAAATACAGTTATAATCTTATTGCATTAGAAATTGACTAGGTGACTTAATGTGTATGGGTTTTTGCTAGGGTTCAGTCAGAGAATGACTGTGTACAATGATTATACCATCATAACCTGAACATGAATCTCCTGGTAGTTTGTCAAATTGAACCACAAAGCCCACTCTATGAGACATTACCCTCATCCTAACAACACTAACTATGCCTATAGGTTATACTCCTCCATCCTAGAAGTCTGGGGCTTTTGTCCCAGCAGCAGCCACAGTTTCCATTATGGCTCTGCTGAGTTCTCTAGTAGCTGGGATTTCCTCACCCCAGATTTAATTCCAGGAAAAAGTCTATTAACAACTAATCAGCTACCTGCCTGGTGGAAGATTATGCAAGCTCTCTCAACTTCATAGACCATTTCCACACTGTAGTGATTCTATGATTCTATGTGTTTCCCACTTCTGGATTTAATCAAAAAAGGGAAGATCCCAGCCATAGTTATGAACATAGAGTCTAGATGGGTTAAATCTCAATGAACATCTAAGGAGAGAAATTAGAATAATGAGAAATCCGATGCAGTAGAAAGAAAAGTTGTAACAAGGAACCACACATCAACTTTGAAATGTTTTCACGGAAGAGATTAGAAATAGCTTCCAAAGAACAGGACAGCTTCAAACTTCATGCTCCTTTGGATAAAGAGCTGAAATCAAACTACAATTGAAAATAAAAACATATATTGTATGAATGTGAAAAAAAAGTAGTGAAGACAAATGCATACACAATGCAATGGCTTCAGCAGGAGATGCTGATCAGGAAGAGTGCCGAGCAGAGAAGCTCAAGCAATCAAGTAGCCTCTCTGTGTGAAAAAAAAGGTGTTTTTGTCGAAAGAAAAAGGCTGAATGGAGAGAGAAGTTATTTTTGCAAACAGATGTGAACTACGTGGATAATCCTGTGCAAACAAAGAGGTTTTCTAGTTCAACCTTAATTTTCCTTTATATTTGTAAAGACCTGATGCTAATGGAATAAAGAATCTCTCTTTCATGATCTTTGGGCAATCATAATGGAGAATGGTGAATCTAAATCACAGGGGATGCAATTGTTACATGCCTGAACTAGGCAATCAAATGGATTTAGGGCTGTCAGAGTCAATTTCCATTAAAGTAGGAACAACAGAGAGCTTAAAATATACAATTAATATAATTGAACCTGAGAATGCCTCGAGCAAGTACAAATTCTTAAGAGTGAATGTTCAAGAAAACACCTACATGACGGTTAACTTCAGTGTTGTGGAAAAAAAAAGGATATTCTACCAGAACAGTTTCTCTTGCACTCATCAGGACAACTCAAGACTACCAATGTACAGGGAAAACAATGTTTATACCATGTCAGAAGAGAGTACTGATTGGTTGAGGCATTGCCATGGAGAATGCACCAGTTAATGTTGACTGACAGTTAACTACCAAGCTTTGTTTACAATATAAAGCAGGTCACTTGACTATGGTTGTCAGCATAATTCTTTACACACAGTTTAATTTTACAAATGTTTTCCAGTCAGAGTCAATTCTAATGTTGGAGACTGTGTTATGAATTTTGCAAGTATAGCCTAGTTGAGTACAGTCAGTAATTTACATCATCCAAAGCAATACACTGTTTGAGCTATATGGACCACATCTCCAGCATTATAGAAGATGTACTGAAGCAACACTGCTTGGTACTTTAGACATTAAGTCTTAAACCTGTGATTTTTATCAACAAGAAGATTGCTGAAACCAGGTGCATGAGAATGCTACAATCTGCAAGCTCCCCTCCACGGTGGCTCTGTGGTTAGCACTGCTGTCTCACAACACAAGACCTGCGTTCAATTCCAGCCTCGGCGATTGTCTGTGTGGAGTTTACGCATTCTCGCAGGGTCGGCATAGGTTTACTCTGAGTGCTCTGGTTTCCTCCCACCGTCCAAAGGTGTGCAGATTAGGTGGATTGGCCATGCAAAATTGCCCAATGTGTCCAGGGATGTGTAAAATTAGGTGGATTAGCCGTGGGAAATGCAGGGTTACTGGGATAGGGTGGGGGTGAGAGTCAGGGTGGGATGCTCTTCAGAGAGTTGGTGTGAACATGTTGGTCCAAATGGCCTGTTTTCACACTGTAGGGATTCTATGCTGGACGTAATCAAATCACATATAATCCCCATTTTGAACTTGCCATTCAGTAAAATTCCTGGAACTCCCTACCTAACAGCAATGTGGGTGTATCTATGCCAAAATAACTGAAATAATTCAAGATAATGGGTCACAAGCACCTCTCAAGGGTAATTAAGGATCAGTAATAAATAGTGGCACTGCCTGTGCTATCCCAATCCTATGAAGGAATAAAAACTTGATATTACGTGATTAAGAATGTAAGTTCAGTGTTACTTTCAGTTAAGAATGAGAACCTTGTTGTCTTAATGAAAAATTAGTAGTGCTTATCCCTTGAAAGCCATTCAAGCAATCACTAAATAGTGCTTTACTTACCAGCCTCGGTTCCTGCAATCAAAAGATATTACTCCATTTCCATCTGGCATCCATTTTATACCTGAGAAATATAGCAAAAACATTGGATAATGACTGCCATTTACCAAGCAGCTATTGGACTGAATCACAAAGTAGTATGATGTGTAATCTTTCTCACCATCTCATTCTCTAGCTTTCCTCCTCCCTCATTTCAGCCATAACTTTTAGATACAAAGAATTTATAAAAATAACTATTAATTAATACAAAACGTGAGTATTTCATGACTTACTAAGGTAGTTTGCTAGACAGCAAGCTCCACTACTTCTGGAATTATCACAGTTGTGAAAAGATTTTATCAAAGCTATTCAAAGTCCTGATTTTATCAAATGGATGAAACCAATGTTACATGAAAGCACTCATCAGATTTCTGTATTTAACAAGAAAACAGTTATTCATTGCAAACAAATTTTTAAAAATGGATTGCAGAAAGGAAACACAAATTACTAAGTTACCCCTGTGGAGTATGAGCACTGGTATGTCCTCAACTCCATCGGGGAGATGGTGTTAGCCATCTTGGAATGGCAGAAAGCAGGGAGTAGTGGTAAGAGAGTCCTTCTCAGGATGGCAGCTGGTGACAAGTGGTGTTCCGCAAGGCTCAGTGTTGGGATTGCACTTTTCACTTTATATACTAACGATATAGGTGAAGGAACTGAAGGCTTTCTAGCTATGTTTACAGAAAATACAAAGATAGGTTGAGGGACAGGTAGCATTGAGGAGTTGGGGAGACTGCAGATGGATTTGGACAGGTTAGGAGAGTGGGCAAAAAAGTGGCAGATGGAGTACAACTTGGGAATGTGTGAGGTTATGCACTTCTGTAGGAAGAAGAGGCATGGACTATTTTCTAAATAGGGAGAAAATTCAGAAGTCTGAAGTGCAAAGAAACTTGGGAGTTCTAGACAAGTATTGTCTCAAAATAAACTTGCAAGTTGAGTCAGTGGTTAGGAAGGCAAATTAAATGATAGCATTTATTTTGAGAGGAGTTGAATATAAAAGCAGGGATGTACTTCTGAGGTTCTAAAAGGCTCTGGTCAGACCACACGTAGAGTATTGTGTGCAGTTTTGGGCCCCATATCTCAGAAAGGATGTATTGGCCCTGAAGCATGTTCAGAGGCGGTTCACAAAAATGGTCCCAGAAATGAAAAGCCGAACATATGAGGAATGTTTGAGGACTCTGGGTTTATACACGATGGAGTTTAGAAGGATGAGGGGGGGGGGATCTAATTGAAACACACAGAATACTGAATGCCCTGGACAGAGTAGATGTTGGGAAGACGTTTCCATTGGTAGGAGAGACTAGGACCCAAAAACATAGCCTTAGAGTAAAGGGAAGACCTTTAGAACAGAGATAAGGAGAAACTTCTTCAGCTAGAGGGTGGTGAATCTATGGAATTCATTGCCACAGAAGGCTGTAGAGGCCAAGTCATTGAGTATATTTAATATTGAGATAGATAGGTTCAAGGGGATCAAGGGTTATGAGGAGAAAGTGGGAGTTGAGAAACTTCTCAACCATGATTGAATGGTGATGCAGACTTGATTGGCTGAATGGCCTATTTTTTGCTCCTATGTTTTATGGTCCAGTGGAAATTGCTAAACTCATGACCAACAATGGAGACTGAATCAACCCCATCCCTCCTCTCCATAATATATTTTTACTTAAGCGCTGTAGACAATGTAAGCATCCACTCTTTACTTTTCCTCTGCATTCCACCACTGATGACAAGTTGAAACATACTCCAAAACAATGAGTTGGTCAAGCAGAAGACAGCCTGATGATGACAGACTTTTATGAGTTTATACTGACAATGTCCAGCTCAAATACTGACCCTGCATAATTTAAAGGATGGCACAGAAGTGGGATGCAAGTGTTGAGATGTGAGGAATGAGAACCTGCAATCATGTCAAGGGGAAAGGCACAAGTCAGGACTGCATGGCAAGTTTGGTGGGACTCAGATGAGGACTTTGATGGGACAAGAATCAGAAAAAGGCTGATGGGTATGTACAATGAAATGTTTAATGCATTGGAAGCCATGAGAGGTGGCTTGAGAAGGAGCAGTGCTTATTACAGTGCAGGAACAGCACGAAACATTTACCTGGAAACATTGGGAGGAGCAGGAGCATGACAGGTATAACAGCATAAATGTTGCTATCATGATAGGTTCATTCATCGGGGAAACATTGCTCATCCAAGACAGGACATCAAAAACTGTTATTCTGTTGGACTGTTGTGATGCCCTAGAATCTCCTTTGAACACTGGTATCAGTAACCATAATGAGCTTGCATTAGAGCAGTGTGAGCTGGCACTGCAGAAAACTGACTTTTCTTAACTTTTTGTTTGAGCCTGTACTGTGGCACTCAAGCTTATTGTAGAGGTTGCTGGCTGCTGTGGAAGCTGAAACATTAGACATCAGATGCTGCATCATGGTTGGATGTACAAATGTGTTAACAAAACAAATGATAAGGGATAGTCAGCAAGGTTTTATGCAAAGAAAGTAGTATCTCGCAAACTTGATTGAGTTTTTTGAGGAAGTTACTAAAATGATTGAGGGCTGAGCAGTAGATGTTACTTACTTAGACTTAAATAAGGACTTCAACAAGGTTCTGCATGGTAGACTAACTTGGAAAGTTAGGCCATATGGGATTCAGGATAATTGGCTTAACGAGAGGTGAGAGAGTTGTGATTTTCAGACTGGAGGCCTGTCACCAGCAATGTTCCACAGGGATCAGTTCTGGGTCCTCTTTTGTTTGTCATTTATATAAATGATTTGGATGAGAATATAGAAGGCGTGGTTAGTAAGTTTGTGGACGACACCAAAATTGGTGGCATCGCAGACAGTGAAGAAGGTTTTTTAAGATTACAAAACGATCTTGATCAAATGGTTAAATGGGCTGAAGAATGGCAGATGGAGTTCAATCTGGATAAATGTGAGGTATGCTGTGGTTCTGTTCGCCGAGCTGGAAGTTTTTGTTGCAAACGTTTCGTCCCCTGTCTAGTTGACATCCTCAGTGCTTGGGAGCCTCCTGTGAAGCGCTTCTGTGATGTTTCCTCCGGCATTTATAGTGGCCTGTCCCTGCCGCTTCCGGTTGACAGTTTCAGATGTCTGCTGTAGTGGCCGGTATATTGGGTCCAGGTCGATGTGTTTGTTGATGGAGTTTGTGGATGAGTGCCATGCTTCTAGGAATTCCATGGCTGTTCCCTGGCTGTTCTTTGTTTGGCTTGCCCTATAATGGTAGTGTTGTCCTAGTCAAATTCATGTTGCTTGTCGTCTGCGTGTGTGGCTACTAGGGATAGCTGGTCGTGTCGTTTTGTGGCTAGTTGATGTTCGTGGATGCGGATCGTTAGCTGTCTTCCTGTTTGTCCTATATAGTGTTTTGTGCAGTCCTTGCATGGGATTTTGTACACTACGTTAGTTTTGCTCATGCTGGGTATCGGGTCCTTCGTCTGACAGCCAGACTACTGCGACCACTCGGACTTATAACGGCACACAAACCAACAGCCACTCTCAGACAACAACTCACCAAAACGAAGGACCCGATACCCAGCATGAGCAAAACTAACGTAGTGTACAAAATCCCATGCAAGGACTGCACAAAACACTATATAGGACAAACAGGAAGACAGCTAACGATCCACATCCATGAACATCAACTAGCCACGAAATGACACGACCAGCTATCCCTAGTAGCCACACACGCAGACGACAAGCAACATGAATTTGACTGCGACAACACTACCATTATAGGGCAAGCGAAACAAAGAACAGCCAGGGAATTCCTGGAAGCTTGGCACTCATCCACAAACTCCATCAACAAACACATCGACCTGGACCCAATATACCGGCCACTACAGCGGACAGCTGAAACTGACAACCGGAAGCGGCAGGGACAGGCCACTATAAATGCCGGAGAAAACATCACAGAAGCGCTTCACAGGAGGCTCCCAAGCACTGAGGATGTCACCTAGACAGGGGACGAAACGTTTGCAACAAAAACTTCCAGCTCGGCGAACAGAGCCACAGCAACGAGCACCCGAGCTACAAATCTTCTCACAAATGTGAGGTATTGCATTTTGGTACAACAAACAGGGGTAGGACTTAGACAATAGATTGGATGGTCTTGGGTAGTTTGGCAAAGCAAAGGGAACTAATTCTTTGACGTTTACATCACATAATAGTCAGGGTGGTTAAAAAGGTGGTTAGCACGGTTACCTCATTGCTGAGTCCTTTGAGTATAGGAATTGGGAAGTCATGTTGAGATTGTACAGGATATTGGTAAATCATCTTCTGGAGTACTGCATCCAATTCTGTTGCTCAGTAAGAGGAATGATATTGTTTAGCTGGAGAGGGTTCCAAAGAGATCTACCAGGATGTTATCAGTTTGGAAGGTTTGAATTATAAAGAAAGGCTAGATAGGCTGGGACTTTTTTATACTGGTTGAGAGGTAACCTTATAGAAATTTATAAAATCATGAATGGTACAGATAGGGTTAATGATTTCCATAGGATGGGAGATTTCAAGACAAGGGGACACATTTTTATGGAGGGAGGAGAGAGATTTAAAAAAGACATAAGGGGCAAATTTGTTTACAGAGTGTGACTTGCATATGGAATGAACTTCCTGAGGAAATGATTTGGATGTGAGCATAAGAGGTGTAGTTATTAAATTTGCAGATGACACCAAAATTGGAGGTGTAGTGGACAGTGAAGGTGGTTATCTCAGATTACAATGGGATCTAGACCAGATGGGCCAATGGGCTGAGAAGTGACAGATGGAGTTTAATTTAGATAAATGCGAGGTGCTGCATTTTGGGAAAGCAAAGCTTAATAGGACTTACACACTTAATGGTAAGGTCCGAGGGAGTGTTGCTGAACAAAGACACCTTGGAGTGCAGGCTCATAGCTCCTTGAAAGTGGAGTCACAGGTAGATAGGATAGTGAAGAAGGCATTTGGTATGCTTTCCTTTATCGGTCAGAGTATTGAGTACAGGAGTTGGGAGGTCATATTGCAGCTGTGCAGGACGTTGGTTAGGCCACTGTTGGAATATTGCGTGCAATTCTGGTCTCCTTCCTATCGGAAAGATGTTGTGAAACTTGAAAGGGTTCAGAAAAGGTTTACAAGGATGTTGCCAGGGTTGGAGGATTTGAGCTATAGGGAGAGGCTGAACAGGCTGGGGCTGTTTTCTCTGGCACGTCAGAGGCTGAGAGGTGACCTTATAGAGGTTTATAAAATCATGAGGGGCATGGATAGGATAAACAGACAGTCTTTTCCCTGGGGTAGGGGAATCTAGAACTAGAGGGCATAGGTTTAGGTTGAGAGGGGAAAGATATAAAAGAGACCTAAGGGGCAACCTTTTCACATAGAATGTGGTACATGTATGGAATGAGCTGCCAGAGGAAGTGGTGGAGGCTAGTACAATTACAACATTGGAAAGGCACCTGGATAGGTATATGAATAGGAAGGAAGGATTTGGAGGGATATGGGCCAGGTGCTGGCAGGTGGGACTACATTGGGTTAGTATATCTGGTTAGCATGGACAAGTCAGACCAAAGGGTCTGTTTCCGTGCTGTACATCTCTATGACTATCAGTGGTGGATGCTAGTACAATTATAATGTTTAAAAGACATTTGGATAAGTACATGAATAGGAAAGGTTGGAGGGATATGAGCTCAGAGCAGGCAAGTGAGACTAGTTTAGTTTAAGATTATGGTCAGCATGGACTGGTTGGACTGAAAGGTCAGTTTCCGTTTTTTATGTCTGAAAGATTGGATTCAGATCAAGTTGGTCCCAAACAATTGTTCCTTCATATTGACCACAGGCTTCCAACGCATTAAGCATTTCATAGTACATACCCATCAGCCTTTTTTTATTTCATGTCCCATCAAAGTCCTCACCTCAGTCCCACAAAATAGACATCCAGCTCTGATCTGCACCTGTACCCTTGACATGGTTGCAGGTTACTCATTCCTTGCATCGAAACACTTGCAGATCTCACCTCTATGCTATCCTCTAAATGATGCAGGGTCAGTATTTGAGCTAGTGGTTGTCAGTTTAAAATTGTAACAGTTTGTTATCATCAGGCTGTCTTCTGCGTGGTCATTTAATTGTTTTGGGGTACCTATAAATTTGTCATTTCCAAAATCAAATTGGATAACTAACCAAGAAGAAACAAAATGCAGTGCTTTGGGACAAAGTTAGGAGAGAACACCTAGCTAAATCGCCATGGCAAAGGACCATAGACACAGTAGTCAAATGGCCTCTCACTCTATACTTTAACATTTCATGACTCTCTATGGTTCATGCCTAGTGGCTCAATGCTGCCACTAGCAATCTCTCTGGCATCTTCTGGGATTTATACCATCAGTTCTTTCCTGATTCTGGAATTGTAAAAGACTAACACAGATATATAATTTGCAAGATACAAAATGAGGTTCTGGTTAGGAGGGTCATTACACATAAATCCAAATTCTCCATTCCTTTGTTTGTGAATGCAATCCATTCAAAAATATTAGCATCAGTTTTTTGTGGAATTTTAATGTGTTTACCAGGATAAAGTCTAAAGAAACCCGTGGAACTTCCAAAATATTGCCAGGTGAGAGTTGGATCTTTCATAAAGTTTTCCGAAAAGACTGCGTTTAATGCTTCTGACCAGTACGCTCCATTCAAAATGTCAGGATCTGTAGAAAGAGTAAATGATAAGATACTGATGTGCATTTCTATCACACTGCATTGTTGAGTGATTCATACTGGACTTTTATTATGATCATTCTCACTGTGACATAAGATTGTGGAGCAATGCAAAGTGAAGGTGAAGAATATTGTTTTGTTTCTATTTGTGGGTGGCACAGTAGTTAGCACTGCTGCCTCACAGCGCCAGAGACCCGGGTTCAATTCCCGCCTCAGGCGACTGACTGTGTGGAGTTTGCACGTTCTCCCAGTGTCTGCGTGGGTTTCCTCCGGGTGCTCCGGTTTCCTCCCACAGTCCAAAAATGTGCAGGTCAGGTGAATTGGCCATGCTAAATTGCCCGTAGTGTTAGGTAAGGGGTAAATGTAGGGGTATGGGTGGGTTGCGCTTCGGCGGGGCGGTGTGGACTTGTTGGGCCGAAGGGCCTGTTTCCACACTAAGTAATCTAATCTAATCTAAAAAGTGTGACAGATTTCAGTCAACCTTCACTATTCAAAATTCCATCTTATAACTCATGAGGGTTGCTGAAATTTCTCCAATGGTACAGCAATGATAGGTAGCCTGTTATTCAATTCAATGACATTTTCTTCCTTTCTGCTCTATTTTACTAAATTGTGCTTTCAGTGTATTTATTTTGGAAGCATTACATCAGTTGGCTCATTTGACAATAAAGGACTGAACGCTATAAAATTTGGAGTGTGGACAATACACATATTATACAGGAACGCTGTTACTCTTATTTCAAAAATATGCACAATATACATGCGGCTGACGGTTCTGTATAAATACAGAAAGAAATTCTCTATGGCTTCATGAGCTTGTGCATCACTGCTGCTAAAAGATTCCTCATATCAGAAAGTATTGCTCTGATGTGTTGGCTACACAATTTATCCAACATTATCTTTTTTCCAGCAAAAAATTTGGTTTATTTAAACTTTGTATCAAATATTTGACTAGTCAGTGGACAGTGATATTGAAATGTTTCACTAAAAGTGAACCACTTTCAATCACGATAATAACTCCAGAAATTCACAGCAAATCTGACAGAGACTACCTTGGGTACTTGAAAGCTGATGTTAACCAAGAAGTGGTATCAGTCACATTCTCTACCTTTGACCATTCCAGCTAGACAGCAGAGAAAACATTTCACTCATCCATTTCAGTAAGGTTATTGCAACATGAAAATAAGAACTGATGTAGTGCAGATGTCCTGTCACTAGATGACAGTAACATATTTATGAAATATACACTTGAAGAATCTTGATGTTGCTCAGACAGTTTTTGGGGAAAAGATATTTACATTGCTGTGTGTTTTTTTAAAACTTATATAATGTAAATTTGAAATTGACCAATGGATTAATGATTGCTTGAACATATTTTGAAGTTTTAATTATGATGCTGATTTCATTGTATTGGGTAGAAATTGTGTTCAGACTACTTAGAGTCTCAAATTAGGCTCTTAGAATGCAAGTTAGATGCTGGAGGCCCAAGCTTCTTGTGATATTTCTGCTTAGGCCTCAACATTAATTTCAGAAAGCAGGAGGTCCAGAGGCTGTTCTACCATATTTCCTTACCATTTTGCATTGGATAGGATGGGAAGAGAAAGAAGAAAGTTGGCAAACAGAGTAGTAGCTACCCTCAAGAGGACAGAGGAGCTAGGAACAGCAGTAAATGATTAAAAGAAAACAAATCCATCAACACCCGAAATTAGAAATGATAAATAGCATACTAAGGAACAAACTTGTTTACCTTACCTTTATTATACACATTAGTTGGGACTTGTATGTTACTGAGAGAGGTGTTCACAGGCAAATTGTTGAAATGTTCATTTACTTCCAAAATAAACTCATTTCCAAGCTCTACGTAATTCCCATTTTCGTCTCTCTCATTGATCAGCACAGAATTATAATAATCAAACTGCAGGAAATAGAAGAAATGTTTGTTAATGCAAACCAATGGATAACTTGTTGCTGTAATTTCACTATTCAGTTGGTAAAAGCCACATTTGGAACTCATACAATAGCTCAAATTGCTGGATGCTGATCAGAAGCAGGAATTTAGATAATCTTTCTCCTCATCAGCTCAACGCTCTGAAGGAACACGGTGTGTTTCAACTAATTCACTATGGATCATAGATTGAACCTGGCCTGTATATAACTAACCTATGCAATTGATAAATTTACTTCATTTTTGTATACGAGCAACAATATCCTCATGTTATGTAGAGATTTGACAAGTCAAAGATGGGGAATGCAGTGAAAAAGTGAAAGAAGTCACAGGACACAAGATCCTTGAAGGCCTTCAAAGATGAAGATTGTATTTAATGGAGGTGAAAGGTTTTTGCTTCCTTGCTAGTGAGCTGGTAAGAGCCCTTTCCCCTGGTAGACCCCAAAAATTAAGTACCATTCAAGAACTTAATCCAATAGTGGTTGACCTTCCTTGGAATCAAAGACCCTATTGGTGGAGCTCCCACCAGTAGAGACCTACCAGGCAATCACTATTTGTATGACACCCACCTGAGATCTGTGATTGTTGTTGGGTGTCAGCAGATGAGTGATGGGCCGGAGAGGGATTCATGGACCTGGTAATGTAACAGTGATAGTAAGGGGTGGTTCTCAGTAGGCTTAACTCTGTGCCGAGTGTCTGGAGAAAACATTAATTATATTTGAATGAGATGACGCTACTCCCTCAAACCCTGATTATCTGGAAGTCTGCAAGAAATCCTACACAGATTGGTTGATTTGGTCCCTGCAAAGTAAATTCCTTATGCCGTTCAGGTAATACCAGTACAATATGTTCCTTAAGTGGAGGTTAATTGAGATAAATAAAATTGAGATATAAATCAGCCATTTTCAATTTGGGAAGTGGTACAGGTTTGAGGGATTGAATGGCCTATTTCTATTCATATCCTCCTTAGTGATTCAAGAGTAACTCTCTTGCCTGAGTCAGTAAGTTGTGGGTTTACAACACTCCAACGGCTTGAACACTTTGGTGTGTACTGAATGGTGCATTGCCTTTTGAATGTTATGCTAAACAGAGGATTCATCAGCCCTCGAGTGACCTTAGAAAAGGTCTTAGGCCAACTTTGTTCTTCAACTGATACCACTAAACCTATTTGGTCACTATCTCAATTATTGAAACTTAAGATTCTCAGGGGACTTATCATGGATAGATGTAGAAAGGTTATTTCCCCTTGTGGGAGAGTTGAAAACAAGAAGGCACAATTTCATAATAAGGGGTCATACAATTAAGACAGAGGAGGAAGAATCTGGTTTCTCAGGCAGTAGTGAATCTGTCGAATTCTTTACCACTGAGGACTGTCGAGGCTGAGTCATTAAGCATTTTCAAGGCTGAGATAGAGTTTTGATCAATAAGGGAATTAAGGGTTATATGAAAAGACAGGAAAGTGGAATTGAGTTTTATCAAATAAGCCATGATTTCATGAAAATGCAGAGCAGGCTCAATGGGCTGAATGGCTGTCTTTGCTCCTGCATCTTCTGGTCTTTATCCTGGAACCAGCCTGAAATTAAGCCAGTCTGTTCACAATCTTTGTCTCAAATTTGATTCAGAGATGAGCTCACATCCATGCCATCACAGCTTATTTTCAGTTCCATGACATTACTCAATTTCAACTCTGGCCTCAATCAAACTGTTGCTGAAACCTCATACACCTTCCTTCTCTGTAGAATCTATCATCCTAATGCACTTCTGGCTGGTCTGATACATTCTACCCTCCATAAACTTGAAGCCATCCAAAACTAAGTGTCTTGTCTCTTGTCAATCTGTTTATTAGCATAATGCGTGCTGGGATACATTGGTTCCTCGTCAAGAAAGCTCTTGGATTTTAAAATTCTAATTGTTATTTTCTAAACACTCCATGGCTTTGTTCTTCCCTAACTCTGCCATCCCACCTGCCTTACTTCTAGCCTGTTATGCATTTACAATTATAATTGCTCCATAGTTGGTAACAAGGCAGCATCAGGAGGTGGAGAAGTCAACATTTCAGGTATAACTCTCCTTCAGGACTAGGGGTGGGTGCAACAGAAGTTGCATATAAAGCAGAGGTGGTGGAGGTGGGGTGGGGGTGTGCTCAGGGTGTTGAGGTAGGGATAGGTGAACACAAGTAAAGGGTATGACCTGGATGGTTAATGGAAGGAATGAATCTAGTTGGTAACTGGAAGGAAGGGTCAATCAGAGGAATGGAAAGAAGTGGGGAGGGCTGGAAAGAGAGTTGGGGATGGGAAGGGAGGTTATTTGAAATTGGAGAATTCATTCCTCCTATTGACCAACTATATCATACCCTCTACCTGTGTTCACCTATCCTTACCTCACCATCTCGCCTCCCCTCCTCCCCCCCCCCCCCCCCCCCTCACCTTTATATGCAGCTCCTCTTACACACCCCCAGACCTGAAGGGTTACACCCAAAACATTGACTTCTCCACCTTCTGATGCTGCCTGGCTTCTTCTAGCCTCCTGATTGTCTACCTTGGATAAGAGCATCTGCAGTTTTTTTGTCTCTAACCGTACTTGGTGGCTGTCAATGTGACAAAATACTGTGCTTGCACCTTTAAGGGCAGCATTTTAAACTACTGTCAATCACTGCATACCTCCAGAAAGAATATTAGTATTAGTCTATTCATGTGACTGTTGTTGAAGATCAGCCATCTCAACTGCAGGAGATCCTAAGGATAGTGCCCTAGGCCTAACCATCTTCAGCTGCTTCCTCAATGACCTTCCTTCCACAATAAACGTGAGATGTGGAGATGTTCACTGATGATTGCACGGTGTTCAGCACATTATGACTTCTCAAATACTGAAGCAGTCCATGTTCAAATGCAACAAGACTTGGACAATATCCAGGTTTAGGTTGGCATCACACAACTGCCAGGCAATAATCATCTACAACAAGAATCTAATCACTGCTTCTTGACATTCCATGGCATTACAATTGCTGAATCGTCCCCAAACAATGGCCTGGAGCTTACCATTGACCAGAAATTCAGCCGAAATAACCAAACAAATACAGTGGCTACAGGAGCAGATCAGAGGCTAGGAATCCTGCAGAGAGTAACTTATCTTCTGACTCCCAAAAACCTGTCCATCATATACAAGACACAAGTCATGAATATCACGGAATGCTCCCATTTGCTCAGATGAATGCAGCTCCAACAACATTCAAGATGCTTGACATCATCCAGGAAAAAAGCTGCCCACTCAATTAGCACCAAATCCATAAACCTTCACTCCTTTAATCATTGATTCTCAATAGTAGCAGTGTGTACTGTCTACAAGATGCACAGCAGAAATTCACCAATACTCCTCAAACAATATTTCCCAAGCCCATCTAGAAAGACAAGGGCAGCAGATACATGGGAACACCAGCACCTGCAAGTCCCTCTCTGAGCTACTCACTATCTTGACTTGGAAATATATTGGGAGAATGTGAGGACTGCAAATGCTGGAGATCAGAGTCAAGAGTGTGGTGCTGGGAAAGCACAACAGGTCAGGCAACATCCGAGGAGCAGAAGAATTGATGAGGAATTCTGATGAAGGGCTTATGCCTAAAACATCAATTCTCCTGATCCTTGAATGCTGCCTGACCCGCTGTGCATTTCTAGCACCACACTCTCGACTTGGAAATATACTGCCATTCCTTCAGGTTGACTAGGTCAAAATCCTGGAAATCTCTCCCTCATGGCATTGTGGGTCTACCTGTACCAAATGGACTGCAGTAATTCAAGGCAGTACCACAGTTGCACTTTCTCAAGAGCAACTAGGGATAGGAAATAAATACTGTGACATCCAATGGCTACATCCACATGACATATTATTCAGTCGGAAGCAGCAGCGATAGAGATCAGATGTACTTGACTTGGTTCCCAGTGAAGTCTCTAAAAATGGTCTAACTTTCAAATAAAAAGACACATTGTTGTTTAACCAGTCCTTGTGTATGGTTTGTACATCTACGTCTAAGAGAATAATGTAACAGTGCCTTCAGTTGTCTAGCTCCCAAGATCAGGGTTTCTTCCCGATATCGCTGTAGCTCTGAAAAGAGGCATCAATTTAATAATTAAGATTATAATTAATGGTGTAAATAAAAAACATTAAAGTTGGCAGGCAGTTGGTCTGTGGCAGCTGCAGATTGTGAAAAATTCTAGACAGCAGAGTGATCCAAGGAAAATAGGTCTCCATGAATCAACAACCTTTTGCTCAGAGTTTGAGAGCTAGAGGTTGAGCTGCAGAAAATGACATCGGGGAGCGGAAGCACTTTATTCCAGAAGGTGGTCACGCCTCTTAGGATAGTGTTATCTGATTTGGTCAAGTAGTCAATCACTGGACGTATGACAGCAAGTGAGGTGGGTATGGGGATTCAGCATGTAAAAGGGAAAGAGCCTAAAATAAGTCTCAATGTTTGAGATTTTTGCAGCTTGTATCAATTAAATTTTCAGCTGCAGGGTGGATGAACAAACTGACCAGGACGCTATCATTCAGAAAGTGACTGAAGTGGGGAAGTTACTAGGAATATAGTGAAAGTAGGCAACAGTATAGTTAGGGGGTTTAACACAATTCTCTGCATCTGAGACAGACTGCCCAGAGAGCTGTGTTGTCTACACAGTGCCAGGCTTCTAAACTTCTGCTCTGGACTGCAGAGAAATAGAATTTGGAGGGGATTGCTCATGGTCCATTTGGACATCAAGAATATTAGTAGAACTCAGAAAGCATCAATAAGCAGCTAACTTGGAATGTGCTACATTTGATGGAGGTGGTAATAGAATCAAAGGCCCAAGTCTTCCAAACAGTAAGGAGGTGGGTGTGCTTACATGTGACTATAAATTCACCTATTCACTTATGCTGAAATCTTTGCACTTTCCAGTCCTTGCTCCAGTTTGAATCCAGTAGTGAGCAGAGTCAGGAAGCCAAATGGTGATTGTGATTCCAGCAAAGTTATAAATCCCTGTTTTACCATGAACAGAAGGCAAATCCCTTAAGATCTGTCTTCAGTTCAGTAACTCGTGGTTTTTAAAATTATGAAACTGTTAACCTCAAACTCCATCACCGATATCCTTGACAATTTTCACAACTCTTCAATTCCTGGCAATTCTCAACCCCTCTCTCCACTTAACAGTTCCTCAGCAAAGGTGCACAGTACTCCAATTATGCTCAGATCCCAACAGCCCCCGACAATGTTTATCATATCCTTCATATCTAGGCAACAATCACCCCCTGACAATGTTCACCCTTGTCTATTACCCATTGACCTAATTTACTGCTTCCCTCAGTTTCACCCCAACACTTACCCCAAACAGACAACGCTGATGTCATGGCTCACCATCCCCTTCCATCCTAAGCAATTTTCATTTTTCCTCCTGCCTATCCAACAGTGCTGACTCTTCTGACATTAGCTGATAGAAGCCAGGGAAAGGTGAGTTGAGAGGGGATGACAAGCTTTGCTGGAAGGGAGTGAGAGTTGTTGGGAGGAAGGTAAATCTTGCTGGAGGTAGCAGGGTAGTAAATATTGCATTGTGCAGGAGTGGTGAGCATTTCTCAAAGTGGAATGGATTTTTTTGGAAGTAGAATGAGCATTCCTAACAAGCCACAGGAAGGAGGGTTGGTGAGCATTCCGGGCACAGGAAAAGATTGAACATTGTGTAGAGATGGTGGACATTGGACGTTGACTGATTTGGGGTAAACATTGCCAAGAAATGGTGGTTGGGGGGGGTGGAAGTGGTGAACATTGTGAGGAAGCAATGAGCATTGTCGCGAAGCAGGCTGTTGAGTACTTCTGGGTCAATTTTGTCACAAATATTGTAGGCATTTTGAGAAGGAGATGAACATTGCTGAGGAAGCGTGTGAACATTGTCTGGAGTATGATTTACATTGTTTAGGCTGTTTGAACATTGTAGGGATTGGGGTATAGGTAATATCAGGCACATTGCAGGCAGTAGGTGAGCATTGCCAAGAGGGGAGTGAGCTGGATTCAGCAGGTCTTACATATACAAGAAATGGTCTTAAGCAAATCTATATTAGAAAGTTATAATGGACCAGGCCAGATCCCCTCAAAGCATTTCAAGAAAGTAGCCCAGACCCTAACTTTGCGAGTTGTTTTCAGCAGGTGCAACACAAATATTCCAGGAGGGATGCAGTTGGTCACTTAGGTTGAAACAAAAGAGAACTTATTTAGAAGATTATCGAATGAAACACAAAAGAGAAGAGAATACTGAATAATTTAACCAACCAAAAACCCAACAGATCACCCCAACTTAATGATGCTGTTCCAAGTACTTGCAACAATCCCCACAAACACCCCTTGGCACAAAAGGTAAAATCAAACACAAGGTCTTACAGGAGTGATGTCAGAGAGATAGGAGGATCAGCATGGACCTGTTTATTTGGCTTCAGCAGTTTTTACAAACGGCTGACTGCTTTCAGTGAATAGCCAGACTGCCAAAAACCAAATCAAACCAGAGAAAAGTTGAGCTGGCAGAACTGGCCACTCCCCTTTCAGTGTACAAGTGTTTTTTTAAACCAGAAAGCCTTTTGCCTGAGGCAGCATCTGTTAACTATAATCAAATCGGTCTTAAAGCCCATTCAAGCCCAGACCTTTCTAAACCTATGTTTTTACGACCTCCTGAGAAAAAAAACTAAGCACAACATAACCTTCTTAAAGGAGCAGCATCATCACACTCCCACATGAATCATCAATATTCAAAGATGGATGCATTTAAAATACCTTAACATTAAACTGTTAATACATTACAACACACACATACATTACATTGACTACAAACATGCATGACTTTGTTTCGCTTCAGTCTGTTTTAATCCTGCCATTGAACACCTGTTTCTCATTCATGTCTTGATAATGCATCAGCAAACATGTTTTCTTGTCCTGCCACATGCATAATTTTCAAATTGAATGTCTGTAATAACAAACTCCACCTAAACAAGCATTTTTGTCTTTAAATTTCTCCACAAACTTGAATGGGTTATGTTGGTGTACATGATTGTCTCAGATGTGTTACTGGTAAATTAAACATTGAAATGTTATAATGCCAACACCAAGCTCAAAGTCTTTTTTCTCAACTGTTGAATATTTCTGCTGATGAATGTTCAATTATCCGATAGGTCTTTCTATCTTCTTGTGGTGTTCCGACACCCACATCACTCATCAGTAGTCAGCTTGAATGGCTTTGCGTAATTAGGTGTGGCTAACACAGGGGCAATGGTTAACACAGCTTTCAGGCTGTGAAATGCCATCTGACAGTTCGCCGTCACTGAAACTTCTTGGCTTTCTTTAACAATTCAGTGAGTGGAGCAGCCACACTGCTAAAATTTGGTATGAGTTTGATAAAATTCACTCAATCCCAGGAATCGTAGTACTACTCTTTTTGGTGATGGTACAGGAAACTCCTCAATTACCTTTGTTTTTGCATTCCATGGGGCCATTTGTCCATTCCAATAACATGGTCCAGGAAGGTGACTTGGGGTTTTGGCAAATTCACTTTTAGCCAGCTTTATCACCAAACCTGCCTTCCAAAGTCAATTGAACAAGTTGGATAAATGATGCAAATGTTCCTTCTATGTGTGACTAAAAATCACCAGGTCATCTATATGCATGACAATTGGGTAGTCCAGCAATGACCTTATTGGTTAGTCTCTGAAGTGCGGCTGGCGCAGTTTCACACCAAATGGCATGACTTTAAATTGATACAGTCCATTCGGCATTACAAAAGAAGAAACTGGCTTCGCTTTTTCGGACAAAGGTACCTGCCAGTATCCTCTGAGCAAGTCCTACTTAGAAATATAAGTTGCTTGTCCCACCTTGCCAACACAGTCTTCCAAACGCGGAATCGGATATGCATCAGTCTTTGTAACTGCATTGACTTTGCGATAGTCCACACGCTTTGGCACTATTACTATGGGTAAGCTCCAGTCATTGTAACTTACTTCAGTTATGTCATCCTGGAGCATGTGTCCAATCTCCTATTGAACCTATGCCAACTTTACTGGGTATGCTGATAAGGATGTTGCTTAATTGGAACAGCATCTCCTATGCCTACATGATGCATAATTAGGTTAGTATTTCCCAGCTTATTTCCACATATTTCCCATGTGATATTAATAACTATTTCAGGTCATTTCAATTTTCCTCTGCAAGGTAACTCAGTAATGTTTTCCAATTTTTGACAACTTCCTCATTGTCCAATTTAATTTGAAGAATGTCTAATTCAGAAACCTCTGAACTTGGTTCCCTCTGTGTTGTAATCAAGAACACAGCTCCCTTTGGCTTTCCTTCCTGTCAAAATACCTTTTGAGCATATCCACATGACAGACTCTGAGATTTCTTTCTGTTTGGAGTCCTTATCAAATAGTTCACTTCACTCAATTTCATTTTGACTTGGTAAGGTCCACTATATCTTGCTTTAAAAGTTTCACCTACCACTGGAAGTAACACTAACACCTTATCCCTGATAGCAAAATTGTAAGGTTTTGATTTCTAGTCTGCCTCCCATTTCATTGTATGCTGTGATATAATGAAGTACCGTCAAGCCAACTCCCCCACTCTATTTAATGGTTTCCTAAAAGTTGACACATAGTCCAAATATGTGGTCCCAGGATTATGACTTACCAGTTTCTCTTTAAAAAAACTTTAGTGGTCCTCTCATTTCATGCCCAAAATCTAATTCAAGTGACTGAATTTGGTTGATTAATTTGGTGCATCTCTGATTGCAAAAAGCACAAACAGAATTCCCTTATTTGAATCATCTGGATGGTCGTGACTGTAAGCCCTCAACATGGTCTTTAATGTCTGATGCCATCTTTTGAGCACTCTCTGTGACTCTGGATGGTATGCAGTAGATTTGAATTATTTTATTCCTAAGCTGTCCATAACTTCCTTGAATAAACGTGATGCAAAGTTTAACCTTTGATCTGATTGTATTTCTGTGGATAGTCCATATCTAGTGAAACATTTGAGGAACTCCTCTACAATCATTTTAGCTGTGATATTGTGTAATGGAATGGCCTCTAGAAATCTAGTGGATAAATCCATCATTGTTAACAAATACTGATTCCCATATTTTGTTTTAGTAGGGGTCCTACACAATCAATTAAGATGCTTGTACAAGGCACTTCAAACGTAGGAATAGGTGTTAAAGATGCGGCTTTTATTACTGCCTGTGGTTTTCCAATTACCTGACATGTCTGGCAAAATTCAACTGCATCCTTGTGCAATCCAGGTTAAAAAAGGTTTTATATTTTAGTTTGAGTTTCTTATTCCTAAATGACACCCTGGAGGTAACTCGCGCACCACTCGCAACATCTTCTTTCTATAACCCACTGGCAATAGAACTTGATGAACTTTTCCATTTTGCATCTGTCTGAATATGTGATTTTTTCATTGAGGGATTATCTTTAAGATAATAACATTCAGGGATACATTCAAATTCTTTTTATGTGTATGCCATTTGATATAATTCCTTTAAGTTTTCATCTTTCTGCTGTAACTCAGTTAATTTCTCTGAGCTAAAGATGTCTGCTTTGTCATCTATCTGTTCTGTTTTATGTCCACCATCTAATCAAACACATGTCTCTGCTAATTCCACTTCAACTTTCTTATCTGCCCTCTTTGATCTCTCCTGTTTCTTTGTGACCTTGTTACCACACAGTCGGGAAAAATCACAGGAAATGTGTCCTGCAATAGTTCAGTTGTCTGAGTTTCCACTGGCATTTCAACCAAAATAGGCAGCACTCCTACCTGTAAACCAGCTATATTGTTAGCAAGGACAAATTGTATTCCTGGAGCTGAGAGTTTGTCCAGTACTACTCCCACGACTTCTCTGCTCTTCACTGGACATTCTAACCTCACTTTACATAATTGAGTGCTGCTTGTCTCACTGAATTCCTGTTACTAGCACCTTTTCTGGCAATGGTCCTTCAGAGATACATATCTCCTAATCTTTCAACATCAAAGATTGAGAGGATCCTGTATCTCTTAATATTGTAACCTCTTCACCTGCTGCTCCTGGTCTATGTGAGTAAACTTTACCTGCACAGGTATATGGTTTAAGAAGATCTGGCACTTCCTCCTTAACCAACCTCCAACCAGATTGTACATTGTGGTGCAGCGTTTTAGCCTCCATTGTGCTTTCCATTACCACTCTAATAAAATTCATTGGCTTATCCTGTTTTTCTACAGCTGGCTTCCCAGTGCTTTTCCTATCCCACCAACACTGATTTCATGTGGCCTACTTTATTGCAGTGGAAACACCAGAGCTTTTAACTTCTCTTTCCCCTTCAAGGATTTCTTTTTCACTCTATGGTAAGTTATCCTTATGATCTTCACTGAGATCTGCCTTTCCCTTTCCATGCAAGGATTTCTCTTTTCGCTAATTTCTATCCCTCACTGATTTAAATTGATTTTGGAAGCCAAACTTCAATTTATGGACCAACTCACTCATCATCAGCCATTTCAGCTGCTAATCTTGTCATTTTAACTCTCTACATTCCCAAATGAGTCCGCACTACTTCAGAAAGTGAATTTATGAACTCCTGTCTAAGTGCCAATTTCTGGAGTTCAAACTCCCTCTCCTTCTCCTTCTTTCTGTTCTGCTAAAGTGATTCGTTCTTGTTCTTTTTGTTCTGTTGAAGCAATTTGTTCTTTTTCTCTTTCCTCTGCTTTTACTCGTAATTCAAACTGTTCCACTTCTGTTGCCCTTTCCTTATCTTTTGCCTCAAACTCAAGCTGCTTCATTTTCAATTGAACTTATTAAGATTCTCATGGAATTTCCACCAAATTTACATGCTGTAATTATCTCTCCTTCCTCATGGAAAGAGGCAATTCTAGCTCTAACCCCAGTTTGTCTGCTAATTCCAGTAGCTGGGCCTTTTGCATCTTTTGCAAAACTGCTAAAGTCACTTCTTCCACCCCCAGAAAACACTTGGCGACTGAAAAAGCTATTGTTATCCCAACCACTGTTTAAACCAATCAAAATCAACAACCGGAACACAAGACACTAACACCTACCTTTGAGTCCAACAGCCCTAATCCCAATTTGTAACTATAGAACAAATTCCACAAAGAGCCCCAAATCTATTTTGGACTAGGCCACACCTCCTCAATACATTTCAAAAAAGTAGTCCAAACCCTAGCTTTGCTAGTTGTTTTAAGTGTATATTCTAGGGGAGATGCAGTTGGTCCAACAACATTGTTTAAAACAAAGTGAAATTTATTTACAAGATTACCGAATGAAACAAACAGAAAAAAAAACAGAATACTGAATAACTTATCCTATCCGAAAACCCAACAGATCATCCCAACTTAATGATGCTGTTCCAAATACTTTCAACAATCCCCTTAAATACCCCTTGGTACAAAAGGTAAAATCAAACACAGGATCTTACAGGAGTGATGTCAGAGAGACAGAAGGATTAGATTAGATTCCCTACAGTGTGGAAACAGGCCCTTCGGCCCACTGTGGGAAGAAACCGGACCACCCGGAGAAAACCCACGCAGACACGGGGAGAATGTGCAGACTCCACACAGACAGTCACCCGAGGCTGAAATCGAACCTGGGACCCTGTGCTGTGAGGCAGCAGTGCTAACCACTGAGAACATAGAACACCTGCTTCTTTGGGTTCAACAGCTTTTACAACTGCCTGACTGCTTTCTGTGAAAAGCCAAATTGCCAAAAACCAAATCAAACCAGAGAAAAGCTGAACAGGGAGAACTGGCTGCTCCCCTTTCATTGTACCAGTTTTTTTTTACAATTTGAAAGTCTTTTGCCTGAGGCAGTATTTGTTAGTTATAATCAAATTGACTTTAAAACCCATCCAAGCCCAGACTTTTCAGAACCTGTGTTTTTACAGCCTCCAGAAGAGAAAACCAAGGACAACATAAAAGAGCAGTGTCATCACAGTGTACTGTGCCAACAGTCCTGGTTTAGGACTAACTGAATAACACTTCCAAAGAGCGAACAGCTACATGATGCGCTGGATTTGTTCATCTGTACTATATGATTCTATAATTCAAATCAATTCAAGTTTTACCAAGGGGCTTAGTTCAATAGAAACCTTTGCTAAATCTCTGTACCAACCAGAAAACAAGTTGATTAGAGTTTCAGTGTAAGTTCAGGCTATGATGCTGAAGTGCTGTTTTTTAATACAATATTAAAATAATCTTTTACCTTTGGTGCTTGATCAGTGCACTCACCTCAAAATTCATGTCATACTTGTGATACAAATCAGCTTCTTCAGCAGCATCAACCAATCTCTGCATGGAAAAAGAAAGTTTATTGCTGTCTTCATTTTATACCTGCGCTAATCAGCTCCACATGAGAATGTGAACACAAGATGAAAACAGAAAGCACTGGAAACAATCAGCTGCTCAATGAACAAGATAACATGTTTTCTCAAGAGATGTTGATTATTTACAGCATTTACAATTTTTAATCTCATCATTTAAAATGAAGACCTAATTTTAACCAAATTAAAGTAACAACTAACTTAATAAGAAGTGTTGAACTAGATTGAGAACTGACTCATCAGGAATAAATAAACCTGATTGGGTTAATAATAAGAAATACTGGAATGAGTTGCTGCCATTAACTTTAAGTGAAGGTATAACACAAGTAGTATCAAACACAACAGACTAAAACAGCAAGTTTAGTGGCAATATTTCTGCTCAAAATTCACCAAATAACTAATTTCACCTAAGTTCATATGAACATACAAACAGGAGCAGAAGCGGACCACTCAGCTCCTCTTGATTTAAAGCATTAACATTATGCATAATACATTCAACCTCAGTGGAAGACATAACACATCACCCATGACTGGGAAAAACTTGTTTTACCATAAGCCTTCAAATCAATAAAAACATACTTACATATAAGTAAAAGTCATGTACAAATGTATCAGCAGCAAGAAGAAATTATCCAGTAACTAACTTGTAAGTAATCATGATTTATTTGAACAGTAAAGGCAAGAACATCCTGCATTTTTGTTAAGTATTACACAAATGTGAAAGGTTAATATAGGGTGCAGGCTGGAATGCAGTGATTGAATTTGGCATGGTTGATATTAGATCAGCATTGTATGTTGATTCACAGTAATCCAGATATTCATTGTACTTCTTCATAGCAGAGCTTTCACCAATTGTCAAAATAGGAGGTCTTTGATTAACAATCATCACAATTGGTTTCCTCCTCACTTTGTTATGGAGGGAAAAGATCAGAAAGTGTTCTAATTCTTCATTACTATTCATTGTTGCTGATAATTTAGTATGTAGGGCATGCTCAGAGATCAGGATTTGGCTCAGCTATTGTGAATGACAATTAGGTATATAACTAACACTTACTGTCTCGACTATCATATTAAAAAATTTAACATAGACAATTACTTTGATTTATACAATACCTTTAAAGTAGTGAAACCTCCAATGGCACTTGAGAAAACGGCTGTCAGAACATTGAGTCATATAAATATAGCATGATAGGCGACCAAAACTTATTTAAAGAGTAAGATTTTAAGTAAATATCTTAAGGGGTGAGAAAAGGAAAATAAGGTAAAGGTGTGTTAAGATAGCTCAAGGTCTAGAAATGGGCATCAACAGTCAATCAATAAATTGAAGGTGAGCAAGAGTCCAAAACGGAGAGATGCAGACTTCTCAGTGAGTGTAGGAGTGGAGAGAGTGAGGGCAATTAACTCAGAGTTTATAGTGTGCTAACACTTGCAATTCCTTCCCTCCTGGCAATTTCCTAAATTACTTACAATGTCTATGATTGGCCATTAATTTCAATTTAACAACATCAGAACAGGAAATGTAATTATTTCCACTCAGCAGAAACCAAGCCAATCGCTGTTCCAGGGAGTCGATCTCGGTCATGCTGCAGAAGCATGCTCCAGGCTCTGGAGCGCTGACCCCAGGCCTTAGAAGAACATATCAACGACCTAGAAAATCGAGATCATCAGAAAGATATTCGGTTGCTGGGCCTTCCTGAAAGGGAGGAGGAAGGCCAGCATGTTGATTTTCTGGAGCAATGGCTCCCACAGCTGCTGAAACTGGAGTCGGAGCTGGGCCGGGTGCGGGTTGAGCAGACCCACTGGGTTGCTACACGTAGACCCGGGTCGGACCAGCGCTCCTGCTTGGTCTTAGTTCGACTTCAACACTACAGGGAAAAACCAATGCTACTGGAGGCCTCCAGAGTTTTGGGGAAGGATCACCCTGCCATGGTATACAAGGGCTCCAAAATAATGTTGTTCAAGGACTTCTTTCCGGTTGTGGTTCGCAAGAGGAAGGCATTCAACGAGGTAAAGAAGCATCTGAGGGATTTAAATATTCAATATTCTATGTGATACCTGGCAATGCTGTGCTTTAGTCATAGAGGATCTGTGTACAACTTCGGATCACCAGAAAAAGTAAAAGAATTCCTGGATGCTCTCAAATAGACTGCGGGACTTGAACTATATGGACAATGATTTTAGTTTACCCCTCTTCTGTATTTCTTTCTCCTCCTCTTTCCCTCTTTCTCTTTTCTATCCTTCCTCAGGGTGGGGGGGGGAGCGCATTCATTCTCTCTCCTTTTTTTTACTTTTATTTATAATTCGCTCAGTTTATCCGATTATGGGGGGATGTTTCTGGGTTGCTTTTTTATTCCTTAATATTTACTGGGATTGTAATTTGGTAATTTTATATATCTTATCTAATGTTGCTGTTTTGTTAAGTGTGCCTCGGTAATAGTATGGAGGGGATGGGTTGGTCACCCACTTTTAACTCCTCTATTATAAGATATTTGCATTTGTTTATTCTACTTTGTAATGTCTGGGCCAAGGGTATGGCTCTAGTTGGGAGATGTTATGGTGGGATTACTGGAAGGTAGGAGTGCCTCCTGCGTTCAAGGGGGAAGGTCTCCTTTTAAATGTATCTTATGCTTTTTTTTGGGAGTAGTTCTTGGTTGTTTTGAGTTAGTTGTTTTAAAAGGTGTTTTTATATGTGAATTCTTTATGGTTTCTACCCAATGTCTTTTGGGTAGGGTTCTTCCTCCTGGGAGGTCTCGGACTTGCTTGAACAATCACGGCTAGTCATTTGTTCAAGTGGTGCACCTGGAATGTCAAGAGGAGCCACTCACCAATCAAAAGGGAAAAGATATATCAAGTCTTAAAAAAAGAAAGGGTTGATGTAGCTCTCCTGCAGGAGACACATCTACTTGATAAGGAGCATTCAAAGCTGCAACAGGGAGGATTTGGCCAGGTGTCCTTTTCATCTTACAGCTCAAAAAGTAGGGAAGTGGCCATTCTTATTTAGAAGAATCTTCCCTTCCAAATAAAAGATGAGTCTGGACGGTACACATTACTTAAAGCCCTAATATATGGAGAGGAATACGGGATCTTGAATCTTTACTGCCCCCCTCCACACCCTTTTAAATTTGTAACAGAAGCGTTCTCCAAGCTGATGGCTCTCAGGGTGCATCACATAATTATAGGGGAGATTATTTTTAGTAGATATTTTTATTGAAAAAGAAGATTTTTGAGATTTTTGACAAAATTACAAAAATAGTACAAGCTAGTGTATTCCATTTTACAATATAATAATGACACCAATATAAGATTAAAAAAGAAAAAAAACCTAACTACTAATCTATTCTACAAACAACCAAAACATAAAATAGGATATCATACATTACTGACAATAAACAGAAGGCGCAAAGAAAACAAATAAGTATACAAATAACTAAACACATATTCAAATTAGATTTATATCAAGTCAAAACAAAACACGTATTTATATGGGATCCTTCCTCCTGGGGATCCCCGAACCAGCCAGAACCATTACCACAGCTAAGCAAAGGCCTTGAATAATATAGCGAAAATATCTGTGTCAATGTAGTTCGAAAAGGGCTACCATGTTCTATAAAATAATTCTGTTTTTTTGGTGCACCATATTCGTAAGGAAGTCAAGGGGGATATATTCCATGACTATCCTATGCCAACTTAAAAGTCCTGGGGACCTTCAGACACCCAATTCACCAAAATATTTTTCCTCACACAAAAGGAAAGGATAGTGAATAATTTCCTCCCATATACATCCAAAGAGGGGAAATTTGGGAAGCCCAAGAGTAAAGACAGTGGGTCCAACCCAATCTCTGTACCCAAAATCTTTGTCAAGGCATTCGCTATTCTGTCCCAGTACCTGCGATATTATTACATGTCCACAGACAATGAGTGAGAGCACAAACTTCGATTTTGCATTGAGGACACATTGGAGATGCTCCTGCCTTGAACTTTGCAAGTCGTTCAGGTGCCATGTGAGCCCTGTGAAGTATCTTCAATTGAGTCACCTGAGTCCTATTACAGATAGAGATCTCCTGGTGTTTTCCCAGACATCCTCCCACATTTCTAAGGAGATTTCCATCCCCAATTCTTAACAATTGACAAACGGTTTTATATAACCGTTCCATGTCCTTCAATACCTTATTACATAGTAAGTGGTAGAGAGTACTGACCAAGGGCGGACCTATCACCCGAAGCACTCTCCTTTCCCTATCAGATTTATAAGGCTTAATTATCAATGTGGTCTTCTTTTGTATAAAAGTCTTGTATTTGAAAATACTGAAAACGGTCCTTGCTGGGCGCCCTGAGCTTCTGACACAGCTGCTCAAAGGACATCAAGACCTCCCCATCAAACAGATCTCCCAAACAGGAGACAGCTCTGGACTCCCAGATTTTGAATACAGCATCAGTCAGCCCTGGCTGGAGTCCTAATGTTCCCACTATAGGGGTATAAAAGGAGGTTTTTTGCAGGTTACCCTCATCCTATCGCATTATCCTCCAGGCTTTGGTTGTATTTAATACAATAGGGTTTTTACAATAATCCGTTATAACTCTAATCTTGTCCATAAATAGTAGATTGATGAGGGTACATTTTGCTTGGGAGGCCTTAATATCTAACCAGATTGATTGTGGGTCACAAGAGACCCAATCAGCTATGTAAGATAATAGGGAGCTCAATTGGTACCTCCTGAAATCTGGAAAGTCCAGCCCTCGAAATGTGTTGCTGGAAAAACGCAGCAGGTCAGGCAGCATCCAGGGAACAGGAGAATCGACGTTTCGGGCATAAGCCCTTCTTCAGGAATGAGGAAAGTGTGTCCAGCAGGCTAAGATAAAAGGTAGGGAGGAGGGACTTGGGGGAGGGGGTTCGGAAATGCGATAGGTGGAAAGAGGTGAAGGTGAGGGTGATAGGTCAGACTGGGGTGGGGGCGGAGAGGTCAGGAAGAAGATTGCAGGTTAGGAAGGCGGTGCTGAGTTCGATGGATTTGATTGAGACAAGGTGGAGGGAGGGGAAATTAGGAAACTGGTGAAATCCGAGTTCATCCCTTGTGGTTGGAGGGTTCCTTCCGCCTAGGAACTCTCCAACCACAAGGGATGAATTCGGATTTCACCAGTTTCCTCATTTCCCCTCCCCCCACCTTGTCTCAGTCAAATTCCTCGAACTCAGCACCACCTTCCTAACCTGCAATCTTCTTCCTGACCTCTCCGCCCCCACCCCAGTCTGACCTATCGCCCTCACCTTGACGTCTTTCCACCTATCGCATTTCCGACGCCCCTCCCCCAAGTCACTCCTCCCTACCTTTTATCTTAGCCTGCTGGACACACTTTCCTCATTCCTGAAGAAGGGCTTATGCTCGAAACGTCGATTCTCCTGTTCCCTGGATGCTGCCTGACCTGCTGCGCTTTTCCAGCAACACATTTTCAGCTCTGATCTCCAGCATCTGCAGACCTCACTTTCTCCATAAAGCTTACGCAGTACCTGTCTCGGCAACATCAAAGGAAGCATTCTCATAGGGTATAACAGGCGATGTAGAATATTCATCTAACTAAAGCTATTCTACCTAGGCAGGATATTGGGATATCTTCCCAGCATTGAAGGTCCTGTCTTATTTTTTCTAATAAGTGTTTATAATTGGCTTTATATAGCTGACCAAATGCTGGAGTAATAAACATACCTAAGTACAGAAAACCTCCTAGTGACCACCGAAAGGGGAAACAGGATCTGTCCGGAAAATTGGGTATACTGGCAAGGCCTCCCAGCAGCATGGCCTCCGATTTCATAAAATTGATTTTGTAACCTGAGAACATACCAAATAATTTAACCACTTGAATTAAGCGGGGCACAGATGTCAAAGGATCATTTAAGAAAAGGAGGACATCATCCGCATAGAGAGTAATTTTATGCTTACCCGATCCAACCTCCGGAGCCGTTGTGTTAGGGTCAGTTTGTATAGCTTCCGCCAGCGGCTCAATCACTAGTGTAAATCATAATGATGAGAGAGGACATCCCTGATGACAACCTCTGCCAACGCTAAAGCCATCCGAACTTAAACCGTAGGTAATCACCGCTGCTTTGGGATCATTATATAATATTGTAACCCATTTAGCAAAGACCTCTCCAACACCAAACTATTCCAGCATATAAAAAAGATATGGCCATTCTACCCGGTCGAATGCCTTCTCTGCATCTAGGGAGACAACTAATCCTGGTATCACTCCCTGCTGGCAGGCTTGTATCATATTTAAGACTCTTCTAATGTTATTAGTTGATCTGCGACCCTTTATGAACCCTGACTGGTCTTCTTTTATAATGAATGGGAAGACCCTCTCCAGTATTAATGCGAACATTTTTGCGAGAATTTTAAAATCCACATTTAACAAGGATATGGGTCTTCAGGGGCCTTTCACTTCTTAAGAATGAGAGAAATATTTGCTTCTCTCAGAGAAGGCGAGAGGCAGCCCTGACTATGTGAATGATTATATATATTTACAAGTGGCCCAGCCAGTTCCCCTATGAATTATATATAGAATTCAGCCTGGAATCTGTCTGGCCTGGGCGCTTTACTGCTCTGGAGCTTCCTCACCGCCTCCTGTACTTCCTGGGTTGCCAGGGGGCATTCAAGAACGACACCTGCTCCAAGGTTAGGTCCGAGAGGGCCAGATTTTTAAAGAAAGACTCCAATTTCCTCGTTCTATCCTCACAGTCCTGCGATTTATACAATTCAAAATAGAACTTTCTAAAGGCGGCATTGATCTTTTTACGATCAGAAGTCAGGGTACCAGCACTCTCTCTAATAGACATAATGGCTTGGGGAGCCTTTTTCATTCTGGCAAGGTACACTAGATACTTGCTAGGCTTGTCACCATATTCAAGTAATCTCTGCTTCGCAAATAATATCTCCCTCTTTGCTGTTTCAGTAAGGGCAGTGATCCGCTGTAGTCTAGTAATGGAGGGCCTATCCACATACACTGTCTCAGCTGCCTTCAGGCGAGCCTCAAGCAGACGCTGTTGTTCTCCCTTTTGTCTTTTCCAGGTCGCAGAATATGAGATAACCAAGCCTCGTGCGTATGCGTTAGCAGTCTCCCACCTCGTCGAAGGGTTACTGGCCGTGCCTGAGTTGATATCCCAGAAGGTTTTAAATTCCTGCGAAAAATATTTTATGAACTTGCTATCTTTCAATAGAAAAGAGTCCACACGCCAATATTGGGAATCTATCTCATCATTACTAGTCTTAACCTCCATATATGCTGCAGCATGATCATAAATAGTTATATTGCCTATTTTACAAGACAATATCAAGTTCAGAAAGGTTGAGGGGACAAAAAACATATCAATTCTGGTATGGCACTTGTGTGGATTAGAATAGAAAGTAAAGTCTCTACCCTCAGAATGAAGACATCTCCACACATCTACCAGCCCCAACTCCCTAACCAGATCCGCCAGCTGCCTCGATCTCAAAGATATGCCCTCAGAGCTCCTAGGTATCGTGTCCTTCTCTGGTCAATGATACAGTTAAAATCTCCCTCTATAATTGTATGGCACATCTCAACAGCCATCAACTTGGAGAACGCTTCCGTAACAAGTTTAAAAGGATGCGCCGGGGGGCAATAAAGATTCAAAATCCTGTATTCCACTCCATATATTAGGGCTTTAATTAATATATACCGTGCAGACTGATCTTTTATCTGGCTTAACATTTGGAAGGAAAGATTTTTCTGAATAAGAAAGGCCACTCCCCTACTTTTTGAGCTGTAAGATGAAAAGAACACCTGGCCAAATCCAGCCTGTTGCAGCTTCAAATATCTCATAAGACTGAGGTATCCCTGTCTGCTGCAAACTGCGAGAGCCTTTGCCCTTGGTCACTTTAAAAAGCATCAAACAGTTAAAGTTTGATGTAGAATGGCCAAGGATGCTGGGCAAAAACTATTTTAGGTAATTTAGCAGGTGAGGTGAGGGTGGGTACCCCACTTTGCCTGAGCAGAGCTTGGGCAGAGCTCTGAGACTCAGACCTACTGGGTTGCCGCCATCTTGGATCTCATAGGGGGAGATTTTAATTGTATTATCGACCCTGAGGTGGACAGGATACCTTACAGCTCTACGGGTATATCTATGAGATCTAGGCAGTTGGCAGATCTGAATAGGGAGTTAGGGTTGGTAGATGTGTGGAGGTGTCTTCACCCTAAGGGTAGAGATTTTACTTTTTATTCTCAGCCACACAAGTGCCATACCAGAATCAATATGTTTCTTGTCCCTCTGACCTTTCTGAACACGATATTATTTTGTAAAATAGAAAATATAACTATTTCCGACCACGCTGCAGTATATATAGAGATTAAGACTAGTGAACATTGATGTATGGACCCTTTTTTATTGAAGGATAGCAAGTTCATAAAATATTTTTTGCAGGAATTTAAAGCTTTCTGGGATATCATTTCAGGCATGGCCAGTAACCCATCGGTGATGTGGGAGACTGTTAAGGCATACATGCGAGGCTTGATTATCTCATATTTTGCGACCTGGAAAAATCAAAAGGGAGAACAACAGCGCCTGCTCGAGGCTCACCCGAAGGCAGCTGAGACAACATATGTTGACAGGCCCTCCATTACTAAACTACAGCGGATCACGGCCCTCAGGGCAACTTTGAATACAGCACTTACTGAAACAGCAAAGAGGGAAATACTATTAGCGAAGCAGAGGTTATTGAATATGGTGATAAGCTGGGCAGGTATCTAGCATACCTTGCCAGAAAGAAAAAGGCTCCCCTATCCATTACGTCTATTAGAGGGAGTGCTGGTACCCTGACATTTGATTGTAAAAAGACCAATGCAAACTTCAGAAAGTTCTATTTTGAATTGTATAAGTTGGAGGGCTATGAGGATAGAACGGAGAAGATGGAGTCCTTTTTTTAAAAATCTGGCCCTCTCGGGCCTAACCCTGGAGCAGGTGTCGTTCTTGAACGCCCCCCTGACAACCTATGAAGTAAAGGAGGCGGTGAGGCAGCTCCAGAGCAGTAGACTTCCCAGGCCAGATGGATTCCAAGCTGAGTTCTATAAATAATTTATAGGTGAATTGGCCGGGCCATTTATAGATATGTATAATTACTCACATAGTCAGGGCTGCCTTCTACCTTCTCGGAGAGAAGCAAATATCTCTCTCATTCTCAAGAAAGGAAAAGCCCCAGATGACTGCTCTTCATACAGACGCATATCCTTATTGAATGTAGACTTTAAAATTCTCTCAAAAATGTTGGCATTAAGATTTGAGACGGTTTTACCATTTATTATCAAAGAGGATCAGACAGGGTTTATAAAGGGTTGCAGATCAACTAATAACATTAGGAGAGTATTAAACATGGAATAAGCCTGCCAGCAGGGAGCGATACCGGGTATCGTTGTCTCCCTAGATGCAGAGAAGGCATTCGATCAGGTAGAATGGCCATATCTCTTTTATACTTTGGAATGGTTTGTTGTTGGAGATGTCTTTACTAAATGGGTTACAGTATTATATAACGACCCCAAAGCAGCGGTGATTACTAATGGTGTAAGTTTGGATAACTTTAGTGTTGGCAGAGGTTGTTGCCAAGGATACCGTCTCTCACTATTATTATTTACACTAGTGATTGAGCTGCTGACGGAAGCTATATGAACTGACCCTAACATAACGGCCCCAGAGGTTGGACCGGGCAAGCATAAAATTACTCTCTATGCGGATGATGTTCTTCTTTTCCTAAATGACCCATTGACATCTGTGCCCCGCTTAATTCAAGTGGTTAAATTATTTGGTATGTTCTCAGGTTACAAAATCAATTTTATGAAATCGGAGGCCATGTCATCAGGCGGTTGTACCACCATATCCAATCTTCCGGATGGATCCCACTTCCCCTTTCAGTGGTCACTGGGAAGTTTTTCTTTATTTAGGTATTTTTATTACTCCGTCATTTGGTCAGATATATAAAGCTAACTATACACACTTATGAGAGAAAATAAGACCGGACCTTCAACGCTGGGAAGATCTCCCGATATCTTGGCTAGGAAGAATAGCTTTAGTTAAGATGAATATTCCACCTGTCTTTTATACCCTATGAGAATGCTTCCTTTGATGTTGCTGAGACAGGTGCTGCGTAAGCTTTATGGTTGGCTTGGTTTCTTTATTTGGAATCATACACAGTCCCTTATTAAATTAGATAAGCTGCAGCTCCCACAAGTAAGGGGAGGGCTGGATTTTCCAGACGTCAGGAAGTACCAGTTGAGCTCTTTGTTATCTTATGTAGCTGACTGGGTCTTCTGTGACCCACAATCAATCTGGTTAGATATTGAGGCCTCCCAAGCAAAATGTTCCCTCATCAATCTAATATTTATGGACAAGATGAGAGTAATTATGGATTATTGTAAAAACCCTATTGTATTAAAGACAATCAAAGCCTGGAGGATAATGCGACAGGATGAGGGTAGTCCACAAAAAACCTGCCCTTATACCCCTATAGTGGAAACATTGGGATTTCAGCCAGGCTTGACTGATGCTAGATTTAATATCTGGGAGTGCAGAGCTATCTCCTGTTTGGGAGATCTGTTCGATGGGGAGGTCTTAATGTCCTTCGAACAGTTACGTCAGAAGTTCGAGTTGCCCTGCAAGGACCTTTTTCGATATTTTCAAAACAAGACTTTTATACAAAAGAATACCACATTGATGATTAATCCTTATAAATCTGATAGGGAAAGGAGAGTGCTTCGGCTGATGAGTACGCCCTCGGTCAGTACTCTCTACCACTTGCTACGTAATAAGGTATCGAAGGACATGGAACGGTTATATAAAACCTGGAATCAAGAACTGGGGATGGAAATCTCTTTAGAGATGTGGAAGGATATCTGGGAAAATGCTAGGAAGATCTCTATCTGTAATAGAATTAGGTTATTCAATTGAAGATACTTTACAGGGCTCACATGGCATCTGACCGACTTGCAAATCTTAAGGCAGGAGCATCTCCCATGTGCCCTAAATGCAAAATAGAAGTTGGTACTCTCACGCATTGTCTGTGGACATGCCATAAGATTAGTAGATATTGGAATAGTTTAGTGAATGCCTTGACAAAGAATTTGGGAATGGAGATTGGGCTGGACCCAGTGTCTCTTCTTCTGGGTTCTCCAAATTTTCCCTCTCTAGATGTATACGGGAGGAAATTATTCACTATCCTTTCCTTCTGTGTGAGGAAAAACATCTGAGTGAATTGGGTATCCGAAGGTCCCCCAGGACTTTCAAACTGGCATAGGATGGCCACGGAATAGATCCCCCTTGACCTCCTTACGAATATGGTGCACCAAAAAATGGAATTATTTTATAGAACATGGCAGCCCTTTTTGAATTACATTGACACAGATATTTCGGCCATATTGTTTAGTGTCTTTGCTTCACCATGGGGATGGTGTTGGTTGGTTCGGGGGCCCCTGGGAGGAAGAATCCCGTATAAATACTGGTTTTGTTATGACTTGATATACATTTATTTTGAATGTGTATCTAGTTATTTATTTACTTATTTTATTTTCTTTTTTTTGGTCATTGTGAATAATGTACGCTATCCTATTTTGTGTTTTGGTAGTCTGTAGAATAGATTAGTGTTAGTTTTTCTAATTTTATACTGGTGTTGCTATTATATTGTGAAGTGGAATACACTATTTTGTACTAATTTTGTACTTTTGTAAGAAATCTCAATAATTTTTTTTCAATAAAAATATTTATTAAAAAAAACCCTGTTCCACTTGTTACTCTTTTTCTTCACCCTGTTCCCAACTTAAAACCAATTGGTAAGGCACATGACTCATTTGAGAGCTTCAGGAATTCAAGATAAATATGTCCACTCTATGTATTGGCCAAAATTGTTGTAAGATATGATTGCAGCTGGCACATGGTCATTAGATGGATTTTCTTTACTCACTTATGGGAGTTGCTACTGGACCAGTATTTATTGCTTAACCATAGTTGTGGTGGAGAAGGTGATGGTAACCTGTCTTTGTGATCAGGATCTATGGACCGAAATCAGAGTTAACATTTCGGGTCTAGTGACCTTTCTCAGAACTGATGGTAGCTTGGAAAAGGATGGTTTTATACAGAAGATGTGGTGGGGAGAGTGAATGATAAGTGGAGATACCCGAGGCCAAAGAGAAAGAGAGAAAAACAATTAAACAAAAGACTGGTTATAGATCAGTCTGTGGGAATGAATAGCTGCTAATGGGAACAGTCTGTGGCTAACAAAGGGTAGTGCGTGGTCACAGCCTGTGTAATAAAAAGGCCTGGTGTGTGGGAGTGGGGGAAAGCATGTGGAAAGATGCTCAAGCCTTAAAATCATTGAACTCGAATTAAATCCAGAAGGTTGCAAGGTTTCCAAGTGAAAAATGAGGTGCTGTTCTTCCAGTTTGCACTGAACTTTACTGGAGCACTGCAGCAAGCCTGAGACAGAGATGCTGGCCAAAGAACATAGTGATGTATTTAAACCTATCGCATTTCCAACGCCCCTCCCCCAAGTCCCTCCTCCCTACCTTTTATCTTAGCCATTTCTGAAGAAGGGCTTATGCCCGAAACATTGATTCTCCTGTTCCTTGGATGCTGCCTGACCTGCTGCGCTTTTCCAGCAACACATTTTCAGCTCAATTCTCCAGCATCTGCAGCCCTCACTTTCTTCTTGATGTATTTAAATGGCAAGTAACTGGAGGTGCAGGGTCTTAGGTGTTCTGTGAAGTGACCGCCTAGTCTGTACTTGTAGAGTAGACTACATTATGAGCAGCAAATACAGTAGATTAGATTGAATGGCGTGCAGGTAAAACACTGCCTCACATGGAAGGTGAGTTTGGCATCTTGAATTATGGAGAGGCTGGAAGTAAATGGACCTTTTGTGATTGTAGGGGAAGGTGCCATTGAGATGTGGGGACATGTTAGGAATGAAGGAGGAGTGGACCAGGTATTGTAGGTGGAAAAGTCTGCAGAAGGCTGATAAAGGAGGGAGGGGAATACGTGTCTGGTGGTGGCATCTTGCTGTAGATGGTGGAAATGGTGGCTAAAGATTCTTTGGAATTGGATGCTGGTGGAATTGTAAGGAAGAACAAGGGGAACCCTATTGCTATTATGGGAGGGAAGAGAGGGAAGTGAGGGCTGAAGTGAGTGAGATGTGTTGGACCTGGTCGAGGGGAATATCAATCACGATCTGGGAAATCCTTGGTTGAGGAAGAAGATGGACATTTTGGAGGCTCCCTTATCAAAGTTGGCATCATCAGAATACATGCAACAGAAATAAAGGAACTGGGAGAATGAAATGGAATCTTTACAGGAAGCAGAGTGTGAGGATATATAGTGTGGCACTGGAAAAGCACAGCAGGCCAGGCAGCATCCAAGGAGCAGGAGAGTCGACAAATGACACATTCCTAATGAAGGGCTCATGCCCAGAACATTGACTGTCCTGCTCCTCAGATGCTACATTACTTGCTGTGCTTTTCCAGTGCCACACTTTTCGACGCTGATCTCCAGCATCTGCTGTCCTCACTTTCTCCTGTGAGGATGTATAGTCAAGGTAACTGTGGGAGTCAGTGGATTTTTAGTGGTTATTGGTGGCCAACCTATCCCTGGAAATGGAAATAGAGAAGTTGAGGAAGGTAAGGGAAGAGATCAGAAACGAATCAGGTGAAGGTGGGATCAGCTTGGAAATTGGAAGCAAAATAAATAAACTTTTCTAATTCCGAACAAGAGAAGGAAGCAGCACCAATGTATCATCGATATAGCAGGAAAAGAGCTATGGGTGGGGCTGGAGTAGGACCGGAACAAGGAATGATCCATGTAGCCCTCAGGGAGACAGGCATAACTGGGGCCCTTGCAGGTATCCATGGTCACTCCTTTGACTTGAAGAAAGTGAGAGGAGTTCAAGAAGTTGTCCAGAGTGAGGATGAGCTCATCCAGGCAGAGGAGAGGGGTGGTTGATGAAAACAGTTCAGGCCTTTTTTTTCACACAAAGGGTGCTGCATGCATGGAATCAGCTGCCAGAGAAAGGGGTGAAGGCTGATACAATTACAACATTTAAAAGGCATCTGGATGGGTATATAAATAGGAAGGGTTCAGAGGGATATGGGCCAGGTGCTGGCAAATGGGACTAGATTAATTTAGGATATCTGATCAACATGGACAAGTTGGACTGAAGGGTCTGTTTACATATTGTACATCTGTATGAGGCTATGAGTCTATGGCTCTAAGTGAAGAGCCCTAAGACCATACTAATAGGGGTGGACATATAAAGGGATTCCACATCCATAGTAAAGAAAAGGCATCTGGAGCCCACAATCTGGAACTTCTGAAACTGACAAAAAGCATCAGAGGAATTGCGGATGTAAGTGGGAAGGGTCTAGATAAGGAAAGAAAATATGCTCTGTGAAAATGTGTATTTTTTCTTGAATAATTACTCCTTTCTGGAATAATATTTCTGCAGCTTATAATAATTTTTGAGACCAAAGAAATGCTGGTTCAATATATCTAGTGATTGAAGCCTCCATTAAAGTAAATATTTTCACCATTCCTCTCAGGGGCTGACCATACTTCTGCAGACCATGTTGATTTTTATTTCAGATCACAACTTGAATTTATCTTCTTGTAGCTTCTGAGAGGCTTTTTCTGGCCCACACAAGTTTATTTTTTAATAACTTTTTCAGAGCAATTTAATCCTAAAAAGATAGATTTACATCGGCTAAATCTTTTCCAGCTCTGAGCTGCTATTGTTTCTTCAGGAGCAGACTCGATCTATGCACTTTAAAAGTTGTTGAATTCGTAAACATTTAACTGATTTTATATAGATTTATTAAAACTCTGTCCTCTTTGGGTTGCTATAGATTGTTTGCATTGCTGGTACTTTCTTCACTTTAGGAAACAATCCACACTGCATTATGTTTTAAGAGAAGCTTGGAGCTAGCACTTAGTTCTGTTAGGTGCTCTTTTGCATCAAAATGTTGCTAGCAACTCCTCTTGTAATACTGTATGACTAATGTTAAAGATGGAGGATTCACTATAAATAAATCTTCAGCAGCAAAAGGCGCGTGCTTGAGTAAGATCAATAGTTTATTGCATTATAGTAAGATAATAGGTTTCAGTAGATCATGTGAGAGTGAAAGCAAGAAACAGTAAACAGTACTTTACCAACCATTTGCACAGGATTTCAGTAGCCTAAACAGTGGTCTTTAAACAGTTCACCGGGGGCCCCTCAGAAAAAACACCAGGAAACTTAAAGTTTATTTTGATAGGGCCAGGAAGAGTGGTCTGCTCCTAATAGTTTTATAAAAAAAACTCTAGTCCATTGTCAGTCCTTACAAAGCCCTTCCCAGAATCGCTTTCCAACCCAGAGTTAACAGGCAGTTGGAACTTCAGGGGATTTCACTCATTTCCTATCATCCTAGCCACATTTAAATAAAGGCTGATTTCAAAAATGTCTCGCATCTCATGTGGCAAAAATGAATAGCTGGCATAAATCATCATGCCTGGTCCACAGCTGTTTTTTTTATGATTAGCCACCTAGTTTTAATTCTGATTGAAAATGTTGTGCAGATTGTCTTGTTAATGACCTTGTGGCTATTAACAGAAAGTTCAGATGGGAGGAGGAGATACAAGAAGGACCCACCCAAAAACTTGGACTGATTTGATTGGAGTCTTCAAGATTTTAACAGGTAAAAACAGGATAAAGAGAAACTGTTTCCATTAGTTGGGGATTCTCGAACTAAGGGACTGTAGTCTAAAAATGAGCAGCAAACTGTTCAGGAGAGATGCTAGGAAGCATTTTTACACACAAAAGGTGGTAGAGATTTGGAACTCTCTTCCACAAAAGCAGTTGATGCTGGATCAATTGTCAATTTTAAACCTAAGATAGGTAATTTTTTGTTAAGCAAAGGTATTAAGAATATGAAGTTCGGCTAAAGATCAGCAACAATTTCACTGAATGATGGATCCGCCTTGAGGCGCTGACTTGTCTGCCTCCTGTTCCTATGTTCCAAATTGAAAAATGTAAGTTCAAGAAAACAGATGGATGTCTGATTGCCTAATCTCTAAATGATTGCAGACACTAAATTACAAAGAGTTTTGATTGGAAAGGGAAAATTCAAGGACAATATTGTAGACTGCAGATGCTAACAGAGCTCATGAAGCTACAAACAGGTACCTGAAGACATACTTCATCACGCAACAGTCCAAAACTCAGATTATTGTCTTTAAGTTTATCTATCACTTTAAAGTACTCCCACCTTAGATGGTAACATCCATTTATCACCATGAGGTGGCAATGAGTTTCTATACATATATTGGTTTATCATTGATTATGTTATTTGGCAGAATTAATCACCCCTTTGTGAAGAGTAAATGTCAAAAGGTGGGGTAACATGACGGTCATAGCACTTTACTGTGTCATATATCATCAGCTTCCACAGCAAACACACTGTACTTGCATGAAAACCATAGCAAAAGGTGAAAGGTAAAGTGGACATGTGAGGTAAGGAAGGACCACTGTCAGTTGGGAGGCGCTGCCACAGTCAGTTCAGGTGCCAGGCCATTTCAGGTCTGGGGAATTTGTCATGATCCTTTAGTCTGTTGGTCCAACATAAATCACTGTACTATTGCAGTCTGTGGACTGGATCATGGTCAATACTGGAAGTCAGGTAAAACCAGTTCTGGCCTTGGTCAGTCAGTCTGGGACACCTTGCAAATTCAGATCAGGGAATGGACTGTAGTCAGTCAGGTGGAGTGTGAGTCATATATAATCTGGGGAGTTTTAAAGACAATCCAGGATGTTTTCAAGGTTGCAGGAATCTTACGTCTAAGATTGACCTGATTGTATTTAGTGGTTGAGGAAATAATCACAGTGATTGGGGCAATTGTCGATGATAAGGTGCATCCTAGTAGGTTACCAGAGAGGACTGCGAGATTGTGAAGGGGGAGGAAATCAAGGCATGTCATGGCCACTCTGACCTCGATACAGTAAGGGTAGAGGGCCTTTGAGGTAATTTGATAGTCAAAGCACTGAACCAACGTTAATGTTGTGATATAATGAGTACTTCCACTATCTTATGTGCCTGGATGTTAGCAATAAAACATATTTTAGCACCAAACACAAATGAGTCACATCAGAGAGTCGAAATGGTCTCCCCCACCCCGATTGCATCTTTGACCCTCATTATTACTTCAGAGCTCTGATGTAATGATCTTCATTATAATCTTACAATGTTAGCATCCTCTTTGACACTTCCACTGCTATGGCTTTGAATAGTTAATCTGATCCCTCAATTGTGCTCCACAATAGTGATAGTTTGTCTAATTTAGCAATTTGAGTTAATCATTGGCCATCTTTGTTTTGATTAGGACAATTTAGATTCTTCAGTTTTAAAATGATTACAGTAATTTACTCTAACAAAAGTGAAAAAAATTGAAAGGAGGGAGAATAAAGTTTCCTTATTACAGTGCTCTGTGATATTACTCAGAAATAGTAACATCATAGCTCCTTGAAAGTGGAGTCGCAGGCAGATAGGATAGGAAAGAAGCCATTTGGTATGTTTTCCTTTATTGGTCAGAGTATTGAGTACAGGAGTTGGGAGGTCATGTTGCGCCTGTACTGGACATTGGTTAGGCCACTGTTGGAATACTGTGTGCAATTCTGGTTTCCTTCCTATTGGAAAGATGTTGTGAAACTTGAAAGGGTTCAGAAAAGATTGACAAGGATGTTGCCAGGGTTGGAGGAGTTGAGCTGCAGGGAGAGGCTGAACAGGCTGGGGCTGTTTTCCCTGGAGCATCGGAGGCTGAGGGATGACCTTATTGAGGTCTATAAGATCTTGAGGGGCATGGATAGGATAGATTGACAAAGCTGTTCCCTGGGGTGGGGGGGTGCAGGGTCCAGAACTAGAGGGCATAGATTTAGGGTGAGAGGGGAAAGATATAAAAGAGATCTAAGGGGCAACTTTTTCACGCAGAAGGGTGGTACGTGTATGGAATGAGCTGCCAAACGAAATGGTGGAGGCTGGTACAATTGCAACATTTAAGAGGCATCTGGATGGGTCTGTGAATAGGAAGGGTTTGGAGGGATATGGGCCAGGTACTGGCAGTTGGGACTAGATTGGGTTGGGATAGCTGGTCAGCATGGACGAGTTGGACCAAAGAGTCTGTTTCCGTGCTGTACATCTCTATGACTCTATGACTCTATGAACCTTTAAAATAATGTCTTGGCACTTTACATGAGGTCACATTTTATTACTAAACAAAAAAAAAGATGAACCACACAAGGAGTGTATAGGTCAAAAGTTTAGTCAAATGAGAAGATTTTGAGGACTGTTTTGGAGAAAGCAAGGTAGAGAGGCAGAGATGTATGGAGGCCTTTCAGAGCATACCAAAAATAAATTAGAGTGCATGCAGTGATTTTGAAATGTAGGCGCTGTTGTTATTCAGTGAAATTCTGGTGGGGGGTAGGGTTAATGGTTGAGAGAGGACATTGAAAGAACTTTCAGCTCTTTGAGTAATTTCATGGAAATTTTAATGTCCAACTTAACCACTGTTTAACATCTCATCCACAAGACAGCAATTTCAACAATTGAACATTAATTATTTTAAACATCAGGCTAGATTATGTGTTCAAGTTCTCCAATGAGGTAGAAATTTCAAACAAGGGTACAATTATTTTGGAACTTGTTGTTAAGTTGTCTGCTTTTTCTGTTGAATCATGCAACGTTTAAAAATCCCACACTAATAGAAAACAACTGCTGGGATACAAATTATGTGTGAGTTGAGTAAATTAGTTTATACCTTGACTGCCTCAACTTTCCTTCCTAACATCTCTTTCATCTTCTCTCCAAACTGCATTACCAATTCCACGCCATCCACTTCTTCAATCCTTATGAAGGGCTCTACATCTTTGTATTTCTAGACAGGGGAAAAAAAAAACAATTGCAGTGAACCACAAGGTAACAATCATTCACATATTCTAAGCCTCTATTTCAAAGTTGGATCTCTTGAAATAGTAAATGTGCAGCACAATTACAGACATTGTAAATATTATTACCAATTAAAATGTCCATTTTCAGTTCACTATTAGATCTCTTGTTGCAGTGCCTAACTCCGCTGTTCTGAAACTAAAAGGTGAATAAACTTTATGGGAAATAATGTAATTTACAGTGATTCAAAGTATTCAGCTATAATCTTTATTAATTGTTTACAGCTGTTTTGGAGACTGAATTACATAACTATCCATTATTCTTTCAAAACTGGAAATGAGAAACATGTCCAAAGTGGGGGTGGCAAAGTAGGATGTTTCAGCCGGAGCTTGCCCACTCCATCTATTTCTTTCTTGCTTCTTTCTTTTTTTTTCTCTCTTGATGTTTATTTTCTTCTTATCTTTACTTCCAGCCTCAGCATGGACCAATTGCAGTCTCTTGGCAACACATGGTGGTCTCTCAAGCTGGCATGGTGGTGCCTTGGCCTAGTCTCTCAGCCTGGTCTGGCAGTATCTTGGTGTGCAAGTGGGTCCTGCCTGGGCATGTTCTGGTGGCAGGAGGAGATGGCAACTTCAACAGCAGCAGTGACATTGCGGTCCAAAGTGGGAAGAGCGTGCAGTGAGGGAGGTTCCCTAGCGGTGGCATTGTGAACAGGCTGTTGAGGTCTCCTGGAAGGCGAACTAAGTGTAGGATTCATCAAAGACTGTTGAATTTTAACTTTATTCCTTTATTTTTCTAATTTAAAATAAGAAAGACTATTACTTTATTTGTTTATTTTTGACTTATGCTAGTAATGCTTAATTTTTAAAAGTTTGTTTCTTTTACTACTTTGTATCTAAGTTTTTTGTACCTAGGCACCTTTGTACCTAAGAGGTAAAAACAATGACTGCAGATGCTGGAAACCAGATTCTGGATTAGTGGTGCTGGAAGAGCACAGCAGTTCAGGCAGCATCCGAGGACAGGCAAAATCCGAGGACAGGCAAAATCGACGTTTCGGGCAAAAGCCCTTCATCAGGAATAAAGGCAGAGAGCCTGAAGCGTGGAGAGATAAGCTAGAGGAGGGTGGGGGTGGGGAGAGAGTAGCATAGAGTACAATAGGTCAGTGGGGGAGGAGATGAAGGTGATAGGTCAGGGAGGAGAGGGTGGAGTGGATAGGTGGAAAAGGAGCTAGGCAGGTCGGACAAGTCCGGACAAGTCAAGGAGACAGTGTTGAGCTGGAGGTTAGAAACTAGGATGAGGTGGGGGAAGATGGTGCCATGTGTGGCAACATTAAACACTTCTCATGATACTTCTATACTTCTGCACTTGGGTAAACATGGCAATAAAATCTAAACTTAAATCTAAAGATTTGATTTTTTTTATTTTAAAGAAAGAAAATATACATTAAAATGGGTGTATCAAATGTCCATCAGACATTAATATCTAACAGTTGATAATACTGGGAAGAAGTGTGGAATTTAGTTTAATACTTCCCCATTCCATTAAGTAGATACTTGCTATTGGAAATTCATAGTTTACTATAGTAGAATCTAGAGCTGAAAATGTGTTGCTGGAAAAGCGCAGCAGGTCAGGCAGCATCCAGGGAACAGGAGAATCGACGTTTCAGGCATAAGCCCTTCTAACACCCCATGGCCTATAGCATGGAGAAGAGCAGTAGGAACCAAATGTAATATATTCACATGCAAGTTGTGTAACATTTTGACTTGATCATTTTTTTTCCTACAATAACTGGGTCAACATCCTGCAGTTCCTTAAGTACTAGCAATATGGAAGCACCATCACACCTGCAGGTGTATGACACTGCTTTTTCTGATACAGAGGGCAGTAAAAAGATATGGCCATGCCAACAGCACCTACATTTTGGAAACATTGGCTCATGTACTTGCACACGATCCTTTGCTTTCTAAGGAATGGGTAAATCCCGAGTTTGCCTGATAATGGAACATTTTCCTGGCTTTGCTAAAACTGAGGCAGGGTCCTGTATTTGACTGAATTGAGGAAGGATCCTGGAGTTTGATAGTACTGCAACAAGTTGCAAGAATCATTGCAGATGGTGAATTAACATCTGACAAAACAATCAGATGCAAACCTAAGGTTAACACAACTAAAATACATTTTTGAAGTTTATTATTCTATTGACTTTGTTATGGAATTCGTCAGCTGGGTGAATGCACTAATAGTAGTGATGATGAATGAGAACGTGATTCAGAGCATTTGCAACCTTCTCTACAACACTGAGTTGCATTGGGAAAAATCAAGAATACCAACATGCGAAATAGGAACAGAACTAGACCATTTGGCCCATCAAGCCTGCTCCACCATTGAATAAGATCACAGACGATCTATTCGTGCTCTGAATGCCACATTCCCATCTAACCACAATAAAGCACAATTCCACATGTAACAAGAATCTATTAATTGTTGCGTTAAAAGCATTCAATGATTCCATCTCCATCACCTTCTGAAGTAGCAATTTCCAGAGTTACATAACCAAAGAAAACATTTTGTCTCATCTGTCTTTTAAAGGTTAACAGTGAATTTTCTAAACAATGCCTTCTTCTTCTGGACAAATCCACAAAAGGAAACATCTTTTCCATGTTCACCTTGTTATAACCATTCAAGATCTCATCCACTTCGATCAAGTCAAGATGTCACTCTTCTCAACTCCTGTAGAAACAAGCCAGCCTTATAAGACAACCTACTCAATCCCGGCATCAATCTATTCAACATCCTCCAAACAGTCTGCAATGCATTACACCCTTAGTTAAATAAAGAGACCAAAACTGTACATAAGTATTGAAGATGTGCTCTCACCGATGCCCTATATAACCTAAGTGTAACATGCTTATTTTAACTTTCAATTCCTCTTGTAATGAAAGGATAGCAATCCCATGTGCTGTACCTCCAAACTAAAGTATTGTGACTCAGTGACAAGAACGCTTAGATCAGGTTGGAATTTTGTCATTCTTCATTTAAGTAATACTCTGCTTTTTATTCTTCCTGCCAAAGTGAACAACCTCAGCTTTTCCCACATCGTACTCCATTTTCCAGCTGTTTACCCACTCATTCAATCCATCTATATCCTTTTGCAACTTTGTTATGTCTTCTTCACAACATATTTTCCTTCCTAGTATTATGTCATTTGCAAATTTAGTTGTCAAGCATTTGTTCCCCTCATCTAAGTTATTGTTGTAAATTGTAAAAACTTCTGGCACCAACACAAACTGTTGTGAGACTCCATTGTCACACATATTTAAAAATTCTATCTTAACTGAATCTTTCCATATTTTGGCCGTCAATTTCAGGAAATTTGAGGGAGGACTTTTCCTTGTGATCCCACGTAACCTTTCTCATACAATTCTCCTTAGCTCTCCTCATTAATTATGCACCTTTCTTCCACAGTGTTGCACTTGTGCAATCTTGTGCTCAGAAATGGTGGACAGTCACTGACTATCCAGTATCTAAGTTGCAGGCACCATGTTTCAAACACAGCTGCATATAATTTCAAATTGCTGCATGCCAGGGTTGCCCTTACTGTGTTTCTGTAAAATTTCAAAAGGACAAGCTTGACAGGAATGTTCTGCGTGGAGTTTGCACATTCACCTTTTAGATAGATAGATTCCCTACAGTGTGGAAACAGGCCCTTCGGCCCAACAAGTCCACACCGACCCTCCGAAGAGCAACCCACACAGACCCATTCCCCTACATTTACCCCTGACTAATGCACCTAAAGCTACAGGCAATTTAGCATGGCCAATTCATCTAATCTGCACATCTTTGGACTGTGAGAGGAAACCGGAGCACCTGGAGGAAACCTACACAGACACGGGGCGAACGTGCAAACTCCACACAGACAGTTATAGAGTCATAGAGATGTACAGCATCAAAGCAGACTCTTCGGTCCAACCCGTCCATGCTGACCAGATATCCCAACCCAATCTAGTCCCACCTGCCAGCACCTGGCCCATATCCCTCCAAACCCTTCCTATTCATATACCCATACAAATGCCTCTTAAAAGTTGCAATTGTACCAGCCTCCACCGTATCCTCTGGCAGCACATTCCATACACGTACCACCCTCTGTGTGAAAAGGTTGCCCCTTAGGTCTCTTTTATATCTTTCCCCTCTCACCCTAAACCTATGCCCTCTAGTTCTGGACTCCCTGACTCCAGAGAAAAGACTTTGCCTATTTACCCTATCCATGCCCCTCATAATTTTTTAAACCTCTATAAGGTCACCCCTCAGCCTCCGATGCTCCAGGGAAAACAACCCCAGCCTGTTAAGTCTCTCCCTATAGCTCAAATCCTCCAACCCTGGCAACATCCTTGTCAATCTTTTCTGAACCCTTTCAAGTTTCACAACATCTTTCCGATAGGAAGGAAACCAGAATTGCACGCAATATTCCAACAGTGGCCTAACCAATGTCCTGTACAGGCGCAACATGACCTCCCAACTCCTGTACTCAATACTCTGACCAATAAAGGAAAGCATACCAATCGCCTTCTTTCCTATCCACCTGCGACTCCACTTTCAAGGAGCTATGAACCTGCATTCCAAGGTCTTTGTTCAAGTTGTCCGAGGTGGGAATTGAACCCAGGTCCCTGGCGCTGTGAGGTAACAGTGCTAACCACTGAGCCAAGGGTCTGCAAGGGCTTTCTTCAGGTGCTCCAGTTTTCTCCCACAGACCAAAGATGTGCAGGTTAGGTGGAGTGACCATGCAAAATTGCCCATAGTGTCCAGGTTAGGTGGGTAGCAATGAGAAAATGTAGGGTTATGGGGATGGGGTAGGGGGTGTGGGATGCTCTTTGGAGGGTTGGTATGGATTTTATGGGCTGAATGACCTGCTTCCACACTGTAGTGATTCTATGATTCTATGAAAGCTTCACTGGCAGGGACTTAGATGTCCTGGTGGTGAGGACAGCTGTCCTGTTTCCACTGGGTTGACAAAGGAGACCATAGCATCAAATGCTGTCAATCTGGCCGAAGTTACTCATGCAGGTCAGTGCAGTGTCCACAGTCTGGAGGAACATGAAGCATTGTCATTAGAAGGTTCATGACTTTCTGCACTTTGCATGGGCAAGTGTCGCCATCTATCCTCTGCTACCTCACATTTATTCACTGCCTCTGTACTGTACATACATCCCACTAAGGCTCATGGTCTACCACTCCCACTATTAAATGCAGCATCTTCACATATCTACTCTTACCAACCCATCCACACAAACCAGTAAGCCTTATTGCTTTCTGTGCTTTCTACTCACCCACTCAGAACATCTCACTGCCTTTCCTGCACCTATACCATCAATAACTTCTGATCACTTTCAACTCTCCCATCCTTCCCTTTCTCTTAATGCAGGATAAAATGGCCCATGACAGGACTAGAAGAGCCACAACAGGAGACAAAGTGCTTGTGGTTTGTCACCCCATCCCAATAACAAGAGAATTCTTGCCCACAGGATAGGATCATGAAAACCCATGTGGTGGTGACAAGACCCAGAATCCCAGCAACCAAGCAAGCTTTCTTGTGATATGCCATGCTGCTCCCCTTTAAGACTGCTGTGAATGGATTCTTAAATTGCACAATCTTCTACTCCTTCTGCAAAACTCATTACCTTTTGTCTTCTGTAGACACAGCAACACCCCGGATCATCTATCTGCAAGAGACTAGTACCTCCAGATATTAACTCCTTTCCAGGTCTGAAGAAAAAGCCACAGATCTCTTACACGTTGTACTGTCAAGGCTGTATCCTACATTTTCCCCCAGTCCAGATACTTTCACCTCAGTGGGTACATAAGCGAGACTGGACTTGGGAGCACATTCTGATGAGTACAAGTTTCCAACCTAGGTCACCAGCATTCAGAGTGCTTCCACAGACCAGGCATCTGCTCAGTCCCAATCAGCAGATGACTCCATATGTTGACCATTAATAATTGTGCATACAGGCAAATTTGTACAAGACATTTAGCAAACTGGATTGAAGGTTTGTTGTATCCATCAACATTATTAGTACGGTGTTGGCCTCAACATTCATGTACCTAGTTGCCTCGATGGACAGGTTGGCAGCAGCCTTCGAGAAAGATATTCAGCAGAACAGTCAATATCTATTGAAAAGGCACATAGATTTGTAATCAAATGTCTTAGCCATTGATGCTCAACATCAATGGGAAAGTGAGAGAGGGGTGAGGGACCTTGATCTTAGTCCTCCTCCCATGGTGACAGAGAAGGCACCAAGTTAGAGAAAGAAGCATACATCTGCCACCACAGAATGCCATGTCAGGTCACTCCAGAGGTACACAAACTTTCAACTGTACGTTGCCTGGACCCACCAACCTTGTGGAAGTTACAGCCAAGGACCTGGACGGGACATTTTCAGCATGTTTGGGGTCTCTTGCCATAAACATCATAGGGTCACCTGCTCAAATCTTCAAAGCTGATAGGATCCAGGGAAGCTCTCTCTACTCCAGCTGCAGACCCTTGGACTGCTCCATAACTTGGTGAGAAAGCAAGGAAAAAGAAAACTTTCCTCAGGCACATTGCAAATAGAATATCACATATGCAAATACATTTGCACTCTAAATCAGTAGTCTGATTGTCATTTTTGCTGTCGGTTCAAGAATCAGGCAACTGAAGCTATCCTTGTTCAGCATCAGACAATGTGAGAACTTTGTCTGAAGGTGTGTTATTCTTTCCCTAATACCTATTGTAACATAACATGTTGTGGTAGCATCAGTTGCTTTGAAGCTTTGAAACAGTTGGCTACATTAATTGTTAAACAATAGGAAAAGCGAGGAAAGAACAAATAAATAAAGTCTGTATTTGTTTTTGAGACTAAAGAAGGGCTGCTTGCATTTGGATCAGCAATAAAACTATGGTCAATGAATGGTATTTTCAACTAATTAATGTCTCTTGAAACAGATATCTCCTCTGGGTTGTTGCCCGGATACTAAATTGCTCTATTACGGTAAAGGTGATATTCCTTTCGCTCAATGCTCTCATCTCTCACCTCAGAACTGTGCTGCTATCCCAGCTCTTCAGCATCCATCACATCAGCTCTTTCCCTGCTCTAGCTTTGCAAAGCACAGCATGCTAGGATTATGCAGCATGCTGTTTCTGGAGTGTACTGCAATGCCACCTCATTACAGCTTCATCTTGAAGAGGCCTATCGTCTGCTCCAAATGGTCCTGCTGGAAGGATGGGCTATATTGTATCCACACTCAGCCTCAGTCAGGGGAGTTGTGTAATGAAGGAATTTGATATATTTGGAGAGAGTAGCCATTGGCTCCCAGCAGCCAGACATATAAGGCATGATGACAGATTAAACTTTAAAGTTTGATCGACATTTTTCAATTTTTTTATTCCAAATTGTGTGTTTTAAAGAAGGACCGTTACAGACAAAGAAATGTAAATACAATGCTGTTTGGCAAAGTACACATGGAATGTTGCACTTGTAGGATGTCTGAAAGGATGAGAGAGAGGAAAATAAACAGGATGACAGAGAGGAAGACCGAGAGGAGCCCTTCCTGGAATATGATGGCCATCATGTGCACAAAATGCAACTGGCTATGAGAAGCTATCTTCAGAGGTAAACAATTTGTAATTAACAAAATTAACATGAAGGTGCTATATATAAGGTGGCATGATGGTTCCCATCTGCCACAGCAATACCTGGTGCTATAGACCTGACTGGACCTTGTCTTGCTTAGTTGATAGGAATTCAGATGTTGGGTCTTTCTATCATCTTCTCTGTTCATATGGAGATGGATTCTCTTCTAGTTTGGCATCTGCACTTTTCACAGTTCACTGCCAATGGTCAGCACTGCTGCCTCACAGTGTCAGGAAGCTGGGTTCAATCCCAGCCTTGGGCGACTGTCTGTATGGAGTTTGCACATTCTCCCCGTGTCTGTGTGGGTTTCCTCCTGGTGCTTCAGTTTCCTCCCACAGTCCAAAGATGTGCAGTTTAGGTGATTTGGCCTTGCTAAATTTTACATAGTGTTCAGGGATGTGTAGGTTAGTTGCATTAGTCAGGGAAAATGTAGAGTAATAGGGCAGGAGAATGGGTCTGGGTGGGATATTCTTCGGATGATCGGTGTGGACTTTTTGGGCCAAATGGCTTGTTTCCACGCTGTACGGATTCTATGATTCTATGAAACCATGTAGGTACAGAAAAAGAAAAACAAGAGTTTGTACATGAATTTCCCTACTGACTAGTCATTAAGGACATCAAAAAAACTAATCAAGGTATGTGAAACTTGAAAATTTTATCAATCTCAACTATCGAGCAATTTCATCCATATACAAAATTTCTTCTGAGCACTGGCACCAGATTGCAAATAATATTTTCAATGTTCAACTCATGATTCTATTCTGATGACTGCCTATTTAACTCTATTTCCTTTGTGTGCCAAATCAATGATACTGTGTGCAGCAATGATTGATGTATTGGCAGTCATATTCAGTATGTTTGTATCTCAATAAATTGAATCTGACAAAGTTCAGCAGTACACTAGTGTACTAGCAGTACACAGTATCTGTTCAATATGTTACTACATCTTACTACCTTCCCAATGGACCCTCAAGGCACTATTTGTTATGTCTTGCAGCAGGTATGCAATATACCTTTAATGGATATACTCATGATGGTCACTGCCATGATATGGTGAATGACTTGATAATCTAAAGTTCTGTCTCCATCTTACTGAGCTCTATTCAGTTGTAGCATGACACCTTGAGGGAAATGTGCTGGAGTATATTAAAATTGCTTAATCGCGGTAGTAATTATGACTCTCTTGGATGGATCTCCTTTGAGAGTCTTGCCTAGTTAGTTACGGTAGTTTTTACACAATTTTGTTTCCTCTAGTGAATGGTCATTCCTCCTTAAAGTTCCTGCTGGAAACAGCGATAGCTTCCCGCTCGACTATTAGCTGACTAAATATGACCGAGAAAAATTGCAAGATAGCTGTTTGAACCACATGGATCATGATACAAGGTCCAGTCAGGTCTACAGCACCAGGTATTGCTCTGGCAGATGGGAGCCGTGTCATAGAAAAGAGGATGGCCCACCGTGCAGATCAGGCTATTACAACTTTAATCTTCTACAACAGAATCTATGACATAAGGGGAAGCAAGTATATGAATAGCAGGGCACTGAAACATTAGATATGACAACTTACATTGAGCCAGTCAGAATCAAGCCCTCAGAAAACAGAACAGCTGATAAGGAGGTAGTGATCCATTATGCCACAGATGGTCTGCTTTGTGCAATCTGCAATTCCCTCCTCCCTACTGTGGGGAATTTTAGAGAACATATGGTCAAGATACATCAGGTCAAGAACTAGGTGCTCTAAATGCGAGAAGAGTGAAGAATATCACTCTATAGCCTGTTATTACATGAAATGTAACAGCACTGGGCCTTCTAAACCACCAGGGGCCTTTGCAAGCTTAAGATGTAAGTTAACATTTACATCTAAGATTGGTCTTAGCCAACATGAATGACAGAAGCATGCAGAAATTCACAATGAGAAGTGCCTAGAAGCCCTCAAGATGACGCCTAAACCAGGAAGGAAGGCTATAAATGGATGGAAGAAAAGACAACTTCTCCATGAGTTAGAGTAACAATATGCAGCTTGGACCTTTTATCCACAAGAAGATAGTCAGTATCCTAATTATAAAAACAAATCTCGGATAAGAATAGGATACTGCAGAACAGTCATGTGGAACCCCAAGCCCCAGTGTCAAAACCCCCAGAGGCCATCCTATAGAAGACCTGAAAATGAATCCTCAGGTGTCCGGCAACAAAAAGGGATGATCAGACCACCCGCCTATATTCCTAAACATCGAGATATTGATAACTAAATTACATAGGCAGAAGAACTCATAAATAAAAAGGGGGACCATGGGTTAGATGCCTGGGACTTGGGCCTATCAAAATTATCACTGACCACCTTATTAACGGAGAAGAACCCTCCCCAAGGACTGTAGATAGAAGAAAAGAAGAGAAGAGGAAGACCGAAGAGGAAGAAAAGAAGAGAATAGGAAGGAGAGAGTTCTGGAAGGACTTAGGATCGAGAAGATGCTGGGTGGCAAAGATATCCAAGTTCAAGACAACTCAACAACTTACAAGCAAGACCAAAGACAGCTGGCTCGACAGATTATGGGAGCCCCAGCTATCACTGCGTATCCACTCTCCAAGGAAGAGCTAGAAAGAAACTTTGTTTCAAACTCCCATACCACCAACACCCATTCACAACACCTCCCCCTCCCCACCCTGCACCCCATGTTAGGAGTCTCTATGGTATTAGACGGAAGAAAGATTAACTGTTCCACCCTGGCTTTCACAGATGACATTGTACTGTTGAGTGACTCACACAATGCAATACAAAGAACCTGAAGATTATCCAATCATTCTGTGATAATACGGGACTTACCATCAATATCATGAAGATGTAAGGCTTCCACTTTACATATAAAGGAAAGACATTCTTATACAACCATGAAAAGCATTGGTTGCTCAAATGAGGTAACATCCATTATATTCCCCTGGGAAAAACAGAAAACTGCTTGGGAGTCTGCATTGATCTATGGGCAGGTGTGACAGGAGAGTGGAGAGAGAAACTTAACACATGGATCTTCAAGACACTGCTCTCTGCCCAATACAAAGAAATCCTCAAGAATATTCTTCAGAAACTGGACGCTATTATTTGCATCAAAGATATTCTACGCTTACCGGCCCATACAACCGACAGCATAACTTATTCAAGGAATTGAGACAGAGTACTGGGTATGCCTAAACTTGAAGTCCAAATTCCAGTGGCCATTATTCATAAATGATAGTCGCTTGAAAGATCTAAGGATATAGTGATCTGAGCTTCCTTCCAGTTTTGCCAAGAAAACAACAAGGGACAAATTGAAGGACGGAAACTTATCGACAAAAATAATTCAAGCAAAAACTGGATAGCAGAGCAGAAGGTGCCCCCAGATCCATCAATCCTGGAACACTCTACATTAAACACTACCAACTACAAGGCTTGGTGTGACTGGGAGTTTGCCAAGTGTTTGAACCTCAAGTCATGGATTTAGAATTCAATACTATAAGAATGACATTGTATCCAACTCACGTACAAAACCATCAATCCAGATTAAATCATCTAGGTTTATCAACAGCTTACTGCTTAGATCCATCTTTTATCCCACCAGGACAACCTTAAACTAGAGGTAAACCATACCTGCAGAAAAAAATGCTGGAGATCCAATACTCTGCAGGAAACACTTCAAACATTGCAGAAAACTGTCCATTTGTTAAGTATGTCCACATTAAGCCTCAAAATCTTGGAGAAGCTTCACCAGTTTATTGGAGAATATGGATGGACTGCCTACGTGGAACCAAGAATGAAGGATAAGGATGGAAATCTATGGAAGACTGACCTCATCTTCAAAATGGATTGAAGAATCATCATTGTGGATGTGACAGTATGTTTTGGAGATGAACAGAAGTCCTTGGAGAGGGCTGGACTGAGAAGACCTTGAAGTATAAACACCTGGATCAAGAAATCGAAACTGACACAAGAAACCAAACTCTCATTCTTTGGATTCACCTTAGGTACACAAGGAAAGTGGTTTGAGGAAAAAGAACAGTCTTGTATGTTTTTTGGGCATACAAAGGTACACCGAGACTTACCATCTCCCTGATGCTGGAAGTTCTGCAGATATTAAGCCACAGGTGAAGACTAAAGAATGCCATCCAGTGCAAGCTGAGGATGTCCCTCGCCCATTGCTGGTGTCAAGGCATAATAGGCTGCCCAAGGCCACATTTTGGTGTGGGCGTCTATACAAGGTATGTTTAACAGTGATGGATTAGATAGTTATTTTAGTAGGTTAAGTTTGAATAAAGTTTCACAGTTGTATTGTACCTTTGTAAGGTTTTACTACACACAAATGAGGTTTTTGGCCTTGGCAAACTAACCAGAATGATCTATCTGTCTCTACATTTCCCATTGCAGAGTGTTTTAGAGCATCATTGCTTGGTGAATTAAGCCGGACCCTTGGATGTCCCTAAACCATCCTTCTTTAGACCCTATGGCTATGATCTCACAACATGAAGGCTTTCAAAACTTTGACAAGTGACAGTAAAAATTGGATAAAGTACGCATTGAGTGTTTCAAAACCAGCCCAAACACAAAAGGACCTGTGACTGCAGTGTACATGCGTGAATAGCAGGAGTTGTAGTAAGTTACATAATTCTTCAGTACTATGTGACCCACATCTAACATTTTACGTTGCCGGAGCTAATGGAATTATCACACTGATGATCTCCTCACCTAATGTTATAGTGGTAGCTCAGTAACAATAAACATAAATATAAAAGAATCATCACTGAAAATTAGATAGCCGTGGATCGTAAAACATTCAAATGACTAACTACAATAGGCTTATGTAAGGATAGATCACCAACTTAAATAGCCAGGAAGTAGAACTGTCTCATTTCTACTTCAACTTATTAAACTAGAAACCCTCTATCTCTATCTTCTTATAAAATGAAGATTTAGCTTGTTTCCTGACATAAGACAGTAATCAAAATGCTTATTCAGGTTTAAAGGTGTAATTGGGAACCAAAACCTTTCTACAGGTTTAAAACTAGCAGTCAAAGATTACTGATTGAAAAATGTTTTTTTCAGTACAATTGGTGATTTTCTAACGAGGCATAACTACCTGTGGTCAGTCAATTCCACCATTTTGTTTCCTTTAGTTTGGTGCAAAGTGTCAAAGCTGATATGATGTTACCAAGAAAATGTCATCAGTATATATTGCTATGTCATGTCACAGTTCACACAATAAAATCTGTGATCATTAAACATACCGGGACTTATTAAAATTGATGTGCTATCACTCTAGGCAATGGCTTAGCCTTACCAGCAGTGCTCATATTTGGGAGACAGATGTGCATAATTCTTCCTTCCTACACTCCCAATTATGCAATGATGTGTGCTTGGGAATGCCAAACAGTCACATTGGACTCAAAACATTAACTGTGTTTCTCTCTCCAAAGATGCTGCTAGACCTGCCGAGTTTCTCCAGCACTTTTTTAAAATTCAGATCTCCAGCCTTGACAGTGCTTTTATCTGTGATATTATAGCCATTTAAAATTGCTATTACAATAAAATTCAAGACATCTCTCTACAAGAACAGAAGTCTCTATGATATATGTTTATGTTAACTAACATAGAGTGAACAACAAATGGTATCAAGGGCCATTATTTTGCACTCTGGAGGCAGACCAGGCATGTAACCCTGTTGAATGGGTTTTGCAGCACTTGACAAAGATGTAGGTAAAAGAAAGTGGAGGATTAGATCCATCAGGAAAATGTCTTTACAATATTATTTCAGATCAAGGAGGAACAGGAATGTTTTCTTCATACTCACCAATTTCATTTGTAACCCATGCAAACCAACATAATGGCTCATTCTCCTAACTTCTCAATGTTATGGATGTAATCCTGAGGTATGAGCTTTGCATCAGCTTTTTCTTCCCATTAGACAAATAACCAATCAGTAATGCTGGCTTTGTGAAATGTGCAAATTCTGGAGTTAAAATTCCACGGTATTTTGGGAAACCTACAATTACAGGTTTTGTGACCTGTAATTTGAGATTTGTTGGGCCATTAAGAGGAGCCCATAACTCTATATGAATCTTTTATGGGGTATCAGGGTGTTGGAGATTCAGGAAAGCAATGCTGGGAATAACTTGATTTATACAAAATTTGCACAATAATGACACATGTGCACGACCATTGCTACATCACCAGACCTCCACAACCTTTTTGGAATATATACATAGTCCTCAGAGTCTCCTTTTCTTAGTAAACTATTAATCTGCTAACTTTAGCACCTAAAATAGTTTGGCGAGCAGAGTCTATCACACTTGCCACTGAGTACTGGTACCAAGGACATCATGGGAGTACAGGCATCAATATAATAGCCGAATATACCAAAAATACTGATCCAGCACTACTTTGAAGGACTTTGATTGCAACTGCACATATCTCAAGTATATTTGCTGAGGACCAAGGGAATTATGGCCCTAGAGTGTACAGTTTGGGTGCTCGCTGTGCTTGTATTTGAAGTTATGTTCCAAAGAATGAGCACAATAGATATAAAAGTTCACATGTATGTTCAATAAAGCAGTATGAAAAAGCAACACATCTCATTCAGAATTAATTACTATTACCCTATCTTCTCTCTGGCCGTTACAGTATGAGAAACATGGAATAAACCATGACACATTCACCCATGACAACACCAAAAATATCTCTATTACAAACAACCAGAGAAACATTTTTTTTATTATTAGGTGGTGGTGAGCTTGAATCACTGCACTCCTATTGTAGGGACTTGCTATGCTGTTAGGGAGGGAATTCCAGGATTTTGACCTAGCTACAGTGAAGAAGCGGTGATATTTACAAGTCACAATGGTGTGCAACTTGGAAAGGATTAATTATTTTGTTCTTTACTCACCAAGTCTCTGTGTGAGGAGAAAGTGAGGTCTGCAGATGCTGGAGATCAGAGCTGAAAATGTGTTGCTGGAACAGCGCAGCAGGTCAGGCAGCATCCAGGGAACAGGAGAATCGACGTTTCAGGCATAAGCCCTTCTTCAGGAATGTGGAAAGTGTGTCCAGCAGGCTAAGATAAAAGGTAGGGAGGAGGGACTTGGGGGAGGGGCGTTGGAAATGCGATAGGTGGAAAGAGGTCAAGGTGAGGGTGATAGGTCAGAGTGGGGTGGGGGCGGAGAGGTCAGGAAGAAGATTGCAGGTTAGGAAGGCGGTGCTGAGTTCGAGGGATTTGACTGAGACAAGGTGGGGGGAGGGGAAATGAGGAAACTGGTGAAATCCGAGTTCATCCCTTGTGGTTGGAGGGTTCCTCGGCGGAAGATGAGGCGCTCTTCCTCCAACCGTCGTGTTGTTGTGGTCTGGCGATGGAGGAGTCCAAAGACCTGCATATCCATGGTGGAGTGGGAGGGGGAGTTGAAGTGTTGAGCCACAGGGTGGTTGGGTTGGTTGGTCCGGGTGTCCCAGAGGTGTTCTCTGAAACGCTCCGCAAGTAGGCGGCCTGTCTCCCCAATATAGAGGAGGCCACATCGGGTGCAGCGGATGCAATAGATGATGTGTGTGGAGGTGCAGGTGAATTTGTGGCAGATTTGGAAGTTTCCTTTGGGGCCTTGGAGGGAAGTGAGGGGGGAGGTGTGGACGCAAGTCTTGCACCTCCTGCGGTTGCAGGGGAAGGTGCCGGGAGTGGAGGTTGGGTTGGTGGGGGGTGTGGATCTGACGAGGGAGTCACGGAGGGAGTGGTCTTTACGGAACGCTGATAGGGGAGGGGAGGGAAATATATCCTTGGTGTTGGGGTCCGTTTGGAGGTGGCGGAAATGACGGCGGATGATACACTGTACATGGAGATTGGTGGGGTGGTAGGTGAGGATCAACACGGACATCTACTACAAACCGACCAACTCCCACAGCTACCTGCACTACACCTCCTCCCACCCTGCCCCCTGTAAAAACGCCATCCCATTCTCCCAATTCCTTCGTCTCTGCCGCATCTGCTCCCAGGAGGATCAGTTCCAAAAACGTACAACCCAGATGGCCTCCTTCTTCAAGGACCGTAATTTCCCCCCAGACGTGGTCGACAATGCCCTCCACCGCATCTCTTCCACTTCCCGCTCCTCCGCCCTTGAGCCTCGCCCCTCCAACCGCCACCAGGACAGAACCCCATTAAGCTTTCACTTTAAAACACAGGATGACAGGGGCTGTTTTTCTGTTTTCAGTCCCCAAAAATCACAGTCCCTTGAACAGTAATTATCTCTGTATCAATTCCAATGCTTTAAGTCAACCACCTGATTGGTGGATCTGTCACCAAATTGACTGTCTATTTAAGGGAATTAATATAGAGTCATAGAGATGTACAGCATGGAAACTGACCCATCGGTCCAACCCATCCATGCCGACCAGATATCCCAACCCAATCTAGTCACACATGCCAGCACTTGGCCCATATTCCTCCAAACCCTTCCTATTCATATACCCATTCAAATACCTCTTAAATGTTGCAATTGTATAGGCCACCACCACTTCCTCTAACAGCTCATTCCATACACATTACACCCTCTGCATGAAAATGTTGCCCCTTAGGTCTCTTTTATATCTTTTCCCTCTCACCCTAAACCTATGCCCTCTAGTTCTGGACTCCCCCACTACAGGGAAAAGACTTTGTCTATTTACCCTATCCATGCCCCTCATAATTTTGTAAACCTCTATAAGGTCACCCCTCAGACTCCGACGCCCCACGGAAAACAGCCCTAGCCTGTTCAGCCTCTCCCTATAGCTCAAATCCTCCAACCCTGGCAATATCCTTGTCAATCTTTTCTGAACCCTTTCAAGTTTCACAACATCTTTCCAATCGGAAGGAGACCAGAATTGCACGCAATATTCCAACAGTGGCCAAACCAATGTCCTGTACAGCCGCAACATGACCTCCCAACACCTGTACTCAATAGTCTGACTAATAAAGGAAAGCATACCAAACGCCTTCTTCACTATCCTATCTACCTGTGACTCCACTTTCAAGGAGCTATGCACTCCAAGGTCTCTTTGTTCAGCAACACTCCCTAGGACCTTCCATTAAGTCCATAAGTCCTGCTCTGATTTGCTTTCCCAAAATGCAGCACCTCGCATTTATCTGAATTAAACTCCATCTGCCACTTCTCAGCCCATTGGTCCATCTGGTCCAGATGCTGTAGTAATCTGAGGTAACTGTCTTTGTTGTCCACTACACCTCCAATTTTGGTGTCATCTGCAAACTTACTAATTGTACCTCTTATGCTCACATCCAAATCATTTATGTAAATGACAAAAAGTAGAGGACCCAGCACCAATCCTTGTGGCACTCCACTGGTCACAGGCTTCCAGTCTGAAAAACAACCCTCCACCACCACCTCCATCTTCTACCTTTGAGCCAGTTCTGTATCCAAATGGCTAGTTCCTCCTGTATTCCATGAGATCTAACCTTGCTAATCAGTCTCCCATGAGGAACCTTGTCGAACACCTTACTGAAGTCCATATAGATCATGTCTACTTCTCTGCTCCCATCAATCTTCTTTGTTACTTCTTCAACAAATTCAATCAAGTTTGTGAGACATGATTTCCCACACACAAAGCCATGTTGACTATCCCTAATCAGTCCTTGCCTTTCCAAATACATATACATCCTGTCCTTCAGGATTCCCTCCAACAACTTGCCCACCACCAAGGTCAGCCTAACCAGTCTATAATTCCCTGGTTTGTCTTCATCGCCCTTCTTAAACAGTGGCACCACGTTTGCCAACCTCCAGTCTTCTGGCACCTCACCTGTGACTATCAATGATACAAATATCTCAGCAAAAGGCCCAGCAATCACTTCTCTAGCTTCCCACAGAGCTCTCGGGTACACCTGATCAGGTCCTGGGGATTTATCCACCTTTGCCCGTTTCAAGACATCCAGCACTTCCTCCTCTGTAATCTGGACATTTTGCAAGATGTCACCATCTATTTCCTTATAGTCCATATCTTCCATATCCTTTTCCACAGTAAATACTGATGCAAAATATTCATTTAGTATCTCCCCCATTTTCAGCGGCTCCACACAAAGGCCGCCTTGCTGATCTTTGAGGGGCCCTATTCTCTCCCTAGTTAACCTTTTGTCCTTAATATATTTGTAAAACCCTTTGGATTCTCCTTAATTCTATTTGCCAAAGCTATCTCATGTCCCCTTTTTGCCCTCCTGATTTCCCTCTTAAGTATACTCTTACTTCCTTTATACTCGCCTAAGGATTCATTCGATCTATTCTGTCTATACCTGACATATGCTTCCTTCTTTTTCTTAACCAAACCCTCAATTTCTTTAGTCATCCAGCATTCCCTGTACCTACGAGCCTTTCCTTTCACCCTAACAGGAATATACTTTCTCTGGATTCTTGTTATCTCATTTCTGAAGGCTTTCCATTTTCCAGCCGTCCCTTTACCTGCGAACATCTGCCTCCAATCAGTTTTCAAAGGTTCTTGCCTAATACCATCAAAATTGGCCTTTCTCCAATTTAGAACTTCAAGTTTTAGATCTGGTCTATCCTTTTCCATCACTATTTTAAAATGAATAGAATTATGGTCATTGGCCCCAAAGAATATGAGACAAACTTGATTTGTTCCATCACATCTGATTCTTGAAATTGCATGTTGAATTTTCTGTTGGCTTTCTTAGGTGTACACAGAGTTTTCAAGTAGGAACCATTTTTCTTTGTCTTTGATTTATTTTCTCCAGCATTTTGTTTTTTTAATTGGGAGGATCACAGACCCAATTTCAATTCCTATGCTTTCACATTTGTGTAAAGTCTCTGGCCTTACCCTGCAATTAAATTTCGCTCATTCAGTTTTGATGTTATGTCTGTAAGGAACTGAAAGTCAATCAACCTCTTATTGCTTTACAGCTCACTGTACACCTCATTCCTTGACTTAAGACAAGTGGTGATTTCAGGCATCAGCCTGAAGAATTTTTGCAGGATCTTCCCTCAACATAACCGCCTCACCATCTGCACAGACAATGAATTCACTGTGGTTAGCACAGTGTTTGAATAAAGATCTAAACAAGCGCTGAAAGCTTTTGCTTGAATGGAGTTTACAATCTTAACTTTCATTAGAACTGTCCACAACTTTACTCAATAATGCTTGCAGGTGGATATTGCAATAATATCTTGACAACAGAAAACAAATCAGGATCATTTCTGCAAAATGCAACAAAATCGACATTTACACATAGCTGGTGAATCAGCATTTTTGATGGCAACCAGTTTCTCAATTGGAATGTTTTTACTCAAGCACATTCCTTTTGAATTTGTTGAAATTATCCTCACCCTCTTGTTCTCTTTTCAAAAGGAAAAGGGGCGAGAAGATCCTGTTTGGTTGTTTTTGGTTGCATGGCTTTTAAGGATGTAACAATCAACTGGCCTGAGTTGGTTATGTCAATTGTTATGGACTTGGCCAGACCCCCTCAAAACATTTTTTAAAAATAACCAAGAGTCTAACTTTGTTCATTGTTTTAAGCAGGTGTACAGTGGATATTCCAGGAGTAATGCAGCTGGACCAACCACTTAGTTTTCATCAAAACAGAATTTATTTGCAAGATTACCAAATGAAACACAAACAAGAGAGAACAGAATACAGAATAACTTAACCTATCCGAAAATCCAACAGCTTATGGATGTGGGTTTGCTGACCAAGCTGTAAAGTTCATTTTCAGATGTTTCATCACCCTATTACGCAACATCGTCAGTGAACTTCTGGATGACGCAGTGGTGATATGGCCCTTTTTCTATATCTATGTTTAGGTTTCCTTGGGTTGGTGAAGTCATGACCTGTGGTGACGTCATTTCCTGCAGTGATGTCATTTCCTGTTCTTTTTCTCAGGGGGTAGTAAATGGGATCCAAGTCAATGTGTTTGTTGATAGAGTTCCGGTTAGAATGTCATGCTTCTAGGAATTCTCGTGCGTGTCTCCGTTTGGCTTGTCCTAGAGTGGATGCGTTGTCCCAGTCGAAGTGGTGTCCTTCCTCATCTGTATGTAAGGATACTAGTGAGAGTGGGTCATGTCTTTCTGTGGCTAGTTGATGTTCATGTCTCCTGGTGACTAGTTTTCTGCCTGTTTGTCCAATGAAGTGTTTGTTACAGTTCTTGCAAGGTATTTTGTAAATTACATTAGTATTGCTTGTTGTCTGTATAGGGTCTTTCAAGTTCATTAGCTGCTGTGTTAGTGTGTTGGTGGGTTTGTGGGCTACCACGATGCCAAGAGGTCTGAGTAGTTCTAGCAGTCATTGCTGAGATGTCTTTGATGTAGCGGAGAGTGGCTAGGGCTTCTGGGTGTGTTTTGCTTGTTTGGGTTTATTGCTGAGAAACCGGCGGATTGTGCTCATTGGGTACTCATTCTTTTTGAATACAATATATAGGTGAATTTCCTCTGCTCTGCGTAGTTCCTCTGTGCTGCAGTGTGTGTGGTGGCTCATTGAAATAATGTTCTAATGCAGCTTTGTTTGTGGGTGTTGGGATGATTGCTTCTGTAGTTCAGTATTTGGTCCGTATGTGTTGTTTTCCTGTAGACGCTGGTTTGAAGCTCCACATTGGCTGTTTAATCTACTGAGACATCTAGGAATGGCAGTTTGTTGTTGTTTTCCTCCAATTTAGTGAATTTTATGCCAGTAAGGGTGTTATTGATGGTCTTGAATGTTTCCTCTAATTTTTTTTGTTTAGTGATGACAAAGGCGTCAACTATGTAGCGGCCCCACCGAACCCATCTCTGCATACCTCGACACGGTCCTGTCCCCCTTAGTCCAAGAACTCCCCACCTACGCTCGGGACACCACCCACGCCTTCCACCTCCTCCATGATTTTCGCTTCCCCTGTCCCCAACGCCTTATCTTCAGCATGGACATCCAGTCCCTGTACACCTCCATCCCCCATCACGAAGGACTCAAAGCCCTCCGCTTCTTCCTTTCCCGCCGTACCAACCAGTACCCTTCCACTGACACCCTCCTTCGACTGACTGAACTGGTCCTCACCCTGAACAACTTCTCTTTCCAATTCTCCAACTTCCTCCAAACCAAAGGAGTAGCCTTGGGCACCCGCATGGGCCCCAGCTATGCCTGCCTCTTCGTAGGATATGTGGAACAGTCCATCTTCCGCAGCTACACTGGCACCACCCCCCACCTTTTCCTCCACTACATCGATGACTGTATCGGCGCTGCCTCGTGCTCCCATGAGAAGGTTGAACAGTTATCCACTTTACTAACACCTTCCACCCCGACCTCAAATTTACCTGACTCAGACTCCTCCCTCCCCTTTCTAGACCTCTCCATTTCTATCTCGGGAGTCCGAATCAAAACGGACATCTACTACAAACCGACCAACTCCCACAGCTACCTGCACTACACCTCCTCCCACCCTGCCCCCTGTAAAAACGCCATCCCAAATTCCCAATTCCTTCGTCTCTGCCACATCTGCTCCCAGGAGGACCAGTTTTAATACTGAACAACCCAGATGGCCTCTTTCTCCGTAACTCCCTCGTCAGGTCCACACCCACACCAACCCAACCTCCAATCCCGGCACCTTCCCTTGCAACCGCAAGAAATGCAAAACTTGCGCCCACACCTCCCCCTTACTTCCCCCCAAGGCCCCAAGGGATCAAGGGATCCTTCCACATCCGGCACAAATTCACCTGCACCTCCACACACATCAGTTACTGCATCCGCTGCACCCGATGTGGTCTCTTCTATATTAGGGAAGACAGGCCGCCTACTTGTGGAACGTTTCAGAGAACACCTCTGGGACACCCAGACCAAGCAACCCAACCACCCCGTGGCTCAACACTTCAACTCCTCTTCCCATTCCACTAAGGACATGCAGGTCCTTGGACTCCTCCATCGCCAGACCATAGCAACACGACGGCTGGAGGAAGAGGGCCTCATCTTCCGCCTAGGAACCCTCCAACCACAAGGGATGAACTCAGATTTCTCCAGTTTCCTCATTTCCCCTCCCCCCACCTTGTCTCAGTCCCAACCCTCGAACTCAGCACCACCTTACTAACCTGCAATCTTCTTCCTGACCTCTCGGCCCCCACCCCCACTCCGGCCTATCACCCTCACCTTATCACCCTCACCTTAACCTCCCTCCACCTATCGCATTTCCAACCCCCGTCCCCCAAGTCCCTCCTCCCTACCTTTTATCTTAGCCTGCTTGGCACACTTTCCTCATTCCTGAAGAAGGGCTCATGCCCGAAACGTCGATTCTCCTGCTCCTTGGATCCATACTAACAGATTATCCCAACTTTATAACATTGTTCCAAATTTCTGCAACAATCCCCATAAACACCTCTTGGCACAGGGTCTTACAGGAGAGATGTCAGAGAAATTCAGCATGGAACTCCTTCTTCCATGTAGCTGTTTCTTTGACCAGCACCCTCAAAACCAACTGCTTGCTCTGAACAGCCAAACTGCTAAAACGTAAACCAAACCCAAAAAAGCCAGAGTAAAGCTGAGCTGGGAGAAGTGGCCACTCCCCTTTCATTGTACAAGTGTTTTCTTTTAACTTAACAGCTTGTTCAAGAAGACCAAGCCAGACATTTCAGAACCTGTATCTAGTAAAACACTTTTGAAAAAAACCAAGGACACCATAACCTTCTTAATGGAGCAGCATCATCACACCTCCCCACTTAAAAAGAACGATCAATATCCAAAGATGGCTTCATTTTAAAACCCCTTAATCTAAAATTGTTAGTACCCTACAACACCCATATACATGATGTTGACAAAAATCAGAGCTGAAAATGTGTTGCGCAGCAGTTCAGGCAGCATCCAAGGACAAAAATCATGCAAACATGCACATTCTGTTTCAGTTTGTTTTACTCCTGCCACTGAACACTGCTGATTCTCATTCAAGTCTCAACAATGCATCAGCAATCACGTTTTCTCATCTTGCCACATGCATAATTTTCAAATTGAATGGCTGTAACAACAAGCTCCATCTAAACAGTCTGGAATTTTTGTCCTTAATTTCTCCACAAACTTCATTGGGTTATGATCGATGTATACAGATACCACATGAAATGACATCACCGCAGGAAATGACATGCCCAACCTAAGGAAACCTAAACACATAAATAGAAAGCAAGCCATACATTGTCTCAGATGCATTCCTGGTAATATAAATATTGAAATGTTGTAATGCCAACACAATGCTCAAAGTCTCCTTCTCAACTGTTGAAAATATCTGCTGATGGAGGTCCAATTTCCTGGAGAAATACCCGATAGGTCTTTCTATCTTCTCATTGTCTTCCTGTAAGAGCACAGCACCGTCACTCACATCACTTCATTTTCTTTTCTTTAAAATATGGAGCATGGCAGCGGCTGAAGCCAAGTGAAAGATGAAAGAGGAGGAGCCTGCAGGAACAGAAGCATTGGCGAAAAGGATGGTGGAGGACCCCGATGACCAATGGCAACATCTGGAAGAATGTCGAATAAGGAACACGACATATGGAACCCATGCGTCCCCAGGCTGATAGATCCAGCTTGCACGGAACATTTGAGGGAGTGGCCGGGTGGGATGCCTGTACCTGAGACCCCAAAGCTCATTACAGGGACCCAGGAGTCCATTCTAAAGATCCCAGCCAATATCAAGCAGTGACTGGAGGCTCAGCAAAGGAGGAACAAGAAGAAGAGGGAAAAATTAACTCTATTGCAGTAAAATCTTATCTTGCAATTTATTTGATATTTCAAGGTGGCATCGGAGCAGAGTAACACATTGTATATAACACGCAAGAAACCATTTTTCGCTTGTATTTACATAAATGTGACAATTAATCTAAATCTTTCTGTTTACACCACAGCAGTCTGCAGTCACCTACTTGCCGACAAATGATGAATTTGTTCCAGAATAATGTTTTGACCTCGTTTTTTTTGAAAAGTAAAACCTTCTCAGAAGTAACCAATGGATGTCTGCTTCTAACTTGAAATCCAACTTCTGAAAATTATATTCAAGTATAAATTATACATCTTTCACTATAGTTGAGAAAAGATGGGGTAGTGAGTGAAGGCACACCACATAATAAATCTTTTGAAAAACAAACTGAGGAACAGACCAGGGAAACAGTTGGCTCTGCTGAGATTGTGATACTATATCAAGCACAGAAAAGTGGTCCTTAGGGGTCAAATGGTTAGAACATTGTCAAAGTCATCCACTTTTACGAAGCATGCACCACATGCAATGTGATCTTTCACTCTCTCACCAAATAATTCTCATCTCTTTCTTTCTCTCTCTGTTGGGAAGGCAACTGCATCACAATCACTAATTTGGCTATTCTTCTTGAGAACTATCATTTCTAGCTGCCAGCTTCATCCAATGCTGCTATTACTCCAAGTTTCAACATGTTTTATATCCTATTGATGCATTAGGTCTCAACCTTCTCATGGCAATCATTCAGGAATTCTCTGGACTCTAACACTGGTTTACCCCCTTTTTTGTGGCTGAATAAAGTTTTTGTTTTGATCATATTCTAATATTCAGGGATATCTGATTGCACTCAGCAATTTACATTTTTGATATACAATACAGATTAATTGGTTTCGGTGTATTGTTGGTTTGCAGAGCAGTGTGATGCCAACAGTGTGGGTTCAATTCCCATCACTAGTTTGAGGTTAACATGAAGGACTCTCCTTCTCAACCTATTCCCTCGCCAGAGGTCTGGTGGCCTTCGAGTTAAATCACTGCCAGTTGCTTCTCTCTAATGAGAGAGCAGCTCTTATGGGGTGGAAAGGCTATGGCGACACGACAACAGATTAGTCAGACGGAAAATGAAGAATTTAGTCTTGTCATTAGGAAAGCATAAGCCTTACTCCTTCATCTCAATGCTTGTGACAAAAATGTTACATATTAAGCCCTTGCTTTCATATAAGCACAGCAGCCTTTCACTCTAATACAAAAATGTTCAGTTTGTTTCCACCAGCTTTACCCCGTGTTTTCCACTCTTCCTATTGGCTAATGTCTTTGAATAATAGTATGGAAATTCTTCTGCTACAGTATAAAAATATTTACAAAACATTTATGAGAAAATGTTCAGTATGTTAATCGTAGGACGCTAGAATTGGGCATAGGGACCGTGCAGACTTCCTGATGCAGCTTACTCTGAGAGAGTTGACTGAGAATTTAAAAAGTCCAAAGGGCAATTCCACTGCACAGGAACTTTCTGAGACTTCAAAGGGCTCCAATTTATTAAGCTTAATAATTACTCAAGAAAAGTTAGAGAATTAAAACCCAACTCTAACTCCTGGCTAACCATAAAAGCGGAACCTGACTCACTATTGATCCAATATACGAACTCCCAACTCAATACCACCCCCCCCCCACCCAACGAACAACTGCACTTCCCAGCTTGTTCTAACCTAGGCACCCATCCACTCACATAACTCCTTGGCACTCAACCCACCTAGTCCTTGCTCTCAAAACCCATTTTGAACTCCACCTCCTATTTATCTTGAACAGTATACCCCTCACCAATGTGGCACTTTACCCACCTTTCCCAACCTACCCATTCTCCCAGTATCTGTCAAGTTATCTTCTGGGCATTTAAACTTCAGCATTCAGTATTGTAAAGGGGTAGTTGGCTCTACAATGATCTTCTTCACTACTGGATTCATAGATTCCTGGACAGGTTCATAACAGGAGACCCTGTTCAGAAAACTGCAGGACAGAAGTTATCCAAAGGTAAGTGGGTATTTTTAAATCTATTCAGGGCTGTAATTGAAATTTCTGATTGTAAGTTTGCTCGCTGAACTAGAAGGTTTGCTTAAAGACATTTTGTCACCATGCTAGATAACATTATCAGTTGAAGTGCTGGTGTACTGTCCTGCTTTCTATTTATGTGTCTTAGTCTGTTGTGGTGGGTGATATCGCTTCCAGTTCTTTTTCTGAGAGGTTGGTAAATGGGGTCCACATCGATGTGCTTATTGAAGTGCTTTTCTTTGGCATCTCATAGTTCCTGGGTGCTGCAGTGTCGTGGCTCATTTAAATAATGTCGTGATGCAGCTCCGTTTGTGGGTGTTGGGGTGATTGTGACATCTAGGAAGGGGAGTCTGTTGTTGTTCTCTTCCTCTATGTGAACTTTATATCAGTAAGGATGTTTCTGTGTTTGTGGGTTTCTTCAAATTTGTTCAATTTTTTGATGACAAAGGTGTCTCCAAATAGTGGATCCAAAGCTTGGGCTGGATTGTGGGGAGGGATGCTCGTTTCAACCTCTGCACAACTGCTTATGCCAAGAATCCTGATATTGGTGATCCCATGGGTGTCCCGTTGATTTGTTTGTAGTTCTTGTCATTGAAGGTGAAGTGGATTGTGAGACACAGGTCTACTAGTTCGAGGATGCTGTCCTTGCTGATGGAGTTGTGCTGACTGGTGTTTGTGTCCTTGGTTGGTAGGTGTCAGTATGTTCAAGTAGTGTTTTTGCTTTTTCAATGTATTGTGTTCTGTTTAGGATGACGCTCTTGCGCCCTTTGTCTGCTGGTAGGATTACAGTATTTCTGAATTTTTAAAGTATTTCCAGGGCTTTCCTTTCCCGTGTGTTGAGAGTATTCCCTTCTTACTTTCTGTTTAATGTTGGTGCTAGTGTCTGTCTGATGGCTTGCTGGATTTCTTCCATAAGTCCGTTGTCTTTCAAGGTTGATTCCAGTGCTGCTAGGAAATACTTTTTTGTCTGTGTTCCTGTGGTTAAAGTTCATCCCTCATACTAGGACAGCTTTTTCCGTGTCTATAAGTGGCTGGACACACTACTCACAGATTCTGACATCTACCAACAGGTAGCGATGGACCCAACTCCAAAACTAGAAATCGATATTACAACATTATTGAAGAAACTCCACAAGGCAGGTGAAATTAATAAAACAGACCTCTAAAGAATGAAACCTGAAGGATACAACACACCGCGTTTCTGTGGATTACCAAATGTACGCAAATCAGAGCCCCCCCCTCAGACCCATAGTCTCACTTCCTGCACTCTGACATACTTACTAGCAAAGAAACTTCAACACAAATTAAAATATCTAATAGAAGACTCATGCTACTCCATCTGTTCCACCCAGGAATTCCTGAACATCATCAAAGACACCAAGGTAGAGGACGATGAGGTCATGGTTTCCTTTCATGTGATGGCCCGATTCACATTAATAAACATCACTCTGGCCAAAGAAACACTGGTTGCACTACTACACAGACCAAGGACACAAATACCAGACAGCACCAACTCCATCACTAAGGACAGCATCCTCAAACTAGTAGACCGTGCCTCACAACCCACTTCACCTTCAATGACAAGACCTACAAACAAATCAACTGGACACCCATGGGATCACCAATATCAGGTTTCTTGACAGAACCAGTTTTGCAGAGGTTGGAACAAGTAGCCCTCCCCACAATCCAGCCCAAGCTTTGGATCCGCTATGTGGAGACACCTTTGTCATCACGAAATGGAACAAATTTGAAGAAACTCACAAAAACAAAAACAACATCCTTATTGGTATAAAGTTCACAAAGAGGAAGCTGTCACAGTAGAATGAAAAGCCAATGGACAGCTGCAGACCAGTGGCTACAGGAAAGTGACCCACACAGACCAGATACTCAACTACAGGGAGCAATCACCCCAACACCTACAAACAGAGCTGCATCAAGACATTATTTAAACAAGCCACAACAGGGCAGCACTCAGGAACTATGAGATGCCAAAAAAAACTATGTATTTGAGAACAATGGATACCCGATAAGCACAGTCTGCCGAATCTTTCACAACAAACCTAAATAAGAAGACACAACACGCCCAGAGGCTCTAGCCACATGACCACATATTAAAGACATCGGGGACATGACGACCAGACTACTCCAGCCCCTTGGCATCATAGTAGCCCACAAACCTACCAACACACTGAAAGAACTCTTGATTAATCTAAAGGACCCTGTATCAACAACCAGCAGAATGAGTGTCATATACAAAATACCGTGCAAGAGCTGCAACAAACATTACATCGGACAGACAGGCAAGAAACTAGCCACCCAGGATACACAAGCACCAACTAGCCACCAAAAGACACAACCAACTATCACTATCGTTACACATAGACAACGAGGGGTACCAGTTTGACTGAGACAATGCATCCATCCTAGGACAGGCTAAACAAAGACACACACGGGAATTCCTAGAGGCCTGTCATTCAAACCGTAACTCCATCAACAAACACATCGATGTGAACCCCATTTATCAACTTCTCAGAAAAAGAACTGAAAGTGATATCACCTACCACAACAGACCAAGACACGTAAATAGAAAGTGGGACAGTACACCAGTGCTTCAGCAGAAGCTCACTGATGATGTTACCTAGCAGGGTGATGAAACATCTGAGAGCAAACATTCCAGCTTAGCGAGCAATCTTACAACCTGAACCACAACCTGAGCTACAAATCTTCAGAAAAATCGCAGTGAAACTTCTGACCAATATACATTTTTTGTTTTCATAACTCTAGATTAATATCAATTTTTGTAGTACGTAATTAAAATAATCATTTTTATCAGGAAATTCATTATATTTCATCATGTGAAATACAACATGATATGCAAACTAAATTTGCATATTGCTTTTACTATCTAGATTGCACCATCATGTCCAATATCTAATTGAAAGACAGACAACATTTAGTGTTGTATTCAATTTGACATTTACTATTCATTATGATGTAGTATGATATTGTTTTTAGATGATCATTGTTAAACAGTTAGAAATTTTAATGCATTCCAATTAGTACACAGCATTTAATCATTTTAACAAGCATCTTGAACATTTATTGTATGATTACTATTTAGTCAAATGCATTGCTGCCACTGTCTATACAATGACATTGACATTCCTGGATTTCTGATGCACATTATTGCCAATGTCACCAGGAATCCAGCTTCAAATCAGTGGTGCTCTACTTTCAACAACAGGGATTATGCAATATCTCTAAGCCCATAAGACCATATTAGCCAGCTACAGTTGGCAACATATCATGCAAGCGCAGATCATAAAACAAATAAAAAACCTGCACCTGATTTGTTGGGATTTCTCAAGAGGTGATGAGTGAAAGTTTTAGTACTTCGTGTGACAATTTAAATTCATTACAGCAACTGTTGTAATATAGTGCAATATCAAGATCCTGGGAGTCTTAAAAAAGGAATGTTCATGCTGTTAATAATCCAATAAAGTGAAACAGTTCAACTTCTTAACAGATCAGTCTGATTTTTGAAGGACATTGTTGATTAATGAGTCCACTGCAGTCCTGTAAATTATTTTTGCCAATTATGTCTTTTTAAGTAATGAACACCACAGAAGAAGGAGATTTAGAGGCAATGCAATCAGAGTCTCTGACAAAATGTGTGGATGAAAGGACACACTAAAATATATAAACTAATTACAAGAATAACTTTATATAGCTGATATCAATGATACAAATACCTAACTGATTATAGGCACCTCCACTTTACCCCCTACAAAATTTCAAAAATGTGAGGAACATCCAGGTAAGGCAGTGGGAGGCCAAATACTGGATTTTAAATGCCACTCCCATATATTCAACCCCATCAATGAGAGGGCATAACATCCAGTCCCAGGGCTTGAAATATGGTGATTGCTTGTAGTGCTCATCCTCTCACTGCTAACTACAGAGTTGCAAACCTATCAGATCCAGGTTAATTGAAGGTTAGATGCCCCATTTCCAGGCAATTAATATCCCTTCTGGTGGTAGGATGGGAAACCCAATCATCTGAAAAATCCGTCAAATGTAATTTATACTATAAATACTAATAGAATAAGGTGTGAGATGGTTTATTTTGGTAATAGAATTAAGAAGGTTGCTTGAATGGTTCAAGGTTCAGATTCAGGAGCAAAGAGTACCCTGAATGTAGATTGATAAATCATTGTAAGTAGTCATGCAAGTTTAGGCCATAAATAGTACAAACAAATCATCAAGTACGATATCTAGAAAGTAATATCCAAGAGGAAATTAATGTTAGATTTATATAGAGTATTCATCACATCACATGGAGGTATTCTTGTGGGGGAAAAACAGTCAGTGTTCATCCAATTAAAATTAGTGAGCTTTTGAAGGTACATCTCAACCTTGGACTGATACTACAACCCATACACAAATCAAACGTTTATAAGGTACAGAACTGCTTTGGGATTAGCAGAGAAACTTCACAAGTACGTGTTCCTATGCTAAAGCATATTAATGACACAGCAAAGATGTCATCGTAGAGACTATGTATTTTCTTTTTGGAACTTTAAACTGAAGCAACTTGAACTGCTATAACTGAAAATCCAGGAGAGTGTTGCAAGTTGAAAGTCAGGTATTGCACTTTGTTGTATCACATAATTCAATATTGCTTTCAGAGGCATTAGAAGGGACAATTAGAGACTGACAACCCTGAAACTGGTAGCAGGGAGACTTTCTGAAGTTAAGGAAATTTTCCTGACAACAAACATCTGATTGGTTGAGCTCAAGAGTATTAAAAGCTGTCAGTATCAGGGCAGAGGGGAAAACATCCAGAAGGTGAAAATAGAAAGCATAAGACAACAAGACATAGGATCAGTAATAGGCCATTCAACTTGTTGAATCTGCTCTGTTATTTACTGTGATCAGGGTTGATCTGATAATCCTCAACTACATTTCCTGCCTTTTCCCCTTAACCCTTGAATCCTGTACTGACTAAAAATCTGTCTGTCTCAGCTCTGAAAGACTTAATGACCCTGCCTCAATCGCCCTCTGTGGTTCATCTCTTTGGTTCTAGACTCTCCCAACAAGGGAAAAAACCTTTCCACATGTATCTTGTCAAGTCCCTTAAAAATCTTGTTTGTTTCATTCTTCTAAACGCCAATTCTTATTCTTCAATTACTCATTCTTCTAAACAAGCCCAACCTACCCAAACTCTCCTCATAAGAAAATTTTTCCATGCCCAGTGAGTCTGTCTTGCTGTCTGCCTCACTGTACAGGAAAAAGATGCACAAATGAAAAAATTCTAGTCCCAGATTCACCTGATTAACTATAAAATCGAAAAATGATCACCACACTGCAGACTGTATGTCATCATTGCAAAAATCAAAAGGACTATGTAAAAATAACTTTCCATATTGTGGTCTGGACTTCTGATCTTTGGAATTTTGTTACCTTCTATATTCTCTTCTACCCATAGTGTCTGTGTTAACCCATTTGTCTTTTGTCTATCTTAATCCTAATTGAATGTGCATATTTGGGGGCTTTTTAAGGAGTCTGGCTTAAGTAGCACAGTAGTCAATTAGAAATCCTTTTTTCTGTGTTTTAATTAAAGTTGTATGATAAATAGCTAATTTCTGCTAATAACAAAACCTGGTATGGATTGTTCCTACCCTGATCAGCAGTCAGGCAAATTGGGATTTTGTACATTTGTATGTTTTGCCACAGCTTATAGAACAATCGGGCATGATTATTGGCACACACTTTCCAGTTAAACTGTGACATAACTACAAACAGCAAAATTCAAGAGACACAAACAAAGAACGGGAGGGAGCTTAGTTCTTGCACAAAAGATTTATGGCAACTAATGGAAACTGAGTATCAAGAGACAAATTAATTCAGGTTTGCATTGTGTTCAGTCTTAATTAAGAGAGACAATATTAGATTATTTTACAATCAAAGGAGGATTTAATGCTGTCAAAGTAAAACCACATTTTACTCAAGGTAGCAACTGACTTTGTGAGATAAACATCTGAGGCAGTGCAGTGGAAACACAAAATGTGGACAAAGTATACTAGCAGCCAAATTCAATGTTCTTGCTGAGGCAAGAAAAGGTTGTATCAACCCATAGATTGGCACTCTGTATGTTTTAATAAGAAATTCATCAAAGAAGAAAGGACATTTTAAAACTGCAACAAAATGAGTCAACTCAAAACCAAAAGGAAAACAAGCAAAAATATGTAGAATTCAAGATATTGATGCAAAAATAATTAAGTTATATTCCTGAGAGAAATGTCAGAATCGAATGGAAATTATTGGATTTCTGTAATTATGATAAATGGACATGAAACAAACTTCAATTTAGATACTGTGGCAGGAATATCAGTTCTTTCAGACTCAAGTGGCTAATACAAGTCTTCCTTCAGCCATCCACTGATCAACTTGATGGAGCAGGAGACATTCAATTCAAATTCAAAAAATAGCTTACCCTGACATTTTAGTACAATGGAAGAAAAAAAATTACAGATATTCCGCAGATGATTCAAACCCAGACTGTTTACTTTAAAAACCAGAAAACTTTCTTAGATCTGCAGTTCATCTATAAAGTAGACAAATTGGAAAGCCATGGCAATCCCAAAAGGACTCAGGTCAGAATTCCCAAAATTATTTGGAGGTCATGGAAAGCTGAATACAGTTTTTCATATCACAGGCTTCTGACCGACTTTTAGAACAGATGAAAAGCATTGGGTAAGTCTGACAAACATTTTAAAAAGTGTCAAAAGTTAGACTTCCGGGACCTCTTTGGCATGCACCCAGACCTGCCATTCAAGTGCTCTGCCCGTGAAACGACTTTTCGGATACCTTTCAAAGTGGTCCTGTGCCACCAAGTTGTTCTAAAAATTGTGTTCCCTTCTAAAAATCGTGTTTCCTCTGGCAGCTCATTCCATATATGCACCACCTTCTGTGTGAAATAGTTAATCTGCACGTCCCTTTTAAATCTTTCTCCTCTCATCTTAAACTGTGCCCTATAGTTTTGCACTATGCTATGCTGAGGAAAACACCTTTACTATTCACTTCATCTATGCCCTTCATGATTTTATAAACCTTTACAAGATCATTCCTCAGTCTCCTACGCTCCAGGGAAAAAAGTTCCAGCCTTTCACACAGTCATAAAGTCATAGAGATGTACATCACAAAAACAGACCCTTAAGTCCAACTCGTCCATGCCGACCAGATATCCCAACTCAATCTAGTCCCACCTGCCAGCACCTGGCCCTTATCCCTCCAATTCATATAACCATCCAGATGCCTTTTAAATGTTGCAATTGCACTAGTTTCCATCACTTCCTCTGGCAGCCCATTCCACGCATGACCCTCTGTGTGAAAGTGTTGCCCCTTAGGTCTCTTTTATATCTTTCCCCTCTCACCCTAATCCTATGCCCTCTAGTTCTGGACTCCCCCACCACAGGGAAAAGACCTTGTCTATTTGCTCTTTCCATGTCCCTCATGATTTTATAAACCTCTATAAAGTCACCCCTCAGTCTCTGAAGTTCCAGGAAAAACAGCCACAGCCTATTCAACCTCTCCATATAGCTCAAATCCTCCAACCCTAGCAACATCCTTGTCAATCTTTTCTGAACCCTTTCAAGATTCACAACATTCTTCCAAAAGGAAAGAGACCAGAATTGCATGCAATATTCCAACAGTGGCCTAACCAATGTCCTGTACAGCCGCAACATGACCTCCCAATTCCTGTACTCAGTACTCTGACCAATAAAGGAAAGCATACCAAACACCTTCTTCACTAACCTATCTACCTGTGACTCTACTTTCAAGGAGCTATGAACCTGCACTCCAAGGTCTATTTGTTCAGCAACACTTCCTAGAACCTTACCATTAAGTGTATAAGTCTTGCTAAGATTTGCTTTTCCAAAATGCAGCATCTCGAATTTACCTCAATTAAAATTCATCTGCCACTCCTCAGCCCATTGGCCCATCTGATTAAGATCCCGTTGTAATCTGAGGTAACCTTCTTCGCTGTCCACTACACCTCCAATTTTGGTGTCATCTGCAAACATACTAACTATACCTCCTGTGTTCACATCCAAATCATTTATATAAATGACAAAAAGTAGTGGACCCAGCACTGATCCTTGTGGTACTCCACTAGTCATAGCCTCCAGTCTGAAAAACAACCCTCCATCACCATCCTCTGTCTTCTACCTTTAAGCCAGTTCTGTACTCAAATGGCGAGTTCTCCCTGTATTCCATGAGATCTAACCTTGCTAACCAGTCTGCCATGGGGAGCCTTGTCGAACACCTTACTAAAGTCCATATAGATCATGTCTTCTGCTCTGCCTCTTTGTTACTTTTTCTAAAAAAACCCAATCAAGTTTGTGAGACATGATTTCCCATGCACAAAGCCATGTTGACTATCCCTTTTTTTAATCGCTCCACTCTGGAGGCTTCTTGCCTGTATTCCTGACGAAGGGCTTTTGCCCGAAACGTTGATTTTCCTGCTCCTCGGATGCTGCCTGACCTGCTGTGCTTTTCCAGCACTCTGATCTAAACAAATCAGTCCTTGCCTTTTCAAATACATGTACATCTTGTCCCTCAGGATTCCCTCCAACAACTTGCCCACCACTGACGTCAGGCTCACCGGTCTATAGTTCCCTGGCTTGTCCTTACCACCTTTCTTAAATAATGGTACCATGTTAGCCAACCTCCAGTCTTCCAGCACCCAACCTGTGACTATCGATGATACAAATATCTCAGCAAGAGGCCCAGTAATCACTTCCTTAGCTTCCCACAGAGTTCTAGGATACACCTGATCAGGTCCTGGGGATTTATCCACTGTTATGCGTTTCAAGACATCCAGCACTTCCTCGTCTATAATATGGATATATTTCAAGATGTCACCATCTATTTCCCAACATTCTATATCTTCTATGTCCTTTTCCACAGTAAACACTGATGCAAAATATTCGTTTAGTATCTCCCCCATCTCCTGTGGCTCCATCTCCTGATCTTTGAGGGGCTTTATTCTCTCCCGAGTTACCCTTTTGTCTTTAATCTATTTGTAAAAACTCTTTGGATTCTCCTTAATTCTATTTGCCAAAGCTATCTCATGTCCCCTTTTTTGTCCTCCGATTTCCCTCTTAAGTATCCTTTATACTCTTCTAAGGATTCACACAATCTATCCTGTCTACACCTGACATATGCTTCCTTCTATTTTTTAAGCAAACCCTCAATTTCTTTAGTCATCCAGCATTCCCTATACCTACCAGCCTTTCCTTTCCCCCTGACAGGAATATACTTTCTCTGGATTCTTGTTATCTCATTTCTGAAGGCTTCCCATTTTCCAGCCGTCCCTTTACTTGCGAACATCTGCCCCCTGAGCTTTTGAAAGTTCTTGCCTAATACCGTCAAAATTGGCCTTTCTCTAATTTAGAACGTCAACTTTTAGATCTGATCTATCCTTTTCCATCACTATTTTAAAACTAATAGAATTACAGTAGTGGTCCCAGAGTGCTCCCCCACTGATACTTCAGTCATAAGCCCTGCCTTATTTCCCAAGAGTAGGTCAGGTTTTGCACCTTCTCTAATAGGTACATCCACATACTGAATCAGAAAATTTTCTTGTACATGCTTAACAAATTCCTCTCTGTCTAAACGTCTAACACTATGGCAGTCCCAGTCTATATTTGGAAAATTAAAATCCCCTACCATAACCATCCTATTATTCTTACAGCTAACTGAGATCTCCCTACAAATTTGTTTCTCGACTTCCCGCTGACTATTAGAGGGTCTAATATACAATCCCAATAAGGTGATCATCCCTTTCTTATTTCTCAGTTCCACCCAAAATGCTTCCCTGGATGTATATCTGGGAATATCTTCCCTCAGTACAGCTGTAATGCTATCCCTTATTAAAAATGCCACTCCCCCTCCTCTCTTTCCTTCCTTTCTGTCCTTCCTGTAGCATTTGTATCCTGGAACATTAAGCTGCCAGTCCTGTCCGTCCCTGAGCCATGTTTCTGTAATTGCTCTGATATCCCAGTCCCATGTTCCTAACCATGCCCTGAGTGCCTGAACTGTTAGGCCTCTTGCATTGAAATAAATGCCATTTAATTTATCAGTCCTACCTTGATTTCTGCTTTGTCCTTGCCTGCCCTGACTGTTTGACTTGCTTCTTTTCTCAACCGTACTAGTCTTAGATTGATCTCTTTCCTCACTATCTCCCTGGGTCCCACCCTACACACAAACACCTCCCCACCCACCCCCGCCACTTCACTAGTTTAAATTGTCCCGAGCAGCTATAGCAAATCTCCCTGCTAGTATATTAGTCCCCTTCCAATTCAGTGGCAATCCATCCTTCTTGTACAGGTCACTTCTAACCCAGCAGAGATTCCAGTAATCCAAAAATGTGAATCCTTCTCCCATACATCAGCTCCTCAGCCATGCATTCATCTGCTCTATCGTCCTATTCTTACTATCACTAGCTCGTAGCACCAGGAGTAATCCTCATATTATTACTCTCAAGGACCTCCTTTTTAAATTCCTGCCTAACTCTCTATATCCTCCCTTCAGAATCTTATCCTTTTCCCTTCCTATGTCGTTGGTTCCAATGTGTACAATGACCTCCTGCTGGGCCCTCTCCCCCGTGAGAACATTCTGACCCTCTCTGAGACATCCTTGATCCTGGCACCATTCTGATTTTTCACTGCTGGCCTCGGATGAAACAGCCCTCTAACACAACTGATCTCTTGGAACCCGACATACCCCTTAATGCAATAGAGCCAACCTTGATACCAGAAACTTGGCTGTTCATGCTACGTTCCCCTGAGAATCCATCACCCCCTACATTTTCCAAAACAGCATATATGTTTGAAATGGGGATAGTCACAGAAGACTCATGCGCTACCTGCCTAACTCTCTTACCTTTCCTGGAGTTAACCTATCTATATGACTGTATCTGCGATTTTTCTCCTTTCCTATAACTGCCATCCATCACATCTCCTTGCTCTTGCAAATTCCTCATTGCCTCTAACTCTTGCTCTAACCAATCCATTTGATCTGATAGAATTCGCAACCAACAGCGTTTATTGCCGATATAATCCTCAGTAACCAGTAAACTCTCCCTAAACTCCCACATCTGACAAGAAGTGCATATCACTTTACTAAGGGTTATCTTTGCTTCTTTCAATCTACAGACTCAGAAAATAGCACTGCCTTATTCCTCTACAAAATATTGTTCCAGGCTAACTTACTACTTACGGTTTATATTTTTAAGTTTAATCAAGAGACATATCTCAATAAAACATATAATCCCTTGTCAATGTTTTTTGCATGCTTTCCAGTTTAATAACATCCTTCCTATAGTAGGGCAACCAGAACTGTATGGTTTCTGTAGTTCAAATGGGCCTTACCAATGTCTTGTACAGCTGTAACATGATGTCCCAACTCCTGTACTCAAGGCTCTGACTGATGAAGCCAAGTATGCCAAATGTCTTCTTCACCACACTGTCTACCTGTATCACCACTTTCAAGGAGCTATGTACCTGTACCTCTAGATTTCTCTGTTCTACCACACCCTAGGGCCTTACCACTTGCATTTATCTAAATTCAACTCCATTTGCCATTCCTTGGCCTACTGGTCCAGTTGATCAAGGACCCATTGTACTCTTAGATAACCTTATTTACTGTCCACTATACCACCAATTTTTGTGTCGTCTGCAAACTTACTATCCATGCCTCCAATATTCTCATCCAAATCTTTTGTATAAATGATGAACAACAGTGAATCCAGCACTGAGTCTTGTGGCACACTGCTAGTCATAGGCCTGCAATCTGAACAACAATCCTCTACCACCATCCTCTCTCTCCTACTGTCAAGCCAATTTTGTATCCAATTGGCTAGCTGTCCCTGGATCCCTTGTTTCACCTATTTTCTTCATCATCTCTTTAAGAAACTCAATCAAGTTTAGATTAGATTACTTACAGTGTGGAAACAGGCCCTTCGGCCCAACAAGTCGACATCGCCCCGCCGAAGCGCAACCCACCCATACCCCTACATTTACCCCTTACCTAACACTACGGGCAATTTAGCATGGCCAATTCACCTGAGCTGCACATCTTTGGACTGTGGGAGGAAATCGGAGCACCCGGAGGAAACTCACGCAGACACGGGGAGAACGTGCAAACTCCACACAGTCAGTCGCCTGAGGCTGGAATTGAACCCGGCTCTCTGGCGCTGTGAGGCAGCAGTGCTAACCACTGTGCCACCATGCCGCCCACCATTTTGTGAGATACAATTTCCTATGCACAAAGCCATGCTGACTATCCTTATCAATCCTTGCCTTTCTAAATGCATGTGGATCCTATTCTCTCAGAATCCCCTTCAACAACACAGTAACGTCAGGCTCACCAGTCTGTATGTCCCTGGTTTATCCTTGCATCCTTTCTTAAATAATGGCACAACATTAACCACCGTTCCAGTCCTCCGGCACATTACCCATTGCTATCAATAATACAAATATCTCTGCTAGGGGCCTTGCAATTTGTTCCCTACCTCCCCACTATATCCTGGGATACACTTGATAAGGTTCCAGGGATTTGTGCGTTTTACGATCTCCAGCGCCTCCTGTACTATTATGTGAAATCTTTTCAAGATATCTCTATTTATTTCCCTGAGTTCTCTAACTTTCATATCTTTCTGTTTTTGCTGTTTGGTAGAAACTGTAAATATTCTCATCAATGAAAGCTAAGGCTGTGTGTGTGTGTCAGAAAGGAATAACAGTGGCACAGAGGACTTGGTTTGACACCTAAATATGGGTGCTTAGTTTGCATGGAAATTAAAAAAACAAACCTGAACTTATCTTTCTCAAACATCTCAATGTCAGTTTTAGTAAATACAAGGTGAATGGTGGGCTACAGATCTACTCTTAGAAGGTGGGCAAGTCATGGGAAGCAGGGAACAGGAAAGTTCAAGTAATTGGGAAGAGTCAGCTTGGTTTTAACAAAGGCAAATCCTGTTTAACCAATGTGCTATGTATTTTAGGGGTCTGTGAAGGTGCTATATTTAGATTTACAAAAAGCATTTGATACGATACCTGCAAAAGGTTAGTGAAAAAAATGAAAACTTGTGGTATAGCATGACAGCATGGTCAGAAAATCGGTTGGTTGGCAGAAAACTGGGCCGAAATTTTCAAGCATTTGAATGATGTGAACAACGACAAAGTTGGGAAGTATGGTGAGAATTTTTTAAAAATTACATTCTGGATGTTGAGAAGAAAAATCCTATTTTTCTCCTTCAGATTTCACTGGCAAGATCAGAATCTTGTTAGTAAGTGGCAAAGACCTAGTTCCATATATTTGCATCTCATTATTAACTAATTTTGTGTCAGTTCAATGTAGGTTGCTAATATTCTAGATTCCAATGAGAAACTAAAATGGTGCCAATTCCTGATTTGTCAGTTCGTACCTGATAGCTGCAGGTCATGGATATCTTTTTCTGATTTTCCATGTTGTCCACAACATCTTGGAGAAATTCCACTGCAGTGACCACCTGCACCCTCTGTCCACAGAGGTTTACATCAACAACATAGCACCCTCATTACATCAGTATGACACATCTTACATTAACTTAGATGGCACTTCAGCCCTTCACTATTGCACTTTGAGCTCACTGACACCTTACATTGCAATGCTGCTGCCAGGTTGCTTTGCAAGCAGGGACATACATCTCATGTATCAGAACAGGATGCATCTCAGGACCCTTTGCTTATTCTCATAGAACTCACTCACCTTGCACTTTCTTGGATGTTCATAGTATCTATCTTTTCTTGCCTTTTGTGCATTGCCACTTCATTCAGAACATACAGTCTCACAGTAATTCTGTTTTGACTTGCCTTATAGTACAGATAAAAAGCCAGGCAGTTGTCATAGTTCCCAGCAATGAACAATCAAGGGGTAAACATGTTAGTGTACAGCAGTGTGCTACATTATTGCCATATGCACACAATGTGCCAACACCTTACACAGCAAACACACTGCATGTTGTTCAATCAAATGGCCAAGTCTGATAGTCCACTGAGAAGGGAAAATGGTCAGTCAATGGGGAGCAGCCACAGTCAGTCAAGGGCATCATTTATTCTCTGTTCAAGTGCTTAGCTATGTTCTGTTGGACACTTAGTAAGAATAGGTCTGGGGGTCCAGTCCTTCTGGAGTGGGCAATGATCTGCAGGTCAAAATCAACCAGTCGGGTGATTACAATTTCTCGATTGAGTTGCTCCATCGATATTAATAAAGGAGCTGAGATATTCTTAGTTGGGGCTGCCCTCTCAAGTTGATCTGAGAATGGATCAGGGTCAATCTTAAGGGTTTAGGGAGTAAATGTCAAATAGGGTTATCAGGGGATATTAATAGTTAACAAAAAAGGGGGTTGGGTGAGAACATGGGAAGGTTTAAAGCTGTTTGACAGAGATTGTTGTGTAGAACAGAACATGGAAGTTTGGTGGCCACATAGAATGAAAAGCAGATCCTAAATCTGAATCTCACAAGCGTGATCTGGAAAACATTCCATCTTCAAACTAATGTCAACCGTGCAATAGAGAGGAAAATTGGCTTTCAGTAAAGCCAGACTGGGCAGGATAAATTTGGCCTGTCTGTGGGAACAGAGTCCATTCGGGGATGAGGTCCTTCAAGGCACTATTGCATTAAACTAGCACTCCTGGGTTTGAGTTAATGTGTACCTGCCATTACAGTAAACTGCAGCTCCAACAATGTATAATACAAATCCTGGAGACAGCAAACCTGACTATGTCATTGATCTTTCAAAATAATCCTAGTAATCTCTCTGAAACACAAATAACTACAGGCGACTTTTAAAATATCAACTATAGGACCAAATTGCCAAGCACACTGCAAAGATTTCATAGGTTTCACAAGGGCACAGTGCTGCTTTCCTCTCTCAAAGAACTGTAAGTAGTGGTAACATGAATTCTAATATGAAGCACTGCTGTTCTTAGGTGACTTGGGAGGAAGTGTGCAAGGTGGTAGTAATCATACCATATTTAACGTATCCAAGTGATCTGTGTGACATGCTGCATACATCTGAATATGCTTTAATGTGTCAGAAGTCTTTGTAGAGGCATCCCAGCACACGAATGCTCAAACCCAATCTAGTACACACCAACCTCAGTTTACTAGCATGTCTTCCATTAGCATTCAATCCGCTTGTATCTCCCCCCCACCCTACTGCCCATATTGATGTCCATCAAGGTCACATGAAATATATGATCTGATGTGCATTCTTCATAGCTGAGCTGTCCTGCCATACCTTAGGGTAATTTTTAGGCTATTTACTATAACCTGGAGATTAGAGCTTAGAAAGAAGGATATGAAGGGGTCACACAGGTACCGCCTTCTTGAAGCACAATTTACACCAGGGTTAAGCTGTAGTGAACTCAGTTGAACATTTTAATTGGGTAGTTTACAGAAAAAAAAAGATTGATCAGCATGTACGAGGAGTGTTTGCTCCATTGTTACAACTGTCAGAAAGCTGACTGGATGCCAGACAGCAGAGAGGAACCTGATGGCAATTTATCATATAATGCAACTTATCATATAATATGGAACCCACTTTATTGTGGAAGTGGTGGTACATTTGTGGAATCCATTGTGGTGCAGCTTCTTACAGCTGATGTCTCAGCTTTCATTAGCACAAGTAGAAGCCATGCAATGTTTTAATGCTATATAGTGGAAACTAAGACCCTGTTACATCACATAAAAACAGCTGGCTTCCACATAAACTTGCACTGTTGCCTTCACTGGAGTATTCAATTGCTCAGTGTTTGAGTTATGTGCATCTGGTATCTACTCGGTGGGACTAGTCACACCTGGATGTGGTTACTTAAAAAAAGTAACTGAATTTGGAAAGGCTGCCGTAAGCAGAACAGCAGACATGTAAAGCATGGAATAAAACTCCTTTTGCAGCCATTAAACCTAGAGTGTATCTTCTTGTTTTAATTTAAAAATTAATAATTTGTATTGATTTTTCTAAAAAACAAATGCCAACAGAACAAGGTGTAATCACAAGCAATAAACAACAATAAGTACTAGAGTGTATTTTCTAAGGAGTTCCTTTGAAGCATAAAACAACCGGTAATGATGAAAGAATAGTCCTCTTCTTGCTTCTCACCTTGTCCTCCTCCTCCTGCACCTCTTCCACCTTAGCTGCTCACTGATTGGGATCTGCCAGGTCTTGCACAACAAATCAGGAGACATTCCAATGAATGTGGCAGGGCATTGCTTGAACACATCAGCAGTCTACTCATATAATAACAGTCATGCTGCCATAAGAAAATGTTTTCTATGTGGGGTTGTGTTGCATACTGCAACAAGTGGTCAGCAAATAATCTCTGGCTGAAATACCATGAACTTTAAAACAAAGACATCATGACTACTGCCAGGATACTGAGTGCTTATCTGCATGATTTGTTGATCATGATCACACATCACCCACACATTCACAGAGAGCAACCTTTGCTAATCATAGTACATCTCAGTTTTTTGGATGTGGTGCTCATAAAGCCATGTGTTTTGTTCTGTACCTTGCATTACAGGGGAAACTAATGATCCTGGTGAAGGCATATGCATTTCTACTTTGTTTGGTATTATGACTATGATATAGAAAAACTGAAAATAGAGCGAGTGCAGGCCATTAACCAATTGAGCCCAGTGCGCCATTTAACAATCATGGCTGATCCTCTATTTCAAAGTCAAAACTCCCACTCTCTCCTAATACCTCATTTATTTTAAAGAAATATACCTTTTAACCATCACCCTCCTGATTTCAAATTTGCAACCTTCTGTGGTAAGCAAATCCATAGGTTCCCCACCCTCTGGAGTAAAAGAAATTTTTCCTCAGAAATGGTCTACCACATCTCTCAAGACTGAGATTTCTTGTTCCTCTTGATGGCAGAATTATGCTGGTAATCAAGTCCAACCAGTCAATCAATCACATCATTAGTATAAAACATGCTGATTCAAAAAAAAGTGAATAGATTTTCTGTTGTACTGTCATCACAATGGCTTTGAACTAAAAGTCATTTGATTATTGCAACACAGAGGTTATCATTAAAATATATGGCACTCATTGGTTAATGGCCAAGTTATAATCTGGAACTGAAAGATGATCCTTCTAATCCCAAACAGACAAACAACCAAAAACAAAATCTCTGCAGTTATTTTTAAAAGATGGGGTTACAAAAGCTAAAACACCCCATGGGCCGAGGGTCTGAAAAGACAGCACACAAAGCAATCACTTCTCATGGTCAACAGTATTTCTTGATGATGATATTACATTGCTGCCACAAACTGATGGAAGATCTTCAGTTTTGAGTCTTGGGAAATACTGGTGTGTAACCTTTCAGGTTATCAAATTTCTGCTGAGAAGGAGACAGACTTGCAGCTCTCAGGGTTTCTTCCTAACCAAATGGATAATGAACATAAAATCTTAAGTTCTGAAAAAGGGTTGAAGAGTTACTATTGGCATAGAGGCCCCCATAATTTTTTAAACACAAGTCTTCCAGTAATTAAGAGCCATAAACCTTCTGTTATCCCTCTAAACTGTGTTAGTCTTTTCTCTAAAGTCACTTCAGGTTCTGTAAACAGAAGGTAAGCCACAGCACCCAAATTATTGACTTCATTTCCAAGGAACAATATGGTGTAAAAACTTTTCAATCCGGATGATGCTCAAAGTTCCACATCTTCCAGATTTTTTTTCCAGGTCCTCAAATATAATGTATGCATAACACTGGTTAGAAAACAAAAAGGTAGCTTACTCCCCTATGCCAGAACCGCAATCAGCCATTTCACGTGTACACCAATGGATTAAAAAAAAGGGAGATAGTATCATTGTCATTTGCTCTAGCCTGGAAAGATTCTGATGTCACAGGTTAGTTTCTCAGACACTGACAATGTCATCTATACCTTGTTTTGAGGCTGAAGATCTGCTGCAGGTGAAGATAGATTTCAATGAATACCTCTTGCATGAAAATGGAAATGTCATGAAGATTGATCCCAGTTTTGGATTAGAAGTGTTGAAGTGCCTGTCTAAGGCATCAGTTCATCATCTAAGTTCCTCAATAAGCAGCTTGTCTTTTTCTTGTTATAGTTAGGCTAGAGACCATGTGAAATGATAACTACAGCACCCATTCCAGAATCAGGCCAGAATCCTTGAATTAAGAACCAAGTCTCCTTCACCACATACAGTACCACTCATTTCAGACTTTACAGCAAAGAAAACCTCAACACTTACACAAACTTAGCCAGAATGAGTAAATAAAAACTAATCTACCGGCAATCGATGATCTGTTTACATGCCACTGAGAAGGGAGGCCAAAATTGCAATATCAAAATTGACTATATGCCTACTTTCAGTGTTCATACTTAATGCCAGTTATCATCCACAGCAAAATGACACCAACTGCAGACACAGTGAAAGATTATGTGGACCTCATTACAACCAAAACCACAGGTGCTATAGATGGTAAATTGTGTGATCAAAACTGCTGAATTAGATAAGTGCTGGAGCAGGGTGGAGGAGAGATGATCAGCACTCAACCACTATAAGCACCTTCTTTTCTTAGGGAAAACATACTTCTGAAGATCAAAACAGTCCATATCACAAACAAAGTGTCTAGAACTTCAGCTCCTTTTATTTTAGTGTTGATGACTTGTTTTGAAAATTTAACGTATTTTTATAATCAACCTGTTCAGAGATGCAATACAATGCAAGCAGGCAGGACTTGAACCAGGGCCTCTGATCCAGGGCTCGGGACATTAGCACTGTGCCACAAGAGGGCCCAAACATTCCTATAACATTTTATATACAGACATCTCAAACATGCCAATAGGGCAATGATTATTATAGGCACTGCAGCCTCACAGCACCAGGGCCAGGTTCGCTTCCAGCCTCGGGCGACTGTCTGTGTGAAGTTTGCACATTCTCCCCATGACCATGTGGGTTTCCTCTGGGTGCTCCGGTTTCCTCCCACAGTCCAAAGATGTGCAGGTCAGGTGAATTGGCCATGCTAAATTGCCCATAGTGTTAGGTGCATTAGTCAGAGGGAAATGGGTCTGGGTGGTTTTCTCTTCAGTATGGACTGGTTGGGCCGAAGGAGCTGTTTCCACACTGTAGGGAGTCTAAGACATGGAAACAGATACTTCAGTCCATCTCGTCCACGCCAACTTAACATCCCAATCTGACCCAGTCCCATTTGCCAGTATTTGGCACATATCCCTCTAAAACCTTTCCTATTCAGATGCCTTTCAAATGTTGTAATTGTACCAGCCTTCACCGTTCCTCTGGCAGCTCGTTTCATACATGCACCACCCTCTGCATGAAAGAAGTTACCCCTCAGGTCCCTTTGAAAGCTTTCCCCTCTCACCTTAAATTCATGCCTTCTAGTCTTGAACTCCCCATTCTCGGAGAAAGATCTTGACTATTCACACTATCCATGTCCCTCATGAGAATGTCAGAGCAACAAACTCCAGAATATTCCATGGCTTTGTCATTTCAACGTCATCAATAAATCAATCGTTAGTATTTTTCTTTTTCAGAAAGCCAATCTCTGTAGAGATACCTGTTCCTTTTTCTTTTGTTCCCTGAAAAAATGTTTCGGTTTTGTGTGTTGAATGATTTTGAAGTTGTTTTGATGGGATGGCCTCCACTTGAATCATGCTGGGATCAGAGTCATGGTGAATCACATAACTAGGGCTGTGTATAGGGCTTTAAACTAAATCATGGTAGTGGTGATGGGGTGGGGTGGGGGGGGGGGGGGGAAGGCCTCAGCAGAATCTATTTAAGTTTCCAGAACAAGTAATAGAACAGACATTATGGAAAGGGTCAGGAATCTAACTTCATGCACAGTAAATAAGGGGGCAACTATGAGAAACGGGGCAGTCAATTATAGGATTGCAGAAGTTGTACTTAAATATACAAAACATGAGAAACAGGGTAAATGAACTTGTATCGCAGATTGAAATTAGCAGGTATGATGTTGTGGATATTACAGAAGCATGGTGCAAGGAGATCAGTGCTAGGAAAGAAACATCCAAGAATATATATCCTATCAAAAGGATGGGCAGAGAGACAGACTGCCTAGTTAGTAAGAAATGAACTTAAATTGATAGCAAGATTTGATATAGAGTCAAAAGGCATAGTATCTGTGAGGGCAGAGTTGAGGAATCTCAAAGGAAAAAAAGAAGAACATGCTGGGAGTTATGTACAGGTCACCCAGCAGTAGTATAGTGCTTATGGGGACTTCAATATGCAGGTGAACTGGGAAAAGCAGGTTGGTGGCAGAGCTCAAGAAAAGCAATTCATGGAATGTCTGTGAAATAGTTTTTTTGGAGCAACTTGTGGTAGAATCCACTAGGGAACGGGCAATTCTGGATTTGGTGTGTGCAATGAGGCAGACTTGATTAAGGAGCTAAAGGCAAAAGAACCTCTAGGGATAGTGACCACAATGTGATAGAATTCATCCTGCTGTTTGAGAGGCAGAAACTGGAATCAGATGTAATGGTATTGCAATTGAGTAATTCTTCAATTTAATCCCTGATCAGGTGGAATTGGTCTTATTTTGTATGAGACTGGAGTTTTATTTTTGGTCTATTCACTCAAAACGGAAGAAAGATAGTTTCTGTTTAGTGGAAGTGGATGTAATGTTCTCAGCATACTGTAGCTTGACCAGAGGGCTGTCATCAGGCAGTTTTTCCTCACCTCAAACTCCTAGTGCCACTCTTATATAATCAAGTCAATTGCACTGCTCCAAAACAGCCTTTTACAGCTAAAAATGTACGCTAGTTGATGTTTGAAGTTTCAAACTTCCTGTTACTTCAGTCATATAAAAGTGTCTAATTTCATTCTATCTGATACTCCAAAAGGAAAAACATGAATTCTTTTGCACATCTCCATCCTTAAAAAAGATAAACACCATTTTAAAATGTGCTTTATCACCAAGTAAACACAAGAAGAAAATTACATTCATTCACCTTTACTGTTTCTGTACGCAGGATTTCAACAGCGAATGAGTCTTCAGTACATGAAGGATGTTGCCTAGTCTGTGGGGTCTAGATGGTCAGATATATGCTTGTAGTCAATGATAGCTTGACAGTCTGGGGATATCTAGCATTGTGTTGGCCCTGAATCATATTTTGTTAATTCATTCACAGGATGAGGGTGTCACTGACTAGGCCTACATTTATTGCCTATCCCTAATTGCCCAGAGGGCAGTTAAGAGTCAACCACATTGCTGTGGATCTGGACTCACATATAGACCAGACCAGGTAAGGATGGTAGTTTCTTTTCCCAAAGGGGTATTAGTGAACCAGATGGATTTTCCCAACAATCGACAATGGATTCCTGGTCATCACAAACTTAATTCCAGATATTTATTGAATTCAAATTCCACCAATTGCTGTGGCAGGTTTTGAACCCAGATCCCCAGAACATTACCTGGATCTCTGGGTTAAAAGTCCAGCGATAATACCACGAGGCCATTGCCTCCCCTTTCTAGTTCCTCGTCAGCCTAGCTATTTTGATCAGTCAGAAATGCATGTATTGTTTGACATCCTGAACATGCCATCAGTTACCGTCTTGATGGGAATGAATGATATCTTATTGCCTAACACTATGGGCAATTTACCATGGTCAATCCACCTGACCTGCACATCTTTGGACTTTGGGAGGAAACCGGAGCACCCAGAGGAAACCCACGCAGACACGAGGAGAATGTGCAAACTTCAAACAGACAGTTGCCTGAGGCTGGAATCAAACCTGGGTCCCTGACGCTGTGAGGCAGCAGTGCTAACCACTGACTCACCGTGCCGCCAGCAATATTAGGCATTTGCAAGAGGGGCAAACTTACAGGAAGCTCGGGAGCTGCAGCAAGTCACTGCAGAAGCTAAGAAGCATACAGTTTAGACAAAGGTCAAATCTGTGGAAACACTCAGGATTCACACAGCTACAAGAGGACCAAAGCTTTTCAACTTCAATTTTATTTTCTTGGGATAATAAAGGTGCAGTGTTGATGCAGCTTCTGTATATCCTGGGATACTGCAATAGAATTGTGCTGGATCAGGACCTGAGACCAGCAGGAGTAGGAGGTCATTCTCTCCTGGTGGCTATAAAGGTCAAGGCAGCAGTTTTCAGAAGAGGAAGACGACACAAGAGCAGGACAAATCAGACGGGATGAGTAGATGGGAGCTGGGTGCAGACTGTCATTGAAATGTAAAATAGTTATTGGTCATCATGCCAGCTTTGCATTTGCATTGTGCCTCTCAGTTTGATGACTAAATGAAAGCTCATATTTGGAAATGCCTGAATGCTTGCCTGTCTGTGATAGTCCATCACTGGAAAGTGAGAAGATGCTGCCTTCAGTGACCACTGGGGGACAGACTAGCAGTGATTTAGAGGCTAGTTGATGGGATGTGGCTCAGGACAAGTAAACTGTGACCTGGTTAGTAAACAGATTGGGACAAGAAAGTGGAGCTGTATTTGTTAGGGTGCATTTGCCACGTCAGCTATAGATTGTGAGCAGCATGTTTGGACTGCTGTGCCATTACATTGTAAGGGCAACTCCACAATTTCCAAACTTGGCCAGAGTTTAAAGATGGCACTTCAACATTTGAAACATCCAGTGAGTGGTGATTACTTTTGGCATGAAAATGTGGTTGAATCGGGCTAGCATTTGATGATGACAGAAGTGCCATCCTGACGTGGGAGGTAATTAATGAGGTGAGATGAGACAAATATTGTGAGAAAAATCTTACACTTCATGGAAAAAGTACCCGACAAGACACTGGATTAAAAGTTGATTTAGTCAAAATATTATTAAGGTTCAGTCCATGCTGTCTGTAAAACTTGCAAGATGAATAGTCCAGAGATGTTTGAGCTTTAGGAGGTAGAGTTAAATTCGTTTAAAGAACATTTTAGTGAAGGCTGAATTGTAAAGTTTTCCTCATCAGATCAAAAGAAGAAAGTGTAAATGAGGGATAATCTTTTTGTTCAGGTGGAATACAGGAATAGATGGCTGGGCCAGCATTTATTACCTATCCCTGGTTACCCTTGATGTAGTGGTGGTAGACCCATACTGCTGTTCGGGATGCAATTCCAAGATTTTGACCCAGTGACAATGAAAGAATTGCCATATATTTCCAAGTCAGGATGGTGCATGGCTTAGAAGGGAACTTGTTTGGTATGGTGTTCCTATGCATCTGCTGCCCTAGTCCTTCTGGATGGAAGTGTTCATGGGTTTGGAAGTTGCTGTCTGAAGATTTTCGATGAATTTCTGTAGTTCATCTTATAGATAGTATACACTGCTGCTACAGAGCATCAATGGTGGAAGGAATGGATGTGGTACCAATCAAGCAAGCTGCTCTTCCCTAGATGGTGTCAAGCTTCAAGTGAATATTAAATCAACAGTTGATGTAGCCTGCGCTGGAATGTTCTCAGATCATGAATTTTAGGGAGGTTTGCAATTTTTATTGTTCATGCTCCCCCCTTGAAATAAAAAGCAGATTTTTGATTTTGTTTTGTGAGAAGATTATCCAATCTAAAACTAGAAGAATTTAGTGTTCCTCGCGGAGTCTTATGGCAGAAATAGCAACAAGCAGATTAATATGAGCTGTCATTTTTTTTCTCTGGCAATCTGTAAAACACAACATTTTAACAACTTACTTTTACTAACCTCCCAAAACTAAAAATTACTCTTAAAGCTATTAACATGGATGATGAACTAGATTTCACGTTGGTAGTCAATGTTATAATGTGGAAAAAGCAGCAGTTTGTTTGCTCAGAACAACCTCTCCTAAAAAGCAATATTAAGTGTTGCAAAAAATAACTAGAAAGGCATCCGCAGCCCTGGGATGGTGAAAAAAATTCTGAGAATAGCTGGAATAGAGAAAAAGTTTCTATCAGACTTTAGCATAATTATGGCTTTTTTAAATAGATGCAATAACTTTAAGATTGATGTGACTGAAGAGACAAATAGAACAGACTGCATGGTTATAATTATTAAGATTAACTTACTTATTTGCTTTGCTCCATATACAATCAAGCTTTTCATTTTAAGAATTAAATCTTGTTATGCAATTCTCGTGGGTAAAGCATATTACTTGGATGTCTTTTTAAATATGAATGATCTCAAGCCAGAACATAGTACTACACCTCAAACGTACTTAATTGGTTGTGAAACAATTTGGATGCCCAGACGTCATACAGTCATAGACCACATAGCGTGGAAACAGACCCTTCAATCCAACGAACCCATACCAACCGTATTCCCAACTTGCCTACATTTGTCCCATATTCCTCCAAACCTTTCGTATTCATGTACATACCAAATATTTTTTTAAATGTTGCAACTTCATTGACCACTCCCTCTGACAGTTCATTCCATATACATCGAATCACAGAATTCCTTCAGTGGTGAAGCAGGCCATTCAGTCCATACTGATCTTTTGAAAAGCATTCCACCCAGATCAACTACCTACCCTGTCCCTGTAACCATACCTTTCCCAAGGCTAATTCACTTCACCTACATATCCCTGGATACTGTGGACAACTTATCATGGCCAATCTACCTACCCTGCACATCTTTGGAGTATGGCGGGAAACCGGAGCACCCAAAGGAAACCAGCATGGGGAGAATATGCAGACTCCACACAGTCGGTTGCCCCAAGGGTGGGATCGGACCCAAGTCCCTGGAACTGTGAGGCAGCAGTGCTAATCATTGAGAAAACTGGCTGCCCAATCAAACTACTCTCTGTGTTAAAAGTTTTCCATGAAAGGCTTTCAGGATTGCAGGTTTCTCCTCTTTTTTTGAACAGTTATTGGACTCAAAACATTCTTTTTTCCTCTCCATAGATACTGCCAGGCTAGAGTTTCTCCCCATTTTCTGCCCATCTTTTTAGTTCGGAACATACCCATGCTGGATGAGGGCCATAAATTCTAAAATTTTAAAATTCTACAATCTAGATACCGGTTCAAAAAATTATTTTGTTCTACTGAATCTTGAGTCACATGATGGAGACATCAACTGTTACATTTATAATTGAAGTTATATCAAAACAAATAGCTATAGTCAAACCTTCTGTTCATGTACAGTTATCTAGTTCCTGATTTTAAGAAAGACAACATTTCAGAACTGCAAACTCAACAGAATGAAGGGATAACTGTTGTAATGGTAACCATTAAAACTTAATCTCTGCATTGTCTCTTAAAAGGCAAACACAGACTTGACAATAGGAATGGAAAGAGCTTCAAATAAACAATGAAAATGAGTTAAATGCTACAATTGTATTACAAAGTGTTAATGGTAATTAACAGTTTAATTTACTGCCCTGGATGGTTGATGCCTCAGTCCCTTGTTTGTACATGTTGTACTTTTTTCCAAATGTTTTGATAGAAACATGGCAACATGGACCATAATTCCTTAAGCAACTGTCATGGTATCAGCTGATACTATATGTGGACAAGTCAGATCACTGAATGAAACATTGCTTGATAGACTAAATGTTTAGTTTTGGTGGGTTTTTTTGCAAAAATCATTTGCATCATTATCAGACAGAATTTTAAAATTTTTGTCCTACAGCTCCACTTGTTTGATGATCCATTAGTCACAAATATATAACATGAAGTTGTACATCATTTAACAACAGAACCAAAGTTCATCATACAAAAGAAACAAAGAAACAAACCAAATTCTTGATATTATCATTAGAAAGATTTTAACAAACATCAAAAACAAAGTTTCTCTTTGCTCCCAACACTACAGACACGCAAGTCCAGAGAAACTGTATTCTTAAATCTAAGTGTTTACTTACTCTTTCTAGTTTCTTTCTTGATTTAGAGACAATTTTATGATTCATCTTAGAATCTGATTGCCTGAACTTTTAAAGTTTAATAACCTGAAGATTTCCACCCTGAGCTTTCCTGGCTTGTACACTTGGCTTTGGAAAATAACACTGCTACTGTAGAGACTTAGTTCCAGTGAACTGAAACAAAACATGCTAAAGCGATACAAAAACATTTGTTTCTAAACTCAAATCTTGATTCTTAACTAAAACTGGTATTTCCTGAACTGAACACAAACTAATGATTTAATGTGCTTCTATTGTTATAAGCCCAGAACTATAAATATTTGTTCTATTAACACTGCATGGGTTCTCCCAAACTTTAAAAATTGTAGTCACATCTTCTGAGAACATTTAAAAGATTTTATGATCTTTATAGCACTAACCTGTAGCCATATACCTTATTCTAAAAACAATTCAAGTTCGAAAGCTGATAATATTTCACATATTTCTGATGTGTTTTCAATGTAAATAAGAAAAGAATATGAATAAGATAGCTAAAGAACATTAAGCATACAATAAACTAAGAAATCTTTATCAACAATTTCTTCCATCACGGAGGTAACATGTACAGTGTTGTCTGCTGTGTTAACAGTAGATGGCTTTCTAAGGACATAGCAAATTCAATGATTTACAGCAATAATACCTAATATTCTATTGCATTAGAGCCTATTACTACTTTCAATTGAAGTTGACTGCCCACATTTTGGCTGTTTAATGTCAAATTACAACAATTTCTGAATCAGGACCTTGCTTAAGATCATATGAGATATTACCAATTAAACAATGCACTTGCTGGTCATTCATATGTTGAAGTCATGAGAGATTTCACCAATGAATCCATTGTCAACAATAGTTGAAAATAGAATGAAGATAAGTTAAAGTTAATTAAGGCTGAAATACAAAATTTAACTTACGTAATTATACATTTTTTGGACATTGTTTCAAAATTACCCCATTAATACTCCAGGCTATTGGTATATGTCACTCATTGAATAAATTAAATACAACTTTCATCACAAGGACTTTTTTACAAATGTTCAAATAGCCTATGAAATCTTGCATGAACCCCGTAATCACTGATCTTGCCGGCATGTACTGTTTAAGGTCTTGTTTCATGTAACTGTTTAAAGTCTTGTTTATGTCCTGTTTAAAAATATATAAAATATTTGATTCTGTTTACTGACCTTCTGTAGCAATAAGGAGCCTGAATATTTTGTAACAATGGAATTCAGCTCTCCACCAAATTCCGAAGCCCACAGTTGCACACTAACAAAGAAAAGGATATTTAGAATGGGTTTTAACATACAATAGTAAGAGTATTTGTTTAAAGAAAGTGAAATAACTTCAAAAACCATTTATTAACACTGGTCAACTAGTTAGATACTACACATGTTGAGGAAACTCTTGAAAAAATACATGCTCTTGAATGGGTATTTTTGAGCAAACACTGGCAAGAGGTTTCTGAAATTAAAAATTAAAAATACATTTTCATCTTGTTAAGTAGAAAACTTTTGGACAAAAGATAAAAAAATGAAAATCAATCATTAAGGGATTTAACTTAGTGCTCCCTTAAAACAATATATGCATTTTCAGTTTAAAATGCTAACATGCAATGAGGCTGGGCACTTACGTCTCAGTTGGGATCCTGCTTTGGGCTTTGACAAAACAAAGGAGGCAGCAGCTGGAGCAGATAATCCGCAAAATAAAGTATAGCCTCAAACCGTTCTCAAAGCACCATCGGAGCATCCTCTTTTCCATCAAACCAAAACAAATAGAATAATATGAACAAAAACAAGCCACTTGATCCAACAAAGTTGCAGGAACGTTGTTCACATAATGGCCTGAAGTAGTGTCTTCTCAGTGAAGATTCTTCCTATAGTAAAGAAAAAAAGCACTAAGTGCTGAGTATCCATTTTATTTCTATTTACTGTCATGAACAGCGGAAATATCCCTGTCTCTGAAAGTCATTCATGAACATTTCAACAAGCTCTGAACAAAGAATCATTTGTGCATATGCAAACACGCAATTGAAACAGCATCCATTCTTCTCCACAAGATTGCAAGAAAATGTCAGATAATGTTGTTGAGTCCTGATTAAGGTGGTCTTTAGTGTTCAAAGCGCCCAATGACCTGGTCAAGTTCAAGTGAAAAAATGAGAGCAAACTGGTGTAACATCACAGCTGGTGTATAATCCAACCAGATTTAATCTTTAAATGGTTGCAGATTTATGATGGTGGCGGTACTGGGGGAAGGGAATCACACCGGATTATTCTGATTGCTGGAGACAGGTCTCTTTATCCAATCAGATCATAGAAAAATAAGTCTTTGCAATGACTGAGTTAATGAGAGGTGGTGCTAGGCATGTTCAGCTCTCTTTTTATCCATTTACTCCCTCTTCTTTCTCCACATTGATTAATTCCCTAAAATCAATTGTAAAAAGTGGCAAAATAAATGCAATTTGATTTCAACAAACCAATCGATTAAAGTCAAGAAGCAGAACTCATGAAAATCTGAAGCATACAAAAAGTATTGACCTTTCTAGCAGACTTCAGAACAGATACCTAATAATGTTGCACAATGAAATAGTTCTAACAGATGCCAACATGTCCAGAAAAATAATATTTTGTAGACAGTGCATATTCAATTTAAACAAAACAAAACTGCAATAATATACTGATTTTAAATTAGTTTCAGTGAGGAATTTTATAATTACAGTGGTGATAAAAATATGGGCTGAGATTCTGGTGGTTATTAAAGCATAAAACAAAAATGACCAAAGGCTGATCAATGTAGTAAGTTAGAGCTCTGCTGAAAGGTCACAAACCTGTAATATTAACTCTCTTTCCCTTACCACATGTTACCAGACCTGAATATACTCTAGAAGGAAAGGCATGGATCACTGGATCAGCATGGATGATTGGAAGCAAGGAGAAAAACAGGCAGTGTTAAAGATGCAGAAATGTGGCCTTAGCTATGGTACAATTATCTGGACTGAGGTTTATCTCAGGGGTTAAATATAAATACCATAGCTGAGAACAGTTTGGTTATGCCATGGAGAGAAATGTAGGTATTCTGTCAACAAAGAAAATTCATTGCTGGGATCAAAGATGATTGCTTTGATTTCCCAATATTAATTGGAGAAAGTGGCTTTTCATTCATAAATGCATGTTGGACAAGCAGTCCGACAACTTAGCAACAGGGGTCAAGAGATGCTAGTGAAATACAATTGGGCTTTGTCAGCAAACATGAGAAAACTAATGATGGGTTTTGGAAGATGTCACTGAGTTGTAACATGTAGATGAGATATAAAAAAGATTCTTAGGGGTACAATGGATAAGTGTTAGGAAATGGAAAAGGGAAGCCATTAAGTTATATTCAAGCTACAAATTAGCTAAATAATAACTGCTATTTGTTACTTGATAACAATACATGTTGCATTACAAAAAGTGCAGTTGTTCATTATATGCAATTTAAAACAAAATTATTATGTTGCACATATTAATAACATTTGTACTACCAACGTTTGCCATGCATAACTCTAAGAACACAGGTAGGTGAGGGATCAAACCACTTGATTGACTGAACAAGTAATATGGCTGAAACATGAGTATCAACTCCACGTTTTGTTTAACTAGCCAGTGGCAAAACATTGACCCCTGTGGTACCACCAGTTACATGGTACCATTTTAAAAATTATCCATTCATTCCTCCTCTGCTTTGTCTAGTTAACAATTCCTTAATGCCAATATGTTTCTTCAGTTCCATGAACTCCAGTTCTGTTTAATGTGGCACACTGAGGTTTTTATTTAATAAATTTTGAAAATCCAGATGTTACATTTTCTGCTTTCCTTTTGGTCACAAACTTGTTCACAGTGCAAACAGTCAGTGATTTATGATCTGGAGCTTGTTTAGACCTTTGCATCCCTATTCAAATATAACCAGCAGGAAAGCTCTCATTTTAAGGCAAGATCAAAGTTCATTGCATAACTATTGCAGAAGTTACTAAGCAATAGATACACAATTATTAGAAAGAACATAGATACAGATTAAAAATTGATAAAGAGCATTTAAAAATGTGAAAACCACTTCAGTTCATTAAGCATTGCAGCCTATTATTTACTTGTAGATTTCTCTTTCCAGACAAAGGAGGTTCAAAATGTCAAGCCAGAATTCAACAGTTACAATGGCTTATGCAGATACAATGGCTTATATAGTTACAATGGCTTATTTAGTTGAAAAATTGGATGTTGCTCCATGATACGGCTCTGTCGGTAGGGCAGGTGTTCAGAGAAAAAAAAATTGTTCCTATTTATCACTGGTTCTGTGGTAACAGCACTTGCATCAAACTCTTTAGGCAAAATTATGGTTGATTTATAAAGCAATTGCTCGGGCTGATAACTCACGTTTTGAGAGTGTCCTCTCATATAAACTTGAGAGCTCCTATTTTAAAATGGTTTCTCCCAGCTTCAAACAGATCAAACTCAAGATTGGCTACTATATTAACTTCAGAGGAACCAGTGTCCCACAAAATCACTCAAACTCCAGAAAGAGTGTGTGTATGTATGTGTATGTGGTGTGTGTTTGTGGTGGTGGTGTAAGATTTTGGGATTCAATATAATTATAAGACCTAAATCAATTACAATTATACAGTGAGTTGAGAATACCAAAAGGTTCACTCATTTTGAATAATTTCAAGCCCATTACAGGTGCAAGCAAATCATCACAAACTTCACGGTATTTATTACATTTATCAGAGCAAGTACAAAACAATTGATATTTAATAATGCAGTGGACTTAGTCAATTCCCAATGGAAGACTGGCTCTCAACTTTCAACTGATTTGAGTTCTGCCCCTTGTTCTGCAAGCTGAGGTTCTCCTGTTTTCATTGTACACACTCTGCATCTAAAACCAATCCTCTCGAGTCAGTACTCCGGGGCATGATCAGGAGTATCCTGGGCTCTAATTAGCTTATTAGTGCAGGTCATTCTTGGATTGGCAGTGTAGTACCTGTCCAATTCATGACTGATTTATTTAAAAGTAATAGTCATCTTTAATGATTTGGATGTGAACATAGGAGATATGGTTTGTAAGTTTGCAGATCTCACTAAAATTGGTGGTGTGGTGGACAGTGAAGAAGGTTACCTCAGAGTACAAAGGGACTTTGATCAGATGGGTCGATGGGCTAAGGAGTGGCAGATGGAGTTTAATTTAGATAAATGTGAGGTGCTACATTTTGGAAAGGCTAATCAGCAGGATTTATACACTTAATGGTAAGATTCTTGGGAGTGTGGCTGAACAAAGGCACCTTGGAGTGCAGGTTCATAGATCCTTGAAAGTGGACCCACAGGTAGACAGGAAAGTGAAGAAGGTGCTTAGTATGCTTGCTTTTATTGGTAAGTGTGTTGAGTATAGGAGTTGAGAGGTCACACTGAGGCTGTACAGGACATTGGTTAGACCACTTTGGAATACTGTGTGCAAATCTGGTCTCCCTGCTCCAGTAAGGATGTTGTGAAACCTGAAAGGGTTCATAAAAGATTTATAAGGATGTTGACAGGGTTGGAGGGTTTGCGCTACAGGGCAAGGCTGAATAGGCTGAGGCTTTTTTCCCTGAAGCTTTGGAGACTGAGGAGTGACCTTGTAGACATTTATAATACTGTGAGGGGCATAGATCGGGTGAATACCCAAAGTCTTTTGCCCAGGAAGTGGAGTCCAGATCTAGAAGGCATAGTTTTAGGTGAGATTTAAAAGGGACCTAAGGGGCAACTTTTTCACACAGAGGGTGGTGCTTGTTTGGAATGACCTGAAAAAGGAAATGGTGGAGGCTGGTACAATTACAATATTTCAAAGGCATCTGGATCAGTACATGAATAGGGAGGGTTTAGAGGGATATGGGACAAATGCTATCAAATGGGACTAGATTAATTTAGGATATCTGGTCAGCATGGATGAGTTGGATTGAAGGGTTGGCTTCCATACTGTACAGGTCTATGCACTATACCCAGCAGCCCCAGATAATTAATGTTAGATTACAAGATTACAAAAAAAAGCACATTATCGAAATGTTGAGATGTTGCAGAGCTCTAAGATGCAGAGGGATCTGGGTGCCTTAATGCATTGAATAGTATACAGATACCAGAATTAATTTGAAAAACTAATAGAATGTTACATTTTATTGCATGGGGTATTGAACGCAAGAGTTATGCTTCAGTTATGCAGGGTGTTGGTGGGACTGCATTTGGAGTACTTTGTACAGTACTGGTCACTATATTTACTGGTGGATGTTAATACATTGTAAGCACTTCAAAGAAAGATTACTAGACTAATACTGGAAAATGCATAATTTATTATGAGGACAGGCTAGACAGACTAGGATATATCCTCTGGAGTTTAGAACAGTCAGAGGTGACTTAATTGAAATGCATAAGATGCTGAGGGGACTTGACCACATGGGGGTTGAAAGGATACTTCCTCTTGAAGGAGAATCTAGAACTAGTGGTAATAGTTTAAAAATAAGGGGCATCCATTTAAAGCAGATAAAGGTTGAGACTCTTCAGAATATCCTTCCTCAAAAAGCAGCGCTTGCAGAATCTTTACTTTTATTTAAGGTAGATAGATTTTTGATTACCAAGTGGTGAAAAATTAACCAGGAATATGAGGAATGTAGAGGTTAAAACCAGATCAACCATGATCTCATTGAATGGTGGAGCAGGCTTGAAGGGCCAAGTGACCTATTCTTGTTCTTTGTATGTTCATATGTGTGAATTCATCATGTGGTGCATACATGTCCTCCATTGATAACAATCAAGCAAAATATAAATTTAATTTCTTGCTTGCTTAATCAAGTGACCATTATTATCAAAAAATGACTCAACTTTACAGATGCTTCTTCCATTCTTGTATCTTTTAGAGGCATTCTGTTTTCATACTTTCTAGGCCAAATTTGTGTCGTAAGTGGGTTAGTTAGTTGATGTTGAGATACAATACCAGTTTGTCTGAATTTGGTTAGCAGTGAATTATCAGGAACAGTGATATGACTCCCAAATGTCATTTTTACATACTATGCTGGTTATTCAAAAGTTCAAATTAGCAGATCAGTGCAAGTGACAAGACTGAAGCAGAGATGATTACTCATTCCACAGTGTTCAGTACCATTCTTGGTTCCTCAGATATTGAGTAGTCAGTATCCACATACAATTAGACCCTGGACATCATTCTGGCTTGGGCTGAGAGTGGCAAGTAATAATCACACTACACAAGTGCCATGCAATGTCCATCTTCAACAAGATTGAAACTGACCACCTCCTCTTCACAGCCAATAGTCTTTTCATTGTTTAATAGACCATAAGACCATAGGAAATAGGAACAGGAGTAAGCCTTTAAGGCCTTTTGAGCCTGCTCTGCCATTTGATAAGATCATGGCTGATCCAATATCCAATGTCACTTCCTGCATTTTCCCTACAACTCTTGATTCCCCTACTGATCAAGACTCTATATATCTCAGCCTTAAATATACACAAGACTCTACCCCCACAGATCTCTGTAGCAAGTTCTAAAAACTCAAAATACTCTCAGAGAAAAAGTTCCACTTCACAGAATCCCAACAGTGTGGTAACAGGCCATTCAGCTCCACGCTGGCCTTCTGAAGACCATAGAACATAGAACATAGAACATAGAAGAATACAGCGCAGTACAGGCCCTTGGGCCCTCGATGTTGCGCCGATCCAAGCCCACCTAAACTACACTAACCCACTATCCTCCATATACCTATCCAATGCCCTCTTAAATGCCCATAAAGAGGGAGAGTCCACCACTGTTACTGGCAGGGCATTCCATGAACTAACGACTCGCTGAGTGAAGAACCTACCCCTAACATCAGTCCTATATCTACCCCCCCGTAATTTAAAGCTATGCCCCCTTGTAATACCCGACTCAATACGCGGGAAAAGGTTCATACTGTCGACCCTATCTAACCCCCTAATCATCTTGTACACCTCAATCAAGTCACCCCTAAACCTTCTTTTCTCTAGTGAAAACAGCCCCAAGTGCCTCAGTCTTTCCTCATACGATTTTCCTTCCATACCAGGCAACATCCTGGTAAACCTCCTCTGCACCCGTTCCAATGCCTCCACATCCTTCCTATAGTATGGCGACCAAAACTGCACACAATATTCCAGATGCGGCCGTACCAGAGTCTTATACAACTGCATCATGACCTCAGGACTCCGGAACTCAATTCCTCTACCAATAAAAGCCAGTACGCCATATGCCTTCCTCACCGCACTATTTACCTGGGTGGCAACTTTCAGAGATCTGTGTACATGGACACCAAGATCCCTCTGCTCATCCACACTACCAAGTATCCGACCATTAGCCCAGTACCCCATCTTTTTGTTATTCTTCCCAAAGTGAATCACCTCGCACTTAGCTACATTGAATTCCATCTGCCACCTTTCTGCCCAGCTCTGCAGCTTCTCTATATCCTGCTGTAACCTGCCACATGCTTCCTCACTGTCAACAACTCCTCCGACTTTTGTATCATCCGCAAACTTGCTCACCCAACCTTCTAACCCCTCTTCCAGGTCATTTATAAAAATGACAAACAGCAATGGTCCCAAAACAGATCCTTGCGGAATACCGCTAGTGACGGCACTCCATGAAGAAACTTTGCCATCAACTACTACCCTCTGTCTTCTTCCATCCAGCCAATTCCTAATCCAAACCTCCAACTCACCCTCAATGCCATATCTCCGTATTTTCTGCAGTAGCCTACCATGGGGAACCTTATCAAACGCCTTACTAAAATCCATATATACCACATCTACCGCTTTCCCCTCATCAACCTCCTTCGTCACCTTTTCAAAGAATTCAATAAGGTTTGTGAGGCACGACTTGCCCTTCACAAAACCATGCTGACTATCCTTGATCACATTATTCCTATCCAGATGTGCATAAATCCTATCCCTTACAATTCTCTCTAAGACTTTGCCCACAACAGAAGTGAGACTCACCGGCCTATAGTTACTAGGGCTATCCCTACTCCCCTTTTTGAACAAGGGAACCACATTTGCTATCCTCCAGTCTTCTGGGACTACTCCTGTAGACAAAGAGGACATAAAAATCAAGGCCAATGGCTCTGCAATCTCCTCCCTTGCTTCCCAGAGAATCCTAGGATAAATGCCATCAGGCCCAGGGGACTTATCTATTTTCACCTTTTCCAGGATTTCCAACACCTCTTCTCTACATACCTCAAAGCCATCCATTCTACTTATTTGTGACTCAGTATTCTCATCGACAACAATGCCCTGTTCCTGAGTAAATACTGAAGAAAACCACCCCACCATATTCCTGTAACCCTGCTAATCCACTCAGCCTGCACATCCCCAGATGCTTTGTGCACTTTAGCATGGCAAATCCACCTAACCCGCATGTCTTTGGACTGTGAGATGAAACCAGAGCACCCGAGGGGACCCACACAGTCCCAGGGAGAATATGCAAATTCCACACAGCCAGTCACCCAAGAGTGGAATTGAACCCAGGTCCCTGGTGCTGTGAGACAGCAGTGCTAACTACTGAGCCATCATGTCACCCTTCATCTTGGTCTTAAATTTTGTATCCCTTTATTCAAAATTATGCCCTCTGGTCTTAGACTCTTTAATAAGAGGAAACATCCTCTCAGTATTTACCTATAAAACCCCTTAAGAATTCCATATCTTGAATGAGATCACCTTTCATTTTTCTAAATTCCTGTGAGCAGACTTTGAACCTACTTGGCCTTTGCTCATTAAACAATCCCATCATACTGGGAAATCATCCTAATGAATCTTCTTTGAACTGCCTCCAATAAAACAATATAGTTCCTTAAATAAGGGACCAAAACTGCTCACAATACTCCAGATGTGGTCTCGCCAGCACCCTGCAAAGTTGCAGTACGACTTCCCTACTCTTATACTCCAAACCCCTTGAAATAAGGCTAACATTCCATGAGCCTTCCTGATGACCGGCTGTACATCTGTGCTTGCTTTCTGTCCCAAGCAGCCCCAAGTCCCTTTGCTCATAAAACAATACCTCCATACCAAGTATCATTCTGGCAAACATTTTCTGAACTGCTTCCAATAAAATTATATCTTTCTTTAAATAAGGTGACCAAAACTGTTCATAGTATTCATCATCAAGTGGCAGAGGAGCACTCACTGTCACTTTCTATTATACTGGAAATCAAAGTATGCAATGCAGAGGAAAGTGGCTGCAAGCACACTTGGAGTAGCCGGGGTAAGTGACTCAACATGTGAGGGAGGCTTTGCAGCACATAGTTCATAGGGCTTTTAAAAGGAAAGAATGTTAGTCACAAGCCCATCCAATATACAGCACACAGACATGCCGGCTGCCTATACCCTGGCATTCTACAGCATTGACACTGTCTATATGCTGTGCATCCCCCACATAGCAACTGCTGAACAATTCTTTGATAGAGAGAGTCAAACATTGAATATTGAATGAGGAAGGGACCAAAGATATCATCATGACCCAATGCCATGTGGGCCATGTATACACGTTGCTACTCCTACTTCCAGTTGGTGCAATAGGCTCTCACCACAGATCTCCATGTATGAAGCATCATCTGTGGCTATGAAATGTTACCAGAGAGTGTGAAGATGCATTTAGTGCTTAAACAGAGATTCATGACTGTAGTGGTAAGCTTACAAAATAATGTCTTCAAACCAGACTACTAAGGGTTAATCATTAAGGGTTAATTGAACATGATAATCAGAAATTGAAGGAAGGTGGAAAAGTGCTAGAAAACAGGCCTAATGCAAAAACAGCCTGTTTTGACTGAAGAGTACTCATGTAACAAATTTATCAGTAGTAACTGTTTTGAAGATGCTGTTCAGCATAATGGAATTCTGGAAAAGTACTGAAAGTACCACAGAATGATTATACAACATGTAATCTTAGATTCAGAATAGTATTAACATCTGGGACTGTAGTGATTGGAACGAGGGGCAGGTGGATCTCATTCAGTATGAGATCCCTGATTGGGGCTGTTAACCTAGTCCAATCAGGTAGCCCTGGCTGACAGATAAAATCAGGTGTGTCAGAGAGTCTGCTCTCTCACTCTGAGAGACCACTATCAATGTCAAGGATGCTACATGTGTAAATGAAGGATGATAGTGATGGGATACTGGCCTCTGTGGAGTTATTTCACCCAGAAAGAAGTTAAATGTCTAGATAAGCTACAGAAGGAAAAAAAAGAAAAAAAGTAAACAGGAGTCTGAGAAATTCTCTTCATTCTAGGAACTAGACATAGGTAAATAAAGGGTGACTTAATGATGGGATACCAGCCTCCATGGAATTGATCCAGGGGCTTTGCCCTAATCAGGGGACTTCACCTTGGGCAGGGATTGCAAATGGTGCCATGGACCTCAAGTTCATCAGACTAGCTGTTGTAAAGCAGGATCCCTGACAGGCAGGAAACAGTGAGTCTCATTGTTGAACATGTCTAAAGTAGTTTTAGCACTCGTTAGTTCCTAATATATCTAAAGTAGATTACTGCTTAATATATATTTATTGCTATATGTTCATATTAACTGCTGAATGTCTACCACTTAATATATTCATCATTGCTTGATATACAAATTAACACTAATAATTAGTATCACTTAACTCATAGAGTATTTTGTTACAGCCCATCGAGCCTACTATTGAACCATAACATGAACATGTGAAAGCTAATATCAAGAACATTTAGGCATAATTGGTTCTGATGGATCAATTTTTTTCAACCCCATCACCAAAAAGCCCTCAATACATTTTACTCTTTCTCTCCATCCTACTACACCTAAATCCACTCACTGGGTCCATGACTGGGTAGAGGAAACCTGCATGGCACTGAGCCCATTGGTCCTGAACACTTGGTGGATGACCCAAAACCATAAGGAGCATGGATAGGGAGAATAACCAACGTATTCTTCCTAGGATGGGGGAGTCTAAAACGAGAGGGCATAGGTTTAAGATGAGAGGCAAAAGAATTATAAAGAACTTGAGCAGTAACGTTTTCATGTAGAGGAGGTATGAGTATGGAACAATCTGCCAGTGGAAGTGGTGGAGGCAGGTACAATTACAACATTTAAAAGGCATATGGGTATATGAATAGGAAGGATTTAGAGGGATAAGAGTCAAATGCTGACAAATGGGATGATGTCTGTTTGGGATACCTTGTTGGCAGGGACTGAAGTGTCTTTTTCTGTGTTGCGTGACCCTCTGATTCCATGATCCCGTAGATGCATATGTCGAGGTAAACAAGATATGCCAAGGGTTTTCTTACCAGAGATAAGTTGACCCTTCTTGGCTTGAACTTCCAAGGATTGGGAGTGAGCAGGCAGGTTCAATTGTTGTTGTATGGCTCCAGCTGCCATTGTTGTGTCCTAAATGAAAAATACAGAGTCTTGTCCAGATGTGCATGGTTCCATCACTGGCTCGGAGCCTCCTGCCACTGCCCAGTCTCCTTGTGAGGATAGGCAGCTGGATTGAGCAGCCAGACAGTTGCATGATTCACTTTACTGTTGCAGCTACTTGGCAACAAGGGCCATTGCCTCTCAGATGTCAGTCCGCTGCGCCTGTTCTTCCCTGTGCATGTGAATTATCAATACCTCCGGATCCTCTCCTACCTGACACTGAACAGGTGCCTGGTTTCCAACATCCTCTGAATGATGACTGCCTGGGCACAGCAGTTGCTCTGAGGTTCTCACCAGATTGTATATCTCTTCTTTCTATGTGGACTGTTGGGGTGTCAGTACCTAAATTGGTGGGGTGTGCAAGAGGTAGACTTGCTGATGCTTATCCTCAGAGATCAAGAAGGGCACTTCTGAGGGAGCTGGCAGTTTCTCTATAGAGATCCTGAAGAACCTGCAAAGCAAAAGAGAGAAAATGTCACAGTCAATGTTTAGAAATGGTGTGCAATGATTGAGCATGCCAGCAGGGTGAATATGAGAATGAAGTGGTACTTATTCACTTAGTGGGTGAATCCAAAAATGATATCTTCAACCAGATCATTAAGAATTATTTGGCAATAAGCAAGTGATGGAGAATAGAAAAATATGTAAGAATAGGCTGATTTGCAAGAAAATGAACTTGGCGTGAGAACAAGTTGTTTCGTAGCAACACTTGGATTTATTTTTGATAACCAATCACAGAGGAATGCTTGGGAAAAGTGCACAGAACAGACACTTGATCATGTAACATCAAATCCAGCATACCAATAATATCAGGGACTTTTCACAGTTTGTTGGACTGCACCATTGGACCTGGTTCATGAACGGTATCATGGAAATTGTGATCGAGCTCCTAGTGCCAGCATCGCTGAAGGGTTCCCAATGAGCAAAAGGACATCTGACTTACTTATTGAATATGTCAAAAACAGTTTAAACTAATAGATTCACTCATTAATTTGCATATGTCTGAAATAGTTTAAGCTAATAATAATTTGATCCAATTTATCTAAAGTAGATTAAGATTAACATAGCCCTGTTATGGGCTGACTTCTCCTGTAATGAGAGAAAAGAAGGGGATGCGTGAGACTATTTTGGCTCACAGGCTACATCCAAGCTGTACTTTTTGGATTTGGTTAAGTGTAGTTAAAAGAAGCTTCGATTACAGCAATTTGCTTAAATATGAATATTAGCTAGGAGATTCAAGATGGCGGCAGTCTGAAAAGTCTGCTGGGTTGGGCTCTGTGCCATACCCCAAGCAAAGTGGACTTCTACCCCCCACCCCACCTCACCCCTCCCAACCCTCATTAGCCACCCCTAAGAAAGATTGTTAGTATAAAGCAGGCAGAACACTTAGAACCTTTTACATTTGGATTTGGAGGTTCTGGCATTGAGATGAAGACAAATTGGGGAAAAGGAGCAAGAGGACCACAGCAGGCTAGGCACTCTCCTACTGTGTCGGGTACACATATAGCCGCTGCTTCAACTCCCATGGCAGTGCCTTTGAACTCAGTGGAGCAGCAGCATCTACTACTGGAGTTCACAAAACTCTGTGAAAAACATTGAAACAGCGCTAGAACTGATTTCTGCCATGCTGGAAAGGCATGAGCAAGAGATTCAGTTACTGAATCGATACATGGAAGCGGTCGAGCAAAGGACCGTGGCGAAGATATGTTCTTTATTCCATTGGTTTGTTTGGACTTGGTGTTGGCCTGCAGGATTGGGGACATAACTATTTCGGACCCTGTGGCAGTGTACTTGGACATTAAGACTAAGAGTAGATTAGATTAGATTACTTTACAGTGTGGAAACAGGCCCTTCGGCCCAACAAGTCCACACCGACCCGCCGAAGTGCACCCACCCAGACCCATTCCCCTACATTTACCCCTGCACCTAACACTACAGGCAATTTAGCGTGGCCAATTCACCTAATCTGCACATTTTTGGAGTGTGGGAGGAAACCGGAGCACCCGGAGGAAACCCACGCAGACACGGGGAGAATGTGCAAATTCCACACAGTCAGTCGCCTGAGGCGGGAATTGAACCCGGGTCTCTGGCGCTGTGAGGCAGCAGTGCTAACCACTGTGCCACCATGCCGCCCACAAAGTGGAACAGACACACAGATCCGTTTCTGCTGAGGGATGGCAACTTTATATAGTACTTTATAAGGGAGTTCAGTGCTTTCTGGGACATCAATTGGATTACAGCCAGTAATCCATAGGTGCTTTGGAAGACCACCAAGGCGTATTTAAGGGGTTTGACTATTTCATATTCAACAACTAGAATCAGGCAGAGAGGAGGGCAGCACCAGACACTTGAGGCCGGTCATATTATAACATAGTTAAGTTACAATGGGTCATGGCTCTTCGGGTTGCTCTGCACTCAGCGCTCATACAAGCGGTGAAGAGAGGGGTCTCCTTTGCAAAGCAAAGGCTGTTTGAACATGGACATAAGCAAAAGGTAAATACCTGGCTTTTCCCCATATTCGAACAACCTTTGCTTTGCAAAGGATTGAGAGATACCCGGCTTATCTGGCTAGGAGGAAAGGTGCTCCGCTGTCCATTGTGTCTAATAGGAAGAGAACTGCTAACATCACATACAAGCTGAAAAAGATTATTGCCAGGTTTCAGGGATTTTATGCAGAGTAATACTGATTAGAGGGCTGTGGGGATGGAGTAGTGAGAATGGAATCCGTTTTAGAAAACCTCCCAGATATAAATGCAGGGCAGACCTCCCTTTTAGATGCACCTCTGACGATACAAGAGGTGCAAGAGGTGGTAAGGCAGCTCCAAGTTGGCAAGGCACCTGGTGCAGACGGGTTCCCGAGTGAGTTTGACAAGGAGTTTATGCACATGAACCATTTCTGGAGATGCACAGTCATTTGTATAGCCAGGACTGCCTTCCACCCTCCCTTTTAGAGGCCAAAGTCTCCCTTATTTTAAAGAAAGGGAAAGACCCCGGGGATTGCACGTCGTACAGACCCATCTCATTGTTGAATGTAGACTTCAAAAATTTATCAAAATGCTGGCTCTAAGGTTGGAAAAAGTGCTGCCTGTTATTATAAAAGAGGACTAGATGAGTTTTACCAAGGACTGCAGCTCTTCCAATAATATCAGGAGGGTATTGAATATAGTGCAAGTATGTCAGCATTGATTCTGGGCTTGGTGGCCTCCCTGGATGCAGAAAAGGTGTTTGATCGGGTGGAATGGTCATATCTCTTTGATGTTCTAGATCATTTTGGTCGGGGTGGGGGGGGGGGTGAGGTCTTTGCTGGGTGGGTTGCAATGTTATATAGAGACTCCAGCTGGCGGTTATCACGAATGGTGTCAAAGTCACCAATTTTAATGTGGGAAGAGGCAGTTGACAGGGATGTCCTCTCTTGCCGCTGCTATTTACCCTGGTAATTGAGCCATTGGCGGAGGCCACCTGGAAGGACACTGAAATAGTGGCACCAAAGGTGGGAATTGGGGAGCACAAAACTACTCTTTATGTGGATGATGTCCTTCTGTTTCTGGCTAATCCGAAAAAGTCCGTACCCTGGTAAATTAAACTATTCTGCAGTTTTTGGGATACAGGATAAATTTTACAAAGTCAGAAATCATGCCTGTGGGAGGATTGGTGGAAGGGCCGAGGCTGAAGGACGGAATGCTGTTTCCTTTTCAGTGGTTGCAGAAAGGTTTTCTCTACCTGGGAATTTTTATTACCTCTACCTTCCTTCAGCTGTACAGAGCTAACTTTGTACAAATGTTTGAGAGGATAAAGCAGGTTTTGCAGCGGTGGGAGGGGCTACCAATATCATGGCTAGGCTGTATAGCCCTGATTAAAATGAATGTTCCTCCTTGGCTATTATAGCCTATGAGGATGCTCTTGTTGTTGTTACCCAGACAGGTGCTGCGGAGGTTTACCGGTTGGCTTGGATCCTTTATTTGGTGCTGTTAGCACCCCCTAATTAAATTTACCAAGCTGTAACTTCCTCAGGATATTGGGGGAGGGGTGGGGGGGTTTGAACCCTCAGATCTGAAAAGATAACAAATAGGTGTCTTGCTGTTATATGTGGGTGACTGGGTGCATAATGACTCAAGGCCGATATGGCTTCAAGTTGAGGCATTGCAGGTGAAGTGTCCTCTTGTCAATTTACTGTTTATGAACAAGATGCGATCCTTGGCTGAGCACTGTGAGAGCCCAAATATCTTAAATACAGTGAAAGCATGGAGGATAATGCGGCAGGGTGAGGGAAATTTGCTTAAGACTTCACTGTTCATCCCATTAGTGAGCTCCAGGATTTAAGCCAGGATCAATGGACTCTGGCTTTCGAGCATGGGAGAGTAAGGGAATCTCCTGTTTGGGAGATTTATTTGAGGGCGAGGTCTTGATGTCTTCCAACTAATTAAGTCAGAAATACAGGATTCCTAATCGGGACCTTTTCTGATACTTTCAGATTAGGGATTAGAGACAGAAGACGACCACACTCTTGGCTTAGCTCTACAAGTTGGATATAGAGAGAAGAGTGCTCTAGTGTGGGGCTGCTCTCTTGGTTAGTACCATATGCCATCTGAAGAGAGGGAGCACCTTGGGGGATATGGAGAGACTCCATGGGATCTGGAATCAGGAGTTGGGGGAAGAAATTTCATCGGAAACACGGGAGGATATATGGGAGAATGTAAAGAAAATTTCAATATGCAATAAAACACAAGCTATGCAATTGAAGATCCTTCACAGGGCTCGTATAGCACCAGACAGGTTAGCAAAATTTACGAAAGGATCTTTTCCAGGATGTCTCAAATGTAAAATCAGCATAGGCACCCTTACACATTGCTTTTGGTCCTGCTACAAGATTCATGGATACTGGGGTGCCATAGTGAATGAGCTGGAGAAGATCCTGGGAATTGAAGTTAAAGAGGGCCTGGTATCCCTTCTTTTGGGATTACCGAATCTGCCCTCTTTGGGTGAGCATGGGAAGAGGCTATTAAACATTCTTACACATTGTGCAAGAAAGAACATTCTAATGAACTGGATATCAGAAATTGTTATCGTTAACACTACTGTAATATAATAATGTTTTATTATTTCTACTTTTCTGTATTTTTGTACTTTTCTAACTTTTCTTTAAGAGTCAACTTTTTTCAATAAATACATAAAAATGAATATTTATTGAGTAAGAATAGAATATGGAAAATGAAGGAAAAATAAAAGACTGAACTATGACTATCTATTAAGTAATAAAAAAAGATGAAAAAGGAAGGAGAAGAAAGCAAAGAGCCTCACATCCTCCTGCAAGTCGGGGACCCCTCGATCAATGGCTGGTCTGGAGGCTTAGCTTTGTTCCTAGCACTATTCCTCACCCTGTTCCAAAGTGAAATCCAAAAACTCTCTTTCTTATACAGTGTAACAAAGCCAGCACAGAAAAGCAGACACAGACAATAAGCTGCTTGCAAGTATAGAAAATACGTTTTGATTGTGCCGTCTGCAGCACGTATAGGAATGTTCACAACACTCATTCAATGTCATGCAGCTGTCATATATCATCAACCGTTTTAGCCATTCAGCCCATCCGATACAATCCACCTCAATGATATGTCACAGCGCATGTTACAATTGCAGATGCAGATGCAAATCAGCAACAGCTGCTCAAGGACATATAATAAGAGTATGTAATCTGCACTAGAAGAATAAAACTACAAGGAAAATAACCATCACCAATACGAACAATACAACATTCGGCCATATCACTAAATTAATTGCAGTGACCTGTGGGAACCAACCCTTCAATATATACCCACGTCTGACATTCGATTATGGCCATGGTGAAATCAGCGAGTCATGCCACGTGCTTGTCTTCCTCCAATGATCTCAAAATTGAGGGGAGCCCACAGAAGATTAGTTTTCCATGCTTACGCTAATAGCAATAATATCCTTAATTACAGTTGAAGTGCAACCGTGTCGCATTTATATACACGCAACTTAATCTATTCTGACTCCTGTCCTGGAGTTGAGGATCCTGTTCCTGCTGAAGGCCCTTAAAACCTGCAAGGAGAGAGGGAAGCAAAAAGTGTGCGAGATTAGCTGGCTGTTAGTCAATTTTAAATTTTTCTGTTAATCTATTTATATATTTGCTCTAGGATTCAGTATATTCCAGATTCAGATTCCTTAATTTGTGCTACTTTTTATCTTTTAGTTCTCTATCCACAGATTACCTCACCTCAAAACTGTAAAATAACACCATAAATGGACTCAAAATTTCTCCAGGTCTCTTCACCTGTATCCGTCTTGAGGATGCTTCTTTGATGTTTCCTTCCTTGCCAATTTTAAGAATGTATCATTGAGTGGTAACTACCTCCATATGCAAGTACCCGCATTGAGCTGCAATATATATGGCATCAAACAATACAGCTCTAACATTCATCAGGCTTTGCATTCAGCTTATGCTTTCCACGTTTTACTTTTCCAAACTCCTACACCACCTGAGTCTTAGTTCAGCCTTGTTTCACATACACTAACTGTCCCAACACATTACAATTTCACTTGCTGGTTTAATAATACAAATGCTCAAGATGGGGCATCTGTATGTCAATCAATGGCCCCTTTCACTCAGTCCACCATTACTCCTCCCAGAGTCCATATTCTTGCATTCCTGCAACATTTTGACTTAATAGCCAATCACACATTATACTTTGATCATAATTCTTCTGACATCCCTTTCACGTACTATTTTCATTGCGTTAAAATCTGTTTCTCTATGGATTTTGTGACAGTGCCTCATCATTTAAGCTATGTTTTTGTCCTCTTCCAAGCCACTAATTCCTTTGTCAAATATATGTACATGTCTGAGACCCATTCTTCAATGCATGTTTTTGTACCGTCTCTTATTTCTTACCACTGAGGTAGCATTTACTTTCGCACACTTACATCGGTGTCTCAAGACCATGTCACGTGTTCTTGACTCCCATATAATCTCATCAAATGATGTATGAGGTTTTACTTATCTCTCCATGTATGGTCCCGATGCCTTGGGTAGTGGCTTGATCACCAATTCAGTTTTCTTAAAAAGAAAGACAAGGACATAAACATCACCAAGAGAAAGCTAACAGTTTGGTGCTCTTATCTAAACTTCCTCTTCACTAAAATACATTTTAATCTCAATTGCCATTTCAACCCATTATTCTATTTGTTTTTTGTCTTTCTTTCTTTGCCACCAACCGCCATCCCTAATTACTTTGTCTCATCCAATTTTTCAATTTAACTATTACCATCACATCTAGTTCCAAACATCTGTTGAGATTTGTAGTCCATGGAACATAATCTTATAATATTTTAAAACAGAAGTCAAATATTTCTGTTTGATTCAGGCACAACAGACTTCGATTGTTCTTTCTCTAAAATGACTCAGTTTTTTAGCAGTTACTTGATAACTCATTCTAGTATTTGATATATCCCTCTGTAAATTTGTCCAAATTCAATAATCTGTTTACTCCCTTAAAGTCAGTTTTGTACTTTTGTATGTGTTGAAACCACTAAGACTGTGTGCATGCACTTTTTCATTTCCCAGAATCCTTTAAATTTTCAGGTAACTATTCCATTTAAATGTTTTAGAATACCAGGGCATATGAGTCTTAATATACTTTTTGTCATGATGCACTTAAGTATACCTAGGCTCAGTGGTTTCGACATCCTTGACACTCGCTACAATTAATATTTCCACAGTACTTCCCCAATACTGAAATGTGTTATTGATGAATGGCTTAATAGGTTGAGGTTGCCTCATCCATCACTGTGTTGTGACATTGAAAGTCTGCAAATGGGTTCAGCCTTCAATGTCTCAAATTTCTAAAAAAACAAACAAGCTCCATCCATTCTACATCAGGCAGAATTGGTTAGTTAGTAATATAGATTTAACAAAGGGGCTGGGTTAAATTCTTGCATATAATTACATCATTTATCTCTCCTCTTCCTTTGACGGAATCAGTGTGTAGACTTTCAGCAAAGGAAAAGCCCTCCTTTCTAGCCTGGTCTGAAGTTGCAATCTCCAGGGTTGGAGGAAAGGACAGAAAAAAGGTCAATTATCTGTCAGAGTAGGTGTCACACCCTTCTGACTGCAACCTCAAAAAAGGACAAGCCCACCCTTTTGTTAAATTTGCCTTTTCTCAATCCTTCGCCCACATTTTCAACATTCCAATTTCCCTATCAATTGGATATTAACAATGATTCAATCTTATCATCCGGAATTAAAGATTCACTCCTGTCAAAACAGAAATTGGAAGTTCACGCTGGCCAGAAAACAAAATTCCAAACATGGTAATTTCTGGAATTAAAATTGACCCAAGTCCAAATATATCACAGAGCCAATTCCAAAAGGTACATGTTTACCAAGTTTTACAAATCAAATATTTGAATCAATATTTCACAGATTTTTGCTTTACACAACCACTGATGGTTTCTTAAAAGGACATTACATTAACCGTACATATTCCACACTAATACAGCCACATGCAGGCACACAACACATTTTCAAATCACCACACATTTCCAAAATGCAAACTAACTTTAAAGTATCCCCAGATACTCACTCCATCTTGTTACTACAACGATCTCCTACCAGAGCTCCTGGACTGCCATTCTTATAATTGAATGCAACAGTTTCCCTCACTTGTTTCCCACCACCTCTCCCACATCCCAACACTCCCCATCTCCACTTCCACCAAACCCATATGGTCTCTGTGCTGTTGCACAGTTCTTCGGGACACCTTTCCCCAGCATGCACCAGTTGTACCACTCACTATAATATGTGAGGTGTAGGATGGGCTGAAGGGCTAAAATTGTTGATAATATTCGACAGCTGCATGACTTTCAATGAGTCTTGTGAACATTCCAGTACGTGCCGCAGAATGCACAATCAAAACTTGATTTCTGCACTTGCAAGCAGCTTATTTTCAGTATCTGCTTTTCTGTGCTGGCTGTTTGTTACACTATATAAGAGAGAGAGTTTCATTTCAAGTTTTTGGATTTCACCTCGGACTGGGATCATGAACAGTGCCAGGAACAAAGCTAAGCCTCCACACCAGCCATCGATCAAGGGGTCCCCGACATGCAGGAGGATATTTGGCTCATTGCTTTGTTTTCCTTCCTTTTTACATCTTTTTTTTATTACTTAATAGATGGTCATTGTTCAATCTTTCATTTTTCCTTCCTTTTCCATCTTTTATTATTACCCAATAAATGTTCGTATTTAAGCAAATTGCTGGTTGTCAAGTCTTCTCTTAACTACATTTAACGAAATCTGAAAAGAACAGCTTGGATACACCCTGTGAGCCAAGACATTTTTAGCGACGAGGATGGGATTCAGAAAAATGTGTAAGAGAAGGGAAAAGCAACCTGATGCACTGGAAACCTTCTGTATTCCAGGATGGAATGTGGCAGACTCTGGATTTGGGTGTGTTAGCACAATTAGGACCCTCAGAAAGATGGAATATGGTAATAACTGGAGAAAGAGAGAACTGGAAGCCAGGTTCCTGAACTGTGCCAGTGCACTGAACCTTGTAAAGTGTTAACTCTTTGTGGTCTGGTTTAAATTTTGTTTGTTGGTTGCAAAATGTTGTCTTGTACAATTTGTGTGTTTTTGTTGCCTGGAGCTTGAGATTTGGCAATACTTTGAAGTTAGTTTGCATTTTGGGAATGTATGGTGATTTGAAAGCGTTGTGTGTGCCTGTATTAGTGTGGAACAAGTACAGTTAATGTAATTAAGAAACAATCAGTGGTTGTGTAAAGCAAAAGTCTGTAAAATGTTGATTCAAAAATTTGGTTTGTAAATTTTGGTAAAAGTGTATCTTTTGCAATTATTGTATTTAGACTTGGGTAAATTTTAATTCCAGAAATTACCATGTTTGGAGTTTTGTTTTCTGGCCAGATTGACACGAGTCAATCATTAATTCTGGATGATAAGACTGACTTGTTATTAATATCCAATTGATAGGAAAATTGTAATGTTGAAAATGTAACTGTCTGAGGGTGAGGAATTGAGGAAAGACAAATTTAACAAAGGGGTGGACTTTTTTGTTGAAAAGAAGTTGCAGACAGAAGGTGTGGCACTTATTCTGACAGAATTGACCTTTTTTCTGCCCTTTCTTCCACATCTAGAGATGGCAAACTCAGACCAGGCTAGAAGGGTTGGGTGGTGTGGCCCCCTCTGCCAACTCTCCAAAGAACAGATTGCATCTCTTCTGGTCAAGCCCATTCACCAGGACCTCCAGGTCCCTGTCAGAAAATCACTGTGCCATCTTCCTTTCTCCAAAATGTTTAGACTCTATCCTTGACAGGGAGGGCAGCTTCGGAAGGTCAATGCTCACCCATGTGCACAACAAGCTTTAAAAGATGACGTGGGTCGAAGAGATACCAAAGTTTCAGCAGAGATCTGCTGAGTTTGAGTTGTTCTGGAAATTGTGAGTGGTAAAATGGGTGGAATTCAAACATGGGAGATATCATACAGAGGGAGAGGTAATTAATTGAAGCACATTTGTGAAGATAAGGCAGGAAATCCCACCAGGCCTTACCATAACCAATCCTCCAAAAAACATGATACAACTCAGCCAAAATAAGAAGCTTTTGAATTTCCCTCAATTTCTGAAGTGTTCTTTGTGTCATCTAGTCTGGAGGTAGACACAAATGATTTGTTAGTCTTCTGACATTGTGCTTAGCCTGACTATTCCAGGGGACCAGCGAATGGTTGTCCTGGACTTGGAAAAGCAGACCACCTGTGAAGGGACAAGAGGCAAGAGACACGTAGGTGCCTCATGCATTGGGCATTTATTTGTGACTTAAATGGAACAACCCTGAACAACTTGGAATAAGGCAATATGCCTTTCAATTCAATAAGAAATTATTGAGTTAATGCCACCTCCTATATTACGATCTGTAAATTATATCGAAGAACAATGCTACTTTTGTCTAAGGAAGCTATAGATCAAATGACTTGAGAGCTATATTTAGATTTTAACACTACCAGCTCATTTCAACTCACAATTTTTGTCAAGCAAACGTTTCATAGGGCAACACACATGACAATACGTTTGAATGGTAGAAACAGCTCAAGTTGAGCCATCGTTTCCATCTTGCAGATTTACAAAACAGTGCAGGATCTGATTGGTGATATCCATGTGATTATCAAGATGCTGATCAACAAATCTATGACAAACTGTATCAGAAAGTATTTTGTGTGGTCAATTTTCAGATTCCATCTCCAGTTAGAAACTTGCCTACCTTTAAATATTCCTATTCTACTGTGAACTATTTTAAAGTGCTGCAAAGAAAGTATCTTGTATGGTTTAGTTGCTAAATATATCATACAAGATCACAAAGGTTTAATTTACAAATCGATGTTGAAAGCTACAAGTGGCCTTACAGTCTCTTGGTTATTTCCTGTCCCTAATTGCTTCTGAGTGTCAGCTGGAGAAAATGGTCTGTTGATGCAATATTGAAAGTACAGATTGGATTACAAGCTGTTGCTGGCTGCCAAGTACTTATCAAAATGGCTATTTGGAAATGGTCCCTAGCAAAGAGTTAAAGCCTTTAGGAGAAGATAAAACAAATATGTGGAGGCTGACAAACAGCATTTATTTTTCTGTTTCTCTTTTGTTAGGTCTGATTATAAGGGAGCAGTTGGGCTTGTTTAGGCTGGCTGCAGGACAGAGATGTAGGGCCCCGATTGGTGGAAAGGGCTCTAAAGTGTGGGAGAAGGATCAGGTCTGGAATAGGAGATTGGGGTTGGATATGGCAACAAGGCATAGGTGTTGGACACAGTGTGAGGAAATGGGATTTGGGTTCAGACTGGGGGAGTCAGCGCCGGGTCATAGAGTGCAGGGGCTTTCAGGTCTGGATTAGGAGAAGGGGTGATTGAGTCCGGTGGTGGGCAGGGATTGTCTGGTCTGGTAGCAGGTAGGGATTGTCTGATTCAGAGCAGGGACAGGAGGGTCCCAGGGGGATTTACAGGCCATGGGCATAAAGGAAGAATGCTGGATCTTGGGGGTCTGATTGAGTCTGGAGTGAGAGGGAGTGTCAGGGAGATGTAAAGCTTCGAAGCCAGGAGGTTTTGAAGTGTTTCAGGTAAATTGGAGATGCAATTTTACAGTTACTGAGGGTTACACTGGGTATGTAATAACTTTCCTGAGAAACTATTTACTAATCTTCATCAGAAACCTCTGAATTGTCTAATTTAAATGGAGATATTCAGAGGGTTCCAGGCATAGAGGAACTGCCCAGTAGAATCTTCAATTCCTACAGAGTCTGCTACAACGGGAATTCTGCATGGTTGAGTAACGACTTTGCAGTACTGACTATCAAAGAATCTGGGCCATTCTGCATTGTTAGTTTATTTTAAATTTGTATAGTTGCTAAGTAATCATTTTCCCCTTCTATTTTTAAAGTCAAAAGAAATTACAAAAGCACAAACACGTTTTATGGAAAATTTGAAGGAGCAATATTATTAAAATATCAAAATAGATATTGTGTAATAAAAATTAATTTTATAAAATAATGTACACTTTTCTAGAAGATTATTTTTCTTTTCATAATTGAAAAATGAGTGCACATAAGTCGAATATTGCAACCGACCTACTTACACGGTTTACTTACAATTCATTAGCACTCCCTTTACCATTTGCTGTGTGGTACCTTGACCATCTGTTCCAGCTGCTCCTGCTACTCACTTTTTCTACAGCATAAAACCCATAAACTCATTTTTCCATTACACCCGTCAGATCCAAAGAAGTGTCATATTGAGCTTGAAAGATTAACTCTGTTTCTCCACAGATGCTACCTGCCTGCTGAATTTCTTCAGTGCTTTCTGTTTACATTATAATGGATTCCTTATTTCTTCAGTAAAAAAGGCTAAATTTTAAAAAAAACTGAACAAACAAAAAAATGAAAAATGAAATAAACCTGTCTTTTAAAATTATATAGTTGTCACTTTAGGTTAAAGAAAAGACTTTCAAAAAGCATATTTGCAGATTCAAATATAAATAGTTCTTGTTATGGACAGCACAAAATTTCACTCCCCAGTCATTGGTACCAACAACTCCACTTCCCACAGAACATTTTCATGCAGGAACAGCAGATGCAAACTTACCCCTTGTATAGAATCACAAAACTGTTACGTCACAGAAAGAGGCCATTTAGCCTATTCGTCTGCAACAGCTCTCCAAATGATCATTATGACTTGGCGCCATTCTCCTGCTTTTTCTCCATAACCATGCACATTGTTTCTTTTTACATAATCATATAAAGACCCTTTCTATAACTTAACTGAACCTGCTTCCAGCAAACTTCCCTGTACATTCCAGACCCGAACCATTCTTTGTGTAAAAAAAGAACTCTTTTCACATCACTTTTGCTTTTTTTGAAAATCATTTAAAATGTATGCCCTGTCATTCTAAGTCCATTTATGAGTGGAACAGTTTCTTCTTCTTTATTCTACCTCGCGTTTTCTTGAAAACTTGAAAACGTCCATCAGATTTCCTTTGAGCCATTTTTCCAAGAAGAAAATATCAATCTCTCCAATCTAGTCTCATAACTAATATTTATTATCCCAGGAACTATTTTTGCAAATCTCTTCTGCATTCTCTCCAATGTATTTACAACCTTCTTATTGTGTGGCACTCTCCAGAACGGTATACCGGCTGAGGTCTAGCAATTGTCTTATAGAAGTTCAGCATTATCTCCTCTATCCTGAATTCTTGCCCCTATTAATAAATCCCAGTATACTGTATGCTTTAGTAATTGTCACCATCAATCATCTAAGTACATAAACCCTCAGGTCCCTCTGCTCCTGCACCTGCTTTAGGATTGTACCTCTTCTTATATGTTGTTGTTCAACATTCCCAGGCCATTTGGCCCATTGGGTTTGCTCCACCATTTGATCATAGCTGATAGATTTCTCAACTCCATTCTCTTGCCTTTTCCCCTGAATCCTTGAACCCCTTGAGGATGGGCCGATTGGTTTTGTTTTTATTTTGTGTGGTCTCACTAGTGCAGAGATGAGATATGTCCAATTACAGAAGGACATCCTCAGCATAATTTATCAGTGTGAGAAAATTTTACCATTACTTACAAAGGTGGCACATGTTCTGCTAACAAATTATTGTCCTTTCACATCAAACTTTGGCTTGTACACTAGGACTTCCCAACGGCAGCCAGTCAGCTTCAGAGTGGGCTCTACTCCTCTTGTAGCACTCGCACAATAAAATGTAAAATATAAAATACAGGCAATCAGAACAAAACACAAAAGCAAATGCATTGTCCAGGCTACCCCTGCCTTCAAGTGCAAGGAAATCTAGTAGTAGCTTTAAGATTCTGATGATAGTGGCATAAATGAGGAATTAAGAAAAGATCCTGTTTTAAGCCAAGCGATGGATGTGATCCGAAAAGGCAGGGTTTTGGATTAGATTCCCTACAGTGTGGAACTTCAGCCCAACAAGTCCACACCGACCCTCTGAAGAGTAACTCACTTTGCTCTGACTAATGCACCTAACGCTATGGGTAATTTAGCGTGGCTAATTCACCTGACCTGCACATCTTTGTACTGTGAGAGGAAACCGGAGCAAACCCATGCCGACACGGGGAGAATGTGCAAACTCCACACAGACACTCACCCGAGGCTGGAATTGAACCCTGGTCCCATGAGTGCTAACCACTGAGCCACCATGCCGCCCAATTGGCAGGAGCCACCAAGCACCCATTCATGTCCTGTAGAGGGGAGCTGTCAGTTTAGAGCAGCTGTTTACTCTAAGGAACGAGGCTGACCATCATCTGAACATATTAAAGAAGGTGTGGAACAGTTGCTTCAGTGCCAGACAGGATGGTGAGGATGAAACAGCTTGCAAGGGCTATTTTTGGCAGCCAAATTGAGAAAAAGCAGCTAATGCCACTCATGCCAAAAGTAGAAATGTGCAGCCATTGTTGTCATTAGATGCTGGAAATGACCCAAAATGCCATGGCAACATGCCCACATTTACTTTGCAGGTCCCTTTTGAGGGCCAAATGCTGCTGGTGACAGTCAATGCTCATTTTAAGTGGTCGGAGGTGATGGTAATGAAATTCACCTCTGCAAACCTGACCATCGATAAACAGGATAAATATAAACAAGGTTCTATAATCCTAAGCAGGTTGACAGTATCAACGATCCTCAGATCTTTGAACAGGAATTCACTGACTACATGGAATGGAATGGAATTGGCACAGTAAGTTGGGCCCTTACTACCCCTCATCTTGTGAAAATGTTCATGTACTCCTTGAAAGCATGAAGTGGGAGGGGTCACTAGTTTGTCAAATCAAAGTTTTCTGGTTATGTACTGAAACACACCTCACGCCATTTTCCAGAATATGCCAGCATACAGGGAGAAAGTGAGGACTGCAGATGCTGGAGATCAGAGTTGAAGAGTGTGGTGCTGGAAAAGCACAGCTGGTCAGAAAGCATCTGAGGAGCAGTAGAATCGATGTTTCTGGAATAAGCCCTTCATCACACATACTGTTTAAAAACAAGCTGCAAATGACGTTCAACCTGTTGCTGCCTGAAGAAACATACAAGATTGGTAGGAAGAATCAATTAGTGGGGTGCTGGAAAAACACAGCAGGTCAGGCAGCATCCGAGGAGCAGGACAATTGATGTTTTGGACAAAACCCCTTCATCAGGAATGAGGCTTGTGAGCTGAGGGGAGTGGGGAGATAAATGAGAGGGGGGTGGGGCTGGGGGGAAGGTAACTGAGAGTGCTATAGGTGGAGGAAGGTGTGGATAATGGTGATAAGTCAGAGAGGAGTGTGGAGCAGATAGGTGGGAAGGAAGATAAACAGGTAGGACAGGTCATGAGGGCAGTGCAGAGTTGGAAGTTTGGAACTGGGATAAGGTAGGGGGAGGGAAAATGAGGAAATCCACATTCATGCCGTGTGGTTGGGGGGTCCCAAGGCGGATGATGAAGCATTCTTCCTCCAGGCGTTGGATGGTTAGAGTGTGGCGGTGGAGGAAGCCCAGGACCTGCATGTCTTTGGCAGAGTGGGAGGGGGAGTTAAGTGTTTGGCCATGGGGCAGTGGGGTTGGTTGGTGCAGGTGTTCCGGAGATGTTCTCGGAGGTGCTCTGCAAACAGGCGCCTGTCTCCCCAATGTAGAGGAGACAGCATCAGAAGCAACAGATACAGTAAATGACATGTGTGGAAGTGTAGGCAAAACTCTGATGGATATGGAAGGCTCTTTTGGAGCCTTGGACAGAGGTCGGGGGAGGTGTGGGCACAGGTTTTGCAATTCCTGCAGTGGCGGGGGAGGTGCCAGGAGGGGAGGCTGGGTTGGTGGGGGGGGGGTGGGGGGGGGGGGGGGGCGTGGACCTGACTAGAGAGTCGCAGAGGGAATGGTCTTTATGGAAAGTGGATAGGGGAGGGAAGGGGAGGGAAATATATTCTGATGGTGGGGTCCGTTTGTAGGTGGCAGAAATGGCGGAAGATGATGCCATGTATATGGGGTTGATGGAGTGGAAGGTGAGGACCAGAGGGGTTCTGTCCTTGGTAGATCTGGGCAGTCAGGGGTTCCCAAACTATGAGGTTGGAAACTATGTGTGGGAGATCCCCTGAGGTGATGAGGTTGTGTACAGTCTGGGAGATGATGGATTGGTGATGGGGGGGGGTGAGGTTATGGTCAAGGGGACAGTAGGAGGAGGTGTCTTCAGGTTGGCGCCTGGCTTCAGCAGTATAGAGGTCAGTGCACCAAACTATCACTGCACCTCCCCCTTACACCCCACCAACCTCCATGTACATCGCATCATCCTTAGTCATTTTCACCACCCAGGTGGAATTGGCCCAGTGGGAATTGGACTCCAAGAGGTGCTCTTTCATCTGAGCGACCAAACGCAGGCTCAGAGCTTGTGACGATACTATGGCTTTAAGAGGTTTATTTTGACCTTTTCTTTATAAAGCAAGGTTGAGATGGAGATGCAAAGTAGTCTTCTCAAGGTCGATAAACAGCTTGTGAGGTCTTAGGTTCTTTTTTAAATTTGGAACAAAATAGGTAGTCTGAATGGTTGGTGTCAAGCTCCCACAAAACCAGGATTTTTAGTTTTAGCTTTCAGCACTTGTACAATCTTGAAGTTGGATGTGCAAGCTGTTATACTATTCTCTGTTACAGCTGAAAGCTGGGATTCTCTTCCTGCTACTAGAATTGCATGCAAAATAATCTATTTTTCTGAAATTGGCTTTGCATGGGTGTGTTTCTGGGATGTTACCAAAATGGAACAGTTGTAGTTAACATATATTATTTTGTTAAGCATTTCAACAGAGTTAGTTAATTCAATCCTTTTCTTTTTATTTTGTTTATATTTTAACTGTAGTTTAAAAATTAAAGCGTATTTTGCTTAAGGTTAAGTACTTTGAGCAATTGAATTGAATCCCTTGCTCTTACCTTTAAAATAAACGTTAGGATCGAGGCTATCTTCTTAACATATTTTGGGAGATTTGGTCTGGTCCATAATAAATTGAGTGCTCTTGTCAGCATCAACGTCTCAAATTCCAGGTTGGGTTTAGGATTATTAGACTCAAAGGCAATGAATAGTGTTGGTGTTTCTTTTATTTCAGTTGTTGGATTTGGTTCGTTTAAATGGGGTATGCCTTGTGTAATAATGGCTCTTTCAGTCACTAAGAGGTTGCTGGGGGTGGAAGAAGTCACTTCAAGCGTTTACAGCAAGTGAGCAAGGCAAAGCTTTTGGCAGACAAGCTGGAGTTAGGGTTGCCTTTGAAATTGCAGCAATAGTTCGACATTTCCAATTGCCAGAAATGTCACTGGAACCATTGGAAATGGCAAAAATTCAGTTACAAATGAAGCAGTTTGAACATGAAAAGGAAATGAAACAGTTTGAATTATGATTGAAAGCAGAAGAAAAGCAGCAGGAGAGAATAGCTCCAGCAGAGGAAATAGTAAAGGAAGGCCCTAGCAGAAGAAAGGAACATGGAACATAGAACATTTCAGCACAGTAACAGGCCCTTCAGCCCTTGATGTTGCACCAACCTGTGGAACCAATCTGAAGCCCATCTAATCTACGCTATTTCATTTTCGTCCATATGCCTATCCAACGACCACTTAAATGTCCTTAAAGTTGGAGTGTCTACTACTGTTGCAGGCAAAGCGCCCCACACCCCTGTTACTGTCTGAGTAAAGAAACTACTTCTGACATCTGTCCTATATCTATCACCCCTCAAGTTAAAGCTATGTCCCCTCATGCTAGCCATCATCATCTGAGGAAAAAGGCTCTTACTGGCCAGGCTGTCTAATCCTCTGATTATCTTATATGTCTCAATTAAGTCACCTCTCAACCTCTTCTAACGAAAACAGCTTCAAGCCCCTCAGCCATTCCTCATAAGACCTTCCCTCTATACCAGGCAACGTCCTAGTAAATCTCTTCTGAACCTGTTCCAAAGCTTCCACATCCTTCCTATAATGTTGTGACCAGAACGGAAGAGAGAGTTTTTGAACTTTGGTGGTTGGAACTGAAAACTTAAAGTTGACTTAAAATGACAGAGGTAAACATGAAAGATAGGAGTAGTGATGAGGACAGTGATGGCGAGCAATCTCATGTCGCCAAAGACCAGGTAGGGATCTGCTTAAATATGTCCAAGCATTTGAGAAAGTGGCTAAACAAATGAAATGGCCAGTGACCATATGGGTATTGTTGATTCAAACAAAATTGGTAGATGGAGCTAGTGAGATATTTACATTATTAGAGGAGGCATCTGGGGAGTATGATGAGGTGAAAAAAACCATCCTACAAATGAGCTAGTACCAGAAGCCTACAGTCATTAACGGAATTTAAGGAGGGAACCTGGTCAAAAGTACATTGAGTTTGAAAGGATCAAAAAAAATAATTTTGATAGGTGTGTAAGGGCATTGAAAATAGATAAAACATATGACACTCTTAGAGAGATGATTATTTTGGAGGAGTTCAAAAGAATCACTTCCTGAAGTAGTGTGAACTCATGTGGAAGAGCAGAGAGTTAAAACAGCAAAACCAGCAGCTGAAATGGCTGATGAGTATGAGTTGGTTCATAAATCAAAGATTGGCTTCAGACATCAATATCAACCTGTGAGGGATAGAAATTGGGGAAAAGAGAAATAAAATATCCTATATTGTCACGTGTGGTCCATTGTAGAAGTAGAGTGAATAGCTTTGACAATGTCTGTTTCTTATGGCACCAGCTTAGGGTACAAGTACCTAGGTACAAATATTGGATACAAAAGAGGAATAAAAAGTAGTTACATTACTTTACAGAGTTTAAAAAATAAGTTAGAAATAAGACATCATTAAAGGATTGACATTACAGCCAGGTAAAAAAAAATTCAAATAAACATTATATCACAATAGCTCAGCACAGTGCCTCCACATATAGTCTGATCACCCGTGCCAGACCCCAGTCCAATGGCCATTCCCACTCCACTCCACGCCTCCAGTCTGTTCCATGCTGGCTCTCAGCTGCTCTAATGTTAGCTCCATGACTGACTCCCCCATGCCAGTCTCTGCCCATATTGCTCTGGGGATGCTCTCTCATGCACTGCTTCGGGTGCTCGCAGTCTGTGTGCCGGTCCAGGACTTGCTGCTGTGGGGCTGCTTCCTCACATGCTGCTCTCGGGGCTTACTCCCCTCGCATTGCTCTGGGACTCACTGCCCGCAATGCTTCAGGGCTGCTTCATCACACACTGCCCGCACCTGCTAGTGCTCCAGGATTCGCCTCTGGGCTAAGGGGAGAGAAAAAGAAAAAGAAAAAGAGAAAAAATAAGAAAGAAAGAAAACGAACAGGTAGAGCAGAGGAGCTCCGGCAGGAGCATCTTACTCTGCCATCGTCTCTGGTGGTAAGGGAAACGGAGATCTCACTGGATTAGTAAAGATTGTTTACCACAAGGTAAAAAGGAAATCCCTGAGGATGAAAAAAAAGTTAAAAACCTCAGGTGTTTTCAGTGGAATAAAGTAGGCCACACAAAGTCACAATGTTAGTGGTTCAGAAAATGCACTAGGAAGACATGGGAAACAGGATAAGTTTTGTTGAAATAGTAAAGGAAAGCACAGTGGAAGCTAAAAAGTTGTAAAATAATTTACAACTTAATCAGGGATTGGATGAGAAAGAAGTGCCAGATCTCTTTTTATTTAGAGTCATAGAGTCTTAGAAATGTACAACACAGAAACAGACTCTTTGGTCCAACTCATCCATGCCGACCAGATATCCTAAATTAATCTAGTCTGATTTGCCAGCATTTGGTCCATATCCCTTCCTATTCATGTACCCATCCAGATGCCTTTTAAATGATGTAATTGCACCAGCCTCCACCCCTTCCTCTACAGCTCATTCCATACACTCACAACCCATTGCCCCTTAGGTCCCTTTTAAATCTTTCCTCTCACCTTAAACCTACACCCTCTAGTTTTGGACTCCCCCACCCCGAGGAAAAGATCTTGGCTATTCATCCCATCCATGTCCTTCATGATTTTATAAACCTCTATAAGGTCACCCCTCAGCTTCCGATGATCCAGGGAAAATAGCCCCAGCCTATTCAGCCTCTCCCCTCTCCTTATAGCTCAAATCCTCTAACCTGGCAACATGCTTGTAAATCTTTTCTGAATCCTTTCAAATTTCACAACATCCTTGCTATAGCAGGAAGGCCAGAATTGCATCCAATATTCCAAAAGTGGCCCAACCAATGTTCTGTACAGCCGCAACATGACCTTCCAACTCCTTTATTCAATGCACTGACCAATAAAGGCGTTCTTCACTATCCTGTCTAACTGGAACTCTAATTTCAAGTAACTACGAACCTGCACTCTTGCATGGGTAAAGTTTACTCATGTTTGCCAGGAGGAGTAAGTGAAGAAATTAAAATTTTAAGAGATACCGGAGCAAATCAGTCTTTGATGGTGAGGGATGAAGAGATATTCTATTCAGAAGGTGTGGAATTCATGGTGAGAAGAGCAGTGTTCCATTAAATAAAGTGAAGTTGGAGAGTCTGGTAAAAGTGGTGAGGTGGTAGGAAGTAACAGAGAAATTCTTGATTCTGGAAAGACAGTTTATCCTTGTTAATGATTTAGCTGGATCACAATTGGGAGTGATGATGACTGCAATTGAAAAGCCAGTTGAAAATCAAGCAACTGAGGTGTTACAGGAAGTATATTTTGGGATTTTTCCTGATGATGTGGTCACAAAGCCACAGGTTGAAGCAAGGAGATAAATCAAGGAGTAAAGATAAGGAAGTTGAAGTTCAATTATCAGAGACTATGTTGATCAAATTGTTGAGAAAAAAACAAGAGATGGAGAAGAAAGTGGATATTTTTAGTTCAGAGAAATGAGTTGAATTACAACAGAAAGAGGAAAAAATAAAGCAGTTGTATCAAAAAGCATACACAAAGAAGAAGAACCTGAATGTATCCCAGAATGTCACTATTTTAAATACAAAGTCTTGATAAAGAAATGGAGAACATCACATATTCAAGCAGATAAAAAATGGGCAGAAGTTCATCAAGTTATGATACTGATGAGTTATGGAAAATAGGTGTTGTGGGTAGCACATGAATTACCAATAGGAGGCCATACTGACCCAAGATGGCACCGGATATGGTTGACTCCTTGCAAGCTCCAGCGTGGAGACCTAAGTTTCCAATTTCCTACAATTGTTCAACACTCTTTAAACTTTATAGCATACTTTTAAAAATTACTAATGCCTATGTTTATCTAAACTCACAGCTTTGAAGCTCCCCCAGTCCTCAAAGCCAGCTTACTGGATGAAGGCAGCAGACCACGTGGTGCCCATGACCCATCTGACCAGCCTGGAAGAAGGCAAGGCAAGTCGGAGGCAGCCTACGCGAGCCACAGGCTTGGGGCCTGCCAGAAAATGGGAGGTGCCTGAGAAACCTACCCCAGGAAGGAGAACCAACAGGAAATGCTCCCAGCTCCATAAGACGCCTGCCTGACATGAAATCTATCAGAACGTACCTGGACAGCAGCCCAAACTCTTCTGCAAAAAACGTGGCTGGACCTGGAGCAGCAAATCGGCAGCAACTGAAACCAGGAACTTCTCCAATGGGTCCTAAGCAAACTCCCTCCAGTAAAAAAAACACACAGTAAATTACTTGCTACACTGGGTCCTAAGCAGACTTTCTGTAAAAATACACTAAACTGCAACCTACCTGCTCCACAGGGTCCTAGGAAAGATCACTTAACTGGTAGCAGTCACAATCCACTCCACCAGACCACCGGACCACTCAAATGTAAGAAATCTGCGAGGCAGTGGGGTAAGCATGCCGGCTTGCTAGTAAGATTGAAACTACGCGGTTTCAAGACCTCCCTTCCTAGCTTACTCCTAGCAAATGTACAATCTCTGGGGAACAAGATGGACGAACTCAGATCACGGCTCACCTTCCAGCGTGAACTGCGGGACTGCTGCCCACTCTGCTTCACAGAAACCTGGCTCAACCCATCCATTCCCGACTGTGCACTTCAGGCTGATGGTTTTTCTATCCATCGTATAGACCTCAAGTAAGACAAAGGGTAGAGGGGCTTGCTTTTTAATCAACAACTTGTAGTGCACAGACATGGCAACCCTGGACAGCCACTGCTCCCCAAATCTTGAATTCCTCACCATCAAATGCCGCCCCTTCTATCTACCATGGGAATTTACTGCTGCTATACTAACTGCTGTGTACATACTGCCACAGACAAAGGTTGAGGAAACTCTGGATGTGCTGTACTCCACCACTAACACCCTGGAGACCGAACACCCCGAGGCCCTGTTTACTGTAACTGGCAACTTCAATCAAGCCAATCAAAGGAAGGTGTTGCCCAAGTACCACCAGAACATGACCTGCCCCACCAGGAGCCCGAACATTTTCGACCACTGCTACACCACTATGAAAGATTCCTACCACTCAATCCCCCACCCTCATTTGTTTTGGGAACTCCGACCACAATGCCATGTTTCTTCTCCTGGCTTACAGGCAAAAGATCAAGCAGGAGACCTCCTCTCAGATACTGGTCCAGTGCTGGTCGAAGGAGGCAGAGGATCAACTCCGGTGCTGTCTGGAATCGGCTGATTGGGACATGTTCAAACAGTCCGCAGTACCTTGGATGAGTATGCCAACACCGTCACAGACTTTATCAGCAAGTGCGTGGAGGACTGCATGCCGAGGAAGTCAATCCGGGTATTCCCCAACAAGAAACCCTTGATGAATCAGGACATACAGAACCTGCTAAAATGCAGGCATGATGCCTTCAGATCAGAAGAACCACTCAAATATAAGGAATCCAAGTATGACCTGCGCAGAGCCATTAAGACAGCCAAGGACCAATACCGATCCAAACTAGAGATCCAGATAGACACCCGGCGACTATGGCAAGGACTAAATGACATCACAGGTTCTAAAAAGAGATAGTGCAAGATAGCAGATGATGACACATCCCTCCCAGATTGTCTCAACGCCTTCTATGCTCGCTTTGAGCAGAATTTCAGTGGAGTCCTGATGAAAAGTCCTGATGAACCTATCCCAACAGTCACTGCATTAGAGGTTAGATCAGTTTTCCTGCGTGTGAATCCAAGGAAAGTGATGGGACCAGACGGAGTATCAGGCCACGCACTCAGAGCATGCGCAGATCAACTGGCAGAGGTCTTCTCGGACATCTTCAACGTCTCCCTGTAGCAGAACACTGTCCCTGCCTGTTTCAAGAGGGCCAACATCATCCCTGTGCCTAAGAAGGCTCATGCAGCATCCCACTGCTGCTATTTGTGGGGGCGGCACGGTGACTCAGTGGTTATCATTGCTGCCTCACTGCGCCAGGGTCCCAGGTTTGTTTCCAGCCTCGGGCGACTATGTGGAGTTTGCGCATTCTCCTCGTGTCTGCGTGGGTTTCCTCCGGGTGCTCCAGTTTCCTCCCACAGTCCAAAGATGTGCAGGTCAGGTGACTTGGCCATGCTAAATTGCCCATAGTGTTAGGTGCATTAGTCAGAGGGAAATGGGTCTGGGTGGGCTACTGTTCGGAGGGTCGATGTGGACTTGTTGGGCTAAAGGGCCTGTTTCCACACTGTAGGGAATCTAATCTAATTTAACCTAATATCAATGACTACCACTCAGTGGCCCTAACATCGGTGGTCTTGAAGTGCTTTGAAAGGCTGGTCATGGCATTAATCAACTCCAACTTCCTCACTACTCACTCCAATTTTCCTATTGGACCAACAGATCCATGTCAGATGCCATATCACTTGCCCTTATTCCTCCTTAAAACATCTTGACACCAAGAACAACTACATAAGAATCCTACTTGTTGACTACAGTTCAGCCTTCAACACTATTATCCCCTCGAGATTGATTACTAAACTTAGTGATCTCGGACTAAGACCCACTCTCTGCAAATGGATCTTCAGTTTCCAGACCGATAGGCCACAATCAGTGAAGATTGGGGACAATATTTCACCCTCACTAACACTCAACACTGGAGCCCCCCCAGGGGTGTGTACTCAGCCCCCATTGTACTCACTATATACCCATGACTGTGTTACCAAATACCAGAGTAATGCCATTTACAAGTTCGTTGATGAACCATAGTCAGTTGAATCTCAGATGGCGACGAAACAGACTACAGATGGGAGGTGGACGTCCTGGAAAAATGGTGCACTGAGAACAACCTAGCTCTTAATGCTAGCAAAACCAAGGAACTCATTATTGACTTTTGGCGGGATGTTACTCATGCCCCCTACACATTAACAGCACAGAGGTGGAACGAGTGGACAGTGTCAAGCTCCTGGGAGTGGTCATCCACAAGAAGCTTTTTTGGACTCTTCATGTGGATGCACTCGTTACAAAGGCCCAATGTCTCTTCTTCCTCAGGCAGGCTGAGGAAATGTGGCATGATGGAGAATATCCTTGCCAACTTTTATAGGTGCGCCATCGAGGGCATTCTGTCTGGATGTATCACTACCTGGTATGGCAACTATACCATTCAAGACCGCAGACTGTTACAGAGAGTGGTGAACTCACCCTGGACAATCACAAAGGCCAATCTCCCATCTGTAGAATCCATCTACCAGGCCCGCTGTCAAGGAAAGACCACCAGCATTCTCAAAGATCCATCCCATCCTGGCAACGTTTTTCTGCAACCTCTACCATCAAGAAGAAGGTACAGAAGCCAGAACACATGCACCAGCCGATTTCGAAACAGCTTCTACCCTACAGTTGTCAGAATCCTGAATGAACTCACAAACTCTTAATATTTGCCTGTACCTGTGTTTTTGTTTTTGCCACTGTTTACCTATTATTTACTTATCTATGCTACTTAACTATGTGATCTGCCTGTATTGCTCGCAAGACAAAGCTTTTCACTGTGCTTGGTACACGTGACAATAAATTTAATTCAATTCAGTTCAATTCAATTTGGAAGCAAGGAAAACTCAAGCCAAAATACAAAATATTTTATTAGCCTGCACTGCATAAGGATGTGGTTGAATTTTGCCAGACATGTTATATGTGTCAGGTAACAGAAAAACCCCAGGCAATGATAAAATCAGCATCCTCAATACCCATTCCCATATTTTGAAGAACTTTTTACAACAATCATAATTGATTTTGTAGGATCCCTATCTAAAAACGTGGTAATCAGTATTTGTTGACCATAATGGATGTCTCTTCTAGATTTCCAGAGGCCATTCCATGGCTAAAATGATTGTAGAAGCAGTCCTCAAATCTTCTATTAAATATGGACCACCCACAGAGATACAATTGGACCAAGAGTCAAATTTCATATCAAAGTTATTCAACTTTAAAGATGGTGGCGGAGTAAGAGTGCAGTTTGCAGGCTCCCACCTGGATCCCTGCTCCATCCATGTTTCCTGATTTTTCACTTTCCTTTTCAATCTTTCATTACTCACCATATGTCTGTTTGTACAGTGTGGAGAGACTGAACAGCATAAACAGTCAGGCCGAGGAAGCTGGTAATGAGAGTGGGACCCAACGTGTAATCGGAATTGGAGGCTGCGACTGGGTCTTGCCCAAGTATGTTCTGGGCACAGGGTGATCAGGGGTTGCAACTGGGTACTGCCTGAGCATGTTCCGGAGGCAGCAGCTTCAGCAGCAGTACAGTGGCAATGGCATTGCGGATCCAGAACATTCAAAATAGAAACCAATGCAGAAATAGTGAGCAGTGAGGGAGGTCCCCTGGTATCTGCGACATTGAGAACTGCCAGCTGAGGTCTCCCAGAGAATGAATTAAGTAGAGGAGGTTAGGGCTCCATAATGGCTAAGCACTCTAGAAAGACTACTGAACTTTTAACTTTATTTTTCTAGTTCATATTAAGACAGATAAGTGCCACGATTTTCTGTCAGCTACATCACCCGCTCTCTAGCTTTACGCTTGCATATTCCACCAGGTTAAGTAGCTGACAACTCTCACTGTTGCATGCAGCATCACCTCTCAACGACTCTCACTCACCTCATTCCCTCCACAAAACTACTATCCTTTCTGGCTTCTGCACTTCTTGCTGACCCTCTTGTGACACCTACCATCTCTTGCTCCTATACCATCACAGTCTTCTTCTAGCCACTTTTATCTCACTCAATCCCATCTTTTGGTCTCACTGCAGGGGGAAATATCACATAACTACATAGAAAAGGCCAAAACTATGTCCTCATCCCAAGAAAATCTTCAAAATGGTTGGAGAGGACTATGCTTGCACATAGAGTCATAGAGTTGCACAGCACGGAAATAGTCATTTCAGTCCAATTTGTCCATGCTGACCAAATATGCTAAATTAATCTTGTCTCATTTGACAGCATTTGTCCCATATCCCTTCCTATTCATGTACCTGTCCAGATGCCTTTTAAATGTTGTAATTGTATCAGTCTCCATCCCTTCCTCTGGCAGCTCATTCCATACACACAGCACCATCTGCATGAAAAACTGCCTCTTAGGTCCCTTTTAAATCTTTCTCCTCTCACCTTAAATCTATGCCCTCTAGTTTTGGACTCCTCTACCCTGGGAAAAAAAAACCTTGGTTATTCACCTTATCCATGCCCCTCATGATTTTGAAACCTCTATAAAGTCACTCTTCAGTCTCCGATACTCCAAGGAACATAGCCCCAGCCTATTCAGCCTCTCCACATAGTTCAAACTCTCCAACTGGAAACATCCTTGTAAATCTTTCCTAACTGTTTCAAGTTTAACAATATTTTTCCTATAACAGGGAGATCAGAAATGAATGCAGTATTCCAAAAGTGGCCTAACCAAAGCCGTGTACAGGTGCAACATGATATCTCAACTCCGATACTCAATGCACTGACCAATAAAGACAAGCATACCAAATACTTTCTTCACTACCCTGTCTACCTGCGACTCCATCTTCAAGGAACTATGAACCCGTATCCCAAGTTCTATTCATTCGGCAAAACACCCCAGGCCCTACCATTAAGTGCATAAATTCTGCCCTGATTTGCCTATCAAAATACAACAATTAAATTAAATTCCATCTGCCACTCCTCCATCTGATCAAGATTCCCTTGTGCTCTGGGATAACCTTCTTCACTGTCCACTACACCTCCACTTTTGGCGTAATTTGCAAACTTAATCACACCTCCTATATTCACATCCAAATAATTTACATAATGGCAACACACTGGACCAAGCACCTATCCTTGTGGCACACTACTGGTCACAGGCTTCCAGTCCAAGAAACAACCCTCTACCACCACCCTCTGTCCCCAACCTTCAAACAATGTTTTATTCAGATGGCTAGCTGTCCCTGGATTCCAAATGATCTAACCATGCTAACCAGTCTACCATGCAGAACCTTGTTGAACACATGGGAATGCTGAAACCGTCATGTCTGGGCAGCGAGGTAAGCTTCGCTGTGCTGTGCTGCTCTGCCATGACCACCAAAGTGAATGTATTTTAAGATGTTCAAGCTTCTACCCTACTACTGCACATCTAATAGATTCTCTTCTTTTGTGCAGGCACCAATGGCACACACACACAAACTCTACTCTGAAGAGGCCTGTCCTTAACTACATCAGATCCTCCTCCACCTCTGGGGAAGAAAAGTGACAGATCCCTCAGATGATCAGACAAAGCTGTCTCCTCCACCAGCTCAAAGATTTGCAGCATGGTGATTTCTCTCTCTAGATTAGATTCGGCAGCATTTTATAGTAAGCATATTAGTGGCACATCACCATAATTGATTAACGAAGTAATGATCCAGGTCTGTGGCACTCGGAAGACAGGCACTTGCTCAGCCCCAGGTGGAAGATGACCCCATCGTGCCAGCTGGGAATAAATTATATGCATTCATCCTATCTATGCTCCTCATGATTTTCTACACTTCAATAAGGTCACCCTTCATTCTCCTATGTTTCAAGGAAAAAAGTCATATCCTGGCCAACCTCTCCCAATAACTCAGGTCTACTAGTCCTGGCAACATCCTCGTAAATCTTCCTGGCATCTTTCCAGGTTAACTATGTCTTTCCTATCACAAGAGGATCCATAACTGTACACAATACTCCAAGTGCGGCCTCACCAATGACTTCCACAACTGTAACATAACGTCCCAACTCCTATATCAATGCCTTGACCGATGAAAGCCAACGTGTTAAATGTCTTCTTCACCACCCTGTCTACCTGTGACGCTGCTTTTAAAGAACTATGTACTTGTACTACAGGTCCCTCTGTTCCACAACAATCCTCAGGACATTCCAAAGTGCAACACCTCACACTTAGCTGTATTTAATTGCATGTGCCAATCCTCAGCCCACTTTCTCCACCCGATCAAGATCCCTCTGTACTTTTGGTAACCTTCCTCGCTATCAACAATATCTCGTCATCTGCAAACTTATTAATCATTCCTTGTACATTCACATCCAGATAATTTATATAAATAACAAATAACAAAGGTCCCAGCACCATACCATGTAGCACACCACTAGTCACACCACAGAAACAACCTTCAATCATCACCCTCCGTTCCCTACCATCAAGCCAATTTTGAATCCAATTAGCTAGCTCTCCCTGGATCCCACGCCCACCTATATTTCATGACTAGCCTGCCGTGTGGGACCATATCAAAGGCCTTACTAAAGACCATAGGTGCAACATCCACTGCCCCACTCTCATCTATTTTCTTGGTTACCTCTTCAAAAACTTGAAAAGACTTGTCAGACATGACTTCCCATGCACAAATCCATGCTGACGATCCCTAATCAGACCTTGACTATCCAAATGTTGGTTGATCCTGTCCCTCAGTATCCTCTCCAACTTGCCTATCACTTCTGGTTTGTCTTTGCTATCTTAAAGCTTCTCTTCTTAGCTAAACTGATTCATCCAAGGTAAATCTCTTCTGCATCCCCTGCAGTGCAATCATACCCTTCCTGTACTGATGAACTAATGAAGGGTCATCGGACTCGAAACATTAACTTTGCTTTCTCCGAATAGATGCTGCCAACCAAAAAGAACTCCTGCTTTTGCTCTGTAATAGGTCCTTGCCTCCAGTCAAATTCCGCACTGATAGCCAACAGAAAGTGTATGATTATGTGATCATTCAAAAGTGCACACTTCTAGAAGGGCAAACATTTATACTACTTTTGTGATTAACAAGCCAGAGCACACACATTCAGTGATGATTGATGACTAATGCTCAATTACCATCCAGATTCAGCCTCAGCTCTCAGAGGTACACCCAACCCCTGTGGACCAAGGTAACAATGAAATATACTCTCAGCGCTAAAATTTGTTAGAACATAGATAGAACATAGAACATAGAACAATACAGCACAGAACAGGCCCTTCGGCCCACGATGTTGTGCCGAACTTCTAACCTAGATTAAGTACCCATCCATGTACCTATCCAAATGCCGCTTAAAGGTCGCCAATGATTCCGACTCTACCACTCCCACGGGCAGCGCATTCCATGCCCCCACCACTCTCTGGGTAAAGAAGAGTCATCGGAGTCAGCCATTTTTCTTCCTTATATACAGATTGAGGTTTGGTCGAACATAGTACGCTATTCAGGTTGCATTCTCATGAGACTGTTCCAGTGTCCACCAGAGTACCCTTTTATTTAGCATATTTCTGTCAATCTCACAAGCTTTTAAGCTCCCCACTTTTCCATCCAGCCCTCTTACTTAATGGTCAATAGACCAGATTTTCTTCTTTGGCCCTTCATGTTCCTACGCATGACTGCTTTCCACTGACCACCCATATCCCTTCCTGCAGTCTCATGCCCTGTGTGCTGAAATTCTACTGTTATATTTGGAGTTGCCCCTTCATTTTAATTATTCCCTCTGCACTTCAGCAAATTACATTTCAACCCACACTTGAGTCTCCCACTTTCCCCAAACAATATGGCTTGCTGCCTGATAACCACATTTAATGCTCAAACTCCCAGAACTAATCATGAGGACAGCTACCTAAAGTGATATCTTTACAGCTGCCCAACTGTTATCCAAGGACTGTTGGACCTGACCTGCAGGACTGACTGTGATTTGGTCCCTGGACTGGAAGGACACAGATTCTAATTGCACCAACTGCTTGACTGACTGTAGCCAAACCCTTGGATTGAGATCAGCCAAGCCGCTGACTGACCATGGTCATCCTTCACTTTACTAAGGACTGCTACTCTTAGACTTTCAGACATGGCCATGTTTAAAACACACACAGTATATTTGTCATGTAAGCTGCTGGCATATGCCATAGGTGCGATATTGATGTAGTATGGTGCTGACAGGCTTCACTGTTAATGCTAGCATCCATGGAAAGCTGCCTGGCTTTCTCTCTGTGCTATGAGGCAAGGAAAGGCAGAGATGTCGGCAGACTGGAATTTCTTAACAAAGTGGCAAAGACTTTAAAGGCAAGCAAGATGGAGATGCTGTGAGAGTCCTAGTAAACATAAAGTGAGTGAGCACTAAGAAAGCAAGGTGAGAGACATGAAGTGCATCCTGTGTAGAAAGCTGTGTGCCCCTACTAGCAGGGTGATCTGGCAGCAGTATTGAAATGCAAGATGTCAGTGAGCTTCAAAGTCCAGTAGTGAAGATTAATTCAGTCTGAGTATGCCATAGTGATGTGGGAAGGTTTTTTTTTGCCAATGCCAACTGGAGGAAGTATGGAAGCAGTTGTTGCTAATGGAGCATGCAATGAGATACTGTTGAATGGACATAAAGATAGCAACGGGATCTTGATTAGATGGGCCAATGGGCTGAGAAGTGGTAGATGGAGTTTAATTTAGATAAATGCGAGGTGCTGCATTTTGGGAAAGCAAATCTTAGCAGGACTTATACACTTAATGGTAAAGTCCTAGGGAGTGCTGCTGAATAAAGAGACCTTACAGTGCAGGTTCATATATCCTTGAAAGTGGAGTCACAGGTAAATAGGATTGTGAAGAAGGCATTTGGTATGCTTTCTTTTATTGGTCAGAGTATTGAGTACAGGAGCTCATGTTGCGGCTGTACAGGACATTGTTTAGGCCACTGTTGGAATACTGCATGCAGTTCTGCTCTCTTTCCTATCAGAAAGATGTGAAACTTGAAAGGGTTCAGAAAAGATTTACAAGGATGTTGCCAGGGTTGGAGGATTTGAGCAATAGGGAAAGGTTGAATAGGCTGGGGCTGTTTTCCCTGGAGCGTCGGAGGCTGAGGGATGACCTTATAGAGGTTTATAAAATCATGAGGGGCATGGGTAGGATAAATAGACAAAGTCTTTTTCCTGGGGTGAGGGAGTCCAGAACTAGAGGGCATAGGTTTAGGGTGAGAGGGGAAAGATATAAAAAAGACCTAAGGGGCAACTTTTTCACACAGAGGGTGGTATGTGTATGGAATGAGCTGCCAGAGGGAGTGATGAAGACTACTACTACTGCAACATTTAAAAGGTATCTGGATGGATATATGACTGGGAAGGCTTTGGAGGTATATGGGCCGGGTGCTGGCAGGTGGGACTAGTTTGGGTTGGGATATCTGGTCGGCATGGACAAGCTGGACCGAAAGGCCTGTTTCCATGCTGTACATCTCTATGACTATGACACTTTCGGCTAGATGAGAGTTGCATCTGTCAAGTAATCACTTTTAGTTCAGCAATGTGCAGCAATTAGTTTCTCAGTTATACATAGTAGAATCTCAATCTACATATAAATGAAGCAAGATTAGCTAAAGTGTATTCTCATGAGCATAGCATTCTCTCACATTTCTTGTCATTGACACTACCATTCAAGGGCTGGGAATATTCCAACCCATTGTATGGTGTGCCAATACTGAACTGATTGTTACCTGAACTCAATCTGGTCTGAATTGATTGTTACCAGAACTCAATCTGGTCTGGTTACATACATTAAATGAAAAACTTCAGATTCACAAAACAACTACGTTATTTGCACAGCTGATCTTTAGATAATGAAATGCTGTTGGGCAGAAAGGGAAATATAAAGATAAACCAGAATTCAACATTTAAACAAAAACATCATCATCGGCAGTTCTTTGCAGATGAGGATGACTCTCTTCCACATTTAGGGTGAGTCTGTAGGTGGCAGTACAGACTGATGCTGCTTCTGCAGGCTCTGTTACACTTGGGGCAGAAGGTGGTCATGGGAAAGATTAGGTGGCGTGTTAGTGTGGCAGCACTCTCCTTATGCTGACTTCCCCAACTTCCACTTGCCCTGACAGCAAGTCTCGAGGTTCTCGACACCTTGCAGCATGTTCCTCCTCCACTTTGGATGGTCTTGGGCCAGTGATTCTCAGGTGTCTGTGGGAATGCTGCACTTCGCCAATTAGGCCTTGAGGTTATCACTGAAGCGCTTTTTCTGTCAGCCTCGGGCTTGCCTGCTGTTTCAGAGCTGGAAGTAAAGCATCTGCTGGGGGAGTATTGTGTTAGTCTAACGGCGATGTGCCAGCCAATCCCAGTCAATCAAGTGTGGTCAGTGACTTGATGCTGGGAACGTTGGCCTGGTTGAGAATGCTGGAGTGGTGAGCCCTTTTTCCCAGCAGAATCGCAGGATCTTGCAGAGGCAGCATTAGTGATACTGCTCCAGTGTCTTGAGGTGTCTACAATCCACATCTTAGAGCCACATAGGAGAGCTGGAACCACCACAGATCTATAAATCAGATGCTTGGTCTCAGATCTGATGTTGTTGTTCTTGTACACCCTTTTCTTTGGGTGACCAAAGGCTGCTCTAACATGCTTGTGGCGGAGCTGGATCTCTTCAGTATTAACTGCTTTGGCTGACAGGAAATTCCTGAGGTATTGGAAATCTGTAAGGTCTCCCCAAGGACATTGATAATCAGGGGCTCACTCCACAATGCCAGGCCAGATTGGTGGCGGACCTTCATTTTACGGATGTTCAGGGTGAGACCTGTGCTCTCATATGCCTTTGTAAACTGCTGACAATGGTTTGAAGTACATATTCAAGAGATTGCACATATGCAAGCATCATGTGTGTATTGCAGCTCAATGACACTGTTTGGGATGACTTTGGTTTTGGCTTGAAGGTGGCGGAGGTTGAACAATTTCATGCTGGTTCTGTAAATTAGTCCCACTCCAGCAGGGAGCTTGTCAGTGGTGAGGTGAAGCATTGCAATAAGTTAGGGTGATGTCAGGGTGATGAGGCAGTCCTGCTTGACACTTGTCCAAATAGGGAATGGGTTGGTGGTGGAGCCATTTGTTATTACCATGACTACCATGTCGTCACGGGGCAGGCGCTGAAGGATGGTGACAAACTTCATGGTGCAGCCAAAGCCGAGAAGGATGTTTCCTGATTGATGGTATCAAAGAGGGAAACAAGATCCCTCTTTGCAAGATCCAAGAGGGCCACATACAGATGTAGGTTCTTTTCTCTGCATTTGTCCAGCAGTTGTTGCGCAGTGAAAATCATGTCCATTGTGCCCCTTCATGGCTGGAAGCCACACTGTAACTCCGGGAAGAATTCCTTAATCCCAGGGAGGAGGCAGTTGAGGAGACCTTGGCGATGACTTTTCCCAATGATGAACAGCAGGGAGATTCCTCTGTAGTTACCACAGTTGATTTATTCTCTTTTTTGAAAATGCTCATGACTACAGCATCTCCAAGGATGCTCTCCTCCTTCCAGATAAGACAGACAAAGGTGTGTGGCTGCAGCAGGAGCTCTTTGCCTCCTGACTTCAATGCCTCAGCAGGGATACCATCTGCTCTAAAAAGCCTCATTGTTCTTTAGCTGGTGGATGGCCTTCTTTACTTTGTGCAGGCCTGGGATGTTGCGAAGCTCATGGCACATGGCATGCTGTGGGAACAAAAACAGTTTGGTACTGCCATTAGATAAAGAGATATGCTTTGAATTCTTTTCAATCATTCATAGGATGTGGGCAATGTTAGCTGGGACAAAGTTTGTTGTCTATCCATAATTATCCTTGAGAAGGTGGTGCCTTCTTGAACTGTTGCATTTCATTTGGTGTAGGGTACACCTACAATGCGTTAGAGATCAAATTCTAGGTTTTTGACCCAGTAATACTGAAGTAATGGTGACACATTTCCAAGTCAGAGTGGTGAGTGGTAGCGATGCATCTGTTGCCTTTGTCCTTCTATATAATGGTGGTCACATGCTTGGAAGGTATAGTCTGAGGAGCTTTGGTGAATTTCTAGATAGTACATACTGTTGCTATTGAGCATTGGGATTGGAGGGAGTGAATGTTTGTGGATGTAGTACCAACCAAACTGGTTGCTTTGACCTGAATGGTGTCAGGCTTCTTGAGTGCTTTTGCAGTTGCATTCACCGTGGCAATAGGAGAGCATTCCATCACACCAGAGTTGATGGTGAACTGATTTCAGTTAGCCAGGAGGTGAAAATCTTGCTGGATCCCTAACATGAGACCTGCCTTTGTAGTCCAGTATTGATATGGCAGTCCAGTTCAATTTCTGGTCAATGGTAACCCCTAGGATGTTGTTAATGGGGGATTCAGTGATGATGGAGTTATTGAATGTCAAGGGGAAATGGTTAGATCTTCTCTTGTTAGACATGGTCACTGGTTGGCATTTGCGTTGTCAGCCTAAGCCTGGATATTGTCCAGGCCTTACTGATTTAGGACTGATTCAGCATTTGAGGAGTTGTGAACATTGTGCAATCATCATTGAACATGCTTCTGACCTTATGCTGAAAGGAAAGCTATTGATGAAATGGCAGGGGTTAGGAGACTGCATTGATGAATCCCAAGAAGGTGTCACCATCCTGACTTGGAAATATATTGTTTTTCCTTCAGAGTCACGGAGTTAAACTTTTCAAAGTCCCTCCCAAACAGCATGTAGGTCTACCTCCATGATATGGACTGCAGTGGGTCAAGAAGATAGCCCACCATCACATTCTCAAAGACAACTAAGGATTAGCAATAAATACTGTCCCAGCCAGCTGGGCCTACATCTTATGAATAAAACTAAAATCTGGAGCTGAGATGACTAACCTCCAACAACTACAACCATCTTCCTTTGTGCTAGGTATGACTCCATACAATGAAGAGCTTTCCCTGGGATTCGCAATGACTCTAATTTTGCTCGGACTACTTGATTCCCCATGCAGTCAAATGCAGCCTTGACGTCAAGGGCAGTCATTCTCATTTAACCTTGAGAATTCAGATCTTTTGTGTTGAGGTGGTGAAAAAACCTGACAGAAGCCAAACTGAGCATCAATGAGCAGATTATTGTAAAGTACTGCTTGAGAGAACTATTGATGGCAACTTCCAAATTGCACTGATAATCAAGTTGATTAATAGTGCACAAATTGGCTAGGTTATATTTGTTCTGTTTTAGATGTACAGGGCATACCTGTGCTAGTTTGTAAACTGACATGTAGGTGAGTGTTGTATTTATACTGTAATAGCCTGACAGGGGTATTGTACATTCTGAAGCATCTGACTTCAGTACTATTGCGAGAATTTTATCAAGTCTCAAAGCCTTTTCAGTATTTTGCAACTCCAGTTGTTTCTTGGTACCATGTGGAATTCTTCAAATTGTCTGAAAACTAACATCTATGATATTGGGGACTTCTGGAGGAGGGAAAGAGAGAGAGAGATGGATTGTCCAAGCAGCACTTCTGCCTGAAAATTTCAAAAATGCTCCCACTTTTGCACTGATGGGTAGGGCTTCCCTCAGCATTGAGGATTGAGATATTTTTCCACGTATGGAGTCAGCTATTACAAGGGGGCATAGCTTTAAATTAAGGGGGGGGTAGGTATAGGACAAATGTTAGGGGTAGGTTCTTTACTCAGCGAGTCGTGAGTTCATGGAATGCCCTGCCAGTAGCAGTGGTGGACTCTCCCTCATTATGGGCATTTAAGCGGGCATTGGATAGGCATATGGAGGATAGTGGGCTAGTGTAGGTTAGGTGGGCTTGGATCGGCGCAACATCGAGGGCCGAAGGGCCTGTACTGCGCTGTATTCTTCTATGTTCTACGTTCTATATTGTAGAACCACCTCCTCCTCCCGTGAATTGTTCAATTGTCCACCAGCATTTATGACTATACATGGCAGGACTGAAGAAATTAGATCTGATCATTTGATTTGAATTTGCATAGCAGTATAGTTTGCTGTTTTGATATTTGACGTGCAATTAGCCTGGCTTTATGGCTTCATGACCTTGACACCTCATTTTAAAGTATGCCTTTCTGCACTCTGCATTGAACAAGAGTTAATCCCTTTCTTTTAATAATCATTCACAGAATGAGGGCATTATTGGCTAGGCTAGCATTTACTGCCCATCCCTAATTGAATAAAGTTAAAAATCACACAACACCAGGTTATAGTCCAACAGGTTTAATTAGAGGCACTAGCTTTCGGAGCGCTGCTCCTTCATCAGGTGGTTGTGGAGTACACAGCTGTAAGACAGAATTTATAGCAAAAGTTTACAGTGTGATGTAACTGAAATTATACACTGAAAAATACTTTGATTGTTTGTTAAGCCTCTCATCTGTTAGAGGAACCATGTTAGTTTCACTTCATATGTAAATCGCAATTTTCTTTTTAAAAGTTACATTCTCAGGTGAACTTTATTTGGGCTGTCATCAATTGTTAATGTGCTGAAGGTGTTAGCCCCTGTATGCTGTGGTCTGTGCCATTATGTTTAAACTGATTCTAATCTATAAAATGAATTAACAGAATCTTACATGGATTCATGCAGTTTTTGAGCTAAGTACAATGTAACTCTGCAAGTACAAATTCACCCCACAAATGTATATATGTGTGTGTGCGGGCCTGTGTGTGGGTGGGGTAGGAGGTTGTGAGCGTCTGTGAGAGAGAGTGTATATGTGTGTGTGTGTTTGTGTATGTGAGTGTAGAGGGGTCTGAGTCTGTGAGGTGTGTGTGTGTGTGTGTGTGTGTAGTGCAATGGGGTCACCTGGAGTGTGACATGAACCCAAGGTCCTGGTTGAGGCCATTCCTATGGGTACCGAACTTAGCTATCAGCCTCTACTCGGCCACTTTTCACTGCTGTCTGTCCCGAAGTCCGCCTTGAAGGATGGTCACCCGAAATTCCGAGGTCAAATATTTTGGACCGCTAAAGTGCTCTCCAACTGGGAAGGAACATTCCTGGCTGTTGATTGGTGAAACTGAGCAGAGGCTACAACAACGGATGAATGGGCACCGCACAACAATGTACCATGCCTCAGGGCATCCTTGCCTGCAGCTTATGAGATAGACAATGTTGGTTGAGTTGCATGAGTACCCACCACGTACTTGGTGGGAGGTGTCCCCACACGTAATGGTGTTATCCACGTCCGCACTCTGACACGTCTTGCAGTGCCTATCGTGACAGGGTTATATGGAGTTGTCTTGCAAGCTGGGCAGTTTGCTACAAACGATGATCTGTTTGAGGTTGGTGGTTGTTTAAAGGCGAGCAGTAGAGGTGTGGGGAAGGTCTTAGCGAGTTGCTCATCCTCATTGATGATGTGTTGCAGGCCGCAAAGAACATGGCGCAGTTTTTCAGCTCCTGGGAAGTACTGGACAACGAAGGGCACACTCACACATGAACCCTCTCACAGACTTAGACCCCTTTACACTCACATATAGACTCTCACAGACACTTACAACAACCACCCCCCCACCACCCAGACACACGCACACATACATTTGTGGGGTGAATTTGTACTTGCAGAGTTACATTGTACTGTGCTCAAAAACTGCACAAATCCAGATAAGATTCTGTTAAATCATTTTTTTTAAGATTAGAATCAGTCTAAACATTATGGCACAGACACCAGCACACAGGAGCTAACACCTTTATCTGAGCTGACACCAATTGTTAAAGTTCACCTGACAATATAACTTCTAAAAAAACGTTTTGCGATTTACATATGAAAGAAGTGAAACTAACATGGTCATTCTAACAGATGAGAGACTTAACAAACAATCAAGATATTTTTCAATGTATAATTTCAGTTACATCACACTGTAAATTTTGCTATAAATTCTGTGTCTTACAGCTGTGTACTCCACAACCAACTGATGAAGGTGCAGCGCTCCGAAAGCTAATCCCTCCAATAAAACCTGTTGGACTAGAACCTGATATTGAGAGATTTTTTAAACTTTGTACACCTCAGTCCAACACTGGCAATTCCAAATCATGACTAATTGAATAAAAAACAAAAAGTCAACTACATTTCTGTGGGTCTGGAGTAGGCCAGACCAGTGACTTCAACCAGGCCAACCTCAAGAATGTGCGACCAAGATACCACCATGTCTCAGTAAAAACAATGACTGCAGATGCTGGAAACCAGATTCTGGATTAGTGGTGCTGGAAATGCAGCATCTGAGGAGCAGTAAAATCGACGTTTCGGGCAAAAGCCCTTCATCAGGAATAAAGGCAGAGAGCCTGAAGGGTGAAGAGATAAGCTAGAGAAAGTAGCATAGAGTACAATAGGTGAGTGGGGGAGGGGATGAAGATGATAGGTCAGGGTGAAGGGTGAAGTGGATAGGTGGAAAAGAAGATAGGCAAGTCGGACAAGTCATGGGGACAGTGCTGAGCTGGAAGTTTGGAACTAGGGTGAGGTGGGGGAAGGGGAAATGAGGAAACTGTTGAAGTCCATATTGATGCCCTGGGGTTGAAGTTTTCCGAGGCGGAAGATGAGGCGTTCTTCCTCCAGGCGCCTGGTGGTGAGGGAGCGGCGGTGAAGGAGGCCCAGGACCTCCATGTCCTCGGCAGAGTGGGAGGGGGAGTTGAAATGTTGGGCCACAGGGCGGTGTGGTTGATTGGTGCGGGTGTCCTGGAGATGTTCCCTAAAAAGCTCTGCTAAGAGGCGTCCAGTCTCCACAATGTCGAGGAGACCGCATCGGGAACAATGGATACAATAAATGATATTAGTGGATGTACAGGTAAAACTTTGATGGATGTGGAAGGCTCCTTTAGGGCCTTGGATGGAGGTGAGGGAGGAGGTGTGGGCGCACGTTTTGCAGTTCCTGCGGTGGCAAGGGAAGGTCCAACATGTCTACTGAGCCACCAGAGGCCAAAACGCCATGGACCATTGCTACACAACCAAAGACACCTACTGTTCCATCCCATGCCCACATTGTGCTCCTTGTCCTGGCTTAAAAGCAGGAGGTTCCAGTACAGAAAATTGTACAGTACTGGTCTGAGGTAACTGATGAACACCTACATGACTGCTTGGAGTTGGTGGAATGGGCAAAATTCACGAATTCCACTTTCAAACTAAATGAGTATGCCACTGCCATAACAGACTTCATTAGTAAGTATGTAGAGGACACACATGCCAAAGAAGCTAATCCCAGTGTTCCCCAATCAGAAGCCATGGATGTACCATAAGATCCACTCCCCATTGAAGTATAGACCTGACGCATTCAAGTCACGATCTTTACAATGCCATCAAGGACACCAAGAAAAATACCAGATTAAACTAGAGTCCCACACTAACCACATGAACACACATCGATTGTGGCAAGGCTGACATAACGAGCAATAAAGCCAAGTTGAGTAGAATCACTCAAAACAATGCATCCATGTCCGATGAGTTCAATGCATTCTGTGCTCATTTTGAACAGAAGGTCAGTGAAATGATACCACCTGCCTTGACAGCCTCGGGTGCACCTGTATCCACAGTCACCACTGCAGATGTCAGATTAGTCTGGATGAGAGCAAACCCATGGAAAGCAATTGGCCCAGATGGAGTCCCATCTGTGCACTCAGATCCTGCGTGGACCCAGCTGATGAGAGTATTTGCAGACATCTTTAACCTCTCCTTACTCTGATCTGAGGTTCTCACCTGCTTCAAGACGACCACCATCAGAACTGTGCCAAAGAAACATCAGGCAACATGCCTAAATGACTACCACCTAATGGCTATGACTTGCATCATTATGAAGTCCTTTGAAAGGTCAGTAATAATACACATCAACTCTGGTCTCCTACATTGCTTTGATCCACTATCGGTGTCCCACAAGACTGTGTACTCAGCACCTTCCTATCCTTCTTATATAGCCACGATTGTGTGGCCAAATCCAGCTCTAACTCCATTTACAAACTTGCTGATGACACCACCACAGGGTCAGATCTCAAACAGCAGATTATAAGAAAGAGATAGAGAGCTCAGTTGTATGGTGTAAGACAATAATCTCTCCTTCAACATCAGCAAAACTAAGCAGCTGGTCACAGCCTCCTGTCTGTATCCTTGGTGTTATGGAAATGGCGGGCGAGAGCTTCATGTTCCTATGAGTAAATATCACCAATAATCTTTCCTGGTGCATCCACGTCAGCGCTATAATCAAAATCTCTACTTCTCAGAAAGCTAAAGGAAATTTGACATACCCACTTTTACAGATGCACAACAGGAAGCCTTCCATTCAGATGCATCACACCTTGGTCTGCCCAAGACTGTAATAATTGTGAACAGAGCCCAATCCATCACAAAAACCAGCCTTCCTTCCATAGACTTCACTTACATTTCCTGCTGCTTCGAAAAACAGCCAACATAATCAAAGGCCCCTCCCACCTCGGTTATACTCTCTTCCATCAGGCAGAAGATACAAGAGTTTGAAAAGCATTAAGAATCGCTGTTGTCAGACTTATAAATGGAATTCTCATATATTAGGGTTGATCTTTCTCTGCATCCTCTCTGTAGCTGTAACACTATATTCTGAATTGTGTTCTATTTCCCTGATGTACTTATGTAAGGTACTATTTGTTTGGTTAGCACGCAAAATAATGTTTTTCACTGTATCTCGGTACATGACAATAACAAATCAGTTCAAAAGCCATACAAGGATGGCAGATTCCTCCATAAAGGAAATTAGTGAACCATGCATTCATTGTCATCACTGGACTTTTAATTCTAGATTTTTGATGTAATGGTGGAGTGGGGATATACCAGATTATGTAGTTACAGATTGTAGTTGAGTACACCTCTGCAGCTGGGCATCTGGATGCTCAGTCTTTACTCATTAGATCTGTTCAAAGTCTATCCCTCTTAGCACATGGTAGTGGCACACAGCATGATGTAAGGTATTATCGATATTAAGTGGGACCTTGGCTCCACATGAACTGTGCGATGGTCACGCTTACTCATACAGTCCTTGACAGACGCATCTGTGGCAGGCAGACTGGTGACGGTGAGGTTAAGTATGTTTTTCCCTCTTGGACATTCCCAGACTACCTGTTGCAAACAGTCCAGCAGCTACACCTGTAGAAATCCATCAGACTATCATGCTGCTTGGTGAGAGACATTCGTCACCAAGGGATTGACCATCAATTATCACTACCTATTTAACCGGATGCCATGAGACCTCATGGGGTCTGAAGTCAATGCTGAGGACTTCAAGAGAAATCCCCTCCCAACTGAACACCACTGTGCTGCTGCTTCTGTTGGATCTGTCCTGCCAGAGGTCATATCCACAGATGGTGATTATTTTGTTGGAAAAGTGTATTAATGGAATAATTCTATAAACATGTCTATAGCAGAATTCTGGATTAGTGGTGCTGGAAGAGCACAGCAGTTCAGGCAACATCCAAGGAGCTTCGAAATCGACGTTTCGGGCAAAAGTCCTTCATCAGGAATAAAGGCAGTGAGCCTGAAGCATGGAGAGATAAGCTAGAGGAGGGTGGTGGTGGGGAGAAAGTAGCATAGAGTACAATGGGTGAGTGGGGGAGGGGATGAAGGTGATAGGTCAGGGAGGAGAGGGTGGAGTGGATAGTTGGAAAAGGAGATGGCCAGGTAGGACAAGTCCGGACAAGTCATGGGGACAGTGCTGAGCTGGAAGTTTCCATCCTGATTTTGACAGTAGACCCCAGGTGTTGACAAAGAGGACTTTGTGGGGTGGACTAAACTGCATTTGCTATTGTTATTTCTAGTGCCTAGGTTGACCCCCAGTGATCCATTCAGTTCTATTCCTTTGATAAGAATTTGATTTTCACAATTTGATACAATGACATGGCTTTTGAGGTCATTTCAGAGAGCAGTCAAGAGTTAACCATGTTGCTACAAGCCAGACCAGGATAGGACGGTAACTTTTTATACTTCAAGAATATTAGTGAAATAAGTAAGCTAAGCAGAAAAACATAGACTGAGGAAAGCAAAAACGTGCTTAGGGTTTTCGTGCTCTATCTCTTTAGAATTGCTATGTGTGACCTAAAAGCTCAGCAAATTTTAAAATGTTTTCTTTTGCTAAGAACCTATTTTAATATGTTATGACACAGAGACAGACAGCCAAATCAACTCATCCTCCTTATACCTATACAACAAAATTAAAATACTCAATGACTCTCAAAACTGCCCCAGTAGCTTCAACCCGTCTTTTAAATAACCAATACCAGACTTTGTGAAGAACTAGTACCAGACACCAAGTTTATAGCATGAAAAGAAATTAACAATTTATTAATAATACAGTAGCTTTAGTAGAGCAAGTTAATTAATAAGGTAATTCAGTTAATGTCTATAATCACAATCTTCTTTGATTCTAGCCCCCACTTTCATGAAGACAGACACAGTTAAGGGATGGATTAAAAGAAAAATGAGAGACATGTAATCAGCCAGTTCACTCATGCAGACTCCGCAATCAGTAATATTTCAGGCACATAGGATCTTATCTTGCTTTGTTTTTGAAGACACTGGTTAATGCAAACAGCTTCTTCCAGTAGGCTCCAAGGAATAGTCACTTCATTCTGAAAACTGAGATTGTACTCTTCAAACATTAAGGTGATAATAAGAGGATAATGAGGGTGCAATTAAATTTCTGTTCTGTAGCTTTGGCAGCCACAATCCTTCTGACAAAAATAGACGGTTCAAAACTGCTGCAAAAAAATGGCTTTCTCTTCTTTTCCTCCCCAAAATTTTCTTTGTTGGACTGATTGAGACCTCACAGGGTGTTACGGTGCCAGTTAACATCCAAGCATCTGCCACCTGTTTTTGTACAATGTATCTATGGATCAAAATATCTACAAGTGCTTTGAACAACAAGCAAACTGTAAATTAACCATCAGTCCTGGCCTCAAAACAATATCAAATTGCTTGTTCTTTTCTTCTAAAAAAAACTGCTGTTCATAGTCCAGAAGTCACCATTAGCTCTCAGTTCACAGGTCTAAATCAAAAATGATAAAATTAGAGAAAAATAAGTAAGGGTTCTCACAATAGTTTGAGGGATTTTTGGGGATTTCTGCAGAGGTGCAAGCTTCTATATGATCCCATGGCTAATAGTGTTACATCATTATGGTTCATTTAAAATGTCACGTTAATTTGGCAGATGCGCAATTTGTTTTTGGTTACTGATGCAATGGTAGGGCTTAAGACTTGTGAGGGTGGTTTCGAATTCATTTTTGCGTAGATGTATAAAGACGAATAACTTGTGAGGCCATCAATGACTTGGTGTACAAAATTCTGGCTTTAAAACATGTCTGCTTAATGCTTCTAAGTCACAATTTGGAGTTTGATCTCTCAGAATCTTATGTATGTTATTTAGGGTGAATGATCTGTATCAACATGATTGTTTATGATAAACAACTGCTTTGCCCTTGAGAAACGATTTGGAAACATCATAAGGTTGGCTTTTGACTTATCCAGAATCTTGCTGAATTTGAAGTCCTTTTCAATTTTCTGCTAAATTTATGCCTACAATGGGAGCTCTGATAATTGGACAGAAAACTTGGTCATCCCATCTCAGCCATTTGCCTTGGTTACATTCCACAGTAATCAGGCAAATAATTAACTGCTTTTGGGTCTGCTGACCCTTCATCATGCTTAAAAAACATTAATCTATTTTTCCTAATCAACCCATTCTGAGATTAAAAAATCACAACACTAGGTTGTAGTCCAACAGGTTTAATTGAAAGTACACTAGCTTTCAGAGCGCTGCTCCTTCATTAGGTGGTTGAAGAAGCGGCGCTCTGAAAGCTAGTGTGTTTCCAATTAAACATGTTGGACTATAACCTGGTGTGTGAGATTTTTAACTTTGTACACCCGAGTCCAATACTGGCATCTCCAAATCATTCAGAGATATTATTACACACCTCTCAAGCAGGTATGTAACCCAAGGCTCCCAGTCCAGAGGTAGGGACACACTGCCACTAAACCACAAGAAGTCCTCTGCTGTCCCTTGAAAGGATAGTTACTCATTCCCAGCAGCTGCTGGTCAATTAGAATACTATTAACTTAGCAATTACATCAAGACCACTGGGAATGGGGCCTACTGTTAGGTCTGTACTAGGAAGATGATGATGCCATTTCAGGATGCTAAGCAGGATCTGAGAGATCTGGAATCAGCTAGCAGGCCCTGGCAAAGTTGTGCTGGTAGCTAGTGCCTTCTGGGAGCCTCTCCACAGGCCATAAGTGACTTGAAGTGGAGATCTTCCACCGAGAGAGACCACCATTGTTCACCAAGTAGTCTCTCATTTACTAATAACTATTGTGGAAAGAGACATTTAATTGGTCACTTAAGTGACATAATTGGTCTCTGGACAGTAGGACTGCCTCTACACTGACAAAATGGAATGGTGGTGGGAAAACTGAACCCTTCACCTTCCCTCAATTTACATAGTCTATAGAGACAGAGAAACAGAACTAATATTCAGAACGCTGAATCAAGGTCCCAATTCTGAAACACTGTTTCACTCCAGTTACTATCACATCTGCTGAGTGTTTCCAGCATTTTCCTTTTCTATATTGGCATATATCATTGTCAAACTCTACAAATCCATTGGTCCTCAGCACTGACTTGTTCCACCACATATGTGATGCAGAATATTGCATGATGGCCAATTTGGAACAGCCAAATTAATGAGATCAGTAACACCGGATTTTGGAAAGACATCTTTTATGTCTCTCTATTTTCTTCTTGGTCACTTGGGATACACAGAGCAGCTGCTCATGACAGGCAAGTCTGGAAGCATGGTACAAAGGGAGCATGTAACAATAACAAGCTTTACCAATATGCGTTTTTAAAAAAACATTGGTCATGACCATCACAGACTGTGAATTGGCTTTTCTGTTTTGCAGAGTGCTGGAAGACTTTTTGTTTGGATTGTCTGGAGAGCAGAAATAGAAATTGAATGATGGTGAAGGCTCAAAAGGCCTACTCCTGCACATATTTTCTAAGTTTCTATGGCTGCTAGGTTAAGGTATGGGTCCTTCATCTCAACCTACAAGGACCATTATGCCCCATGCAAAGTTATATCACCCCAAACATCCCCATGGTCTCTCATGCCACCATGCCAATGAATTTCCTCAAACATTATCACCATTCCTAACACTGACCCTCTTACCAAGAGGTGACATTCTGTGCCGACTCACTCACTATAAACTGTTACATGAATGGTTGTTTTGAACATATTCGCAAAATCTTTTTAAAGGTATTAATTCGTAACTTCATTATAAAAAAGTTCTTTCCACTGCAAGGTAATATTTGTCAATTGTCCAATCCCTTTAAATTCTAACACCTGAAACTACAAAGCACTGAAAACTAACATTGTGAAATGGAGCAAACAGTCAAGGCTGTCAAAACAAACGGGGGTACAACTGTTTCAATAATCCAGTTGTTTCAATAATCCAGTTGTGATGAATGAAAAATGAGGCTCGACTGAGAGCTGAGACAAATACTCTAGGTATGAGTATCGCACTTCTTTCTTAATACGTCAAGTTAGACTCCTTCTGAACCTTTCACAACCAACCCACACAAGCCTGCTGACTGGCAGAATACAGGACAAGTCATGAGAACTTCTACATTCCTCCATTTTATCTTAAAATTGAAGACAACGTCCCAAAATATAATCTGACAAATTTCATATTTGTAACAGCTAAATTTATTGTAAACATAGACAGAACAATGAGTGGGCACATGCAGGAAAGCAGCTTCCTGGCCAACCCACTTCACTAGCTCCTGCTGCCCATTCACCGGTGGCCAGTTGAGTCAGTTATGATAAGATGGATCAACTCAGTCCTACCCCACATTTAGTCTGATTGGTTAGAGAACCAACCATTTGCCTTCAGTCCTGTTCTCTTTTACTACTGATCTGGAGCTGCTGTCAATTAGCCAGGCCCTAAATTTGAGGTGATTGGCAGGAGCAGCATTTACAAATTCTGGGAGCAGCCAGAGCCTAATCGGAAACATTAGCATTCTCCACTCTCATTATCTGCTGTTTGTCGCTTCTTTCAACTGCTGCAAACACCAAAGTCCCCAGGATACTCCATGCACACATCACAGATCTGGCTGCAGGTAGAATGGTTTCTTAGACGTATAGATCCTAATTGGTTAATATATCTCATCAATTTCAAAGAAATTCGATAGCTTCAACTTTAACAGTAATTTTCTAACAGATGAACATGGAACTATTTACTGGAACTGTTACTGATTTACTCTCAAATTTATTCCTACAATTATGAAATGTAAATGCAATCCAGCGGCCATTTCAGAAACAGAGTTTCTGTCAATCCCTGTCTGAAAATGGGGAAGTGAGAGAGAGGTTCTGTTAACATTAGGATTTTTAAAAATAGACATTTTACTAGACACTTGGGAGACAAAACTCTCTATCTACGTTCCTCTTACTCCCACCATTCCTATACCTTCCCAGCCCTCTCATCAGCCTGATGAGATGAGCACACGTGTAAAGCAGACACTTTATGACTATGACCTGTCACACAGCATCCTAGAAGCATCTGTGCAGAGTCAATTTGGCATTTTGGATAAGCAATCCTATTTGTAACAAAGTTTCCTTCCAGATCAATTCAAGTTAGGCTTCATTTTAAACAAAGTAAGCGATGCCCACATGAAGACCTATACAAAGAATTCATATGGCACAATCTGAAGTAGTGGGAAAGAAAACAAGGTAGTTATGTATTTTTTTTTTGTCAGGCAAATAAAAGTGAGTTTTGCTTTACCAATATTCATTTTTGTACATGGGCAACAAGTTGTTGGTGATTCAAATAACAGACTAGTATTGAGTTTTTATTTTGCTGAATCAATGGAAAAATACAATACTAATATCTCATGAAACAGAAGTGGTCTTCAGATAAAATTATTTTTCAGATATTGCAACTCCTTTTTAAAATGATCATAATTTTAAAACAGTTTAAAAGGTAGCCTGAGCAGCAGTAAAAGTTATCCAGTGTGAAAGGTAATTCTTTAAGCTGTTCTACTCAAAGCAAGCATAATTTTCAAAGCAAAAATACTCTTACAAAATAAGAACAAAATAATTATTTTAGTAGTATGAACCATCGACTATTTTCACTAAATTAGATCTACTTATACATCTTGCATCATACTTTCAAGTTTTCTTCTCTGCTGAGGTGTTTGATTGGCTTGTGAGATAAGCTTCATAAATGGCATTCACAAAGTTGGGATCATTCTGAAATTCAAAGTAACAAAAATTGAAAATTTAGAGAATATTCAGAAGTGAATGTTTAAACATAAGAAAAAAAAACAAAATACTTCATTAGGACTACAACACAATCAGGAAATAATACCTAACCAAATAAACATTTTTTTAAAAATCCTAATTGGTTAATATATCTTGTCAATTTCAAAGAAATTCTATTGCTTCAACTTTAACAGTAAGTTTCTAACAGATGAACATGGAAATATTTACTGGAACTGTTACTGATTTACTGTCAAATCTATTCTTACAATTATGAAATGGAAACACGGTATTAATCTTCGCTTTTTATCTTTCAAAAGTTAAAATTACCACCAATGAATTTACTTGAAAACTGCACCTGTGACTAAATAATATATTAATACAAACACACAAAGTTGAATTCTGTTTTCTGAATAACGTACTTTGAATCTGAACACATGGATATGATTTTGAATTTTTTTTTTAAATCCAAGTTACTGGACCAGTGTAGGCTCAGTTGATATTTTAATTACTTTTAGATTTAGAAAGGCTGTTTACTTTATACATTGATATTAAATTTGGACTTAAAAGCAGCAGAGAAAAGAATTGTTACAAGCTCTCTGTACAGTGACAAAAGCAATATATATTTTTAACAATGCAATACATGCAGTGACCAGTACAATTCTTCTTCCAGAAAGCCAGAAATTGACTGATAAAAATTATACCTGCAAAAGATATAAAAGAGTTTCCTGTAACTGATTCTTGGTAAGCGCATGTGGTTTTTTATTAGTCAGCTCTGCCATCTGTGCAGATGAATGCAAACCACTGTGTAACTGTTTAGGAGTCATAATGGTATCTGTCTGTGATAAAAGTATGGGACTTGCTTCTACTCTCATCATTGGCTTTCCCACTGAAGACTGGGTGAACACTGTGGGCGACATCAACAGAGATGGTATAACTGTAGCTGGAATGCGCTGTGGGGAGATTGCCTATCAAGAAAGAAAACAAGCAGTTAAGAAATACACCAATATAAAATTTTAAATGAAAACAACAATTTCAATTCAGCTTTTCTAATAATTTACCACTTTGTCTCATATAGTCTTTTTGAAAATAACTTCATTTGTTGCCTTAAGGGCTTCTTCTTATCTCATTGGTTAAAACAACAGTACACGTTTTCAATTTCAGGACTGGGGGACCAGCGAGGTTTGAGAAGATTTGTAGCTCAGGTTGAGGTTCTGGATGTAGGTTTGCTCACTGAGCTAGAAGGTTCACTTTCAAATGTTTCATTACCATGCTAGATGACATCTTCAGTGAGCCTCCGGATGAAGCATTGCTGATGAGTCCTGCTTTCTATTTATATGTTTGGATTTATTTTAGGTTGGTGATGTCATTTCCTGTACTTTTCTCAGGAGTTGTAAATGGGGTCCAATTCAATGTGTTTGATGATAGACTTCCGGTTGGAATGCCATACATCACCAGAGGAAATGACATCACCAACCCAAAAAACCCAAACATAAAAATAGAAAGCAGGAATCATCAGCAGTGCTTCGTCCAGAGGCTCACTGAAGAGGTTACCTAGTATGGTGACAAAACGTCTGAAAATGAACCTTCCAGCTCAGTGAGCAAACCTACATCTATTGGGAGATGAGATTACAAGAGTAGGGCAGAAGGGTGATAACTGAAGAATTGCACGCAGTGATATTCAGAATAGAAATAGGGAGATAAAGGTGGTCCAATGCTTAGCTGAAGATTGCACAGGAATGAATGGATCAGATTGCCAGGATATCAGGATCAACCTTTTCCTGTTACATTCACTACCCTTTTCAGTGTCATCAGCAAATTTTATGATTGTGCTCTCTATAACAAAATACAGATCATCCATATATACAAGTGGCGAAAATTAACTTGTGTTCTACAGAGAAAAACATCAATGAGAAAATTCAAAAGATATGAAGATTTGTCTGCAATTAGGTAAGAACTAGGAGCAAGAGTAGGCAATTTAACCCCTTGTCCTACTATTTGATACAATCATGGCCGATCTCAGTTCCATTTTGCTGCCTGCTTTCTGTAACCTTTCAACCCATTACTAATTGAGTAAATGTAAGGAGGAAGCAAATTTTTAATGTGTCCACATTCACCACTCTTTGGTAGTGAATTATGAAGATTCACAAACCTTTGAGAGAATTCATTTTTGCTCATGTTGGTTTTAAATCTGCTATCCATTATCTTAAAAGCATGACCTGTTCTGGATTGCTCCACAAAACACCTTTACTATATCTACTTTGTCAATCCCCTTTAAACATCTTACATACCTCAACTTCTCTCATTCTTCTCAACTCCAGAGAACACAGATCGAAACTGCTCAATTATTCTTTGTAAGACAATGCCCTCATTGTTGAAATAAATCTAGTGAACCTCCTCTGAACTATCTCTAATACAACTCCCCAAGGAAGGGGGCTAATACTCCAGACACTGTCTTACTAATGCCTTGCACACAGGAATTGCATCGATGGTGACATTGGTTAAAGTACACCTTTGGGATTCCTACTGACTGCCTGAAACGAATGAGGAGTGCTTAAAATATTCAAATAGGGGCCTTGGATTTGCATGAAAAATACTTAAGAAACTGCTGCTTATTCCAAACACACAAGGATCAAACATTTAAGAAATGAGCCTGATCACCATCTGGTTGCAGGTTCTTTCACTCAATCTTCACTCCGTCAGTTAGTTAAAACTTATGCTTGAGGTCTTGCAGGTCTTTGATGCATTCCTCATTGATACTGTCAGCATATTGCACATGTTTTTTGTTGGATTGTGTTTTATTATGGCCTCTGGCTATATTTTTGGAACTACATTCCTTGTACAGGCCTTTTTTGCCACATAACTTAGAAAAGGCTTGTAACGCAAGGCAGCTTTGAGACAGGTATAGCACATACCTCACTTCCCACATGGCTTGCTTACTTTATTGTCCTGCAAACTGCACCAATACTGAACATGCTTATATACTTTGTTGTCTGGCTACAATTACTTCATATTGTCTACCATCTTTAAAATGACACGTCAATGTCATGACCTTCCTATTACTTGAAGAGATCTTTCTTGAAAGCTTTGATAGGTGTTGAAGCTATAACCAGCTTCATTATCTGCTCAACATCTGAAAAATCAGTCCTCAGCCTTGTCATGGCACCTACTGATAAACTGATTAAATAGATTCTTGTGACGGTTGCCTATAACACATCATCTCTACAGGATCTCTCCATTTCTCCAAGATGAGCCTTAAGTGTTGACTCAGTGCAATCCTTTGTTTTCTAACAGCTATCTTTATTTTCATCACTTCCTTGTCTGGGTCTGAAATGGATAAATCTAAAAAACATAACTCCATCCTTTGTGTAATCAGCCTGAATTGAGAAGGGACATCTGGTCTTCCAATATATGCTAGTGAATTTGATATTCATCTTTCTGATGCTCAGTCTTTAATAAATAATTGATTCTAGGATATATACAGTAGTCTTGCTGCTTTAAGATTACAATGGTGTGTCGGTCCAGAAATGCAACTGATTTAAAAAACAATTCTACCATGTGCTGTTTTTGGCTGCAGCTTATCTTAACTATCTCAGACTACAAAATGTATTTACAGATAACTATTAATGCAACTTGCTTCTCGCATGCTTATGTTGGAGTATATATGGCAGTTAGTCATGTGATTTTATCTGGTCCTTGCCTCATTAGCACATCCAGCTCTTAAAGCAATAATTCAATCATGACCAGGTTGCCTGTACAGGCAGTTTCCGGGTCATGACCAGGTTAAATTCCAGAGTCTGTGCACAAGTCAATTTGCATGCGAGTTGGAACACAATGCAGAACAATATGAAGCAGCCATTCCCAAGTACAGAAAATGTTCATTGGTCAGATGTTTAAATTACCCCCATGAATGGAACTGCATACGTAAGCATGAGCTTTTTTAAAATCATGATCCAGTGTATTGTTACAATTGTCCAGTGGATAAATATTGACCAGAACATAAAATACTCATCTTCTCTCCTTTGAGAGAGTGCCTGAGATATTTAAACATCGACCAGTGCAGGAAAACAGGGCCTTTGTTTAACATCTCATTCAAAAATCTAATGCTCCAACAGTGCAGCACTCCATCAGTGACTACATTACAATGTGTGCCTTGATTTTTCTGTTCAAATCCTAAAGTGAGATGTGAATGTGTAATCTTGTAACTCAGAACCGCAGCTAGCACCTGAAGTAATGGCTAGGAAGAAGATGTTTTTATCATTTTCAAAACTGTGATATGTTCAAGCATCATATAAATGCAAGTCTTTCTTCCGTCTTTCATTTTAATGTTTAAATTGCTTCAACTTTTGAAAGTGTGCCAGTTTGCTCAAAATGCAATAGTTGTCATGGACTTAAGTGAAAAAAAAATACACCTAATTGGGTTGTTTCAGATTTGGCCCCAATCATAGTAATACAAACAACTTTGATGTATTGTCATTTCTCTACATCAATGTGATCACTTGCACTAACATAAAATTCAGGAATCTACAACAATGCAGCAAATTTCAAAGATATCATAGGTATTGCAGAGGCACAAAATAAAGAATATAGAATAGTTACAAATTGAAACAGGTGAGAATATTTAGTATTTTCTACCTTTATTTCAGCTTCCTGCATTCATAGAAGTTTGCCCACCCTTTGAATCTTTAAGGCTTGTTAAATGCTATGTTCCAAGTTTAGGTTGTGACAAGGACAGTGATTAATAATTTAGACTGTGATGAGGTTCATGAATAACTGTTATCTTGTGACTTACCTTGTAATGTTATATATTCCAGAATATAAGTTGTGAGCCACCCTGAACTGACAAGAGCTAGAAGAGATCTATGTCTACATTAAGTGATAGAGGGTGGAATTTACTAAAATAATGAATATTGTGCTTGAGGATCAACTGCAGCAGCAAAGTTTCTGAATTACAAACTATTATTAAAGTATATTTTAAACTTTAATGATCAAATATTAATTTCACTGCACATTATTCAGCATTAGGAAAGCTCAACACGCATAGGTATAGAGGAACCTACATTAGTGCTTTGTTCTAACTGGTAGGCATTTGAGAAAGGAATCTTCAAATGCACATCAAGACCATCAGCTCATACTAAATCCACACGACAATGTTTGATGCATTCTTTCCACTTGTTTATCTTGGAATCTCGTAATGCATTTTATATTGGCGAGGTATTGTAGTGCCATCTATAGGTATAGCACCTTAGCCACCACTAAAATTTATAATGGCTACAATTAAACTGAAAATCAGGTGAACAGAGTCTGTTGACATGCTTCTCCATTACATTTTGGATTCTTAATGATATTTCAGCAAAAAAAAAAATTCCTAGGCCTTTGTTTTAACCCTAGCAACTGCTTTGCTTGTGAGTGCCACCAAGAGCTTTTATGAACTGTAAACCAGAATATTTTTCCATGGTTTGGACAAGATCACTTTCCACAGCTCCTGTTTAAATTTTTTAAATAAATTGGATTAGTTGTTTTAAATTGTCACTTTTCTGGTCTAAGCTCGACATGAGACTATTCCTAAATGCTTTCTTATGTATCACCAGGGCTGGGAAATTATTTAATAGAGTATTACTGGTATAGCTTTTATCCTAAGAACATGCTAATGAAAATGTGCCTGCAGAGATAAAGAAATTCTGAAGGATGAAAATCAAAAAGGACATGTGAAAAAGAACAGGGCCTCACTTAAAAGATGTTGTTGAGGCCTTGAAAACTGCAACTTTAAGTGAAGCAACTTGAAGCAAATCAAAATCAATGTAAAAGCTGTAGTAAGGTTGTGCAAGGCCCTTCTCATTAGGAAAAAAACTAAAACATTATATAAGCTGAAATACTTTACATTGTTAAATTCTAATACAGGCAAATGAAAGAACTTTCCTAATTAAAATAATTAAGAAATATGGACGATGTGATATTCATAAGTGATATAGATGAGGATATGATAAGTTTATGGATAACAAAAAGATTGGTTAGGTGGTTGACTGTAAGGAGGAAGGTGTTAGATTAAAGGAAGATATAAGCATTTTGGTCAGATGGGCAAATCAGTGACAGATGAAATTGAACCCTGATAAACGTGAGGTAACACACTTTGGAAGAAGGAACATAACAAGGTAGTACTTAATAAATGGCAAGACAATAGGAAGCACAGAGGAACAAAGAGATCTTGGAGTTCACAGATCCCAGAAGGTGGAAGGATAGGTTAACAGGGTAGTTAAGAATGCATTTGAGATCCTTCATCAGTCATGGCTTAGATTATAAGAGCAGGCACTTCATGTTGGAACTTTACTTCGGTTAGGCTACAGCTGGAGTGCTGTATAGAGCTCTGGTCACCACACTATAGGAAGGATGTCATTGCACTAGAGGGGTACAAAGGAGATTCACCAAGAAGTTGTCTAGGATGGACCATTTCAGCTATCAAGAGTGTTATGACAAGGAGGTGAACCGCTCTCTTAATTAAACTAAAACACCCAGAAAAGCTCACCTCGCCTCGTAATCTATTAAAATAGGAGTGAGAGAACTCACAAATTCCACTATTTACAGACAGTAACATCAATATTTTTAAACTCTAAAAGTGAACATTAAAACAAACTATTCACAATTCTAAGCCACCCTTTCTCTTAACTGCTTATTATCGGCTTCCAACTTTTTAACAATATGCTGTACCAATAAGACACTTATTAAAATTACATCAACTTTAATTTCAAAACCACACAGCTGCTGTAGTCTTGTGTGTCTTTCTTCTTCTGGCTGAAGATCTCCCTGGGTCGCCTTCTTGCTTTTCACTGAGTATGTTTCATATGAAAAGGTACCTTCGATAGAGAGCGTTTCCTAATTTCTTGGACAGCAAGATGTTAGCTCTCCCATGAGTGTCTGTCTCAATGGTAGCTGCTCTCTCTCCAATTTTCAAAATGTCTGCATTTTTATACCCCCAACATCAGACTGTTTCATTGAATTTATTGTTTTGCCAACATCGAACCAAATTCTATTGGGTTTTTGTATCCTGGGGCATAAGTTAAACTGATTGGTTAAATTCGAATTGTTGTCAAAACTGCAACCAAAACTCAGGGTAGCCATTTCACAGCCAAATATTACATATTTTCAATTTTCCAGTACAATCTGGGACTGCCATCTAGTCATATACACAAATGCTTGTCATCTCAGTTCAGAATAGCATTCACTCACTCTTAAAAGGTACAGTATATGCTTTCTACTTCATAACAAGAAAGGCTGGATAAGAGCTCTGGGTTGTTTTCTCTGGAGCTTAAAAAGATTGAGGGGACACTGATAATATTATGAGGGGCCTGCGTAGGGTGAAAAGAAAGCAACTGTTCCCTTTAGTCAAAGGATCAATAAAACAGAGGCATAAATTTAAAGTAAAAAGCATGATGTTTAGAGAAGATTTGAGGAACAAACGTTTTCACACAGTTGTCATGGGGGTCTGTGAGGTACTGCTTGGGAAGGTAGTTGAGGCGGGAAACCTCAAATACTTTGCAAAGGCTGTGAATGAGCACAAAGTGTAATAACATGCAAGGCTATGTGGAAATATTGTGGGAACGTGGGTTAGCATAGGCGGTGGTATATTTTTGGTAGTATAGACTCAGTGGGCTGAAGGGTCTCTTCGGTATTCCGATTCCATTAGATGTGCTAACTTTTTACTTACATCCTAATCACTGCCAAAACCTGCTTGTGGAACATTCAACTTACAATACCCCACCTCCCTGAACAACACTCTCACAGCCAATGCTCCAGCTCATGGTCTTTACTACTGTGACCCTCCCATTCATTGATGACCCTCTGGTTCATGGCCTCTTATTGATCAGCCTCCTTCCTTTGACTGTCCAGTTTGTAGCCTCTGCCACTCTCTAACTTCGTGCTCACTGCCAACCCCCCAGAGTCCCTTCCAATCCCATATCACCTGGTCACTGCAGACCTTTTTTCCTGTTGAACGTCTTGCTCATTGCTTCCCTCCCCAGTCCTCATCAGAGACAGGAAGAACAACTATAACTTTCAGAATGTAAGGTGAGAGTTACAGGGCGGCAAGAAAAACCAAAGGATTACAGAACAGATCACATGGGTTCACATAGTTGAGGCAGCACAAGGTAATTAACATGGAGAAGAGCAAGACATTGGACAGATCAGTGGGAGAGTGAACAACAGAGATTTACAGGAGATTTCCCTCCTTCTTGGTTTTTTTCCATTATTCACAGGATTGCTGGATTGCCCATCCTGGATTGTTCAGCTTCCAATTAAGAGTGAACCACATTGCTGTAGGTCTGGAGTCACATGTAGGCCAGACCAAGTAAGACGGCAGTTTATTTCCCTAAAGGCCATTTGTGAAACAGATTGGTTTTTCCAACAATCAACAATAGTTACATGGTCATCATTAAATTCTTCATTACAGATTTTTATTGAATTCGAATCCCACCATTTACAGTCCTCAGTGCTTTACCTGGGTCTCTGGATTGATGGCCAACATTAATACCTGGGCCATTGCCTTCCCTCTTGATTTACAAATCACCATGTAAAAGCATTTCATTTTATATATCTAGCCCTTTGTAAGTCCTTTAGTGGATAGGTTTCCGGAGGCCTGGGAAAACCAACTAACATATTAGAAGTAAAAGGCTATTAATGGAGAAGTGCAACCTCCTGAAAGGTATTTCCTTACCCACCTGCTTCCCGAATTCCTAGTTGCCATTCTGACCCATTTTAACTTCTGACTTGGTCCTACCAGGATCAAAAATCACTTCCACTATTCTGACAACTCTCATTTGGAAAACAGTTTTGTACCAATAGCTTTGCTGCAAGGAATTTTGCATAAATGGAGCACAATACTTTTGAACATACAAAACCTCAATGTAACATTCCATGCTCAAAAACATAATTGTCCAACTATAAAGCAAACCTGTTACTCATTAATAAAGATTAGCTTAAAAGCAATCTGGTTATTTCAAGATCATTTATGTACAAAGTTACGCTAGTAAAGGATTTGGTCAATTTTCCATAGCAAAATCTTAAAATTCCTTTCAGTTAGGTTTTCTTACCTGAATAAGTAGGTTTGGTTTTTCTGAACTGATAAATTTTTCAGTTTGAGAATCAAAATGTTTCATTGCAGAATCAGACTGATTGACTAATGGTGGCGGCTGAGCTGAAAACTTAGCTGCAAGAGTCATTTTTCCAGCATGATGTTGCTGATCCTGCTGAACTATCTGCAGCTTCTGAAACAATTCATGAGGGGGTATGATACTGGAGGCTTGTATTTGATTAGTACAACTATTTGAGGCAATAGTGCTCTTGGACTTGTCTATTGTTGGAACATGGTGCATTTCAGGTTGCACTTGTAGGGTGGAGCTAAGATAGGCAGACTGAGACTGTGAAACAGGCTGTATCTGGGAACCATTCGGAGTTCTGCTGAAGAGGAGGTCAGAGTGTATAACAGTAGGACATGATGTGGAAATTGATGCCTGGGTACAATGTAGTTTCTGAAGCAACTTGTGAGTACCTTTAGGGAATAAGGAACTGGATTTATCCAAGCGAGTTTGCTGCAGAGATATTTTTCCTGTTGAGGATTGAGATTGGAACAGTCCTGCTAATGATTCTTCCATACTTTTTTCACTTTGGTTTTCACAAGAATGATTTTCTGGTAACTCAGATACTGGATGCAGGTCAACTCCACAACTCATTAGTTTCTGAATAGCAGGACAAAACTGCTTTTTGACACTTTGGGAAGTTTCAAGCTCGAGCAGTTTTCTGGGTTCCTCATAAGACAGAGAACGTACAACAGCTGGTCGACTGGAAGCTTTACTCTTGAATTCCTGTGTTTCATTTGGCACATTAGTTAAAGTAGATTTTTCTTGTGTTCCAAACAAGACCGCCAAATTCAAATGCTTTGTTCCCAATTCTGTGCTCTATAAAAAAAACTTTTATGAATAGAATATAAACTTCACAAAACTCAAAGAAGTCAAAGAAACATGAGATTAAAAAAATCAGTAGAAGAAGCATAGTAAACTTATGAAGCACCAGATCATTTTAACAACCATATATCAGGTACTGTCCAACATTGCAGAATTAAAAAAAGATTTCAACACAAAAAGAAGCTGAAGAATTAGTGGGGACAGTGTTGATTAAATTTGCTCCCAAAAAAATAAAGCATAGGTAGAGCAAATTGTTTGCTCTGGAATGCAGGAGGCACTATGTACGGTGCAAAGGTATGGTCTACAAAATGGTGGATTGTCCACCTGCAGCTGGACTATATTGAGAAAAAGTTAAAAGGTGCTGTAAGAATCAGAACAGGATCCTCTACATGTAACCCATCCATATCTTTGATACATTTAGGCTTGACAATTTCCATAGTCTTAGCCAGTCTTCTAACATGCACTTATGCTTATACAAGTTCTTGCATGTATCCTAACTTGCACCAAGTTCCACTCACTAATTACTTCATGTTACTGTCCTACATTGACCCTATTTTAGAATTCTTGGACTTGTCTATTGTTGGAACATGGTGCATTTCAGGTTGCACTTGTAGGGTGGAGCTAAGATAGGCAGACTGAGACTGTGAAACAGGCTGTATCTGGGAACCATTCGGAGTTTTGCTGAAGAGGAGGTCAGAGTGTATAACAGTAAGACATGATGGGTACAATGCTTGGGTACAATGTAGTTTCTGAAGCAACTTGTGAGTACCTTTAGGGAATAAGGAACTGGATTATCCAAGTGAGTTTGCTGCAGAGAGATATTTCCTGTTGAGGATTGAGATTGAAACAGTCCTGCTAATGATTCTTCCACACTTTTTTCACTTTGGTTTTCACATATTACTTGATACATATGCCCATTCTCCATCCACCCCACAATCCCCCCATGAATGTCAGTAATCTCTTCCAGGCCTGTAACCCTTCAAATATTTGCACACTTATGTTGACTAATTACATAATCCTGATTCCAAAACTGGAGGCTAAAGCCCCAAAGCTCTGAAATTTTCTCCTTAAATCCCTCCACACCTCTGAGTATCTTAATAATACTCTGGTGAAGCATCATGGGACAATTTATATAATGGGGCACCTTTAATAATGTAAATTATTGTTATGGAGGCCTTAAAAGGAACATTGGCCAAATTTAGCTCTCTCTACCAAACCCTTGCAATGCAACCAGTGAACGTAACAAAGTCTCAGCTTCCCTTTGAGTACTTCTTATCCACTCCAATCCTTAAAGTTCTCCCAAAACTCTGATTGTAATCACATTTGAGGAAAAGTCTAATTACACTCTCACAAATGGGGAAAAGTGAAAGCAAACAAAGCTAGAGGTCCCTGTGTGACAAAAGAAAAACATAAGATGAAGCAAAATATAAAATGATTAATTTTTTACAATTCTGAGAGGAGGTAAGAAAGGATATAAGAGGAGCAGTTTGCATACAAGAAAAGACTGGCATCTGGTATTTTAAAAATCCATAATCTACTAGAAAGACATAAATAGCAAAAAGGTTATAAGAAAATTGGGTGGAAGGGGTGTGGAGGTATTGATGAAGCATCAAAAGTGGATCTAAACATGGAGGCAGAAGGCTGAGTGACTAAATGGAGTACTTTGCATCTGGCCTTCTGAAGGAAGAAGTTACTATCAAAGTTATTATGAATCAGTTGAAATACTAAATTGGCTACAAGTTGGTAAAGGGGAGATTGTAAAATGGTTAACTGTACTTAAAAGTTGCGAGGTAACCAGAACCAGATGGGATACATTCAAGGATTAAGGGTGGAAAGGTTATGGTGAGAGGGCAGGTGTTATGGTGAGAGAGCGGGTAAGTGGAGCTGAGGCCATGAAAAGATCAGACATGATTTTATTGAATGGCGGTGCAGGCTCGAAGGGCCAGATAGCCGACTCCTGCTGCTAGTTCTTATGAAATCAAAAGGACTGCTAGCTATAATTTTCATTACATATAGTGATATTACAACACTAAAGAAACTTTGTTCAAACCCTTGTTTGGAAAAAAAAGGAGACTTTCAAAATGGAAAATATTTGCACGCCTACTGGGAAAGTGTAAGGGGTAAAACTCACTCAACTGCTCTTCTAGAGTTAGCAGGGACTAAACTGGCAAAATGATCTCTTCCTGTGCTGTAACCATTCTATGATTGTATTTCCTAAGATCTCAATGCTCCAAATACCCAAAGTAGTAGGACCACCTTGATCTATTCACACCCCAGTTCAGGCACCTCACCTCTCTGCCTTTATTAGGTTAATCGTTATGTTCATAATCCTTCTCAGATCACCTACATGCATAACTCCTAAGCTCCATTTTAATATTTCCTGCCTTTTATCTTCCCACATTACTCAAGTCTGAAGAAGCAACAGATCGATAATGACCAGAAAAGAAAGAGGAACAACCAAGAAAGGGAGGGAGTTGAAGGAGACCAAAGCTAGAACAATGGTGCAAAGCTGGATAGCAGGATGCAGATAATCACATGGAGTGAAGTATGGCAGAAAAATGAAAAGTCAAAAGACAGGCTGTAGAAATAGAATAATTAAAATTATTGATAGAGATACCTAATATTTGCCCAATACACGATTGCCATATGAGAATATACACATATTTATGTTGCTATAAAAATGTATCCTCAGACACATTAGAAAGAGAACAGTACAAATACTGTCACAAAGTCATCAGTGAACTTTAAACCCAATACCTTGTTCTGTTGCTGTACTTGTTGATAATGAGTGTCTGTTCCAAACTCAGTCAATTTAATTGGAATTGGCTTGATCAAATTTGAACTATTGCGAATCAGATTGGAACTAGTCATCTGTTTTGGCTCAGAAGACAGCTTAACCTGAAACAAAAAATTAAATATAGAGTAATGAATGATCATGCAAATTCAGAGGCAAGTTTCATTTATTATTTTATCTTACTTGAGGACAATGTGGAGAAATGGGAGGTCACCCACTTTGGTAGGAAAAAAATCTAAATGGGAGCATTTCTTAAATAGATGCTGGGAAGTGCGGAGTTTCAAAAGGGACTTGGGAGCCCTTATTCAGGAAACACTGAAAGTTAACATACATGCATTTTGGTCTCCTTACCAGTGGAGACATATATTTACCACAGTTGAAGTGCAATGAAGATTCACCAAACTAGTTTCTGTGATGGAAAAATTGTTTTTTGAGGAAAGATTAAATAGGCTGGACCTATATTGTCTAGAGTTTAGAACAGTGAGAAGTGATCTAATTGAAACATACAGAATTCTTATAGATGCAGTTTCCTTTAGACTGTAATATCTAGAGCTAGCAGTTCATTACAGAACAAAGACAAGAGAAGGAAGATTTTTTTTCACTCAGAGGGTTGAGAACCTGTGGAATTCTCCACCCTATAGAGTTGTGGAGACTCACTTGTTGAATATATTCAAGACAAAGATCAACAGATTTCTACATATTAACAACATCAGAATTATGGAGATCGCGCAGGTAAATGGTGTTGAAGTGGAAGATCAGGAAACTAGACAAGTGATTGCTGGGCCCCTTGCTGAGAAATTTGTATTATTGATAGCCACAGGTGAGGCGGCAGAAGACTGGAAGTTGGCTAATGTGGTGTCACCATTTATAAAAGGTGGTAAGGAAAAGCTGGTGAACAACAGACTGGTGAACCTGACATCAGTGGTGGGCAAGTTGTTGGGGGGGGATCCTAAGAGACAGGATTTACATGTATTTGGAAAGGCAAAGACGGATTAGGGATAGTCAACATGATTTTATGAGTCAATATTTAAATGAATAATGAAGGGCTGACTGGCTTACTCTTGCTCCTATTTCTTACATTTTTATGCCTTTGGGTGAAAAGCGGATGGTAAAGGATTATACCAATAAATTTTCAAACCAGATTATAGAGAACATAACAGTGCATGATTAACCTCAAGTCACAGATGCTATATTAATGGATCAGAATTGATTACAGAGATAGTAAAGGATGAGACAGAACATTATAAGATTAAACTCAAGGCGAAGAATTTTAAATCTGAAACTTTGTAGTGGCTATTGAGGATTGGAGGCTGTTCATAACAGCACCAAATAGGCAAGTCTGGAACAGATGGCATGAATGAGTACTTTTGAAACAAATGAGTTGGGGCAGGGGTGGGTGGAGATGTAGAGGTGAAAGTCATTACTAAGTACTAGCCTCATTAAATACATACAGTGTGAGAAGACTCCTGCAGGGAAGAGGGAGGTGAAGAGAGTAAGTCAAACGATGGGCTTTGAAGGTGAAAAAATAATTCAAACTTATACAAGAATTATATGACAAACTACAAAATTTTAAGTTAAAAGACATGGGTCAACTTTCACGAGATTTGCCTTTACAACGGGTATACACGGTTCATCACATATTACATAGAAGTTTATGAGCTGGACTTTATGATTGCATTATGTTAAAGTTTGAATTCTTGGAGATGAAATCTGAGAACAGGCAGTATTCCCACTCTTAATAATGACTGGGGAAGATGAACTGATTTGTTCTTGTGTTATTATTGTAATTCGTTAAGCAGTAGTTGGTTGAGCTTAGCTGTCTGCATTAATCTTATTTTTGACATTTCAACTCCAGTTATACTAGGCCCATTACAAATTTGAGGAGAAAATAACACCGTTTCTGTCGTCACCACAGCAAATAACACCGTTTCTGTCGTCGCCACAGCCACTTCCGCCCCCTGGGTTACTGTCGCCGCAGCAACTGCCACCCCCAGTGACATCACTAACCTGTACGACCACCCCGCCGCATGCGTCTTCGCCCCCACGCCGATCTCCGTCATCACGCCTAACTCCACCCCCACGCCGATCTCCGTCACCACGCCCAACCCCACCCACACGCCGACATCCGGCCCCACGCCCAACCCCACCCCCACTCCCAGCTCTAGCCCCACACCAGGTCCTAGCTCCCAGCCCTGCCGTGTTTTCACCATCCCTCCAGAACTACCAATCTCTGAGGATGAAAGATCAGTCCTCAGCAGAGGCCTCACCTTCATTCCTCTACGCTCCCGGATTAATGAGTTCAACATGCGGCGTGACATCGAACAATTCTTCTGCCGCCTTCGCCTCCGCGCCTACTTCTTCAACCAGGATTCTCACCCACCCTCTGACGACCCCTTCTCCCGCCTCCAACACACCCCATCCACCTGGACACCCCGTGCTGGTCTCTTACCTGCCCTCGATCTCTTCATAGCCAACTACCGCCGCAACATTAACCGCCTCAACTTCTCCACCCCTCTCACCCACTCCAACCTCTCACCCTCGGAACGTGCAGCCCTCCACTCCCTCCGTTCCAATCACAACCTCACTATCAAACCGGCAGACAAGGGAGGCGCGGTAGTAGTTTGGCGCACCGACCTTTACACCGCTGAGGCTAAACACCAGCTCGCCGACACCACCTCCTACTGCCCCCTTGACCATGACCCCACCTCCCACCACCAAACCATCATCTCCCAGACCATCCATAACCTCATCTCCTCCGGGGATCTCCCATCCACCGCCTCCAACCTCATAGTTCCACAACCCTGCACCGCCCATTTCTACCTCCTGCTCAAAATCCACAAACCTGACTGCTCCGGCCGACCCATTGTCTTAGCCTGCTCCTGCCCCACCGAACTCATCTCTGCATACCTCGACACGATCCTGTCCCCCTTAGTCCAAGAACTCCCCACCTACGTTCGGGACACCACCCACGCCCTCCACCTCCTCCATGATTTTCGCTTCCCCGGTCCCCAACGTCTTATCTTCACCATGGATATCCAGTCCCTGTACACCTCCATATCGTAGGATATGTGGAACAGTCCATCTTCCGCAGCTACACTAGCACCACCCCACCTTTTCCTCCGCTACATCGATGACTGTATCGGCGCTGCCTCGTGCTCCCACGAGGAGGTTGAACAGTTCATCCACTTCACCAACACCTTCCACCCCGACCTCAAATTCACCTGGACCGTCTCAGACTCCTCCCTCTCCTTCCTAGACCTTTCCATTTCTAATCTCGGGCGACCGAATCAACACGGACATTTACTATAAACCGACCGACTCCCACAGCTACCTAGACTACATCTCCACCCACCCTACCCCGTGTAAAAACGCCATCTCATATTCCCAATTCCTTCGTCTCCACCGCATCTGCTCCCAGGAGGACCAGTTCCAATACCGTACAACCCAGATGACCTCCTTCTTCAAAGACCGCAATTTCCCCCCAGACATGATCGACGATTCCCTCCACTGCATCTCCTCCACTTCCCGCTCCTCCGCCCTTGAACCACGCCCCTCCAACCGCCACCAGGACAGAACATTTTAAAATTCCTCACCTACCATCCCACCAACCTCCATATACAGCGTATCATCCGCCGTCATTTCCGCCACCTCCAAACAGACCCTACCACCAGGGATATATTTCCCTCCCCTCCCCTATCAGCGTTCCAAAAAGACCACTCCCTCCGTGACTCCCTCGTCAGGTCCACACCCCCCCACCAACCCAACCTCCACTCCCGGCTCCTTCCCCTGCAACCGCAAGAAATGCAAAACTTGCGCTCACACCTCCCCCCCTTACTTCCCTCTAAGGCCCCAAGGGATCCTTCCATATCTGCCACAAATTCACCTGCACCTCCACACACATCATTTATTGCATCTGCTGCACCCGATGTGGCCTCCTCTATATTGGGGAGACAGGCCGCCTACTTGCGGAACGTTTTAGAGAACACCTCTGGGACACCCGGACCAACCAACCCAACCACCCCGTGGCTCAACACTTCAACTCCCCCTCCCACTCCACCAAGGACATGCAAGTCCTTAGGCTTCTCCATCGCCAGACCATAGCAACACGACAGTTGGAGGAAGAACGCCTCATCTTCCGTCTAGGAACCCTCCAACCACAAGGGATGAACTCAGATTTCCCCAGTTTCCTCATTTCCTCTCCCCCCACCTTGTCTCAGTCAAATCCCTCGAATTCAGCACCGCCTTCCTAACCTGCAATCTTCTTCCTGACCTCTCCGTCCCCACCCCCACTCCGGCCTATCATCCTCACCTTGACCTCCTTCCACCTATCGCATTTCCAACGCCCCTCCCCCAAGTCCCTCCTCCCTACCTTTTATCTTAGCCTGCTGGACACACTTTCCTCATTCCTGAAGAAGGGCTCATGCCCGAAACGTCAATTCTCCTGCTCCTTGGATGCTGCCTGACCTGCTGCGCTTTTCCAGCAACACATTTTCAGCCCATTACATATTTGACCAAGGAAGACGCATGAAATACAACCCACTGGAGTGGCTTCAAATACATTTCTAGAGTTTTCTGACATATTTATATTTTACTCAAAATTGCTCAGCATCCCCAATGAAACATTAAATAAAAATTGAACAAGCTTGCAACAAGATTAAACTAGGTTTACAACATACTTCCCACTCTATTTACATTTAACCATCAGAGACTGTCCAAATGTTTCCTTCAATCTTTTGTTTGTATCTTGGTAAGTGTTCACCACACTCACCTTGTTATATTCGTGTTCAGCCTTGAACAGCATCTGCACAATGTCCACTGCTTCATTTTGGTTAGAGATTGGTGATCCAACTTCTTGTTGTGCCTTCAACTGCTCCAGCTGAGTTAAACTCAAGAACAGAAAGGAAACAATACTGGAAGTAAAACTTAACAGTGTACAACATAGGTTTTACAATTGCACTATATTCTTTTAATATCTGATCCAGGATATATGCTATGACAGCCAGAAAATATTTTGAATAGTTCCCAGGAGACATCAGATTTCCAAGAATATGCCACATTAAACTAGCATCTCAGAAATGCATGCTGCAAGCATTAATTCAACTATACAATTCCTTTGCTCCTTCCTGGAGAACCTAATCCACAATAACTGTTTTTAGATTTTAGATTTAGATTTCCGACAGTGTGGAAACTACTCATCCCTCAACATTTCCTTTTCTCTTTGAAATTCTACAAATGTCTGTTTAGGTTTCTTTTTCAAACCCTCTTTCAGGGACAGGCTCACAGGTATTGAACTTTGCCCTTTGTAACTTCAGGTCCAAGCATCTTTTGGTCACTTCAGATTCATAACTAGCTTTTCAAATAGGTGAATTATCATTCAACTCTCCTCTGTAAATTCAGATACTAACCAAAGAATTTTAATTAAATTACTCAACAGAATCAAGATCATTCTCTGATCATCTCTCTCCTCTTCTTCCTTTACTCTGATTTCCTGTCGTCAAATCAAGTTTTGAGTTTCCTCTATCATTGCATTTCAAGTGTTTTTTTTTAAATTCCATTCCCCTTTCCATCACTCATTCTTTATCTTTCTCCTCTATTGCCAATCTAAGATTTCCTTTTTTTCACTCTTTTCCATCTTTTCATTTCTCCTTTTTCCCTGCAGTTCAAGGTCTTTCATTGCTCTCTTTCCTCAAATTAAAGTTTTGTTTTTCTTTTGTAAAAGAATCTTAGCTAATTCAAGGTAAGATACATCACTTTAAGGAGTCTCTTCTTCTAACTCTAAATTCTGAGTAATCACTATTATGTTATGCTCAAGAGATCTTGTTTTTATTTCTTACTTCATTTTGTCCTCTAACTCTCTCAGGTTAGCCTTCACGTAAGGTTTCAACACTTTAACATTTACATCATCTACCCCGGAAGGTTTTTTGCAACAGTCAAAATTTACTTATAATTTAAATCAGTATAATTTATTTTCTCTTGTTACTATGCAGTTATATCTTTAAGGATTCAGATTCATCTTGAATTCAATGAGCTTTGATCTCTCAAAAGCCCCCACTTTATTATGATATCGGTTAATGTTAATATTGGACAAATCAGTTCCCGAATGAAACCTGGCTTGTTAGATCTTAACTTTGCTGTGCGTTTTTAAATCATGGAGATCAGTTACTGAACATATTTACAGGGGACTGCCAGTGTATTTTTAAGACAAAGAACAAACCATTTATTAAACAAGGAAAAGAAAACTAATTACAATAGATTAAAAGGTTGCAAAGTTTTCATTAATCATCAGAAAAGGACTCAAACTCAGTACTCTTTTATCCCCAGCAATATTCTAACAAACAGAAAAAACTCAGTTTTAAAAAAAAGTGTTACCACTGCTTCCACACTAAGGCTTCTTGCTTAGACTGGCACAGCTGCAATGAGCTTCCTTTGAGCAAATTTCTGCGCATTCATTAGATCGATTTTTGTTCCAGCTCATATATTCCTTAAGACACCTAAAGCAAAGTACAGACTACACTCATTGTTGCTTTATTTTAAACAGGTCCTAGAACTCAGTTTCCAGTAATATTTCTTAGATTTCTTGCTGGAGAGTTCAACATTCCTGTTTCCATTTGTCTCACCCAACCATATAGAGACTGACTGCTTTATAGATTATTCTGCCTTTCAGTGTGCCATTCTTGACACTCAACAATAGTTGTTTATTTTCCTATACCTTTGGGAAAAACAAATCTGTTAACCATTTCTCTATTACAGGGTTATAAAAAACCTTATTGAAATTCAGGAAGTTTGCTCACTGAGTTGTAGGTTTGTTCTGAGATGTTATGTCACCATGCTAGGTAACATCATCAGTGAGCCTCCGGTGAAGCGCTGGTGTTCTTGACTGCAACAAACACTACATCGGACAAACAGGAAGGAAACTAGCCATCAGGATACGTGAGCACCAACTAGCTATCAAAAGACATGACCCACAGCCACTAGTATCCTTACACATAGACAAAAAAGGACACCACTTCGACTGTGACCACATATCCATCCTAGGACAGGCTAAACAAAGACATGCATGGGAGTTCCTAGAGGCCTGGCATTCAAACCAGAACTCCATCAGCAAACACATCGATTTGCATTTACCAACCTCTCAGAAAGAGAACCAGAAATGATATTGCCCACCACAACCGACCAAGACACGTAAATAGAAAGCGGGACAGAACACAAGCACTTCACTGGAGGCTCACCTGATGAAGTTACCTAGCATGGTGACGAAATGTCTGAGAACAAACCTACCAGCTCAGTGAGCAAACTTACAACCTGAGCTACAAATCTTCAAAAAAAAATCACAAATCCTATTAAAATGCATCTTGACAAAACCGATCTCCAGACTCCCTGCCAACAAGGTTCCTAGAATGCTGAAGCAATATCTTCCCATTAACACAAAACCAAATTAAAACTATACATGGGTTGTCACAATTTTTATAATGTAGTAAGACCAGGACAATGTTTAAAACCGAGATGAATTAACATTCATATCACGCAAGTAGTAGGTAATGACTATTTGCAAAATGATGATGATCAGTGGTGAGGAATTCTGCCGTGATTATCTCACCAGCTAACTTCCCAAAGTTTGTCCTGCATCTTAATGCACAAGTCCACAATGGAATTCTTTCCACTTTATTGGAGCAGTGCAGCTCGAGCAATACTCATGGATCTTGATTTCATCCAAAATAAAACAGTATGTTTGATTGGCATCTCATTGCGTAGCTACATCACATGGACTGACAGTGGTTCAAGGTAGCTCACCACTACCTTCCCAGGGGCAATTAGGGGCAAATAACAAATGCTGATCTTACCAGCAAAGCCCTGATACTGCAAAAAAATTCTTAATGATTGCCAAAATACTGATTCAAAAATTCAGTGTATCCATTTTTTGGGTCTGCATCAGGTGCAGGATCAATCTTGAACAGTAAAGACTTGGTTCTGACTTTCATTGAGCAAGTGAGCTGTACAGACTAGAGAAAGGTCATCACTGTGATGTGACTGAAGATCTGACTGTACCTAGCATTGCACAGGACCTCAGATTCATGAGCAATTTAACATCCATGCCAAAAATGAGCTCAGAAGTAATACTAATGAGAAATAATTGGCTTGTGATCTTATGTTCAGAGCTTGCATTTATTTAGCATCTTTCACAAAAAGGGTTCATTAGGCACTTTAGAACTGATGAAATACTTTTGAGGTATACTCATTAACATGGAAAATGCAGAATTCAATTCGCACTTTGAAAGACTGAAGAAAAAGCATAGCAATGTCCACATGATCTGTTCCTGAATGTTGGTTGGACATTAAAAGTTGATTGCTATTCTAAGCAAAACTATTTTTAAAAATTTATTCTTGGGAATTAGGAATTGCTGACTAGGTCAGCATTTATTGCCCATCCCTAATGATCCTTGAGAAAGGTGGCAGCAAACTGCCTCTTGAACCATTGCTGTTCATGCATTGTAAATACATCCACTTTGACTTTACAGAAGGGGTTCCAGGATTTCGACCAAGTGACAGAAGGAATGGTGATATATTTTCAAGTCAGGATGGCAAGTGGCTTGGAGAGAAAATTGCAGGTGGTGGCATCCCCATGTATCTACTGCCTTTGTCCTTCTAGATGGAAGTAGATTTGGAAGGTGCTGTCTGAGGAGCCTTGGTGAATTACTACAGTGTGGCTTATAGATGGCACACACTGCTGTTACTGAGCATTAGTGGCTCTTTTTCAAAATAAGCTCACAAAATCTTTTAAAGCCTCCGAGAGAGCCGACAGGACCCTGCTTTCACTTACAAAATTAACTGGCCTAATCTCAGCACTACGGTCAGGACGTTTCAAAAACAGTTGTTGGCTGATGTTAATTGAGGAGAAAGTGAGGACTGCAGATGCTGGAGATCAGAGCTGAAGATGTGTTGCTGGAAAAGCGCAGCAGGTCAGGCAGCATCCAAGGAACAGGAGAATCGAAGAAGGGCTTATGCCCGAAACGTCGATTCTCCTGTTCCTTGGATGCTGCCTGACCTGCTGCGCTTTTCCAGCAACACATTTTCAGCTCTGATGTTAATTGAGGTCAATTCCATTTATGGACTGCCTGTTTGGTCACAACCTATATGGAAACTAAAATTGCTTTTCAGTAAAATTCTCAGAAAAGCCTTCAACACATATAGAAACATTAAATAGTAGTAAGCATCTAGCAAAATGAAATGCAAGTTTTAGAATGACAGTACAGACATGTTTATTTTCTCACTTTACTCCAAAACAATGAGTATCACTTTTAAAAAATAGCATCTCAATATTTTTTATTTTTCAAAGACTCGACATTCAAGCGTTAATAAGGTTCCATAACGAATTATTTAAGTCACAGTTAACTTCACGTATAATTATCAAATTTTATAACAGTCATGAACTGTGAAATTTAAATCTGCTTGTCATATTTGCTCTGCTCAGTCCTTGAATTGGGTGAATAAGAAAATGTGTAGACTTCAACAGAATGGGGCAAAAGAAACAAAGCGTAAATTTGAATGCTGGTCCTACCAATTGGAGGATGTGGCAGAGGGCTCTACTTCGATTATATTGAGACAGCAAGAGAGAGAAAGAAATACTTACTTCTTCATAAGTTCTGCAATTCTTTGACATTCCACCTCATCATAGAACCAGATCCCATAGATTGACACTGAAATTAATAATATAAAACAGGCATATGACAGCATGCAAACTAAAATTTCCTCTTTAATTTTCTCATTTTCAACACTCATTATAAATGTTAAAAATATTATGTTGGGCTCATGAAGAGGAGGCACTATCTACAATGAGAAAAAAAAAAGGCAGGCATAGCACATGCTAAAAATTGCAACTCCTGCCTAATGAAAAGTAGTAAACAGACTGATAAGAATTTATCATCTTTTCTGGCTAGCAGTATGATATTAGTTTAAAATACAGGACTCAAAATTGATACACAATTCAGCTTGTAAATAAAATACAAATAACTGCTCCACCAGTAACAGTACACTGGCTGAATATTTAAAAGCTACACATGGATTTACTGGAGTAATGTATCAAAAAGCCCACACAAAAAAAGTCGCTCCTCGTGCCACAGCCTCTTTGGTTTGTTGCTAAATTTGCTTGACAAAAACCAGCATGCTACCATTAATTTCAAGCAGAAATATTTTGAAGCAATAAAAAGCAAACAGTAAAGTAGGACAGAGTGCCCTGGATCTGCTCTGGGTTATTCAGTTTTTAACATACTCTAATGTACGTATCTTTGAATTATGGAGTATCCCTCACCAACAAAAGCATTAACAGCTTTACTCCAAAGTGGATTAAGCTACACCATTTGCAAAAATCTAGCTGTCAAGAATCTGTCTGCCTAAATGGTGCCTCACAGTACCAGGGACCCAGGTTCAATTCCAGCCTCAGGTGACTGTCTGTGTGGAGTTTGTACATTCTCCCAGTGTCTGTGTGGGTTTCCTCCAGGTGCTCCAGTTTTCTCCCACAGTGCAAAGATGTGCAGGTCAGGTGAATTGGTCATTCTAAGTTGCCCGTAGTGTTAGGTGCATTAGTCAGAGGGAAATGGGTCTGGGTGGGTTACTCTCCAGAGGGTCAGTGGGGACTTGTTGGGCCGAAGGGCCTATTTCCACCCTGTAGGGAATCTAATCTAAATGTTGCATTAGCGTGTCAAGACAATAACTGAAAGTAGATTCAGACCATTTCTCAATCACTACAGGAATGTAAAGATATATATTATTGATTACTCAAACGATTAAATGGTATGTGCTCCATAAGAAGCTAATCCTGAAGGACATTCAATTTTGTAAACTAATTTGCTTGTTTTTAAAAATGGCTGCACAGAATTTAAACTATTTTCACAGCTTCATGTGCCTAGCTCCTTATCACCAAAATCACTAACTCTAGTTTGTACGTCGAAACATTTGCATTTCAAAATGGTTCCTACAAATTGGATTATTAACAGCATAATTGTTGGGAAGTATTGTGCAGCACAACTTGGACTTCAACTAGCAATGTTTTGTCTTTATTTTGAAGGCACAGAAGTCACAATAAAGTCCATAATTCTAATTTTAAAATTTTAATGTCAGAAGTAACACACCATCAGGTTAACAGTCCATCACAGGTTTATTTGAAATCATAAGCTGAGCTCCTTCACCAGTGTTTTCACAAGCTTTTGGAGCGTTGCTCCTTTATCAGGTGAAGTCCCCTGTTGAAGGAGCAGCACTCAAAGCTTGTGATTTCAAATAAACCTGTTGGACTATAACCTGGTGTCATGTCACTTCTGACCTTGTCCACCATAGTTCAACACCGGCACCACCACATCATAATTATTAGTCAAAGTGATTAAAAATTTTTGATTAAATTGTCAATATTACATAGCAATCATGAGCTGCAAAACTATATTTGGATCCTGCGCTCCTGTTTCAACCTCACTTTACTATTTTAGGAATATTGCATTAAATTTGAACAAGACACTTGAGATGGAAAAGACTTTCATCCACCGAGCAGCGCATGGTTCACCAATACCACCACTGCACTACATTTTGGTGCCAGTCACAGTAGTGTCACTTCCACCATGAATAAAGACAATTTTTGACAACTTTAGTCTTTTATGCAGCCTAAATCTCTCCACAAGGAAAATTAAGTATATAAGTACAGATTATTAACTGTATTATCTTCACATTCCATGACTGCAATTACAACTTGCAGATGTTTTGCAACTAGTTTCAGAGAAAACTAAAAATTAACAACACAAATGAAGACTGTGCCTTTTGATTTGCCAAATTCTACTGTATGTTAGAATGCATAAGTATTACTCTAATTTCTATAGAATTTACCATACCAAGCTACTGAATCCCAATTGTGTGATATAATCAAAACTTTCTACAAAAGATGACATGATTAAGTGCAAACAGACTTGTTTGAGTAATACAGGGAGAAATCCAAGCATATTTTGACTGCTAGCCAATGAGCTAAACTGGATGCATGAGTTCAGAAAGTTGTATAAACCAGAGGATTTTGAATGGTGGAGGAATGGGGAGAAAAGGTATTTTCAACTGTAGCAAAAATATTTTTCTCCTCGTGCAATTGTTCATAGTAGGCCTACAGAATCAAATTGAAGGCTTAGTAAAATAACCTGAGACAAAAATCAACAAAATAATTTTAAAGTGCTGAAACTATATTTTTAATTGATTCTATTAACAGCCAGAAACAAATGGTTGAATTGAATAAGGAGAGCCTGACACCCACAGATGGCACTTCTGCTGGATCGATCTCAGAGTGCCCTGATAGAATTAAAACCTTATTTGGGAGAGGGAACAATGCTGCCAGGATATTTAATTACTGTACTCCTCCAGTAGGGCAGACATTCCACTCCAGAAAACTTTCAACAAAGCAATAACACACTTGGCCTTTCAGCAAAGTTTATCACTAGAGAACCTTAAAGTGACAGTGATTGCAGGATCAACATGTTGCCAATTTAAGGGTAGGGAATGGTAGGGGGTTGGGGTTGGGGCTGGGGGAGGAGGAAGTGGAGGTGGGGTGGATCTGGGAGTTGGGAAAGAGCAGAGGTCAGAGGAAAAGGGAGGGGATTAACTTCCCAATTCACCGTCCCCAAACCAGGGACAAAATGCCTTTGAAAGACAGCCACCCCACACCCCATCTAGACACGAGCAAATCCAACAATTGGTCACCTGTCTGGCATTGGTGAAATGCAATTCCTTCTCTTAAGGGCCTCAACAGGCATCTAGAAATGAAGACCATCCACATGGCTTCTCACCCTGGATTAACCCAAGTGAGGCAGGGAGACAGCATGGTCACCATCCCAGTCAAGGAAGACAAAATGTATTTAGTCAACTGTGGTTCAGTTCATAATCACTTGCCCCTCTGAGTTTCAAGATCCCACTTCAGAAAATCGAGCACACAAAAATTACCAAGGCTATCACATAAGTGCAGTACTGAGGGAGGTGTACTATTGGAGTTGCCATCTTTGGCATGAAATGCTAAAAACGTAGGGTCCATCTGCTCTGAGGTAAAAGTACAAGATCACATGACACTATTTCAAAGAAGCAGGCAACTTAACCCGGAACAATATTTGTGTGACAATCAACATCAAAAAAATTACTTGCTCACTATCACACTGCAGTTTGTGGCAATTGGCTGTGCACAAATTGGCTGCCATGTTTCCTATATTACAACAGTGACTACATTTCAGAAAGTACTTTCTTTTCCACTTAAATTAAATTGCACATTCTAAGACTGTAGATCTAATTGCAAATACGATGGTAAAATACCTGAAAGTTAGGAATGATGCATGAATTATTGACATGTTTCCATGCAGCTGATCGTATCTTCTGTATGAAGGTTGGAGGTTTGGGAGGTAACATAAGAATTTAAGAAATATGATGGAATGATCCATTCAGTCCCTAATGCCTGTCCTGCTCTACAACAAGGTCATGATTGATCTGTCTCAGAACTCAACGCCTGTTAAGGAAGGATCATTGATAAATTGATGCGGAAAATTGTGTAGGTGATACACATTGCAGTCCTAGCGTTTTAGGCACGGTAGAGCAATGGCTGAAGTGTTGGTAAACTGAGCAAATGTGTTCTGACAGCTGAACCAATCCAAGCAAGCAAAGTATTCCATCACATTTGTCAGTAGTGGAGGTTGGAGGCATTGGGAAGCAAGCTATTCATCATAGAACATCCAGCTTCTGATTTCCAGTAATTATAGTGCAGATGGCCGGTCTAAGTCAGTTTCCAATTAAGACGTTGATGCTGGTACCTCTGATGGCAATACCATTGCATGTTACTGAACGTGCTGAGGTTCTTACTGGTGATTGATTACTATTGATCAGCTAAGATTTTTCAATCATGATCTTGCGATGGATAGCGGAATGTCAAACCCTCGAATACCCACAACCTTATGACTCAGATGGGAGAGCAATTAATGAGACTAGCTGCCTTGACATTTAAAAAAAATCTCAATTTCATCTGGCTTTTACAAATAAATGATTTATGGTATTAACTCAAATAGAACACAAAATAACTCTTCATAGTATTGTGTTATAATTAACACAGTTTAATGATATGGTCCATCAACAATACTAACATTACACACAATACTGACTTGAAACCTAATTTCCATGTACTTCCCTTGCAATATGAAAAATACTTTACTGATGTTCGTTCTAGGAGACTCCAGAAGAAATATTAATAATTACTTGCTTCAAATAATGTCCATTTTTCCCTCTTTTCTCTCTCCCTACCTGCTCCCACACACAGCTGGGTTAAAAATGTAGAGAATGTTTTGAAAGTTCATCACAAGATCATGACAAATTCTTGGGAGAATTTTATAATCTTAACGGACTTGTATTTCGAGCATGGCTGAAGCTTTTATCTTTGCTTCCTCTTAAATGAAATGAAGGCCCCATATCAAAATGTCAGCACCGATGCATGCCACAATTTAACTCCTTAGAGTGGAGGACATCAACATATAAAGCCACCGTCCTTCTCCACCTCTCACTTTTGGACATGATTCATTAGGAAGAATAAACATTCTAACCCCAGCTATGCCACAATGGACTGATCTTCAAAGAAATAACTTTGAGATTGATTTCAGCAAAAAGTAATAAGAATTTTCAATGAACATAGAATTATTGCCATGGAAGGTAAAAAGCTTCCATCAGTTCTTCATCAGAAAGCCACCATACAGTTGTCCAAACAACCAGCACAAGGAATGGAAAGCAAATACAAAGGCATAATTGTGAAGGAGACACGGCTGAACTGCTTCTACACTTGTCCAGGAGGTAGGATTTTCTCATGTCTTTGCCCATGTCAACAATAACAACTTAAGACAATATTTTTAGAAAGTTGTTTTAAAAGCTGCATTTCAGATTTGGATCCAAAATTGGAAGATGACTTAACTGCATTTCTTTGCCCAATGATCAAATTTATATCACCAACCTTTACAAATACCTAAATACTGATATTTCCTGGTCTTAATTTCTGTTATCAATGACAAAAACATATCACAGATTACATTTATTTTTGCAAAAAATGATTGTAATGTTTAAAATTATAAAATAAACTACATGCAATACAACTATATTTTCCAAAATACTGTGAAATTTACAGTAATCTTGGTAGTATGCATTTTTCCTCAATTAATGGAAAGATATAAACATAACCAAATTTATCTTGCTTTGTTTTTATCAGAAAATTAAGTCTTTCAAGGTCTAATATATTATTGCAATGCAATGTAAAAATTTGTTTAGGAAACTGCTTTTCAACACTTTTTGATGCAACACATTCATTTCGTAATGCATTGCAACAGAAATTCATCAGGTTATTTAAAATTGTAGTTCGAAAATTCTTCAGTCTCCTTTGTTTAATACATGTAGATAACATTTGTTGAAGAAGTGATTAAACATTTGCAACTATTCATAGTAGCTTCATTTTATGCATGCATTAATTTTAAAGTAATTAGAATCAAAACTAAAAAACTTAGTAGTACAATTAAAACACTTACATGTTGGCAACAAAACCTCAATGTTGCAAAACAACTTACAGCCAATTAATTACCCTTGAAATGTAGTCATGACAATGCAAGAAATATGCAGCCATATAGCAAAGAATTAAGTGATTAGGTTATCTGTATTTAGGTTCTGAATTAAATTTAAATATTGACAAAGACGTAAGAACTTTGATGCTCTAATTTGAATGGAACAATGACACATAGGGAGTTGAGGCCTCATTTTACTGTCTCATCCAAACTATGGCACATACACTTCCTCAAATTGTATTGAACTGTTAACTTGAATGCTCAAAACTCTATGTAGGACTTGAGCCACAATCTTTAACTCAGCAGCAAGGGAGCTACCACTAAGCCACAACCATAAATGGTCATAAAAATTACCAAATTGGAGATCATTATGTAGATTTTCTAGGTAGGCTCTGTAGATCAAATCTTTTCATCACCTTGCTCTGTTCTCCCTCCCTATCTAGCAATATCCATTCCCTTTGCTAAAATCCAGTTTCAATAGCTGTGACCACTCTCTGGAATCTTGTGCCCACCATCTAGACTTTGCCTAGTTGACTACTAATCAAAAATAAACACGAGAGGCATATGGCAATATTCTAACAGCAGACAATTACAGTTCAGTTCACCTTATCTTCATCCCATCCGAAAAAAACATATTGCATCACACTCTCCATTACATTCCATCAGCCATTGTGTACGTATTCTGGATTTCTATGAACAAGTGTGATATTTGCACAATAATGTTCCACGTGAACATAATGCAGGAATCCAATTCATATACTGCAACACCATTCTCGCTAATGATCATTACTGTGGATGCCATTCACTTTAGTTGTTCTCACATCTTATTTTATACTGTCCAAAAGAACACAAATTGACTTAGTTTTAAAAAAAGACCAATTTTCCTTGATAACAATGCTCATTTAGCACTCTGTGAAATTTCAACGTACTCTTTCTCGGTATGGGTTCAGCAACAAAAGATAATTAAATGAGTGACTGCTGGTCAAAGGTCTGCTTAATTATTGGCTTCTTTATTCTATTACAACATAATAAGGTGTGGAATGAGCAATTTGTGACTGCCTCCACCACTGTTATTTGAGTTGGATAAGCTAGACAAATAGGTCAGCACTTTGACAATTAGCAACCTCATCATGTTTAACAGTATCCAGGTTAGCTCAGTTATTAGAATATAAAACCTTTTGTGGGCTATTTGGGCTCAAATTGTTCAATTGCCTTAAAACAAAAAAAATTCTGCTACAAGGATCTTGTGGTGAAGTGGTAGAGTTAGAAAACCCAGTTCCAGTCCAGTCTGCCACAGAACTATTTTGTAACATGCCCAAGCAAGTCAATTATCCAAATATCTAATCCATGGCATTGGTCCACCTATTCTAATGGCCAGAATCATTGCAGCAAAACCGGCTGGAATTGCATGTTGGGACTTATGTTGCAGGTGCAATTGCCTCTGGAGAAAATGCCATGGACACCTCAAAGATGATGACAGAAATAACAGGCATCTTAATCAGATGTATTTACAATACAGTAAGCTATCTCCATCTCATCCTCAGGGACAAAAAAAGGCAGCAAATTGTAGAAGTGGGCATGAATACAAAGCACCTTTAGTGTACAAACTAATTAAGGTAGTCCTGTATCCGTGAAGGTGGCCTCAACAGTGATCTTGGGTTCATGTCCCACTACATGTGACCCCCACCACGCTGTTCTGTATCTGTAAAATCTTCCTTACTCTTCTGTTTTGACCTCATCACCTTGATAAATTATTATGACCTCTCTACCTTTATTAGTTTGTACAGTTTTGGATTACTTATTACTTTGGTTAGACCCTCGACATGTGACTCTTATACCCATCATGTTATTCCAGTCATTTGGTTTGTCTCCAGCACCACCTTAATTTTTTGTAATTATTGCTCTGCCTTATTTAATCAGAGCATAGGTCGTCCCTTTGCTTGTTACTCAGCTGTTGACACTTTACTCACATTGTCTGGCACTTATGATCACCTGCGGAGGCTTATTATTTGGCCTGTTGACACTGTAATCATACCATTTGTATGATTTTTAAAAAATCTCTCTGCCTATAAATTCTGTGCCTGTGTGCTTTTCTCTCCCTTCACCTGATGAAGGAGCTACACTCCAAAAGCTTGTGCTTTCAAATAAACCTGTTGGACTATAACCTGGTGGTATTTAACTTCTGCGGTGTCCACTCCAGTCCAACACTGGCACTAATACACAACGAAGTAACACATCCTGACTCCCCAAAGCCTACCCCCACCATGAAAAATCTCAATTCAGCAGCATATAGAAGATTATCTTCATGCCTGAATGAGAGAGATACCAACACTGAAGAAACTCAAAACCATCCTCGAGAATTCAACTTGGTTTGATCATTAATCACCTGCAAATATTTACTGTGCTGCTGTAGTGTATACCATTTACCAGATTCTCTACAGCAATTTGTCAATGCTCCTTCAATAGCACCTTCCAAACACATAATATCTACCACCTAGAAAGACAATGGCAGCAGATGCGTGGGAAATCCCATTAACAAATTCCCTCCCGAGACACACACATCCTGACTTGGAAACGTATCCCTATTCATTCAAGGTTGGTGGGTCAAAATGTCAGAACTCCCTTCAACACACAGCAGGCACAACACTGCTTAGGTATCCTATCTGGACTGCAGTGGCGCACCACCACCTCCTCAAGGGCAATTAGGAATGAGGAACAAATAATAGCCTTGTCAGCAATGTTCACATGTCAACAAAATATTAGAAGTATTTCTATTTCTGATGCATCTAGTTCTTAGCCTTGCCTTAGTACACAAATTATACTTCTTTTAAAATGTAATGCCTTTCACGACTTCAGGATTTTACAAAGCATGACACAGCCAATTTATTACCTTTTAAAGATGTAGACACTGTTGTCAGGTGGTAAATGAGTGACCCCACTAAAGCAATCAAATGACAACCACTTGAGGAAGGACAAATGATATAATAAACATGCCAAAATATGGTAAGGGAAGTATATTTCTGACTGCATGATCACTATGAATTATTTAGATACTGGACAGGTAATGGCACCCACTGCCATTATCCAAATACAAAAAGAGCAAGGATCTGGAGACCGTTTTTAAAATAAGATTAATTTTCACATTCTAGGAAGTTAAGCATGTTCAGGCTAAAATTTGAATGCCTTCAGGTCCATGCCTCCTTATTTTGCAGTATCTTAAGAGTTAGCCCTAAATCTTGTCATAGCTTTAAAAAGTTGAGACTACAAATAGCGTTAAAAAAACCCAAGTCTTCCAACTGTCATTCATTTGAGAGTAGTTCTATTTGAACTCTCTGTGTGGTATATACTTACCATAGAAATGTCAGGAATAAAAGGAAAATCATAGTATAAAAAGAATTCAACCTTGTGGTATTCACACAGCACAAACAAGGCATTTTGCTTCTATGCAGGCTTTTTCTTTGGCAACTTGATTGATTGCACTGATTGTAGCTATAGGTGGTAAAGTTTTTAAACTTTAATTAAAATTGACTCAACATGTATTTTATAGATTACAAGACAAGGTGAAAAGTGCCAGAACAGGTAATGGGTGATCTGTTTGTGGTTCACTAAAACAGAGGTAGACGGAGAGTAAATTAGAACAGGGAATACTTTATTGGATGCCTGATTGGCTCCACAGGCAGTTCTGGACTGCCCCTCCAGCTCCCACTTCTGAGACACCACTCTCAAAGAGGCAACAAACACCTAACTACACACATAATGGGGTGTCAGATATTCTGACTTCTTTATAAGTTCAAATTTATTAATTGACTCAACATATTTTACAGATTAATTTATTTTTTATTTGATTTAAGTAAAGATCAACTTTTAATCCCTAAATTACTAAAATAGTTATGAGGTAGAGATTCTTTTCATTCAATGCGTTTAATCTGATTAAATCAACTACCCTCAAAACTAAATTATACTATGGGCTTTACCTTACGACATTTTGATCAAATGTCAGTTTCACTGAATTTCATGGAGGGTTTTTCTCCATAAGGACTCAGTTTTTTTAAACTACTGTCCAAAACACACCTCATTCACTCCGATAAAAGGTTCCTATGGTGCTCCTCTCATATGATGCTAACCCGAATCTCCTACTCGCTATGGCCAGAAATACTGACCACTGCTGGGATAGACAATCACCATATCTGAGAGACTGTTGGACACCAGGTCAAGTGTTGGCAATCTGGTGCTGCCCTACATGCTTGCAGACATTTGCATGAGAAGGAGAAATTGGTGTCTTATTTTACCAACAAGAACCTGGAAGTTCTGGCGGTGGAGGGTCTGCAGAACAAGGCCACCCTATTTCCCCAGAACTGGCAATGAAGGACATGACACCAGGCCTTGCCAATCTGGTTCAGAGGTTGCCACGGTCTGGAGGATTGTTCAGCCGTGTCAGAAGAACTTTCTCCACTTGCGAAAAGTAAATACCACCATCTTCACTCTCTCTGCTACTGTACTCACCTTCTACCAAGACTCATGCTCTACTACTCTCACCATTACTTGCAATAGCCTCTCTAATTCACTCTTGCCCATCCCAAACTCATTCCGGACTCCTGACCCTGCACGTCTGTGCCACATTTCCCTACCTGTAGCAGGACTAATGGCTATGTTGCCAATATTCTACATCTCAGTATTGGAGAAAAAGGCCTAAGACAAGGTGAAAAGCCAGGACAGGTCATGGGTGATCTGTTTGTGGTTCACTAGAAGCAGAAAAAGAACACAAGGTAGATGAAGAGTAAACTAAAACAGGGAATACTTCATTGGATGTCCTTTTGGCTCCACGGTCGGTTCTGGACTGCCCCTCTAGCTCCCACCTCTGATACACCACTCTCTTAAAGGGGCAACAAACACCCAACTACATAATAATGGGGTATCAGATATTCTGACTTCTCATATCCTATAAGGAGAGGGTCTTGATACTGGCTGGTGAAGACTTTGACGTCTCCTGTGGGTTTCCATGTCCTGGAAATCAACTAAGAACCATTATTAATTGTTACGTTACTCCCAAATTATCACCACTGTGCATTTGATGTTAACATGCCACAGCTTCTACACCTTTTTCTAAGCCAGGAAGGTACCAGTGGGGTGCCCATGTTATCTGCTGTCACAAGACTATGCATTATCCCCATGGTGTCAGCAATCCGGGACTTCACAAGCTGACACAGGACTGCAGGCAGGTTTATCGGGGGTACTGGACAACATAATACAAAGCCTGTAGGAATGCAATAACAGAGTTAAGACTGCTGACTCAACCATGCAAGCATTTGGCTGCCTCCATGACAAGTTGATGCCTGCAATGGCCAACTGGTCCACTAGTCTCAGTCAACTGGATATGTGCACAGATCTTCACTGCATCGTTCACGCTATTGCTGCTCAATGCCAACAGCAAGGTGACAGGGGATCAAAGAATACTCAGAACAGAAATACAGGAGTACAGTGAAAAGTGTATAAAGTTGCCATGCTCTGGTGCCATCTTAGCCAAAAGAAAACAAAACAAAACATTCAGATCACTCTATGACTTCCTTGCCTCCACCCTTGCCACCAGAAAAACAAAATCTATCCCCTACTCTGCAAACACTCAGGTGTCCTGAGTCCCCGCATGCCATTGCAGTTAGGCACCCAGATCCAGCAATGTTCTGGAGGCATGCTCACCAGATGTCTCCTTTCAGGAAACTCCAGGAGGTGGCTGGGTATTCTACTACCACTAACTGACACCCTCAGCTCTGTGGGAGGTCACACTAAGGAGCAAGCATACATACCATGTCTAGGCCCTAGAGACAAAAATGCACACAGGATCACCTGACCACACCTGCAAGATCAACAGGTTCTAGGACAGGGTCTCTTCATCCCAGCTACCGATCCAAGGAATGCACCGAGATGTAATAGACGGAAAGAAAGAAGACAAGCAGGTAGTATGGGAGACACATTGCTGTAAATGTGTTCTCTTGACACCATCATGTGTGCACAAGTCTCTCTTTAGCTACAACACTATAGATACAGAGCTCTGGGAGGGTGAACATTTCCTGCACCATGTATAGACAATGGGTAAAATGCATGTGACTGTAACTTAAAGAACTATGCTCTACATTCTTGAAAAGACAAAATTGCTACTCATTACAAGCATTAGTGGAATTAATTTGTAACTTGAATGATATGGTCAGGAAGGTATGGTACAAGAACTTAGATAGCATGCAGTAAGCTCGTGCCAAAGGTTCACAATGCATGTAGTGCTTGTATGTATATTTCAGCTTCAGTGAAGAGATGTCTGCCTATTGCTGTTGAAGGGCCTCATATTGCTTAAACTTGAAGACTACCCATTCACAGAACAAAACACTTCCTTCCCAGTCCAGGTGTGGTCGCAGTCATTTTTAAATGAGTAATTAGACCCCTCACTGATATACGTACAGCTCCCAGATTGTGACTCCTCGGACTGGTTGCCCTTGGGCTCACAGGTCTGACCATTGCTCACTGGACCTGAGAGGTATGAATATGACAGCCTTGACTAACCAACTGACCAATCCCAAGCCCTGCATGGATATTGGAGTCTGCCTGTGACTTACTGAGCTTAAACCCTTGACTGAAGGCATCTCCCTGGACTAAGGGGACAAAAGTCTAAGACTTTGAAACATAGAGAGCACATTTCTCATGACAGTACGAGACGCAATTGGCAGATATATGGTTGGCAGATGGTGTAGATATAAGACCGAGGTAGCATTGTGCCACTCAGCAACACATCCACCTCCCTGACTGATAACTGCTGACCAGCATGACAAGCAAGCCTGGCTTTGCTTGCACGAAACTGCAAGGCAAGACTGGTGAGTCATTAAGTGCGACTGGGCATCGTAGGCAAGACAAAGCAGGGATCTAAGCTTGGATCCAGTCTTGAACATCCAAGTAGGTGCTATATAAATGTAAGCTAAGACACTTAGCATGCAGTCCAGAGATTTAACCTAGTCCAATCCACAAACTGGGTGCCTGTTCCTTCACACAAAGTGAACCTTGCAGCAGCAGTCTCATGGAAGTTGGTGCACTGCAAAGTGCAGTATGGCAGGGCAAAAGCAAGTAGACTGGAGAAATTGCATGACGTGTAGAGGTTGGACTGCAGCGGATGCCAGTGCTCATGTATGTGATGTGTAAACAGCTGCTGGCAATGAAATGTACCCAAGGTGGAGACTTGACGGAAGAAGCGGTGAGCTGGAGCCGGAGCCATTTCCCTCCCGCTCTGACTTTCACATTTGGAAATCTCATTGTCTAGTTTTTATCCATTAAGGGATACAATAAGAACATGCATATTGAGGAGGCAATTTAAGTCATAATCAGTGTGATAACAGCAATGATTAATGGTCAATAGGTCTCTTCCTGCTCACTAGCGAGAATCCCACCTCAATATCTGGAACTTAATTGGAACATGTGGCTTGTGCTCAACACTGACAAAAGCCTTGCTTGACTTTGACAATTCTTCAAAATGTCTTACGAGAGCCCATATCATTTGGGGCCCGAGAAGGATTCATCCCATTTATAACTCAGCTTCACAAAATAAAGCCACCTCAATGGTAAGTGAAACTAGATTACTTGAAAAGATACTGAACATTGTAGAATATAGGAGTTGAAAACTAGCTAGATGGGAGGAAAGTATGAAGAAAGTCTCTTTCACCAGAAATATTTTGAATATGTTCAATACATTAAAAAAGTGAATTTAAGTCTTTTGGCTTGCTTGATATTAGAGTTAAGTAATAACGGAGTTAGAAAATAAAGATGTTGATAGAGACCTTCAGATTTTGATCCTGGTAAATCAGTAAAGTCCAAAGCTTTCCAGCAACTTGTTTTAATGCATGGAATTGCTTCACATCCACACGGAACTCTATCTTATCTTAAAGTTTGCTAGAACACAGAGTGTTGGCAGACCACTCTTCACAGTCAGTCACAAAGACAGATCTATATGCAACCCAGACACAGCCAAAGCTTCCTTTGACTATAAAAGGCCTGATTAGATAGCAGACAGGAGACACATATCTACTCTCATTCTTAACAGTATTTTTAAAATTCTATTTATAATCTGAAAGGGATGAAACCTCCAATTTGTAATTAGTATCTGCACTAGTCTGTATTATGTATAAGTCCAAAATAGGCTTTAAAAATACAGTTTTACAATCTGACATTTTACAGAAGTAGTCTGTCAATGCAGATAGACAACTTAGGAAATGAAATAAAGAATGACCACTATACAAATGTGCACACAGTCTCATGGAAGTTGGTGCACTGCAAAGTGCAGTATATGATCACAGACAGGAAAAGCTATGTATAAACATATGGCTTTCATTTGGATTACCAGATTTGATCAGTACCATTCCCAATTTCAATTATTAAAACGCTCATTTAATACAGTTAGCAATTTTAATATAGGGTTAAAACAATCGGTTGAAGGTTCTTGTTATGATAGTGTACTTGATAACAGATAAAGTGAATGATTTAAATGTCTGATTATACAACTAGTCATCACCAGGGAGTGACAAAGTCATGTAATGTAGTCACCATCTCAGCTGATAAATCTACACATCAGGAGTGCTAAGAAGACACCCCTATCGAAGATCTGTCTTAAACCTCTAAACCAATATCCAGTTCATTTACATTAATGTAGAAAAGGCTAAACTAGTAATTCTAAAATTCAGTTACTTCGTTGCATTGTCAGAATTAGTGTTATTCAGCTTTGTGCTGGCTCTTAGCAGAGAAAATTTAAATCTAAACTATTTTGGCTATTGTTCATAGTCATATACCTTTGCATGCTTTGATGTATGCAAATGTACAAGCCCTTAGGTAAATACATTTCCCCTGACACTTCATAACAACTTTAAGTGGAAGTATTCCATCATTTGGAGCACGACAGTATGTTTCGAGCATAAGCTCTTCATTCCTGATGAAGAACTCATGCTCAAAACATCGACTCTCCTCCTCCTTGAATGCTGCCTGACTGGCTGCGCTTTCCCAGTGCTACACTTTTTGACTCTGATCTCCAGCATCTGCAGTCCTCACTTTCTCCTCTGGAGAGTCAGGAGCAAAGTTACTAGCTGCAAAATTCCCAGCCCTTGAACTGCTATGATAGCCAAAGTAATAATATTGACCAGGTTCTGATCAATGGAAACCCCGAGGATACTGATATTGAGGAGATCAGGTAAATTAATGCCATTTAATGCTGGACACTGATGGTTGGAATTTCTGCTTTTGGAGATGGTTCTTGTCCACTTATCAGCTCAATCCTGAATGTTGTCCACGTCAAAATGCATCTACAGCACGACTGTTTCAGTATTTGAACTGCCATGAATGGTACTAAACAAAATTAAAAAGTACTTTTTGCTTAATTACTTGTACATGAACATTCAGAACACACTTCAGCTATTAGATGTCATGGTTATTCAACCTCATCATAAATAACAAGAATTATCTTGGTATCAAGATACCAAATAGATAATTATGCACCTGAACTGATAATTCTCAACTGAAATCTGGTCATTTCAGTATTACCATCAATTGTATTGTGAACAGTTTTTTAAAAAAGTGCAATACATGGAGTCAATACATTTGTTCATATAAACGTTTTGTTTATTTTTACTTTCTAAAATTTACTTGCTTGCCAAATAATTTTGTTGCCTGACAAGAGTTTTGCCACTGGAGGAAAGTATTAACAAAAAAAATTAAGTTTTCTGCTTCTATGAAGACAGCGCTTCTAGATTTATTCTAACCATATTAATATCTTAAAAAATTAGATGACATATGGAAAAATATTTCATGTTGAATGCACTCCCACATTTTTTGAATACTGAACATTTATAACATCAATGTGAAAATAACCTTACTCACCAAAATTTAACTTTGCAGAGAGAAGTGCGCAAGAAAATAAAAAGACTTTTTGCAAATAGTCAGAAACAGAGCAAAATTGAATTCAGCTGATTGGAATTGGTTCCAGCTCTATTACAGGGAAAGGAGCTCACTGGTTAGAGAGTCTCTGAAGGCTGATTAAATCTTGTATATTCTTACATTTTGACATGGTAAATAAATTGATGAAATAGTTCCTTATCAATCTGATTCCCAATTTGCCCTATTTCTTCTTTTACCATTCATTTACTATCTTTATGCTTATCTAAGACTTGTAAATTCCTCTTTATAGCTGCCACTCTTTTCTCATATTTTCTTCTTTGCTTCTCTAATATGATTTTTCACATCCCTTCTGAACCTTCTGTTTTCTCCTTGGTTATCAATTGTATTTTCTATGACACTGGTCATAAGTACACTTTATATTAATTTCTAACTGCTTTCTCATTTAGGGTTAAAGACAAAAGAAAACTACCTGTGTTCACCTATCCCCACCTCACCACCCTGTCTTCCCACCCTCTTCATCTGCAGCCGCCTTTACACCCAGCCCCAATCCTGAAGAATTACACCTCAAACGTTGACTTCTCCATCTCTTGATGCCACCTGGCTTGCTGTGTTCTTCCAGCTTCCTGCTTGTCTACCTTCTCATTCAGGGAGCTTTGGACTGATTTGTCCTACCTTTCCCTTTGAGGGATTATGCCTTGACTTTACCCGAAACATTTTCTCTTTGAAGGTAACTTATTGCTTAGTTACAGCGTTTCCTACTTTTCATTCTAGTCCACCCAGCCAACTCCATTCTTGTCCTAATGCATTCGGATGTCTACAAACTAATTTTCTTACTCTGGATTGGCCATTGTCATTCTCCACCATCTTCTTAAATCTAATAATCCAATTATCACAATCCCCAAAATGTTCCCTTGCAGTCACTTAACCTAGTTGACCCACCTCATTTCCAAGAATTAGGTACAAGTACAATCTTCCTCAGAGTTAGTTCCAGTGTCCCATGAAAATCAAGCCTTCTCTTCTGCACTACCTTTCTAAGCAAAAGTTCATCTGTCTTATTGTTCTCTCTCTGTTCTCACATGCATGTGGCACTACAATGGATCTGGAGATTGGACATAGAAAACAAAGAAAACAGGACGAGGAATAGTTCAGTTCACCCTTTGAGCCGACTCAGCTGTCCAAAACAAATCATTATTGGTCATCCAACTCAGTACTCTGCTCTGGGTATCATCCTGAAGGCCAGAATCATAGGAAAATAGAATTATACCTCAGCACGGCACAGTGAAATAATCATGCTGGTATGAAATAAGCTTAGGAGAGCTACTTCTGCAGAAAGTAGGATGTTTCCTGACAAACGTATTCAGTAGTAGAAACTTGTGCAATTTGGCCCAGTGCCAAGACAGAGGGAACAGTCAGTAGTTCAGAACAAAGGTTATTTGCAGCATAGGAGTTAGTCAGGTCAGCATACACACAGGAAGAAACAAAGTCAAAAGACCAAACAGTCAGCTATGAGATCAACCTGGCCACTGTGACGTGATCATATCAAATGATTACTTCAAGAAGTCATGAGACCGCAAGAATTCTCTCAAACTAGATCACAATGCGGGCTTAGAACAATGTGTTTTTTTAGATTAGATTACTTACAGTGTGGAAACAGGCCCTTCGGCCCAACAAGTCCACACCGCCCCACCGAAGCGCAACCCACCCATACCCCTACATTTACCCCTTACCTAACACTACGGGCTATTTAGCATGGCCAATTCACCTAACCTGCACATCTTTGGACTGTGGGAGGAAACCGGAGCACCCGGAGGAAACCCACGCAGACACTGGGAGAATGTGCAAACTCCACACAGTCAGTCGCCAGAGGCGGGAATTGAACCCGGGTCTCTAGCGCTGTGAGGCAGCAGTGCTAACCACTGTGCCACCGTGCCACCCACTGCTTGTTTGTTGAAGGGAAATAGTTGTTACTGTCTTTAATTTAAATAAACAATGATGAGATTAATATGGCATGTGGCTACTGTAATGCAAGAATGTATAAATACAGGTCATACTGTTATAATGCGCATTTCATTAACGCAAATTCACTGTAATGTGATTGACGAATTAGGGACACTTCCTAAAGCGCAAATTTTTAAAACGTGTGTTAGTTGTAATAAAACCATAAGATATAGGAGTGAAAGCAAGGCCATTCAGCCCATCAAGTCCACTTAGCCATTTAATCATGGCTGATGGGCATTTCAACTCCACTTACCCACATTCTCCCCATAGTCCTTAATTCCTTGTGAGATCAAGAATTTATCAATCTCTGCCTTGAAAACATTTAACGTCCTGGCTTCCACTGCGCTCTGTGGCAATGAATTCCACAGGCCCACCATTCTCTGGCTGAAGAAATCTCTCCTCATTTCCATTTAAATTGACCCCCTCTAATTTTAAGACTATGCACACGGGTCCTAGTCTCCCGCCTAATGGAAACAACTTCCCAGTGTCCACCCTTTCTAAGCCATGCATTATCCTAAGTCTCTATTAGATCTCCCCTCAACCTTCTAAGCTCTAAATGAATACAATACTAGGATCCTCAGCCGATTATCATATGTTAGGCCTACCAGGTAAAAACAAGGACTGCAGATGCTGGAAACCAGAGTCTAGATTAGAGTGGCGCTGGAAAAGCGTGGGGCTCAAAATTGGACACAGTATTCTAAATATAGCCGAGACCTTTATAAAGTCTCAGAAGTACATCGTTGCTTCTTTATTCCAACCCTCTTGAGATAAGTGACAACATTATATTTGCTGTCTTAATCACAGACTCAACCTGCAAATCAACTTTTAGAGAATCCTGGACTAGCACTCCCAGATCTCTTTGTACTTTGGCTTTATGAATTTTCTCACTGTTTAAAAAATAGTCCATGCCTGTATTCTTTTTTTCCAAAGTGCAAGACCTCACACTTGCTCATAGTGAACTCCATCAGCCATTTCCTGGACCACTCCCCTAAACTGTCTAAATCTTTCTGCAGCCTCCCCAACTCCTCAGTATTACCTGCCTGTCCGTCTAAATTCGTATCATCGGTGAACTTGGCCATAATGCCCCTGTCCCTTCATTCAGATCATTAATATATAAAGGGAACAGCTGCGGCCACAACACTAAACCCTGTGGGACCCCACTTGTCACCAGCTGCTATTCAGAAAAATAACCTTTTATCCCAACTCTATCTTCTGTCAGAAAGCCAATCTCCAATTCATGCAGTAGCTCACCTCACCTTACTCAGCAGCCTCCCATGAGGCACCTTATCAAAGGCCAAATGGAAGTCTACATAGATAACATCCACTGGGTTTCCCTGGCCTAACCTACTTGTTACCTCTTCAAAGAATTCCAACAGGGTTGTCAGGCATGACCTCCCCTTACTAAATCTACGCTGACTTGTTCTAATCCGATCCTGCACTTACAAAAATTTAGTGATCTCATCCTTAACGATGGATTCTAGAATTTTACTTACAAGAGAGGTTAGGCTAATCGACCTATAATTTTCCATTTTTTGTCTTGATCCTTTCTTGTACAAGGGGGTTACAACAGCAATTTTCCAATCATCTGGGACTTTCCCTGACTCCAGTGATTTTTTGAAAGATAACAGTCAATGCCTCCACTACTTCCTCAGCCACCTCTCTCAAAACTCTAGGATGTAGCCCATCTGGGCAAGGAGATTTAGCAATTTTTAGACCTTTTAGCTTTTCTGGCACTTACTCTTTTGTAATGGCTACCATAATCAACTCTGCCCCCTGACTCTCCTTAATTGTTGGGATATTACTCATATCTTCCACTGTGAAGACTGATACAAAATGCTTATTAAGTTCTTCAGCTATTTCCTTATCTCCCAGCACTAGCCTTCCAGCATCAATTTGGAGCGGCCCAATTTCTACTTTTACCTCTTGTTTGTTTCTTATGTATTGAAAGCAGCTTTTACTATCATTTCTAACATTATTGGCTAGGCCTACCTTCATATTTGATCCTCTCCTTCCTTATTTCTCTCTTTGTTATCCTCGGTTTGTTTTTGTAGTCTTCCCAATCTTCTGATTTCCCAGTGCTCGTGGCCACTTTATAGGCTCTCTCTTTTTCTTTGATACATTTCCCAACTTCCCTCGTCAGCCATTGCTGTCTAACTCCTCCCGGATAATCTTTCTTTTCTTGGGATGAACCTCTGTACTGTGTCCTTCATCAATTCCTCTCTCATGACCCTATAATTACCTTTATTTAACTGTAACACAATTACATCCGATTTTGCCTAATCGCTTTCAAACTGCAGACTGAACGCCACCATATTATGATCACTGCCTCCGAAGTGTTCCCTTACTTTAAGATCTTTTATAAAGTCGACCTCATTACATAGAACTAAGTCCAGAATAAGCTGTTCCAAAAAGCCATCATGTAAGCATTCCATGAATTCCCTTTCTTTGGATCCACCAGCAACATTATTCACCCAGTCCACCTGCATATTGAAGTCTGCCATGATCACTGTGACCTTGCCTTTCTGACATGCCCTATTTATTTCCTGCATTTCTGGTCCTGACCACTGCTGGGAGGTCTGTATGTGATTACATCACCAACACTTTAAGCGCTATTTCTGAAGCACGATTTTTCTACAATGTGGGTTGCACAAATACATGACCATCACATTAGAGAAGAACTACCTGTATACTGAATTTAATTGGGACGGTCAGACTGCCTTAGAGACTGCCTCCAGAGACATAGAACATAGAACAATACAGCACAGAACAGACCCTTCGGCCCACGATGTTGTGCCGAACATTTGTCCTAACTTAAGCACCCATCCATGTACCGCTTAAAGGTCGCCAATGATTCTGACTCTGCCACTCCCACAGGGAGCACACTCCATGCCCCCACCACTCTCTGGGTAAAGAACCTACCCCTGACATCCCCCTATACCTTTCACCCTTCACCTTAAATTTATGTCCTCTTGTAACACTCTGTTGTACCCGGGGAAAAAGTTTCTGACTGTCTACTCTATTTATTCCTCTGATCATCTTATAAACCTCTATCAAGTCACCCCTCATCCTTCGCCGTTCCAATAATAAAAGGCCTAGCACGCTCAACCTATCCTCATACGACCTATTCTCCATTCCAGGCAACATCCTGGTAAATCTCCTCTGCACCCTCTCCAAAGCTTCCACATCTTTCCTAAAGTGAGGCGATCAGAACTGCACACAGTACTCCAAATGTGGCCTAACCAAGGTCCTGTACAGCTGCAACATCACTTCACGACTCTTGAATTCAATCCCTCTGCTAATAAACGCTAATACACCATAGGCCTTCTTTAAAGCTCTATCCACCTGAGTGGCAACTTTCAAAGATCTATGAACATAGACCCCAAGATCCCTCTGCTCCTCCACCTTACTAAGAACCCTACCGTTAACCCTGTATTCCGCATTCTTATTTGTCCTTCCAAAATGGAAACCTCACACTTGACAGGGTTGAACTCCATCTGCCACTCCTCAGCCCAGCTCTGCATCATATCTAAGTCCCTTTGCAGCCGACAACAGTCCTCCTCAGTATCCACAACTCCACCAATCTTCGTATCATCTGCAAATTTACTGAACCACCCTTCGACTCCCTCTTCCAAGTCATTAATAAAAATTACAAACAGCAGAGGACCCAGAACTGATCCCTGCGGAACTCCACTTGTAACTGGGCTCCAGGCTGAATATTTACCATCTACCACCACTCTCTGACTTCGACCGGTTAGCCAGTTTTCTATCCAACTGGCCACATTTCCCTCTATCCCATGTTGCATTGGTAAGAAGCTCCAAACAAATATCAATTTGTGCTGCTGGACATGGGATTCAAGACTCCTCTTTAAAATTCTTTCCCCAATAACACTTTTTCAAAAGATAACTCTCAAGTCCCAAGTTCAGCGATGCAATTCAATCTTTATTTGAGCTATTTACCAATACAACATGAGAGAGACCCTGGAGGCAGTCTCCAAAATGTTGCATTGGTAAAGAGTTCAAATTGTATCAATAAATTCAGGACTTGAAAGTCTTCTTTGAAAGAAACCCTCCTTCAGCCCCATACCCTTTAAATCTCTTTAGCCTGAATAACTATATCAAACACTTCCTGAAAACATTAAATTGTTTTGACCTTAACAGCTTTCTCCCGCAGAGAATTCCACAGCTCCACCTCTGAGTGGAGAAATTTCTCTTCAGCTCAGTCCTACATGACTTACGCCAAAACCTTAAACTCTGACCTCTGGTTCTGAACTCGCCAGTTATACTAAACATTTACATATACAATGTTTCCCACATTTACCCAGTTTAGTCCTATTAAACATTTATAGGTTTCTATGAGATCCACCTTCATTCTTCTAAACTCCAGCAAATATAGTCCTAACAAATTCAGTCTGCCTTCACAAGTCAGTCCTGATATCACAGGAATTGGTTTGGTAAACCTTTGCTTCACTCCTTCCATGGCCAGAACATTCTTCCTCAGATAAGGAGACCAAAATTGCACACAATACTCGAGGTGTGGTGCCACCAAGGGGTTGTACAATAGTAGCCAAACATCCCTACTCTGGTACTTGAACTCAATCATCATTCAATATAATTTGCCTTCCAGTTTTTGCTACCAAAGTAGATAAACTCACATTTATCTGCATTATAGTTCACTTGTCATGCATTTGCCCGTCTACTCAAACTTGCCCAAATCACAGTGGAGCACCTCTGCATCTAATTCACAATTCACTCTCCCGCTTATTTGCAGTGTCTCATCTGCAAAACAGAACATATTACATTTAGTTCACACAGATGCAGCAGGTAATAAGGAAGGCTACTGGAATATTGGTTTTATTTTTAGGAGATTGGTGATTTAAAAAGAGTAGGGAAGCCTTATTGCAACTGTACAAGATGCTAATGAAACTACATCTGGAGTACTGTGAGCAGTTTTGGTATCCTTACTTTAGCAAATATATCATCACATTGGAGGCAGTCCACTACGTTGGCTCCTGGTATGGAGGGACTGCTTATGAGCAAAGGCTATATAGGTTGAGATTCTACTCACTGGAGTTTAGAAGAATGAAAGGTGATTTCAATGAAACATAAGGGGTTCTTAAGGGACTTGACATGGCAAATGCTGAGAGGATGTTTCCCCACATGAGTGAGTCTAGGAACACAGGGATTAGTCTTAGAAAAATGGGTGCCAATTTAAGACTGAGATGAGGAGGAATTTCTTCTCAGAAGACTGAGTCTTTGGAACTCTTTACCACAGAGAACTGTGAGGGCAGAATCCTTATGCATATTTAAGGCTGAGATAGATAGATTTTTGATCAGTAGAAGAATCAAAGATTATGAGGAAAGGGCAGAAAAGTGGACGTAAGGAATTTCAGATCAGCATTGATCCAGTTGAATTGTAGAGCATGCTGGAGATACTGAACAGTCTAATCCTATTCCTTACAGTTTTATGGTTCCCTTATCTAAAATCATTAATAGATATTGTAAATAGCTGGGGTCCACTACTGATTCCTGTGGTATCCTATGTATCACTGTCTGCCACGTAGAAAAAAATCCATTTATTCAGATTCTGTTTCCTGTCAGCCAACCAGTGATTTATTCATGTCATTACAAAGCCCCCAATTCCATATGCTTTAGTTTTACATTTTTATCTCTTACGTGGGACCTTAGGAAAGGTGTTTACAAAATCCAAATAAATGACATCCACTGGCTTACTCCTCATCAACCTTACTGGTTGCATTTTGGAAACAGTCAATTGTCAAGCATGATTTTCCTTTTGTAAATCCATGCTGACTCTGTTGGATTCTTTCACTATTCTCCGAGTTATTAAATCTAGAACGGATTCTAGCATTTTCCCTACTACTGATGTCAGGCTAGCTGGTCTTTAATTCAGATTTCCCTTCAACCATAAGAACTGTTCCAGATTATACATTGGCAATCATATTTTAAGATTCTGTATCTTTTATTTCTAGGGCTAATTCTTTCAGTGTTTTGGAAGCGATTATATCAACTCCATTTCCTCAGTAATACGGATTTCCTTCAGTTCCTTACTCTCATTAGATTATGCTCCCCAACAATTTTTGGGATGTTATTTGTGTCCTTCTTTGTGAAGACAGAACCAAATATATACTTAATGGTCTCTTTGTTCTCATTATAACTTCCTCTGTTTCAGCTGAGGCTATGGTGTAATATTCCAACTAGTTCCCTAAATTCTGATTGGAGAACCACATTTCCCTTCCTACCAGTCATTGGTACCAAAGTGGATCACAATCTCTGGCTGTTCACCTTCTCCCAGAAGAATGCCGTGCAGTTGCTCTATGACATCACTGACCCTGGGGCCAAGTCTACAGCCACAGAAACATTTGTGTGTTTCCTCAGTACATTACTCTTCCTTTCTTTCTCCTCCCTATCACTTGTTCTAACATTCCCTTATTCCTGATGTGCCTTAGTTAAATTCAAGTATCAGTAGTTCTTTAAAAATGAAATGTTCTTCTAAATGACAGCAATTTAAAGACAGTCCCAAATAGCAGTTTCTTACCAATGAATGAACTTACTGAAACATAAGAAGAAAAAAGTGCCTCCTCATTACTGTTTGCCAAACTCCCCACTCCGTAAACTTTCATTCTTGCAGTAAACAGTTTTTTGCCTCTGCTAGAATTTCCACTTGGAATCAAATTCCCAAACACACTCACTGCAGTCTCTGTTTCACTCAAGGCAAGTCTATTTCATACTGACCAGAGTCAGAGATGTACAGCACGGCAACAGATCCTTTGGTCCAACTCGACCATGCGACCCGATAGCCCAACCTAATCTAGTCCTACTTGCCAGCACTTGGCCGACATCCCTCTAAACCCTTCCTATTCATATACCCATCCAGATGCCTTTTAAATGTTGTAATTGTACTAGCCTCTACTACTTCCTCTGGCGGTTCATTCCATACATACAACACTCTCTGCGTGAACAAGTTGCCCCCTAGACCCCTTTTGTATCTTTCCCCTCTCACCCTAAACCTATGCCCTCTAGTTCTGGCTTCCCCCACCCAGAGAAAAGACTTTGTCTATTTATTCTATCCATGCCCCTCATTATTTCATAAACCTCTTATGAGGTCACCCCTCAGCCTTTGACGCTCCAGGGAAAACAGCCCCAGCCTATTCAGCCTCTCTCGAGAGCTCAAATCCTCCAACCCTGGCAACATCCTTGTCAATCTTTTCTGAACCCTTTCAAGTTTCACAACATTCTTCCTATAGGAAGGAGACCAGAACCGCACGCAATATTCCAAAAGTGGCCTAATTAACGTTCTGTACAGCTGCAATATGACCTCCCAACTTCTATACTCAATACTCTGACCAATAAAGGAAAGCATACCAAACATCATCTTCACTATCCTATCTACCTGTGACTCCACTTTCAAGGAGCTATGAACCTACACTCCAAGGTCTCTTTGTTCAGCAACACTCCCTCGGACCTTACCATTAAGTGTATAAGTCCTGCTAAGATTTGCTTTCCCAAAACTCAGCACCTCTCATTTATCTAAATTAAACTCCATTTGCCACTCCTCAGCCTATTGGCCCAACTGATCAAGATCCAGTTGTAATTTCCAGTATCCTTCTTCGCTGACCACTACACCTCCAACTTTGGTGTCATCTGCAAACTTACTAATTATACCTCCTGTGTTCACATCCAAATCATTTATATAAATGACGAAAAGTAGTGGACCCAGCACCGATCCTTTTGGCACACCACTACTCACATGCATCCCTACTGGATAAAGACTCAGTTTGGGCCAAGATGAGGAACAGTAGGGAAAATAAAAGTCACTCATGAGTGTGGTCTAGGGCCCCTAAAATGTAACCAAAAAGTTGGATGCTGTATCCAAAATGATATATTGGGTGCTTGTGATAAAGAACAGTAATAATCTTGGGTGAGTTTAATCCATCTATAAACTGGAAAAAGTAGATTGCCTGCAGTAGCCTGGATGAGGAAATTATAGAACATTTGAGACATTTTCCTTGAACAGCTCATTTTTGGAACCAATCAGACTGTAGGTTCTCAAAGTATAGCCCATCAACACCTGAAAACTGTGTGGCAAGTCAGGAAATGATCAGTTTATTACAGTATTTAAAGATGCAGCTACATACTTGAAGGATTGATTCAGGTGACTTTTCAAAGTTCATAGATAGAGCTTTGATAGAAAAAGTAATAACATTACTCTGAGGTTCACCATTCAATATACTGAAGAATTACCTAGTTTCTGGTTGTATACTTGGAATGTTTTATTTCCATTTTTTTTCTACATATAAAAAGGGGTTCTTGGGAGCAGAAACTGACATCAGCTTGTGGAACATTCAGAGGCCATCAGCTACCTTGATCAAGACATCACCTAATATCCAATTTAATAATCCTGAAACAAGTGTAAGAAGCTCCCTCTAAAAAACACCTACTCTCATTACAGAACAAACAATTTTGCATTCATAATATTTGACATATACACACAATGCATATAGAGATACTCACATAAAAGATGACCCCATGAATTTTGACCTAAAAACGTTTTTTTTAATAACGTAGCTCATTATAACTTTAACCCTAATATCTCAGGGATCAAAAAACATGTTGATTATGATTTAATTAAATATAGTAATTAATAAAGAATCTTTAGAGTTTCTCTCTGCCTATACCAGCAGCAATCCCACAGCCAATCTGCAAGGCTAACCAGTGTCCTCCTGATCCACCGCAATGCATTTAAGAACAACAAGAATACAGCTCAATTCAAAATAAAAATTGTGACATTTACCATGAAGACTAATAGTTGTATAGCAACGGGAAAATGTAATGTTTCCAAGAAAATAATTTGAGGCGAGAAAAAGATATCCAGTAAACTAGAAACTAGAGAAAAAGACTTAGCAAGTGACATCATCTGAATATGGCAGAATGTATCAATGAGTATCAGCAAAATGGTCATGTTACCTACAGAATTTTCAACTCAAAATCCTAAGTGAAGCGAAGAACCTTGAATTCTGAGTTAGCAAAGTAATGTAGATGCTGCATAAGATTCATGAAGAGGCACACTTTCAGAATTAATCAGAAAAGAAAACATTCACAACATCTTCACAATGTCAATAAACTTTACCATATCAACAAACAACAGCTAACAGGATTCAACAATGTCCACACAACGAGTCACAAGATGTAGATCACAATGTTTTCATCTTGATCAGCAGATGGCAAAATTAAAGCCAATAATGATAATCAAGTACAAAACTCTCAAGGAGTTTTGGAAAGACATTGTCACTCACGTTCATGCAAAGGCTGGATGCATAAAAGCTATTGTGAAAAAAAAGACTAGAGAAGATTGGAACTTGAAACCATGAGCACTGTGCAAAGAAAAACATAACCCACTTTGCCAACGAACTAGCTTGTGATGAGGTTTACCAACTCCAATGTGATATTTATTCTCACTGGGCATATTTAATGCATTTGATAGTTCATGAAACTTCACCATTGCACAAGTAATCAACCTTTGTACGATTAATGATGATTTATTTATACTGTGTCAAATTAAATGTATATCATTTGTAATGTTGAAAGGTAAATAAATGTTAGAGAATTAATGCAATTTCATTCGTATGACAATACCTGAAGAACATTATCCATTTCAAAGTCAAAGTCAATCTCATGAGTTTGGCCTTAAAATGTCGAACTTTGACTTGCACATGGATCGATCCTGTGATTCCAATACAGGCAGAGATAAGGACAGAAACCCTTTCTGCCCCAGTTGTCGGGTCTGATGTCAGCCCTTGTCTCAGGGTTCTGAGTACGGACACTACTACTTTGCATTCTACAGAAGCACAATGTACTCCAAATATTTATATTTTTAATGACTCAACACACTGAATGTCAGTCAGTCCTGTTATTCATCTTTCATTTGTTAATGACCTCGTCAATAGTAGTATTTTTTAACCATAGTTATTAGATCACCATATTGATATAAATAAATTAATAGTAACAAGTATTTAAAAATTAGTAATTAGGACACGAGGTCTAAAATGCTCTGATTCAAATAAAATATTAATTATTTCTGTATTCTAATATGATGGCATATGACCGAGTCAAATTTCAAAATGAAATGTGGCTTAATAGATCATTTCTTTTTGTTTAGTTGGTTAACATGGTGGTTAGTCACTGAGGCATATTCACATGAAACTGCAAAATTTCCTTTAATAAACAGAACAGTTTTGAGAAGACAGCTCACCACCACCACCTTCAAGGACAATTAGGATGGGCTACAAATTTTGGTCTATCTCTCATCCCATGAGTGATTAAAAAACAAATAGAGAATGCCACAGATGCCATGAGTAAAATTGGTGTGCTTTTACTAATTGTCCAAGACTATGACAAGTGTTATTAATACCATAGCTCTAATTAATAGACCAGGGAGGAAAAGAAATAGCTACAAAAAAAAGCTGGAGAAACTCAGCAGGTCTGGCAGTATCTCTGAACAGAAAACAGAGTTCGTGATTCTAGTCCAGTGAACCTTCTTCAGAAAGTACATCTGACCCCCTTTCTCCACAGATGCTACATCACCTGCTGAGTTTCTCCAGCAATTTCCATTTTTGTGCAAGATTTCCAGCATCCAGAGTCTTTTGCTTTATAAAAGAAACAGTTACTTTTGTTCAATTCAAGTCAGTTTTGTTAGTTCAGGAACATGAACAGGCAAGCTAAACTGTATCGAAAAGTTTAAACAGGGTCCAACATATCAAATACAATTTTAACAGATATGCACAATTGTAAAAAAAAACCCTCTCAATCTTACATTGTGCATTTCTATAGAGTAGAAAAGGGTCTTGTAACTGAAAGTCCAAATCCTTGGTAATTGGTTCAGTCCTGTTCTCCACATTAAGTCTGTTCATGATGGTAAAGCCATGCCTTGGAGAAGCAGATCTGGAACCAAAAGCAGAGTCAGAAGAGCATTAACAAATAATTGTAAAAATGACCACCTCATACTTAAATTCCACTCCTATTAGTTAATCTAACTGCACAGATTATGAAAAAATATCTACAAACAGAAATATTATATGTGAAGATATTTTTTTCCCCAAACAACCTGTTATGAGACACCTCTGAAGCAGGTGGGACCTGAAACTGAGTTGTACACTTGATAAAAAACACAATCTGCAGTCATGCTAAAATATGTCTGTTTCTATGCTGTATGACTCGAGTGACTGTCAGTCCAGGGGTACGGACACTACTACTTTGCATTCTACAGAATCACTCCATTGCTTTGTTGATTGTTAAACCAGTTTATGCCTATGCAATCTTGCTTTAACCTTTTTTAGGACTAGTTTTGCCACCACTGGAATGGAAAATTAATAATCTCTAGATGTCAATGTTATTGAGTTTTAGCAAGTCAGAACGTTTAAATCTCGTGAGTATAAAACCTCATTAATTTAGAAGGCATGTAAATTCTGTACTTTGGATTAAGTTTCAAAACTGCATTGAAATCTGACCCTGGTGCAAAAACAAGCAATCCAGAATATTTCAACAAATGGATGACCAAAACACTCTTCTCATTATTATGCCAAATAGTTCTATAACACTGATGTTTTTTTTTTAGAAACAAGCGATATTCAACTGCAATCTACAAACCACGGTGGCACAGTGGTTAGCACTGCTGCCTCACAGCGCCAGAGACCTGGGTTCAATTCCCACTTCAGGCGACTGTCTGTGTGGAGTTTGCACATTCTCCCAGTGTCTGCATGGGTTTCCTCCGGGTGCTCCGGTTTCCTCCCACAGGCCAAAGATGTGCAGGGTTAGGTGAATTGGCCATGCTAAATTGCCCGTAGTGTTAGGTGAAGGGGTAAATCTAGGGTAATGGGTCTGGGTGGGTTGTGCTTCGGCAGGTCGGTATGGACTTGTTGGGCCGAAGGGCCTGTTTCCACACTGAAATTAATCGAATCTAATTTAATGTTTGCGTTCAAAATGGTCAAGTAAAAGCTAACAATTTTCATGATTTGTAACAGGACTAGGGAAATAAAACAATTCTCCACTCCATCACAGCACCCAGTAGTTTTGTGGCGTTGGAAGTCTGCCTGAAACCTACAGAAAGAAATCAATGGCATTACTGCTACTCCAACCATAAGACACAGAAGGTTTCTTCAAAAACTGAAGAATGAAAAAAAAATACTTACGTGAAGTACTAAACCCAAGTACAAAAAAGCCAAAATGCTCATACTAAATATGGCATATCAAGGCAAGCTTGGATGATATACCATGAAGTTACACTACAAGAAATGCTTACTGTGAAAAACAATTTCTGAAAAAGAATTGCTGTATTATTCATGCTATACATTGGCCAACAATCACATAATCCATTTAGCAAGGGAGGAAAGTAGAATCCAATGTCAACTGTCTTTGGCATTGTAACTTCATGCTCTTCACAACTGAAACAGACACATTAGACACACAAACCGTCAATTCTGCAGTAGTAGGTAATTCTGATTACACATTCCCTCAGCTGACAATCTATCGATGGAGTTGATAAAAGGAAGCATGTGAAAATTATTGATGCCTTGCGAAAGGATACTGTTGCTCAGGAAAGTAAGAATGAGGAAGACGCCTGAGCAACTGGGTCCAAATGAACAAGTGAAGACAACCAACTCCATTATGGGCTCTCATTTTTTTGTGATTTCACAATAGAACTGACAATATTGTGATCACATATGCAGTCAGCAATAAGAAAATCTCATTAATGAGATACTTAATGAAAAATAACAGAATTTGCATTGCATAGCTTATGTAGTGTTCATGCTTCAAAAAGTCTGACTTGAAACATATTGAATATTTGTTTTGCAACAAAACCTTCATGTTGATAGAGTATCTTGCCATGAGTAAAAGTGAATTTTTTTTTTAAATCAAGATGTTTGATGGAACTTTAATAATTTATTCACTTTACAAACTAAGCAAAACATACTCTTAAGTATAAAAGTGTAAAGTGAAAATGTTTAAAGGTTTATATTTTATTCCTTCATAGCTAGCTCAGATATCAATTCTTTGACAGGGTATTATTCTTTAACATAGATGTTAAATTTCTTTATATGCCTATTACAAAAGTCAACTGCAGTAAGAATGGATATGGCACCTAATCTCTACTAAACCTTTGAATTTCTACATTGAGTATTGGGGGGTAAAAAAAACAACAAAGTTGCTGCCTCTAAATATATATGATGGCGGCATGGTTAGCACTGCTGCCTCACAGAGCCAGGGACCCGGGTTCAATTCCCGCCTCGGGCAACTGTGTGTAGGTTTCCTCCCACAACCCAAAGATGTGCTGGTCAGGTGAACTGGCCATGCTAAATTGCCAAGTCAGGAGTAAATATAGAGTAGGGGAATATAGGGTAGGGTAGAGTAAATATAGGTCTGGGTGGGTTACTCTTTGGAGGGTCAGTGTGGACTTATTGCGCCGAAGAGCACGTTTCCATACTATAAGGAATCTAATCTAATATAAAACGATGTTTCACACTAGAAAATTTTTTATCTCTGGGTGATATATATCTAAAAGTCATTTATTGCAGAAACAACTTTGTTCAGTTTACAAATATCATAACTGAGAATTCTAACTTAAAAATCCTGGATACCGTATTGTTATATCCAGATGTGAGATCAAAATATAATTGAGATGACAATTTTAAAGATATATTTATTGTAAAAATCAGTTCTAAGTTGTAGTATGATATTGAATACTGTATCATAAAATCTCTACAATATTTCAAGTCATTTCTGGGATGTGAGTGCTGTTGGCTGGGCCAGCAATAATCCCTAGCTGCCCTGGGAAGGTGGTGGTGAGCTATTTCCTTGAACTGATGCAGTACATTTGGTGTAGGTGCAGTTGAATCCATAATGCTGTTTGCAAGGGATTTTGGAGCTTTGAACCAACAAGACCGGGGGGGAAAAAACCCATTATATATGGTGAGTGCTCAGAAGAGAAGCTTGCTGGGAGTGGTGTTCTCATGTACCTTTCCCTTTTGGTCTTCCATATGGTAATTGTAGTTGGTTTGGAAAGTACAGCTTAGGGCAACTTGGTGAATTTCTGCCATGCATCTTTAGCTGGGACAATGCTGTTGTAGTGCTGCTACACAGTCAGTAATAGAGAAAGTCAGTGTTTGTGGAAATGGTGCCAGTCACACATGTTGCTATGTCCTCAGTGGTGTCAAGCTTCATGACAGTTGTTGGAGTTGCAGCAATCCAGGCAGGTGGAGAGTTTTCTATCACTCTCGAGTCATGCCTTGTGAACAAGCTCTGGGGGAGTCAGAAGTCGAGTAACTTGCTGTAACATTCTTAGCCTCTCACCTGCTCTTATGACCACAGTTAGTTCATTTCAAGTTTGAGGTAAATGGTAATGCCAGGGTGTTGATTATGGGGATTCTGTGATGGAAATGGCATTGAATGTCTTGGGGCAATGGTTAGATACTTGCTTGTTGGGGATGGTTATTACCAGGCACCTTGATGTAACTTTTTCTTCCCATTTTTCAGCCCAATCCTAGATATTGTCCAGGTCCTGTATTTGTAAATTAATCTGACAAGTTTCAGTATCTGATGAGTTACGAATGGTGCTGAACATAGTGTAATTATCAATGCACATCCTCACTTCTGACCTTGAGATGGAGAGAAGGTCATTGATGAAGCTGCTGCAGGTGGTTAGACCTGAGAAACTACCCTGAGCAATTCCTGCAGAGATGTCCTGGAGATGAGATGACTGATGGTCAACAACCACAATCTAACCAATAGAGTTTTCCCCTTGATTTCCATTGATACTCATTTTGCTCGGCCTCCTTGATGGCACATTGTATCATTGATTTCAAGGCCATTCACATGCCTCTGGAGTTCACCTGTTTTGTCTTTGTGATTCAAGACTGTCATGAAATCACAAACTAAGTGGCTCTGGTGGAACCCAGACTGAACAGAAGCAATAACCTGCTCACTTATTAAATGCTCTTGATAGTGCTGTTGATGACACCTTGTACACTTCACTGATTTACTGAGAGTATACTGAATGGTAATCAGCCTAGTTACATTTGTTCTACTTTTTGTGTACGTGACATACTTGTGCTATTTCCACTTTGTTGTGTTGATGCTGGTATTATAGCTGCCATAGAACAGCTTTGCAAAGGTGTAATAATTTCTGGAGCACAAGTCTAAGTACTTTTGACATAATGTTGTCAGGAGTCAATCCTTTGCAGTATTGGTACCTTTTTATACATATCTGGATATCATGTGAAGTGAATCAAATTGGCTAAAGACTGGCATCTGTGATGCTAATGCATCAAGCACTTCTGGCTGAAGATTGTTACAAATGCTCAAGCCTTCTCCTTTTCGAACTGTTGTGCTAGGCTCCTCCACCCTTGAGAATGGGGACATTTATAAAGCCAGTACATTGTTTAGATGTCCACCTCATTAATAATCTGAATATGGCTGGGTTTCAGAGTTTAGATTTGATCTGTTGGTTATGGAATCACTTCACCCTATCACTTGTCTGCTTATGCTACTTGGCACACAAGTAACACCTCATTCTTAGGTCAGCCTGGTGCGGTTCCAGATATGTTGTCCTGCACACTTACACGAGTCATAGAGATATGCAGCACGGAAATACACTCTCGGTCCAACTCGTCCATACCGACCAGATATCCCAACCCAATCTCGTCCCACCTGCCAGCAACCGGCCCATATCCCTCCAAACCCTTCCTATTCATATACCCATCCAGATGCCCTTTAAATGCTGAAACACTTTTTTTCCCTGAGGACTCTCAAGATTTCTCAAAGAAATGTTTTGATTATTGTGGCTACTATTTCATTGTCACTAACTCCTTTATTTGTGAGATGCAGTCATCGTGTCTGTATGTCTGTTGACCTATAGGGTCTTTGCAAACATAGCAGCAGAATTAGAAAAATTCATCAAATCAACTCTCCATTAAACTTAATGCCACGTCACGCAAGGGAAGCTTAAATTTCAAAAGTATCACAGTATTTAAATTGGCCCAAGACAAAAGCCCTAACATAGCAACAGTAACTGACACACAGTTCATTAAAACAAACACAGTAATTTGCAAGGAATTCATTACATGTGACTTTAAGTTTTCCTGGATCCAAGTTAGGTATTTGTTTGTTGCCAGGTTTCCCTCCCTTTCCACTTTGCACCCACTGGCTTCTCCCAATTTCCTTTCCCATTCTGAGCTCACCTGGAAGATGTCCACTTTTACCAGCCTCACCCTGCAAACTGGCTCCATCCACCAATGATCCCTGGCCTTGCTCTGCACATTCACTGACCAGCTCCCTCCCTCCCCACCCCTGGCCACCATCTGTAAATTCATTCCCCCCACTGAGCCGGAGGAAACTCGCGCATACACGGGAAGAATGTCTGTGTGGAGTTTGCACAGTCGCCCAAGGTGGGAACTGAACCCGGGTCCCTGGTGCTGTGAGGCAGCAGTATAACCACTGAGTCACCATGCCGCACGATTCTTTTCAGGCAGGATGATGGAAGCCAAACAAAATGTATTTACATGGTCCAGTACATTGCTGGTAAAGCTTACCAAGTTCCTTTAACAATCTGAAATCTCTTGATTGAGATTTTATGTTTGCAAAACATTGAATAGGTAAGTTCATCTTGATGAGGGATTAGGATAGTAGAACAATTGACACATGAACCTTTGTTTCAATTCTAATGGCCTAAATCTCTTTTCAGTTCTGACAACTTAGTGCCTTTTTCTCCAACACTGTATACTTCTACTGACGCATTTAGTTTTTCAAAAAAAACCTAACTTACTGGTCACTTGATCTGCATCTCAACTTATTGTTGTGAAATGGCACCCATAGGTATGTCACTGACATCAGTAACAAATTTCAACGGTTTCTTATAACTTGATGCTGCTAAAACCAGTGCAGTTGTCCACACAGCATTCAAATTAATGTCTCCACCTAAATTGTCGTATTTCATTAATATTCAAAACAAAATCCCAGTAAAATCTACTCATGCAGAATTTTGTATTTTGGCTTAAGCATAAGAAAATACAAGAAAACCCTTCCTTTTTCCTTCTCTGGATGTATCTTTGGGCCCCTAGGTGGCACAAAAAAGAAGCCGCGTCTGCTTTAGCAAATTCACTTTTAGTTAGATTTTTGATCAAATTGGCTCCTTTTATCTCATCAGTTTGCTGAATTAGTATAAACACCCTTGCCAGTTTTAGCCGAATCCAACCAAATCATCTACACTGTTCCATAATCCTTCATCAACTTTATTGATTAATTGTTAAATGTCACTGATGCACATTTCATTTCAAGCAGCATTACAAAAAATATTTGGCTTTAGCAGTCAATGGAATTTGCCAATATCTTTAAGTATTCCACATACGTGACAAATCTTGCTTGCCAACTACTCTTAATTTAACTTTCCAATCATGGAACGAGATATTAATTGGTTCTTGTTATCGTATTGAATTGGCAGTTATCCATTCCTTTTGAAACATGCAGTCTCAGCATCATCACAATAGGTGAGCTTGAGCTACTACGTTCAGTAACAATAGTGTCCATCATGAACTTAATCTCTTCCATTAGAGGAGGATATCCCAATTGAGTCTGGCAGGGCATTGTTTTATGGGTAACACATTAGCACCACTTTTAACCAAATATGATTTTGTTGGTGTAATCACACCAACCAACTTGGGAGTCTTTTATAACTTTTTAAGTCAGTTTCATTGTTTCAGAGGAGATAGCATAATGTTCTAAAATTTTAATAAACTTTATTATGAAAGCCGATTACTGGAGGGTTATCGTTTAAATTTTTTATTTGATTCTCTCTTCAACTGTTTTGATACTTTCAGTTCAATTTCTACACCCTTTGCAACTATGAATACATTTCTATCAGACTATCATAGTATCTCTTGAACATATTAAAAAAAAAACTTATTTATCCACCTGTCTAAAGTTTACTACATAATTCACGGAATAACATCCATGCTGGGGTAAAAGTTCTGTTCTGAATTCGTGATTCTTCTGAACTGAAGTCAAATCTGAACTATAGCCCCTAATATACATTTTTCCTGTCATATGGCAATATCTGTAGTATAAAATTCATTTATTTGGATCAAAGTTCTGTGAGGCACTTGACAGGAACACATACAATTTTGGAAATTATTTCTGTAGGTCATTATTCCAAAATGGCTTCCTAGCAAAATAGTTATCTTCTCAGAATTGAAGCCACAAAACTGCCTATTTTAAAATTCCAAATTCCCAAATGACAACATACAAGTCATTCTTCTGTAATGTGATGGTTGTGTTCTTGTGCAACTACACATTATAGAAAAATCACACCTTAGAAACAGCACTGAAAGTGTTGGCAATGTAATTACGTTACAGCCAACACACATTTTAACAGTTCATGCTTTAGAAACAGTGTCCCCAATTAATCAATCGCATTATAGTGAATTCATTTAACAAAACATTATAACAGAATGACCTGTACAATACATCTTTTCTCACACAGTACCAGGTTCAAAATTATTTTCCTGGCAATAAACAACATTCTATTTCACTCTTGACTGTGTGCTTCTGTATGCATGCATGTGTGTGTACAGGCACGTAGTCTGTAAAAAATTGCTATCATATAGATCACAATTTAAATACTGAAAAATATATATTTTTCTAAACTTGCATAAGATGATTTAACAAATTGGCCCATTATGCCTACAGCAGTGTTTCTCACAGCTCTTCAATGCTTATTTTAATCCCTGTATCCTCCAGCTGACAAACATGTTGCATCATCGTTTGCTGAAAGTGCAAACTAGTAACAGTATGGCAAGGATAACTGGACATCTAGGATGTCAGTGAAATCAAGATTGTAGCTGTTTGCCAAATAAATCTAAGGAACAAGAAAGAAACAGAATGTGCTAGGAGAATAGAAACATGACATTTATAGAAAAAAAGTCAAATTTTAAGTGACATTTTGTCAAATCTTAAACAATCTGCCAACTGAATCAGTGAGATTCTACAGGCTTAACTGATTACTTGCCAACCACAGCTCAGCTGCCACAATATTAATTATCATATTGCTTAAAATAATGTTTTTTCTAATTTATTTGTGGGTCATGGGCGCCACTAGTTGGCCAGCATTTATTGCATTTCCCGTGGTGTCCATGAACCGAATGCCTGACTGGCCATTTCAAAGGATAGTTGTGAGTCAACCACAAGGTGGTGGGTCTGGAATCACATGTAGGCAAGTCCAGATAAGAATGGCAGATTTCCTTCCCTGAAGGACATTAGTGAGCCAGATTTTTTTTCTGATAATCGGCAATAGTTTCATGGACATTAGCAGATTCTTAAGTTTTAAAAAATTAAATTCAAACTCCATCATCTGCCATGGTGGGATTCAAACCTTGTCTTCAGGACATTAGCTGAATTTCTAGATTAAATAGTCTACTGATAATACCACGAGGCCATCAACCCCCCTTATTATTAGGCTTAACATTCTATGGCAAATTTGATGTGAAATTTGCAGCAAGTTAAAATTATCATAAAAATTTTTTTAAAAAGAGGCTAAAAGCAGGAAACTAGTTGGGTAAAATGACCAGCAGAGGCTGAAAGGTATGCAATGTATGGCAGATTCTTGAAGAACCGCATGTTCAGCCATGCAGCTTGGAGGGTACATGTGCAGTAGAAAATTTGGTCTATCCAGGCTACTTCTGCAATTGAAAAAGAAAGTGGCCAATCGCGTTTCAGTTTTAATTCCTGCCTACCCTCCATAACCTTTGATTTTCTTGTAGACCAATAGTCTATCTAGTTGTGTTTAAATGTCTCCAGCAGTAGACATTAAGTCGCTAGTCACCTGAATCCTTATAAATAGGCTCTGCATGCAACAATGTTTAAGAGATTGGTGGTGTTCACTTATCAATTGAGCTCTATGAGTAACTATAAAATGGCATAAAAGATTAGTTTCAGTTCTGTCATTTGCTAACTGATCTTTGAGAATGTAAGAAGTTCAGCAAAATGATGGATGATTCTCTACTTCAAATCCTCCTTCCCATGTTATCCAAATATCCCTTAATTTTGTTTTTTCCCTAAAGATCCATCGATCTATATCTTGAACATAATTGAAGATAAAAGATCCGCAATTCTCTAGGTAGAAAATTCCAAAAACTTTGTTTCATAATATAGCATTAACATTGGGAAAGTATGTTCGAAAGTAGAATAAATGTCTTTTTGGATTTAGTTCTGTGAAGGTGAAAGGTCAGAAACGACTGTCAGTATTAGACAAAACAACATTTCTAACAAATTAGGTCACATGTGTTACAATAAGTGATTTCCAAGCTACCCAATGAGGTGAATGCTGAAGTGTAAATTCAGCTTGGCTTTTATAACCTAGGAAACAGAAGTTAGACGAATGGATAGTTCAGAAGAAAGATCCATACCAGCTGTCACTCTGATCTAGTGTGAAAAATAGAATGTAAATATGGAAAAAACCTTTAAATCAGAATAAAGACTTCAATCTGAAACATTAAATCTGTTTCTCTCTACAGATGCTGCCTGACCTGCTGAGTGTTTTCAGCATTTTCTGTTTCAGTGTTAAATTTCCAGTGTTTCCAGAATTTTCCTTTTGTATTAAAGGTCAATATTTTTAAAAAAATGTCATTACAACTTTTGTTTTAATGAAGAATTCAGAAATGTCGAACCTGTGCAGAATCAGGAAAATGGAAAGGTTAAAAATGGAAGTGATAATGAGAGGTTGACTACTCAACAACCTGGGCCAATTCCCATAGATATGTTTTAAACCTGTTGGAATGTAGTGGTGTCCTGATGTCTTAATGAGGTTGAAGATCACAACTTTGAGAACAGCCAATAAACATCTCTGCTCTGCAAGTGAACCAAGGGGAAAAAAATATCCTCTCACTGAGACACTCACCAACTACTATCAAAAGGAACAAGGACAAAATAAATTGCAAACAACCTGCGAAGCCAAGAATCTCAAAACTGACAGTTCAACTACTAACATCAAACCTACCAGCAATATCCACTGTAACAGCTGCAATGTTCTATCATCTACACTTCACAAACTACTCAGGGATTGATCAACATTTGTACATTTTTCTTGGGCTCATATTTTATTCCTAATCTGCATGCGCATGTGCTGCAACAAAGCATTTGACTATGTTCACGGCTCTAATATGAAGTTCACATGATGGTAGAACTTGTGTTGTGTTTCACAAGTTAACCTAAACCTTTATTACAACTTCTAACATTCCTATGCATTCATTAATCATACGCAGAATTTTAATTGTAATTAAAAGTGGACCAGGAATCCTACACAGCCACTGTATCACTTGTGCTTTGATTATTCTACCAATTTATACCTCAATCATAGATAACAGAGTTTGCCCTCCACTGCCTATCTGTAGTTCCATCAGAGACATATCATAACCATGCTTTTTCTAAAATTTAGAAAAATCTCCCATGGTGCATTTATTATGGTATTCTTAACATTTTACAAATAAAAATCTGAAATCAGAACCAAAACTGACTCTGTGATGTAGCACAGCGAGATGTCCTGATCCAGGTACTTTGATAAGGTTCAAATTCCGGACCAAGATTTAAACAGCAAAACGTTAATTTAAGCATGAAACTAACTGACATTGCTACTGTAGTGTAAATACACCTTTAATCACAGATTCGTGCAAGATTTTCTGGTTGTGAATTTTATGGAATGTTGACATAGTTAAGGTGCAAGACAGGACTGACTTGTTTTACCCCCATATCCCTTCACACCCTGAAGAGATAATAATCTCACGTCCTTCTTCAGGTACTTATTGCACATTTTAAAAAAAAAATACATTTTTCACAACTTCAACAGATACAGAGAAGGCCAGGACTTTGCAGTCAGCAATGGGATAGTGCTCACTGCTGACCTCAAAAGAATGCTTCCAACAAAGACCAAGAAATCTCTGTGCCATGGATTTCACCTTCTTTGACATTCATTTGAAATTGGTGACACATCCAGGTGGTTTCCAGGCATTCAGCAACAATTATGTTTTGAAGCAGGACAAGCAGCCAGTCTCGAAGTATGGACAGCAAACCTGAAGTAAAACTCACTGATTATTCCTGGTTTAGAAATTTTAATGTACCAAGAAAATGGACAGACACATCTGAAGTTGAAATATTAAAAAAGATTTTTGATATTAGAAATCTTGGAATTATCTAATTGACATGAGATAAAATAAAATAGAAGCTTCCAAGGTCAGAGAAGTCCTTGAGGATTAGCACATAGTTAAAATTTGCTACTGGACTCGAACCCCAGTACCCCACAAAGGACTCTCACCTCTGCCTGCCAGCACACTTGTGAAACTGTCTCTCAACTGCACTAATTACCATTCGAGGAGTCCATACAACAGAGAGAGGGGACCGTTTCTGGCACACAGGAATATCAAGAGGGACCAAGGTCTAAAATCTTATCTTGTGGGCCCATCCTTCTTGAGACACCGATGTTCCGTGCTGGCGCTGATATCACCCAATTGTAACTATTTGTTTGGATCCTGCTGACTACACCAAAATTGTCGTCCCACTCCCCCCAGCTCAGAGACACAGTATAGTTCTACCTCCATCATCTTTATTCCAGGCCCTGAAGGAAGAGAGAGAGAGAACAATCGCCCATGTGTACAGGGACACGGGTTCCCAGTCTTCTCTCTCGAACAGCAGTTTCTTAATGAATTACATAGTCATTTTACAGGAAGGAGCATCCAGATAAGGCAACATACATATTGACTGGGTGACTGTTACATTCAGCGAGTGTCAATAGTGGAGTTTAAGCCAGCTACTTAAATTCTCCAACCCTGGCAAAATCCTTGTAATTCTTTTCTGAACCCTTTCAAGAATAGGAAGGATGCCAGAATCGCACTCAATATTCCAAAAGTGGCCTAACCAATATCCTGTACAGATGTAACATGACCTCCCAGCTCCTATACTCAATCTCGTACCAACAAAGGAAAGCATACCAAACGCCTTCTTCACTATCCTATCTACCTGCAGCTCCACTTTGAAGGAGCTATGAACCTGCACTCCAAGGTCTCTTTGTTCAGCAACACTTGCTGGGACTTTACCATGACGTGTACAAGTCCTGCCCTGATTTGTCTTTTCAAAATGCAGCACCTCACATTTACCTAAATTAAACTCCCTCTCGCACTCCTCACTCCATTGGCCCATCTGATCAAGATCCTGTTGTACTCTGAGGTAATCTTCTTCGGGGTTACACTACACCTCCAATTTGCGCGTCATCTGTAAACTTACTAATGATACCTCCTCTGTTCACATCCAAATAATTTATAAAAATGACGAAAGGCATCAGTCCTTGTGGCATGCCTCTGGTCACAGGCCTCCAGTCTGAAACGCAACCCTCCACCACCACCCTCTGTCCTCTACCTTTGAGTCAATTCTGTATCCAAAATGACTAGTTCTCCCTGTATCCAAAGTGATTTAACCTTGCTAACCAATTCCCTGTGAGGAACCTTGTCAATCACCATACAGATCACATCCATCTCTCTGCCCTCAATTGTCTTCATTACTTCTTCAAAAAACTCAAATCAAGTTAGTGAGACATAATTTCCCACACATAAAACCATGCTGACTATTCCTAATCAGTCCTCGCCTATCCAAGTACATGTAAATCCAATCCCTCAGGATTCCCACCAACAACGTGCTGGCCACGGATGTCAGTCTCATTGGTCTATAGCTCCCTGGTTCTTCCTTACGCCTTTCTTAAATAGTGACACCACGTTGGCCAACCTCCACTCTTCCGGCACCTCACCTGTGACTATCGATGATCCAAATATCTCAGCAAGAGGACCAGCAATCACTTCCCTAACTTCCCAGAGAGTTCTGGGGTACACCTGATCAGGTCCTGGGGATTTATCCTACTTGGTCAACATTTCCTGCATTTTCAGCAGCTCTTAATAATATTAGTGTAAATGAGAATGCTTTGACAGTTTGGCTCTTCCTAATTAATTGTAGTCTGTGAGACTTCAGCCACTCAACGTATGGAGAAACACTACCACCAAGAGCAACTTCTGGATTTGTACAACTAGTTGTGCAGGTGCAGGTGTAGAAAGTCCCATAAATTCAGAGGTATAACAATGGCCAATATTTAGGTTCCTCAGTTGCTACTACTGCAAAATGTAGGGTACCACTTTGTGAAACTTACTGGCATCACATTATAACCTAACTGAAAGCAATTATTCTTCTCAACAATAAGAATACTGTACAAGAGTATAGATGTATCTTGAATTTAGTTACTTTTATCACAATATCCAATCAAACAAAAATGATTCATTGCATACAATTCATTAAGTTTTAGGGTAAATCTTTGAGAATTGGATAGCATGTTCCAATAGGGATGTATACTTTTACATCAGAGTTCTGGGTTGAAATCTAACCCAAACAGATATCATGATGGTATGAAGAAAGTCTGAAGTTCTGAAGAAGGGTACCAGACCCAAAACATTAACCTTGCTTTCTCTCTATAGATGCTACCAGACCTGCTGAATTTCTTCAGCAATTTCTGCTTTTGTAGTATGAAGTTCCCGGTTCTACAGATGGTTATCGTACAACGAGAAAGAAGTTTGAACAAAATCCACTTGAGAACAAGTCAAAAAATGCAGCACAGAACTGTGTAAAGTCAGCATAAATTTGCAATCTCAAATGCTTTACTTTGCACCTGGGTGTGCAATTTTATCTGTGGATATTGAAATGGGTAGAATTTCATTTGTAGGACCAACATTTTTATTTGTCTTTTTAGGATCATATTTGGTACTCCTAACATAAGCAAAATTATTTCACTTAATCTTGCTATCCCATGAATTTGAACATGTCTAACCCTTAGTATTTCAGCTTCTTATCCATTATACAATATACATAATAAACTAAGACTATGTAAACTATAGTCTTCTCTAAAGCTCTCAAACTCCCATTAGGCAATCAGATTTCAGGACATGTTGCTCATTATGTTGTTCTATATAATTTTTCAGCCATCTTTATAAATGAGTCTTGCTGAATTAAAGATAATGCTCTGTAGTGTTTAGTATTTAAATAGCAGCATCTTGTTCAGTATACTGAGATGCAAACACTATTTTCCACCATTGTTACAATAACTTAGCAAGCTTTTATGTACATGAAAAACTGATCAGAAAATTAAAACTGTATCATCTCAGATGTACAGAGAATGTTCAAAACATCTTTATTAAGAGTGGTCACATGTTGCTCCAGAAGAGGTTTAATTCATGATGTCAATCCCTAGTAGCCCTTGAGAAAGTGATGGTGAGATATGATCTTGAACCACTGCAGTTTGTGTGCAGTATGTAAACCGACAATGCTGAGAGGGAGGAAATTCTAGAATTTTGACCCAATTACAGTGAAGAAACAGCAATGTATTTCCAAGTCAAGATGATGAGTGGCTTGGAGGGGAATTTGCAATTATTGGTGCTTCCATATATCTGCTGCCTTCTAGACTGAAGCTAACATGGATTTGAAAGATGCTATCTAACAGCCTTTGGTGAATTCTCAAGTGCATCTTGTAGATAGTACACGGTTGCCACTGAGCATCACTGGGGGAAAGAGTGGATGTTTGTGGATGCAGCACCAATCAAGTGGGCTGTTTTGTCTGGATGGTGTCAAACTTCAAAGTGTTGTTGGAGTCACACTCATTCAAACAATATTCCATCACATTCCTGACTTATGCTTTGTAGATGGTGGACAGGCATTGAGAAGTCAGGTTATAAGTTACTCACCGCAGGATTCCTAGCCTTTGACCTGCTTTAATTGTCATAGTATTTATACGGGTAGTTCTGGCCAATGGCAACATCAAAGATGTTGATGTGGGGATTCTGTTATGGCAATGTCATCCTTCCTGAGATATGGGGCCCAAAACTGCATACAATACTCCAAATGTGGTCTGACCAGAGCCTTATTGAGCCTCAGAAGTACATCCCTGCTCAATAAATGCTATCATTGCATTTGCATTCCTAAATATTGACTCAACCTATGAATTTACCTTGAGAGAATCCTGGATTAGAAGTCCCAAGTCTCTTTGCACTTCAGAATTCTGAATTTTCTCCCCATTTAGAAAATAGTCCATGTCTCTATTCTTCCTACCAAACTGCATGACCTCACACTTTCTCACAATGGACTCCATCAGCCACTTCTTTGCCCACTCTCCTAGCCTGTCCAAATTCTTCTGCAGCCTGCTCAATGCTACCTGTCTGGATGGTATGGTGGCTCAGTGGTTAGCACTGCTGCCTCACAGCACCAGGGACCCAGGTTCAATTTCCAACGCTGGCGTCTGTCTGTGTGGAGTTTGCACATTCTCTCAGTGTCTGCGTGGGTTTCCTCCGGGTGCTCAGATTTCCTCCCACTGTCCAAAGATGTGCAGGCCAGGTGAATTGGCCATGCTAAATTTCCAATAGCATTAGGTGCATTATTCAGGGGGAAATGGGTCTGGGTGGGTTACTCTTCAGAGGGTCAGTGTGAACCTGTTGAGCCAAAGGGCCTGTTTCCAGAGTGTAGGGAATCTAATCTAATCTACCTGTATCATCTGCAAACTTAGCCAGCGTGCCCTCAGTTCCTTCATTCTAGATTGTTAATGTACAAAGTGAAAAGTTATGGTCCCAATACTGAGTTTTGCAGAACACCACTTTTCAGTGGCTGCCATCCTGAGAATGACCCTTTTATCCCCACTGCCTGCTTTCTGCCACACAGCCAAGCTTCTATCTATGCTAGTCCCTTGCCTCTGACACCATGAGCCCTTATCTTACTCAGAAGCATCCTGTATGGCACCTTGTCAAAGTCCAAGTCCAGGTAGCTAACATTCATTGGCTATCCTTGGTCTAATCTGCTCATTACTTCCTCAAAGAAATTCTAGCAGATTTGTCAGGCGTGACCTCCCCTCAATGAAACCATTCTGATTTTGCCATCTTTTACCATACACTTCAAGTATTCAGAAATCTCATCTTTCATAAAGGATTCCAGGATCTTACCCACAACCAAGTTAGGCTAACTCGTCTATAATTTTCAATCTTTTGCCTTACTCCCTTTTTAAAGGGAGGTGTCATGTTAGCGATTTTCCAGTCCTCTGGGAACGTCCTTGATTCTAGTGATTCTTGAAAGATCACCACTCATGCCTCCACTATATCTTCAGTTGGAGTGTAGTCCACCTAGTCAAGGCGATTTATCCACCTTCAGGCTATTCAGTTTTTCTAGCACCTTCTCCTTTGTGATGGCCACCATACTCAGCTCTGCGCCCTCTCTCTCTCTCTCTCTCTAATTTTTGGGAAATTATGCCAGTCTTCACAGTGGAAGACACGAGTAGTTATTCAGTTCCTCAGGCATTTACTTGTTCCCTACTCCTATCTCTCCAGCACCATTTTCCAATGGCCCAATGTCCATTTTTGCCTCTTTTTTTTTGCCTTTTATATCTAAAGAAACCCTCAGTCTTCCTTTATATTACTGGCTAGCTTACCCTCATATTTAACCTTCTCCCTCCTTATTTCTTTTTCTGTTGCCCTCTATTGATCTCTGTAAACTTCTCACTGCCCTTCACCACATTATATGCTTTCTCTTTTGCTTTTTATGCTATCCCTGACCTCCCTGGCCAGCCAATTGAGAGAGAAACTTAGTGAAATTAAGATTAAGAGGGAAGTAATACAAAACAAATTGAAAGAGTTGCAGGTTGACCAGTGTCTGGGTCCTAATGAATTTTATTCTAAAGGTCTTAAAAGAATTGGCTCAGGTTGCAGCAGCTTTAGGTATTAATTTTCCAAAGTTCTCCAGATTCAAGAAAGATTGCATTGGTTCATGCAGTAGCAAATGTAGCCCCTCTATTCAAGAGAGGGATTTGTAGAAAACAGGGAACCATATGGCCAGTTAGCTTGACATCTGTTGTGGAGAAAGTATTGAAATAAGTCATTAAAAAAAAATTGTAGCTGCACACCTGGAAAGGTTCGAGGTTATCAAGAAGAGTCAGCAAGGAATTTAGCAAGGAAAATCTTATTTGATTTATTTAATGGAACTGTTAATAAAGGGAGTATATTTAAATGTCTGAAAGACAAAAAAAAAATTGGTGAGATGCCACAAGAAAAATTACCAAGAAAAACAAAAGTTCACAATGTAGATGATAATATATTTAGCATTAACACAGCATTGCTGTGTGACAGAAATGAGAAATATGCATAAATGGAACTTTTGTCAGATTGACATGATACGCTGAGTGGAATCTTGCAGGGTTCTATGCTGGTACCGCAATTTTCCATTTACAATTTACATCAATGACAAAGGCATGGTAGCCAAATTCACAGATGATACTAAGATAGTTGGAAAGTATGTTGTGAAGACGACAAAGAAGTTAGAGATAGATAAAGAGAGGTTGAATGAGTAGAAGAAAACCTGGCAGACAAATATAATGTGGGGAAAACGTAAAGTTGTTCACTTTGGCTAGAAGAATAAAAAAGCAGAGTATTCTTTAATGGAAAATGACTGCAGAATTCCAAGGTTCAGAGAGAGATTTGTGTCTTCTGGTGCATGGGCCACCAAACATTAATAAGCAGGTACAGTTTATAATCAAGATGACAAATGGGATGCTATCCTTACTGCAAGAGAAATTGAACACAAAAGTAAAGATAACAGCAAAGTGTGGTAGATGCTGCCTCAGAGGTAGGCCATTGAATATTTTTTTAAGACAAGGTGGATAGGCAGGGAAAAAAAAATCAAAGACTATTGGGAATAGATTGATGATCACATTGGATAGTAGAGCAGGCTTGAGGGGTTGAATAGTCCACTTCTTGTCCTATTTTGTATATTTGTATGACATCGAAAGGCCAATTCTCTAAAGTGGATACCTAGGTAACATATATTCCAGGGACATCTGGTAAGCAGAGAATTGCAACCTTTGTAAAATATGCATGAATAGCTACTGGCAAGTTGAAATATTGGTTCATAATGATGACCCAAAAACGAGGCCCATGGACTAGCAGAGTGGGTTCATAAGAAAGCACAGTGCAAGTATTGATATTGTGTCCAGATAATACTGTCAGAAAGAGAACATATACCAGAGAAAAAAGGTGCTACAACTGTAAATAGAGTTATCTATTAATAGCTGCAATGACAGACATCAAACAGAGGCCATAGCTTAAATGGATTATGCAATGAAATAAAGTTCTCAATAATATCTCACAATATACTCAGAAGTCCTTAGGATCTTAGCATTTTAGTAGCTGGAAATAAACTTGAAGATAAACTAATGAAATGCAATTAGATAGTCAGTGATGACTAGAAAACTTTGTTGTTTCATAGAATTAAAAGGTGTAAAGAAAAATTGTGCCACAGTTTAGCACATGACATGGAAAGTGTATAACTCAAAATCTCCTTATTTTCTACTTTTATACAACCTTGTTTTAAATGTAGTCTAGCCATGAAATTTCCTTCGTGAGCACAGCCAGAAATATGTAAATGTAACCATTCTGGGTGCCTCACAGAGCTCAAATTTATTGCTAATCTTTTAAGTATAAAACTAAATATTCAATGGAGACAATAACCGCAAACAATTGGTTTCCACCATCTCTTTGTCATATCATCTGGATGACAAATTTAGGTTGATAATTAAATGCAATATTCATTGTACACTACACCACACAGTCAGAGATAACCACTGTTGACAAAAATGCGAAACCAAGGTTCCATCTGCACTCTCAAGTGGACATCAAAAGGTTCTTGGAAACATTAGTAAAGAGCAGAAGAATGATGTCTAGTGACTTAACTAACATTTATCCCTCAAACAATATTAGTTAAAACAACATTCTTGTCATTGTCACATATAAGGGCCTTAGAGTATGAAAAGTACCCAGCATGTTTCCTATAGTAAAGCAGTGTTCACAATTCACTATACTTCATTGAATCTAAAAAGTCTAGGACAATGAGATCATTCAAAGCAGTACAGAAATACAAATCTCGCAAATTTATTACCAAGGTAGAGTTGCAACTTTCAGAAGGGGAAATATAATCAAATAGATGGCTGAAACACATCAAGAAATTTGGTGATATTATACTTGCACACAAAATTTTGTAATCTTAAAGCAACTGGTGCATGACCAGATTACGCAAGTTTCTTGTCACAAACACAGAGGACATTCAAGGTCATTTAGTGCATTTAACAAAATGAACCATCACAGGTAAATAGAATTATTTCCTAATTGTTCATACCTTGCATAAACAAATAAGGTCCCTTCGACGTCAGTCTTCTCCTGTGATTAAAAGGGAAAATTCATATAGCCTTTAATATTTAAGAAAGTCATGCATCATATGGTACAGGAAATTAGCAGAAACTCAGTGTAAACAAAATTGTGAAAAATCACAATTTAAAACTAAGATGTGGCACAATATTTTGACAAGTCATCTGAAAGCTTCTGCATTAGTGTGCTAAATTTCTCTCACATGAGATACCTGGACCAAAATCAGGCTATCTAGGGAATAAGGAGAAAGTGAGGTCTACAGATGCTGGAGATCAGAGCTGAAAATGTGTTGCTGGAAAAGCGCAGCAGGTCAGGCAGCATCCAGGGAACAGGAGAATCGACGTTTCGGGCATAAGCCCTTCTTCAGGAATAAGCCAAACCAACTGAATTCAAAAGAAAGCTAAACCCCATTTCATATTGTCAACTTAAGTATTAACAGAGAATTATACAAGTACAAAAGACAGTATGTTTTGAACAAAGTTCACTCAAGGTTTAAGATCAGCTTGAGAATAAGTCATCATTCTATCTTTTCCAATAAATGAAATGTGACTCACTTTGTGCTTTGGCTTAAAACTGAAAAAAAGAAGTTTGAAAGCTTGCAACTGAGTTAAGTTTTCAAAAATGGCTTTTATATGTATTTTGAGCATGTGCAATGTCAATTAAAGTGCGAAACAAAAGCAGACGTTGCTGGAGAAACTCAGCAGGTCTGGCAGCATCTAAGAAGAGAAAGCAGAATTAACATTGAGTCCATGATTGTTCTTTACACAGGTTTTGCCAGCGCTGCTACATTTCTCCAGCAATTTGTTTTTATTTTAGATCTTCAGCATCTGCAATCTTTGCTTTATTTAAGCCAACTGAATTACCTCTTGCAAAGTGTAGATTATGCTTGAAAATAATACACAAAAGGTGCTCAGTAGTTGTAAATCATTCACTCTCAGTTCCATTAATGCAGCCATATAAGACATAACAGCAGGTTATAATGAAGATGGCCATTTTATTCAACTACAAGCTTAGGAAAAATAAGGTGCTATCAAATATGAGCAATTACTGAAGAAACAGTAATTTATTAAAAGCTGCAGTTGCAGGAAGTCTGGGAACAATATCTGCGAAGAGAACAGACAAATTGATCTTTCAGGCATGGAACCTTCAGAGTAGTATAAGTGTGCACGCCTGGCAAAAAGCAAATTCATTGCCAAAATTATTCTTAAAATTTTGATGAACTCCACACTAATCCTTTGAGAATGAAACATACTTAAAGATCATTAACTGAATCAGATATACTGAATGGGAAGATAACAGTGAGAGGTTATAGTAATTCTTCAACAACTGGAGGTTTATGTATGTGCATACATGCAAGGCAATTAATGTGCAGAAATTTGGAAAATATTCGCTATTGCCAAGATGAAATTGGATGCTTTCTGTTAGCTGGGTAAACCTACAAATTAATAGCAAATAAGAAGTTTACCAAACGATTATTGCAAAGAATAGAGATCTTGGTCAAGGGATATAATTTTATCCTTTATGCACTGTTCTGCAATTTTGGAGAATGAAATGCAATTGCCACTAATGATTCTGTTATTGCCAAGTCCAGCTGTTTTTTAAAAATTCTTTCATGGGCAAGGTCAACATTTGTTGTCCATCGCTAATTGCCTTTGAACTGAGTGACTTGTTTGGCCATTTCAGAAGGCAGTCAAAAGTCAACTCCATTTCTGTAGCTCTGGAGTCACATGTGGACAAGATCAGATATGAATGGGATGACTTCCTTCCCCAAAAGGACATGAATGAACCAGAGGAGTTTCTACAACAAAAGACAATGGTTTCATGATTGATTATTACTAAGATTAGCTGAATTCCTGCTTTTATTGAAATTTTTAACAATTGAATTTAAATTCCAACAGTTGCCATGATGAGATTTAAAGCCACATTGCTTTTGCAAATAGCCAGGACCTCAGGATCATTAGCCCAGTGGCATTACCAACAGATCACCATCTCAATCATCTCCACTGGATCCATCTTCTGTTTCTTTACTTTTCTCATTAGCAAACCTTTTATATTATTCTTCTTCTATCATCCTCTGTGTTTGATTCAGCATGTTATGTACACCAAGAAATTAGCACTGAGGGACCATCTACTTGTGTCTAAAAAAATTATTGCTGAAAGTCATGGGAAGCACGGTGGCACAGTAGTTAGCACAGTTGCCTCACAGTGCCAGAGACCCAGGTTCAATTCCCGCCTCAGGCGACTGACTGCGTGGAGTTTGCACATTCTCCCTGTGTCTGCGTGGGTTTCCTCTGGGTGCTCCGGTTTCCAAAAATGTGCAAAATCTTTTTTTTTGGTTAAGTTTTAAGAACTTATTTTTGAAACATAAGTTCTTAAAACTTAACCAAAAAAAAAGATTTTTTTTTTTAATTTTAAGAGGTTTGGAGAATATCATTAGCAATATTTAGTAATTAAACAAATACACTTACATTTTCATGAGAACAATATATAAAGGGACAGAGCAGGCATCTCAGTGAGAGTGGAGCAGAGAATTAAATTACCAAATAACTGGAGGCTCAGAAGCATGCTCACCAATTAAAAGGTAGAGTGATCGCCCAGTTTGCGTTTGGTCAGGGCTGTAGAAACAGCACTGCAAGCTGTGAATGCACTATATTAAATTTAATGTACAAATAAATGGCTCTTTCACTTAGACAGAGACTCACAGTTGTGAAAAAGAAAGGCACTAAAAGGGCTGGTGTTGTATCGTGCAGCAAACAAGTCTTCAGAATGCTCAAAGGGAAGGGATTGTATGCTTGGTTATGGCATTGTGGCTTAAAGTGGCAGAAATAATAAGGATAAATATTCAAGAGGGAAGGCTAATAGGATTCCCCATGTCCTTAGCTTTGATACAATTGTTGTTTTAAGTGAGAGGTGAAATCTGGGAAATAAGATCTGCAAGATTGAGGAGCAATGGAGGAGTATCCACAGAAAGACATATAGGAAGTATCAGTGTGAAAGTTAGGATCATCAGAACAGGTGCCATGGACACTAAGAAACTAAGAATAGAATAAAGATCTTAGGGGTATCAGAGTGGGATGCTCAAGAGCAGATAGGAGGCCAAAGTTAAGAAGAATCTGGTTCAGGCATTTTATGGAGAGGGGAAGCCAGCAACGCAAATAGGTGATGGAGTGAAAAATAAATTTTCTGAATATTGTGAAGACTATAAAGTTCATTTAAAATTGAAATCCTCTCTCAAAACTCCTCTCAAACTTTTTCCTTTCCAGTATATCTTGTTATGGGAAGTTCTTATCCCTTTAACCATTTTTGCAACCTTTCCAGTATTTTCATGAAAGCATTCGCATTCTGCCTGAAGAGTGGTGCTCTGGATTGGACACTTTAGTTGAGGTCAAGCCAATGTTTCAAGAGTTTCATTACAGGAATGTTGTCAGGGCTTAAAAATTATAGCCGTGAGAAAAGATGAATACGCTAGGGTCATTTACCTTAGAACAGAAGAGATTAAGAGGTGAATTAATTGAGGTGGTCAAAATATTATGGAAGTTAAACAGGGTGCTGTAACTTTTCTATGGTTCTAACATCTTTGAATTGTTTTGTCCTGTGTGCCTCTGTATATAATGCCCCGGATCTCTTATGCTTTTTTAAGCAACTCTTCAATCTGCTATTCCATCTTCAATGGTTCATGCATATGTACCTCCTTCTATGGGGTCTCATGACATAGTGCTCATAACTCTAAGCCAGAAGATCCAAGTTCAATTTCTACCAGCCTTGGAGAGTTTTGATCTAAATTAGTTTGAAGGAATGTCTGAAACCTAATGGAATGAGGGAACTAATGGAAATATTAATTCAGGCTTAAATTAAATGTGAATTAGTGTGCAAATTTGAGGGGCTAGTAATCAGTGGGAGTAAAAGGTCTGAAGGTTGAAATGCTTCCCCGGTTCTAGCTTTAAGGGCAGCTCCTTAGTACTGGGGAAAATAAAAAGTGGAAGAAGACATAGACAGGACTAAAAAAAAGGAAGTTCTGCCAAGGGAGTAGGAGTAGCTAGGAACTAATGTTTGAAATACTATGGCAAGCCAGGAACAAATTAGTACAAAACAAATAAGATGGCTGCATTTATGGGCAACACCATAGCGAGGTGGAGCATTACGGTGGCAAGTTGTCTAACAATTAATCAGCTTTTGTTGAAATCAGGGACCTGCTGTAAGAATTGAGAAACAACATTTTTTTTCCCCTTTACATCTCAAAGATATACATGACGTGAGATTTTAGCCTTTTCTTCTCTGCCTTCCATAAGGGAGAATAGATCCCTTCAGTTCATACTTTTTTGAATTTTCACAGGTCCAGAAAACCAAAAATGTGCCTCAGAAGCTTTTGCTTTCGATTAATGTAAGCTTATAAAATCTCAGTTCAGATAAACTGATGGACAAATTTGTAACTCAGACTATGATTGGTTGTTATGTGCTGGCTTGACAAGACACATGCAAGTGCACATGGACAGTGATCAGATTTTCGTTAGGAGCAACAAATTCTCAGATCTCATTTCAGAGAGAATGTTCATGAAAGATCAGCATGGGCAAATGGGTTTGATTCGTGGGACAATGGCACCAATATGGAGGAAAGAAGATGCTGTGCCACTGGGATTGCCTTCACCTTGAACTGTGCAGGAACCAGTGACTAGCAAAACACATAACATGGCCTCTAGGGAGTGTTTTACATTAACTTATACTAAATAGTGAGGTGGGTGTAGAGGGCAAAGGCCAGTCTAAATTGCGCTGTTGCATGTGTGTAGCCACTATGCGGTTCCATGCATGGACCTCAGAGGCTCGCACAGCAGGAAGAAAAATTGGAGGGACTGCATGTTTTTTCAGAAGGGTGGTTTATACATGAAATAGAAGAAATAGGCCAATTTGTAGGCTCTCATGCTTGCTCCAAATCTCAACTCCTCTTTCATACAAGCTCCTTATATCCCTGAACTCTTTGATATTTCAAAAATCTACCCATCTCCTCTTTAAATATTTTCAGTGATCTAACATCTGCAACTCTCTGGGACAGAATTTCAGACACCTCTACCCTCTAGGAGAAATCATTCTTTTGCATCTCAGTTTTAAATGAGTGCCCCCTCATTCTGTAATAATGTCTCCTAATTTGAGATTATCCACATGTAGAAACAAATGTTTCAACATTTACCCTGTCAAGCCCTCTCAGGATCTTGAATGTTTCAATAAGATCATCCCCTAACTCGGATATTCACAACTTTAATTATTAAGGGCCTAACCTGTTTAGTCATTCTTGATAAGTCAACTCATTCACCCCAGGAATCAACTGAGTGAATTTCTTTTGAATAGCCTCCAGTGTCACTGCTTGTTTTTAAAGATAAGGGGACCAAAACTGTACACAGTACTTTAGGTGCAGCCTCACCAACAGCCTGCACAGTTGTAATAAGACTTCCGCGGTTTTAAAACTCCAAACCCCGAGCAATAAAGGACAACATTTCATTTGCTGCCCTTAATTACTTACAGCACCCGCATGCTACCTTGTTGTGATTTATGCACACTACCACCCAGATCTGTCTGCACTGCACTTTTTTCCAAGTCTCTCTCCATTTAAATTTTGATTTTTCTATCAGAGTGCATGACCTCACATTTTCCTGCATTAAAATCCATGCACTCACCCATATCCATATCCCCTTATGTTCTCATCATGACATACCTTCCCACTTATATTTGTATAATCAGAAAATGTAGATATATTACACTCTGCCCTCCTCCAAGTCATTAATATAGATAATAAATGGCTGAAGCCCGAGAACTGATCCGTGTGGCATTCTACTAGCTACATCTTTCCAATCTGAAAAAGAACCATTAATCCTGACTCTGTCTTCTGCAAGCTAACCAATACTGTCAGCTCCAACTTGGGTAGTAATCTTATGTGGCATCTTATGTAGAGCCATCATAAATACACTGCATCATCAGTTCACGTTTACCAAAGGTTTGTTATATCCTCAAAATAATTCTAGTAAATTTTTCCAACATGATTTCCCCTTCAAAAAACCATGCTGACTCTGCTTCATTGTGTTGTGCTTTTCTAAATATTTTTCTATTTCTATTTTATTCCTTAATAATGGACTCAAGCCTTTCCAAACGTTTGGCTAACTGGTCTATAATTTTCCTACTATATGTCTCTGTTCCTGATGAGGGGAGTCACATTAGCAATTTTCCAATCTTCTGGAACACCCCAAGGATCCATCGAGTTTTGGAATATTTTGAAGATTGTCTCCACGATCTCTGTTGCCACCCCCAGTAAAACCCTTGGACGGCCTTCTCCACCCAAGCTTTCAGGCCCTGTAGACTGTTCTGTCTTGAGATCCATTATTTTATCAAATACTTCTTTCCTCATGTTAGAGACTGTTAGAATAGAAAGTCCCCCCATTAGCATCTTATTTAACTGTTATCGTAGAATCCCCAACAGTGTGGAAACAGGCCATTAGGTCCATGTCGACACCGACCCACTGATGAGTAACCATCCCAAACCCATTCCCCTACCCTACTAATCTACATTTACTCCTGACTAATGCACCAAACCTACACATCCCTGAACACAATGGACAATTTAGCATGGCCAATTCACCTAACCTTCAGATTTTTGGATTGAGTGAGGAAACCAGAGCACCCAGAGGAAACCCACGCAGACATGGGGAGAATGTGCAAACTCCACACGGAGAGTTACCAGAGGCAGGAATCAAACCCGGGTCCCTGGTGTTGTGAGGCATTGGGATGTTTATTGCATATTCCACCATGAACAACAATGCAAAATGCTGGCTTCAATTAGTTGTCATTTCCCTGTTCTCTATCATTAATGCCCCCATTGAATTCTCCAAGGTGCCTATACTTGCTTCAGCTACTCTCTTTTTATATGCTCAGGAGTTCTTGCCATCTGTTTTCACACTTCTTGCCAATTTACTTATACATCCAATTTTCTCTTTTTATTCGCTTTTTAGTCATCTGCTGCTGGCTCCCCCCAAAAAAATCCAATTGTTTGGCCTACCACTAGTTTGTGTCACTTTGTATGCCTTTGTTTTTTGATTGAATACTTTTTTAAAATCTGCTATGTTAACTATGGGTAGTTCACCCTTACTACCAGAAATAAACATTTGCTGAGTGTTATGAAACATCTGATTAAGTCTTTACAATGACTCATCCACTGACTTGCCCTTCAGACTATTTTCCCAATCTGTACCTCCTTCTTCATACTTCTCTAACTGCTTGAGTCTATTGGTTTGAACCAGAGCTGTTCTTCAACAAAGAAGATTTTGAAGTTTGACCAAGTTGTGATTGATATCCTTAAACAGGAGATCTCTTCTTAAATCCTACGTCATTATATATAACCAGGTCTAAAATAGCCTATTCTAGGGGTTGCTTCTGCATCTTACTACAAAACACATCACAGAATTTATTCGACAAGTTTGCCTTCCATGTTACCCAATTTCATTTGGAAGATTTTGCTCAAGAGAAAGTACAAGCAGTGGTGCAAGGTAGTGATAACCTGTGGTGATTGAAAGAGATAAAAACAAACAAAAAATTCAGCAGGTCAGATGAAACGTTATCAACCCAAAAGGTCAACCTTGCCTCCCTCCACAAATGCTGTCTCACCCTCCTGAGCTTTTCAGTATCATTACTTTTCTTTAAGACTTACAGTATTCACAATATTTTACTTTTTACTGTGACAGGAAATGACAAAGAAGCATACAAATGCACCAACATATAAAGTCAGAGTAGACAAAAGCCATAAAAAGACAGAAATAAGAGCTTTCTATTTGAATATACAGAGCCATACAATGGATGAGTCAAATGGAAATAACTAAAATGCTATGACAGCGTCTCTGGAGAAATACTGCAAAATGGCTACAGCTGGACACCTGAATATTAAAAAGGAAGACAGGAAAATCAAAAGGATGGGTAGCTCTGTTAATCAAGGGTCAATCACCTGGAATACATGGATGATGGACTATACCCAAGGGTTCTGAAGGAAACAGATGGTGACACATTGGTGGTGATCTTTCAGGAATTACTGGAGTCAAGAAGAATCTGGAAAATGGCTAATTTTAAAGGGTTTAAAGGGTGGCGGAGACAGAAGATGGGAAATTATAGGCTTATTAGTCTAACCTCAGATGCTGACAAGACTTTAGAGTCTATTATTAAGGATGAGATTGCAGAGTACTTGGAAGTTCATGGTAAAATAGGTTGAGTCATCACGGTTTCATCAAGGGGAGGTCATGCCAGAGAAATCTGTAAGAATTCATTGAGGAAATGAGCAGGTTAGACAAGAGAAGAACCAATGGACATGCTCTATTTGGATTTCCAGAAGGCCTTTGACAAGGTGTCACTTAGCAGGCTGCTAAATAGGAGAGTGGCCATGGTGTTAGAGACAAGGTACTGGCGTGATTAAGAGGATTGGTTGACTTACAGAAGGCAGAGAGTGGGGATAAACTGATCTTTTTCAGGATGGCATCTGGAGACTAGTGGAATTCCACAGGAGTCTGTGTTGGGACCACAGCCAGTCACCTTCTATATTTAAGATATGGACTCAAAAAACGTGGTACTGGAAAAGCACAGCCAGTCAGGCAGCATTCGAGGAGGAGAGTCAACGTTTTGAGCATAAGCTGTCTTCATGTGCTCAAAATGTCGACTCTCCTGCTCCTCAGATGCTGCCTGACCAGCTGTGCTTTTCCAACACTACACTTTTTGACTCTGATCTCCAGCATCTTTCTCCTACATTAAAAGATAAAGATGAAGGAACAGAGGGCATTATTGCTAAGTTTTCAGAGGACGAAGATAGGTGGAGGGACAGGCAGGAGCAGGAAGGCTGAAGATTTTGGACAGGCCACGAGAGTGGGCAAAGAAGCGGCAGATGAAACATAATGTGGGAAAGTGAGAGGTTATGTACTTTGGTGGAAAGAATAGAGGTGCAGACTATTTTCTAAATGAGGAAAAGGCTTCAGAAATCTGAAGCATAAAAAAGGATTTGGGAAACCTAGTTCTGGATTCTCTTAAGGTTAACATGCAGGCCGAAGTGACAATTAAGAAGTTAGCATTCGTTTCAGAAGAGTTAGAATACAAGAGTAGGGATGTACTGCTGAGGCTGTCTTAGGCTCTGGTCAGACTACATTTTGACTACTGTGAGCAGTTTTGGCTCCATATCTATGGAAAGATGAGCTGGCCTTGGAGAGGGTCCAGAGAAGGTTTACAAGAATGGCCCTGGGGACAAAGGGTTTGTTATATGAGGAGCGGTTGAGGCCTCTGTCTGTACTGGATGGAGTTTAGAAGGATGAGGGAGATCTCATTGAAACTTACAGAATGGACATGGAGAAGTCGAGTAGGAAAGATTCAGACTAGAATGCACAAGCTTCAGAGGGAAGTGACAACTCTTTAGAACTGAGATGAGAGAGAATTTCTTCAGCCAGAAAGTGGTGAATCTATGGAAGTCGTTGCTGCAGAAGGCTGTGAAGACCACATAATTGAGTGTGCCTAAATCAGAGAAAGATATGTTCTTGAATAGTAAAGGGATCACAGGTGACGGGGAGAAGGCAGGAGAATGGTGCACACTTTTTGGACTGAATGGCTTAAATCTGCTACTTTATCTAACCTTATAATCTAAGGACGATATGGAGTACATCAGTGAGAAATGAGAAATCAAAATGAATAATGAGGTTGGGTGGTAATATGAAATAGAAGCTACTGATGACAATTGATGTTCAGCTACATTATAAGACAGGGTATAAATAATAAAAATAATCAGTTCTTGTAAGAAAGGGACTGCAATAAAATTGTGGGAAATTTTACTCTTCCAATAAAGTGAATGAATCGAGGACAAAGATAGCCTGACAAATTGAGTTCACAGAAGGTACGTGGGCCAGTTTCTTAAAACTGGAGATTCTGAAACCAGCCAGGGAACAAGCCATTGGTAATTATCAGATTTAAAGGTTGTATGTTTGCTTGCTAAACAGGCAGGTTTGTTTTCAGTCATTTCATCACCAGTGAGTCTCCAATGAAGTGCTGGTATTCGATCCCGCTTGCTATTGGTGTCTTGGTCTGTTGTGGTGGGTGATATCATTTCCAGTTCTTTTTCCTCAGAGGTTGGTAAATGGGGTCCAAATTGATGTGTTTCTTGGTGGAGTCCATCAATTTGGACCCCATTTACCAATCACTGAGAAAAAGAACTGGAAATGATATCACCCACCTTAACAGACCAAGCCCCATAAATAGAAAGCAGGACAGAACACCAACGCTTCACTGGAAGCTCACTGATGACGTTACCGAGCATGGTGACAAAACTTCTGAAAACAAACCTGCCAGCTCAGCAAGCAAACTCACAATTTGAACCTCAACCTGAGCTAAAAATCTTCTCAAAAATTGCATACACCAGATTAAAAATTAAACAAGATTAATAAGTGAAGGATCATTACCTATAAATGTTTACATATAATCAAACTTTAATTTGAAATTTGGAAACTAGAGTCCCTCACTGAATTCTTAAAAGCAATATAAACAGTATACAGACAGTGTAAGCTAAAGTGGACTGGGAAACTAAGCTACATAACTTAAGAACATAAAAAACACAGTGGTAGACATTTAAGGAGACCCTTGATAGCTCTTAAAACCATTTTCCATTGAAAAAGACACAAGAAGAATGGACCATTTGTGGCTAATTAAGTTAAGGATGATATGAATTTGAAAGAAAAGATGCACAATGCTATAAATATTAGTGATCATTAACTTTTAAAACAAAATTCAAACTCTGAATTATATGAAAATAAATCATTCCACATTTTACATGAAACTTTATACAGATATGAATGAAACAAAGCATATATACTATTAACTTAAAAGCGTATTTTGTAAACCCATATTATTTAACACAACTGCAGGAGATGTACTCATCACATATGCAGTTGCAGTGACTGTGATATCATTGTCTTTTAACTTAAGTTTTGCAAATGATTACTCTCAAATATTGCACTGCTAACAACACTGAGATAGCCATACCCACCATATTCTCAACTTTTTAAAATATGTAGGTGCATTGTTTAAAGTGTGGGAATTACTGTGATTAAGTGCAGGAGCTGGTGTATATTTTGTATAAAACAAGGCCAGCAAACAAATCACCAGGGAGGATGGAGAAGCAGGGTAGTGAGAAATGCAATGAAGAAAAATGAATGAAGCACCATGTGGGGCAGCAAGAGGAAAGCTGTGAACAGCATGGAATGTGGACGGAAAATGGGGCAGCAATGAAAAGATAGCAACAACAGGCAAATTACTTTTGGCTCCAATGCAGTGTTAGTGCAGAGATAACGTAAACAGCACTAACTTCCTGTACAGGTGCATTGGCAGGAAATCCACCAACGTTTAAGCTCAGAAGTCCAAACAGACCTTTTATTTGTTCTGAATTTGATCCAACAGCTTTCTATACATTAGAAATCTTGAGGGTTCTCTCAGTTCTTCATGAACCAATTAAGATGTGCCACAGCTCTTAAGAAATCATTTTTACACTTCTCAGTTTCCCAGTTTGGCAAGTTGACTTCCAGAGTATTGTCTCTCTCTGCAAGGAATCCACTACTGATCTCTGACTGACCTGTGCAGGCAGATCTGACACTTTTCCTTCCTCATTCAATCAAACTTTTACATTAGGTGTATAGGCTACACTATTAAATCCTGCTTAGTGACCCAGAACAGGAACATTCCCAGTCTTAAAAGATCTTTATGTTCTTTGACGTGACTTTTGGCATATACATAATTGCCTTTGCACAGACTTCCAAGCTGACTGTACTTGTTTCTGTGAAAACAAATACAGATAAGCGCCATAAAAAGGGTAGTTCCCTGAAATCTAATCCATGGTAATATCACAAGTCAAAATCCTGGAACACTCTTCTTAACAGCACAGTGGTCTTGCAGCAGTTCCAGAAAGCAGCACATCACCCTTTTAGGTTCAATAAGGAACGTCCAAATCCTAGAAACAAATAAAAAAAAGGCCCAGGTAGCGATTTAAACAAAAGTATCGTTCACTTTCAAAACAGCTGTTTGATTCTGGGAACTGCATTAATAATTTTTATTCCTCAGAGGGTTGGAGGGTTTAAGCTATGAGAAGAGGCTGATGAGGCTGGGGCTATTTTCCCTGGAGCGTCAGAGGCTGAGGGGTGACCTTATGGAGGTTTATAAAATCATGAGGGGCATGGGTATGGTATATAGACAAGGTCTTTTCCCTGGGGTAGGGGACCCCAAAACTAATGGACATAGGTTTAAGGTAAGAGGGGAAAAATTTTAAGAGGCAATTTTTCACGCAGAGGGTGGTGCATGTGTGGAGTGAGCTGCCAGAGGAAGAAGTGGAGGCTGGTACAATTACATTTAAAAGGCATCTGGACGTGTGTATGAATAGAAAGGGTTTAGAGGGATATGGGCCAAATGCTGGCAGTGGGCCGCGATTTAGCGCGGATATCTGCTCGGCATAGACAGGTTGGGCTGAAGAGTTTGTTTCCATGCTGTATATCTTTGACTCTATGACTAAATAAGAAGTCTAGTAAGACAACCATTATTTTCACTGTAAAACCAATGTTTACAATGTTTTTAACTTCCTTAGAAGAGGGAACCAACTATGTAATTGAAACTGCACAGGTTTTTAAATGCAACTTCAACAGCATGTTCTGACAGTCTGAATTTATGAGAAATGCCACTGTTAGATGAAGAAAAACAGATTTAACCAACATATATGTACAGAAATCCAACATCTAAATGCTGGACATCTCTGAAAACAAGTGCAAATGCCCAAAAAGCTGCCTTTGAGGCAAATCTCTAACTATTGTGCTTGATGCACATAGTGGAAGCTTGCAATTTTGTCACCAACAACTTGGAGCTCTGACAGTGGTAGAAAAGGCCAATTCATGTGACTAAGTTATTCAGTAAATAACATTTACATTAGGATAACTGAAGTGCACTGCTGTTACCACTATTATTCCTGCACCTCTAACAGCTCAGGAAACTTGCTTCTCTATCTTTGCATCTAATTAGTGACCTCTCGAATGCAACAGTGAATGTAATGAAAACTTTATTGTTTCTTATCTCTAAATAAATTCTGTATTTGATTCTTTTAGGATAGCTCTCTCTAACACTGTCGTTTCCTTCAAAGTAAACACAGTGACCAACTCCATTTTTGTCTTTCCCCATCCTTCCTGTGTCCCAAGTAACCAGGCATAATTAGTATGCAGTCCTTCCTCTTTCAGCCAAGCATCTGTCATCATCAAAACAACCTACACTTGTAGCTCATAACCACTTTCATTATACTATGAATTTTCATACAAGCAGGATCAAGGAGCCAAATGGCCTACTCATGGTGATCATGTAAACCCGAATTAGATTTTATTGCATTTCCTCTTGGCCTGACCCCATGCAATACCTTAATATTTTTACAGTGCAATTTATTTCTCCAACCAATTATGCACCTTATTTTTCTTTTTGCTACATCCTTGTTCCAATTTCCCAGCAAATTAGTTAAAAACACTCTGCAGTACAAACTGTTTCAGGAGGACAATAACTTTAGGACCAAAGTACAGCTCATCTAATCCGCAGTTTCACCTTTCCCTAACTAGTCACAATCTATTTGATGGAATCCCTACAGTGGGTAAACAGGCCCTTTGACCCAACAAGTCCACACCGAACCTCCAAAGAGTAAGCCACTCAGACCTATTCCCCTATTCTCTGATTCTACATTTATCCTTTCCTGATCCTGAGGAAGGGCTTTTGCCCTAAATGTCAATTCTCCTGCTCCTTGGATGCTGCCTGACCTGCGGTGCTTTTCCAACACCATATTCTAGAGTCTGATCTCCGGCATTTGCAGTCCTCACTTTCTCCTACCCTATATTTACCCCGACTAATGCACCTAACCTACACATTCCTGAACACAGTGAGCAATTTAGCATGGCCAATTCACCTAACCTGCGTTCTTTGGACTGTGGAAGGAAACCAGAGCATCCAGAGAAAACCCACGCAGACACTATGAGAATGTGCAAACTCCACACAGACAGTCACCAGAGGCTGGAATGGAACCAGAGTTCCTGGCTGTATGAGGTAGCAGTGCTAACCACTGAGCCACTGTGCCACCCACAGTGCACATCTGCAGTCATACAGTAATCTGCTTTATGCTCCTATTTCTATCCTTAGTAGAGATATTAACTGTTTACTAATCTCCTTCCTGGTTCATGAAGTCTTCCTACTGGTCTTGATTAGATTCCCTACAGTGTGGAACAGGCCCTTCGGCCCAGCAAGTCCACGCCGACCCTCCGAAGAGTAACCCACCCAGACCCATTTCCCTCTGGCTAATGCACCAAACACCATAGGTAATTTAGCATGGCCAATTCACCTAACCTGCACATCTGTGGACTGTGGGAGGAAACCGGAGCACCCGGAGAAAACCCACACAGACACGGGGAGAATGTGCAACCTCCACACAGACAGTTGCCCGAGGCTGGAATCGAACCTGGGGCCCTGGTGCTGAAAGGCAGCAGTGTGAACCACTGAGCCACCATGCCGCCCCTCTAAATATAAAATTGATTAGCTAGCATAACACTACAATACTCTTTCCCCTCCTCTACCATTATTCCTCTTTTTACCTATGTTATTGGTACCACTGTCAACCATGGCCACACTTAAACTTAATCACTGCAGACACCAAACAACTATTTTTTATTTTAACTGCTTCTTTTTCTTCTCCTTTAACATGTACCCAACCCTTATCCCACTATTCCTATAGGAGGACTGGTCACCTGTTGCTCAATTTAAACTCAATTCTCTTTGTCCCATCCAAGGTAGTTTTCACTGAGACCCATATCTAATGCAACAGAACCTATTTTTACCAACTAGTCAACTTGTCCAAATGGCAGCTGACATAAATGGCACCCTCCAGTATTTCCAGACTTAGTAATACACTCAGGTTTTATTCATTATCTCACAATCTTCCAACTCCACTTTTCAACTCTAACTCACTCACTTTGCTCTATTAATTAGCTGATCATAAACAATGCATCTATAGCTATAGTTTCTATGCCAATGCTGATATATCACTTCCAAACTCCAACAAAATTCCATTTATGATAGTCTTCTCTTCATTATTCATATGCTGTTTGGCAAGATTACATACAGACATTGCAATTTAAGGCCAATGACACTAGTTCTACTTGCCATTACCACCTTTAATATCTCAATTACTTTAATTGTCTCTGATTATACAGTAAATGGCAGAACCCACAGACATGAACAGAGGACGGTGCGGGGAAAAAATAAGCACTACCGCAGTTAGGCGGTAGTGTGAGGGTAATATGAAAACAAAAGAGAAAGATCAGGAGTGTCAGACGTTCTGTTCAGTCGGGAAGCTGCATAAAAAAAGTTAAAAAAAATAAAAAAAGATAGAAAGAACAAAGGGATTTAGGCATACTGATCCACAGTTCCCTGAAAGTAGTAACAAAAGTGGATAAGGTGATCGGTCAGGGCACAGAATATAAAAATTGACAAGTCATATTGCTGTGGTATAGAACTTTAGTTAGGCCACATTTGCAATATTTTGTTCAGTTCTGGTCGCCACACTACCAGAGGAGGTAGAGACTTGGCGAGGGTACAGAAAAGACTACCAGGATGTTGCTTGATTGGGAGGGTATTAGCTAGGAGGACAGATTGGACAAATTCAGCTCGTTTCCACTTGAACATCAGAGGTTGTGGGGTTTGCCTGTTAGTAGTTTACAAACTTATGAAAGGCATGGATAGAATGGACAGTCTGAGTCCTTTCACCGAGGTTAGAAATATAATTTCTAGGGGTCATTGTTACGACATGGGGTAAACCCCTCTGCTAATTTAAACCAGCCACACAGGGAAGATTTGCCATGTGCTGTAATCTGTTAAAAGTCAAGAGGAAAAGAACTGTCTCTCCCTCAGCTCCGATACATTATCTAAAGTATGAGATCTCAGACTTTGGTCCTGACAATTTCTTTTTAATTAATTTCAAAGAGCCTCTCTCTTCATGCCTGAATATTAAGTCGAAGGGAGTGAACTGAGTAAATTTGTCTGGGGCATCTCTCATGGCAAACAATACGAATGGGATACCTTCATCCCAGTCATTCGGTAATCCTGACAGTATGCTCTCAACATAGTCTTCAAGGTCTGATGCCAACTTTCTTAAGCTCCCTGGGATTCAGGATGATATGAACTGGATTTAAAAGTGCTGTATACCTACACTATCCATAACCCCCTTAAACAGCCTAGCAGTAAAATTTGAACCTTGGTCTGACTGAATCTCTCTGGGTAGCCCACATGGCGTGAAAAGAGCTACTAACTCCTCTACCACCTTCTATGCCTTGATAACCCGAAATGGAATTACCTCCAGAAATCTGGTAAACACATCCATTATGGTTAACAAATACTGGTTCCCACTTTCAGTTCTTGGGAGGGGACCTACAAAATCACTTATAACCCACGTGAAAGGTTCTTCAAAATGTGGGAATTGGCAACAAAGGTGCTGGTTTTATTCCCCTGAGCCTTACCTACCATTTGGCATGTATGACACATATGACAAAAGTTAACCACCATCCTTGTTCATTCCAGGCCAATAAACATGTTTTTGTACCTTGGGCGAGTCTTTTGTACCCCTAGGTGACCTCCTACAGGTAGTTCATACGCAACCTGTAACACCTCCTGTCTCTATTCTACCGGCAACACAATCTGGTGCCCTTCGGCCCATTCCTCCTCTGCACTAACCTGCCCTGGTCTCCATTTCCATCTTAGAATTCTATCTTTCAGATAATAACCCTCAGAAATACTCTGTCTCTTTTTCGGAGTATGCATCCACATACATATCTGGTACCGTGTTGTCTTTCTGTTGCAAGTCCCTTCGGCTTTCAGGACTAAACACCCTCTACCTGTTCGGTTTTTCCTGCATCATTACATCAAACAGGGTGTCCATTAACTGAACCTTAACTCCATCTTTCTCTTTAGCTTTTGCTTCGTGCAGGAACTTGTGATAGTGGAATCTGGTTACGACAAAGTCTGAGAAAATACCAGGACATTTCTGTTTTAATTCCTCAGTTTCTTGGTCTTCCTTGGGCTTCTCCACAACAAGGGGTCTCGCTCCCACCTTGGATCCTGCCAAACCATTCTTAACAACAAACTGTATTCCTGGAACTGACACTGTCAATCATTCCGACTGTAACTTCCCCAGTCTTGAGTTAGCACTCCAACCTGATCTTACAAACTGTCTTAAACTTCCCTAGTGTGAGAAATTTTCCAACTCCCAAAGCTGGCACTCGAGGGAGGTTTAACACCATCAATTTAAAATGATGCGGTACAGATGCTGATCTGCATGCTAGATTTGTTTTGTATTACTGTTTGACTTTATGTATAAATCACACACCTAAAGGAATTAAAACTGTACAGAGTGGCAATCACACCCCAGCATAAATATAGTCTGAAAATAAAAAATCAAAATTGTACTCTAGCCTACACATCAACACAGTAAATAATATGACTACGTTTGGTTTTAGACATTTAGTTCTATCACTTGCACATGCTGTCAGAATACAATTAACTATCAGAAGTTCAGCCAACAGTTTTAAAAACCCTGATTGACTTAAAAATGAGCAAAAGCAAACATCCCATGGTTACAACTGACATTCAATGGCATTACCATCACTGAATCTCCCACTATCAACATCTTGCGGTTACCATTAACCAGAAATTGAACTGGTCTATCCATATAAATACTGCGGCTACAACAGCAGGTCAGAAGCTAGGAATCCTGCAACTAGTAACTCAACTCCAATCTCCACAAAGCGTGACCACTATCAACACGGCAAAAGTCAGGAGTGCGATGGAATACTTCCCACTTGTTTGGATGAGCGCAGCACAAACAACTCAAGATCTTCTCACCATCCAGAAAAAAGGAGCCACTTGATTGACACCAAATCTATAAACATTCATGCCCTCCACTATACAGAGGAGCCTCAATTATCCAAATATCAATTATCTGAAGATAATTCCAAGATCCTGCAAAAACATTACATCAACGAGGTGAGTGTTTTCGATTTACCTGTACTGAAGATGAGAAAACGCAAGCAAAACTAAACGCAAGCAGCTCAAGCATCAATGACTGGATATTTTTTCAGTTAAGGGTTGTTAACTGAAACAGTCCTTTGCAAAAGTAAATGTTTTAAGTGCGTACAAGACAATTTTCTGTTTCAGTATGTGGATGTACCTACTAGAGATGGTGTAAAACTTGACCTACTCTTGGGAAATAAGGCAGGACAGGTGACTGAGCACTGAGTCAGTGGGGAGCACTTTGGGGCCAGCAACCATAATTCTATTAGATTTAAAGTAATGATGGAAAAGGATAGACCAGATCTAAAAGTTGACGTTCTAAATTACAGAAAGGCCAATTTTGACGATATTAAGCAAGAACTTTCGAAAGCTGATTGGAGGCAGATATTCGAGGCAGATTGGAGGCAGATTGGAGGCAATTGGAGGCTGATTGGAGGCAGATGGCTGGAAAATGGGAAGCCTTCAGAAATGAGATAATGAGAATCCAGAGAAAGTATATTCCTGTTAGGGTGAAAGGAAAGGCTGGTAGGTATAGGGAATGCTGGATGACTAAAGAAATTGAGGGTTTGGTTAAGAAAAAGAAGGAAGCATATGTAATGTATAGACAGGATAGATCGAGTGAATCCTTAGAAGAGTACGAAGGAAGTAGGAGTATACTTAAGAGGGAAATCAGGAGGGCAAAAAGGGGACATGAGATAGCTTTGGCAAATAGGGTTAAGGAGAATCCAAAGAGTTTTTACAAATACATTAAGGACAAAAGGGTAACTCGGGAGAGAATAGGGCCCCTCAAAGATCAGCAAGGCGGCCTTTGTGTGGAGCCCCTGAAAATGGGGGAGACACTAAATGAGTATTTTGCATCAGTATTTACTGTGGAAAAGGATATGGAAGATATAGACTCTAGGGAAATAGATGGTGACATCTTGCAAAATGTCCAGATTACAGAGGAGGAAGTGCTGGATGTCTTGAAACAGGTAAAGATGGATAAATCCCCAGGACCTGATTATGTGTACCCTAGTACTCTGTGGGAAGCTAGAGAAGTGATTGCTGGGCCTCTTGCTGAGATATTTGTATCATCGATAGTCACAGGTGAGGTGCCGGAAGACTGGAGGTTGGCTAACATGATGTCACTCTTTAAGAAGGGTGGTAAGCCAGAGAACTATCGACCAGTGAGCCTGACGTTGGTGGGGCAAGTTGTTGGAGGGAATCCTGAGGGACAGGATGTACATGTATTTGGAAAGGCAAGGACTGATTCGGGATAGTCAACATGGCTTTGTGCATGGGAGATCATGTCATACAAACTTGACTGAGCTTTTTGAGGAAGTAACAAAGAGGATTGATGAGGACAGAGCGGTAGATGTGATGAAGGTTAGATCTCACAGAATACAGGGAGAACTAGCTATTTGGATACAGAACTGGCTCAAAGGTAGAAGACAGAGGGTGGTGGTGGAGGCCTGTGACCAGTGGAGTGCCACAAGGATCGGTGCTGGGTCCTCTACTTTTTGTCATTTACATAAATGATTTGGATGCGAGCATAAGAGGTACAGTTAGTAAGTTTGCAGATGACACCAAAATTGGAGGTGTAGTGGACAGCAAAGAGGGTTACCTCAGATTACAACAGGATCTTGACCAGATGGGCCAATGGGCTGAGAAGTGGCAGATGAAGTTTAACTCAGATAAATGAGAGGTGCTACATTTTGGGAAAGCAAATCTTAGCAGGACTTATACACTAAATGGTAAGGTCCTAGGGAGTGTTGCTGAACCAAGAGACCTTGAAGTGCAGGTTCATAGCTCCTTGAAAGTGGAGTCGCAGATAGATAGGATAGTGAAGAAGGTGTTTGGTATGCTTTCCTTTATTGGTTAGAATATGGAGTACAGGAGTTGAGAGGTCATGTTGCGGCTGTACAGTTCATTGGTAAGGCCACTGCTGGAATATTGCGTGCAATTCTGGTCTCCTTCCTATCGGAAAGATGTTGTGAAACTTGAAAGGGTTCAGAAAAGATTTGCAAGAATGTTGCAGGGTTGGAGGATTTGAGCCTTAGGGAGAGGCTTAACAGGCTGGAGCTGTTTTCCCTGGAGCATCGGAGATTGAGGGGCAACCTTACAGAGGTTTACAAAATTATGAGGGGCATGGATAGGGTAGATAGACAAAGTCTTTTCCCTGGCGTCGGGGAGTCCAGAACTAGACGGCATAGGTTTGGGGTGAGAGGGGAAAGATATAAAAGAGACCTACGGGGCAACCTTTTCACACAGAGGGTGGTACATGTATGGAATGAGTTGGCTGAGGAAGTGGTGGAAGCTGGTACAATTGCATCATTTAAGAGGCATTTGGATGGGTATATGAATAGGAAGGGTTTGGAGGGATATGGGCTGGTTGCTGACAGGTGGGACTAGATTGGGTTGGGATATCTGGTTGGCATGGACGTGTTGGACCAAAGGGTTTGTTTCCCTGCTGTACATCTCTATGACTCTACAGTATTCCTGACACTTTACTGGGCCATTCGTTTAGAAAACATACTCAGAGAACATAAACACATGCGCAAGGCGGAGCTTCCGTTTTAATATCTCGAGACTGAGTTCCCGGAAACTGATACTGTAAATGGTCTTGCAATCACCGATGTTGTTTGGGACCTTGTTTAATTCTGGGGTTTCATGCAAGAGTTTAGCTCTTCTCATTTTAACCTGTAATTTGCAGATTGCAAAGATTAGCTTGTTTAAATGGTAGACTCATTACAATTATTAATTTAAACAAATTCTCTGGTACAGTAGAGCGTTAGATCACCGTGGCTTACCCTGTTTAACCTAAAATTGATTATCAATCATCTGAACGAAATAGTGCCTGCCCATCTCGTTCAGATAATTGAGGTTCCTCTGTATACACTAAGTAGCAGTGCTGTGTACCACCTGCAAGATGCACTGCACTAATCCATCAAACCTCCTTAGACAGTATTCTCCAAACCCACAAGCACTACCATCAAGATAGAGAAGGGCAGCAGATACGTGGGAACACTGCCACCAGCAAGTTTCCCTTCAAGCCACTTACTATTCTGACTTGGAATTCCCTCAGTATTGCTGGGTCAAAATTCTGGAACTTCCTGCCCAATGGCATTGTGGATATACCTACACCAAATGCATAGCAGCAGTTCAAGAACACAGCTCACAACCACCTTGTCAAGGGCAAGTAGGGAAGGGCAATAAAAACTGGTCCAAACAGTAAAACCCATATCCCATGAGTGATAATAAAATAAAGTGACACTTGGCAATGACAGAATTGTTTCGATAGGTGAATACTGATCCTAAATACAGTTGGGGGGGGGGGGGCACTTATGTGGCAAGTTACTGAAAGAGAAGCTTGCATTCTTTCTTGACCAGGGTGCCTCGGTTTTCCAGTAATCCAGGATCCACTCATCTTACAGATTGAAACTTGCCTTTTCAGTAAAAAAAAACAATCACTATATTAATGGAGAGTTGCATCCATGTCAGCATTTGGAGATTTATCAAAATACTACGCTCTAATATTTGTACATGTGTCCCTGCTCTTTCAAAGAATAACATAAATGTTATTCCAATCACGAATGAAATGTTCAATTTTTAGAAGTTGGAAGTGACAGACAAAGTAATATTTTACTAAACTGTACTATAAATTACACATTCTATTACTGCACGCCGGTTAAGTTCCACCTAATGAAGAAAACAATTCTGGAAGTAGTCAAAACAAAAATTGAACAAAAGGGCAAATGTACAAGATCAATGATATTTGAAATCTTTAGTCCTAAATTCTCGAATTGACCAATGTTTTAGCATCCATTTTCTTACATAACTTTTTTTTTAAAAGCCCTTTAACATTCCAGGCACCAGTTCCAGCTGCATTGAATATTTCGGGAGTCGTTTACACACAATGATTTTTAGTCCAATGTTATCGCATCACTCAACATTTTTATATTCATTTCATTTTGAGCCGTTAGAAAATCAGAGAATCATCTACAAAGATCTCGCATCTCTCAATACGTATCTTTTCAAGCGCAACCTGAACGTGCGCTGTTAAGTTGCACAGGAAAGCACAACCCACAGTTTGATGTACAAAGTTCATCAATGGTTTTCGAAATACAGTAACGCCAAATTCAGCACCAGTCACCCATCGTTTTGCCTTCCTGCAGCAACAGTAGCAACTTCACTGGAGGACGTTACAGAAAGTCTCCATACACATCAAACTCACCCATTCATTGTCTCTCTGACTGAAGGTGTATAGCGCTACCTGACTAGCCACATCCACAATACGAAAAATATACGGATCCTGCCTTTGTAAGGCTGCGAGGCTAATATCCAGTCCTCTGCTCCCCGACACCGCCGCCATCTTACCACAACAAACAGGCAAGACAACAGCTCGGCGACATCGAGGCAGCCGGCACAGTTGCCTGCAGAGCCATCGAACACAAATAAAAGATGAGCTTTATTGGCAGCATGGAAGTTACTGCAATGGATAGGGGTTAATGTATATTCGAGCCTACACATGGTGTTAGTATCAAAGCAGGTTTGAAGGCATGGTCAAATTGTTTTAAGATCGTTTCAATGTTACTTAAGTTGAAGGGTATTTTTCTTCTTGCTTACCATTCAGAAAGAAAGAAACATAAGCAGAAATAGCTGAAAAAACTCAGGTCTGGTGGCGTCTTTGGAGACAAAGCAGAATTAACGTTTCGGGTTCGGTGACCCTTCTTCAGAAAACCAAGTTTTGCCTCTGACAGATTCTGACTTACGAGGAAGCATTAAGTTGAAAACTAGTATCAAATTCTACCACAATGTTATCCTTTACATAATTAAAACAGGAAGTGCCGGAACTCAGCAGGTCTGGCATCTTTAGAGAGAGAGAAACAGATTTAACGTTTCGAATCAGACATGATTCCTGTTTGACACTGAATATCGTGCCTGATGAACTGGAGGTCCAACATAAGAATTTGATGGAACACCTAAATCACAAAATAAGGATAAAGTTACTATAGTGCAGTTATCCTATTAGAAACAGTGGATCGTGTTTTAACCTAAGGGTGACCACACATCAGGTGAGAGGTGAGGTCAAGAAGGGTGTGATCTTTATGGTAACCTCAAATAGTGTGGATATTGAACCCATGCTGTTGGTATCACTAAGTAGCCATTCAGCCAACTAAGCTAACCGACCCACATCCCATATAAATAGTAACCTCCTCTAGGCTCAACTTGATGGATTTAGCAGAAAGGGTACCGACCTCCAGAAAGTTCAATGTAAGGTGGACAGGCCATGTATTGAACTAATTACAGAATCCTCAAGCAAATATTCTAAGGGGAATTGTCTCCATGTAGAACACATCCAGACTTGTCGCTATAAGCAAAAATAACAAAACTCCAAAGAAAGAGCTTTATAAGCATCTATTGCAGACCACCTTATTTGGGAAAACAGTGCAATCCACCAAACCATGTGGGGTAATAACTTAAATTTGGTTCTGCACATTTTGAGGATGATGTATGCCAAATTGCAGCATCCAATATGCCCGAGAAAGACTAGAGGTGACACAGCTTTAGCAGTTTCCCCTCAAGCACCACAACAGCAGTATGAATTACCAGATCTGTGGTTATCCATGCAAATTCTAAAACAGTAAAGAGAGAACTTAGAGCTTAAACAATGGAAGTCTACACCACAGCAATTAGTGATGGTTGTGCAGGTCCATTTAAAATGCTGTTGACTCCCTTTCCAGCTTTCTCTCATACCTGATGCCCCTGAAATACATTTCAAGTTGTTCAACTCTGATAGTGAGCTATCCTTGCTGAACAATGCTGCAGGAACATTAAGAAAAAGTTAACGTTTTGAGTCATGACCCTTTATCAGAACTGTTTTGACAAAGGTTCTCTGGATATAAAATGTTAAATACTTCTGTTTTTCTTTGAGAATCTAACCATTTCCATTTACTTTTTATTTTTCAAAGGCTGTGAGCATCACTGTCAAACCCAGCATTTGTTGCTAATCATTAACTGGCCTTGAAAGGTTGTGATGAGTTGTCTTTATAAACCATTAAACAAAAATCGAATAACCGTGGATGCTATAAATTTGAAATAAAAACAAACTACTGCTGTCCCTCAGATATAGGTGAACCCACAGAGCTGTAGGAAGAGAGCTCTGGGTCTTTCACCCAATGACAGTGAGGAAACAGTAATACAATTCCAAGTTAGAATGGAGGAAAACTTTAACAACATTACCATTACTAAAGATCTTCATTATCTACATCCTGTGGATAAACATTGACTGGAACTGAACAGGACTGTGGCTTTAAAAACAGTTCAGACAGTGCAAATTCATGAGTAACTAATTCACTTCCCAACTCCTTTAATCCTGCTCACCTTCCACAAGACATAAATCAGGAGTGTGATGGAATAATCTCCACTTACCTGGATAAATGTAATTGCAACTTTAAAAGGAAAAACCTCATTTGATCAGTATCCTGTCAACAAACTTAATCATTCACCACCAGTGCACAAAAACAACAGATAAATGACAAAACCATTATGCAAGTTCCCCTAGAATGATGCATGCCATCCTGATTGGAACTATCTTGCCAATTCTTCTTTGACAATATATCAAAATCCTGGAATACCTTCCCCAATAACACTGTGAATATACCGATACAACATGGACATCAACTGTTCAAGAATGTGGCTCACCACCACCTTCAAAAGGGCAGTGAGGGATGGTCAATAAATACTCGCCTTACCAGTGAAACTCACATCCCCAAACAAATTTGAAAAAGACCCTGTTATTCTGGAGCAATAGACTTAGTTCATTTAAAGCATTCTGGTTTTTAAAAATAATTTTATTTAAATCCTCAAATAATGTAATGGATTCTAAGTATGAGCAGTAAACAACAATTTGCATTTATATAGTGCCTTTAACAGTACAGCAGGTCCTAAAATGTTTCATAGTCTCATTATAAAATACAATATGGTACCAAACTGTATAAGGAGATTGCCAAAAGCTTCATCAAAGTTATGTTTTAAGGAGTGGTGAAGAAGTTAAAGAATACAATTCTAGAAGTCAGAGCCAAGGCAGCTTAAATCCATGACCACTAATGGTGGAGCAGTTAAGAATAGAAATATTAAAGCTGCCAGAGTTAGAGGAATCTTAGGTTATGGGGATGGAGAGATTATTGAGATAGGGAGCAACACAGTGAAGGAGAGATTTGAAATCATAGACAAAAATTTTAAACTCAAAGTTAGCAAGCATACGGGTGATGTTTGAATGGGATTCCGCATGAATTAGAGCTTTGGATCACTTCAAGTCTGTGGAGGTATAACTTGGGAAGTCAGTATGCATTGAATTAATCACACACAGAATTAATAAAGGTATGAATGAGGTATAGCAGAGATGAGGATGTAATTAGGCAACACCTGAGTTGCAAACACCCAAATTCAGCTTCAAATGGTTAATAAGCAGAGCAAGAGAGTTGGTGTCTCAGGAACAAAGTTTGTGGCTTCTGAAAGAGAGGAATAGAATCTGAGGAGAGAGAACTGTTACCAATACCAGGTGGCCAGTGGGGCCAGGAAGAGAAACTGGGATGTCAGTAATGTTCTCTGAAAATTGTGCAACCATGTTGTAATTTTTAATGAGCTGTACAGAGGCAAGGCAACACTTGGAAAAATAGTTATCCATTAAGATTTGTAGCAGGGATAAAGGCAATAGCTTTGGTCTTCCCAATATTTAATCATAGGTAATTTCTAGTCATTCAGTACTACCTGTTAGACAAGTAGAGTTACAGTTCAGAGGAAATGGAGGAATCTAGAGAAGTGGTGGCGAGGTAGAACCAGGTGTCATCAGCTTATATTTGGAAACTGGTATCATTGAGGGGTGGAACACAGGTAAGATATAGAAGGGGGTGCAAGAGTCGATCCATGGGGCATCAGCGATAAATTTACAGGAGTAGGAAATTAAGCTGTTGTAAGTGATTCCCTGGCCATAATTAGATGGATACGATGATATCAGACGAGTCCACTCCCATCGAGCTGCATGACAGTGGACAAGTACTAGAGATGGCTGAAAGAACTGTGGATGCTGGAAATCAAAAACAAAAGCAGAAATTGCTGGAAAAGCTCAGCAGGTCTGGTAGCATCTGTTCAGAGAAATCAGAGTTAACTTTTCAGGTTGAGTGACTCTTCCTCAAAACAGTTAACTCAGATTTCTGTCCACAGATGCTGCCAGACCTGCTGAGCTTTTCCAACAATTTCTGTTTTTGTAGTAGAAAGGGTGCTTGGATCAACCATGTTAGAGACTATAGACAGGTCAAGAGAAGATGATAGAACATAGAACATAGAAAAATACAGCGCAGTACAGGCCCTTGGGCCCTCGATGATAGATATCATACCTTCATCAGAGATGTGTTGGATGTCAGTTGGGACTTTGATTAAGAACTGTTTTAGTATTATGACAGGGAAAGAAACTGATTTAAGGGATTCAAATGAATGAGATTTGGAAATCAGACACAATTTTGGGAGGCTATAGCACAAGCAAGAACTCAGAATAAAAAGAGTTTTGACCTAAGGAAGTACTTTACAATGTTCGAAGGATTGAGGATTATTTGATAAAGGAGAGGAATTATGACAGCAGCTTTGAAAGAGTGAGAAACAGAACCTAAGGAGAGAGAGAACCTTTAACAATAGCAGCTCGACTGGGAGCCAGGAAGGGAAGTCAGGAGGTTTCTAATGTTCCTAAAAACTATATGGCCGTCCAACCATTTGAAATGCACTGCACAGAGACAAACAGTCCATAGATAAACACTGATTCCCTTACTTGTGGCACATGGCATTCCTAAAGGGGCCTTATATTTCAAGACTGGACCAATCGCAGTCATTTAATACGAGAATAGGGTTGAGAGAGCCAGGTGTTGTTTGAATGGATAAAAGAGTACATTAGGAAAGGATGCAAAGAAACTGGAGAAAGAATCAAATCCAAAGCAGGAGTGGAGTCAATCTTAGATCGAGGTTGGCCCAATGGACTAATTGGAGTCAAAGGTAGCAGATAGAGAGAGAAGGGTTTAAAAGGATACATGGTAATTGAAAAAATAAGCCACGTTTACTTTTGCATTCCAAGATGATCCTGGAACAGTGAGTCATGTTCATAAGCAGGCTCCATTAGTGCTTTTAGTACACTAATCTTAGGTGAATAGTAAAACCAGTTTATAGCATATCTGTTTAAATCAATTTCGTTTGAATTTAAGAAAATGTAGCTGAGGAACATACAAGGGGGGATGGCTAAGGTGAGAGAGAACAATGGATTGAATGAGAATAAGACTATCAAAAATGGAGGTGAGATCATGATGGATGAAGTCTGTAACTACAGAAATAGGAATCAAGTAGAGGAGCTGAATATTATTTAAATGAAGACTCCAGATTGAACCCATCTCACAAAAAAACAGACAGACATGGTTAAGAGGTAAATCAAAAGGAAAGCAAAAGTGATGTAACTGACCAGTTTACATAAGCGGTTTTCATGATTGGTTGAATCATAGGCACATAAAATTGTACTTCGCTTAGTTTCTGAAGACATCAATCAATGTAAATAGCTTCCAATAGGCTCCAATGACTAATCATTTGATTCTTATAACTGAGATTCTATTCTTCATACTTTAAATAAACTGGTAATAGGAGAATAGTCGGAGAGCAAGCAAACTTCTGTCCTGTATCGTTGGCAGCCACAATCCTCTGACAAAAACATACAGATCAAAATCAGTCCAAACTGTAGTTTCTCTTTGATTTTTCAACATTTTCTTTTTGAGACTAATTGGCACCATGAGTTTCTGAGGCCCCAGTTAACATTCAAATATCTGCCATCTGTTGAGCATAACACCTGTCCAGTGTGGAAATGTCAATACCATTCTTTGGACAAGAAACAAACCTACAATTTACTTTCAGGCCTGGCCTTCTCAACAAATATCAGTTTGTTTGCTTTCTTTTTTTAAAACAAGCTGCTACTCAAAAGTTCATAAGTCACCTTTAGCTATCAGCTACAGTTCCAAACCAAAAATGATAAAATAAAAATAATGACAGTCTTAACACTTATTTGAGATTTTTATGTGTTCCTCTCTCATTTCTAATTCCTAAGTTATCACTGCTTCTTGTCAATCTGCATTACCCTTTAGTAGAACCGTGTTGACTTTTTCTATCATACGATGCATTCCAATAGCATTGCTAAGACTTCTTGTCACAACTCACTTTGGTCGCTTGCTGGAAATCAAGCCCCGCTATCCCCAGAGTCATCATAAAAGTTAAAGCTTTTAAAAGAAATACATAAAATTCCCAAATTACCTGATTTTCAGACCCAGGTTGATAGAAAGCACAACCCAGATTCATTTACTTAACAATAATCACTATCTTTTACAGATTCTAACCATAGGTAAACAATTAAACTAAACTCATCAAATTAAAGCTTATAACTGTCTTCTTGTACATGCACAGAAACTGCCCAACACTAAACAGGGAAAACAAAAATGCATGGGTGGAGGAAAAATTGGAGAATTCCTTAGTCTTTACTCAGTCTCTCCTGGGTTTGTTCTTGCTGATCTGGTGGTTTGACCCCAACTTTCCTGGGGATTTTTTATTTCAAAAACATACTTTATTCATAAAAAAAACTTTGTATATATACATAGTCACAGATGCAGATCAGTTCTATACAGCAGCATATCAAGAAGCAAACACTGCAGTTTGACTTTATCCAAACAAACCAAAGACATCTCTTATGCAGACAAAACTATATTTACATGCATTGAGTTCTGCTAACTGAATGGACCCCCCCCCCGCCCACACACATTCACCTTCAGCAGGTAGACCTGAGACAGTGATCTTTTCCCTTTGCACCTTGGCGGCAGCTGCCCAAGCTTTAGTGCATCCCTTAACATGTAGTCCTGAACCTTGGAATGTGCCAGTCTGCAGATCGAGATCAACTCCTTGTTCTGAAAGACCAACAGGTTTTGGGCAGACCAAAGAGCATCTTTCACTGAGTTGATGGTTCTCCAGGTGCAGTCAATGTTTGTCTTGGTATGCGTCCCGGGGAACAGACTGTAGAGTATAGAGTCCCGCAAGACAGAACTACTTGGGATGAACCTTGATAAAAACCACTGCATCCTTGTCTAGACTTCCTTTACAAAGGCACATTCTGGAAGGAGATGAGTGACAGTCTCAACCTTTCTGCAGCTGCATACAGTGGAACAGACCTAAACTGGGCTTACATGAAGGATCTCACAAGTAGTGCTCTTCCCACCACCAGCCAAGAGATATCTTGGTGCTTGTTGGGAAGTTCTGGTGGTGTTGCCGTTATTGTTGATCGAGAAAGGACCAGCTCCTGTCCCCTTCCCATGGCTCCCATGACACTGTGCTTGAATAGGCACAGGATATTTCTTTTTCTTATCTTACCCTCTCAGTATCGCACACAAAGCAGAACTCGGGTAGACACAATGACTGAAATAGTTCGGAATTCAGCGGAAACGAATGTTGTGCATTGTATGTTCGCTTTTTAAAAATTTAACAGACAGGATGGGTGGCTCTGCGTCCTTATGCATGAAACTGACAGGAGTTTCTTTAGACACCACCACAGGGTTAGAGGTCAGCACCAGGAGGTCAGATTATTGCAGGAGTTTCATCAGGCAGCACTACAGGTCACAACCAGGTGGTCAGAGGTCAGCATTTGCGGGTTACAGGTCAGCACCAAACAGCAACTGGCGTCAAGGGTCAGTACCGGAAAGTCAAGATTTGCAGGGATTTCATCAGGCAACATCTGGAGCTCAGGGATCAACACCAAGAGGATCAGGGGTTAGTACTAGGCTGCATCTGGGGTTTGGAGTATAGTAGTGAGATTCATCAGGCAGCATCAGTGTCTCAAGGATTGGCAGAAGCTGGGGGTCGGTCAACGGTCAGTGCCAGTTTGCAAGTGCATACAAATGCATTTATGTTCCCTCCATGGCTGAAAACACCCAAAATGTGTTGTGAAACTTGAATGGATTCAGAAAAGGGTCTTTTCCCTAGGAAAGGGGAGTCCAAAACTAGACTAGTTTAAGGCATAGTTTTAAGGTGAGAGGGGAAGATTTAAAATGCACCTAAGGAGCAAATGGTCCATGTGGAAGATGGTGTATGTATGGAATGAGCTGTGAGAGGAAGAGATGGAAGCTGGTACAATTGCAACATTTAAAAGACATCTGGATGGGCATATGAATAGGAAGGGTACAGAGGGATATGGGCCAAATGCTGACAAATAGATGGCTCAGTGATTAGCATTGCTGCCTCACAGCACCATGGACCTGGGTTCGATTCCAGCCTCGGGCAACTGTCCGTGTGGAGTTTGCACATTCTCCCCGTGTCTGTGTGGGTTTCCTCCAGATGCTCAAGTTTCCTCCCATGGTCCAAAGATGTGCAGGTTAGATGAATTGGTCATGCTAAATTATCCATAGTGTTCAAAGCTGTATAGGTTAGCTGCATTAGTCAGGGGAAGTGCAGGATAATGGGTCTGGGTAGGATACTGTTTGCAGGGGCAGTGTGAATATTTGGGTCAAAGGGCCTGTTTCTACACTGTAGAATTCTAATTCTAATGAGGCATTCTGCAAAATGACGTTGACAGTCTGCTCGAGGGACCACACGACAGGATCCACCCTCTTCTTTTCCCTCAGGGTCTCAAGGATGCTACGTGCTGACTATTTCTTGATGGACCTGTGGTCAAAGATGGCTTTCTTAGCAAGTTTACCAAGAATGACAGGTGAAGCAGAACAGTTTAACTATTTGAAATGTTCCACAGCAACAAGGCCAGTCCAATCCTTCACAACACCAGGGACAGGTAGAACCTCAGTACATGGTAGACACTTGGTGTTTGCTTCCTGAGAGTCTTCGCACAGCTTGTTGCAGCTGAACACAAAGGCGGCAATCAGGACAAGAACAACATGGGGTACATTCTTCCTCCCCTTATCCAGAGTTTTGTACTTGGAGACACAGTCCATCTTTGATCTCAGATGACTGCGACAGCGCTGTTTTGGGGAATGGCCCAGAAGTGCGCCAAGTACAACAACAGAGAATGCTTTATACCTGATTATCAGGTTTCTACCCACAATGGAGGGGTTTCTGCTCCACCTTGGCGATGTGCACCTTTCAAGATTTTGTGCACACCCCACCTCCCCTGAACTATATTCCCAGCACCTTCTGGTAGTCTGTCCTGATGGTTAAGGGGATCAAAGATCCGTCAGCACAGTTCCCAAAGAACATGACCTCGCTCTTGCCTCAATTTACCTTTGAACTGGTCACAGATGCTCATGAGTTTGTGCACTGACAGCAGATCTGAGCAGAAAATGGCAATGTTGTCCATGCACTGGGAGGCTTTGACCAGCAAGCCTTCACTGCCTGGAATAGTCACCCCTCTCAGGCTTGGATCCTTCCTGATGGACTCAGCAAAAGGCTTCATACACCACACAAAAAAGGCAGGAGTGAGTGGGTAGTCCTGCCTGACTCCAGATCTGATCAGGAAGCTTTCTGATTCCCACCCATTGACTGAAGCTGCATTAACGATGTTGGTGTGGAGCAACTAGATCCAATTGCAGATTCCTTCCCCAAAGCCCATTTTGGAGAGTGTTGGGTGCTGGCAGGTGGGACTAGATTGGGTTGGGATATCTGGTCGGCATGGACGGGTTGGACCGAAGGGTCTGTTTCCATTCTGTACATCTCTTTGACTCTATGTACAGGTGTCATATCCTCCTGGTCCAAGCTGATGAGGCAGGTGTCCACCTCTCTGTCCTATACATCAGTGATCATATCCCTGAGGAGCACAGGGCTCTCAAAGATTATCCTGCTCAGTAAAGCACTAGTTTGGTCGGGGTGAATCACCGATCCCAGAGCAGACCTAATCTGGTTAGCTATGACCCTTAGAGAGGCTTTTGTAGTCTGCATTCAGCAGTGAAATTGGTTGCCAATTTCTAATTTCCTCCTTCTCCTCTTTCTGCTTGTAGCTGAGGGTGATGATATCTTTCGGCATGGATTCACATTTATTACCTGACAGAAGGATGCTGTTGTACACTATCAGCAGGTCATGGCCAATCAAGTCTCAAAGAGCCAAATACAACTCGGCCAGTAAGCTGTTGCTTCTGGAAGTTTTATTGTTTTCTAAGGACTCAAGAGCCTTGGTCAGCTCACCTAGAGATAACGGCTGGTCCCACCTCTCCCATGTGCTGTCATCTGAGATCTCCGTGATGAAGGATAGGAAAAACTGGGAAATAGCACTGCCTGTGGGCTTTGTGTCATGCAGACTGGCATAAAATGATTTGCTGATCCTCTGTCAGATTGAAATGAATTACCGAGCCATGTACTTCCTTTAGGCTGCCGAGCACAGAGCTTTGTTTGTGCATCTTCTGGATAAAGAAACATGAGCATGTCTCATCCACGGTGTGGATCATGGACTAGAAGATTATCTTGAGGCAAGACTGAGGCTTGCTGGTTCTTTACCTCCTGGTGATCCTCCATGAGATTACCCCCATCATCTGCAGCAGGAGTAGGTTCTGCATGCTTTTCTGGAGTTTGGATAGTTTTCCCCGCCTCTTTCTCACCTTCTGAATACCTTTGAGGATAAAGAACCCTTTGATGTTCCCCTTGACTGTTTCCCACCAGTCTGCTAGAGACTCAAACAGGGGCTTCATGGTTCTCAAACCCATGAAATCCCTTTTGAGCTTCTCATTGTTTTTGAGGGTCAATGCTTTCACATTGCCGGCCTGCTGGTCATCCTATAGTTGACAGTTGTCCAGCAGGAGGCAGTGGTCAGAGAAGAACATTGGCTTGATGTTGGTGAATCTGACTGAGAACATGAAGGATACAAACAGGAAATCTACGCTGTGTTCCAACTGCAGGTGCGCTGAAGAGATCATGCAGCTTGAAGACTTTAACTGTTCCCATTAGAAATCTAGATGTGGAGGCCAGGTTTGCTTCCAGCCCCTCCAGATCGTCCATGTGCATCGATGATGCAATTGAAGTCTCTGGCCAAAATGACCTCCTGGACGCCACCAGCAGCACTGGGAACTGCTGCAGGTTGGCCAGCTGCTCACTCTTTACCACCAGGGTGTACACATTAATTAGTCTAAGGGATGTGTTTCTGTACATAATGTCTGCTACGAGAAGGCACCCACCCACCACCTTCTTAACTCCAGATATGGTGAAGTTGCTTCCTCGCAGCAGAATATCCAGGTCGGAGGAACAGCTATTGTTTCCCCCTGACCAAAAGGCCTGTGAGTTCATAAGCTCGAACATTTCCTGTAGCTGCTGTGATGTGGTATCCCGCAGTCCTGCAGAAACAGGAGATCTGTTTTGACATGGCCAGGTAAACCAACATGCAAGCACATCACGCAATAGATATAACGCTATGCATGTTAATACTGACGATTTTAAAACTCATTTTAAGAGTTCATTCACCCACAGTCTTGTCACTGAGTGCCTTTTGCATCCCTTTGGTGTGGGTGAACTGTTGGACACTCTCTTGAGGTAGCTGTCCTGTTCCTCCTTGAGGTGGGGGTTGCTCTGCTCCAGTGTCATCTGGTGAGAATAAAGCCAGGAACATCCAGTGGGCTGTAATTGCACAGCTCTTGATTCGGAGCATTGTTACTCCCGGTTGCCCAGAGCTGCGGTGCGGTGGGTACCCTGTGGTTCTCAGTGGCTGGAGGTTGCCCTTCATAGGGCCTCTCGGGTCATCTGACATTTCCCGGTCAGGGTGGATGCCCTTCTCCTTCTCCCTCATGCTGCTCTACCTCTTTTTTTTGTTGATGACTATCCTGCTTCATGTCTTTGTCGTCAAAGGCGTTGATGGTGTATCGTTCATGTAGCTGTTTCTTTCCATTTTGCTGTGGGGCTTTGGGGGCCTGATGTGTTTTTTTTCGAGTTGTTTCTGACTGTCATCCATTTCCCCGCCTCCCCTTCATTTCCTCCTCCTTCATTGACTCCGTCTGTTTAGGTGCGTGTTGGGTCAGTTGTTGTGCCACTGCAATGGCTTTCCTTTCGTCCTGTATGGCCTGTTCCTCTTTCTGGGTGCCCCTTGTGTCAGGTTTCTTGCTGTGGGGTGGCACCTTCCTGTCCTTTGGGGGTCCATCTAAGCAAATGTGGTGCCGCCTCTCCCCTCTTCCCCAGTCTTGGGTAGACCTTATATGGGTGGCCTGCTTCCCCATATAGACTGCAGCTCTTGGAATCCTTGCAGTCTTTAGTCAGGTGTCCCTCCCATTTGCAGTTCTGCACAGGTCACTTTGCAGTGAGCCGCCATGTGTTTTTACCTCATGCAGTTTTAGCACACTCTGGGCTGTGTTGCATATGTCCAGTAGCCTCAGCTACCTCCGATCATAAAGCTGGCGAGTGGGTTGAGGATGTTCCATTAGTCACCTTGGCCTTCCACTTGCTGGTTCAGACTCTGAAGGGGTCCACTATGTCAGTGCTGTCGCCTTCAAGCTGTAAGTACCTTCATAGGAAGGTCAGAATGTCTGCTGCCAGGAGGTGGGGGTTGTACATAAGGATTGTAACAGCCTGGTTCCTCAATGCAGGGAGAATGAACAATGGTGCTGCAGATGGAGAGGGGACCCTCATCTCCTTTGTCCTTCATGAGCCACTCACATTGCTTCACGCTTCCGAAGGTCATGTTGAAGTATCTCCTGCTGGGGAAATGCTGCAGGCACAAAATATCTGCTGCTTGGAAACTACAGCAATCCAGGAGGAGTCTCTTCACAAAGAAGGTCCAGTTGACTGGTAATCTATCCTCCATCTTCTTCACAGTCACCCTGACTCTATTGTGGACACTAGCAGAGGCCATAGCTCTGGTTGGCTGGTCAGTCATTGAATTGGCGCTTGGCCAAAACCAGCATTAAGATCGCTCTCCATCGCGGGTAAAAACCTGGTCATCAGGTGTGAGGCACTGTCAGTGCTGTTATATGTGGCACAGGTCTGGCCTATTCCCAGAACCTGTGCCATCGCAGTCACCCGAGCCAGCTTCCATTTTATATGGAGATCAAAGATGGACCAGGTCCGAAGGGATTCGATGTATAATGATCTGGGCAATGGGGATAAAAGACACCCAATGTCACCCTCACCCTGATGGCCACCTTTGTGTGTGGCTGCATCAAGTTGTGCGTGGATCCCCGGTACGCAAACACCAAGTGTCACTACGTACTGAGGCTCTACCTGACCCCGGTGTTGCGAAGGATGGGCTTGGCCTCGCTGCCGCAGAACGCTCCAAGTAGTTAAACCGTTCCGTATCCCCTGTCCTTCGTGGAGAAATTTATGAAGAAAAACACCTTTGATCACAAGTCCATCAGGAAGTGTTCAGCATGTAGTGTCCTTGAGACCCTTCGGGAAAAGGAGAGGGCGGATCCTGTTGAACGGTTCCCTGAGCAGACTGTCAAAGTCATTTGGTAGAATGCCTCATCGCCAGAACTTTCCAACAAGCACCAAGACATGGCTTGGCTGGTGGTGAGAAGGGCTCTGCCTGTGAGATCCTTTATGCATGCCTGGACCCTCTGCCACACCACACGCTGCCCTCAAAGCGGCTGTGGAGGGGACGAGACTGTCACACATCTCCTTCTGGAATGTACCTACACAAAAGAAGAATGCAGTGGTGTTTGTCCCGAGCAGCTCCGTGACGCGGGACTCCGTGCTCTACAGTCTGTTCCCCGGGACGCACAACGAGACGAACATCAACTGTGCCTGGAGGATCATCAACTCGGTCAAAGACGCTCTTTGGTCTGTCCGAAACCTGTTGATCTTCCAGCTGAAGGAGCTGACCCCGATTGAATGTTGCGGACTGGCACATTACAAGGTCCAGGACTATGTGTTGAGGGAAGCGCTGAAGCTTGGGCAGCTGCCGCCAAGGCGCGGTAGGGAAAGACCACCATGTAACATCTGCCTGCCAAAGAAGAACAGGGCGCCCACGCAGTAAGTGGGCTCCACTGAAGCCTCAGCTAAATATGTGGATGGTAAACGTACAAACCTGTATATACGAATGATTAATTCCGATTATTTCTGTATCACAGAAATGTAAGGTGTGCCTATGAATGGCACCACCAGTTGTACAGATCATCAAAATATTTTATGAATAAAGTATATTTTTGAAATTAAAAAAAACAGCATTAAGATCCACCAAATTCAACTCAGCTCAACTGATAATCTTCCAGATTTTCCTTACAATCTAGCAATGATTTCAAGATCTTCCAGTGATGAAGGTTCTCAGCTCAGACCCTGGATCAGCAGGTGTCTCCCCTGCCAGCTAAATATTATGCTCGAAGATATGTCAGATTTTAATCCATTAGGTTTCCCCAATACTTCTTTTCTGCCAGTGTTAACTTCCTTAATCTTGTCACTATTTTTATGCCCAGGTTATTATCTACTTCCGGCCTGAAACTAGCATAGTGGCTGAAATTACACTTTCACAGAAAGAATAGAAAAGCAACACTTCTTTTTAAATAGAGAGAGATTGCAGAACTTTGAGGTACAGAGGGATCTGAACTTTGAGGTATGTGAATCACAAAAAAAATATGCAAATAGAGCAAGTTATTGGAAAGGTTGGTGGGAATGTTCTTTTGTTGTGGCGGAAATAAAATATTCCAGCAAAGATGTTTTGCTGCAGGTGTTGTACAGGGCATTGGTGAGACCACATCTGGAATACATGTACAGTTTTAGACTCCTTTTTTAAGAAAGAACATAAATGCATTCAAAGTGATTCAGAGAAGATTCACTCAACTGATGCCTGTGAATGTATTTGGCACAGTTCAAGTCCGCACTGACAAAATATTTATTTATTCATTTGAGACTGTAACTAACTCAGCTAACTCGAGACAGTCTAGTGATGTAAGTCAGGAAATATTGAATAACAAAGATATTGCTTAACAAAACTACGCAATAATCTTTCTGGCTCAACACAGTTCTTGCTTCCCGAACTAGTTGAGAGCGCATGACATATGGAATTCTTTCTTTCTCCAATACTTGTATGGTCATCTGACTCCTGACTGTAGAATAATCTCCTGTCTTCATTTTCAAATTCAGTGCTGACTTTGGCCACTGAAAACTGGCGTTGCTTAAATTTTTCCAAACCATAACCCATGTATATGATCATTAATATTTGCAAATTCTGATTCATCTGAGTTGTGCTTGATTTGTTTCTATTTATTTTCTTCAGGGTGATGGTCGTCTATATGTCACTTTCCGTTATCATTCGCTCAACTGGGTTGTTAACTCCTCAATCCTTTCTGGGGTTGCCCCCTTCATTATAACTTTCCTCTGTCATCATTACACTTGATGACTTTCCACTCACATAATGGGGCACAGTCCGTTTGTTTGTTTTTACTCAGGCACTTCTTAAACATTTAAGTGATTTTATTGTTGGTTTGTAAAATAATAATGACCAAGCCTTAAATTTACTAACAATTTAAATAATGCATACCAATTAATGTGTACTGTTTGATGGGCAAATTTGTCAGAACACTTGTTCAGATATTGATTTATTTTTTTGCATTATCCAAACGAGAGAATACACTCTTATGTTTTTTATATGTATTAATAAGCTTAGGCACACAAGGATGCAATTTATTTGTTATTCTGTGGTTGTACTTAAAACAATATTGTATCCCTTAATGGATCTGACTAAACCCTATGTGGACAATCAAAGTAAAGTTTATTGAGCTGCTGAATTATTGATGTTGACAGGGTTATTAATTTAGGATCAGCATGGTAAACAATTAGACTATTCTAGCATTTGATGAATTTATCACAGCAGTGATGTATCACTTACTTAAAAATCATGAGTAATTAAGTTGCTTAAAATGTATCATGCTGGAAGACATGCTGAGGGAAGCATTTCAATGATTGATTTCATTGCATAGCTCTTAGTTAAACTGCATCTGTGGTTAATAACGACTGTGGTTAATAGCACGTCTATTTCTTGATATCCAGTCTGAGGTAAGTTAGGAGTATGAAAGTAACACAGAAAATACTGAAGAAACACAACATATTTGACAGCATATGTGGAGAGAGAAGTAGAAGTAACATTTTCAATCCGGTATGACTCTTCAGAACTGAAAGATTTACTTCAGTGTCAGACCATTTCAAAGGTTCAATAAGTGCAATTAGAAACCAGCAATTTTTCAAATATGTTTCTTTCAAGGTTCTTTCAGTTCTGAAGAAGTCACACCGGACTCAAAATATTAACTGTTCTTTTCTACATGATGTTGCCAGAACTGCTGAATGTTTCCAACAAAATTCTCTATTTTTGTTTCAATTTATAGTATCTACAGTATTTTGATTTAAATTAGAGAGTACACTGTTTTGTCAGTAACTAGTTCATGTTTTAGAATATAACTTAGAGATGAAGAAATAAAGTGTTAAGTGTAAGATAACTAGAAACCCTTGGTTATGAAACTGGCATGCACCTAATACATATGTAAAACACATGTTGATTTCATTTAAAACATAACTTGAGTTTACCTTACAATGTTTGAGGTGAAAATTATAAATAATTAATTAAAAACCGAAAAAATTGCAGATGCTAGAAATTAGAAACAAAAACAGAAATTGCTAGAAAAGCTCAGCAGGTCTGGAAGCATTTGTGGCAAGAAATCAGTGTTAATGTTCTGAGTCCAGTGACTTTTTCTCAGAACTGAATTACAGTTCAAGCAAAGAATATTTTATTTCTGGACTCATAATGGACCCAGGTGTATCCTTGTCTCAAAAGAAAGCTTTATTTGTGTACATCCCAGATGAAAAGAATCTATAAACTGTAGTTTAACAAGGGAGTCCCTTAATAGGAAGAATAAGTCTGGAAAGAGGCAAATTATACCCATTAGAAATATAAATGACTCATATGGTTAAATGAATCAAAGAGTTGTACTGGATTTTTAAAAAAGTATACATTTCTTTGTAGGAATATGCTTTTCGCATGTTTAGATGATTTGTTTAGATTTTCCATGTGTGTTTTTGCTCACAAAAGCAGCAGCCAGCAGAGTCTCACAGAGAGAATGCATCTGCTTGAAACTGGGAATCAGATGTTGGATCAGTTACTAGAAACATTAAAGGCATAGAGGACCATTAGGCACCAACATTTTTCTTTGTATGAATAGCTAAGCAGGAAGTGAAGTTAATTCTTGAACTGAATGGCCTAAAGTCAAGAAGTATTTGAAGAAAAATAGCAAATCACTTAGCCAAACCAAGAGCCATGGCATACCTTTGTTTTTACCCCAGCAACAGTGAATGAACATTATTATGATCTTAGCTGATGGTAATATTGGACAAATCAGATTTCAAAGTGAAACCAGCTTGGTAGACCATAAGTCTTATTTTTGCAATTTCGTTACCAAGGTGGAAGTATTTTTCCAGTCTTCATTCTTTAATTTCTTACTTCACTGCCAATTTTGCAAGCATCTCCTTTTCGTGTATTTCTGACCAGATGATTCTCTTCATTATTGTCTTTCCCTGAAACATACAGATTATAGTCAAATCACTGGCTTCTCTCACTGAACTCTACGAAGAATACTCTACTTTTAGGGTGCTAAACAACATACCTGCTGATGTGGATCTTTTCTTCTGAATTGGACCCATTTGTGGTCTATCTCCACCTGTCTCTCTCTGCTTCATTAAAAAAAAGACCTCTGCTAAAAAAAAGGTTCTGACCCTAAAATAATTAATCTTCACAAAATTGAATATCAAAACCCAATTACTTCTAGAATATAACTCTAATAATATATTACAAACCTTAGACAAAACATTCAAAATTCTTGCAACATTTAACAAAACTCTGATTGAGTGGGGGGCATAACAAGTAAAGTTGGATTTATAGCATAAATCTTTTAAAATTATAGTGTTTGATTAATGGTTTTTGCTTTATATAATTTCTTTGCACGTATAATAAAATTTGTTTTTATTTAAAATTGTGAAATCTTGTAGCATACTAACATCAATTAATTACTGATTAACAGTGCCTAACAAGATCAAAACAATTATGTAAGGAAACAAATATGTATATGGCATAGTTTTAAATATATTACTTAAAATAGAACATAGAACAGTACAGCACAGGAACGGGCCCTTCGGCCCATGATACTCTGCCCACCATGACACCAAATTAAACTAATGCCTTCTGCCTGCCCTTGGTCCATATCCTTCCATTCCTTGCATATTCATGTACTTACCTAAAAGTCCCTAAAATGCCCAGATCTGCCTCCACCACCATCCCAGCAGCACATTCCAGACTCCCACCACTTTCTTTTTTAAAACATCAACAGCAGTAAGGCCTGTAGCCTTACATCTCCTTTGAACGTTTCCCCTCTCGTTCATGGTTAAATGCATGTCCCCAGTATTGGACATTTGTCCCCAGTTTGGACATGTCAACTCTGAGAAAACGATTCTGACCTATCAGTGCATTTCATAAATTTACAGACTTCCATCAAGTTTCTTCTAACCTCTGCCACTCCAGAGAAAACAATCCAAATTTTTTCTAGCCTCTCTTGATATTTCATGCCCTCTAATCCAGGCAGCATCCTGGTAAGCCCCTTCTGCATTCTCTCTCAAGCCTCCATATCCTATCGAGCTTGGAGAAGATTTGTAGCTCAGGTTGAGGTTCTGGATGTAAGTTTGCTCGCTGAGCTAGAAGGTTCGTTTTCAGATGTTTCATCACCATACTTGGTAACATCATCAGTGAGCCTCCGGTGAAGCACTGGTAGTTATGACCTGCTCTCTATTTATGTGTTTATGTTTCCTTGGGTTGGTGATGGCATTTCTGTGGTGATGTCATTTCCTGTTCTTATTCTCAGAGGGTGGTAAATGGGGTCCAAGTTGATGTGTTTGTTGATAGAGATCCAGTTGGAATGCCATGCTTCTAGAAATTCTTGTGCATGTCTGACTGTCCCCCTGAAGAATTTCATGCAACTGCTCAGAGACATCCTTGACCCTGGCACCAGGGAGACAACATACCATACTGGAGTCTCGAATGTGCCACAAAAATAATGTCTGTACCCATAACGAGCACGTCTCCGACCACCATCACTCACTTTGCCCGACACTGCTCAACAATAGAGCCAGTTGTGGTGCTGCAGGCCTTCCTGCTGTTGCTATACTCCCATGAGAGGCTATCCCCCTAATAGTACCTAAAACGGTATACCTGTCAGAGAAAGGAATTGCCACAGAAGACTCCTGCAGTATCTGCCTGTGATCCTATGGTATGACCACCTCCCCGTAACTATTGTGTACCACTCTCTTTGCTCCCTCTGTGTCCCTCAGTGTATCTAACTGCTGCTCCAACTAAATGATGCAGACCGTGAGGAGCTGCAGCTGGCCACATTTCCTGCAGATATAGTAATCGGGAACACGAGACTGCTCCCTGATCTCCCACATCTGGCAGGAGGAGCACACCACTGCCCTAACTGCCATCTCTGCCCCTTTGCACTAAAAATGATAAAAGAATCTTACCTTGCCTTTACCTTGCTTGCCTTACTCACTGAAGCCCATTATTTACCTCAGCCAGCAGTTACACCAACCAGCACTTTCACCTTTCAGCCTTGTAACGTAAATAACCCTAATGCAGCAGCCCCTGTCAAACTATTTTGTTGGTAATTTCCATTTAACTGGTTACTTATATTGCAATGCAATCTTTACAAAAGACCAAGTACCTCCACGCTACAACAAACTTTCTAACAGCCTCTTTGAATACTTTTGTCCTTGTTTTTGTTTTGAGGAGGTAAGGATGGAAACACTGCAGTAATGTAATGTTTAGGAATTACTATTCCTTGACACCGGGTTCTTCCTCAATTTGGTGTTCAGTCATGGTGACTAAGCTGACTTCTCCCAGATTCCTGAAGAAGGGCTTATGCCCGAAATGTCGATTCTCCTGTTCCTTTGATGCTGCCTGACCTGCTGCGCTTTTCCAGCAACACATTTTCAGTTCTCCCAGAATGCACTGCTTTGCCTATTTATTAATTGTACTTTCTTGGAGTCTCTTTATTTATTCTGACAATTACACAAGTTACTTGATGCTACTGAAATATATGGTTCATTAAAACTGTTAATTCACCCATTTATTTAAAAATAAATCACATGAAAATGATCTATGCTGTTGTTTCTGGATAGAAGAAACTGTTTTGATGTAGAACCATAAGAAAGCAAAGAATGAAATGCTTTTCAGCAGTCTCAATTCATATCAGGAAACAGAGCTAAATTAGGTGTCTATGAAAAAGTGAAAGATTCAGTATGTGAAATTATACCTGCATTTCCCTTTCACAGTTGTTAAATTAGCTAAGGAAGTGAGTTTTGAGAAGATTTGTAGCTCAGGTTGAGGTTCTGGATGTAGGTTTGCTCGCTGACCTGGAAGGTTCATTTCCAGGTGTTTCGTCACCCTACTAGGTAACATCTTCAGTGGGCCTCAGGCGAAGCACTGCTGAAAATTCCTACTTTCTATTTATATGTTTGGGTTTCTTTGGGTTGGTGATGTCATTTCCTGTGGTGATGTCATTTCCTGTTCTTTTTCTCAGGGGGTGGTAGATGGGGTCTAACTCGTTGTGTTTGTTGATAGAGTTCCGGTTGGAATGCCATGCTTCGAGGAATTCTTGTGCGTGTCTCTGTTTGGCTTGTCATAGGATGGATGTGTTGTTCTAGTCGAAGTGGTGTCCTTCCTCATCCGTATGTAAGGATACAAGTGAGAGAGGGTCATGCCAAACAGAGACATGCACGAGAATTCCTAGAAGCATGGCATTCCAACCGGAACTCTATCAACAAACACATCAAGTTTGACCCCATCTATCACCCCCTAAGAAAAAGAACAGGAAGTGACTTCACCACAGGAAATAACATCACCACAGGACATGACATCACCAACCCAAAGAAACCGGAACATATAAATAGAAAGCAGAAATTTTCAGCACTGCTTCGCCTGAGGCCCACTAGTAGAGTGATGAAACATCTGGAAATGAACCTTCCAGCTCAGCGAGCAAACCTACATCCAGTATCAAAGGAAGTTTTTTGGATGAAATAACAGATCTGCTAAAATAAAAATGAGGCATTATTCAAATAAAAACATTCAATGTTAATATTGCCAGTAGTAATTTCCTCACATTTAGGTTTTTAATTTTCAATTTTACTGCTGTGAACAAAATAACCATTAATACCAAATTTCACTGTTCAGCGCCATTCAATTTGTTCTCTTGAATAGATTTAAATTTTATAAATCTGACATTTTAAGAAACAAAGTGTAATTAGTGTAAGAATATCAGAAAAAGCAAGATTTGCATTTATATTGTGCTTTTCACCATTATCAAATATTTGTATGCAATTAAGTTCTCTTTAAACTGATGTGGTGTAGGAAATGCGACAGTCAATTTGTGTACATGAATCACCTACATATAGCAGATATTGAATAAAGAATAAATATTGGGCAGGATACCTGGTATAACTCCCCAACTGTTCTTTGGAAGAGTGCCTTGAGATTTTTTTAATGTCCATGTGAGAGCACTAAAAGGATTTCAGGTTAACATCACAGCTGAACAACAGCACTTCTGAAAATGCAGCACTCACTCAGAATTGAAATGAGTTGAAATTGAAATTAAAATCAAATATAGGAAAAGGAATTGGAACTGGAATAAAAACAGAGAGCACTGGATAAATTCAGTCAGCCTGGTAGCATTTGTAGAGAGAAAAACAAAGTTAACACTTAAAGTCCAAATTGAGTCTTCTTCAGAACTGAAGGAAGCTAAAATGCAATAATTTTTATGCTTTTGAAAAATAAAGGCAGGAACAAAAGCGAAGGTTAGTAAAGTTTAGAGGGTGAGGGAAATTAGGGACTGAATTTTCTGAGGAATATTCAGTCTCATGCAGATTGCTCTATTTTATGAAAGGAGCAGTGTCTGCAATTCTGACAGGAGAGTTTGATCAGGACACTTTCAGCAATGTGTAGCTATACTTCCAGTCCTTTTCAGCAGAAAGGCAGGCTTGAGGTCTGGGACAATGAGGTAAAGAAGCAAGTGTTACATAACTTTGAACTTGGAATTTCCAAGCTGACAGTACTGTCCAACTGCATGAACTACTACAGCTGATACCATCAGGATAATTAATTTGTTCTAATACTGTTACCAAATGAATACATAAAATTAAATTCTACATTTTTCCCTCAAGAGTACATATTTTCTTTTTTATAACTTTACACGAAAGTAAAAATTCCTAGATTCAGGAGCACACTTAGGGTAATCCACTTTCGTGTAGTTAAAAATTTGAGTAGATCAAAAAATCTTTTAAACATCTTACTCCAGAAATCCCCTGACATAAATTCCTTTGAGTTTCAGAGCAATTGAAGAATTGCTTATCCTCCGAAGGCAATACAGAGATTGTATGATATTACATTACCTTTCTAAGTTCAATTATTTGCACCTTCCTATCTACCCATGCACCTGAAGGCTTGGTTCAAGGAGCTGCCCTCTGAAGTCACGCAGGATGGAGACTTCAATGGTATGCATGCTGGTAAGGGATGAGGCCAAGTAGTGAACATTACAAGCTAAGAACATACCAACTACATCATTGAGCAGTTTTGCAGGGCAAACATCAAAGAGCGACATTATTTGCATCCAGAAACTGCCTTCACAGATCTCCTGAAACTGATAGCATGATGGCAAAGATCAATCTCGCTGTTCTTCTGATTATCTTCAGCTGAGGACAACAGCACAGGATACATGAGTAGAAGCAGCAACCTCAGGCTGTGGTCCAGACTGCAAAGGCACAACAGGAACAAGGGAAACAAGACAATGTGAATGATAAGCATTGGCCAGAAGCCACATTTAGAGCCATTCTAGCAGCTATCTGCAAATGACAAGTGTCACAAGGTATCCTGGAATGTTGTTTCCCACATCTGCCAGCTGGTAGATGAGGAGCTGCAGCCACAAGAACTGGGAAGCAATCCCATACCATTCACCTAAATGTAACAGCAGCCATCAAATTTTATGCAGTGGATAGTTTGAGGGAGCCTCTGCAGAATTTCACTGTCAGTTACTCATAGATATATATACAGGAAATGACAGATATTTTCCTTGCTAAAACACACAAAATTGTGCCCTTCTTCTTGGATGCAGGGAGTCAGGCAGTCAAAGCTTTACTGCCAAAAACAGGTGGAAGGTACAATCAATTGCACACACATTGCTATCAGAGCAGCAAAAAAAAAGTTGTGCATGTCAATATTCCATTCCATTATGTGCAGATCAGCTGTGACCACACCAACAAAATATTCCAGGTGTGTCCCTTATATTTAGGGAGGTGTCTTGATTCTTACATTCTGGAGCATGCACAATGACTGAAATACAATGCTTCTTGTCACATACAGGGCTGGCTACTGGGAGATAGCAGCAATACCTCAAGACCTGCTTGATGACAGTCATTAGGAATCCTCAGACTAAAACTGAATAGACATACCAGACTATACATGAAGGCCAACAAGGAGCATTTTTGAGCAGGCCACAGAAATAAGGAAGCAAACTGGTCCATTGCGACTTCATAACAAAATAATTTCAGAGTATTCAGCTATCTGTACATGTATACGGCTATGATATGCCTTTTGGAAACCAGCTGTCTTGGGGTCCATGACTTGTTCTGAAAATGTGTTGCTGGAAAAGCGCAGCAGGTCAGGCAGCATCCAAGGAACAGGAGAATCGACGTTTCGGGCATAAGCCCTTCTTCAGGAATGAGAAAAGTGTGTCCATGACTTGTGGTTTGGGACAGAGATCACTTGATTGAGAACCATTTCACTTTTCATGATTGAAACTGAATTATATTATTTGAAACAATATGCTGTTACTTATGATCACATAGAGTCACAGAGTCATAGAGATGTACAGCATGGAAACAGACCCTTCGGTCCAACTCGTCCATGCCGACCAGATATCCCAACCCAATCTAGTCCAACCTGCCAGCACCTGGCCCATATCCCTCCAAACCCTTCCTACCCACATTACTTCCTCTGGCAGCTCATTCCATACACATACCACCCTCTGCATGACAAAATGGCCCCTTAGGTCTCTTTTATATCTTTCCCCTCTCACCATAAACTTATGTCCTCTAGTTCTGGACCCCCCGACCCCAGGGAAAAGACTTTGTCTATTTACCCTATCCATGCCCCTCATAATTTTGTAAACCTCTATAAGGTCACCCCCAGCCTCCGACGCTCCAGGGAAAACAGCCCCAGCCTGTTCAGCCTCTCCCTATAGCTCAAATCCTCCAACCCTGGCAACATCCTTGTAAATCTTTTCTGAACCCTTTCAAGTTTCACAAACATCTTTCCGATAGGAAGGAGACCAGAATTGCATGCAATATTCCAACAGTGGCCTAACCAATGTCCAGTACAGCTGCACATGACCTCCCAACTCCTGTACTCAATACTCTGACCAATAAAGGAAAGCATACCAAACGCCGCTTTAACCATCCTATCTACCTGCGACTCCACTTTCAAGGAGCTATGAACCTGCATTCCAAGGTCTCTTTGCTCAGCAACACTCCCTAGGACCTTACCAGTAAGTGTATAAGTCCTGCTAAGACTTGCTTTCCCAAAATGCAGCACCTTGCATTTATGTAAATTAAACTCCATCTGCCATTTCACATGTAAGTGATTTTTAGAAGCATCAAACTGTTAAGACCAACCTAACCTTTTCTCTAATTGAATGCAGCTATTGTTGTTTTACAATGTATATTAATGCAACTAACAGCTCCAGGAGGGAAGCATGATAATGGGCCTTGGTTCAAGCAATGAAGAGGGTGGTTAGGGTACATATAGCCTTAAGTATGTTCCCCAGTTGTCCTACATCATAGATAAGGATTCTCGAGGGGGTAGTTATCACAACATAGTGGAGTTTCAAATTCAGTTTGAGGGAGAGCAATTTAAGTTTCAAGCCAGTGTCCTCAACTTAAAGAGCAATTACAGAGGTATGAAGAAACAGTTTTCTAAGGCAGGCTGAGAAAATAGATTAAGGGGAAAGTTGCTAATTATGAAAAAATCTCACAGACAATCAAAAATTGGAAAAAATGATTTGAACTTTATTGTATGTAAGACTCTTCAAGTAAGCAAGGTAAGCCTCATAACCCAACTTGGCTTTTACCTGATTAATGGTAGAATCTGGCCAGGATTTCAGCTAACCAGGCTTTGTCTCTGGACGTGTACAGGATTCGATCCTTATGCAAAGTTGTTCTCTGGAATTCTGCTAAAGGGGGCTTCTGGTATTCAATCCTTATACAAATTTTCATCCTTCATCTCTGGGGTGATATATTGATGATTTCTTAAGAGTCATCTGAGTTACTGCAAGACTGCAGCTGGCCTTCCTATCAAAAATAGTTTCTTTGTTTCTTGTTACATCTGTATTGACTACTATTCAAAGTGGAGGTCTGCAGATGCTGAAGATCCACATCTGAGGAGCAGGAAAATCGACATTTCGGGCCAGAGCCCTTCCTGCTCCGAGGATGTTGCCTGATCTGCTGTGCTTTTCTAGCAACACACTCTCAACCCATATCTGTTCAAAGACACAGCTTTCCTGTGATTAACTCTTGAAATCCTTCTGCAGGGCAATCCTTCTCCTTTGTGGCCATAAAGCATCCAATTTATCAGATAGATGTCAAAACAGTTTTGTTTATGTAATCTTGTCAAGACATGGCTAATTTCTTGAGTCTCTGTGCTAATTTGTCTTTGTTCCTTAACTATTTATTCCAGAGTTATTGCTGTGTTTAATTGTTTATCTTTCATTTATTCATTCAATCCATGAACAGTTATTAAAGTTCTGAGGTCTATAATATCATAATAAATAACAAGTGATTTATTCCTGTCAAAAAGAAGGACTCCGTATTAAGGATGAACTACCCAAGTATAACAAAAGTGCTCAAAGAGAGTCTCCAATAAAATAAACAAAGCAGGAAAATGCTAGTGGTGGACCTGAGGCTTTGGGTTTTTTTTAGTGGATAACTCAAAAGCCAATAAAGCGGGAGAAAATTGAAGATGAAAGTAAATTATCAAGAAATTTAAAAACAAGTAACAAGAGCTTCTGTAGAGAAAATAGCTGAAGTGAGTGCGGGACCCTTGTGATATGGAATTGGAGAATTAATAATGTGGAACAGGGAAACAGCAGCTAATTTAAATCAATATTTTGCATCGGTCTTTACGGTGGAAGAAACTATAAATATCCTAAAAAATAATAGATCAGCAAGATTCTCGAGGGAAGAGAGATCTTGAAACAGTCACAAGGGATAAAGTATTTAACAAACTAATAGGACCAAAGGCAGACAAGTTGCCAGAACCTGATGGCCAGCGAGCAAAGATTTTACAGGAAGTGGCTGCAGAGATAGTACAGGCAGTGGTCAAGATATTTCAAAACACACTAGATTCAGGGAGGGTTCCAGAAGACTGAAAAATTGTTAATGTGATTTCCCTGCTCAAGAAGAGAGGAAGACAAAAAGTAGGAAGCTATAAGCCAGTTAGCCTAACATCTGTCATTGAGAAAATTTCTGACTTCATTAGTAGATTACCTTTTAGATTAGATTACTTACAGTGTGGAAACAGGCCCTTCAGCCCAACAAGTCCACACCGACCCGCCGAAGTGTAACCCACCCAGACCCAGTCTCCTACATTTACCCCTTCACCTAACACTAGGGGCAATTTAACATGGCCAATTCACCTAACCTGCACATTTTTGGATTGTGGGAGGAAACCGGAGCAAACCCACGCAGACACGGGGAGAATGTGCAAACTCCACACAGAGAGTCGCCTAAGGCGGGAATTGAACCCGGGTCTCTGGTGCTGTGAGGCAGCAGTGCTAACCACTGTGCCACCTTTTAACACAATGGAACAGAGTCAACATCGTTTTGAAAAAGGGAAATCATGTCTGACAAATTTTGAGACTTCTTTGAGAATATTACAAGCAGGGGATACAGAGAATCTAGTAGATGTAGTGTATTTGGATTTATAGAAGGCATTCAAAAAGGTGCCACGTAAAAGTTTATTACATAAAATAGGAGACGTGTTGTGGATAATGTATTAGTCTGGACTGAAGATTTGTTAACACAAAGCAAAGAGTCAGAATTAATTTTTCAGATTGAAAACTATTGGAGTGCCAGAAGGTTTAGTCTTTGGGCCTCAATTATTTCCAATCTATATTAATGCATTGGAGGAGCAGGCAGATTTGACGATGGTACAAAAATAAGTAGCACGTTGCAAATAAGAAAATGTTTCAATGAAAACATAAGGATGAAAGGATATAAATGAGTTGAATCAGTGGGCAAAATCTTGGTATTGGGATTTAATGCTAGTAAATGTGAGATCATGCACTTTGGTAGGCAGAATCAATAGGCAGACTATTATTTAAATGGAGGGATTCCAGAAAAGCATAGCCAGAGAAATCTAGATGTTTTTGTATGTGAAACACACAATATTAGCATGCAACTGCACGAAGTAACTAGGAAGGCAAATGAAATTTCAACTTTTATTGCTAAGGGATTTGAGTTTAAAAATAAGTTAGTCTTGTTAAAACTGTACAGGATGTTGTTGAGGCTGCACCTGGAGTACTGCATACCATTTGGTCCCCGTAGTTAAGAAAAGAAGTACTGGAATTGGAGGCAGTTCAAAAGAGATTCACGGGGCTAATTCCTGGGATAAAGGGATAGATTTATTTAAGGACAGCTAAACATGATAGGTCTTTATTCATTGAGAAGAATAAGGAGTGATCGTATTGAAACATACATGATACTGAGGGGACTTGAGAGGGTAGATGTTGATTCCAATAGTGGGGGAATCTCAAACTAAGGAATATAGTTACAGAATGCGTATTGAAAATTGAGATATAAAAGTATGTCTTCTCTCAGAAGGCAGTGAATGCTTAGAATTCTATTCCAGAGAATTGTGCAAGCTAGATCACTGAAAGTACTGAAAGAGGAGGAAGTTGAGTGCTATGATGAGTTGGCACAAAAGATGAGTTGAGACCAGGGGCAGTTCGGTCATCTTGTTGAATGGCAGGGCAGACTTGGTGGACCAAGTGGCTCCTGTTTCTTATGTTCTTATATACATCTTGCCTTATTTGAGTAGTTGCCTTAAACCATCACTACGCCAACATCACAGAACATGGAACATTACAGCATAGTATAGGCCCTTTGGTCGACCTGTGAAATCAATCTGAAGACTATCTAGCCTACACTATTCTATTTTCATCCATATGTTTATCCAATGACCATTTAAATGCTCTTAAAGTTGGATTCTTCTTACGACAGTTGCAGGCAGGGCATTGCACACCCCTACTCATCTCTGAATAAATAAACCACCTCTGACATCTGTCCGATATCTATCACCCCTCAATTTAAAGCTATGTCCCCTCATGCTAGCCATCACCATCTGAGAAAAATGCTCTCACTATCCATCCTATCTAACCCTCTGATTATTTTATATGTCTCAATTAATTCAACTCTCAACCTTCTCTCTAATAAAACAGCCGCACGTCGCTCAGTCTTTCCTCATAAGAGCTTTTTTCCATGACCAGGCAACATCGTAGTAAATCATCTCTGAACCCTTTCCAAAGCTTCAACATCCTTCCTATAATGCGGTGACCAGAAATGTACACAATACTCCAAGTGCGGCCACACCAGAGTTTTGTACAGCTGCAGCATGACCTCATGGTTCTGAAACTCAATCCCTCTGCCAATAAAAACTAACACACCGTATGCCTTCCGAACAACCCTGAGGAGAAAGTGAGGTCTGCAGATGCTGGAGATCAGAGCTGGAAATGTGTTGCTGGAAAAGCGCTGCAGGTCAGGCAGCATCCATGGAACAGGAGAATCGACGTTTCAGGCATAAGCCCTTCTTCAGGCTTCCTAACAACCCTATCAACCTGGGTGGCAACTTTCAGGGATCTATGTACATGAACACTGAGATCTCTCTGCTCATCTACACTGCCAAGAATCTTACCATTAGCCCAGTATTATTTAATCCTGTTGCTCCTTCCGAAGTGAATCACCTCACACTTTTCCACATTAAACTCCATTTACCACCTCTCAGCCCAGCTCTGTAGCTTATCTATGCCCCTCTGGAACTTGCAATATCCTTTAGCACTGTCCACAACTCCACCAACCTTACTGTAATTCACAAATTTACTAACTCATCCTTCTACGCCCTCATCCAGGTCATTTATGAAAATGACAAACTGCAGTGTACCCAATTTCTGATCCAAACCGCTAAATCACCCTCAATCTTGTGCCTTTGTATCTTGTGCAATAGCCTACCATGGGGAACCTTATCAAAAGCCTTACTGAAATCCATACACACCACATCAACTTCTTTCCCCTCATCCACCCTGTTTGGTCACCTTCTCAAAGATCTCATTAAGGTTTGTGTGGCACGACCTACCCTTCACAAACCGTGTTGACTATCCCTAATTATTCCTATCTGGATTATTATAAATCCTATCTCTTATAACCTTTTCCAACACTTTACCCACAGCCGAAGTAAGGCTCACTGGTCTATAATTACGAGGGTTGTCCCTACTCCCCTTCTTGAACAAGGGGATAACATTTGCTGTCCTCCAGTCTTCTGCTTTAGGAACATAGGGACATGAGAAGGCCACTTGGAGCCGACTTTACTCTTCAGCAATAATAATGTCGTAAAGTCACAATAGTCCCAGAGGGCTACAGGACTCCTCTCTCATTAGAGAAAAATGACTGGTGGTGCTTTATCCCACAGTCACCGCACCTCAGACAAAGGGAAAGGTTGAGAAGGAGGAACCTTCATGGTAACTTCAGCAGATGTGAGAATATTTATAATTCCATTCAATAAGATTATGTCTGATCTCATTGTGATCTCAGCTCATTTTTCTGTCCACATTCCCTAATGCATGATTCCCCTGTCGATCAAAAATCCAACTTGGCCTTAAATAAATTTACAGATCTGGTCTTTTGGGGAACAGAATTGACACTCTGCAACTAATGCTGCCCTCATTCCTTTGTAATTAACTTTATTTATATTTTGTACAGTTGTTTCTGACCCAGGTTTCTCACAGTCAAACTGAATGCTAAATTCTACCATGCTATAGTTACCATTTCCCTTTACTCTGAGATAATTTATTAAACACACATTAATACATATTCCCGGATCACTGCTTAGATCTGCAACATATTGTTCTTGGAAACTGCCATGAATACACTCTACAAATCTTTCCTTGTGGGCTACTTCAGCCAATTTTACTTCCCAGTCTACATGAATATTAAAGTTAACCATAGTTAATGAACTACCTTTATTAGATGCCATCATTACCTCTGTTCTACGGTATAGCTACTCTGAAGGAGCCTATTGACTGCTTCTAACAGTATCTTCTTCACCTTTGTTATTTCTTATTTCCACCTTTGTGGATTCTACATTTTCTGATCCAAGATCATTTCTTGTTTTTGTAATATTCTACCTTGTCCTAACAAAGCTACCACACCGTATCCTACTTTCACTCTACCTTTTCAAAAAGTCATATACCTTGAATATTTAGTTCCTAGCTTTGATCTTGTAACCATGTCTTCGTACTTGTTGTGACATTAACTCAGGATCTTTATGGGATAAGGCTGACCATCTGTGTCTTGCTCAAAGTTTGCAACCATATAACTTCCATATAACTGCTAGCATGCAATAAACTGAATCTTGTTTAAAACAAGAGCCGACCAAGTGGCTTCCTTCTACCATAATAGATTAAGGAAGCCCTGTAGACGTCTACCAGGAAAGAGGATGGTGGCAACAAACCTACTAGATAGCTCATACACTGTGATGAACAGTAGTTAGCATTCATCTTTCAACAGCTTCTATTTGCCATCGCTCGGGAAGAGGATCTCCCTTCTTTCATGGATACCCAGGACCAGAACCTTGAGCAAGGCATCACTTAATGATGGGGCCAGTTTCTATGTTCTCTGACAAATTTCCGTGAAGAAGGCACATAGAGGACACTAAGGTAAGCAAAACTGCCAACAATGATGCTGCAGACGTGCAGTAAGTGAAACCTTGTCCAGGTTGCCTTTAAACATGGGACCAAAACCTTTGAATCTGAAAGATCACAGCATAGGTGGTAACCTTCTGGCTGCCAACCTCATAAGTTTCAATGTTCAAGTCATGCAACAACTCACATACATATGCCATGAGTTGAAAGCCCATGGTCATGCAAGAAAACTTTTCCAAGGCTTGAGTGCAAGTGACGGCTTTTAATATGCTCAGTCCCATACTTAGAATACAAAATGGAATGTTGTCCTATCTTTGTTCTAAATTAGCCACAGTTCCTACTCCAAGTCATCCTGTCACTTCAGTAGGGAAATATCAAAGAACATTGAATGGTGAGAGGTTGGAAAATATTTGCATTCAGAAGTGTTTGGCTGTGTGGATGCATAAGCCACAGAGAGTGAATGTGCATATATAGCAGGCAATTAGGAAGGTAAATGGCATGTTTTTTTTTGTCACAAGAAAATTAGAGTTTCCAGGTCATGGATGAGGCCACATTGCAGTTTTGCTCTCCTTAGCAAAGGAAGAGTGTACAGTACTTATGCTTGTATAACAAAAGTTATAGAGTCATAGAGATGTACAACATGGAAACAGACCCTTTGATCTTACTCGTACATGCCGACCAGATATCCAAACCCAATCATTCCCACCTGCCAGCACCTGGGCCATATCCCTCCAAACCCTTCCTATTTGTATACTCATCCAGATGCTTTTTAAATGTTGCAATCTTACTAGCCTCCACCACTTCCTCTGGCAGCTCATTCTATACATGTACCACCCTCTGAGTGAAAAAGTTGCCTCTTAGGTCTCTTTTATAATCTTTCCCCTCTCACCCTAAACCTATGCCCTCTAGTTCTGGACTCCCCCACCCCAGGGAAAAGACTTTGTCTATTTATTCTATCCATTCCTCTCATGATTTTATAAACCTCTATAAGGTCACCCCCAGCCTCCAACGCTCCAGGAAAAACAGGCCAAGCCTATTCAACCTCTTCCTATAGCTCAAATCCTCCAACCCTGGCAACATCCTTGTAAATCTTTTCTGAACCCTTTCAAGTTTCACAACATCTTTCTGATATGGAGGCCAGAATTGCATGCAATATTCCAACAGTGACCTAACCAATGTCCTGTACAGCCCAAACATAACCTCCAAACTCTTGTACTCAATACTCTGACCAATAAAAGAAAGCATGCCAAATGCCTTCTTCATTATCCTATCTACCTGTGACTCCACTTTCAAGGAACTGTGAACCTGTAATCCAAGGTCTCTTTGTTCAGCAACAGTCCCTAGGACCTTACCATTAAGTGTATAAGTCCTGCTAAGATTTGCTTTCCCAAAATGCAGAACCTCACATATATCTAATTTAAACTCCATCTGCCACTTCTCAGCCCATTGGCCAATCTGATCAAGATCCCATTGTAATCTGAGGTAACCTTCTTCGCTGTCCACTACAGCTCCAATTTTGGTGTCATCTGCAAACTTACTAACTATACCTCTTATGCTCACATCCAAATCATTTATATATAAATGATGAAACGTAGTGGATCCAGTACTGATCCTTGTGGTACTCCACTGGTCACAGGCCTCCAGTCTGAAAAACAACCCTCCACTACCACCCTCTGTCTTCTACCTTTGAGTCAGTTCTGTATCCAAGTGGCGAGTTCTCCCTGTATTCCATGAGATCTAACCTTGCTCACTAGTCTCGCATGGGGAACCTTGTCGAACGCCTTACTGTAGTCCATATAGCTCACATCTACCGCTCTGCCCTCATTAATCCTCTTTGTTACTTCTTCAAAAAACTCAATCAAGTTTGTGAGACATGATATCCCACACAGAACGCCATGTTGACTATCCCTAATCAGTCCTTGCCTTTCCAAATACATGTTCATCCTGTCCCTTAGGATTCCTTCCAGCAACTTGCCCACCACTGACATCAGGCTCACTGGTCTATAGTTCCCTGGCTTGTCCTTACCACCCTTCTTAAACAGTGGCCCCACGTTAGCCAACTTCCAGTCTTCCGGCACCTCACCTGTGACTGAATGATACAAATATCTCAGTAAGAGGCCCAGCAATCACTTCCCTGGCTTCCCACAGAGTTCTAGGGTAAACCTGATCAGGTCCTGGGGATTTATCCACTTTTATGCTTTTCAAGACATCCAGCACTTCCTCCTCTGTAACATGGACATTTTTCAAGATGTCACCATGTATTTCCCTGGGATGATAGGATATTTCTTAAACCGACTAGGCCCACATCCTGTGGAGTTTAAAGAAATGAGGCATGAACTTATTGAAGGAGAAAGTGAGGACTGCAGATGCTGGAGATCAGACCTGAAAATGTGTTGCTGGAAAAGCGCAGCAGGTCAGGCAGCATCCAAGGAGCAGGAGAATCAACGTTTCGGGCATGAGCCCTTCTTCAGGAATTCTTCAGCCCTCCTGAAGAAGGGCTCATGCCCGAAACGTCGATTCTCCTGCTCCTTGGATGCTGCCTGACCTGCTGCGCTTTTCCAGCAACACATTTTCAGCTCATGAACTTATTGAAACATGTAAACTCCAAAAGTGGCTTGACAGCAATAATGCTGAAAAAATGTTTCTCTTTGCTGGAGATTTTACATCATGGGATCACTGTCTCAGGAAAAGGCTTTTAGCTTGTGCTGACTGAAGTGAGAAGAAAAGTCTTCATTTGAAGGTTCCTGATTTGTGGAATGGAATTCTCTATCACAGAGGTTGTTGATATTCAATCATTGAGTACATTTAAGACAGAATTGAATAGATTTTTAGTTACTAAAAGAGCCATAAGTTATGGGAAATATACAGCAAGCTTTACAGTTCAGGTTACAGATCAGCCATTACCTTGTTGGATGGGGAGCAGGCTTAGAAATCCAAATGGCCTTCTCAAACTTCTGTTTCTTATATTGATAAGGCCCACTGTGTCAAATCAAGGCTTTTTCTTATGTTCTGAGTTTAAATGTGAGAGGTTTATTGTTGATTATTCTTTTCCTGTTCTTCATAGAATCATAGAGATGTACAGCATGGAAACAGACCCTTCGGTCCAACCTGTCCATGTCAACCAGATATCCCAAACTAATCTAGTCCCACCTGCCAGCACCCGGCCCATATCCCTCCAAATCCTTCCTTTTCATAACCTATCCAAATGCCTCCTAAATGTTGCAATTGTACCAGCCTCCACCACATCCTCTGGCAGCTCATTCCATACACGTACCACCCTCTGCGTGAAAAAGTTGCCCCTTAGGTCTCTTTTATATCTTTCCCCTCTCACCCTAAACCTATGCCCTCTAGTTCTGGACTCCCCGACCGCAGGGAAAAGACTTTGTCTATTTACCCTATCCATGCCCCTCATAATTTTGAAAACCTGTATAAGGTCACCCCTCAGCTTCTGACGCTTCAGGGAAAACAGCCCCAAGGCAGTCAGAAATAATATAGAACATCGTGAGACATTTCAGATACATTATTCATTAGGCACAATGTTAAGTGTAGTGTATTTTCTTCAATAATATTGATATTGTTTTATTGGGTTCGTACTGATTCCATGATACAACATATATTATTTTCTCTATTCTTGTTTCATGCGTGATAAACTTAATGTTTGCTTCTCCCAAGTATCGTTCTCAGTTAGTCCTTCTTAATTGCCAAGTATCGTTCTCAGTTAGTCCTTCTTAATTGCCTGTCAAGCCCTCTCATTAAAAAGACTTTTTTAACATTAATCGATTATCAAATAAGTCAGTGATATGATGAGTGTTTATCTTTGGTGCTATTCAAATGTACAGCACCCACTATGACGATATTGTGATTTTCATTAGATTACTTACAGTGTGGAAACAGGCCCTTCGGCCCAACAAGTCCACACCGATCCGCCGAAGCGCAACCCACCCATACCCCTACATTTACCCAACACTACAGGCAATTTAGCATGGCCAATTCACCTGCCCCGCACATCTTTGGACTGTGGGAGGAAACCGGAGTACCCGGAGGAAACCCATGCAGACACAGGGAGAATGTGCAAACTCCACACAGTCAGTCGCCTGAGTCGGGAATTGAACCCGGGTCTCTGGCGCTGTGAGGCAGCAGTGCTAACCACTGTGCCACCGTGCCGCCCATTTTAAGATGCTGTCGCTGTTATTTTGTCCTGTTTTCTTTGAAGAGAGGTTGTAAGGCAGAGGCGCTGAGCAGTCTACCAAAACCACTAGAGTAAACAGCTTGTGAGGCCTTAGGTTTTTTTAAAAGTTGGAACAATGGAGGCAGCCTGGATGGATGTAACCAGCTCTTGAAGGCCAGGCTTTCTATTTTCTTTTTGTTTTAGGTTTAGCTTGAAGCAATTGCTGTTGTGGGCTTGAAGAAGTAGAAGCTATCTTTTTCCTCTCTCGGTTACAACTAGAAGCCAGGTCTTTTCTCTGCTGCTGTGTTACCTATGAGACAAATCAATTGATGGGTGAGTCCCGAACCAGAGGACACAGTTTAAAAATAAGGGGTAGGCCACTTAGAACAGAGTTGAGGAGAAACTTCTTCACCCAGAGAGTGGTGGGTGTATGGAATGCTCTGCCCCAGAAGGCTGTGGAGGCCAAGTCTCTGGATACTTTCAAGGAAGAGTTGGATAGAACTCTTAAGGATCGTGGAATCAAGGGTTATGGGGATAAGGCAGGAACAGGTTACTGATTGAGGATGATCAGCCATGATCATAATGAATGGTGGTTCTGGCTCGAAGGGCAGAATGGCCTACTCCTGCACCTATTGTCTATTGTCTATTTTTCTGAATTTTCCTTTTTACCAAGGGGTTTATTTATGGGACATCACTATATTGGAACAGTTAATTAGTAATAGTTCCTGTATCATTCTGTTAAGTTTTCCAATAGAGTTAAGTTATTCTAAGTTCCTCTTTCTTTGGTTGTATTTTAACTATAGTGTCTAAATAATTGTGTTTTGTTTAATTTTGAGTAGTTTGACGTGTCGCGTTGTATCTGGAACAGAACATTTCAAATTTGCTTTAAACTAATAGAAAATTAGGATCCACGCTACATTCTTAAAATACTTTGAGGGGATTTGTCCATAACACCACTTTCTTCGCTGCATTGAGCATAGTAAAATAGAAGAATTGTTGGGTATTCTGGAGGAAATATTTATGGGCCTGATGAGAAACAATGGGGAATTGGAGCATTTAGTGTCTGTTGGTCAGTCTAAATTCAAGTACCTTGTAGCCCATAGAATTCACCAGTACAGTGGAGATGGCCATCAGAACATCATATACCAGTAACACAATCAGTATTAGTCTTAACCAGCTCATCTATTTTCTATATGTCAGCTTTCTTAAGATCTGGATTTATTCTTCAAGTAAAGCACTCCACCATCTGACTAGCCTCTTGATTGTAGGAGATGTGTAGTAATGGATAGTAATATTGTGCACAGAAGCGGGCAAATAGCAAAAGGTTGGCTTTAGATAATGCAGCCTAACGAGATAGTAGAGTCTGCACAGGCATTACGCATTGAATAACCTCCTTCTGCACCATAATGATGCCGTGATTCGATGTAGAAATGTTTTTCCATATCAAAGCAATACAAGTTTTGCTCACTTCTGCTGGAAATGTGATCTACTATTGTTCTCTACTCTTTAACTCCATTATCCAACCCCACCTGATTAAACCCCAGACAATCTCAACTAAATTTTTAAGGGCTTTAATTCATTAGGTAACCAAGTCATAGAAGGGTTGTTGATGGTGCTAATTAGCAGCATTTGCTCAGTTAAAATCTGCTCAATCGCAGCCAGTTTGGGTTTGCACAAAACCACTCAGCTCCTGATCTCATTGAACCTTTAATCCAAAGATGAACAAAAGACCTGAGGTAAACTGAGAGTGATTTTCCGAATAACAGTGTAGTTGTGATTGAGTATAGCATCAAAGCTGCTCAGCTAAATTAAAGTCAGTGGTTGTCTGGAGAAAACTATTGCCTGATTGTTGTCATGCACACCACATAAGAACATAATTGTGACGTTTGGGGTCAATCTCTCAGTCCCAGGTTATCACTTTATGCTTTCATTAAGGTAATGTCCTAGCCCCAACTATTTTCAGTTGCTTAATCAATGAGAACCTAGCCATCTTCCTTTTACATTCAACGACATGAACATCATTGAGTCCTTTACTATCAACATCCTGGGTTACCATTGACCAGAAGCTGAACGACACCAGTCATGTTAATGCTTGGCATGCTGTCGTAAGTAACTCACCTCTTATCTCACTTGTCCATTTGAAAGACACAAGTCAAGTTCTTTTTATGGAAAACTGACCCCTTGCCTGGATGAATGCCGTTCCAACAACATTCAAAACCCTTGACACTAGAATAAGCGGTTGTATAGAATGAAGTTCATCCTGCACCTTTAATGTACAGTCCCTCCACCAACGATGCAGGTGCAGCAATTTATACAATCTACTAGATGCACTGCAGCAACTTGCCAAGGCTCTTTTCATAGCACCTGCCAAACTCGCAAAGTTTACCACTCATAATGCCAAGGACAGTGAATGTATGGAAGCACCATAACCTGCAAGTTCCTATCCGAGCCAAACACCATCCTAACTTGGAGATACATCACTATTCCCTCACATTCACTAGATCAAAATCCTGGAACTCTTTGTTTTTTTTAGATTAGATTACATTACAGTGTGAAAACAGGCCCTTCGGCCCAACAAGTCCACACCGACCTGCCGAAGCATAATCCACCCATACCCCTAACCTAACACTATGGGCAATTTAGCATGGCCAATTCACCTGACCTGCACATCTTTGGACTGTGGGAGGAAACCGGAGCACCCGGGGGAAACCCACGCAGACATGGGGAGAATGTGCAAACTCCACACAGTCAGTCGCCTGAGGCGGGAATTGAACCCGGGTCTCTGGCGCTGTGGTGACACCCATGAATGGATCTGTAATATCTGTGAAAGTATGAGATTAAAAACATATCTCTGTTCTCTTTCAGTGTGGTACTGGATCTGTATAATTTAAGTGTAAAGTCTCTGATGTGCCATTATTCAGATGGGAAGTTTGTACTTGGACCTTTTGGTTTGGCCGATGCCAGATTCAGTTGGGCAGGAATAAGGCAATGGGCCTGTTGATACTAGACGTCCTGGTGCAACATTAACCATGAGTAACAACTGTGTAACATGAACAATCCAACAAACAGAAATATGTCTCCCAATTTGATACCTGCTGTGACGATGCTAACATGTTAAAATGTTATTTTGTCCTGGTTTATATTTGAAAAGAGGTTGTGAGGTAGAGGTGCTGGAATGGCTACTAAATACAACTTGAGTAAACAATGTGTGAGGCCTTGGGTTTTTTTTTCAAGTTGGAAGAATAGAAGGAGCCTGGGTGTGGTCAGCTCTCACAAACTAGGCTTTCTAATTTTTTTTAGCTTTAAGCGACAAGTTGCCTTCGGAACTCAAAAGTGTTGGAAGATTAAATGAATGGTTCTAACTGCTATTCTCTCTGAATCTTCTCTTGATGTTTTTTCCTCATAGATTGCATGCCAGAATCTGTCTGAATTTACCTATAGGAACAATTAATTAGTGATGGGTACTCTATCTATTATTTGGTTAAGTTTTCCAATAATAAAATTATTCTAAATTCCTCTTTGTTTGTATTTTAATGATAGTATTTAAATAAATTGTGTTTTGTTTAACATTGAGTAGTTTGACCATTCAATTTGCATCTGGAACATGGCACTTTACATCTACTTTTAAAATAAGAAAAAGTTAGGGTTTGGACTACCTCCTTAAAATATTTCAGGAGGAAGTCTGGTCTGGTTCATAACACTGCATAAAATCAATTATTTTTGAGGAATGACAGTCATTTCAGTTTGGCAATAATATAATACAAAGCCTCTTCATGGAGAATAAATGAAATATTATTCAATTTAAAGGGAGGCAGAAACTCCTTCCCTGGCATACAATCTCTTCTATATAATGTTACTTCAGATTCCATATTAATTATATTTGGAGTCTACTGAACCAGTGGCAGTGTGGTTTCCATAGAACCCTGTTTATTGATGCTTCCCTGGTTCACTCATTAGCACATTACCATGGTCACCTCTTGACTGGTTACTTCATGCTCATTGACTTTTACTCTATATGTGACAATTTGCTGTCATCGCTTGCTGATAATATTCCAAATTATGAGTGAGAATTTTACTTTATGCTGTACAGAACCATTGCTTTTGCAAGGTGGACATGTACTCTGAGCGAACTGCACACAAGTGCACTGTCATATCACGTTGTAATATTTCTCATAATGATTTGGGCAGCTGTAAGTATGACATAACTTCAACATTTTGGGCAGAGTATTGACATAAGAATTAATGAGGATATTTTGATTGTCCTCTACAATCCAGCATCCAAACTTGAACTACCCATATCAAACTAGTGGAACCCAGTGGGATATTATTTTAATAAATACACTGCAGCCTCTTCTGTTTTACAGAGATAGGATACTCTGTCATTCATAACATATGTATAAATTGGTACCAGTTGGAGTGTTGGACTATAATGCATTTGCTTGCAATACCATGATCCATTATCTCCATCACTTTGGGGACATTCTTTTCATTTTTCACTGGGGTGTGAGAGTTATGTAAGATTCATTGATTAAATACAAATATTCAATGTGCTTTTCTGACCAACAGATCCCCAAGATTAGCTTGGTATTCTACTTATATCATCTCTCCACAGTATCCTTCAAAGCTAAATTGCCTCTGCAATCTTGTATTTGTACCGCAGTCATGCACTATTTTGATTTTGTAATCTCCATGATGACAGAATTGAAGGATCAGGGCTCCACTAGGCTAGTGTCTGTGTTAATGGTTTTTAAAGGTTTCTGTGTACCTGCAAAGCCCAGTTTTCAAGAGTATTCTTTTAACTGGAATTATCCTGCAGGTTATGAAACAAAGTGTCTGTTATCTCACTAAAGCTTTCAATAAATTCCCTATAAAATATCACAATACAAATGAATGACCACAAAGTTGTAATTGAAGTGATCTTGATATCAATCTGAAAATAATACCTTGGCTGGATTTTGCCTCCTTTTTTGATTTTAACATTCAAAAATGTTGGTTTCATTTAAATCTGGCTTTCTTTGGAAAAATCTGAAATTCAGCCAAATCCATCCTCCAAGCGAACGTAATATTTCTGTAAGATTGTAGGTGCAAAATAGCTGACTACTGCTTCAAGAGATGTGAGTGTCACTAGAAATGCTATTGTTTGTTGCCCATTCCTAATTTAGATGGTAAAGGCATAAACCAAACATGCCGAATCATATCCTCCAGTTGTGAGGGGAATCACAACACATCTGCCATACTCGGATAAAATAAGGGAAGTTTTGAAATCCTTGAGATAAGCCTACTGAAGTGTACTGCAGTTCCCGAAAAGTTCTCTGTTCCCTCCAAATTTATATTGACTGTCTGAATGCACTGTTTCAGAATCGAATGCAATGTCTAGCATTGATTAGACAATGACATACCCAGCAACCTGAAACATTGTATCAGGATGTGGAGGAGCCAGTGTTGGATTGGGATGGGCAAAGTTAAAAATCACACAACACCAGGTTATAGTCCAACAGGTTTATTTGGAAGCACTAGCTTTTGGAACACAGCTCCTTCATCAGGTAGCTGTTGGACTATAACCTGGTGTTGTGTGATTTTTGACTTTGTATCAGAATGGTAGGGAGAATTGGATTGCAGAAAGGGTTCATTTATTTAACTGAAAATTAATCAATAGTAAATCACCAAGAGCCAACGGGCTTCTTTACAGGCCAGGGTATGTATTATTTGTGGATACACAGTATTGTCTTCTGACAGTAATGGTACAACTTCCATGGTTGTCTGTTCTGCATTCTTATCCTATGGATACTGTTTCTGAGTTGAGGCAATTTCATTGTTTACACTTGTAATCATATTTGTAAAGCTGACATAATCTTAACTTATGCATTTTTTATCGTCCCATGTACTCAAGTACAAAACTACAGGAATACAGTGAAAAATGAACAATGTTGCCACACAAGATGACCATTTAGATATAAGTACCTAGGTACTGTATTAAATCTTAAGAACAAGGTAGAAAGAAAGAACAAAGTTAAAAGGTGAACATTGCAGTAATTATAGCACAGCATAAAAAGTACAAAATAAGGTTAAAAGCTACACATGGCAGACCTCCTTTGTTTTAAGTAAGAAATAAAGCTGAAAATTCAAGCACTACAGTCTTTCTTCAGTGCTTAGTGATGGTGGGACCGCACTTCGAAGAATCAGGTCGAGACGGAAGTCCATACTGAGACCACCCTGGGCCAAGAGACTGCCATGCTGGGCAGTGAAAGATGGCCATTCTAGGCTGAAAGGTCACCACCAGGCTGGGAGAGCACCTCACTGGGTCTGCGCTGAATCCATGGCTGGGAGAAGAAGTGAGAAGGTAAAAAAAAACAAAAGAGGGAAAAAACAAAGAAAAAAAGAAAAGGAAATTGATGGAGTAAATGAGCTCCATCTGAAGTGTCCACCTCCACCACTATCTTGGACCCTGCTGTACTCAGACTTTTCAGGGTTTCCAAAGAATTACTGCCATAAGTTGATTGGATCTGTGTAACTAGCAGGATAATGTAAGATCTATTCCTTCAATAGTAAAAATTAAGTATTCATCATGTATTGATATCATATTCATCATGTTGACATACTTAAGTTATAAGTTGGATCAGACTCATACCAAATCAACTTTTTGCCACATTAAGAGTCCACTTTCATTTCTAATACTGAAACACAAACTGACAGATTTATGTATTTTTTAATATCTTTATTGCCAGTTTGGGTTATCAGATTCTGGGTTAGTAAGAGACATGGATTTTTGTGTGTCTGAAGTTAATAATTAACATGTAAGTATTTCTGTAGTCAGGGTGCTATCTTTTAAAATATTTTTTGAAGCCTAGCCGAAGAATTAGTGGGTTTTTGTGTACGTTGGTAGGATTTTTATGACTCAACAAGATAAACAAGCTGCATTTAGAAGGTCAGGAGAGAATATTTAAACTTAAGGAAAACGCCTATAACTTAGAAAGAGATATTGCTTCTTCAGTTTTATTTTGAGTTTTGGATAGCCCTATGAATCCTTGGATGAAGATAGCTGTATAAATCAGTGCTCCTGAGAAGGGAAGAATATCATGAAATTAGGTTCCCTTATCATAGAGTTAGTGATGGTCTCAGACAGAAGTGTTGAGATAAAATCCTGAATAGGTTATCGAAAGCTGAGTGTGTTCAATCTCAGGTGCATGAATAACTCTTGGAAGAAGCTATCTGCAGTTCCATTCTGTAAGTTAAAATCACAAATGACCTAAACCTGTCGCGATGTTAGAGACAAGGACTCTGGTGTGAGTATTGTACAAGGGATTTTTTTTTTGGTACTATGTAATGTGTGTTTGGGGTGCTGTACTTGAAGTGTGCTTTGGGAATTATACAAAATATATTGTTTTTCTTTTCAATTTAAAAAGGAGTGTTTTTGAGATGAATAGGATTATACTTTTACTGGGTGAAATGCTAAAGAGGTCTGAGAAATGTGGGCTATAGTGAGATTTGTGGCAGAATCAGATGAGAAGTTCAATGAAGCCCATCTTGACATTAATAGCATCTCATATTATCTTCTACACTTTTCACAAACTGAGTGGCAATTTTTTCATGAGGCAATGGTGAGTTGGCAGTTGAGGAGATGATTGTTTGTTAACTACCTTGTTGATCACCCAACATGCCTGATTAATATATAGCTTCTTTTCTTATCAAACTTGCCAAACAAGCCAGATATCAAGAAAACTCAAAGTGGAAAGCAAAGAGTGTACTTAGTGTATTTAACTCACTGCTTGACCCAAACACCTTCAATGTTGCATTTGATCAAATTGTAGTTCAGGGCACAATCCATGCCTTGTCCTGTTTTGTATGTCAATTAGTGTAGTCATATAGCCAGACATTTTGCCTCCCTGCTCAATAGTCCTCAGTCAAAGAAGTGCACATTTTACTATATGGCAGTTTGCTACATCAATCTCACACGTGCACCATGTGCAAGGAAGCAAGCAGCCATGTCCCAAATCCTCGTGGAAGTAGTTCTCACTGAAATCTATAGAGATACCTGTCAGTCAAAGGGTCCCAACAAGGACAGCCTCTGTACAGAAGATTGGCCACGGTCGCATGTCCTGTCTAGTTTTTCTACAAGGTCTGTGCCTTTGCAGTCCTGTGTCTCGATAGTAGCCAGTGTTGCAGATAGGACTAACATGGACTGGGAATTGTACAGATACCCAAGGTTTTTGGGTACTTACCATCAGGGGCTGTCCAGTAAGATTGCTAAAGAGGCTACAGTCAGTCCACAGGGTGAAAAAAAGTCCACAGAAGCTAGGTGAAAAAAAGGGTTAGGGACAGGCCAGGGCAGCTTGCTTTGGGAATGAGACTTGGCAAGTGTCTTCAAGAGAGGGGCTGCAGACTGGCGGAAAGGGTGGATGAGAGTTGTGAAGGTCGAAGGGGGTGGTGGAGACAGCATATGCAATGGGGGTGTTTTGGGAAAGCATGGCTGGGAAGGCAGTTTATGTGGGACAGGCATTCATCCAAAATCAGAGCACCCTGGCTTCAAGAGAGAGGAACAGTGAATAACCACACTAGGCACAGTCACTTCAAATGCCAGGGATGGTTCGGAGAGATAGGTAGGTACAGGTGCATGTAGATGGATTGGCTGGGAAGAAAATAACTGTGACCATATTCAAAGTGAGTGGGCTAAATCATCTGACTTGTCAAGGAGGGGGCTACAGCAACCAATGATGTTGGGACATTAAAGGTAAAGAACAGGAGAGGTCCCAGCCTTCTGCCAGGGCCAGAATTCTCTCCTTGCAAGCGTCCACCTGTGTGGATTTTCCCTGCCTTACTTTGGACTATCTACTCCTATAATGAAAGAAAGGGAAGAATTGAGTGAGGAGCATGAGAGCAAGTGAGGGAATATGTTGTCATCAACAGTGAGAGTGGTACAACATGAGTCTTGTGGGAGGATGGTGCAATACCTGAGATTGAGTGTGTGAGAGGTAGCAGGGAGAACAGTGTGACACTTATCCTGGTGCAACAGAGAATGTCATTGACTTTCTCATGACACTGCCAGCCATTCCTTTGCGCCATGAATATGGGACTGGCCAAGGTGGCACACTGGGACCAGGCTGACAGGGTCTGGTAGTGTGGTTTCCTGTACTTGTTCTCTCTACCTGTTCTCCTGGAAGAGGACACCTTTCCATTGCATCCACCTTTCAAATAGGACCGCTAAGTTCCTGCTGGAGAATTGTGGAGCCACCTTCCCCTTCTCTGACATGTTCATATTCTGACCATCAATGAGAAGGCAGCATTTGAAAGCCTGTTATCATCCAGCACATAGTGGCCTTTTAAAGGTGGCATAGGTGAAAGGGATGCCAGCCTGTTGGCAAATATCCAATGTATAGTAAGTTGTCCTGGGACGAGTGCATGGTTAGAGGGGGCTTGGGATCAGACATAAGATCTACCATAGTGGCAGATAGGTAGTTAGTGCAGTGAGTTTTGTAAAATAAGGCAAGAGAACTCCCTAAATGTCGTAGCAAAATTCCTTCCAATAATTTCACGCAGCTTGAAATTCAGCCCATGTGTTTAAAAGCTCTGAGTTTGTGTTATTAGTCAATAGTTTGGTTTGTTCTATTTTATCTTAATTTCTTTTTTAAATACGAAACAAAGCTGCTGGTTTGTTGTTCAAACAAAATGTGCAGTATTGCGGGGGATTCAAGATGGTGACGATCTAAGAAGATCGCATTGCAGCACAAGCGGGATGAACTTTCAACCTGCCCAACCCGGATCATCACGATATTCTAGGACTCCAGAAAGATCATGGAGTCTCAAGAAACTTTTAAAAGTTATCTTACCTGTGTTTCCAGACTCTTTCAGATGCCGAAAAAGGGAGGAGGAGCATCTGAGGCCGGGTCTGCAGCCCAGCTTGCAGGATCCTCGGACTTGATTACTTTCCAGGCCTCGGTGAACAAGCTCACGAAATCTCGTGAGATGTTGGGGAAACAGATAGAAGAGAAGCTGGCTCCAGTCACTATCATGCTGCAGAAGCATGAGCAGCAGCTGGGACACCTGGGAAAGAGGACGGATGAGGTTGAGCACAGGGTCACATTGGTGGAAGTTGATGCCAGTTCATCCAAGGATAGGATCCAAATCCTGGAGACGCAGGTCTGTAATTTGCGCAACCTAGTGGATGATCTGGAGAACAGGGGTAGGAGAAAAAACATTTGGATCATCGGTCTGCCTGAAGATAAGGAAGGAGAGTGGTCTGTGGAATTTATTGAGAACTGGCTGCCGAAATTTCTTAACTTGGAGGCTGGCATGAGAGGATTGAAGATCGAGAGGGTTCACGGGATCACGGCGCGGAGATCAGGTCTGGGTCAATGTCCTCGTTCTCTCCTGGTGCGGTTCCATCACCATAGTAATAAGAAGAGAATCATGGAAGTTTCTGGATCCGAAGGCCTTAATTTACGAGGGCTCTAAGATCATGTTCTTCCAGGATTTCTCAGCGGCGGTGATTCAGAAAATAAAATCTTATGACAATGTCAAGAGAAGGCTGAGGGAGCTTGGGATCCAGTACTCTCTGAGGTATCCAGCGGTGCTTCGACTTGGCAAGTGTCTTCAAGAGAGGGGCTGCAGACTGGCGGAAAGGGTGGATGAGAGTTGTGAAGGTCGAAGGGGGTGGTGGAGACAGCATATGCAATGGGGGTGTTTTGGGAAAGCATGGCACATCATTATCGGGGAAAATTTTAACTGTCTCACGGATCTCACAGTAGACAGATTGCCCAAAGGTCCCTCGACACCCTGTGTACAAACTAAACAATTTGTGGATCTGTGTGTGGAGTTAGGGTTGGTGAACATCTGGAGGCATCTCCACCCTACAGGCAGGGATTTTACGTTTTTCTCTAATCCACACACATGTCACACCAGGGTTGATTTTTTTTCTGACCTCTGTGGCAACCCTGGACTTGGTGGCATCTTGTACGATTGGTAATAATACAATCTCTGATCATGCTCCAGTGTACCTGTTGGTTAAGATTAAGGATGTTACAGTGGGTTCGAGGCATTGGTGAAAGGATCCCTTTATCCTCAAGGATAATAAGTTTGTTGAGTATTTCTCTAGGGAATTTTGGGCTTTCCTAGACACTAACTCAGGCTCGGTTGGTAGTCCATCTGTCCTTTGGGAAACTGCCAAAGCTTATGCTAGGGGTTAGTTATTTCCTACTTTGCCAGTAGGAAGTGACAGAAGGGTCAACAGCAATGTCTCCTCAAAGCACAGTTGAAGGCAGCCGAGAAGGCTTACTTTGACAGATCCTCGTTGGTCAAACTACAGAGAATTACGGCGCTGTGATCTGCATTGAATTCTGTGTTCACGCAGACAGCAAAGAAGGAGCTTCCTTTTGCAAAGCAAAGGTTATTTGAGTATGGTGACAGGCCAGGCAAACACTTTGCATATCTCAATAGGAAAAGGATTGCCCCACAAGCCATTATGGCAATCAGGGAAGGGTCTGGGAACCTAACATGTGACTCTAAAAAGATTAATGTGGCGTTCCAGAGATTTTACTCTTAAGTTATACCAATCTGAGGGTTGTGAGGAGGGGCAGAGCAAAATGGATTTTTTTTTAAGGATCTGAAGCTCCTGGGCATGACCCCCGAACAAGAGTCCTTTCTCAGTGCCCCCTTATCAGAGCAAGAAGTGCAGGAAGCTGTGAGGCAGCTTCAGAGTGGAATGGTGCTCAGTCCTGATGGAATTCCCAGTGAATTCTATAAGGAATTTATAAATATACTGTCTGACCCGATGCTCAATATGTTTAATGATTCATACAGCCATGATTGTCTCCCGCCATCTCTGAGAGAGGCCAATATTGCACATATTCTTAAAAAAAGGGAAGGTCCCGGAGGACTGTGAATCTTACAGGCCCATTTCACTCTTAATTTCATTTTAAAATCCTCTCTAAGACTTTCGCATTAAGGCTGGAGACTGTGTTACCTTCTTTTGTTAAAGAGGACCAGATGGGCTTCATAAAGAACCGCAGATCCTCCAATAATGTTAAGAAGCTGCTTAATGTAATTCAAGCGTGTCAACAACAGTCAATACAGGGATTGGTGATTTCTCTGGATGCAGAGAAGGCATTTGACCAAATTGAATGGCCATACTTTTTCTATACCCTGCAGCAGTTTGGCTTGGGCGAAGTCGTTATAAGATGGATAAAGGTGGCTGTCTCACAGCAGTCATCACCAATGGGGTATGATAAAGCAATTTTAACATTTTTAGGAGTTGTCGACAGGGCTTTCCCCTTTTGCCACTGCTTTTTACGTTGGTGATTGAACCATAGCTGAAGCTATTTGTGGGGATCCCAATATATCAGCTCCAGAAGTGGGTTCAAAATTACATAAGATTTTGTATGCAGATGATGTCCTAATTTTTTTTTGTCAAATCCAGCAGTTTCAGTGCCTTGCCTGATACAATGCATCTCCGCGTTTGGCACTTTTTTGAGGTACAAGATTAATTTTGCGAAATCATGGGCTATGTCTATGGATGGTCTTATGAAGGAGCTAGGTCTTGAGGGCAAATATCAATTTCCATTTAGGTGGTAACAGAGGGGTTTTGTGTATTTGAGTATATTCATTACTCCAGTTCTGGATCGGCTTTCAAAGCCAATTTTGTTCAATTATTTGACAAAATTAAACACGATATTCAAAGATGGGAGGCACTTCCGGTCTCGTGGTTGGGTCGGATAGCACTCGAAGGGCCAGTTTCCACACTGTAAGTAATCTAATCTAATCTAATATTCTCCCCTGTTTGCTATCCCTATACGGATGCTCCCCCTGATTTTCAATAAGCAAACATTCAAGAGACTGAACAGCTGGTTCAGCTCCTTTATTTGGCATTGTAAGTGTCCCCTCACTAAATTAGCTAAACTGCAATTGCCTCACAGACTAGGTGGAGTGGACTTTTCGGTCATTAAAAACTGCTAACTAAGCTTGCTTTTATCCTACGTGAGTGATTGGGCTTGTGGGGATCCTCTTTCAATATAGTTAGATATCAAAGTCTCCCAGACAAGGTGTCCCCTTACCAGTTTGCTGTTTTCGGACAAAATGAGGACAGTTAGGGAATATTGCCATAACCTAATAGTCATCAATACTGTTAAAGCATGGAGGGCAATTCGGCAGAGGGAAGGCAATATTGACAAAACATCTTCTTTTACACCCGTAGTGGGTATGCCAGGTTTTCAACTGGGGATGATAGATTCAGGCTTTAACCTTTGGGCAGCTAGGGGTGTGTCTTGCATGGGCGATTTTTTTTGAGGGAGACACAATGATGTTCTTCGATCAGTTAGTACGGAAATACGAGTTATCTAATAGGGATCTTTTTCATTTCTTTCAAATTAGGGATTTAATTCAAAAAAAGACTACACTTTTGACTGATCCCTACAAATCTGACATAGAGAGGGGGGGTGGTCAGTGCTAAGATAACACTTTCTGTCAGTACTTTACATCATCAATTGGGGTGTGCCCCCTCAGCTGAGTTCGATTGACTTTGCAGGGTGTGGGAGAGAGAGCTGGGTGTTGGAAGTTTCCTCAGCAGCATGGGAAGATATTTGGGAAAATGCAAGAAAGATTTCAATTTGTAATAGGATCCATTGCAGTTGAAGATTCTCCACATGGTCCACTTGGCTCCGGACCATTTATCAAAATTTAAACCAGGGGTATCTTCAACATATCCCAAGTGCAAGGTCTCTACCTGCACTCTTACCCATTGTCCCTGGTCTTGTGGTAGGCTTCAAACATATTGGAGTGCTGTGGCAGGTGCAATGGAGAGGATTTTGGATGTAAGGGTGGAGAAGGACCCAATTTCTCTTCTTCTGGACCTGCCCAGTGTATTCTCCACAGATGCGCATAAGAAAAACTTTTCAATATCCTAACTTTCTGTGCAAGGAAGAATATCTTGCAAGGTTGAGTATCCGAAAACCGTCCGTGCCTGTCGAGTTGGCAGAAGATTGTTATGGAGCATATTCCCTTGGATTTTGTCACAAGTATGGTACACCACAAAGCTGAGAATTTTTATAAGACATGGCAGCCCGTCTCGGAATACTTGATCACAGATTCATCTGCCACACTTAACAAGGGCTTTTATATAGCCATAATGTTTGTGTTTTATGAGTCCATTTTCCAGGGAGGAGGAAATGTGAATGTATGAGTGTCTTGTTTGGCTGAGCTGAGTTATTACTGTTTATTATTTTGTTGTTGGTTATTATTTATTTACTTAGTTAAATAGTTTGTTTTTTTTATTCTATATTTTTCTATATATGTTTTTACATTTGTACCTGAGGGTGGCTTGTTTTCTTTTACTTGTGTTTTTTTTGTACTGTTTTGAACTGAATTGTTTTGCATTTGTTGTAATATTTAAAAATCTATTTTTTCAATAAAAATATATTTTTAAAAATGTGCAGTATTGCAAGAGACTTCATTAAAACCCAAACAAATGAAAATATGATCTTTTAAATTAGGTTTCATTCTAGGGTCTGATACTATTTGATTCTAAAATTGATCTCTCGTGTGTGGGCCATACCTAAATAATTCAGACTCCGTGATTTCAGTTTTGAACTGACAGGCAGCAATCATTTCTATCAAGAAGTCTTTTCTTGCCCATGCCAAATAACTGCAGCCAGTTTCCTCTGCAGGTGCCATTGTGAGTCTTGAGTGATAAAACAAGCAATCCCTGTGACAAATTTTCTTAGCAGCCTCTTCCCAAGGTTAGAGCAGAATGTCTATTTCTATAATTTTGAGCTGACACACTGCAATTACTGAGGTTTGTCCTAGTCAATTTTCTTAAAAGGATATTTGGATCAATGACTTTACCCTAATTGCTCACTTCTGTCATGTTCTATAGGGGCTGAAAAGGCTTTAAAATAAAGCTTAGGAGGCAGAAATAAGACTCACTGTTTCCCAGCCTGCCTGGATCCCTGCATAAAAGGCTTCTCTCCCCTTGGCCAACATTGAAAACAATCTTCCTTACTTGCACAGATAATACTGGATTCATGCAGACAGCTTAGTACTTGATGAAGTACCACATAAAATTTGAATACACAAGATAAGAGTTCATGTTGATGTGAGTAACATTAGCGAGGATAGGGAATTGGCGAATGAACAGAAGGTAACAATTGGGTAATTTTAAGATTAGCAAACTGTAACTAGCAGAATGCCATAAGGATAAGCACTTAGATTTCAACTGTTTACAATCTATATTAGTAGCTCGAATGAAGGGACCAAGTGTATTGTAGCTAAATTTGCTAATGATACATAGAGAGTGTAAGACACCATATATTTTTCATTTTAGGAACGATAATGAAATTGGCCTGCCATAGAACTGATATAGGGATACAGTTTTACAATATGAGTGCTTTTTGAAGAATTTTGTGACTGAATGGTCCAAAATGTTATAGAGTTTATAACACGGAAACAGACCCTTTGGTCCAACTCATCTATGCTGAACAGATAGCCGAAACTGATCTAGCCCCATTTGCTAGCATTTGGTCCATATTCTTCTAAATCCTTCCTCTTCATGTACCAACCAGATACCTTTTAAATGTTGTAATTGTACCATCCTCCACCATCATCTCCAGCTAGTTCCATACACACACCACCCTCTGCGTGAAAATGTTGATCCCCCGGTTCCCTTTTAAATGTTTCCCTTCTCATCTTAAATCCGTGCCCTCTAGTTTTGAACTCCTCTACCTGAGAAAAAAATCTTTGGCTATTCACCCTTTCTCTGCCCCTCATGATTTTATAAACATCTTTAAGGTCAGCCCCTGAAACACCAGGAAAAAAAAAGCTTCAGCCTATTCAGCCTCTTCCTAAAGCTCAAACTCTCCAATTTCAGCAACATCCTTGTAAATCTTTTCTGAACCCTTTCAAGTTTAACAACATCTTTCCTATAGCTGGGAGATCAGAACTGAATGCAATATTCTAAAAGTGACCTCACCAATGCCCTGTACAGCTGCAGCATGACCTCCCAATTCCTATACTCAATGTTCTGACCAATGAAGGCAAACATAACAAATGCCTTCTTCACCATCCTGTCTAACTATGAATCTACTTTTAAGGAACTGTGTATTTGCACCCATAGGTCATTGTGTTTGGCAACATTCCTCAATTCCTTACCATTAACTGTATAAGTTCAGTCCTGGTTTGTCTTACCAAAATACAACACCTCACATTTATCTAAATAAAACTTCATCTGCCACTCCTTGGCCCATTGCCCCAAGACATTTCTGCCTGATGACAGCCCTCTGTTTGAGCTGTAGACTGTTAAAAGCTTTGAGTGTCTAGCCAGTTGAGGAAAACATCCAGAGGCTGCAAAGTGAAAGGATCCATTTCTCCCTCTCTCTCTTTCCATGTAGGGAAAAGATAGAAAATGAGGGGAACTTAAAAGAAAGAGATCTAACAAGAAAATACCTTGATCCACCTAACTATCAAATCAAAGAATGACCATCAGCCAAAAGAAAGCAGCATGCCACATGTCCCCCAGATCAAAAATGACTGTGTGGGATAAGTTGATTCATCTTTACACTTTGGACTTTAAACTTTCATAATTTTGTTTATCTTATCAATGTGCTTTTCTGACTCATAGTGTTAAACCATTTGACTTTGTCTTAAATGTGAATTACTGTGTGTGTATTTGAGATTTTCAAGGGATTTCTTTATTCACTCACAAGGGCTGTTATCATCACCTCACCTCTGGAATTCAGCTCTTTTGTCCATGTTTGAATTAAGTCTGTAATGAAGTCCAGGAGCTGAATGACCCTAGCAGAATCCAAATTGGGCATCACTGAGCAGGTTGTTGCAGAAAAGGTGCTGCTTGACAGCAATGTGGATGAGAGATAGAAAAGGTTTGGAAGGATATAGGCCAGAAGCAGACAGATATGAGTAGTTTAGTTTGAGATTAAGTTTGGCATGGACTGGTTGGACTGAAAGATTTTCCATGTTGAATGACTCTGTGGCTGCATGGAATATGGGCATCACTGTTTGGGCTAGCATTTATTGCCCATCCCTAGTTGCCACCAAGAAGGTGATGGTGAACTGCCTCTTGAACCAATGCAGTCCATGTGCTATAGGTAGACCACAATGCTGTTAGGGAGTGAATTCCAGGATTTTAACCTAACACTGAAGGAATGGCGAAATATTTCCATGTAAGGATGGTGCATGTTTTGGAGGTGAACTTACAAGTGGCGGTGTTCCCAAGTATTTGCAGGCCTTGTCCTTCAAGACTGTAGTGGTTATGGGTTGGAAGGTGGTATCTAAAGAGCTGTCAAGCTGGAGTATTTCTAGTCTCTGACCTGCTCTTGCAGCCACTGTATTTATATGGTTTGCCAAGTTCATTTCTGGTCAATGGTAACCCCAGGATGTAGATACCTGAGATTCAGGGATGGTAATGTTATTGAATGTTAAAGGCGATATTTAGAGTTTTTTTATTGGAGATGGTTATTGCCTGGCATCTGTGTGGCATGAATGTTATGTGCCATTTGTCAACCCAAGCTTTGTTATTTATACCTACTGCTATGGACCAGACCAGACCAGACCCCTTCAAAATAACTTAAAAAGATAACCTCGACCCTAACTTTTTCTTTTTTAAAGGTATTTGTGAAATGGGTGTTCCAGACATGATGCAACTGGTTAAACTACTCAACATTAAGCAAAACACAATTTATTTAAACACTTTGGTTAAAATACAAACAGAAGAAATAAGAATTCAGAATAAGTTAACTGTCGGAAAACTTAATCGAATAATAGATACTGTACCAATTACTAATTAATAGTTTCACTATAGTAACATTCCAGAAACACACCCCTTAGCAAAGAGGTAAATTCAAACATAGATTCTTACATGCAGTTTCCAAATTCAGGAGGGAACAACCTCAAGAGAGGTTTCAGAGAAAGTCACAGTTAGGAATCATTTACTAAAGCTTGCAACTCTTGTGGAACCCAAACAACTTTGGACTGTTACAGCTAAAAAAAACTAGAAAGCCTAATTTGTGAGAACTAGCCACTCCCCTTCCATTGTTACAACTGTTTTTAAAAAAAACCTAAAGGCCAATTAACCTATTGATTTAGGCAGGCCAAAAACCACTTTGGCACCTCTGCTTTTACAACCTCTCTTCAAAAAAAACCCAGGACAAAATTACTTTTTTAAAGTGACAGCCTCATCATGCTGAACTGTTTCAGTATCTGAGGAGTCATGAACGGTGCTCAATATTATGCAGTCATCAGCAAAAATCCCCACTTCTCACCTAAAGATGGAGGGCAAATTGTTAATGAAGCAGCTGAAGGTGGCTGGGTCTTGGACACTACCCTGAGGAACTCCTGCAGAAGTTTTCTGGAGCTGAGATGGTTGACCTTCAGTAACGATAGCCCTCTTCCATTGTGCCAGGTATTAATCAAATCAATCCCTTGATTCCCATTGATTCCAATTTTGCTTGGGCTCCTTGATGCCACACTCAATCAAATGCAATATTGATATCAAGGGCAGTCACTCTCACCTCATCTTTAAAATTCAGCTCTTTTGTCAATGTTTGAGGCAAAGCTGTCATGAGATCAACAGCTGAGTGGCCTTGGTGGAATCCAAACTGGGCATCAGTGAGCAGGTTAATGCTGAGCGAGTGCTGTTCATAGCACTGTTGATGACACCTTCGATCACTTTACTGGTGATTGAGAGTAGATTAATGGGGCAGTAATTGGCTGAGTGGAATTTGTTCTGCTTTTTGTGTATAGGACATACTTGGGCAATTTTCCACATTGTCTGATCGATGCCAGTGCTATAGCTGTATTGGAACAGCCTGGCTCGGGATGCAGCAAGTTCTGGAGCACACATCTTTTGTGTTGTTGTCGGAATATTATAAGGGTCCATAGCTTTTGCAGTATACAGTACTTCTGACCGTTTCTTGACATCAAGTGGAATGAATCAAATTGGCCAAAATACAGCATCTGGTGGGGTCTAAAATGGATCATCACCGAGGTACTTATGAAAATTCCCAAAGATACTTCACAGGATCATTCTAAAACAATGTAGAGCATCCAGCCACATAACTAGATATGAAAGTATAATTTTTTGATCAGACAGGCTTGTACCTTTCAGACAATTACTTAACATCATGGCAAGTGACATTCTGTTAAAAAAGTTGACCATTTCACCTTCAGTCAAACTCTCTGTGTGATGGAATCAGTGTCGTCAGTCAGTTAGTTGTATGTAATATAAAGAAACATCAGAACGCATGGAACTCAGAATATGTTTTAAGTCAGTGACATTTTAGCCTTGTAAATAGTGACTATTGAAAATAAGCTTCAAGATATTTGACTCACAAGAACTTCACTATTTGTGGTATATGTTATATGGATTAAAATAAAGAAAACCACAAAGCACATCATACTATCATTGTTGGTGGCAGTAACTGGGCAGTAAAGGCTAATCATAACAGCTAGCCAGTGGGAGTATATAGACATCAAAAGCTGAAAAGGTGACAGCATCTGTTAAGTGTTTTGTCGAACAGTCATTATTCCTCATCACCTACATTAGTTTTGGTTGTTATCTTATGCTTGAAAGTCAAGTATCACAATTAAAATTACTGATGCAACGGAAGTACTCTACATTTCTCTCTTTTTAGAGAAGTGGCAGTTTGCAAAAGGCCCAGCATTTTAAAAAGGGCAGTTAAAATGCTGGAGAACAGTTCCAATCTAAGGAAATGGTACTAATACAGACAAAACACTGAAAAAGGTTTAGTGTACTAAAGAAGCCTTACCTGAGTCCAGAAGTCAGTTGCATGCCAGTGATTTCAGGATATCTGCTGAGTGGTGAAATGCTCTGGAAACAGCACATGATAAAATGGACATGATGAACACTATAGTTGCAAGAGAGGCAGCTAATGAGGCAAGGTTGGTAAATATGGTGAGAAATGATGGTAGGTCTTGCAGAGGACATGCCTTCAAAAAATGCCCGTCACAACTAAGACTTAGCCAGAGAAATGTATAATTCAGCTTATAGTCTTGTTCAACAATGGAAAATGTTAAATCAACACGAGCGGAACCCAATTTCTTCAGTTTCACCTAATCATCAACTAGTATTAGACCTGATCTATTAAAACAGAAGACACACTGAAAGGAAATGGTGACTTACAAAGATGTCTTGGTTTCTTTGATTTTTTATTCCTATATGTTCTGAATTTTGTGACCAAGGTATTCCCTTATCAAGATCTTCTCGGTAAAAACATAGTATATATACAGCAAGAAGAGTACCAACACGTTTTTCAATCTCTCAAAGATGCTATGAGATCCAACAATGGCAGCTTAATGTTCCAGGACACAAATGTTACAGGAAGAATACAAAGGGAGGCAAGAGAGGAGGGGGAGTGGCATTTTTGATAAGGGATAGCATTACAGCTGTGCTGAAGGAAGATATTCCTGGAAATACATCCAGGGAAGTTATTTGGGTGGAACTGAGAAATAGGAAAGAGATGATCACCTTATTGGGATTGTATTATAGACCCCCGAATAATCAGAGGGAAATTGAGAAACAAACTTGTAAGGAGATCTCAGCTATCTGTAAGAATAATAGGGTAGTTATGGTAGGGGATTTTAACTTTCCAAACATCGACTGGGACTGCCATAGTGTTAAAGGTTTAGAAGGAGAGGAATTTGTTAAGTGTGTACAAGACAATTTTCTGATTCAGTATGTGGATGTACCTACTAGAGAAGGTGCAAAACATGACCTACTCTTGGGAAATAAGCCAGGGCTTATGACTGAACTATCAGTGGGGGAGCACTTTGGGGCCAGCGACCATAATTCAATTCGTTTTAAAATAGTGATGGAAAAGAATAGACCAGATCTAAAAGTTGAAGTTCTAAATTGGAGAAAGGCCAATTTTGACAGTATTAGGCAAGAACTTTCGAAAGCTGATTGGAGGCAGATGTTCGCAGGGTAAAGGGACGGCTGGAAAATGGGAAACCTTCAGAAATGAGATAACAAGAATCCAAAGAAAGTATATTCTTGTCAGGGTGAAAGGGAAGGCTGGTAGGTATAGGGAATGCTGGATGACTAAAGAAATTGAGGGTTTGGTTAAGAAAAAGAAGGAAGCATATGTAAGGTGTAGACAGGATAGATCAAGTAAATCCTTAGAAGAGTATAAAGGAAGTAGGAGTATACTTAAGAGGAAAATCAGGAGGGCAAAACGGGGACATGAGATAGCTTTGGCAAATAGAGTTAAGGAGAATCCAAAGGGTTTTTCCATATATATTAAGGACAAAAGGGTAACTAGGGAGAGAATAGGGCCCATCAAAGATCTGCAAGGTGGCCTTTGTGTGGAGCCCCTGAAAATGGGGGAGACACTAAATGAGTATTTTGCATCAGTATTTACTGTGGAAAAGGATATGGAAGATATAGACTGTAGGGAAATAGATGGTGACATCTTGCAAAATGTCCAGAGGAGCAAGTGCTGGATGTCTTGAAATGGTTAAAAGTGGATAAATCCTCAGGACCTGATCAGGTGTACCCGAGAACTCTGTGGGAAGCTAGAGAAGTGATTGCTGGGCCTCTTGCTGAGATATTTGTATCATCGATAGTCACAGGTGAGGTGCCGGAAGACTGGAAGTTGGCAAGCATGGTGCCACTGTTTAAGAAGGGTGGTAAAGACAAGCCAGGGAACTATAGACCTAAGAGCCTGAACTGTGTGGTGGGCAAGTTGTTGGAGGGAATCCTGAGGGACAGGATGTACATGTATTTGGAAAGGCAAGGACTGATTCAGGATAGTCAACATGGCTTTGTGTGTGGGAAATCATGTCTCACGATTGAGTTTTTTGAAGAAGTAACAAAGAAGATTGATGAGGGCAGAGCAGTAGATGTGATCTATATGGACTTCAGTAAGGCATTCGACAAGGTTCCCCATGGGAGACTGATTAGCAAGGTTAGATCTCATGGAATACAAGGAGAACTAGTCATTCGGATACAGAACTGGCTCAAAGGTAGAAGACAGAGGGTGGTGGTGGAGGGTTGTATTTCAGACTGGAGGCCTGTGACCAGTGGAGTGTCGCAAGGATCGGTGCTGGGCCCTCTACTTTTTATCATTTACATAAATGATTTGGATGCGAGCATAAGAGGTACAGTTAGTAAGTTTGCAGATGACACCAAAATTGGGGGTGTAGTGGACAGCAAAGAGGGTTATCTCAGATTACAACAGTCTGGACCAGATGGGCCAATGGACTGAGAAGTGGCAAATGGAGTTTAATTCAGATAAATGCGAGGTGCTGCATTTTGGGAAAGCAAATTTTAGCAGGACTTATACACACAATGGTATTGTCCTAGGGAGTGTTGCTGAACAAAGAGACCTTGGAGTGCAGGTTCATAGCTCCTTGAAAGTGGAGTCGCAGGGAGTGATAGTGAAGAAGGCTTTTAGTATGTTTTCCTTTATTGGTCAGAGTATTGAGTACAGGAGTTGGGAGGTCATGTTGCGGCTGTTCAGGACATTGGTTAGGCCACTGTTGGAATATTGCGTGCAATTCTGGTCTCCTTCCTATCGGAAAGATGTTGTGAAACTTGAAAGGGTTCAGAAAAGATTTACAAGGATGTTGCTGGGGTTGGAGGATTTGAGCTACAGGGAGAGGCTGAACAGGCTGGGGCTGTTTTCCCTGGAGCGTCGGAGGCTGGGGGGTGACTTTATAGAGGTTTACAAAATTATGAGGGGCATGGATAGGATAAATAGGCAAAGTCTTTTCCCTGGGGTTGGGGAATCCAGAACTAGAGGGCATAGGTTTAGGGTGAGAGGGGAAAGATATAAAAGAGACCTAAGGGGCAACTTTTTCACGTAGAGGGTAGTACCTGTATGGAATGAGCTGCCAGAGGAAGTGGTGGAGGCTGGTACAATTGCAACATTTAAGAGGCATTTGGATGGATATATGAATAGGAAGGGTTTGGAGGGATATGGGCCGGGTGCTGGCAGATGGGACTAGATTGGGTTGGGATATCTGGTCGGCATGGACGGGTTGGACCAAAGGGTCTGTTTCCATGCTGTACATCTCTATGACTCTAATTACGTGCTTCAATTTTACAATCCCTCCAAGCTCACCATATTGGCAGAAGACACATCACAGAAAGGCCTTGGTATATATTAAAGGATAGTAAGTCAATTGCATTTGGTTCTCATATCCTTATAACAGCTCAATGAAGCTATTTCATCATTAAAAGAGGAAGCCTTGCTCTAGTTTTTGGGATACAGTGGTTTCATGCCTCCCAATTCAGCAAGCATTTCACTGTCCATACCAATTGTAAACCATTATAAATAATGTCAAAGATCTTTGACAATGCACCTCACTTCCACAACTACCCTGTAATTTTGAAGATTCAAGGATATGATTTAGTCATATATACAAACCGGGTTCTCAATGACTATCTCCATACTAGCCAACTTCTAAACTCTACTAAGAATGAAGAAAATCCTATAAACCCACAAGTGGATATTATTATATCTGAGTGAGAGATAATCTTTACATCAATCTCATATATTTTGGTTACTGTTAAGTAGAGTAGATCCATCAGGTGATGAGCAACTGCAGCAGCTCAGGTGATAATCATCAATGGGTGGGCCAAATGCAAACAACTAATCTCCAATCTTGGATATTTTTTCTGATCATTCAGAATTTGAGCTCGGACTGTCTGCGTAATTAATCTTTAAAGGTAGACAAGAATTAATTTCACAAGCTGTATGTTGAGACAGCTTAGATCACATACATATAGGTTATGTAGGCATAAAATAAACTACAAGAATGCTACATGCATCCATATATTAGCCCAGCATTAATAAGGATCAAACTTATCAAGTCATGTGAAACATGTCAATTCCATCAACTCACCAATCAAGAGAGTTTTTCCTTCCATAGGAGATACCTTCTGAACCTTGACACGTAATCATCATTGATATTTCCCATGGCTAAGGACACAGTTACATTCTGGTGACTGACTTTTTCATCAAATTTCCCTCCATGTGACAGATTAAAAATTCCATTAGTGCAAAATTGACACATTGACTACCATATTCAGCCTGTTCAATGTATCTTGACAAACTGTGTCCAAAAATGGTCCCACAGTATGCTCATACAACCTTCCATGAAATGTGCAAGAAATGAGATATTCAACATTTTATCTCTTCTCACTGCATTTAGTCCAAAGGTCTCACTGAATACATTGTAAATACTGTAGAATTCATGATCATTAAATATAGAGTGACTTCTCAAGATTTCAGATCGGTCTATTCAAACTATCTGCTACTCCTTGAGGCAATCATAGAACATAGAACATAGAACATAGAAGAATACAGCGCAGTACAGGCCCTTGGGCCCTCGATGTTGCGCCGATCCAAGCCCACCTAAACTACACTAACCCACTATCCTCCATATACCTATCCAATGCCCTCTTAAATGCCCATAAAGAGGGAGAGTCCACCACTGTTACTGGCAGGGCATTCCATGAACTAACGACTCGCTGAGTGAAGAACCTACCCCTAACATCAGTCCTAGATCTACCCCCCCTTAATTTAAAGCTATGCCCCCTTGTAATACCCGACTCAATACGCGGGAAAAGGTTCATACTGTCGACCCTATCTAACCCCCTAATCGTTTACCTCACCAGCAGCTCTCATGTTTGGAAGATAGTTCCACATAATTCTTCCCTCTTACACTATCATTATGCAACCAAATATGCTTGAAGCATTGTTGGAAAGAAAGGAAAATAATGGGCAAATAAGGATGGACATTAAATGCAATCAGCAATCAGAGGAGATGTCACAATTGATGGCAATATGGTGTTGGTATCATCAGAGTACGCTTGAAAACTAACATTGCCCCTCCAGTGATATTGCTGAAGGGGGAGCATTTGATGAAGTAGTTGTACACTAGTGGAAAGATGTTGGAGGAGGATGGTATGGCTGACAGGAAAGTCTGCAGACAGATTGAGAAGAATAGGAGACAAGGTTTACCTTTGGCATAGGCATATAGAAAGCATTTACAATAGCCATTTTGGTGTGTGGAAGTGCAGAAACCTGATTGGAGGGATTCAAACACAGAATTCTGCGAACAATGAGAATTGATTTGGCTGGTGTCAACACATTCAAGGATTTTGGAAAACAAAGGGGTTTGAAGATGTGTTGGAGGTCTAAAGGATTTTTTTTAAGGAAAGTGGACAATACTAGAAAATAAAGATCCATCAACCATGTCAGATGACTTAAGGGCCAGGAAGGGAATTTGGGCGATTAGCAGTTTAGTTGGAAAAGCATTGAAAGAACCAGGGTTTCATAAGGTGGGCACAGAGAAGGCACATGGGGAGATGGGAGAGAGACTTTGAAAAAATATTCAATGTTGAGCACAGGATAGGGAGGAGGAATATTATAGGAAGTTTGGCCAGATGGGCTAGTAGAAGGCAATGATGTGATGGATGCAACTGATCAAATTATCATAACGTTAGTCACAAGAATATTATATTTGTTTCAGTCAATCCTCAAAGGATGTTGAATGCAGAACTTGATTATTTTTCTCAGATCAGTGATCTTTACGATGCTATCAAATGGAAACATTTGCTGGATACTCTGTGGAATGAACTGCCATATTTTGTTATAATCACAAACCTTCTGTAAGATCTAACTTTACTTGAATTGTAGCTCAGCAGATATAACTCATTATTTTTCTTTGGGCTTGCTTTAATTATGTGGATGTTGATTAGTAAACAAAGTCTGCTTTGTAGGGAGTGACCACGTGATGTTTCTTGTTGAAATCTGAGCTAAAATATGACTTACTTCTGAAGTAGTTGAAGACCTAGATAATGTTACATAAGAACACAAATAATTAGCCACAGAATATTGCCTTTGTAACTTTATAATGTTTTAATCTTTGAAAATTTCTATCCCCAGAGAGCAGTTGAAACTGGGTCACTGAAGATATCCAAGACTGAGTTTGACAATTTGTTAATCTACAAGCTTATAAAGAGCTATCAGGGACTAACTTTGTAACTGCCAAGCATAGACAAGACATTCATCCATTTGGCTGTATCTCTGATCACAAGTGATTTTGTAGATCCTCGCATTAATTTTTTCTTTCCATTACATCAGCTACCTTGGTAAAATATGCATTGATTAGTTAGTTGTAACCCTTAACCTGCACCAACAAAAGCTCTTCAGGAAATTTTGCAATATATACTGGTTGTAGGGTCTCAAATCTTTAAAGTAATTGTGACCATTGGTCGATGTGAGATCATAATTGAAAATACAAATGAATGTACTACACCATGTGTAATAGCTTGCTCCAATTAATTCCCCTTCATTTTGAAGTCTTTGGTATGGGAGCTTGAAATAATGTACAGTGAAAATCATGCACTTCCTTTTGAAAGGCTGTGCATCTGTTGCAAATTTCAACATTGAGATCAATGGATTGATGTTGGATAACAGTATAAAGTGATGTATGGCAAGAGTAGGGTAGTGGATTGAAGTATACGTCAGTAACTGATCTAACTATGATGCAACTGGTTTGCAAGTCAAAGTGACATGGCCCTGAAGAACATGGAACAATACAGCACAGAACAGTCCCTTTGGCCCACGATGTTGTGCAGTTGTCAAATTGTCAAATTCAGTCTTGGATATCTTCAGTGATCCAGTTTCAACTGCTCTCTGGGATAGAAATTTTCAAAGATTAAAACATTATAAAATAAGATATCCTTTGAAATGTTCCCACTAGTTCTAGATTTCACAAGAGGAAAAGTCCTTTTGCCATCAAAGCTACCATGTGTTATTCTTCAAAATCGAATGACTATTGGCTCTACGCACTCAAGCTTTCATCATAAGACAACAGCTTCATTCCAGCAATCAAACCAGTGAATATTCACTGAATTATCTCCAATGCAAGTATATCCCTTCTGTAGGGGACCAGTGTCAAGTTTATTCTTGTATGAGATGTTGGCATTGTTGCCCTTGAACTGATTGATTCTTAAAGCAGTCATAGTGCTGTAGGTCTGGAGTCACCAGGTAAGGATGGTAGATTTACTTCCTTCAAGTACAAAATAAACTTTTACAACATGATAATCATTTGACAAATTATTTTTAATTCCAGATTTTTATTGAATTTACATTTTACTACCTGAGATTTGAGCGCATGTCCACAGAGTATAAGCCTGGGCTTCTGGATCACTAACCAAGTGACATTACCATTAAGCCATTCCTCCCAGTTGCAATACATCTATATTTTTATATTCCATCCACCTTGCAAAAAAGACGAATATTTCATTCATCTTTCTAATTCTCTGCTGCACCTGCATGCTCATGTTTTGTGATTCACGTACAAAGATACCCAGATTACTCTAAGATTGTGATTAGGAGAGTTCATGTGAAGTTTAGAAATTTGAAAAGAAAAGTCAAGGTAATATGCAGAGAAGCAGTATGGATCATGGTAACCCAGTTGTGACAGGAGGTCCTACAGTGTACAAACGTAAGGATACACCAGAACATACAGTCAGAGACAGGAAGAATGTGAAAAAAGTTAAAAATTAAATGCCCTTCATGCACTCATCAAAAAAGCATTCATTAAAAAATAGATGACAAAATGATAGAGACGATTAATTGAATATTATATGGAAAATTCAGAAGAAAGGAAAACAATGTGTATTAGCATCGTAATAAACATGATTATTGTAGTACTGAGAAATGATATTTTCTCAGGAGATTGAGACGCAGAATCAGTTAGATGTATTTAAGATACAGCAATGGAAAAATCTCACTGGTGAGAACAGTAGTTGCTTTGTAGGACAGGGTATTAATCAAATAGTGAAATAATGGGCATAATGAGAAATAATTAGCAATAAGCATGGAGATTTTCAGCTTTATATTGATTAGTTCAATCAAATTAGAAGTGTTCGGGAGAATGACTTCATACAGTGTATTCAGTTCCATTTTTTAGAATAATATTCTTGAACTAAATAGGGGCACTGGCTAGTTGACATTTGTGAAGGTGTGATGAAAGAAGATTAATTAATGAGCTCATAGTGAAGGATCACCAAAGAAACAGTGATCATAACATGATAGAATTCCACATTTGTCAGCACTCTTCTCAATGAACACTTTACATTGGTCTCCATGATGGAAAGGAATAACACAGGTATAGACATCAGGTTACAGGACAGTAAGATAGTAGATGAAATTAAATAGGGAGGAGATCCTAATGGGTTTAGCAGTCTTGAAAGTTGAACAATCCACAGGCCTGGGCAAGATGTATCCTAGGCTGTTGATGAAGACAAGGGAGGAGATATCTGGTAGTAATTTTCAAATAGAAATATGGAAAATAGGAACTGAATAGGCTATTCAACCTTTGGAGTACCTTGTTCCATTTTTGCCCCATATCTTTTGATCCTTTTAGCTTAAAGAACAGCACATAACTCCTTCCTGAAAATATTCTATGATTTGGCCTCCATCACTTTCTGTGGCAGAGAATTCAATATGCTCACCACTCTCTGAATGAAAGAAAATTCTCCTCATCTCTGTCCTAAATGATCTATCCCATGTCCTTAGTCTGTGACTGCTCGTTCCGAATACTATTTATTGGGAATATCCTTGTGTTTATCTTGTTTAGTCCTGTTAGAATTTTATAGGTTTCTATCAGATCTCACCCATTCTTCTAAATTCTAATTAATATAATCTTAGCCCATCGGACCTCTCCTCATATGTCAATCTTGCCATCCCACGAATCAATCTGGTAAATCTTTGTGCAATCCCCTAAGACCAAAACTGTACAAAATTCTCCGGAAGTGGTTTCATCAAGGCCTTGCACAATTTCAGCAAGTCATGTCTGCACTTGTGCTCAAATCTTCTTGCTATGAGGTCCAACACACCACTTATCTTCTTCACCACCTGCTGCACCTAAATGCTTACTTTCGGTGACTGTTGTACGAGGGCACTCTGGTTTGTTGCACTTCCTCCTATCTTTGACCATGGTTGAGGTTATCAGAGCTAGGTCTGCAGGAAGCCAAGCAGCCCAAATAAAAGGGGCATCAGTAGGAGGACTCTTGTTCCTGTCAACTCCAAATTTAAATAAATGAATTTACACAATCTGCAAAATGTAGAGTTCTTACACAACTTGAGAAACAAAAGAAGTTTGAATGTTGATATAAAGGAAAATTAGATTTTTTTTATAAAATGGGAGAAACAGTTAAAAAGCATTTTTTTAAAAAAGAGTTTCTGGGTTCAGTATATGAGCATTGAGGATAAGAAGATGAATTTCCCATCTTCTGCTGGAATTCCATTCAATACAAGTTTTTGATATTTTCTATCAACCTGTTCAGCAATGCTAATTTACATCTCAGGAACTCGAACACAAGCTTCCTGGTTCATTGATAGGAATACTACCACAGTGCCACAAGAACCCAATGGAATATTTAACGGCCTCAGAAGACCTCTCACTAGCTGAGAGCTGTTCTGCTGTGGCTTAGGAAAGCTTTTACTAATAAAATCAATATTGAAAAGGATTATATTAAAACAAATGTTCCCCCAGCTCCATTAGGAACAAATTATGTCAGAGTCTTAGCCTTATGCATTCAGGATTTCCACAAACTCTATTCCTTTGCCAGAACATTGTGGCACTGCCATTCAGTATGGGTCTAACATTTTCCTAAATTTTTGCAAAAGGAACTACTAGGTATGCGGATAGAAATTTACTGTTCTTACAGAGTCTAATCGATATGTGGTTTTCTGCCTGTGTAGTACCCTTAACTGTAACCTTCCTAGCAAGCCACTCAGTGTATCAAATTGCTGCAAATGTAATGATTGAAGATTGAAGCTGACCACCATCTTTTCAAGCCAACGAAGGGTTGAAAATAAATGTCAGTCTGAGAGTGTTTTTTTTTTAAAGTCTGTGTCTGAAACTTCCTCCTATTTATCCTCCTGTCCATTGCACTGAAGCTCTGTTTTAATTATTAGAGATGTACAGCATGGAAACAGACCCTTCGGTCTAACCCGTCCATGCCAACCAATCTAGTCATTCTTTATCTAACAAATCCCCTTTTCTGGAGTTCATGTTTCTTTAGGTTCTGTATTATTCCTTTTTCTTCTATCATTCCATGTTCCTCTTTCCCTCTTTTGTCTGTGTTCATCTCATTTCTTGGGCTTTAGTTATCACTGTTTTAACCCTTTGAAATGATTAGTATGATGTCTGACATACTTCTTCTACCAGTTTTTTCATACCCAATCTGAATATTGTTCTTTGTTTTCTTATAATATTGCAGGAGTTGACTTAATTTTATCCTTGTATAGCTGAGAGGAGACACACATTACTAAATCTTTTTATCCTCCGCTCAGGACAAAAGAAAATTGAGATGTTATGAAGATGTTGGTGTACTGTACCTTGAAGAAAGTTAAAAGCTAGCAGAACTACCGACAGCACCACGTGTTCTAAACAAGATATAATGTAACCTTTTGGTTCAGTAGCTAGTGTAGCTGGTTGCCTGGAGACAAAAACAAATTTGAATTAGGCCAATCAGTTCAAATTATACCCCCAAAAAAATTTCCAATCAAGTTTAAATTTAGTATATTGATAATATTAAAAGCTTCAATGCTTTGGGGGTATAAGACTGGGATAAATTGAACAGTTGAGGGAGAACTGCCAAAAGACCAACAGATGTAGGCTGCTAGTCAGAATTCTCTGAGAGGTACTTGTCTTGAGAAGGAGTTTGCACAGAGAAAAACATCAACACTGACCTGGAGAGCAAATCTACAGAGGAAGATATAAAGATAAGATTTGACAGCTGGCTGGTTTTGAAATTTGAATTTTTCAGTAAATCTTTATTGGGGGTTTTATCGGACTAGTATTATAGAAGGCGAAGTAAAAGATAGGTTAGAGGAAGGAGTTGTAAATAATTGTTGGTTAATTATTCTCTCTTATACTTTAAGAAATAAATTTGTTAATTTTTACTTTAAATAGTTATTGGCCTCTCAAATTTTCACAGACTACTGCATGGGATAAATCTTTTTGGTGTTGCTGGTTTAAATTAAGCAGGAGTGTTTACCCCATGATGTAACAGATAATTACTTGAGCTCATAACCTAGACCTTTTACACTTGACAGAAGTATCATTCTTTGCAAACAAAAAGAATACATTTATTGTATTATGCAGCAACCTGGATAACCATAAGTTTACTTTGCTTTCTCCATGCCTCAGCCAGTCAGGGTTGACTTGCCAACCAACTAGCATCCTTTTCTATTGTAGTATGAATTGTTACGTTTGAAATTTGCTATTTCCTTTTGTCCCAATGAATGCAAGATGAAAAGCTTTGACAATTTGTCTCGCTTTTCAAAAATAATTACTAGGAAACAATTGTTTGTCCAATAGTTGATGCTTCATTTTTGTTTTTAACTATTTTGAAGTTTTTCTATTCTCGTTATTAGTACTAGAAATGCAAATCTCTTTAAAGGTAAACCAGACTATATCCAAAATTGATTAAATGATGCTCAATAGTTTTGTAAAATAAAAAAAAGTGATGGGTTCTTTTCTTTCTTTTGTTATGGCAGGTTTTGTTATTTATCTTTTATAAAGATGAGCTGGCTTCTTACCCATTGAGTGATTTCTAGACAGGGAGAAAGTAAGGACTGCAATGAGACACATTCCTAATAAAGGGCTTATGCCCAAAATATCGACTCTTCTGCTCTTCTGATGCTGCCTGACCTGCCACGCTTTTCCAGCACCGTACTTTCGACTCTGATTTCTAGATAGGGAAGGGATGGGTGAGAATTAGTCTTTCTGCTAAACATTAAATTTACAATGAAATCTTTGGAAATCTCTGAAAGGCTATTGCTGCTTGATTAAGGATATGGATATCGGTCTGTTAAATGCTGGTCTACAGTTTGTTTTGTTGCATTGATTGACTTCCTAACATTTATAGCTATATTATGAAAATATGTAAAAGGCGAGCAGATAAAATGATATCGGATGTTAACTGAATGCATAACAATCATGTGACCTCAACACTAAAATATACAAACTTTTTAACTAATCGGAAATCTTATGCAAAAGAAAGGACTTCAATTTGCATACCAAAGTTTTCTCTAGGTTTCTCAACACTTCAGCATTTAGTGATGTCATGTGTAAATAATCTTCACAATTGAGGTAGTACACTTGTACTATGCTTTCTTGTGGTGCAATGGTAGTATCCCTGTCCTTTGAACAAACAAGACTGGGTTCAAGTCATACTTGCTGTAAAGTTGTGTAACAACATTGTTGAATGGGTTGGTTAGAAAATATCTTGTACTTGACCATTTTGCTGGTTCCTAGAAATTTTGACTGTCATTCCCCAGAAATTGATTAACTAAGGAGCAATGGATATGATAAAAACTCTATATCCAAAGGTTTTAATGAAATGATTTAAAAATAACTATAGATGTTGAGATAATTGCACCAGTAATATTAAAACACAACTCAGACTAAGTGAGGAAAGAATTCATTTATATCATGTTTATACTGTGCTGAAAGTGGTGAGGTAAATACATAATCATTACGTCACTGGACTAGAAATCACAATTCATAGGATAATGAATATATTATTTGGAAGAATTGTGTAAGGAGGAAAGCATTAGACTTTTGGTGCAGGGGCATTGGGTCTGGTTCGGGAGCAGACAGAACCTAAATAAGGAAAATTAGTTACAGTTCAGCAGATTGGGATTATCCTGACAGAGATTTGCTAGTTGTGTAATTGAGGGTTTTGCTTGTCAGGTGATGGATACCTCAGAATTCAAATAGAATAAAAACAAAACTGATTATGGAAAGTAGAAAAGCTATAAATTAAAGTAGAAAGCAACAGAAATCCAAGAATGAACCAGTGTTAAAAAGGCAGTATTAAAAGCACTCTATCTTAATGCATGCAAACTGTGTAACAAGATAGTAAAGTTGATGGTCTATTGGAACAAAAATAATATAATTTAATTGCCATTATAGAGTTGTTTCAGGGTGCTTAAAACTGGGATCTGAATATGGAAAAATACTTGACCTTTGAAATTGCTAGATTTCTACTTACTAATGATATATAAGGAAATGGAAATGGTACAGGAAAGTAACATTGCGGGAGATGACAGCTATGATATGGAATTATTCAGCAGAATAGATTACTCCTGCTCCTAGTTTCTGCTTTTTTGTGTTTCAAGTATTCTAAGGACATGGCTTTGAATTCGATCACGACAGATGGTAAGCTTTGAATTTTAATAAAAACTAATCTAATGGTGACCAATCTGTCCTAACCTGTCCTGGTCTATCTGTTACCTCAGACCATCAGCAAGAAGGCTGACTCTTAAATAGTCTCTGAAATGGCCACTCAGTTATACCATAAAATATTTAAGTCTACAAAAAGGAATGATACTGAAATGATTGTAATGAAGTCAGCCAGATGGACCTAATAGAATGAGTTCCCTGATTGGCGTTGTTAATCTGGTCCAATCAGGGAGCTCTGGCTGACAGATAAAAAGGAGAGTGTTTACCTGCGGGTTCGAGTGGCTGTCGGAGAGGAGGGCCGTGGCAGCGAGAGTGAACAGGGTCAGGGACGTGCTGGGTGGCGGGGGCCTGGGCTGGACGCTGCCACAGGATATAGCAAGCAGGGCAGCGGTAGACATCCGGTACGTGGCCACTGTCATTTGACGCCTTAAAACAGCGGTGCTCAGACCCACCGTCGTGCACCAGTTGGAGGATACTCAGATGTGCGGTAGAATCCTGTCCGTGCTTACCCCTGTCTGGACGGAATTTCACATTGGCCCCAAGGTCCCGTAAGTCCCCCAGGAACCTGTGCCCCACAACCTGAGCCGCCTCCGAATTTTAGTTTTATCACTTTTAAGGACATAACAAGGCAGGCCCTGTATCGACTGCTGCTGCACACTGTCCACCTCTTCTCCCTAATCCACCGCCCGGACATGGCGTATCCATTTGCCACCGGGCGGTGGGTATCCCCAGTGGAGGGCTCCCTACACGGGAGTCCTCCCCCTTTCTCTCGGGGATCTGGGATGGAGGGTGCTGCACGCAGCGGTTCCCTGCAACCACAGATTGTAGTGGTTCATGGACACCCAGCCCAACTGCTTGTTCTGTCCCTGCTGCTCAGAAGGGATGGGGAAGAGGAGCAGAGCAGTAGTCATTGGGGACTCCATAGTTAGGGGAACAGATAGGAGGTTCTGTGGGGATGAGAGAGACTCACGGTTGGTGTGTTGCCTCCTAGGTGCCAGGGTTCGTGATGTCTCTGATCGTGTTTGTGGAATCCTTAAGGGGGAGGGGGAGCAGCCCCAAGTCCTGGTCCACATAGGCACCAACAACATAGGTATGAAGAGAGATGGGGATTTAAGGCAGAAATTCAGGGAGCTAGGATGGAAGCTTAGAGCTAGGACAAACAGAGTTGTTGTCCCTGGTTTGTTACCCGTGCCATGTGCGAGTGAGGCGAGGAATAGGGAGAGAGAGGAGTTGAACACGTGACTACAAGGATGGTGCAGGAGGGAGGGTTTTGGATTCTTGGATAATTGGGGCTCTTTCTGGGGTTGGTGGGACCTCTACAAGCAGGATGGTCTTCATCTGAACCAGAGGGGTACCAATATCCTGGGGGGGAAATTCGCTAAGGCTATTGGGGTGGGTTTAAACTAATCTAGCAGGGGGATGGGAACCAAAATTGTCGTTCGAGTATAGAAAAGGTTGAGAGTAGGGAGGTCTAAAATCAAGTCTCAGGGGCGCAAGATGGCACCAGCAAGCAAGAAGTTGGTTTGAAGTGTGTCTACTTCAACGCCAGGAGTATCCAGAATAAAGTAGATGAACTTGCAGCATGGGTTAGTACCTGGGACCTCGATGTTGTGGCCATTTTGGAGACATGGATAGAGCAGTGACAGGAATGGTTGTTGCAGGTTCCAGGATTTAGATGTTTCAGTAAGAACAGAGAAGATGGTAAAAGAGGGGGAGGTGTGGCATTGTTGGTCAAGGACAGTATTACAGTTGCAGAAAGGATGTTAGGGGACTCAACAACTGAGGTACTATGGGCTGAGGTTAGAAACAGGAAAGGAGAGGTCACCCTGTTGGGAGTTTTCTATAGGCCTCCGAATAGTTTCAGAGATGTAGATGAAAGGATAGCAAAGATGATTCTCAATAGGAGTGAGAGAGACAGGGTAGTTGTCATGGGGGACTTCAACTTGCCAAATATTGACTGGGAACACTATAGTACGAGTACTATAGATGGGTCAGTTTTTGTCCAATGTGTGCAGGAGGGCTTCCTGACACAGAATATAGACAGGCCAACAAGGGGTGAAGCCACATTAGATTTGATACTGGGTAATGAGCCCGGCCAGGTGTTAGACTTGGAAGTAGGTGAGCACTTTGGTGATAGCGATCACAATTCTGTTATGTTTACTTTAGTGATAGAAAGGGATAGGTGTATACAACTGGGCAAGAGTTCCAGCTGGGGGAAAGGCAATTATGATGCGATTAGGCAAGATTTAGGAAGCATAGGATGGGGAAGGAAACTGCAGGGGATGGGCACATTAGAAATATGAAGCTTATTCAGGGAAAAGCTCCTGAGTGCCTTAGATAAGTATGTACCTGTCAGGCAGGGAGGAAGCTGTAGAGCACGGGAGCCGTGGTTTATGAAGGAAGTGAAATCTCTGGTCAAGAGGAAGAAGAAGGCTTATGTTAGGATGAGACGTGAAGGCTCAGTTAGGGCGCTTGAGGATTACAAGGTAGCCAGATAGACCTAAAGAGAGAGCTCAGAAGAGCCAGGAGGAGACATGAGAAGTTGTTGGCGGATAGGATCAAGGTAAACTCTAAGGCTTTCTTTAAGTATTTAAGGAATAAAAGAATGACAAGAGTAAGATTAGGGCCAATCAAGGATAGTAATGGGAAGTTGTGTGTGGAGTCAGAGGAGATAGGGGAAGCACTAAATGAATATTTTTCGACAGTATTCACTCTAGAAAATGACAATGTTGTCGAGGAGAATACTGAGATACAGGCTACTAGACTAGGTGGAATTGAGGTTCACAAGAAAGAGGTATTAGAAATCCTGTAGAGTGTGAAAATAGATAAGTCCCCTGGGCCAGATGGGATTTATCCTAGGATCCTCTGGGAATCAAGGGAGGAGATTGCTGAGCCTTTGACATTGATCTTTAAATCATCATTGTCTACAGGAATAGTGCCAGAAGACTGGAGGATAGCAAATGTGGTTCCCCTATTCAAGAAGGGGAGTAGAGACAACCCTGGTAATTATAGATCAGTGAGCCTTACTTCAGTTGTTGGTAAAGTGTTGGAAAAGGTTATAAGAGATAGGATTTATAATCATCTAGGAAAGAATAATTTGATTAGGGATAGTCAGCACGGTTTTTTGAAGGGTAGGTCGTGCCTCACAAACCTTATTGAGTTTTTTGAGAAGGTAACCAAACAGGTAGATGAGAGTAAACCGGTTGATGTGGTGTATATGGATTTCAGCATGGCGTTCGATAAGTTTCCCCACAGTAGGCTATTGTACAAAATGCAGAGGAATGGGATTGTGGGAGATATAGCAGTTTGGATCAGTAATTGGCTTGCTGAAAGAAGACAGAGGGTGGTGGTTGATGGGAAATGTTCATCCTGGAGTCCAGTTACTAGTGGTGTACCGCAAGGGTTGGTGTTGGGTCCACTGCTGTTTGTCATTTTTATAAACGACCTGGATGAGGACATAGAAGGGTGGGTTAGTAAATTTGCAGATGACACCAAGGTCGGTGGAGTTGTGGATAGTGACGAAGGATGTTGTAGGTTACAGAGAGACATAGATAAGCTGCAGAACTGGGCTGAGAGGTGGCAAATGGAGTTTAATGCGGACAAGTGTGAGGTGATTCACTTTGGTCGGAGTAACCGGAATGCAAAGTACTAGGCTAATGGTAAGATTCTTGGTAATGTATATGAGCAGAGAGATCTCTGTGTCCAGGTACACAGATCCTTGAAAGTTGCCACCCAGGTTGACAGGGTTGTTATGAAGGCATACAGTGTTTTAGCTTTTATTAATAGAGGGATCGGGTTATGGAACCATGAGGTTATGCTACAACTGTACAAAACACTGGTGTGGCCGCACCTGGAGTATTGTGTACAGTTCTGGTCACCACATTATAAGAAGGATGTGGAAGCTTTGGAGACGGTGCAGAGGAGATTTACTAGGATGTTGCCTGGTATGGGGGGAGGTCTTACGAGGAAAGGCTGAGGGACTTGAGGCTGTTTTTGTTGGAGAGAAGAAGGTTGAGAGGTGACTTAATAGAGACATATAAGATAATCAGAGGGTTAGACAGGGTGGACAGGGAGAGCCTTTTTCCAAGTATGGTGACGGTGAGCATGAGGGGGCATAGCTTTAAATTGAGGGGTGATGGATATCGACAGATGTCAGAGGTAGTTTCTTTACTCAGAGAGTAGTAAGGGTATGGAATGCTTTGCCTGCAACGGTAGTAGATTCACCAACTTTAAGTGCATTTAAGTCGTCATTGGACAAACATATAGACGTAAATGGAATAGTGTAGGTTAGATGGGCTTCAGTTTGGTATGACGGTTGGCGCAACATCGAGGGCCAAAGGGCCTGTACTGCGCTGTAATGTTCTATGTTATATATGTTGGGTGTGGGTGTTTGCACTCCCTTTTTGATTTTCTTAAAAACCTCCTTCTCTGCTTTTGGTTGCACTTCAGTCCCACGCTCCTGATCTTTGGGCACCCGCTATGGAGGGGGTAGGGCAGATCTGAAGACCTCCTCGTGGGACTGCTCCTGGGCCTGGCCAAACTGGCCATTAACAGGTCCAGGCAGCAGGCTGTGGAGGGGGTTGTTAGGGCCGACTGCCTGCCCCTCTTCCGCAGTTACGTTAGAGCCCGGGTGTCTCTGGAGAAGGAGCATGCGGTGTCCACCAACACCTTTGGGCTGTTCAGGGAGAGGTGGACGCCGCAGGGAGTGGAATGTATTATTTCCCCATCCAATTCTTTTTGATTTAACCCCTGCCTTCCCTTCTCTGTTTGATCACGCAGCATTGCCCTTTGATGTGAAGGGCACGGCTTGACACTGGCCACTTGGGTGTTTCTTTTCTTCCTGGTGAGGGAAACTAAATAAAGATTTGTGCACCTTGTGTCTTTCACTGTGTCTCACACCTGCACAGACACAATATGGGTGCTGGGGAAAAAAATAAGCACTACCATAGTTTGGTGGTAGTGTGAGGGGGCAAAAAAAATAAAACTGAGTGTTACCTATCCTGTCTCTCGGACAGCAAAACAAAAAGTAGAGTGTTGGGTGGCATGGTGGCTCAGTCGTTATCACTGCAGCCTTGCAGTGCCAGGGACCCAGGTTCAATTCCCACCTTGGGTGACTGTGTGGAGTTTGCCCATTTTCATCTGGGTGGTCTAGTTTCCTCCCACAATCCAAAAAAAAGGAGAGTGTCAGACATCCTGACATTCTAACAGCTGGCTGTGAAGGAGCTGGATCAGTGTTAAGGAGCTTCCACATGTAAATAAAGGGTGACTTGGTGATGGGATATCAAACTCCATGGAGTTATTTCAGTGGCAACGATTATAAAGCTGAGGAAATCGCCAATAACACTCATCTTTCACTTGGGGTACACATTTCTAGCATCATGCTATTACTTAGGAACTTGATCCGTTCAATCCTGCCATCTAAGACTGGGCCCAATATGTGGAATGAATGCGTTACTTTTTCTGGGCAAATGCAAAGCAACAGGTAATTCTCCTGACAGCTTGTGAACCTGCAGCTTTTTTGGTCATCAGGAGCCTAAGTTTCCCTGAGGCACCAAATACTAAAGTCTTTCAAGAGTTGATGGATTTAGTTAAGCAATACTACAACTCCAAGCCTTCTCTAATTCTGAGTCACTACTGTTTTTACTTGGCAATTCAAGAACTAGGGGAATCCATATTGGGATTTTCGCCTAGGTTAAGACAACTGACAGAGGTATTTGACATTAGTTTAAACCTTAATGAGATGCTGAGAGACCATTTGTTATGTGAGATTAATGATGTAACCAAGCAAAATGCCAACTAGCTGAAGCCCAACTGGATTTCAAACAGGCACTACAACTATCTTTGTCATTAGAAAATGTGGCAAGTGGATCATATGAGTTGCAGAATATTCTGATGGAAGTGGATACCCTCACCAACTTGTCTGAGCTTGGGGAACACCACTTGAGTGAAAGTCTCACCACTTGAGTGAATGGCATAGCCTCACTCAGGGCATATTCTGATCAGAGGGACTCAAGGTCAACCCACAGGAAAATCTTAAAGCAAATCCATGCCAAAGCCAAATGGTTAAAACTTTCTTTAGGATCCAAGCTGGCACGTCATTGTAGCACATGCCGGTATCCAGACTTGAAACAGCAAAAGAGTCCTATCAGACTTAAATGAAATAAGAGAACTCATAGGCCAACATCCAGGAAAGTGTATATCCTGGAAAGTCTACCTACACCTGTTTTGGAATAGTTAAATTGCTTAACAACATCCAAAATAGTCACCCAGTTCAAATGGAGGTCAATACAGGCATGGCCACTTCAGTGATCGCAAAACTAGTCTTTAACAAAATTCGCCCTGGACTCCAACACTTAAATTTGCACAAGACCTCGTCTAAACTGAGAATCTATACTGAGAAACTTATACAGATTAAGCGTACAACTTTGGTTCCAAATCTGATGAGATGCAGTTGGTTCAGTTACCACTGATTGTGGTAAAATGCTCAGGTCCAAGCTTAATGGGGCAAAATTGGTTAAGAGATTCACCCATATTAGCTCAACATTTTTCATTTAGAAAATGGCTGCCTACGTGAACTCCTAATTAAATACATGGAGGTTTTTCATGAAGGTCCACAGACTATTAAAGGAGCCAAGGCCACCTTGCATATTAACCAGGAAGCAATTCCATGACTCTGAAAAGCCTGTCCAGTGCCATTGCCTTTTTCTACAGGCAAAGATTAGATCACATGGAATGTAGGAAGAAGTAGCCATTTAAATACAGAACTGGCTCGAACGTAGAAGATGCAGGATGGCGGTGGAGGGTTGCTTTTTAGACTGGAGGCCTGGGACCAGTGGTATGCGCAAAGGTTGGTGCAGGGTCCACTGCTTTTTATCACTTATATTAATGACTTGAATGCGAACATAAGAGGTATGGTTGGTGAGTTTGCAGATGACATCAAAATTGGTGATGTAGTGGACAACAAAGACGATTACCTCAGAGTATAGAGTACTCCGATCAGATGGAGTTTAATTTAGACAAATGTGAGGTGCTGGATTTTGGAAAGGCAAATAAGGGCAAGACTTATACACTTAATGGTAAGGTCCTGGGGAGTATGCAGAACAAAGAGACCTTGAGTGCAGGTTCACAATTCCTCGAATGTGGAGACACAGGTAGACAGGATAATGATGAAGGTGTTTGGTATGCTTCCCTTTATTGGTCAAGCATGAAGTATAAAAGTTGGGAGGTCATTTTGCAACTGTATAGGACATTGGTTAGGCCACTTTTGGATTACAGTATGCAATTCTGGTCTCCCTCCTAAACCGAAGGATGCTGTGAAACTTGAAAAGGTTTGGAAAAGATTTACAAGGATGATGCCAAGGTTGGAAGGTTTGAGCTATAGGGAGAGGTTGAATAGGCTGGGGCTATTTTCTATGCAGTATCAGAGGCAGAGGGGTGATCTAACATAAGTTTATAAAATCATGAGGGGCATGGATAGGGTGAATAGACAAAGTATTTTCCCCAGGGTAGGGGAATCCAAAACCAGAGGACCTAGGTTTAAGGAGAGAGGGGAAAGATTTAAAAGGGACCTAAGGGGCAACTTTTTCAATGCAGAGAGTGGTGCGTGTATGGAATGAGTGGCCAGAGGAAGTGGTGGAGGCTGGTACAATTATAACATTTAAAAGGCATCTGGACAGGTATATGAATAGGAAGGGTTTAGAGGGATATGGGCCAAATGCTAGCAAATGGGACTAGATTAATTTTGGATATCTAGTTGACAGGGATGAGTTAGACTGAAGGGTCTGTTTCCATGCTGAACAGCCCTATGACTTGATGAAATGCAGAGACAGAAATAATAAGGCTGGAAAGCAAAGGAATTAAAATCAAAATAATCAAATCAGTCCCATCTGCAATGTGCAGCACCAGTTGTAACAATTGTGAAGGTGGATGGGTTGGTTTGCCTTTGTAGGGAATTTGAACAAATGGTAAATCGTGTTTCACAACTGGCCAAATACACAATCATTTGCATAGATTTATATGCAAAGCTGGCGGGTGGGTGATGGTGAGAAAGATGCTGTCCTTCTTGAAATTGGATAGAGAGTTATAGAGAGTCATGGAGTCCTACAGAACGGAGACAGGGCCTTAGCCCAAACTGGTCCATGCCGACCAAAATGTCCATTAACGCTAATTCCATTTTCCTGCACTTGGCCCATAATCCTTCAAAGGAGAAAATGAGGACTGCAGGTGCTGGAGAGTCATAGTCATAAAATGTGACACCAGAAAAAACTCTCCCTTCCACTCCCCCAAGGACATGCAGGTCCAGGGCCTCCTCCACTGCCTAATCCAAGCCACCTGACAACTGGAGGAAGAACATCCCATCTTCCGCCTTGGGACCCTTCAACCACAAGGCATCAACGTTGATTTAACCAGTTTCCAAATTTTCCCTTCCCCCATTTCAACCCAGATCCGACTCGGCACTGCCCTCTTGACCTGTCCTACCTATCCACCTTCTTTCCCACCTATCCATTCCACCCTCCCCACCTGCATCCCAGCCACTTTCCTCCCAGCCCTACTGCCATATTTATCTCTCAGCCCCCTTCCTCCTCCACATTCATGATGAAGGGGTTATGCCCAAAACATAACTCTCCTCATGTGCAGCCTGACCTGCTGTGCTTTTACAGCGCCACACTTTTCGACCCCCATATCTTCTAAACCTTTCCTATCCATGTATTTGCCTAAATGCCTTTTAAATGCTGTTAATGTACCTGCCTCAACCACTTTTGCTGGCAGCTCATTCCACATGTGTACCACCCTCTGTGTAAATTGTTGCCCCTCAGGTTCCCTTTTATTCTTTCCCCTGATGCCCTCTAATTCTTGATTCCACAACCCTGGGAAAAAAGCATGCATACTTGCAATTACAATTAAATGAGGATTCCAAGAAGTATGCTAAGCTAATACAAAGGTGGCATGGTGGCTCAGTGGTCAGCACTGCTGCCTCACAGCACCAGGGACCTGAGTTTTATTCCTGCCTCAGATGACTGTGTGTGGAGTTTGCATATTCTCTCTGTGTCTGTGTGGGTGTGCTCTGGTTTCCTCCCATTATCCAAAGATGTGTAGGTCAGGTGAAGTGGCCATGATAAATTGCCCATAATGTTAGGTGAAATAGTCAGGGGCAAATATAGGGGGATGGGTTACTTTTTGGAGGGTCGGTGTGGACTTGTTCAGCTGAAGGCCTGTTTCTATACTGTAGGGAATCTAACCTAAAAAAAACCCATAAGAGTTTGTACTAATGACTAAGATCGTCATTTGGGGTATTGTCAGCCTGTGTAATTTTTCAGCGGACGCTGGAGAACATTTTACAAGCAGGTCATCATTTATTTGGATACAGTGCCATTGGATACAGAACTGGCTTGAAGGTAGGAGACAAAGGGTAGTGGTGGAAGGTTGCAGGGAAGATCAAGAAGGAGCACTTAGAGAACGTGGATGTAGACCTTAGACATTTCTTACAGGCACGTGTAAGCCTTAAAAGGGAAAAATGTGTGTTCCAAGCACCCCAGGTGATCTATGTGGGCTACAGAGTTCACAAGACTGGATTACACCCATTGGAAGATAAAGTGAGGGCAATCAAAGGTGTCCTAGCTCCCATGTCTGTTCCAGAGCTTACGTCTTTCCTCAGGACAATCTGGCAACTTTATATCAACTCCTTAAAAAGGTGTCACTCTTGGAAATGGTTATGTTGCCATGCCATAGCTTTCAGGGAAATGAAGAAGCAGTTATGACCCTCTAAGGTTTTGGCACACTATGAACCAAAGCAAGATCTGGTATTGACATGTGATGCCTCCCCACACGACATCAGGGTAGTACTACCTCATGGATCACCCAATGAAGAGGATCGCTCAATAGCGTATACATCCAGGACTTAGGCTAATGCAGAATAGGCCCAGAGAGAGAAGGAAGGTTTGGCGATCATATTTGGAGTGAGGAAGTCTCACCAATACTTTTACGGATGTAAATTTGTAATAATAAAGGACCAGAAACCCCTGTTAGGTCCGCTTAAAGAGGAGAAGGCAATGCTGTCCAACTTCAAGACTGAATTCAGTGGTGGGCTCTAATACTAAGTGGGTATAATTATAATTTGGAACACCATCCAGGAGACCAAGGAGCAAATGCAGATGCACTGAGCTGCGTCCCCCTGGCAGACACACCACTGGTGGTACCACCTCTGGAAGAGCCCATAATGATTTTAAATTTTCTGGACACACTTCTGGTCACAGCTGACAGTATCAGACTTTGAACACAGAAAAATCTGGTGCTGGAAAAACTGAAACAGTTGGCGTTAATGGGGAAATCAAAGTGCTGTCACAACCATAACTGAAACCTTTTTGGACCCAGAGAGACCAGATCACAGTAGAGCATGGCATATTATCATAGGGAGCAAGAATGATTTCCAGAGCAAAGGTCACCACCAGGTACTGGCTGGACTCCACCACGATCATCCAGGGATCTGCAAAATGAAGATATTGGGAGAAGTTATATCTGGTGGCCAAGCTTGGATACAGACATAACCACATTGGTGGGACAGTGCCCAGTGTGCCTATAAGGACAAACCTTATCACCAACAGCTCCCCCACATCCATGGGAAAGGCCAGATAAACGCTGGACTGAGTTACACATTGACTATGCAGGTCCTTTCATGGACTCAATATTCTGAATCATTGTGGACATTCGCTCAAAATGGTTGGATGTGCATTGAGTTCACTCATAAAACATGGGAATGACGATAGAAAAACTGTGCACATTCTTTGCGATACACCAACTCCCAGACGTGTTGGTCACAGATAATAGGCCATTGTTTACCAGCAGGAAATGTGAGTATCTTCTAAAGTCGAGTGGCTTTCTGTATTTAAGTTCAGTTTCGTACCGTCTGTCATCTAATGGCCTGACAGAAAGAGCAGTCCAAACTTTGAAGGAACAGCCTACAATTTTGCTTGATACAAAACTGTGCCAATTCCTATTTTATTATAGGACCACCCCTCATGAAACTACAGGGATAGTGTAGCAGAGTTGCTAATGGGGAGACGAGTCTGCACGAGGTTAAATATGATCTTCCCAGACCTGATGGGGAGAGTGAAATAACATCAGGAATGCCAGTGCTAGGCATCAGACTCCACCAACTGAGAGAAACAGTTTACTATAGGGGAAGACGTTTGGTGTAGGAACCACGAGAATGGCTCTGAATGGATAAGAGGCTTGATTGATGCACGTGCAGAACCAATGATGTGTAAAGTTTGGATAGGAACAATGACCTTGAACAAGCACATGGATCAATGAAAGCTGTAAACTCACAAATAGTGCAGGAGCAAAATGTGCTCTGCTCATTGGAACAGTCAGAGAGGTGGTTGGAATTCATAGGTTCTCCGTCTCCAACAAGCAAAGAGATCTCTGAACCTGAGATGGACATGACGGATGTCACCTCATTGATGCTTTTGCCAATGGAAGTAGAGAATAAATTTCTCCTGATGCTTTGGGTGCAAGAGGTAAACCCTTGTGCATTACTCAATGCCCATATGTGATGCAGAGTCAGAGAAACTTGACCCAGTGTTAAAATGGGTAAAAACAAGGACTGCAGATGCTGGAAACCAGAGTCTAGATTAAAGTGGTATTGGAAAAGCACAGCCTGACCTGCTGTGCTTTTCCAGCACCAGTCTAATCTAGACTCCAGTGTTAAAATGCCCCAACATGGCCACAAGAAAAAGGACCAGCCTATGTCCTCAGACTGAGAGGAGGTGAGATGTAGTGATTGTAATAAGGTCAGCCAGGTGTACATTATACAATATGAGTTCCCTGATTGAGGCTGTTAATCTGGTCCGCTAAGGGAGCCTTGGTTGACAGATAAAAAGAGGAGTATCAGACTTTCTGACACTCTAAGGACTGGCTCTGAGGACCAGTGTCCAAGAACTTTCCACGTGTAAATAAAAGGTGGCTTTGTGACACGATACTGTCCCTGTGGAGTTATTTCACCATGCATTCTAGATCTTTTCACTGGACAGTTGCCAACCTTTCTGCATCCTTATGGTTCATTCCTGATCCACCTAAAAAATGCTTTTGCACTTTAAAACTGCATCTTGGGATGCACCAGTAACAATGCAGTTGCAATGTTGCTGTAAGGACACCTTATATTCAGGGACAGGCATGCAGCTGACAGATTTGTTCAGGCTATGTCTCGGGGTTGTTTGGTTGCTCTGTTACTGCTCACTCATGTTGAGCCTCTCTGGGTGTTCACAGCATCCCTGCCTGCTTTGCCTTTTTCTCCTTTTTACCTTCACCAAAAACACCAGGATCACAATATGTCTGTCTTACATTGCTATTTAGTGCAGACACAAAGCCAGGAAGCTTATCATGTTTGTTAGAAGTCTTCAATCAAGTCAAGGGAGACACCCTTCAGTAGCTTTCAGTGTTCATGACACAGGAAGTCAAGGCTTTCATGGGCTCGAAAATGGTAAGTCAGCCACTTGGGGTGGTCAGCATCAGTATCCTCTCCTCATAAGGCGAGCAACCACTAGCAGAGACTCTTTCTGCTCTAATGTGGGCTATTCTGCACTAAGAAAAAAAGAGGTATTGAAGGAGATAAAAGTGACTGACACACAGCTTTTAGTGCTGGTACAAGTGGAGGAGAAATGGGAATGGCAATGGAGAGATCATCGATGCTTCTTGCACAAGCCCTTCATCAGGAATGAGGCTGGGAGCCTCAGGGGTGGAGAGATAAATGGGAAGGGAGTGGGAGTAGGAAGAAGGTAGCTGAGAGTGCAATCGGTGGATGGAGGTGAGATAAAGGTGATAGGTCAGAGGGGAGGGTGGAGCGGATAGGTGGGAAGGAAAATGGACAGATGGGACAGTTCATGAGGGCATTGCTGAGCGGGAAAGTTGGAACTGGGATAAGGTGGGGGGAGAGGAAAAAGGAAACTGGTGCAATCCACATTGATACATGAGGTTGGAGAGTCCTGAGGCAGAAAACGAGGCATTCTTCCTCCAGGCATCGGGTGATAAAGGAGTGGTGATGGAGGAGGCTCAGGATCTGCATGTCCTTGGCAGAGTGGGTGGGGGAATTGATGTTCAGCAACGGGACAGTGAGGTTGGTTGGTGCGGGTGTCCCAGAGATGTTCTCTGAAGCACTCTGTGAGTAGGCGCCCTGTCTCCACAATGTAGAGGAGATCGCATTGGGAGAAATGGATACAGTAAGTGACATGCGTGGAAGTGCAGGTGAAACTTTGATCGATGTGGAAGGCATCTTTGGAGCCTGGGATGGAGGTGAGGGGGGAGGTGTGAGTGCAGGTTTTACAATTCCTGCGGTGGCAATGGAAGGTGCCTGAGTGGAGGGTGGCTTGTTGTGGGGGGGGTGGGGGGGGGGGGGGGGGGTGGGGGTATGCACTTGACAAAGCAGTCGCGGATGGAACGGTCTTTATGGAAAGCAGATCAGGGTGGGGAGGGAGATATATCTCTGGTGGTGGGGTCCGTTTGTAGGTGGTGGAAATTGCGGAGAATGATGCAATGTGTACGGAGATTGGTGGGGTGGAAGGTGAGAACCAGGGGTGTTCTGTCCTTGTTACAGTTAGAGAGGTGGGGTTCGAGGGGCTGAGGAGCGGAAAGTGGATGTTATGTGCTGGAGGGAATCATCAACCACATGGGAGGGAAAATTGCGGACAAAGAAAGAGGCCATCTGGTGTGTTCTGTGGTGGAAGTGGTCCTCCTGGGAGCAGATGCTGCGGAGACAGAGGTATTGGGAATAAAGGATAGCATTTTTGCAGGAAGCAGGGTGAGGGGAGGCGAAATCCAGGTAGCTGTGGGATTCAGTGGGTTTGTAGAAAATGTCAGTGTTAAGTCGGTCACAGTTGATGAAGATGGAGAGGTTCGGGAAGGGGAGGGAGGTGTCACAGATAGTCCAGGTGAATTTCCACCCTGTCCTTAAATTCACCTGGACTTTCAAAAGTGGTATCGTATGGTCACAATAGTGATGGTTAAGGTAATTTATTTCCAGGAAATAATATTTGGTCTATTAAAAATGCAAATGTTACTTTAATATTCCTTTTTCCATCCCTTCAAAATATGTGAAATAATTTAGAATACCTACAATTTGTTTAAAAATCTCACATAACTACTGGATTCACATAACATGATTTGCAATTACATTTACAATTTAGCAATGACGATCAGTTTTTAGGGTGGGGAGGTGAATTTTGGTTAAGCATTTCAATTTGACATGCTGGAGTTCACAGTGAAGTGAACTTGGATGGAGAGGCACTTGGAATCATTCTTTCTGGGATGACTTGACAAGTATAGAAATGTGAGAAAATAAATCATACCTTAGATTTGGTATAATTGATAGTTGTTAATATATGATTGATAACGTTTTAAACAACTTTAGAGTGAAAAAGTATTTCTAGAATCACAAGAAACTCATCTATTCGCTGAATCACCCGTGCATTGCTCTCTTATCTCTCGGTGATTTCACACGCGACTGAGCAAGTTTACGGCCACGGGCACAGCCAACGTTCACCCTGCGCAGCGCGTGGCATTCGGTCGCCCAACGTTCGCCTTGCGCAGCGCGTGGCAGCCGCTCGCCCAAAGTGCGAGGCACTTGCTCACCCAACGTTCGCCCTGCGCATCGCGAGGCACCTGTTTGCCTATCGTTCGCCCTGTGCAGCACGTGGTACCCGCTCGCCCCACGTGCATCCTGCGCAGCGTGACGGGGAGGGCGGCCAGTTGTCAATAGGGAAATCGGGACAGCTGTTCCCCGATTTCTATCACGTCGACTGTAGGATTTATTCCTGATCTCTTAAAGTTGTGTAAATTTATCAAAATTGGTTGCGTCGATTTTTGTTGTATTGGAGGAATCTGAATGTCGTGAGCAGTGGGGCATGAGAATTACCTAACTCACAAGTTGCCCTATTTTAGTTTATTGAAACAATTCGTACATTTGGAAGAGAAAAACTGGGTTGGAGACGGGACTTTTTTTTCCAACACAAGCAAAACTAACTTCGTACAGTGTGTGGAAACTCTAAAAAACGATTCTTTGGCAACCCCCGTGAGGTGCTGCAGAGCTTTACTGCATCCTTCAAATTCGAAAAATGATTGTAAGGCATAGGATTCAAACACAAAATAATTAATTGTTTTGCGATTTATCATCAATTTTATTATTTATAACGTAAATTCATTATACCAATTTATTAAACTTTTTCTTACAATTTTCTACATTGCTCTGAGTGGAGCGATAGGTTTTTTGTCCTAATTAGAATATTTTTTGATTTCTGACATTTTTTGATTTTGTAAAAATCAGTTATAAAAACTTGACAGAGTTTGAGCGAAGTCTGTATAATTTGCAAAACGAATTTCATAGGAATAAATGGACGTTGTTTTCACCTGAACAATTGAAAGATTGTTTTTACAGTGAAAGATTCAGCGTCTTGGCTCTGGTAGTAAAGATGTCGTTGCTTCTCATAAGGGAGAAAGAGGCAAGTAGAGAGGCAGATTTTCTGTTGGCCAGACAGTATTTAATAACGTAGATTGGAGTTACGCACAGTTTTAATGAAATTAAGTAAAATAATTATTCACGAAAAGTTAGACAATTACATACAGAGTCTAACTCCTGAGTATTTATTAAACTGATCCATACTTCACACACTCTCAACTGCACCTCCCCCACACCCCTTGCACTTCCCAGACTCCGACTTACCATTCCCCTGGAATCTGCTCTCCAGGACCCAACGCACCTGACTCTAACCATCTCCCAAGATGGGGCATTTCTTCCACCCGCCCCCAGGACCTGAGCCCAGCCTCCATTGCACCCCCATAACCTGACATCCACATCCCAAGAGCCTAAACAACACCCTCCTTTTTACGATCCCCCGCCGCAGAACATAATGGCCTCCCGTTACCCAACACCACCCGCCAAAACTGATTCTCCCCCAACGACAATTGAACCTGACACCCCTGCTGATGGACATGATCACTCATCCACCTTTGCTGCCAGAACTGAACACCCAGAATCGACACACACCTTCCCTAACCACGACCAAACCCAATTTCTCAAGCCCACTCCAACCTGCTCTGAATACCTATCTGGTCTTATGCCACCTTGCACTCTGCCACCCTACTCGGTTGGCACCCTCGCCAGTTGGTCACTACTTTCCAGGCATCCTGTCCCCTACCGACCTGACATCCTACTTACCTGGCACCCTACCGTCCCACCAGGCTAACATCATACTTATGGTTTTACAGCAGTTGTCAGTGTAGCTGTCTGGACCTTTACATTTCAAAATATGTCAGCTGCTGATGTGAAAAAGGATGTGGTTTGCATTCCTCTGACAGTTCCACAGGAAAGAACTGTGATTGGAATGGAAGTAAGACTCTGTATTTCGGAGAGAGACCTCAGCCAAATTTACTCAGAATTCAGAACGCTCTTTTATAGAAAAGGCACGAAATTGCCACTCCACGGAGAATCTGGCCCAAATGTTTCTTTCCTCATCCTAATTTTAAAAGAAAATGTTTTGATGGAAATTGACAGAAGAGGTGAAAATGGAAATGTTAAGGTTGAAAAAAGCCACTGACATTTCATCACTTTGGGAATAAATGCCCATAATGATGGAGTATATGTATGGTTTAGGGTAAGGTGACAGATTGCAGATGAAGATGATGGAAATTACAAAGAGCTGGGCTGGTACTTTGAAGAAGAGGTAGAAATGATGAAAATAATAATCTTTGTTCAGAAAGGAAATAAGTAGGGGAAAGGTGAAAGGGTATAAGATGTTGGTAGCAGAGGGTAGGGAAAAGTACATTATTGTGAGAAGGAAGAATGCTATTTTTCTTTAACCTGAATGCTTGCAGACATAATTGGCTTTTTTCTTCTCTGTCTTTTTTCTCTGCCTGAAGGCAGACCTGCCCCACAGCACCATAACATCCATAATAACAGGACAGGAATCAGGTCCAGAATCCTCCACAGGTGAAATAAGAATTGATAAACAGATGAGGGTAATTGCTAATGTCTTCTGGTCAGCCAGTGCCTTGATTTCAAAAGTTTATCTTTTTATTCAGATCCTTTCAGAAACTTGCCCCTCTTCTTCCAATTCTCTGTATTGGCCTTTTACATAACCATCACTTCCTTTTCCCACTGCCACCACCACCACCATCACTATTTATAACTGGGCTTTCAGACATCTAGGCAATGAGCTCTGGTATTCTTTCCCAAGCTGTGTGACTTCCATCTGCTCCTTTCCATTGTTTCTTGAAGACTATTTCATCTACGAAGTTTTTGGTCACTCGACAAAAGCTCTCTTTCTTTGGCTCAGTATAATTTTGAATGACTACGTGCCTTGAAACACTTTGCAAAATTTTACGTTAATGAAGGTAGCATATAACTATGATATGAAAATTGTGGCTGGTGCATGAAAAACATCTGGCCTCTTGCCAACTACAATAGGGCCAGCTATTGGAAAGGGGAATAATTAAATTAAACTGATACTGAAGCAAGAGACAAGAACAGGAACAGGGATTAAGCTGTTTAAAAGAGGAAAGTGGATTGAGTGAATAGTTAGAGGCTTAAGGCTTCTGGAAAAGTGAAGAAAACAGAGAACTTGAACTTTATAGTTTTGCGCAAAGCAGTGACTCAAATTCCAGAAAATCTCAATATACCCCACAGCTGCTAAAGGCAAAACCAGTGAAATTAAACGTTGTTCCTTTCACCAGACTGATAAATACTGAGCTCAAAATGATACATTCTGCAAAGATTCTTATTGCGTATTGTCTACTTCAAAAATTACGAGTAAAAATATGCAGCAAAAGAAGTATTTGGAATTTATTTTCCAAAGAATTAAAATTGCCTAATAATAAGTAGTAATTAGAATTTGAATTATTGTTACTATAAATCAATGGTCTTGATGCTACTGCTGAGGATTAATTTTGTCTTAATTCTTTCTGTATATAGGGTAAACCAATTGTAATGTGATTCAACATACTTCAAACTTGCTTATAACAAGGAGGTCTCTTAGTTCCGAAAAGGAATAAATTATTGTTTAAATCTTAATTTTGCTCTTTAAAAATAGGAGAATTTAGGTTTTTTTTACTTGTGCAGTTTAACTATAGACAGTGCATTTTTGGATGCCAAAAGCCAAATTATTATAGAGCTCCACTGTATACTAACTATCAACATTAAAAAGGAGAGAAAGGTAAATATTTTAGCATTACATCTTATTGATTAACAAATCAATTCACAAAAAAATACAAATTTTATCTCTTTTTCCCACTAAATTTTAGAAAATGGTAACAACTGTACAAATTATCACATAATTAGCTTTATTTGTGATTTTTTTCATTATCTACATTAAATTAAGTGAAGTCTATCATAGATAAACAGGCAGTTCAGCTAAATGGGCTGTTCTGTATGTATGCTCCACATAAATCTCTTTGAGTAGTTATTGATTGAAGCATATCAGCATAAATTTTAAAATGAAAGATAGAACTGCAGCTGTTGAAGATGTGAAACAAAAACAGAAATTGCTGAACAAACTCAACACTGGGTCAGTGGACTTGAAACATTAACTCTGCCTTCTCTCCAAGAATACTGCCAGACCTGCTGAATTTCTACAGAAATTTCTCTTTCTATTTCAGCAGAATCACCCTGCTATAGGAAGGATATTACTAAATTGGAAAGAATGCAGAAAAGATTTAAAAGGATGTTACCAGGATGGGAAGGTTTGAGTTATAAGGAGAGACTGGATAGGCTGGGACATTTTTCCCTGCAGTGCAGGAGGTAATGGCCTTATAGAGGTTTTTAAGATCAAGAGAGGCATAGGTAAGGTGAATAACAAAGGCCTTTTCCCTAGGGTATGGGAGTTCAAAATTGGAACATAGGCTTAAGGGAAGAGGTGAAAATTTTAAAAGGGACTTGAGGGGCAATATTTTCACATAGTAGGTGGTGCATATATAGAATGAATTGCCAGAGGAAGTGGGAGATGCAGGTATAGTTCCAATATTTAAAAGACATTATCAGGTATATGAATAGAAAAGGTTTAGAAGGATATGGGCCATACGCAGGCAGATGGGACTAGTTGGGAAACCTAGTCGGCATGGACGAGTTGGACCGAAATATCTGTTTCTGTGCTGCAAAACTCTATGACTCTAATGCTAATCTAACTTCCACTTCAATGACTCTGCCATTTGTTTCAACTACTCCATGTGATAATGCATTCCTCATTCCTGCTACTCCTTAGGTAAAGATATTACTCCTGAATGCACTATTGGTTTATCACTAACTAACTTAATAGCTTCTTATTTCGCTTACTCCTGCAAATGGAAACAATTTCTCCCTATCTAACCAAACAAACCCCTCTGTTATTTCAAAAGTCTCCATATACCTGACCAAACACCTCTATTCAGTAATCCACAGCTTTTTATTTCTTGGAAAAAGAGCAAACTTGTTCAATATATCCTCATAAATATAAACTCTCATCTCTGATATCAAATCCTCTATATCACTTTTGCATGTTCTCCAATGCCTCTATGTTCTCATAATATATATCACAGAACAATGTTGGTATTCAAGTTGAATTCTAAGCAAAGTTCTAAACAAGGTTAATGTGACTTTCCTACTTTTCAGTTCTAGTCCTCTAAAAGTGAACCCATTACTTGATTTGCTTTGTTTATGGTCTTATCACCTGTTTTTGTTTTTAGTGATCTGTATATTAGTGCCCAGCGATCCCTTTGCTTCCCCACCTGGTTTAGTCTATTGCTGTCTAAGCAGCATGTGGCCTTAATTTTCTGAGCAAGAAATTCATTCGTGGCTCAGTTGGTTGCACACCTCTGAGTGACAGCGTTGTGGGCTCAAATCCCATTCCATGAGATAGCATGAAAATCAAGGTGGAAAGTGCACTGAGGGAATGCTGCAATGTTGGTGGTGCTGCCTTTCGCAGATGAGATTTTGCAAAGGAGAGCATTTGAACTATTCCCGGTATCCTAGCCAACATTTATCCCCAAACACTTATCTGTTTACTATTACATTATTACTTGTGTGAAGTTACGATGTGCAAATTGTCTGACCCTTCATTGGCATACATTCAAAAAATATTCCATTGGTTGTACAGTATACTGTGATGTCTGATGGATGCGAAAGGTGCTTCACAAATGCAAGTATTTTTTTCATTTTCAAAATGCAGCAGTCATACTTATTTATAACAAAATTCATTTGCAATTGAAAGCCAAGTTTGTTAATTTTTTAAAAAGTTTTTACTTCAGGATCATAGCCTAAACTTCAATTTGAATATTTTTCCATAAAAGTAGTTGATTTAAATTCAGTTAAAATGTGTTTTTGAATTACTTTGCTCTGTAACCAAAACTTTTCACATCCAAAAGATGGGATTTTAAAAAAATCTTACATCATAACTAAGTGTATAAATTTTCACACAACATCCGGGATCTGAGCAGTATCTTTGCAGAACTTGCCAATGTGCAATCTGTGCCATTTTCACACATGGCATAATTTCAAAGGGCACATTAGTAAATGTAAGGATTTATGATTTTCTTCATTGTTTCAAGAAGTTTGAAAAGAAATGGGTAATTTAACTCTCAATACTATACTTTAGGTATATCTCAAATTGAAATTAGTAACTGCCTTTTCTCTTTGCTCCCATGTTTGATACATCAGTAGTTTTTAGTTTCATGACAGGAAAAAAATACAACTTCCAAGATATGAAAAAAACTAAGCTTGTTTTTCTGGTTATTTGAACATGTCAGGATAATAAATCTGACTTTTTATGGTTTATTTGTTTTATGTTAAATTCATTACTGATACTCTAATTTTAAATATATGGTTAGTCAAGTAAAGTATCTTATAAAATGCTATTACCTTTAAAATTCACACAAGAACATAAACTTCCAAACTGAATAGTGCAACAAAATAGTTTAGAATTAAAGATTAGTCAGCTAGCATTGGAAATAAGTAAGCAACTGCCATATAAATAAATATCTAAAAATAGCAGTACAGGTAGTGTGGTAACATTATAGAATATGGGTTTCTGCAATATATTGAAGTGTGTAATTGAGTGAGGTTATACCTAAATCGAGATAAAATTTACAATCTGGTGGAGTTTGTCACCAAACTTTGGGTTCCTATCCCAATGCATTTATTTACACTTGATTGGTTGTGAAATAAAAATGTAGTTAGCTGGATAAAATAACTGAAGATTTAAACTTATCTCCACCTGTTTCAAGTTCAACTTACTAACTAAATTATCTATAATGAATCAAGAATACAATTTACCCAACCTTATTTGATTCCACCCAGATATTTATTTGTTTCTTACTAATTTATAAGTAACAGTCATAATTATTTACTTCAAGCATCTCCTGCGCCGAAGGAGCTGCTGTTGCTTCCAGTTCTCTTGTCTTAGTTTAGAGAGAAAATTTCATCATAGCTATGACCTGGTGACCTTTGCTTAAATTGAATTTACAACTCAGGAAAACAAAGCTTTTAATGGATAGCAATTACATTTCCAAGCATTTGGCTGATTAACAGAGTTCTTTGAGATTTGGATTCTAGATTTTTTTCATTATAATATGACGCTATTTTCTTCTATGGTTTATACTCACCAAAGGTCAACTGTATAGTTTTGTTTTCTATGACTTAATGAAAATGTATGTATAGAATCTCTTATTCAAAGTCAGTTGATAGGATGACAAAGAAATATTTGTGTCTTTCTATAAGCTTCCGACACGCAATACAAGATATCAACAAGTTGAGTACAAGGATAATTAAGCCAAAAAAGGGAAACAGTTGGCATGAGCTTTTTGTTTTTTTTGGCTTAGGGAGACATTGTCCACTTGCTTATTTTACGTCATGATTCCATAGACTGTTTCCAGGCTCTGGAGACAAAAAAAAACTGTGCTTAGTTTATTTTACACGTAAGAACATCTGGAAACAGTCAGGAGATAGCGCTCAGAGAGCCCTTCCAGCGTTCGTAGGGAATGGCCTGAAAGACTGCATGTTTTCTTTTCTCCGTCTATTTTCCACGCTTCGTTAGGACCTTCCCCCGCCCCCCACTTTTAGCCGTTCCTTACTTATATACAGTAAGACAGGATTTAACCCTCAGAGAGTTGCCCTGGATCTTTTCCCTCCTCCCATAATATCCACTGAACAGAGTGAAAGCGAGCTTGGAATGTGTATGATGTGCTCTCTGTGAAGCCCCGGATGTAGTCAGGATGTGTTGTGAGAAAGAGGGAGGTATAGAGGATCAGTTACTTGCGTTTTATTGTAATAATGGGGATCAGGTAATCGCCGTTCGTGGAACAAAAAAAAATTGGCATATTTAAATGGTGAATGAAAAGGAAAGGATGTATATTCCCGAGGAAAACCATCAAGGTAAGTACTGTGAAACAGAGGAATGGGGAAGAGAGAGAAAGAGGAGCATCGCAAATCTTATTTCCTTAAATATAACCGGTGGGCGTTTAGGCTGTATAGCATTATTTAACAGGCAGTTTGGGAGAATAATATGTTTTATGCACCGTTTTACACTTTTCCCCGCAAAGATTAGTATGCATGTTGAAACATTCGTTCGAAGCATTGCTGCTGCACATGTATTGTACATGAAATTAACATGCGATCAAGTTGTCCGGGCGTTTTATTTAAAGGAAATGCTCTATGGTTAAATACCATAATGCTATTTGGGGGATATTTCGGATGGTATCGTAAAGGTAATACGAACGATATCTAAATTTGGCTGTTTTTGATCGAGCTCCCGGATGATTCATTATTTTTGAACTATGGACGGAGATTTTTTTTCTTCAATTTTTCTGTTAGCATTCGCGAAGGAAATGGCTCCACCATCTGTGAAGTCATTATTTCAGGTTGCAGTTTTTCCTTTTAATCTCAAATCTTGGAGTATTTAAAAATCTGAATGATGTTCTGTACTTTAATAGCTTTGTACATATTTATTTGTGATTTTCAATATTCTGCTGTTTTGATTCGAATTTACTAAGATACTTCTCTTGCTTAAAAATCTACGAATTATCAGAGATTGGCAGCAACTACTTGGAGAAAGGAATACTAGAGGCTACATTTTATAGCATATAATAGCTAAAGTATTATACAACATTTTTTTTTCCAGGCACCAACTATGGTAGCAGCCGAACTGTATTTGCCCATGGCCTTCCAAATGCCAGGACGGACGGTCTGGCACCAGAGCACATCCCAAGTCCTGGAGCTGCCTTGTCGTGGCAAGCAGCCATCGACGCAGCCAGACAAGCCAAAGCCGCTGCGATGATGGGCAACAATATGGTCTCTACGGTCAACTCAACCCAAAGGAAAAGGCAACAGTATAGCAAGCAGAAAAAACAAGCTAACGCCGCGACCACACGTCCACCACGGGCTCTCTTCTGCTTGACACTCAAAAACCCTCTGAGGCGAGCATGTATCAATATTGTCGAATGGAAATATCCTTTAAAATATGAAAATATTCGAAATTGCAAACTGTTAAATATAAAAATGTTTGCAAGCATTAAGGTATGCTGATCCATGGGTACAGCTAGATTGCGATAATTTTATATATATAAATGCAAACGCGCTTTCAAGAAATGGGGAGTAAGAGACCAGACAACCTTTCACGATCTAAAACATGTTTGCAAAGCTCCTTTAACTCATTAATTCATTCCAACGAGGGTCATCAAACTAAATCGCATACGTAGACACTGGTGAGACGTTTGGATAGGTGACAGACCATGGACGAAAGCGAAAACAAGGATGGGATTTCTAAAATTGAGAGTCAATGCAGAAAAGCAAGCCACGGGGCTAATAAGTGAATGGAATTTAATGCGTATCAAGGTTTCTGTAGCAGAATCTTCAATGATCTTAAGTTTATGAAAATACAAAATGGAGGGGGGTGGCATTGGAATAGTCACGTCGAAAGGTAGCAAAAGTGGGAATGAAATTCAACAACACATGAGCTTAGTAGGGATGTTACCGAAGTCTTCCTGGTGGAAAGGATACGAGTTTCTAAGCTGAGTTTAGTGCAAGATTGAAAATAATTTAGTCCCGTGTCCCAATCTTCAGCCGCCCACCAAGGTATAGAGTTGGCAAATCAAATCTGTGGCATGACTGGAGAAGATAACTTCAGATATTTAATTGAAGGAAAGTTCTAATTCAGTACTGAATGATGAACAAGCAAAGAGATAAATGCGGTATTCTCAGCATATGTGTCAACATTTGTGTTTTTTGGAGTGTCTTTGCAGCCGAGCAGCATGCAGATGAGAAATAGGGAGTAGCTGAAAAAATTCTTGCCAACGTAGAGAGCCAGAAGAAAGTCATTGCGGGAGTTTTTCTGGCTATGACTTGATTGGAATAAAACGAGACAGGGCATATTCACGTCGTCATATGTACACTGGGAGTGGCCTGATAATGAATGGACGTTGACATATATGGGAATACTACTTCTAATTTTTTTTCAAACTTATTTTTCAAATATATTTCCACAGAAATAATCATTTTATTCTAAAACTATCCACGCGCATATAAAATTTAAGATTCCTGTCGGGGCCACTTTATTTATTTACTTAAAAAAAACTTGCAATATCCGAACGCAAAGTGCTTGTGCCTTTCTCGTATCTGGAGCTTTCTGGTGAACTTCAAATTACATTCCCTGCATATCATTTAACTTGAAACAAGTAAGATATGTATCTTTGCTTTTGGGTTGTGTTTTTTTTTCTAATTACAACAGTTCCTTAACTCTTAGCCTCAGGCCCTTCGAAATAATTATTCTGCTAACTATTTTCGCTAATTGTGTGGCCTTAGCCGTCTATATACCTTTCCCAGAGGACGACTCGAATGCAACCAATTCCAATCTGGTAAATTCAAAATACTTAGTGTTGGTCTATTAACATGCCCGGTATATTTTGAAATCAAGAAGCATGTGGCTTTTGGAAACGTGTGTGAGTGAGTTGTAAATGGTTGTGATGAGCTGTGTAATACTTTAAGTTATATTGAAAATTTAGTAATGTTTGCCCCCCTCAGGCAGTGAAGGTAAATGATTTCTGTTGGCTGGATGGGTGGTGTTGACTTGTCTGACCCCGCGATGACCCCCCCCCCGCGCGTTGATAATAGTTTGACTTTTAATTTGGAATGCGAACCAAGCTGGTGGTTAGGTTGACACATTGCGATGACTAAAACGGAATTAGATGTGTTTTATCTATTGTGGTTTTTTTTGTGCATAATGTCAAAATCACTTACTACTACTTTTGAAATTTGTGGTTATATTTGAATTATATGAATGATGCATAGGTGATGTTATCAAATTTCCTCTGTTGTAATCCGATCATCATCATCCGATTGATAATGAGTTTGTTCGTGCTCTGTAAAATGGCGGACTGTTTAATCGTGTCTAATCACGACCCGCGCTGCATTGTTAGGGGGCATGTTGGAAAAATTGTGAAGGTAGATTTGTAGATTTAACCTTTTTAAAAAATATTAGTATACTACCACTGATCTGAAAGTAATTTTGTTTCATGGTTTCACTGTAATAGTATAGATGATAAATGGTAAACATTGTCGACCAATTTCTTAAGGGGCCAATATTTCTAAAGAAGCCACGATTAAGATGCTTACCTATATCCTGCGACTATGAACTGTAGTTTGCCTTTAGTATATAAACTAGAACATTTTAGTTTGTGTAAAACGGTTATATTTAGGATATTTAGCATATTTTATAACATACTGTGGGAACAGCTTGCATAATGTTGCGGAGCAGGTGTATGTGTTTAAATCTTAAATGGACAAGATTGTGGCATTGTCAATTAAATAATTCTCTGCAGAAGTACTTGCCATTTGCTGTTTAAAAATTGTTTCATTGCTTAAGTTAACTGACTAATCAAAAATCAAGTGGCACACACTAAGAGCACCACTAACTTTAATCGTGTAGAATATCTTTGGTGTATGTCGATATCTTCCAGTTAGCTGTTAATTATAGGTAACTTTATTTTTGGACCTAATTGATGCCACAGATCACGTGAACGCAAGCTTTAGTGATTTAGCCATTAAATCTGGAATCACTGTTCCACCTTAACCTAGGTTTCTGCATTCTAAGTACTTTTATTTTATTTTGTAATGTGTTCAGTAACTTAAAATACATGGTTTCCATGGCTACTCAATTTAATTTGCATGTGAAGAAATCATTTTGAGATAAATTGCACTGATGAGAATTGAGCAAAGTCATAAAGGCAATTTTTAAAAATTGGTACTTGCACGCAATATTGCCCATTTCTGGTAGCTAGTTAGAAGTGTCAGACACTGCTACTCAAATGAGCTGACATTTTTGGCTGCAAATACTCCAGAGGGCCAGAAATGAAAGTCCCTAGTATGAGCACTGTTGTATTTCTGCTAGTAAGCAAATCATAGAATTTGAGGCATTAATATTCAGAGCTGGTGAAGAAAATTCCAGATTTCATATGAAGAATAATCATCCATTTTAGTAATATTTTAAAATGATTTTAGCCTTTGAAATTATGATTATTTATCGCAATTGGCAGGCCATTGGGGAGAAGAATCTCGTCCTTTTGATGGCAAAAATCCTTTGATGTGGCATCTTGGTTTAGGGGAAACCTGGGGTGGATACAATCATGAAAATCTGAAAATTAGCATACCTAGGAGCTAATAATGTGAAGATTATCTGTCATGTGGATCCCTTGTGAAAGATGTTCCTGTTCTTCCAGTTGAGGTTATTGAGTCCTTTGGACTCGCCATCTCCAGAAAATCAATGACTTGTTATATTACTCTAGTTTCGTGACATCTACACTTTCTTGTGTTATACTGTGTATTCACCCACAAGCTGCCCTTCCCTTTTTTTAAGTATCCATGATTTACGCAGTATTCAATATACAAATATTTGGGCCAGATATTGGTTTCATGCTTGTACTAATGAGTTTCCTCTCACTCTTTCTTGACTATAATGTGTTCTTGTATTCCGGTTGTTGGTCTGCTCACTGAGCTGGTGGGTTTGTTCTCGGACATTTTGCCACCATGCTAGGTAACATCATCACTGAGTCTCCGGTGAAGCATTGGTGTCTTATCCCGCTTGCTATTTATAGGTCTTGGTTTGTTGTGATGTGTGTTATCCATTTTGACCAAGCAGCGAGGAGAGAAGGTGAGGTGAAGCGAGGGCTGCCAGGCAGGGTATGTTTCCTGGCTTTAAAAGGGACTTACCTCGGGAGGCGGGCCTCCATTTTGACAGAGTGCCGAGGAGAGAAGGTGAGGTGAAACGAGGGCTGCCGGGAAGGTAAGGGCTTAATTTATATTTGGGCAGTGGCTGAACCTGAGATACTACACGTGTAGTATCTCCCTCACGTCCCCCTCCTCTAACCAGAAGAAAAAGACTCTGTAAGGTAAGGCTTTTATTTCTTTCTTATCATTCTTTTTCATATATTTAAATACATTGTTTGATTTTAATTAGTTCATATAAAGCTAAGCTTACAATGGCAGGGGACCTCAGACCCATGGCATGTGCCTCTTGCTTGATGTGGGAGCTTAGGAACTTTTCTGATGTTCCTGATTCTTACACTTAGAAGAAGTGTGTTCAGCTGTAGCTCTTATTTGACTGCATGACGGCTCTGGTGCTGCGGATGGACTCACTGGAGCATCCGCGATGCTGAGGAGGTCGTGGATAGCACGTTTAGTGAAATAGTCACACTGCAGGTTAGAATTGCTGAGGGAGACAGTTAATGGGTAACTAAAAGACGGAAAAAGAGTAGGAAGGCAGTGCAGGTGTCCCCTGCAGTCATCTCCCTCCAAAACAGGGATACCGTTTTGGATACTGTTGGGGAAGATGGCTCACCAGAAGAGGGCAGCAGTTGTCATGATCATGGCACCATGGTGGGCACTGCTGTTCAGAAGGGTGGGAAAAAGACTCGTAGATCCATAGTCATAGGGGATTCTATTGAGGGGAGTAGACAGGCAATTCTGTGGCCAAAAACAGGACTCCTGGATGGTACGTTGCTTCCCAGGTGCTCGGGTCAGGGATGTCACCGATCAGCTGCAGAGCATTCTAAAAGGGAAGGGTGAACAGCCAGTTATCTTGGTGCATATAGGCACCAACTATATAAGTAGAAAACAAGATGAGGTCCTGAAGCTAGGAGAGAAGTTAAAGAGGAGGACCTCAAAGGTAGTGATCTCGGGCTTACTACCAGTGCCATGTGCTAGCCAGTATAGGGTGAACACGTGGCTTGAGCGATGGTATAGGAGGGAGGGGCTCAGATTTGTTGGACATTGAGACCGGTTCTGGGGAAGGTGGGACTGTTACAAAATGGACGGTCTACATCTGAACCAGACCGGAACCAATGTCCTTGGTGGAGTTTTTGCTACTGCTGTTGGGGAGGTTTTAAACTAATGTGCCAGGGGACTGGGAACCAGAAGATAAAACAAGTAGGCAGCAAGATGGAGACTGTAAGAATCATGAAGATAGCATTAATAAAGGGAAGAGTAGGCAGAGAGCGGATAAGTGCAAAAGAACTGGTGGCCTGAAATGCAACTACTTTAATGCAAGGAGTATAGTGTGTAAGGCAGGTGAACTTAGGGTTTGGATTGGTGCTTGGGAGTATGATATTGTAATCACAGAGACTTGGTTGAAGGAAGGGCATGAGGATTGGCAATATATGTTCCAGGATATAGATGCTTCAGACAGGACAGGGAGGGAAGTAAAAGGGGTTGGAGTTGCATCGCTGGTCAGGGATGATATCATAGCTGTGCTAAAGGAGGACACTATGGATGTCATGGGTAGTGAGGCATTATGGGTGGAGCTGAGAAATAAAAAGGGTGCAGTTACATTGTTGGGGCTGTATTACAGGCCTCCCACCAATGAGCATGAGGTGGAAGAACAAATAGCTAAACAGATTATGGAAAGTTTAGAGGCAATAGGGTAGTGGTGACGGGAGATTTTAATTTTTCCAACATTGACTGGGATACACTTGGCATCAGAGGTCTGGATGGGGTAGAATTTGTAAGAAGCATCCAGGAGAGTTTTCTAGAGCAGTATGTCAATAGTCCAACGAGGGAAGGAGCTAAATTGGACCTGGTACTGGGGAATGAGTCAGGACAGGTGTTAGAAGTGCGGTGGGGGATTTCTTTGGGAACAGTGGCCACAATTCTGTAAGTTTTAGAATACTCGTAGATAAAGATGAGTGGTCCTAAGGGAAGAGTACTAAACTGGGACAAGGCCAATTATATCAAAATTAGGTGGGAGTTCGGAAATGTGGATTGAACACAGCTATTTGAAGGGAAGTCCACATTTGATATGTGGGAGGCTTTCAAGGATAGGTATATCCCGTTGTTTGTAAAGGATAGGAAGGGCAAGATTCGTGAAACGTGGATGACAGGAGAAATTGTACAACTAGCCAAGAGGAAAAAGGAAGCATACATAAGGTCTAGGCAGCTGAGAACAGAAGCCCTGGAGGAATATTGGAAGAGTAGGACAAGTCTTAAACAAGGAATCCAGCGGGCTAACAGGGGTCATGAAATAGCTTTAGCATGCAGAATTAAAGAGAATCCCAAAGCATTTTCTTTTTTATAAGAAGCAAGTGGGTAACTAGAGAAAGGATCGGTCCACTAAAGGATAATGAAAGAAGGCTGTGTGTCGAACCTGAAAGAATGAGTGAGATTCTGAATGATTACTTTGCATCAGTGTTCACTGAGGAGAGGAACATGATGAATCTTGAGATTAGAGATAGAAGTTTGATTAGTCTGGATCACGTTGGCATAAGTAGGGAAGATTTGTTGGGTAGGCTAGAGATAATTAAGGTGGACAAATCCCCAGGACCGGATGGGATCTAATGCAGGTTGCTGAGGGAGGCGAGAGAGGAAATAACTGGGGCCCTGACAGATATCTTTGTGGCATCCTTAAATACAGGTGAGGTGCCAGAAGACTGGAAGGTAGCTCATGTTGTCCCTCTGTACAAGAAGGGTATTAGGGTAAATACAGACCAGTGAGCCTGACGGTGGTGGGAAAGTTGCTGGAGAGGGTAGTGAGAGATAGGATCTATTTATATTTAGAAAAGAATGGGCTTATCGGTGATAGGCAACATGGTTTTGTGCAAGTGAGATCATGCCTTATCAATTTAAGAGTGCTTTGAAGAAGTGACCAATTTGATAGATAAAGGAAGGGCTGTTGATGTCATATACATGGACTTTAGTAAGGCGTTTGATAAGGTTCCCCATGGTAGACTAATGGAGAAAATGAAGTCATATGGTGTGCAGGGTGTTCTAGCTAGGTGGATAAAGAACTGGCTGAGCAACAGGAGACGGAGAGTAGTAGTTGAAGGGAGTTTCTCGAAATGGAGAAAGGTGACCAGTGGAGTTCCACAGGGGTCAGTGTTGGGGCCACTGTTGTTTGTAATATACGTGAATGATCTAGAAGAGGGCACTGTTGGTATGATCAACAAGTTTGCAGATGACATGAAGATTGGTGGAGTAGCAGAAAGTATAGGGGACTGTCAAAGAATACAGGAGCATATAGATAGACTGGAGAGTTGGGTGGAAAAGTGGCAGATGGATTTCAATCCAGACAAATGTGAGGTGATGCATTTAGGCAAGACTAATTCTAGAGCGAATTCTACAATGAACAGAAGAGCCTTGGGAAAAGTTGATGGGCAGAGAGATCTGGGAGTGCAGGTCCATTGTACCCTGAAGGTTGCTGCACAGGTGGGTAGAGTGGTCAAGAAGGCATGTAGTATGCTTTTCTTCATTGGACAGGGTGTTGAATATAATAGTTGGCAAGTCATGTTAAAATTGTACAGGACATTGGTTCGGCCGCATTTGGAATACTGTGTACAGTTCTGGTTGCCACATTACCAAAAGGACGTGGACGCTTTGGAGAGGGTGCAGAGAAGGTTTACGAGGATGTTGCCTCGTATGGAAGATGCTACCAATGAAGAGAGGTTGAGTAGGTTAGGTTTATTTTTCATTTGAAAAAAGGAGATTGAGGGGGGACCTGATTGAGGTTTACAAAATCGTGAAGTGTATAGACAGGATGGATAGAGACAAGCTTTTTCCCAGGGTGAAGGATTCCATAACGAGAGGTCACGCTTTTAAGGTGAGAGGTGGAAAGTTTAAGGGGGATACACGCGGCAAGTACTTCACACGGAGGGTGGTGGGTGTCTGGAACACTTTGCCAGCAGAGGTAGTAGAGGCAGGCACGGTAGATTCGTTTAGGATGCGTCTGGACAGATGCATGAGTAGGTGGGGAGCAGAGGAATACAGATGCTTAGGAATTGACCGACAGGTTTAGACAGTACATTTGGATCTGCTAAGGCTTGGAGGGCTGAAGGACCTGTTTCAGGGCTGTAAATTTTCTTTGTGCTTTGTATCATTACAAAGTTCTATCATCATTTCTATTTCTGAGAGGTTGGTAAATTAGGTCCAAATCATAGATTTGGAGTTCTAGTTTGAACGCCAGGCCTTTAGGAATTCCCGTGCATCTCTCTGTCCTGTCCCAGGATAGATGTACCCTGTATTATTTTAGGAGAAAGTGAGGTCTGCAGACGCTGGAGATCAAAGCTGAAACTTTATTGCTGGAACAGCACAGCAGGTCAGGCAGCATCTAGGGAACAGAAGATTCGACGTTTCGGGCACATGCCCTTCTTCAGGAATGAGCAGAGAGTGTTCAGCAGGAGAAGATAAAAGGTAGGGAGGAGGGACTTGGAGGAGGGGCGTTGGAAATGTGATAGGTGGAAAGAGGTCAAGGTGAGGGTGATAGGTCGGAGTAGGGTGGAGGCGGAGAGGTCAAGAAGAAGACTGCAGGTCAGGAAGGCGGTGCCGGGCTGGAGGGATTCGGCTGAGACAAGATGGGGGGAGGGGGGATGAAGAAACTGGTGAAGTCCAAGTTCATCCCCTGTGGTTGGAGGGTTCCCAGTCGGAAGATAAGACGCTCCTCCTCCGACCGTCGCGTTGTTGTGGTTTGGCGGTGGATGAGTCCAATGGCCTGCATATCCTCGGTGGAGTGGGAGGGGGAGTTGAAATGCTGTGCTACAGGGTGATTGGATTGGTTCGTCCGGGTGGCCCAGAGGTGCTCTCTGAATCGCTCCGCAAGTAGGCGGCCTGTCTCCCCAATATAGAGGAGGCCACACCGGCTGCAGCGGATGCAGTAGATAATGTGGGTGGAGGTGCAGGTGAATCTGTGGCGGATATGGAAGTTTCCTTTGGGGCCTTGGAGAGAAGTGAGGGGGGAGGTGTGGGCGCAAGTGTTGCACCTCCTGCGGTTGCAAGGGAAGGTGCCGGGAGTGGAGGTTGGGTTGGTGGGGGGTATGGATCTGGATCTGACAAGGGAGTCGCGGAGGGAGTGGTCTCTACGGAAAGCTGATAGAGGAGGGGAGGGAAATATATCCTTGGTGGTGGGGTCCGTTTGGAGGTGGCGGAAGTGACGGCGGATGATGCGCTGTACATGGAGATTGGTGGGGTGGTAGGTGAGGACCAGTGGGGTTCTCCGCTCCTCCGCCCTTGAGCCCTGCCCCTCCAACCGCCACCAGGACAGAACCCCACTGGTCCTCACCTACCACCCCACCAATCTCCATGTACAGCGCATCATCCGCCGTCACTTCCGCCACCTCCAAACGGACCCCACCACCAAGGATATATTTCCCTCCCCTCCTCTATCAGCTTTCCGTAGAGACCACTCCCTCCGCGACTCCCTTGTCAGATCCAGATCCATACCCCCCACCAACCCAACCTCCACTCCCGGCACCTTCCCTTGCAACCGCAGGAGGTGCAACACTTGCGCCCACACCTCCCCCCTCACTTCTCTCCAAGGCCCCAAAGGAAACTTCCATATCCTCCACAGATTCACCTGCACCTCCACCCACATTATCTACTGCATCCGCTGCAGCCGGTGTGGCCTCCTCTATATTGGGGAGACAGGCCGCCTACTTGCGGAGCGATTCAGAGAGCACCTCTGGGCCACCCGGACGAACCAACCCAATCACCCTGTAGCACAGCATTTCAACTCCCCCTCCCACTCCACCGAGGATATGCAGGTCATTGGACTCATCCACCGCCAAACCACAACAACGCGACGGTCGGAGGAGGAGCGTCTTATCTCCCGACTGGGAACCCTCCAACCACAGGGGATGAACTTGGACTTCACCAGTTTCTTCATCCCCCCTCCCCCCATCTTGTCTCAGCCGAATCCCTCCAGCCCGGCACCGCCTTCCTGACCTGCAGTCTTCTTCTTGACCTCTCCGCCTCCACCCTACTCCGACCTATCACCCTCACCTTGACCTCTTTCCACCTATCACATTTCCAACGCCCCTCCGCCAAGTCCCTCCTCCCTACCTTTTATCTTCTCCTGCTGAACACTCTCTGCTCATTCCTGAAGAAGGGCATGTGCCCGAAACGTTGAATCTTCTGTTCCCTAGATGCTGCCTGACCTGCTGTGCTGTTCCAGCAATAAAGTTTCAGCCCTGTATTATTTTAGTCAAACTGTCCCTATTTGATTGTGTGTATGGACATCAGTGTTTGTTATTCATGTCTTTTGGTGGCTAGTTGGTGCTCATGTATCCTGGTGGCTACTTTCCTACTGGATTGTCCTATTTAATGTTTGGTGCATAGCCAAACAGGCCAAATAGAGACACGTGTGGGAATTCTTAGAGGCCCATATCCCCCTCAACCCTTCCTATTAATATACACATTCAGGTGCCTTTTAAATCTTGTAATTGTACCTGCCTTCCTCTGGCAGCTCTGTACAAGCACCATCCATGGAAAACTACCCCTCAAATCCTTTTTAAAATCTTTACCTTGTTAGCTTAAACCTATGCATTGAGTTTTGGACACCCCCCCCCACCTTCCTAGGGAAAAGATCTTGGCTCTTCACCTTATCCAAGCCCCTTATGACTTTATAAACCTCTATAAGGTCAACCCTCAGTTAATTTTGGAAAATTATAATTTAAGTCTGGTTGGGGCCTTACCATATTGTACCATAGAAGCCCAATTTGCTCTGCTGTTTATACTACAGACCCCTTGAGTTAAATTCATTCCATCAACCCCTTTTGATTACCTTTAGTACATACGATATTCTTGACTTCCATGTATGTGTTTGCAGTTTCGGAAGAAAATTTTAAGGGACGTTTGAAAAGCTAAAATAACACACTATTAAGCATTGCATCAGTTTGCTAATAAGAACTGTTTTAGGAATTGGCAAAGATAAGTTAGCAACTGTTCTTTTTATAACTCAAATTTTTTTAAAAGAAATTATACTTGAATGTGCTTTCAATTTGTGCAGTAGTTTAATTGTGGAGACCAATTTTACTTTTATATGAAGCTCCTTTTAACAATTTGTAGACAACCAAAATTATTGTATAGTCAATCAAATGGTTTTAAAGTGTGGCAAATGTATTTTTGGGAAAGATGTTAATTGTACTATATTGCATGGCAAGTATTTCATCTTTTTCCTTTACGTGCATGAAAGTTTTGAGAGCATTGAGTATATTTCAGAATTTTCAGAATTTCAAAAACTTTGTTTTTTTCCTGATCTGGAAACAAGGGCTAATGATTTAACGTCTGGTCAGTAAACAACAAGTGAACATTGACCGACTTGTATTTTTTAAAATCAAAAATTGACTTTATGGCCTTGGCAGAATCTGATAACAACATTTCTCCAATATTTCAATGTTGCTAATTTAGTATGTTTTTGATGTCAAAAGTAGCATTACACCTAACTTGCCAATGAGAAGGTTACGTTTTTCAGCATTCTTCTATTCAAATTTCAATAAGCAATTATTAGATGTTAGTAACTAGCTGTTTTATTCAAGAAATGTTTGAAGCAATGCCACAAAGTTTTAGATTAGATTACTTACAGTGTGGAAACAGGCCCTTCAGCCCAACAAGTCCACACTGACCCACCGAAGCGCAACCCACCCAGACCCATTCCCCTACATTTACCCCTTCACCTAACACTACGGGCAATTTTAGCATGTCTAATTCACCTAACCTGCACATTTTTGAACTGTTGGAGGAAACCGGAGCACCCAGAAGAAACCCACGAAGACATGGGGAGAATGACTATGTAGAGTTTGCACAGTCGCCTGAGGTGGGAATTGAACCCAGGTCTCTGGCGCTGAGGCAGCAGTGCTAACCACTGTGCCACCGTGCTGCACATAAACTCTCCTGGGTCAGTTTGGACATGGTAAATGTACAGAGTAATCACTCTTGAGATGGTGATAAAACTGTAATTTTTCTGAGTTAATTTGCAAAATGTGGAATGCACTGTCAGATCTGTTGCTGACGTTAAGCTCTACTCTGCAAAATCGTTTAACTCTGAGAGCAGGAGGAGCAGCTTCCAACCCACAGGTGTTTATTATGAGAGATTTGCTAGCTTTAATCCAATGAACTGCATTAGGATGTCCATTTGAATTCTCAAGTTGGCTAGTTTAATGTAATTAAAGCTATGGCCTTAAAGATCAGTGCCCTTTGGCATTAGTACCAGAATTTCTTACTTCATCCTTAAGAGTCAAATTTGGAGAATATTTTGTATGTTTTCCAGTCAAATGTTGAAGGGCTAGAATCAATCCATGTCATTTAGTTTTAACCTTTGTGATATCTGGCCAGTAACACACACACATGCTGAAGTTCAGGAAGTCTGGAAATATCCATGGAGAGAAGAAAAAGTTTGTTTACAAGTTGAAATGTTAATCTTGTCACCCAGTTTCTCTTTTCATGGATGGCCCAGACCAACTGAGTTTTGTTCTAATGTTTTTATTTCAAATCATCAGAATGTTCATTATTTTCCTTTTATTGAAAATAACTATTATTCTGGATTATAACATTGGAAAGTTCATCTAACCCACAGTTAGCTCTGGTTTAACAGTACTTTCCAAAACTCTGAATGCTTTCAATCTCTAACATTCTACAGTTTCATTATCTGGCAACATGGTGGTGCTATGGAACAGGTTTTGAACTTCCAGTATACCAGCCACATTGCCTATCTCTGAGATGAATTGTAATATAATTATTTATTTACCTTTTATGAAAAAGAATTCTCATAGCTTTCCCCACGCTGATAAGCCCTCAGATTTGCCCTGTTAAAAAGCTCTCCTTCCCACAACTATAGTCTGCTGTGATTTCCAATTAAGAAGACAAATTTTCAACTTAGGTTTCCTATTTTTATTCTTTTAGCTTCTTTGGAATCACAAATTCAGGCCTTTGCTTGGAAGCTTCTGGAAAAAAAAATCAAGTATTGGCCTGTACCTGAATCTTAAGTCTTTTGCCAAACAGTTCTTTGATTTCCTATTGTTACGAATTAATTGGGAAGAATGCACCAATACTCAGATCCCACTTCCACAAACTGTCCCGAATATTAGATTACCAAAACTCCTAATCTCTCTAATTGCTATTCAGGACAAAAGCAATCCACACTAGGTTTGTTCAATAACAGAAAATAACCCTGTTTATTCTATCCCACTTTATCAAAAAGAAGAGAAAATAACTTATTTCTAATCTACTCCAATGCTATTTTAAATTGTTCCCCTTCTAAAAACCCTTAATATGCACAAATTCATTCACAATTAAGATAGACAAAAAATTTGATACGGATATTCATAGTCATTGAGAATCATTAGAATCCCTACAGTGTGAAAGCAGGCTGTATGGCCCTCTGAAGAGCATCCTGACCACACCCACCCCTAACCCAGCATTTCCTGTGGCTAATCCATCCAACCTACACATCTCTGGACACTATGGGCAATTTAGGATGGCCAATCCACCTAACATGCACATCTTTGCATTGTGGGAGGAAACCGCAACACCTGGAGGAAACCCACTCCAATGGGAAGAATGTGCAAACTCCACACAGTTACCAGAGGGTGGAGTCAAACCTGGGTCTCTGATGCTGTGAAATCTTCGAGGCATTGTCACCCCACAGGTCAGTTGCACACTGAAGTGTGTAATGAGAGATCAGATATGTATAATATCAATAAGCTATGTGCATAGTTCCAGTTATGAGAAGATTCAGCTATGAGGATAGATTGAAGAAGTTGGGACTCTGTTCTACAGAGAGAAGGAGGCTAAAAGGAGATCTTGAAAATGATTGAAGTTTTTCAAAATCATGAGTGATTGGACAGCGTAGAGTGTAGTTATATCCGCTTATAAAAAGAACAAGAACAAAAGGCCATTGGATTTAAAGTGATGTGCAAGTGAAGCAAATGTGATGCTAGAAAAATATTTTTCACACATGAAGTTGTCAGGATGTGGATGCAATGCAATGTGCCGAAGTATGGGAGGTGCATTCAGTTGAGGCATTGAATTTTTTGCTTGGATTGTAACGTTGTGCAAGGATGTGGGGAATGGCAGGGAATTGGCACTAGATAACAATACTGGCATAGATAATACAGTTGGTGCAGGCACGTTGGGCTAAATGGCTGCCTCTGACACTGTGATAATTTCAGTAATGATTGTGAATCTGAGAAGGAATACATTCAACTTTAGCCTAACTGAAAGTTTGCAATGTCTGAGTTGTCAGTACCCTTCTACAGTAATCAGACCTCGGCAATGTATGCACCTTCATTGTCTCCGATACCTCGTGGCTGACAAGTATGACCTCTGGAGGCTTGAAGGACAGTGCAACAGGCAAGCAGAAACAGCAAGCTCAGTTGTTAAAAAAAATAGGGTCCACAGTGAACAGACGTCAGTGAGTCCTTTACCACCGTATCCAATTGTCTTCCTCTGCAGCAAATACGGCATGGTCAACCATGCCAGAGGGGAGATCTACGTTATCTCTTTTAAATAAAAAACTGTTGTAGTGCACATCCACATGTTATGTGGCAGAGGACTGCCAATGATATCATTTATGCTATCTCACTTCAGTTGTCAAATTTTTCTTCTTAGCAAGTTGAGAGAAGATTTTTAGCTCAGGTTGAGGTTCTGGATGTGTTTGCTTGCTGAGCTGGAAGGTTACTAGTGATAGTGATATCATTAATATCCTTACATACAGATGAGGAAGGGCAGACACCACTTCGACTAGGACAAGCCAAACAGAGATACACATGAGAATTCCAAGAAGAATGGCATTCCAACTGTAACTCTATCAACAAACACATCGACTTGGACCCCATTTTACCACCCTCTGAGAATAAGAACTGGAAATGACATCACTGGAAATTACATCACAACTGGAAATGACATCACCAACCCAAGGAAAACTAAACGCATAAATAGAAAGCGGGTCATAACACCAGTGCTTCACTGGCGACTCACTCATTACATTACCTAGTATGGTGATGAAACATCTGAAAACGAACATTCCAGCTCAGCGAGCAAACGTGCATCAGAATTTTTGTTCTGTGTCATTTGGGGGTGTGGAAAGGATACAGAGTTTGCGGGAGAAGAAAAGAACATTCATTGTCTAAGTCATTTTACAAGCATGTTCCACTCTGTTTTTGCCCAAATTTATTTCATAAAATAATTAGACTTTGCAACATATCATCTGACTTGGCTTAGGATATTAACACAATCAATTTAGTTTTCATTTCCAAAACGATAATGTGTGGCACGCTGTCTTTCTTTGTACACATTTCCTGTAATTCTAAAGGAGATTACATTACATTACACTACATTACATTTTAGATTACATTACATTACATTACAGTGTGGAAACAGGCCCTTCGGCCCAACAAGTCCACACCGACCCGCTGAAGCGAACCCACCCATACCCCTACATTTTACCCCTTACCTAACACTACGGGCAATTTAGTATGGCCAATTCACCTGACCCTGCACATCTTTGGACTGTGGGAGGAAACCGGAGCACCCGGAGGAAACCCACGCAGACACGGGGAGAACGTGCAAACTCCACACAGTCAGTCGCCTGAGGCGGGAATTGAACCCGGGTCTCAGGCGCTGCGAGGCAACAGTGCTAACCACTGTGCCACCATGCCGCCCACCAATGATGAATTTATGTATTTTGGTCTTCGGATTTTGTTCTTCCTTTCAAACAGTGAGGTGCACCTATGCAAAGGAGAAAGGTGGAGTCATTATATAGAATGAACAATGGAATTGTTAAAACATACAATGTTATTTGACTTGCTGAATCTGTGCAAGAGCATTTTGCAAGCATCAGCCCTTTTCCTCTCTTCCTCCCAAGTTTGTCTTTACCTAGTTCACTTTTGAAAGTTATAATTGAACCAGGCTCTTGGAACACCACATCCTTTCATTTCCCAGTATATCTCTCTCTCCAACAGAAGACCTGATCCTCCAAGCTCTAGTCTTTCTGTCTCAACAATTCAAAAACATGGATTGATTCATTACAATGGGATAAATATTTATTAGGTTGGATTGAAGTGCCAATTTTATTGATTCATTGTTATTCCAAAGTATTTAGGAGTTTAAAAGACCATTTAACTACTCTCAATTTTATGACATAATTGTTTGAAACACCGGAACAGGGTCTCCTCTTTTTAGGTCTTTTATTGAGTTCAACATTTTAAAAACTAATCTCTGCTCCCATTTTTTTTTCTCTTTCTTTTTATGTTTTTGTCTAGTTTTGCCTCTGTTTTTGCATTCTGCTATCCACACTTCCACTAGGTTTGGATTCTTCAGATTCATTTTTTAAATTTCTCATCTCATTATTATTTTCACCCTAGACGAACAATTCATTTTGTTTTCTACTTTATCATATCTCTTATTTGTTCCTTTTCCACCTTTCACTTATTTAAAATGTATTATATTTCTAAGTTCTCAGTTCTAATGAAAGATCATTGAAACATTGTTGTCCAAAGATGCTGCCTCATCTGCTGTGTATGTCCAGTATCTTCTGTTTATATTTCAAACTTCCAGCATCCAGAGTATTACATTTTTTTTAATGCAAGAACAGGGTTTAGTGGTCTGCAGAAATCAGTCTTGGAGGGACTAGTGTTGAAGTTATTAATCTCTGTACATCAATTTCTTGTTGCAATTAAATTTCAAAGAATTTTTATATCAGAATCTAAAATAATTAATTTCAAGCAGAAGCATGTTGATTTGTATTTGGAACATAACTTCAGGTTTCAATATGTTCTTGGACTGCTTCCAGTTTTGTAAACTGTTTGAAAATGGACTTGAATTATTCTATTTTTAACGTAAAATTTCATTTTACTTTCAACTTTCTTGAGTAACTAACTCTTTTCTATCATTGCTTCTATCCCTATTTTAAATGCTCTGTGATCATTTAGCTTTGTGACATGTTGCTTTTGTATTAATTAAAATTCCAAAGATATTACATCTTGTAAACTGGTAGAGGCTATAATTCATTGTTGTCTATAAACAGTTGCAAACTTGAAAGAGTACTTGAGTACAGTGTAGAGAGAGAATGCCATTAATATCTGAAAGGATTTCATAACATTGAAATCTACCATAATAACTTCCTAGTCTCAAGTTTTACAAAATTGTCAGATTAATGAAATTTTACATTTGGATTTTGCCTTTAAAACTCTATGTGTATATAGTTGTTCGAGACTCAATGTTTATACATTCACAACCATTTGGTTGTTTCCACTTGAGGCTACACATTATCGTATGAGTTACCAGATTCTGAGTTAGAGTTAATTCCATTGTCAAAGGGAAAAATGAAGTGTCATATTTCCTACCAACATCCCAGAAAATTTCTCACCAATTTGTTCTTTTGTCACTATTACAGGTAACCCAGATTTTGTGGCACTAAGTGTTTGCTTTAATTAACATTTGATTAATCTTTTAAAAAATGTGAGGAGCATCCTTTTATTTCAGTCATACTGATCAGTTCGTGCAACAATGTGTCAAATTATTTACAGTTTTATCGAGATATTATGACTTATATTCCTCAAACTGTCAGTGGTGGGAATGCTACTTTGTTAGAAGTGGCAGAAGGAGTTCAGCAAAGGTCCCATCTACATGTTTCCATGATACAATTGATATAAGTGCTGATTCTGAAAGGATGGGAATATTCTGTTAACTGAAATTTCTGTTTCTGACTGTTTGATCCAATTTATTTAAAAAGAGAAAAACTTTTTAAGGAGTGTTCTCTACTTATATCAGTACTGATATATTCTGAGACTCTGGGGAAATAGAATCAATAAATCTCTAAATATTGGCATTTGTGCTCTCACTCTTGTCTTACTTATCCTCTATTATCTGTCATTCCCAGACATTTAATAAACCTTTTTCTTGGGATCAATTTTGTGCAATTTTTGTGCAATTTTTTGCCAATAGTGCTGTATTCCTTTCAATCACACATCTCAACAGATCTATTAAGATGAAGGCTGAATGGGTTTGGATATTACGGCACTGTCTCAACTTGCCAGAATCGCATTCAATCCTTATTGGCAATCATGCAGATTTCTTCATTGCTCAACCACCATAAATACTTGCAAGAACCATACTACCAGCTAAATAAAACCAAATTCTTCAGTCGGTATCTCCAAGTCACTAAACACCTCAAGAAAATTGCAAGAACACTGTCCTTCTGAAAGCCAGCCTTGCTCTGAATTTTGCAAAGTGATCTGCAGATCTAAATATTTAGTCATCTCGAGGTACTCAAAGGGAACAGGAAGCCTTTGTTTTGAGCAAGTATCCCTTTAGTTTTCAGATCAATAGAAACCAAAAAAAAGGAATGAAGTTGGATAAATATATAATTGTGGTCTTCTAATGTGACTATTGTAGAACAGTAACATGCTTGATTACACCGTACACATTTTAGGGACAGAAGACATCATAGCAACTAAGTGACTGACATTGAGGCCTACCACTGAAACTTTAACACCTATTCATATTGAGTTGCTCTAAAAATGAACAGTGTCAATTCTTCACGTTCTTGACCCAAGTTGTTGTTATGATGCGCGGCGAGAGTACAAGAGTTTCAGATATTAAGATTTAATTTGGATCTGTTTCAAGAAGGAGTAAGAAGTAGTTCTTAGGGCTAAAGGGACCAAAGGCTATGATGAGAAAATGGGAATAAAAACAAATTGCTGGAAAAACTCAGCAGGTCTGGCAGCATGTTTGAAGAGAAAGCAGAGTCAATGTTTTGGGTCCAAGACCCCGCTTCAGAACTGTATCTTGGAGAGAGAGGAGATTTCTAAATTTCAAATAGTTGGATGAAAATCAGCACCTGTCTGTTACGAAATGAAGTGTTTTGTTCAAAGAAATGATTGGTGAGTGCCGGAGGGGAGGCACCTTGCAGGGCAATGCTTTATACAGAATTTGAAGGAGTACGCATGTATCAACTCATTATGTTAGAATAGTTTATTGTATACTAGGAAATTGTTTAACAAAATGGTATTTTTTTTATTTGTCTCACCAGAAATTTAAATTATACAATTGCCTTTGGAAACGCCCGCTTTAAAACAACTGCATTTAAATACAGGCTAATAAATATCATAAAGCAAGCAGTTGTACAAATAATTCCCTCAATAAATCATGCAGGCTTACATTAGAAGTAAGTAGCTTGACTCTCCTGTTAATCAACAATCAATTGAACATGTATTGAAATATCATAATTTGAACTGGGATATGCTTTTGTTAGAGAATCTGATTTTTAACCCCTAGGAAGTGACAGAATTAATGAACTAAACAACAAGATATCTTGTGAACAAATGAAGGTGAAGAGGGAGATTACAAGCTCTAAATGATGTGAAGAAATACTGAGTGCTTTTGTAAAGATGTAAGAACAAAAGGCAGAACCACTGAGGGATAAAAGTATGAATCAAATTGTGAAGAATGGTAGAGATTTAAAAATTGTCAAATTTTATAAACTAAGAAATGGGACTATTGATGTATTAGTGGAAGGTTACAGCAATTATTTGAGTGACTGAAGAAAAAGAATTAAGTTTTTAACAAAGGTTAACAAAAAGGAAATTGCCTCAATTATGTATCTTTAGAGGGGAGACAGTTGAATATCTTAAACTTGCAAAAGTGATCTGAGAATCAATACCTGATGTTAAAAATGTGTCGTTTAACAAAGGGGTAATAGATAAGCCAGAGCTGCAAACCAAAAGATTTAGGACAGCTGACAGAGAGTTTGTTTAAAGCCATTTTGAAGTAAAACAGATAAAAGGGAATGCAATAGTTGAAATGCATTAGTTAGTTCATATTGGATTTTCAGAAGGTTATCAATAACTCTTCAGTTTGTCCAATTTGAAAATCCTACATTTAGGGCTAAGAGTAATGCCAAAGGTGGATCTGTTTGATTCTCCTGTGGCTTCCTGAGGAAAGCAGCTGACCGATGGCAGGATCTTCTAGGAACAGGGATTTTACTAATTAAGTATAGTAACAAATAATTATCCACACAACTGCATGAATAGTGTTGATGGAATTCGTGTCAATGCGTTTTTTCTGTTAGAATGTGCATGAACTGCAGGTGGACCTGGAGTGAGTTTTTTTAAAATTAGATTAGATTACTTAGTGTGGAAACTGGCCCAATGGCCCAACAAGTCCACACCGACCCTCCGAAGAGTAACCCACCCAGACTAATTTCCCTCTGACTAACCCACCTAATACTATGGGCAATTTAGCGTGGCCAATCTACCTGACCTGCACATAGTTTGGACTGTGGGAGGAAACCAGAGCACCCGGAGGAAACCCACGCAGACTATGGGAGCATGTGTTAACTCCACACAGACAGTTGTCCAAAGCTGGAATCTAACCTGGGACCCTGGTGCTGTGAGGCAGCAGTGCAAACCACTGTGCCGCCCTCACAATACTGCACAATACATGTCTGACAGGTGAATCCCTGTTGCTATGATTAGTTTTAAAAACTATGGTCACTTCTCCCACTCCTCATGACACTTTGATATCAAAATGTAAATGAAATATAAAGTTATCATAGTCTTATCAGATCTGGTGTTTCATTAAAGAAAGACAACTGGTATTTAACCTCCTGCTCCTCTGATGCTGCCTGACTTGTGCATTTCCAGCACTACACTGTCTACTCTGAGCTCCATCATCTGCAGTCCTGACTTAGGTAAGGCAAGATATTGAGAAGGAAAGTTCTTTATGGTAACTTCAGCTGGTGCGTGAATTGAACCTATGCTGTTGCATCACAAAACAACCATCTAGCCAACTGAGCTTAACCAACATATTAGTTTAAAGGTATTTTTTCATTTCTTTGAGATGCTGGCATTACTGACCACACTGGCATTTATTGCCCATCCCTAATAGCCTATGAGAAGTTGATGAATTGCCACCTGAATGGATTGAGTTAACAGGCTGAAGATTAACCCACAGTGCTATTAGGAAGAAATTCAGGGATTTATTCATGGCGACAGTGAAAGAGAATTGGTATAGTTGCAAGTTGGATAGTGTGAGAACTAGTAGGTGTGGATATCCCCATGCATCTGCTGCTCACTTCCTTCTAGGTGTTAGAGATTGTGGGTTTGGAAAATGTAATCAATGGAGGCTTTGAGTTGCTGCCATGCATTTGTATATGGAAGACACTACTACTATAGTGTGCTAGTTGTGAGGGGAATGAATTTTAGAGAGGTGGGTGGAGAACCAATCAAGTGGCTGCTTTATCTGGGAAGATGTCTTGAGTGATTTTTGTTTTTGATGTTTCATCCATCCAGGCACCTGGAGGATATTCCTTCACGGTCTTGACTTATGTCCTGTAGATGGTGGGCAGGCATTGGGGAAATAAGAGATGAGTTACTTGCCACTGAATTCTGAACCTCTGACCACCTCTTGGAGTCATGATTTGTCCATTTCAGTTTCACACCATAGGAAACGGCCCCCCAAACCCCAGGATTTTAGTGGGCAGTTTGATGATTGTAATGCTATTTGAATTTCATGGAGAGCTGGTTATATTCTCATTTGTGGATGAATGATTATTGCCTGTCTGCATGAATATTGCCACAAAACCTTCATTCCAAACCTGGGTGATGTGCAGGTTTGCTCTATAGGGATATTGGCTACTTCAGTATCCGAGAAATGGCAAATTGTCCTGAAAATTTGACTTCCAAATGGATGGAAGGACATTGATGAAGTTGATGAAGATAATTGGGCATTTGTGCTAGGTATGATTCCAGAGAAGGGACAATTTTCATTGACTTCAGTATTACTGCGGTTCCTTGAGGCCATATTTGGTTAAATGCTACCTTGAATTCAAGTGCAGTCACTTTCACCTCACCTCTGGAGGTCAACACTTTTTATCCATCCTTGGACCAAAGCTTGTAATGAGATCAGGATCTGAGTGATCCTGACTGAATCATAACTGAAGTATCAATGTGCAAGTTATTGTTAAGCAGTTGCTACCCAACAGCACTGTCAATGACCCTTTCCATTGCTTTGCTGTTGACAAAGTGTAGATTAGGACAGTGACTGACTGGGTTTTATTTGTCCAGCTTTTTGTAAACAGGACATATCTGAGCAATTTTTCACTTTGCCATGTGGATACCAGGATTGTGGCTGGGCTGGAACAGCTTGGCAAAGGGGACATCTAGTATAGGAGCATGCCTTTAGAACTATTGCCAGAATAGTTGGGTCCAGGACACTATATTCTAAAGAACTCTATCACTGTTGATGCAGCACGGTGGCTCAGTGATTAGCACTGTTGCCTCACAGCGCCAAGGACCCAGGTTTGATTCTAGCCTCGGGCGACTGTTTGTTTGTTTGTGTGGAGTTTGCACATTCTCCCCGTGTCTACATGGGTTTCCATCGGGTGCTTCGGTTTTCTCCCACAGATTGTGAGGATGACATTGCTGTTACTGGAGACTGTGTTTTTGTTTGTGGCTAACAATAGGTAGTGTGTAATTGCAGATTATATGATAACAAGGTCTGGTGTGTGGGGTGGGGGCTAAGACTTGATATTGACTCCAGGGGGCTGCAGGGTCCTCAAGTGAAAAATGAGGTGGTGGTCTTCCAGTTTGCATTGAGCTTTGCCGGAGCATTGCAGCAAGCCTGAGACAGCCATGTTGGCTTAGGGAAGAGGGTGGTGTGTTGAAGTGGCAGGCAACTGGAAGCTCAGGGTCTGTTTTGCAGGCAGAATGTAGATGTTTTATGAAGTGGCCACCCAGTCTACACTTCATTTCCCCAATGTAGAGGAGACCAAATTGTGAACAGCAAATCCAGTAAATTAGGTTGTGAGAAGTGCTGCTTCACCTGGAACGTATGTAAAGACCCTTGGATGCTGAGGAAGGAGGGGTTAAATGGGCAGATGTTACACCTTTGGTGGTTGCTGTGGGGGGTGAGGGGTGGTGGTGGTGAAAGAGGTGGTGGAGTGGTATTGCTAATCAGGAATAAGTATTACAGCAGCAGAAAAGGAGATTGTTGAGGAGGGTTTGCCTACAGAGTCAGTATGGGTGGAAGTCAGAAACAGGAGCAGTCACTTTACTGGGAGTTTTCTAAAGGCCCCCCAATAGCAACATCGAGATGGATGAGTAGATTGAGAGGCAGATTTTGGAAAAATGCAGAAGTAACAGGGATGTTGTCATGGGTGACCTTAACTTCCCTAATATTGATTGGAACCTACTTCGTTTAAAGATGGAGCAGTTTTTGTCAGGTGTGCCTGGGAAGGGTTCCTGACAACAATATGTAGATAGGCTGACCAGAGGGGAGGCCATATTGGATTTGGTGCTTGGCAACGAACCATGCCAGGTGTCAGATCTCTTGTTGGGAGAGCATTTCAGTGATAGTGATCACAACTCCTTTACTGTACTCGGAGTGGGATAGGAGCAGACAGTATGGGAAAGTGCTGATAATGCTGGACAGGTTTGTCCCACTCAGGCAAGAGATGGTAGGTTGAAAGAACCTTGGGTGACAAGGGATGTGAAACACCTCGCCAAGATGAAGAAGGAAGCTTACTTAAAGTTGAGGAGGCAAGGATCAGACACAGCTTTAGAGAGTTACAAGGTAGCCAGGAAGGAACTAAATGGTTTTAGGAGAGCTAGAAGGGGAAATGAAAAAGCTTTAGTGGATAGGGTTAAAGAAAACCCTAAGGCATTCTACACTTATATGAGGAATAAGAAGACGGCCAGAGTGAGTGAAGGGCTGATCAGGGGTAGTGGAGGGAACCGGCGCCTGGAGTTGGAGGAAGTAGGGGAGGTCCTTTAGTGAATACGAAGTATTCATTCGAAGAGGGACCTTGATGTTTCTAAGGACAGCATGAAATAGACTGATTAGCTAGATCAGGTTGATGTTAGGAAGGAGGAAAAATGTAAGTATAGATAAATACCCTGGGCCAGATAGAATATACCCTCGGTTACAACAGGAAATGAGGGAAGAGATTGCTGCACCTTTGGTGATTATCTTTGTGTCCTCACTGACCACTGGAGTAGTGCCAGATGATTGGAGGGTGGCAGATATTAATCTCTTGTTCAAGAAAGGAAATAGCGATAGTCCTGGGAATGACAGACCTGTTAGTCTTATGTCAATGGTGGACAAAGTATTGGAGAGGATTCTGAGAGACAGGATTTATGATTACTTGGAAAATCATAGTTTGGTTAGAGATAGTCAACATGGCTTTGTGAGGGGCAGGGCATGCCTCACAAATCTTATTGAATTCTTTGAGGTTGTGACAAAACACCGTTGATGAAGGTAGAGCAGTGGATGTGGTGTACATGGACTTTAACAAGGTGTATGAAAAAGTTACCCATGGTCGGCTCATTCAGAAAAGTAAGGAGGCATGGGATACAGGGATATCAGACTGTATGGATACAGAATTGGCTGACTCCTAGAAGACAGAGGGTGGTGGTAGATGGAAAGTATTCTGCCTAGAGCTTGGTGCCCAATGGTGTTCTGCAGGCATCAGTTCTGGGATCTCTGCTCTTTGAACACACCAAAAAAAAATCACAATGTTTGCAGATGACATGAAGGTTGGAGTTGTGGAGAGCTGTTGTAGGTTGCAACAGGACATTGACAGGATACAGAACTGGGCTGATAAGTGGCAGATGGAATTCAACCTGGAAAAGTATGACGTCATTCACCTGGAAGGTCAAATTTGAATGCAGGGTTAAAGGCAGGATTCTTAGTAATGTGGAGGAACAGAGGGATCTTGGGGTCCACGTCCATAGATCCCTCAAAGTTGCTAGCCAGGCTGATTAGGTTGTCAAGAAGGGGTATGGTGTGTTGGCTTTTATTAGCAGGGGATTCAGTTTGAGAGCCAAGAGGTTATGTTGCAGCTCTATATAGGTCTGGTTAGATCACACTTGGAATATTGTATTCAGTTCTAGTTGCTTCATTATAGGGAAGATGTGCAAGCTTTAGAGAGGGTGCAGAGGAGATTTGCCAGGATGCAGCCTGGATTGGAGGGCATGTCTTAAGAAAGGTTGAGGGAGCTGGAGCTTCTCATTGGAGCGAAGAAGGATGAGAGGTGACTTGATAAAGGTGTACAAGATGTTGAGCAGCATCGATTGAGTGAATAGCCAGAGACCTTTTCCCATGGTGGAAATGTCTATCACGAGGGGGCATAATTTTAAGGTAATTGGAGGAAAGTTTGGGGCAATGTCGGAGGTGGAAAACACTGCCAGCAGTGGTAGTAGAGTAAGATAGATTAGAGACATCTAAGCAACTCTTGGATAGGCACATGGAAGATCATACAATGTAGGTTAGTCTGATCTTAGTAGGATAAAAGGCTGGTACAGTATTGAGGGCTGAAGGGCCTGTACTGTTCTATGTTCTTGTATGCTGGTGGGATGGTAGGTCAAGAGAAGGGGAACCCTATCGCTGTTGCAGGAGAGAAGAGTAGGGGTGAGAGACCTGAAGTGTAGGAGATGCTGGGGAATCCTTTATTGAGGAAGAAAGTTGAGGAGAAGGGATAAATGTAATATTGTTTCCCCTTGTGGGAGAGTACAAGACCAAAGGGAATACTTTCAGAATAAGGGATCACCTATTTAAGACCTAGATGAGGAATTTCTTCTTGGAGGGTATTAAATTTGTTAAATTCTTTCTCATTGAGGTCTGAGGCTGGATTGTTAAGTATATTCAAGGTTGAAATTAATTTTTAATCTGTAAAGAAATCATGTTATGCAAAATGAAGTTGAGGATTATCAGATCATTGATCTCATTGAATGACAGAGAGCAGATCTTTGATGGGCTGAATGGCCTGAATCTGCTCATGTCTTAGGGTCTGTGTATCCAGGAAGGAGATTATGTTTTGTTCGAATATCTGTACTATAACTATGTTTGTGACTCAATTGATGGCTGTAGCTTCAACGCTAAGGCTCCATTTTCTGGATTAACTCCATTAATTCTCTAATTTAGTGAAAGTTTGATCAACATAAACTCCCTTTTTAATTTTTCATAATTCTCCTTTTGCTCAGCATCTTTTCATTGCTGTTTAAACGTCTTGGAATGTGTTTTACTTTAAACACACCATTAAATTTGTATTTGAGAAGATAGGATTCAAAGAATTAGGGGCGTAACTATCTAATAAAATATGTATAAAGAAGACCTGTTTTTAAAAAAAAGAACTCTGATTGGAATCTGCCATGAAGAAGAACAAAACATAAATGCGATGTATTGAGCTTGAAAATAGCAGATGATTGAATAATGGACATTCAAATATGTACAGTGGAAATAGAGTGGAATGGAAATTTGGGTACAGGAGCTATTTTAAAAAAAAATTGGAACATATAATATGAGATCATGCATCGTTTGAAAGGCACTTGGCTAAACCAACAGTATAAATACATTTGACATATCCAGTGGGTGTACATAGATTTCAAAGTAATGATTGTAGGTTTGCTCGCTGAACTGGAAGGTTCATTTTCAGACATTTTGTCACCATACGAGGTAACATCTTTGTCCGGAGGCTCACTGAAGAGGTTACCTAGTATGGTGACGAAATGTCTGAAAATGAACCTTCCAGCTCAGCAAGCAAACCTATATCCAGAACCTCAACCTGAGCTACAAATCTTCTCAACTTGCTATTTCAAAGTATTTTCAGTGCACCCAGATAGGCACTGTGAGGTTACTAGCAATCTCCAGTTGAGAGAATAGCAGGAATGATCTTGATTGATAGACTAGTGTGTGATACTTTAGGTTTGTCAGTTGTTGGGTTGTCCTTTTCTTATTATGCTGCTTTCAATCATTTTTGTGCTGTGGAAATTTTAATTTTTCTCAAAGAAAATTACTTAAAAACATAATAGACAGAGGTTATGCTTTTGTATAAATGAGCTCTACTGCCCGAGCAATTTGTGTTGTGACAGAAATTCTGCATGACCTTACTAAGATTGATGGATTCATGATTCAAATTTTCAGTTTTAATTTTCAAAATTGCTTTAAGGCTGTAAAAGGTCAGTCTATTGGAGAAATAGCATTTTTCTTGTAACTTAAAACTATTCATTCCACTGATATATGGAGGATTATGTATTTTATTTTGGAATACAATTATTTTTGTGATTTAGATTTATGGTTTAAAGTATTCAATTTTATAATTTATATTATAATTGATTCTAGCTTTGAATATTATTTATTGATTTTTTAAAAAAAAAGTCATTCTCCAAAAAATCTCATCCAACCTGCATTCTCTTGGTTACCTAGCAAAGCAATTGTCTTGGCAGCAGTTATGCCAATGGGAACACGTATCCAGTGAGAATGATTGATTTTATCTGGATATGCCCCTATCCATTAGTAACTTGTGATAATACAACTGAAATGAATAAGTCCCTTTTTGTAATCAATGAATCTTTTGCATGTGAAAGTTCATATCTGAAGAAGCACATTTGTTTGCTATTGAGCTACACATACAACTTCTTGTTTTGGTGATTTTATTCAGTGTATTGTAATGGAGTTCTATGTAGTTAGTAATAAGAATATAACCAGCTGCTCTTCTGCATTAGTTCTGGTTCAGGCCTTTGCTGTTAACATAGAAGTGGAAAGCAAACAGTGATGATTTACTTGGAAATGTAATAATACACATAATGCCAAAGTTCCTTCTTTATTTATGAAATAATTTGAGGATCTGTATGAAGAAATGTTTAATCTTATTGAATCAGTGGAAAATGTTCCAAAGGGAGCCACTTGTCTTTATTGGGTTTTCCTTTATCCAAGCAATAGCCTTGTCCAACTGTGTCTCATTTTCTATCCCATACAACATTCATCCGCTAGGGAGTCAACAGCAGATTATTTGGTGTTTGTGGGATCTTGTTGCCTGCAAGTTAGTTATTGTGACTGCGTGTACAATGATAGTGATTACACTCAATACTATTATTTTGCTGTGAAATGCTTTAGAACCTTGAGTATGTGAAAAAGAACTGCATAAATGCAGTTAAATTTTTAAAAAAGCTATTAAAAAAGAGGAAACGCTGGCATTAAGGGTTTATAAAGAAAATATGAACTTCAGTACAACATGTTTGTATTATCTCAAAGATTGTCTCTAAGATTGCTAGATAATATAATGTGATACTGTAATATAAAGTTTCTCCATATTACTCATTGAATCAGTTGGTTAGCCAGTCAAGTGTATGTAATGTAATAGCAATCTAAGTAAACCCATAACCCAAACTAGTGCAGTGTTTGGGTCCCTATCCTCTCGGCCAGGTGGTCTGGGTTCAAGTCCCACCCACCCGAGAGATGTGTCATGATATGGCTGAAAAGGTTGATTTTAGAGTTATCTATAACTCATACTGAGCATTTAAGTTGGAGATGTCAGATTTGCATACCGTTGTTAAGTAACTTCCAGATATCTGGATTCAGATGAATATAACTTTTTATGGAGTATGTCATGTGGGCCAATGTATGGAAAAGCATCTCCAGTGGTATCATTATTCTCTTGCCTTCTAGATTTTTATTTTCCTTTCTATCTGGTTCAATGAATTGAAACTCAATATACAAGTGAGAAGCTTTGGTGACACTAACCAATGCTCATCTTTGACTGTTCAAAAAATAAATAGTGGTCAGAATTTTGAAGGCTCTCAATGGATATGTAAGCAGGGATGTTCCACTTAACTTCATTAGGTGGCCTTTCATTCTCCTATCTGGCTGCCCTTGACCTGTTAGAAATTTATTGACTCCTCCTGCCCCAACTAAGTCCTTGACGGTTCTGTTGGAGCGTGGTAGAGCCAGAAGACTAAAGTTTATGTCTTGACTGCTCCATAGGTGTGCAATAACAGGTTAATTAGAAAATAAAGGAAATGACCCTGAATGCTCCATATATTAAAAAGAGCTTTTTTTTTTGCTTGCCTACTGTTTAAAGGGCAGCTGGAAGAGGTCAGTGATGTAGTTTTTGGCAGGGGATGTGGAGGTTGGGTGCAACCTTTAGAGGCCTAATTCAGGACTACTACCCAGCGACACGAACAGTACTAGTTTTGACATGCATTTTCTTCTTCCATAATACCTTTCTCGCTCTCATTCCATGATAACTTTCAACAGTAGGGTAAAAAGATTCATGCACTGCCCATCATTCAGCTCCTTGCTCCTTATGTGGAGAGGATCCTGATTTTTACTGCTCTGAGCAGGTTGTGGACCTGAAGCATCTTTGGCTGTGAGAAGATATGTGGCAGAATTATTTTGACAGGTGCAGCAAGGCTCAATTCAACTTTGGGATCACCTTGCTTCATCTCATTGACCATTAAATACCTTATCACAGCCAAATTCACCTCATTATCTTTCAGATTTAATGCACACCTGACAGATTCAGCTTGTCACTTCATCCCAGTGACTTTGATGTTGGACCCAATCATGCACATTCATGGACATTGGCACCTGATGTGCCATTCTCTAAGAACTCAGTGCATTTCTGATCCAGTTACAGTATGTCTTTGTATTTCAATGTGCAGGCAATTACCATTGTAATGCCACAGCAATGACATTGTCCATTGAGCGATGCAAGCTGCATTTCTGGGCTCTTCATGCTCATATGCTCTGAGCCAGCTGGTTGCTGTCTGCATCCCTGTCTTGCATTGCTTTGTCTTGTTTTTATGCATTTTGCCCCCTCAGCCACAGATACCAGGCTCATTTTTCTGGTGTCTGTCTGTGCCATTTCACGGTCTGTGCCAGAAAGCTTGTCATAGTTGTCAACTGATCTCTATCAAGTAAAGAAGGGGTAACAGTTCCTGACACCATAAACTAATAGACAGTAGGTGCAGGAGGAGGCCATTCTGCCCTTCGAGCCTGCACCACCATTCAATATGATCATGGCTGATCATCCTTAATCAGTATCCTGTTTCTGCCTTATCTCCATAACCCTTGATTCCACTATCCTTGAGAGCTCTATCCAACTCTTTCTTAAATGAATCCAGAAACTGGGCCTTCACTGCCCTCTGGCGAAGGGCATTCCACACAGCCACCACTCTGTGGGTGAAGAAGTTTCTCCTCATCTCTGTCCTAAATGGTCTACCCCGTATTTTTAAGCTATGTCCTCTGGTTCAGCACTCGCCCATCAGTGGAAACACGTTTCCTGCCTCCAGAGTGTCCAATCCTTTAATAATCTTATACGTCTCAATCAGATCCCCTCTCAGTCTTCTAAGCTCAAGGGTATATAAGCCCAGTCGCTCCAGTCTTTCAGCGTAAGGTAGTCCCACTATTCCAGGAATTGACCTTGTGAACCTACGCTGCACTCCCTCAATAGCCAGAATGTCTTTCCTCAAATTTGGAGACCAGAACTGCACACAATACTCCAGGTGCGGTCTCACCAGGGCACTGTACAGCTGCAGAAGAACCTCTTTGCTTCTATACTCAATCCCTCTTGTTATGAAGTCCAGCATGCTATTAGCTTTCTTCACTACCTGCTGTACCTGCATGCTTACCTTCATTGACTGGTGTACAAGAACACCCAGATCTCTTTGTACTGCCCCTTTACCTAACTTGATTCCATTTAGCTAGTAATCTGCCTTCCTGTTCTTGCCACAGAAGTGGATAACCATACATTTATCCACATTTAAACTGCATCTGTCATGCATCTGACCACTCACCTAACCTGTCCAGGTCACCCTGTAATCTCCTAACATCCTCCTCACATTTCTCCCTGCCACCCAGCTTATTATCATCAGCAAATTTGCTAATGTTATTACTAATACCATCTTCTATATCATTAATGTATATTGTAAAAAGCTGCGGTCCCAACACTGATCCCTGCGGTACCCCACTGGTCACTGCCTGCCATTCTGAAATGGAGCCGTTTATCACTACTCTTTGTTTCCTGTCAGCCAACCAACTTTAAATCCAAGTTAGTACTTTGCCCCCAATACCATGCGCCCTAATTTTGCTCACTAACCTTCAATGTGGGACTTTATCAAAAGCTTTCTGAAAGTCCAGGTACACTACATCTACTGGATCTCCCTCGTCCATCTTCAGAGTTACATCCTCAAAAAATTCCAGAAGATTAGTCAAGCGTGATTTTCCCTTCATAAATCCATGCTGACTCTGACCTATCCTGTTACTACTATCCAGATGTGTCGTAATTTCATCCTTTTATAATAGACTCCAGCATTTTTCCCACCACTGAGGTCAGACTAACTGGTCTATAATTTCCTGTTTTCTCTCTCCCACCTTTCTTAAAATATGGTACAACATTAGCCACTCTTTAATCTGCAAGAACTGATCCCAAATCTATTGAACTCTGGAAAATCATCACCAACACATCCACGAGGTGGTTTCTCGAGCCACCTCCTTCAGTACCCTGGGATGTAGACCATCAGGCCCTGGGAACTTAGCAACTTTAAGACCTAACAGTCTCTCCAACACCAAATCCTGGCAAATATAAATTCCCTTAAGTTCAGGTCCTTCAGCCACTGTTACCTCAGGGAGATTGCGTGTATCTTCCCCAGTGAACACAGATCTGAAGTACCAATTCAATTCTTCTGCTATTTCTTTGTTCCCTGTAATATATTCCCCTGTTTCTGTCTTCAAGGGCCCAATTTTAGTCTTAACCATTTTTTTTGCCTTTCACATACCTAAAAAAGCTTTTACTATCCTCCTTTTATATTTTTGGCCAGTTTACCTTCGTACCTCATTTTTCTCTGCATATTTCCTTCTTAGTAATCCTCTGTTGTTCTTCAAAAGCTTCCCGGTCCTCCGTTTTCCCACTTATCTTTGCTATGTTATACTTCTTCTCTTTTAACTTTATATGTTTCTTAACTTCCCTCGTCAGCCACGGCCACCCATGCCTCCTCCTAGGATCTTTCTTCCTTTTTTGGAATGAACTGATCCTGCATCTTCTGCATTATACACTGAAATATCTGCCATTGTTCCTCCACTGTCATCCCTGCTAAGGTATTGCACCATTGAACTTTGGCCAGCTCCTTCCTCATAGCTCCATAGTTCCCTTTATGCAACAGAAATATTATCACTTCCGATTGTACCCTCTCCCTTTCAAATTGCAGATTGAAGTTTATTGTATTATGGTCACTACTTCCCAATGGCTTCTTCACTTCGAGGTCCCTGATCAATTCTGGTTCATTGCACAATACCAGATCCAGAATTGTCTTCTCCCTGGTAGGCTCCAGCAGCAGCTGTTCTAAGAATCCATCCAACTAAGGTCCACAACCTGCTCAGAGCAGTAAAAATTAGCATCCTCTCCATGTAAGGGGCAAGGAGCTGATTGATGGGCAGTGCATGAATCTTTTTACCCCACTGTTGAAAGTTTTCTTCATGGAATGAGAGCGCGAGAAAGGTATTATGGAAGAAGAAAATGCACTATTACTGTTCGTGTCACTGGGTAGTTATCCTGAATTTTCTGTTTTCACCCTGCTGTAGGAATGATGTTATTAAATTGGAAAGGGTGCAGAAAAGATTTACAAGCATGTTACCAGGATGGGAGGGTTTGTGTTATAAGGAGAGGCTAGATAAGCTGGGACATTTTTCACTGGAACACAGGAGGTTAAGGAGTGACCTCATTGAGGTTTGTAAAATCAAGAGGCAGAGATCAGGTGAATAGCAAAGATCATTTCCCCAGAGGTAGTGGAGTTCAAAATTAGAGGGCATAGGTTTAAGATGAGAGAGGAAAAATTTAAAAGGGACCTGAGAGGCACCTTTATCACACCGTGGGTGGCGTGTATATAGAATGAACTGCCAGAGGAAGTGGTAGATGCAGGTCCAGTTACAACATTTAAAAGGCGTTTGGACAGGTACATGAATAGGAGAGGTTTAGAGGGATTTGGGCCAAATGAAGGCAGATGGGACTAGTTGGGAAACCTAGTTGGCATGGATGAGTTGGACTGAAGTGCCTATTTCTATGACTCGGTGAGTAGACCGTGCAGAAGGAATGCAGGATTAATAATGGGTGTTGGGGATGGGTGAGAATGGTTGGGGAAGATGTAAGCAATAGTGAGATTGGTGGAACACGAGGCTTAGTGGAAGGCTCAGACAGTTGCATAAATAGTGAGTGTGAGATGCAACTTGCACTAGCAGGATGGAAAAGGATATCAACCATCTTTTTACAGTACTGTGCAGTCCTTCAGGTGGCTGAGGCTGTTTAGGCCTGGGTGGCAATCTTGGACCAGACTAATGTGGTCCCAAGTCGAGGCTTCTACTCTGGTCCTGGGAAGAAGCAGTTCTGCTTGTGTACTTTCCTATTTAGCAGAACTTTAGGACCTACCCACAAAATGTGGTGCTGATTTCCTCCAGTTTGCTGTATCCAGCAATTGTGCAGAGCACCTCCTAGACTGGCAGTATTTAACTGGAGCTTAAAAATGTGTTGCTGGAAAAGCGTAGCAGGTCAGACAGCATCAAAGGAACAGGAGAATCGATGTTTCGGGCATAAGCCCTTCTTCAGGAAAGAGGAGGGTGTGCCAAGCAGGCTAAGATCAAAGGTAGGGCGGAGGGCCTTTGGGGAGGGGCGTTGGGAATACGATAGGTGGAAGGAGGTTAAGGTGAGGGTGATAGGCCGGAGAGGTGCAGGTCAAGAAATGAGGGAAAAAAAGAGAAAGCTGGAGAAATCTGCATTCATCCCTTGTGGTAAAAAAGAATAAAACACACAAAAAAAGGCTCGGAGGCGAAGGGGACGGAAGAAATGCTTGATGTCTCGCAGCTTTCTCATTTCCCCTCCCCTCCCCTCCCCTCCCCTCCCCTCCCCTCCCCTCCCCTCCCCTCCCCTCCCCTCCCCTCCCCTCCTTTTCTCAGTCCCAACCCTCAGACTCAGCACCGCCTTCTTGACCTGCAATCATCTTCCCGTCCTCTCCGCCCCCACCCCCTCTCCGGCCTATCATCCTCGCCTTAACCTCCTTCCACCTATCGTATTCCCAACACCCCTCCCCTAAGTCCCTCCTCCCTACCTTTTATCTTAGCCTGCTTGGCACACCCTCCTCATTCCTGAAGGAGGGCTTATGCCCGAAACGTCAATTCTCCTGTTCCTTTGATGCTGCCTGACCTGCTGCGCTTTTCCAGGAACACATTTTTAAGCTCTGATCTCCAGCATCTGCAGTCCTCACTTTCTCTTCATATTTAACTGGATGAAGATTAACAGGACTCAGCTTAACTGGGCTTTTAAAGATAGCCCTTCCGCAAGAGATGCTGGTAAATTTTTGGATGGTGCGTGGTGACTTGGTCTGTAATGGCACATAGAAAGATAAAGGTCTGATGTGAAAAGTGCCATTGAGCAGAGAAGGTAATGAATGTGGCAAGGTAGGGCAAGAAACCCATTAGGCCTTGAGGTGAGAAACCCTCCGAAATTTGAAGCACCTTTGACTTCGGCAAAACAGCAGGAAAGTTCAGTCCTATATCTCCACCTGTTCTTGGAGTACCTCAAAATCTTGAAGTTCCTTCCCGAACATTGGTCTGAATGCACCTACACCAGGTAAAGTGAAGTGGTTCAAGATCGCTCACACTGACACTAAAATAGGTTTATCGTGGCCAGTGAGGAAGGTTATCAGAAATTGCAGCAGGACCTTGATCAGCTGAGGAAGTACACCAAGAAATGGCAAATAGAGTTTAATACAGATAAGTGTGAGGTCTTGCATTTTGGAAAGTCAAATCAAGGTACACGTTTTATGGTGAATGGTAGGGCCTTTAAGGAGTGTTGTGGAACAGCGGGATCTTGGAGTTCAGGTTCACAGTTCTCTGAAAGTGGAGTCACCGGTAGACAGGGCAGTGAAGAAGGCTTTTGGTACACTGGCCTTCACAAGTCAGGTTCATTTGAATATAGAAGTTGGGAAGTTATGTTGCAGTTTTGCAGGGCATTGGTGAGGCTGCACATGGAGTATTGTGTTGAGTTTTGGTCACCTTGTTGTGGGAAGGATGCTATTAGATTAGAAGGAGTGCAGAAGAAATTTACAAGGATGTTGCCATGCCTCAATGGTCTTAGTTATAGGGAGAGTTTGGACAAGCTAGGACTTTTTTCTTTAGAGTATTGGAGACTGAGGGAGGAACCTTTTAGAGGTGTGTAATGCACTCAGTCTTTTTTCTGCATTAATAAAATTCAGACAAAAAGATTATGCTTTGAAAATTTGACTGTCGATCATGCAACTGTTATTCTAAAAATTTTTTTTTCAATTTGTTCACCTGATGTGGGCATCACTGGTTAGTTAACATTTATTGCCCAGATGGCAATTAACAGTCAACCTCACTTCTATGGGTCTGAAGTCTCATGTAAGGATGGCAGATTTCCTTCGCAAAGGACATTACTGAACCAGATATGGTTTTATGACCATTAACGGTGGTTAATGGTCACCATTAGGCTAACTTTTATTCCAGACTTTTATTGAACTCAAATTTCACCATCTGCCATGATGGAATTTGAACCCATGGGCCCAGAAGTTAGCATTGCATGACTGCTACCCAGTGAAACACATCTGGAAGCTATGCATGATTAATTCTCATCCACCCATGGCTGCTTGGAAAACTTAAACTTATTTAAGGTCAACTCCTAGATTTTAGAAACCGTACAACTTGCCTGAAGAAACTTTTAGGAGACAAATTAAGAGAAAAGTCAATTGGCTAATATACATAAATTTTAGAAAGTTGTTAATGAATAAGAAATAATGAAGGATGACTACTTGTGTGGCCATAAATAATATTACTAGTGAGTTACCCAAAGGATGATTCAAATTAAGTGGGTTGAAATAATCAAAAGGTGCATATGTTTTGTACTGAGGGTCACTGTTGTCAAGTTTTAAACAATGAAGAATTTACAATTCACTCCTTAAACCTCCGTGATGCCTTCTCTTGTTAAATGCTCGCAAAATGCACATTTTTAGTCCTTGATAATCGAGTTGGATAGTACGTTTGCTTTATGTTATAATACATGGTATGGTATGGGGCCACCAATTAGAGGTTTGTTTGCTAATTGTGTATTAGTTGGGTGTTTAATTGTATTAAGATGGTGGATGCTCACTGGGGATTTCCTTGAACTGCTGTACCTAGGGGAAGACTGAAATTGTAAAATAGTACACAACTGCAGATGCAGGTGATCTAAAACAAAACAAGTGCTGGAGCAACTCAGCAAGTCTGGCAGCATCTGCGGAGAGAACAGTTAACTTTTCAAGTCCAGTGATACTTTGTCAGACCTGAGAGTTTCCAGCATTTTCTGTTTCATTTGAGATAAGTGAGGATGACTGCAAGATGAATGGAGGATGTTGTTGAAGTAAGCCTTTTTAATACAGTGTAAAATATTATAGACCAATATATTTTTAATTGACCCAATGAAACATGTCACAACATATCTAGAGCAGGTAGCACTTGATCATGGACTTTCTGGCCCAGAGGTAGGGACATTAACACTGTACCATGAAGGCCTTCCAGAGTTGTAAACTGACAGAAATACTGCAAGACCTTTTTTTTAATCAGAGAATCTTGTCAATGTAATTATTTGAACTTTAAGGTGATAAAAGGGATGACACAGCAACTACATATCTCTTCTGGTGACTGACCAGGTCACGTTCCTTGAATGCAGTACATTTCTGTAAATGCAGTAAATTAATTCATTTTTTGCCTTGTCAGTTGCCATGTGTTTTCTTCAACATGTCATTATTTTACTGGATATAATTAACACTATTCTGTTTCCCCACTAAGCAGAAATATGCTGAGGAAACACTGAATAGCAGACAAAACATTTTTTTCAAATTTCCGCAAATGTTAAACTTCTGGTGATTGCTTCCTTTGAAACTGCTCTGTCCCAAAGTGCAGGATTTAATCAATTAAGGACAATTGCCATGTCATTTCCAGGTACTGAGTTATCTGATCATCTTATTGCACTCTACAGGAACTGTTCATGATCAGTTTGATTTTTATAATTCTTGCATGACAAACCTCTTGTGTAGTTGCTGTTTATCCAATTTCCTATTCTGCTTAGCAGTCTCTTCAGTGTATTGTCTTCTACTACCCTTTTGCTCCCACTTTTTCCAGACAGTCCATCTATTTTGCAAACAAAATAAAGAAAAATCACTTCACCTGTCATCCACAGTAATATGACAAAAATTGACAACCCTACTTTCACGCATATAAAGCAAAAGCCAGTTATGTCTCCGGGAAGTATGAAGAATAGCTTGCAGAATCAGTTACAAAGAAAACATACTGATTACATACTTAAACATAAAAAAGAGACACTGAATCAAGGGAGGGTAAATAGTAAATATTTGTTCCAAATCTACTGTTGTGTTAGAGGATGGTGAGGAGTACGGGTGTGGCCCTGGAACCACAAGGTTTAATGCCACTGAAAGCACATAGGTCGAGACTTCTTGCTTAGTGTTTTAACTGACAGGGTAGTCTGGCACGGCATATTCAACACCTTTTGAAAAGTGAACTGTAAAAGTATGAGGAGGAGAAAACATCTGTAAGAATATGCAGATGAGCTGTAGAATAGGGTTAACTTGATTGCTCTTCAAAAAGGTTGCTGCTATATCATTAGCTAACATCTGTTTTCCATTCTGTAGTATTCTACAAGGGTACCCTCTTGTGGTGCAGTGGTAGTGTCCTTACAGCTAGACTGAGACCCAGTTTCAAGACTCATTGGTTTCATAGGTGTGTAATAACATCTCTGAACATGCTGATTATAAAAATAGGTTAAATTAAAAAATATATATAATTCTGTTCTGACACCCCTCAACTCCATTTTGATTTAGCCTGTTCCCCTCTCCCTATCTCTATCTCTCCCTCACCTTTTTGATATCGTTCTGGAGTAAGGCTTTTGAAGCGCAGTGGTAATAAACCCTAGCTCTGGGCCAGAGACCCTGGGTTTACCTCCCATCTGTTCCAGAGTTTTGTTATAACACATTTGAACAGGTTATTTAAAATATAAGCTATTCTGGTCCCTTCCAATTCCATCTTGATTTACCTCCCTCTTTCTCTCCCGAACTCTTCCAAACCTTTTGTGGTTTGCACTGCCATTATGGGCTTTGCCGATAAATTAAGCAATTGCTAAACAAGGGAGATTTGCTGGTGGTGGTTAATAGATAAAAAGGGGGTCGTTTAGCTTCATTGGCTGGACAGTTGGTAATGCAGAGTAATATCAACAAAGTGGGTTCAATTTCTGTAGTGGCTGAGGTGATTATGAAAGATTTCACCTCAACCTCTGCCCTCACCTCTCTCGTACATGAGAGGGTGGCCCTGTGACTTTATCTTTTCCTAATAGATGAAAGCAATAGATTGTCCAGTGGTAGTGTATCTACCTTTTGAGCCAGAATCTCACCTGCCCAGAAAATGTGTTATAGTATGTCTGAGTATGTTCACCAAAATGTATACCAGTAATACTGTTCTGAAAAATGGCTCTTCTTTTGCAGTGGTAGTGTCTGTCTCTGTGGACCAGGAGCTTCATGGACAAGTCCTACTTGCTCCAGAGTTGTCATAACATCTCCAAACAGGTTGATTAGAAAAATTTATAATTTTGTTCTGATGGCTGTCATGGCATCCTAGTAATTCTCCTAGCTCTGAGGTAGAAGTCCTTGTTTCATGTTCCACATGCTCCAGAGATGTGTCATAACATGTCTGGACAGGCTGCTTTAAAAAGTAGGTAAAAACAATGACTGCAGATGCTGGAAACCAGATTCTGGATCAGTGGTGCTGGAAGAGCACAGCAATTCAGGCAGCATCCGACGAGCAGCAAAATCGACGTTTCGGGCAAAAGCCCTTCATCAGGAATAAAGGCAGAGAGCCTGAAGCGTGGAGAGATAAGCTAGAGGAGGGTGGGGGTGGGGAGAAAGTAGCATAGAGTACAATAGGTGAGTGGGGGAGGAGATGAAGGTGATAGGTCAGGGAGGAGAGGGTGGAGTGGATAGGTGGAAAAGGAGCTAGGCAGGTCGGACAAGTCAAGGGGACAGTGTAGCGCTGGAAGTTTGAAACTAGGAAGAGGTGGAGGAAGGGGAAATGAGGAAGCTGGTGAAGTCCACATTGATGCCCTGGGGTTGAAGTGTTTCGAGGCAGAAGATGAGGCGTTCTTCCTCCAGGCGTCTGGTGGTGAGGGAGCGGCGGTGAAGGAGGCCCAGGACCTCCATGTCCTCGGCAGAGTGGGAGGGGGAGTTGAAATGTTGGGCCACGGGGCCGTTTGGTTGATTGGTGCGGGTGTCTCGGAGATGTTCCCTAAAGCACTCTGATAGGAGGTGCCCAGTCTCCCCAATGTAGAGGAGACCGCATCGGGAGCAACGGATACAATAAATGATATTAGTGGATGTGCAGGTAAAACTTTGATAAATGTGGAAGGCTCCTTTAGGGCCTTGGATAGAGGTGAGGGAGGAGGTGTGGGCACCGGTTTTACAGTTCCTGTGGTGGCAGGGGAAAGTGCCAGGATGGGAGGGTGGGTCGTAGGGGGCGTGGACCTGACCAGGTAGTCACGGAGGGAACGGTCTTTGTGGAAGGCGGAAAGGGGTGGGGAGGGAAATATATCCCTGGTGGTGGGTTCTTTTTGGAGGTGGCGGAAATGTCGGCGGATGATTTGGTTTATGTGGAGGTTGGTAGGGTGGAAGGTGAGCACCAGGGGCGTTCTGTCCTTGTTACGGTTGGAGGGGTGGGGTCTGAGGGCGGAGATGCGGGATGTGGACGAGATGCGTTGGAGGGCATCTTTAACTACGTGGGAGGGGAAATTGCGGTCTCTAAAGAAGGAGGCCATCTGGTGTGTTCTATGGTAGAACTGGTCCTCCTGGGAGCAGATACGGCGGAGGCGGAGGAATTGGGAATACAGGATGGCATTTTTGCAAGAGATAGGGTGGGAAGAGGTGTAATCCAGGTAGCTGTGGGAGTCGGTGGGTTTGTAAAAAATGTCAGTGTCAAGTCGGTCGTCACTAATGGAGATGGAGAAGTCCAGGAAGGGGAGGGAGGTGTCCGAGATGGTCCAGGTAAATTTAAGGTCAGGGTGGAATGTGTTGAAGTTGATGAATTGTTCAACCTCCTAGCGGGAGCACGAGGTGGCGCCAATGCAGTCATCAATGTAGTGGAGGAAGAGGTGGGGAGTTGTGCCGATGTAATTACAGAAGATCAACTGTTCTACGTAGCCAATAAAGAGACAGGCATAGCTGAGGCCCATACGTGTGCCCATGGTTACCCCTTTGGTCTGGAGGAAGTGGGAGGATTCAAAGGAGAAATTGTTTAGGGTGAGGACCAGTTCGGCTAAACGAATGAGCGTGTCGGTGGAAGGGTACTGTTGGGGACGTCTGGAGAGGAAAAAACGGAGGGCTTCGAGGCCCTGGTCATGGCGGATGGAGGTGTAGAGGGATTGGATATTCATGGTGAAGATGAGGCGTTGGGGGCCGGGGAAACGGAAGTCTTGGAGGAGGTGGAGGGCGTGGGTGGTGTCCCGAACGTATGTGGGGAGTTCCTGGACTAGGGGGGATAGGACAGTCTTTAAAAAGTACTTGCATCTTTAATAGACTGTTAGGGACACTACCACAACACAAGAATCCTATCTCTGGACTAAGTGGATTGGGTTCATGTCCCACCTGCACCAGAGACAGGTCTGAACATACTGATTAGAAAAACATCTGATTCTATTCTGAGGGCTCTTGTGGTGCAATAGCCTTGAATGAAGGCCAGAAAATAACATGGGTTGTCTGAAGCTCATTTGGCTTTCAAATGTCATTTATGATCTACGTTGACCAAGTTTATTATAGTCTCTCCAGCTTGCTAACTGAAGTTGGATCCATAGAATCCAGGTGACTTTTAGGAGCCATGTTTAAAATAGCTCCTTTGTGTCCAATTTTAAAGGGGATTTCAGTTTCTCATTATAATTACATTTAAATAACACATGCTTTTTCTCATAATTTTATGTACTGTTTTAAATCTTCGTCATAAATGTTAAAGTATCTTAAAAGTAAAGTAAAAGAATCCAATAATCAACTTTCTTCCCTTCTACTTTTGTTTCTTAATTGTAACATAGTTACACAAGGATTAATTAAGTTTTAAAATGTTTTTTCTAATTTTCTGCTGTTTGCTGATGCTAATAGCAGTTAACAAAAAACCAATCAACCCATAGTTTTCCTGTGATATCACTTTGATCTTGTATCTTCAAACATGGTTAGCTCCCTAACTCTTTAAACTGCTGCAAAGTCCTGAATGTTTGTATTAAATTCTGTCACATTCCAAGGTCTCACTATTTTAAAAGTAAAAGCAAAATGCAGTTGATGGAGATTTGAAATAGAGACATAAAATGCTGGAGAAACTCAGCTGTATGGCAGCATCTGTGGAGAGGGAAACAGAACTAATGTTTGAGTTCTGCACAACTCTTCAGAATTGCTTCAGTTACAAAGAAGAACCATACTGGATTTGAAAGGTTAACTATTTTTTTCTCACTCCACAGTTGCTGCCAAACTGGGTGAGTTTCTCCAGCACATTGTTTTGCTATTTTCTTCTGTCTGAAAGTCTCACTGTTTGAAACTGCACTGTGGTTTAAAATCTTGTTGACTTAAACTGTGAAAACAAAAGTTTGTGTTTCAAACTGCCACAAAGACTGCTTTAAACTTCCCTGAAGTCCAACGACTTTTAATCACCCCAAAAATCTCATTGTTTGAATTGCCCCAAATGTTCACAGTTTTAAATCGTTCCATGGCTTTGTTGCTTTTATTGGAAAAACTACTTTTAAACAACCCTAAATATTTTATTCTTACTATCTCCAAAAGTCTTGATGTTTTAAACTGCCTCAAAATTTTACAATATCCTGAAATCCAAAGCTTCCTGTTTTAAAGCTTAACCTGTTTAACTCTTATAACTTATGTATTGCTGAAAGAAGGCACTCCCCTCAAAGCTTTTTGTCTTGCGCTCATTAATTTGCAAGAAAAACCAAAGTAAAGGGAAAGCACCATTTATACTGTCTGAGAGGAAAGTACTGATAGTTGGCAAGTGAACTCTGGCAGAGATGTTGCCATGGACGATCCACTCCATTAATTATGACTGACCGTAAACTGCTAGGCTTTGTTTAAATTTTAAACCAATCTGGTTGACTCTAATTGGACAAAACATTGCAGTGAGGAATGAACCAGAGAATGGCTGCCAGCTATGTAGTTGATTTGAAACAGGTGTGTGTACAAATTCTTTGAGTGCAAAGAGCAGGGCACTATATTAATATAAGTAGCTTGTAATGTAATAAAGCCCAATTAACAATTCTAAATTGGTTTTCAGCATAAATCTTTACTTGCAACTTCGTGATTGGCAACATTTGCAAGTTATTATGTATGCAATGTTTGGCACTTGTGGTTTTGCAAACACAGATTGGTTGGATATGGTCTGTACCTTGTTATAAGCAGCTGAAGGGATGTATTGTTTGATACAATACACTAGTCTTTGTGACATATGGCCTACATACCTAGGATTACCTTGGTACTGGAATTCATATGCCACTCATTTGTACGATAGGTATAACTGTGTTTTGGCATGACTTGATATCTTGCTATTAATGAATATTTCTTGGCTTGCAAATACATGACAGTAGCTTGAAACAGCTAGCTTTACCTGTTCTCTAACTTGTAATGATACTTTGCTCTCCCATAGTCATCTGAGGCAGACTGGGCAGAGGTTTACATGACAGACACACACACACACATGTGCTTCAAGCAAATGGCCATGTGTGTAAATTGCTCTTCGAATTTACAGTTACTGAAGAATAGCAGTGGTCAGTCACGGGTTCTGCTGCAGTCAGTCAAGCACTTATCCTGTTCTAGATAAAAGGATTGGCCATAGCCAGATACTTAGTCATATCAAAGTCTGTCATATAGGTCAAGTACAACCAGTCCAGAGATTACAGTCAGGTTGGTCATGATGCTTTTGAGACATGAGAATTTTTGAGACAATTTCTTCTGCACTGAGACAAAGGGAGGAATTGATTATGATGGAAGTAGGTTAAAGAGCAGTTACTGGTAAGTGTTCCCAATAAGTGTGTGGGAAGTGCAGAGGGCTGAAAGTTTCGTAATTTGGAAGGGTAAGTTGGGTGAGAATGTTCAGTGTACATAATGCATTTCGTATTGAAAGTTGTCGTCCAAGAGTCTTGGTGAGATGCACGTACAGTGAGAGACTTAAGAGTGGTGGCCGTTAGTGTGAGATAGCAGAGAAAAGATTGTGTAACTTAATGTTGCGGAGCACTGAAAATTATTGACGACCACCTTGCACTGCTGGATGTCATACTTCATTCGGGACACAGCACTCGCCCAGACTGTAATTTTGGGCCAGGCTGGCTTCATCTGGTTTCGTCATGGTCCACAGGACATAGGACTAACCCCCCCCCCCCCCCCCCCCTCATCCTGTACACCACCATGTGACACAGGAGCAAGCTTTCTTTGTCGCTGGACCATTCCCTCAGTCATTGCAATGTGAGTGGCAGTCCCTGACTTGCAGCATCTGGAGTGGTATGTAGCTAGGGTTTAAAAAGGTACATGCAATGTGAATGCCAAAAGACCCTAGTTGTGGCAAGTACTTCCGTATCTCTAGCTGTGTGACTTCCGCCCAAAAAAGACACCCCAGAGCCCAGTTGCATAATTAATGAAGGGAAGAATGGAAGATTGGGTGAGAAAAGCCAATCTAAGCAATAGCAGACCAGACAACATGAATCTAATTTGACAAAGACCTTAAATGAAAATTCTGTTCTGTTATTCCAGGGCAAAGCATGAGAGGTGATGCAGAAAAGTCTTCCTAGAATAGTTAACTTTTTGCTTAGCATGAACAATATGGCAGACTAGGGAAGGGAAGGCATTTAGTCGAAACATTCAGAATTATGAGCATTTGATTGTAGATAAAGATTTGGTGAAGACGAAAACCGAGGATTCAAGAGACAAAAATATTACACATTAATTTATACCCTGGAATGCATAGTTGGAGGAAGAAGATTCAAAAGAGAATTAGATAAACACTTGAAAGAAAAAAACTAGACAGGACTCGCAGGTTCAGAGGATTGGAACTAATAATAGCTCTACCAAAGAACTGGCACTGAGCAGGATGAACTGAGTGACCTCCTTTGCTGTGCCATTCTTTGATTTTTACATACTACTATCTTGTTAACATTCCTCTGTCAGGAAATGTTTTTTTGTGTACTGTTTGACTACGTGATCAGAAGTATTTTATACCTCCTTTGTATAGGTGTGGGTTTAACATCTCGTTACAAAACCTGCCTTGCTCCATTACTGTAATCGTGAGTACGTTATGACCTCAGTAATATTATATTCTTTTCACAGCTGTTGAGATATTTTTGGCAGCAGTAAAAGAGCTGGAACCCTTCAAGATTTGTAAGGATCAGGATCATTATTGTAGATATATTGTGTATGGTTAGTGTAGGCATACAATGATTGGTTTCTGAATTTCCATTATGTTGTATCAAAATGTAATTTTTTGTGAAAATGTTAAACCTTAAAATAATTTAATGAAAACTGTTACTATATTGTTCAATGTGATTTTCTCTTTGACTGTAACTAGGTCCCAATGTGATATGACAAAAAGACATGCTAGTACTGCTTCAACACAAGGAGAAAGTGAGGACTGCAGATGCTGGAGATCAGAGCTGAAAATGTGTTGCTGGAAAAGCGCAGCAGGTCAGGCAGCATCCAAGGAGCAGGAGAATCGACGTTTCGGGCATGAGCCCTTCTTCAGGAAGGGCTGTTTGATTCCTGAAGAAGGGCTCATGCCCGAAACATCGATTCTCCTGCTCCTTGGATGCTGCCTGACCTGCTGCACTTTTCCAATAACACATTTTCAGCTGCTTCAACATAAACTTTTTTAACAAAATAGTTAATCTTCTATTCCCTATATATTGTTTATGGCTTTATTGTTGATTTTCTACTGAAATTTTACAATTATTTTCTTGGTAGTTGCTAAAGTTTTTTTTAGTGTATATGTTTAATTGTCTTAAGTTCAGCTGCATTTAGACAGACTCAATTTGAGTAAATTTTCTACTAACTGAAAAAGCAGACAGTTTTTCCATATTTTTATTCTGATATCACATTTTGATCAGAGTGGAAAATTTACCTTTGTTAAAATGAAAATAAGTGCAATGGTTGGCCATGCATACTTTACTATATAGCCTTTAGTATCATAAATCAAACATCAAACTAAGCAATCTTATAATTCCTTCAAATTTAACAGGTGTATCAGGATATTAGTATTTAATTTTTAATTTTGGAATATTTAAAAATTCTTCAATTTTAGTACAAGGTAACACTTTTTTTGTCCATGGAATTGATTCCAGGGATGAGTCACTTGATTCACTGGTCAAGATTAATGATTCATAAGAGAATATTTGAAATTATAATGCATAATTGTGAATTGCCAATCATTTAAATTTCTTTTTCCCCTTTTCAAGTTTTCCATTGTTTCCTTTTACATTTTCTATTCAGAAGGCAGTAAAGATGATTCAATCTAGATTTTATCCATTTGAAGTTGAAGTCCACTGTTTAATTTTATATGCTGAAAATGCATATCAGAAAATTAAATAGAGTAGTCAGGCTTTGCAGAGTTGAGAGTTTCGTGTTAGTTTTCAATTTTACCTAATCTGATACACATTGATCTTACCTGCAGCTGATTTATGTACAAGACTGAAGAATGTTGTATTTGGCTACAACATTCTTCAGGATCAGTTGTTTTTTTTCTATGTTAGAAAGAAGTAATTAATGGAGTACCATCAGGTTCAGTCGTAGGTCTCAATTAATAACTATCTATATTAATAACTATCTATATTAATAATGCAAAGGTGAAGCATATTTAATCCAAATTTGCCAATGACACAAAAATAGGTTGGAAGGCATATTATGATGAGGACTTAGGGAATCTGCGAAGGGATATAGATCAGTTGAGTGAATGGTCAAAAACTTGGTAGATGAGTTTAATTTAAGAAAGTGTGAAGTTATGAATTTTCATAGGAAGAATCAAGAGACAAACTATTCTATAAATGAAGAGAGATTGCAAAAAGTGCAATCCAGAGGGATCTCTGTATTCTTGTGCATGAAACGCACAGTGTTGACATGCAAATGTGGCAAGTATTTAAGAAAGCAACTGGAAGTTTGACCTTTTTTACTAGGGGGTTGGAGTTAAAAGTCTAGTTAAAATTGTGTACAAGGTCTTGGTGAGGCTGCACCTGGAGTGCTGTGTATGGTTTTGGTCCATGCCTTTTTTAAAAAAAAAGGATTGGAAACCGTTCAAAAGAAATATGTAGACTGCATCCTGAGATGAAGAGGTTGACTTATCTTGAAGAGCAAAACAAGTTTGGCCTTTATTAGGAAAATACAGGGTGATCTTATTGAAATATACAAGTTTCTGAGGGGACTTGACAGGGTTGATGTGGAGAAGATTTTTCCACTAGTGAGGGAATCTCGAACTATGAAACATACAGAATAGGGGGACATGAATTCAGTGCTGAGATGCAAAGGTATTTCTTCTTTGAGGGCAGTGAATAGTCTGGTCTTATTGTTGGACTGTTAATCCAGTGACCCAGGTAATGTTCTGGGATCTAAGTTTAATTCCCGCCATGGTGGGTGATGTAATAGAAACCTGGAATTAAGAGTCTAATGATGACCGTGAATCCATTGTTGATTATCATTAGAGAACCAGATGAGTTTTTCTGACATTTTCCTTTAGAGAAGGAAACTGCTATCTTTACCTGGTCTGGTCTACATGTGACTCCAGACCCACAGAAATGTGGTTGACCTTTAATTGCTTTTTGAGTAACCGGGGACAGGTAATAAATGCTGGCTTAGTCAATGATGTCCTCCTCCCTTGAATGAAGGCTGGATCATAGAAAGTATTTAAAGAGGAGATAGACTTGATGCATTTGCAGAATTCTTTTGAAATATTATGTATTTGCTTCTTGCTAGCTGTGAAGATTTGAATTAAAATGTAGGGTGACTACTGGCACAATGCATTGATACAGCATGTTGTAAAACTAGCATCCATAGCCCCATAGTGGAGTGATGCAAGTTAGATTTTCTAACTTTTCTGATTTGCTGATCCTAGCTGGAATGTTGGAATGATGGGTGTAGGCAGCTTCCAATAAAACTGGAGATTAGGTCAGCCTTTCTGTTGTTGTTGTGTGGTGTCTTTGAAGATGTTTAGCATGCACTACAGTATGAAAGTGATGTAGTCAGTGCCTTAGGAATTATTAATTTATCTTATAACAACTCATTCTAGGTAAGTATAAGGTCTGAATGGTAGCCTTTCTTCAGAGCCTGTACATTGCCATGTGATCATGGCATTATTGACACAGCTTCATATGTATGTGTTCAATAATTAACTCTTTACTTCATATCTCACCTAGTGTTTATCTCTATACAATATAAACACATCCAAATCTGAATTCTTAGTGGCATTTTGTGATTTCTTTATTTAGCAAGGTTCCAGGTGGCTTCTGTTTAGTTTTCAATTTTGAACTAAGACCCAAGAGAATGTTTTTGCATGATCACGGCTTTTCTTTTGACATCTTTTTGAGTAACAGTGCTCCCAGTCATAATGGCTAGTAGTTCAGGATCATAATGAACTGGGATCTATGGGAGTGTTAACATTCCTCTGTTTACAAAGGACTGTTCTTGATGTTCATTCCAGCACCATGCCTGGTCTTGACTCAGATTTATCTCAAATGTTCGTTGGTTTGAGCTCTGTATGGAACAATTTGCCTCGTTTATTAACCGTTCTCGTGGCACTTTGCAGTTTCATGCAATTTCTGGGTAAGGAAAATTCCTATATTGCTTGGGCAATGTTCCTTCAAACTTTATTGTAGATTTTAAAATCTTGCACTTTTATTTAGTCTTAAGTTGATATTCTGTAGACTTTCTGGCATTTCTCTCACTCTATTTCTGTTAAATTATTGGTCAAGATGTCACCTGTTTGACTATTCCTTTTCAAACGTTAATGCTGGATTCAGCCTATTAAGATATGTAAGATTCTTGAATGCAGCTGTGGGTTCTGATACAGTAAACACATCTGGTAAATGAGATTTATTACATGTTTACGGGCATCCTTAATTGTATTGTCTAACCCCTTTTGCTTAAATGAGCTTGTGGGCCTGTTTTAATCGGGTACTGTTTCTGCTGCAACCATTTACTGAAGCAATATAGCAGCAAAAATTGAACTAATCAAAAACTGCAATTTTCACATTTTGAATCAAGTGCATAAATTAGTAACCTTATAATCAATCTGTTAAATCTTATCTAGCTTCAATGGCTGTTCAGTTGGGGGGGGGCTGCGTCACTTCAAGGAATTATGTTGACAAATAATTTAGGATGGTAAGTTGGGCTTGCAGTGTAGTGCACTGCTTTGTTTCAGAAGCTACATATATTAATTGCGCCTCGTTGTTTACAAACAGAACATGCAATGCACCTGTATCGGTTCATCAAAATAGGTGATCCAGAATTAACATAACTGTAGTAAGTATTTGCAGTTCGAGGAACTTTGGACCCAATTTGGGGAGCTGGAATCCGAGTTGCAGACAGTGCATCATATCAGGGATTGGGAAAATTCACTGGGCACTTTGCTTCAACAGGAGGTTATACCCCTCAGATTAGATTAGATTAAATTGCCTACAGTGTAGAAACAGGCCCTTCAGCCCAACGAGTCCACACCAACCCTGCGAAGAGCGACCCACCCAGACCCATTCCCCTACATTCACCCCTGACTAATGCACCTAACACTACGGCAATTTAGCATGGCCAATTCACCTAACCTGCACACCTTTGGACTGTGGGAGGAAACCGGACCACCTGGAGGAACCCACACAGACACGGAGATGATTTAAAATTGATTAGGAACAGGAGGGTGTGACTGCAGGTGAGGTAGTTATGGAGACCGAGGGGATATGTTTGAGAAACCTCAGGCTAATATGAGGTTTTTGCAACATGTGTGGGCTAGTACAGTGAGGTTAAGTAAACTGATCATAGCAGCGTGTTAAAGGAAGCCATTCAAGTGAGAGGAAATGAGGATGTAGTAGTGATCAGTATAATTAGCGGAATAGATAATGTTGTCTCAACATTGGCGGTTTTAAAGGCTGTGTTGCCTTTTTGGTATCAAAATATTAATGGGTGTTTACTTAAATCCATGTAGTATTTGGAACAAAATAAATTATTTTTTTTAATATCCATTCCGGAAACATAGTTGCAAGGAGATCAAAGTAGGGAGCTGAATTTTCAGCTGTGGCTTTTCAGAAAGATGGGTGATGTGACTTTGTTAGTGCAGATACAATAAATACAATAGAAGGAAATAATCTTGGATTGGAAGATATAGAATCCATATATCGGTGAAACTAAGAAATAATGAGGGGAAGCAGACACTAATGAGAACAATGTATAGGCTCTCGAATTTACATTATAGGACAGCGTACAAATCAGGATATGAGGTTATGTAATAAAAAAGGCAGTACATTAATCGTAGGTGATTTTAGATCTTCGTGTAGTATGGAAAAATCAAAATGGCAGAAGTAGCTACAAGGAAGAATTCTTTAAGTATATTTGGAAAAGTTTCCTGGAATGATATATTGTGGTTTTAAAATGAGAGATAAGGCTGTTTTTAGATTTGGTAATGTGTAATGAACATGTCTGTTTAATGATATTAATGAGTACAAGATCACTTAAGAAATTGTGTCAGATTTAAGAATGAGAAACTTGCGTTGGGAAAAAAAACTTCTTGCTAAACTTAAATAAAAGGTGATTCCAAAGGAATAAAGGCAGAGTTGGCTTGAGTGCACTGAGAAAGGAGTTTAGCAGAAAAGACAGTTAATGAATAATGGCAGGCTTTTAAGAAAATACCTCGTGGAACCCAGTGAGGAAGGAGGATAAATCAACCATTCTTAATCAAGGAGATGAAGGAAAATATCAAAGTGAAGGAAAAACAATTTTTTTTAGCATAGATCGTCGTAAGTGAGAGGATTGGGAAAACTTTAAAGACAAACAAAAGATCAAAAGCACAATGAAGAGGGAGAAAATAACCATTTTAGGGGTAAATCAACAAGTACTATAAAAAGGATAGTAAGAGCTTCTTTTAAATATATAAGAAAGAAAAAAGGCCAAGGAGAACATAGATCCCCTGAGAGAATGAGGCGGGAAACTAATGTGGAATCAGAAAATGTCAAAGAAGTTGAAAAAAAGGGGTGAAGGTAGGAATTAATGCATCAACTGTCACTTTAAAAAAAAAGTATTATGGAGACTAATAAGGATAAAAACAGAAGTCCCCTGTTGCTGTTATGTTGCATCTTTGGATGTTAATCAAAGTAGTTAAATTCTGGCAAATACCCAGAGGAATGAAAAACTGCCAGTATAAGGGAAAGAGACAAAAACAGGTAATGATGGGCCAGTTTGTCCAACATCAATCATTTTGAAAATTTGAGTTTATTATGACACTATGCGCCAAATGGTGTACATCTCCTCTTACATCTTAGCCATTGGTACCATTATGCCATAGGGATCTACTGGGGCCAAAAATATTTGCAGTAGTTACGATCATGCACTAAATGGACAAGGGAAGTGAATGCCCTAGAGTTAAATTTGCAGGTGACAGAAAAATACGTGGGAAGGCTAATATTGAGGATGATACCAATAGTCTGAGAGGGACATCTAAAGGTTAAGTGCATGAGAAAATGTGAGGTTATTCACTTTGGCAGGAAAAGTAGAAGAATTGAGTATGACTTGAACAGAAAGACTACAGAAAGTTGCAGAACAGGGGGATTTGGGGGACCTTCCATCTTCAGGCAGCGGTAGTGAAGGCAAATGGAATGTTGTTTTTTATTTCAAAGGGACTGGAGTATAAAAGTACGGGAATCTTGCTAAAATGATATATACAGTATAGTTTAACCCTTTCTCTGGATATCAATATAATATTAGAAAGTATAAGTTAATCTTTTAACATTACATTCCACCCTTTTATCATTACATGATAACCAACTAAATGACACTACCAGCTTTCATAAGATCTGACACCCAGTATTTAAGCAAGTTGTTGACACACAACATGCAATGGTGATAACAAAAATTACTAGTCCATGCAATAGGTAGAATCTGCAGGATCCTCGTATGTGGGGAAAAAAGTTCATCAGTAAAGTTCTTAAATCCACACTCCTTAGTGACCACTCTACCCCCTCCATGTTGAGTGAAAATGAGCCAGTTATCCAAAATCTCCTTCAGTAAAGTCCAACCTGAAAACAAAATCCAGTTCGTCCTTCTGCATTACTGCATGCAAAAATCTGAATTCTTGGATCAGGGCAGTTAAATACTTGACAAAACTGACGAGACTTCCATCCTTCCGGAGGTGCTTCAGATGGGGGATACCATTGCATCTGAGCATGAAGTGCGGCAGCTGCAGCAGCATGGTAGGTGAACACAGCATTTTCTTGCTGCTTCTGCTCCCGCTGTGCTCTCAGATGTAACAAAGTCAACTGGCTGTTTCGATGTTAGCTTGATCGATGAACCATTATATCCCTTAAATGATCGAAAGAGAAGATAAAGCTCATGTTGTTTAATGTCCGTAGGAAGGCCACTGACAAAAAGCGTACAGATCTCCTCTTCACTGTTGTTAGTTTCTTCACTTTTCATGCTCATGACTCTGGAGCTGATTGAATCTGTTGGATCAGGTTGTGGAGGGGTGGGTGCTGGTCTGAAGGCATACTTTACTTGTGAATGGAGAAACTTGGTAGACAGTGTTAGCTGCTGAAAGTATCTCTGCATTTCCTCGCATTCCTTTCTTGTCAAGTGATTATTAGTATGAAGACAGTCACACATTTAACTACATTAAATTGTGTCTGTCCACTTCAACATTCTCAGTTGTGTTGAAGTTTCGTACTCTGTTCACTATTTATGACATTATCAAGTTTTATACAATTCATAAACTTCCAAATTGAACTGTCTAAGCAATTCAGTCAATTATAATCAATAATGAATGGTCATTAAATCAAACCCTTGGGTACCTCATTCGGGTTATTCAAAAATTATTTTCCTTTGACAAATTAGTACTTGGCTAATGTGAAAGCTGCCAGGAAAAGTATTTCAAAAATCTGGAACAGCAGGAAAACAATATTTCCTGTGCATTAGCCATTGAAGAGGCAGTTTCAGTTCAGATTTAAGTTTCAAATATTTGTGAGAAACGAATGCTAAATATATTAAAATATGTCCTCCAAATGAAACTTTCCAAATAAAACAGTCAGAATTACAGTGGCAACTTTGGTAGAGCTCAATATTCTTTGAATTTACAATATGAAGGGGGCTAACAAAGTCTTAACAATAATTGAAAAAACTGAAACAGCTCACCCTCCAATTCTAATATTCTCCAAAATCTTAAAACATCAAACTTAAAATGCACTCTTCTTTTTGTGAACACATTGCATTAAAAACACAGCACCATAGATATTAAAATACAAAATTCTCATCTGGCTAAACATGACCACTGACAATTTTTTTTAAACAGGTGTTGAAGAATTTCAAGCAACTCAGGGGCTCAATCAATTTGTTTTAAGGTTACATGCTTGATGATTTTAAAAAGGATCTAATGTTGGATAATAATGTAAAAACAATCTGCCCAATTACATAGCCCACAAAATACATTGAATTGAGATCCTAATTCAAATAAAGCAAAACAGTTTCTTTGTTTTTTTTTCTGAACCGGTATTTTAGCGAATCAAAATATTTAAATATCCAACACTTTCAGTACGGTATAACTTTATATTGAAACTTCCTGTTTTGACCCAAGTATTAGTACAACCTTTTAATTTCAGCATTTTTTTTTTAATGCATCCTCTCGATGAAATTACACTTAGAAAAAGAGAAACCCTCGCAGCGGACCACATGGTGCTGCAGTCAAAACCACTCCCTCCCCCAGAAGAATGACTCGCTGAGTCAAGTTCACAGCCCAGAAACTGAGATTTCCACAAAAAAAGACCTAAGAAAGCTTCCCTGGCAGTCAATGCACTTCACTGTCGGGATCCAAGTGGACCGGATCCACTTTCTCCCCCTTTTCCCAGTGATGCCATGTTGTCCAAGGGGAGGTGTGGGGGGCAAAAGTGATAATTTTTAACAGACAGTAGGTGCAGGGATAGGCTATTCTGCCCTTCAAACCAGCCCAACATTCATTATGATCATGGCTGATCATCCTCAATCAGTATTCTGTTCCTGCCTTATCCCCATAGCCCACTATCCTTAAGAGCTCTATACAAATCTTTTTTTGAAAGTATCCAGAGATTTGGCCTCCATAGCTTTCTGGGGCAGAGCATTCCATACACCCACCACTCTCTGGGTGAAGAAGTTTCTCCTCAACTCTGTTCTAAGTGGCCTACCCCTTATTTTTAAATAGTGTCCTCTGGTTCGGGACTCACCCATCAGCGGAAACATGCTTCCTACCTCCAGAGTGTCTAATCCATTAATAATCTTATACATCTCAATCAGATCAGAAGTATCAAATCATCTTTAGATGTTCTTCTTTTGAAGTTGCTCCAGAGCCTCCAATCTCATGTCTCCAAACTGCTTTTTCCAGGGGACTTTAAACCCCTTTTACCTAGGGGACCAAACCCCATTCTCACTTTACTTCTCACGGGGCACAAACCCCAATTAAACCCTGGGGGACTAGAACCCCAATTAAACCTGGGGGACTTGAACCCCATTTAAACCCTGGGGGATTCTAACCTAGTAGCTTCAGGGGACTCTAACCTCCGAGCTTCCTGCAAAGCGACTCGTTGGTGTGCCAGTGTGTGGGTTACCTCAAAGATTCTGTCACCACAGAGTTATGTTTTTAGAGAGGAAAGATTAAAGTGAATAGAGTCATAGAGATGTACAGCATGGAAACTGACCCTTCGGTCCAACCCGTCCATGCCAACCAGGTATCCCAACGCAATCTAGTCCCACCTGCCAGCACCTGAGCCATATCCCTCCAAACCCTTCCTATTCATATACCCATCCAAATGCCTTTAAAATGTTGCAATTGTACCAGCCTCCACCACTTCCTCTGGCAGCTCATTCCATACCTGTACCACCCTCTGTGTGCAAACGTTGCCTCTTAGGTCTCTTTTATATCTTTCCCCTCTCACCCAAAATCTATGCCCTCTAGTTCTGGATTCCCCAAACCCAGGGAAAAGACTTTGTCTATTTACCGTATCTGTGCCTCTCATAATTTTGTAAACCTCTATAAGGTCACCCCTCAGCTTCCGACGCTCCAGGGAAAACAGCCCTAGCCTGTTCAGCCTCTCCCTATAGCTCAAATCCTCCAACCCTGGCAACATCCTTGTAAATCTTTTCTGAACCCTTTCAAGTTTCACAAACATCTTTCCGATAGGAAGGAGACCAGAATTGCACGCAATATTCCAACAGTGGCCTAACCAATGTCCAGTACAGTTGCAACATGACCTCCCAACTCCTGTACTCAATACTCTGACCAATAAAGGAAAGCATACCAAACGCCGCTTTAACTATCTTATCTACCTGCGACTCCACTTTCAAGGAGCTATGAACCTGCACTCCAAGGTCTCTTTGTTGAGCAACACTCCCTCGGACCTTACCAGTAAGTGTATAAGTCCTGCTAAGATTTGCTTTCCCAAAATACAGCACCTCGCGTTTATCTGAATTAAACTCCTGCCACTTCTCAGCCCATTGGCCCATCTGGTCAAGATCCTGTTGTAATCTGAGGTAACCCTCTTCGCTGTCCACTACACCTCCAATTTTGGTGTCATCTGCAAACTTACTAACTGTACCTCTTATGCTTGCATTCAAATCATTTATGTAAATGTCAAAAAGTAGAGGACCACTCCAATGGTCACAGGCCTCCAATCTGAAAAACAACCCTCCACCACCACCCTCTGTCTTCTTGGAGCCAGTTCTGTATCCAAATGGCTAGTTCTCCCTATATTCCATGAGATCTAACCTTACTAATCAGTCTCCCATGGGGAACCTTGTCGAGTGCCTTACTAAAGTCCATATAGATCACATCTACCATTCTGCCCACTGCATTAAAGATTTGTTTTTAGGAAGGGTGTATCACCTATGAGAGGGTGCAAATCTATGTTTAGTGTGAGGAAATTAAGCTGGGCAGGTGGATGAAATATCACTGGTTGACCATTTATAGGCAATAATGTAGGTAGGTTAGCATCATTATGGAAAGGCAATAAGATCAAACAGGCATAAAATGGGCAAAACAAATATCACAAAGCTGAGAGATGGTTTAGCAAAAGTGAGTTGATTAAAGCTATTTGTTGGAAATCAGTTGCAAGTCAGTGGGAGACATTCAAAAACAAGATCTACCAGGTAAAAGGTAGCGCCAAATGAGACCATGTAAGTTGAGCATAGAAATAAAGAAAAGAGTGGTACTGACAAATCTAGAGCCCTTGGTTATCTAGAATCATACAAGATTAGGTAAAGCTGAAAAATAAAGCTTATGACATTAATCAAATAATCTTTTTAACTCCTCTTTCCTGTTTTTTTACATAATCTTGAATCCGTTTTTGATCAACTTAGGAAGCTGAATATCGAAAGTACAGAGATGAAGTAAGAAAGGAAATTAGAAAGCAAAAAGAGGATATGAGAAAATTGTTAGCTGATAAAATTAAGGAAAATCTAAAGATGTTGTTTTAGTACATTTAAGACCAAGAGGATGACTAAAGAAAGGGCAGGGTCTACTAGATATGTATGTGGTAATGTGTGTACAGCAAACTTAACACAAAAGGAATGATGCAGACTTCCTAGTTAGGTGGAATGTGAAGTATTAGATAAAATAAGCATAACAAGAAATACTGTAGAGACTGACCTTTACAATGTATAAGTCATCAAAGCCAGTTGAACTATATTCTCTCACCTGTTAAAGGAAACTGTAAAGAAAATAACAGGTGCCCTGAGGATCATTTCCCAATCCTCACTTGATAAAATTGAAGTTACACAAGTTTGGAGGCCTTCAAATATTGTACCATTATTCAAATTATGGGCTGGTCTGTCGAACCTGAGTGGTAGGCAAATTACGAGAATTAATACTGAAATATAGTTAATTGTTACTTAGATACTGATCAATCAGGGATAGTCAACACTACTTTGCGGGAAGGTCATGCCTTACTAATTTATTTGAATTTTTGAAGACCTTGCAATGAGTAGTGACCAAGATAGTGTGGTGGATGTTGTTCACATTGATTTTAGTAGGGAATTTGAGAAGGTCCCACATGGCAGGTGTAATAGAAAAATCAAAGCCCATGGGATACAGGGTAATGTGGTGAGTTGGATCCAAAATCAGCTCAATGTTAGGAAGCAACATGATAATGGTTGACAATTTTTTGTTTTTGCAAGTAGAAATTGGCCCCTTGTTGTTTGTGGTATATGTCAATGATTTAGATTTAATTGTAGGAGTCATTATTGGTACATATGCAGAAAACAGATCAATTTTCTGGGTAGTTTCTGGCGAAGGAAATGGCTGTCAATTGTAGGATGAAATCAATGGTTTGTTTCAATGGGCAGAAAAATAGCAAATGGAATTCATTCTGGAGTAGTGGAAATTTATGCATTTGAGAAGGACAGATAATGCAAGGGCTTCAACAATAAACAGGACGATATTGAGAAGGGTAGAGGAAGTGAGAGACCTAAGACTGCATGTCCACAGTGTGTGGGGTTCTTTTCATCAGGCAAGGTTTCAAATATAAATGCAGAGATGTAAAGTTAAAGCTATATAAGATACTGGTGTGGCCACAGCTGGAGTTTTGTGTACATTTCTGGTCACCTTACAAGAATCACAAAAAGGGCGTAGTTGCATTAAAGAGAGAACAAGGGAGATGTGCAAGATTGTAACCAGGATTAAAAATTGCAGCTGTGAGGAAGTATTGGATAGACTAATGTTATTTTCCTTAAAACAGAAGAGACTGAGGGGTGACTTAATTGAGGTCTACAAAATAATAGGATAGAGTGGGCAAGGAAGACTGGTTTGCCTTGGTGGACAGGTTAATTACCACTGGGCACAGATTTTAAAGTGATTGTTAGAAGGGGACTTCTGGAAGACTTTGTCATATAGAAGGTGGTGGGTGTCTGAAATTTGCTGCTCAGTTGGCTGTTTGAGCTAAACACATTTAGCTGGAATAAAGGGAATATGGATCTGAAATTCTGTGACCCACAAGGCTGTGGACCAGATAACAAAAAGGATGAGAGTGGATGGCTAGTTTGTTGAGCTGGTGCGGACTCTGGACTGAATAGCTTCTTTCTGTACGCCAAACTTCCTTTATTTCAAAGACTGAGAGACCTGGAGAACCTACTCATATTATATAAAACAAGTAAATGCATTCTGATTTTGCTGCTTAAGAACTGTATGTAAAATCAAGTGGCTGTACAAAATCCCTTTTTGCAAGGTGCCACATGCCTGCTATTAAGAGTGTGCTTGTTAGAGCTGAGCTTCACTGGGTTGGCCATGTGATTCAATTCCTACAGTTCAATTTATATTATTTTATATGTTTATATATTTCAATTTAAAACATTATATTGCTTTCCAAATGTTCAAAGATTCAGGCAAGTATAAATTATTGCAATGAACATTAGGAGGGTCTGCCACACGTGCACAGATTAGCATTGTTTTAAAGAAATTGAGAGTGAGATACTTGATTGGTTTTGGTTTTAGTTTTCCAAAATTCCTTTCATTGAGGGAAGGTTCCATACATTGGAAGATAGCAAATGTTACTCCTTCATTTAAGAAAAAGGACAGAGGCAAAATGCAGGAAACTACAGGCTAATTTATCATTGTCAGAAGCTATTATTAAATATGCTATTGCAGGACACTTAGAACATTTTGAAAAATGATCAGGCAGAATCTGCACAGTTTTATGCAAGGGAAATCAAGTTGAATCAATTTATTGGAAGTCTTTGAAGAAGTAACATGCACTGTGGATGAAGGAGAATGGCTGTAACCTGAGATATTTGATAAGATTGTAAATCTGAACCCCCGGGAGGGGTCTCTTGGTTCTGCAATCGGTCAAATAAACATTAACAGCTCGGTCTAGTTCAGCAACATTTACAATTTATGACACTGGGCATAGGTTATCCAGCAACACCGGGGTTAAGCACCTCTGTTTACTCTGGAAAAGCTGTGCAAAATAGCTTAAAGCAAAGACAGTCTTATATGGTTCTTAAGAAATAGTACAACCTTAATTACAGAGCAAATCCAATAGAATGTAATAAAATGACATTATGGACAGCAGGTTAAACACTGTGGTATTTTCTGGGAACCAACTTTGTTTTGCACATTTTATCTCTCTGCACCTGCATCTACAAGGCCAGCTAGGATGGTTAGTAATGTCTTATCTGGCTTGGTTAATTCCATACTGTGAAGGGAGCATTGTCTGCTAATCTATGATTCAATTAGCTCTGAAATGCAGTTCTTGGCAGGGTGAAAAGCCAATTTAAACAGTGTTAATTTGCAGCCTAGAAGCCATTTTATTGTTACTTTGTTACTTGCATTGAGAAGCCATTTTGTAGTTAATAAAGGCATGCATTAAATGATTACTCCTCACATCAGCCTAAATCCAGATTTTAGATCCTCAAGATGACACATCATTGGTTATTGTAGAAAATAAAAATTTGTCCTGGCTAGAAGATTAAGTACTGAGCTGAAAATGTGTTGCTGGAACAGCGCAGCAGGTCAGGCAGCATCCAGGGAACAGGAGAATCGACGTTTCGGGCATAAGCCTTTCTTCTTCGGGCTTCCGAAATGTCGATTCTCCTGTTCCCTGGATGCTGCCTGACCTGCTGCGCTGTTCCAGCAACACATTTTCAGCTCTGATCTCCAGCATCTGCAGACCTCACTTTCTACTAGAAGATTAAGTAGCCAACAGAAAGTGGACAGTAGGCATAAATGGGTCAGTTGGCAAGATGTAACAATTAGTATGCCAAAGGATTAGTGCTGTGACTTCAATATTTCATAAGTTTTGTAAATGATTTGGATACATGAGAATATAGCCACCTGCAAGCTCCCCTCCAAGCCACTCACCATCCTGACTTGGAAACAAATCACTGTTCCTTCACTGTCGCTGGGTCAAAATCCTTGAATTCGCTCCCTAATGGCATTGTGCACAAGAAGGCAGCTCACCACTACCTTTTCAAGGACAACTAGGGACAGTCAATTAAAAAAATGCTAGCCAGCTAGTGATGCCCATGAGTGAGGGAAAAAAAACGATTGAAAGTAAGGTTGCTAAGTTTGCTGATGATGCAAAAAATAGAGAGGAAAGCAAGACTGAATGAATCTAGAAGGCTAAAGCAGGGTATAGACAGGCAATTTGAGGGACAAAAAATTGAAAAAAAACGTATAATGTATAAAAATCTTCTACTTGAGCACACAGAATATAAAAGAAGCGTATATTAACTAAATAGATTAACTAAATATCTATCTCGGAGATTGCAGAGCTCTGAGACGGATATCCTAGTGTATGAATTACAAATGTTAGTATGCAGGGATGACAGCTAATTAGGAAAGCTAACAGAATATATAAGTATATTGCTTCAATCATACAGATCATTGGTGAGATCACATCAGGAGTACAATGTACAGCATCGGTTTCCTTATTTCTCGAAGGAAGTAATTGTGTTGAAAGCAGTTTAGGGAAGGACAAATCCCTGGAATAGACGAGTTGTCTTGTGCAGTGAGGTGAGACCATCTAGACTTGCACTTTTAAACTCCAACAGATTAAGAAGTGACTTGACTGAAACAAAAATGATCCTAAGCATGGAATGGATGTTTCCTCTTGTAGGAGAATCTAGAAATGAGGATCATGGTTGAAAGTTAGGGACATCTGTTATGGAGCAGGCCAGATCCCTTCAAAACATTTCAAGAAAGTATCCCAGACCCTAACTTTTCTTGTTGTTTTAAGCAGGAGTGATCCAGCTGGCCCAACCACTTTTTAAAAAATAAAACAGAATTTATTTGCAAGATTACTGAATGAAACACAAACAAAACAATGTAGAATAACAACCTATCTGAAAACCCAACAGATTATCCCAACTTAATGATGCTGTTCCAACTACTTTGCAACAATCCCCATAAATGCCCCTTGGCACAAAAGATAAAATCAAACACAGGGTCTTGCAGGAGAGATGTCAGAGAGAGAGATGGCAGAGAGATTCAACATGGAGCACCTTCTTCCATGTAGCTGTTTCTTCAATCAACAGTCTCAAAACTGGCTGCTTTCTCTGAACAGCCAGACTGCTAAAACCAAAACAAACCAAACCAAGAAAAGCTGAGCTGGGAGAACTAGCCACTCACCTTTCATCGTGTAAATGTTTTTTCGTAAAACTTGAAACCTTCCTCAAGTGGATCACTCCAGACATTTGGAACCTGTGTCTTTACGACCTCCTTTTTAAAAAAAAAACCCAAGGACAACATAACCTTGTTAAAAGAGCAGCATCATCACATATCTATTGAAATTGAGAGAGGAGTGCTGGAAAAGCACAGCAGGGCAGGTAGCATTCAAGGAGCAGGAGAATCAGCGTTTTGTTAGTCAGGATGAAGGGCTCTTGCCCGAAATGTCAATTCTCCTGCTGCTCAGATGCTACTTGATCTGCTGTGCTTTGCCAGCAGCCTTCTTTCAACTCTGATCTCCAGCATCTGCAGTCCTCCCTTTCACCGAGTTGATATATCCTTTGAAGTTGAGTTGAGACATTTTTGCTCAGAGGGTTATGTGTCTTTTGAAGTCTCCCTCAAAAAGTGGAGAAAGTTGTGTATTTATAAGGCAGAGATGGTTTCTGATTTAAGCAAAAGGATGATGGAGTAGTCAGATCAATCATGATCTTATTACATGACAGAACAGACTCGATAATCCAAATGTCTTAATCCTATTCCCAATTCATATGTGTGTTAGACAGTGGTGGTAGGAGATCTATTCAATTTTTATAATTATGTTTCATTTAGTTTTGAATAGTGGAAAGCAAATTGCAGTCATTCTTATAGATAACCTGTCATTGGATATGTCAGGAAATCTTGTAGGATAAACAAACCATGAGCTTGCCGGAACATTTTTTATTTACTAATGCTGATTCTTTATGTATTTAAATCTCCAAACTAGGGCTTCAATCCAAAACTGACTCAGATGAGGTTATTGCTGAGTCAAGACGAGCAATCTTGGGCCGTAGTGCTACAAAGTAATAGTATTGTTAGAGAACTTTTTAATTAACTTGTTCATTTGTTATGATACATCTCCTGAGCAGAAAGGACTTGAACCTGGCCTTCTCGCTGAAAGGTAGGAACATCACAAGAGCCCTCAAAATGTGATGCTCTACCAGCTAAGCAATCTAGGTTGTACACTTTCTTGATTTTCAGTTATTTGAATAAGGTGAACTGAATATTGGCTTAGCAATACTTAGTGTCAAGTTAAGAGGTAGCCACTTTGGCTTTCCAAGACATGTTGGCAATGTTGGAACATTCCTTGTTCCAGTCCTATTCTGGCCCCCAACCACAACTCTTTCTCTGGTATATCGAGGATATCAATGATGCTGCTTCCCTGTCTCATCTGGAATTGGAAAAGTTTGTCAATTTCACTTCCTTTTTCCACCCTGTTCTCATCTTCACCTGGTCCATCTCTGACTCCTCCCTTCCCTTTGAAATCTCTTTCCATTCCTGGGGATAGGATGGCCACCAATATCCACTACAAATCAACTGATTCCCCAGTTACCTTGACTATATAACCTAAGACACTTCCATTCTCCTAGTTTCTCTGTCTCTGTTACATCTGTTCTGCTAAAGCCGACCCGACAAGGGGTCCTCCAGAAATGTCGATTTTCTTCCTCAAACAATGACACCCCAGCACCATATGACCACTGTCTGACCCATCTGCACTTCACCTCTCACCCCCTCGCTTCCCTACCTCCCTTCCAGTAACAGCGATGGGGTCCCCCACTTATCCTCAAATACCATCCCACCAGCATCTATATTCCGAGGATCTTAGCGACCATTTCTACCACCTCCAGTGGGATGCCACCACCAGGCACACATACTCCTCTTGTCACCTCCCATAAGGATGTTCTCTCTGGTACACCCTAGTTCCACTCCTCCTTTATTTGCAACATCCCCCTCCCGCAGCCCAACGGCACCTACAGCTGACTCTGCAGAAGTTGCCTGTTTACTTCCTTCATCCTCAAAATCCAAGTGCCCAAGTATACCTTCCATGTGAAGCAGTGCTTTACCTAAACTTCACTCAATCTAGTCTATTGCATTTGCTGTTCACAATGTGGTTTCTTCCACATTGAGGAAACAAAGCGTAGACTGAGTGATCACTTTGCAGAACACTTATGTTCCGTCTGCAAAAAGACCCAGAACTTCCTATGCCTGTCACTTCAACATGTCACCTTAATCCCTGGCCAACATCTCTGAGGTGATTCTAAAGCATTAGACTCTTCAGCATCAATTGCATAATTATGTGATCTGATCTGAGTTTCCATGTGGTGGAGTGGCTCATGTAGTAAAACATCTTCTCATCATCTTGAGGTTACTTTCAGTACATTGTATTGGGAATGGGGTAAAACTTCACTCATTTAATTTACTGTTTGTGATTTGTGCCATTTTCTCTAACTGCAGGTTAGCCCGATCACCTGGAGTCTGTTCCGCAATTTGCTTATTGTTGGGATATACCTGTACTTTTTATGGCTTGCTTTATTGCTGGCAACTGTCGACTGTCATTTTGATTCTTGCGAGAATCTGTCTGCTGGGTGTTTGCTGGCTGTCCCTGTCTTTTATTGGTCTAGCCTCCTGTCTGAGACAGTTTGTTGTGATATGCATTCTCTGTGCTTGGAGGGAAGTTTTTTTTCACCTTAACTGCAGCCACCAGGTTGTAAGTAAGTACGTTCACAGATCGATGAAGAGCCATCTTTGTAGCCAGACTTTGTACCGAATTATATATAATGTGTATATTGAGCAGAGAGAATTCCATCTTAGAATAAGATAGGATGAACTCTACGCGTTGAATAGCATGTTACCTAACAGATAACATCAGCTATCTGATGGTTTCTTCCTGTGTTCTACAAATCAGTAGACTACAAACCCTAATAAAATCAGTGCAACAATGAAAAGAATTTGGACAGAAAACAATGGAAACACTTAACAAGACGGGCTGAATCTGTGAAAAGAAGAAAAAGGTTACGGAAAGGTATGATAAAGGTTTTAAAGCAGATATAGAGGCAGGGAAAACTGCTTGGGGGCAAGGTGGAGAACAAACGTGATTGTTAGGATGGAAGATAGGATAGGGTTCCTGAAGAAGGGCTTATGCCTGAAACGTCGATTCTCCTGTTCCTTGGATGCTGCCTGACCTGCGCTTTTCCAGCAACACATTTTCAGCTCTGATCTCCAGCATCTGCAGTCCTCACTTTCTCCTGGAAGATAGGATAGCCAAATAAGAGACATGGTGTTACGAGGCAAAAAGAAATGGCAAAGAATATGTAAATTAGAATAATAACAGAACTATTACCTGTCATGTGTGCTGCCACCTGTATCTTCTATGTCTGTGGATTTATTCGAGGCTTATATGGCCTAGGTGTGCAAGGGTAGCCACCTTTTGGTCAAATGCAGAGCAAAGAAGATCCAGTTTGTTACAAATCTGCAACTGTTTACAGATAACAATAAACTCTACTTAAGTGCAAAGATGGTTGGGAGGACTGAGGCTTGGGTCTGTCTCCCAAATAATCCTGCTTTACTCTCTCATGGAGACCTCATGACATCAGAGTGGGTAGTACTTATTGATTGCGATCAAGTATTTTAGATGCTTTCATGGCCACACTGATCATTATTAGGCTGCATTTGTTGACACCAATGTTTGTGCACATGCACATTTAAACATTTTGGGGGCACGTGGCCTTGGACCCTGGATGGTGGAAGGAGGTCAGGACCTGCAGGAGAAGGGGAAGGTGTTGGAACCTAAGGGAGAGTGGGAGGAGGGAGGGAGAGGTCCTCTGAGTTCCCTACTCCTCTGTCCTCACTCAAACAGATGCCCTTGCACTCCACTTGTCTCACTCTCTCACTCACTGTTGCTGGACCCTGTTTCAAAAGCACATGCACTTCTCTGCAAATGTGCAGAGCTGAATTTGTATAAGATGCACATTGATATGAAGATGTACTGAGTCTGGAATTTTGCACATCTGTTTCCAAATTAGCGTGCGTGCATCATAATTGCCCACAATTGGGGATATCAGCAAGCACAACATTTATTTATTTATTTACTTACTTACTTACTTACTTACTTACTTACTTACTTACTTACCACTGTCTCATATACCCCAAGTCTTTCACTTTACAGATTAAAACAAGCTGGATTTTTCACTATTCTTAAATTTTGGAAGAATGGTATTGTATGTAATTCTGGTCTCCTTCCTGTAGGAAAGATGTTGTGAAACCTGAAAGGGTTCAGAAAAGACTTACAAGGATATTGCAGGGTTGGAGGATTTGAGCTATAGGGAGAGGCTGAACAGGCTAGGGCTGTTTTCCCTGCAGCGTCGGATGCTGAGAGGTGACCTTATGGAGGTTTAGAAAATTGAGGGGCATGGATACGGTAAATAGTCTTTTCCTTGGGGTCAGGGAGTCCAGAACTAGAGGGCATAGGTTTAGGGTGAGAGGGGAAAGATATAAAAGAGACCGAAGGGGCAATGTTTTCACGCAGAGGGTGATACGGGTATGGATGATCTGCCAGAGGAAGTGGTGGAGGCTGGTACAATTGCAACATTTTAAAGGCATTTGGATGGGTATATGAATAGGAAGGGTTTGGAGGGATATGGGCCGGGTGCTGGCAGATGGGACTACATTGGGTTGGGATATCTGGTCTGCCTGGACGGGTTGGACCCGTGCTGTACATCTCTATGACTATGACTCTATGTTGGGTGGATGGGACAGCCCATGAAGTCTTGAGCTGTCTTCCTGATACTCTGAAATCTGAGGTTCTCTTCACAATTGGAAAACCTTTAAACTCCTGCACTTCTTTACAGAAGATATGTCTGCTGTAGCAGGAAAGAATTTTTTTTTTGCAATATCTTGAATATTTACATAGCACTCATCTCATCTTAGTGATGTCTTCCATGGAGCTAAATGTACCATGTCCTCAATTTGCATTAGTGATACTTTGTTCTTTGTCTGCTTGTTGAAGCAGATGGATCTTTTATAGTCAACTTGATTATTTGGACATGCTTGTTCAGCTTCAGTGACTTTAATTGTTGTTAAAATCAACTTGTTCATTTGTTTAATTGTTATCTGAAGGTTCCCGCAGGCTTTGATCTACATTTTGGTGTTGAGGATTCATTTTTGGAAAGTAGGAACATAAAGTTTTCTACTTGTGATTTCTAAGAGCTCAGCATCTAATGCGTGAGTTGGCTTTGTCATAACTAGTTGCTCATTGTACTGTGTTGAAGTCTGACTCAATTCAGTTACAGATGTTTTGGTTGTCTCAAATGGAGTGCTATGTTCTGTTCCAGCAGAATGTGAGGACTGCAGGTGCTGGAGATCAGAGCTGAAAATGTGTTGCTGGAAAAGGGCAGCAGGTCAGGCAGCATCCTTTGTTTGCCAGTAATTGGATTCTGGGCTCTTTCAGTTTTGATAGCAAAGGAAGCCATTTTCATGTGGTGCAGAAGGTGTTTGGCACACTTGTCTTCATTGAGTATAGCAGTTGGAACGTCATGTGCAGCTATATAGGACATTGGAGAGACCACTTGTAGAATAATGCGTACAATTCTAGTTGCTCTTCTATAGGAAGGATGTTGTTAAACTTGAGAGGGTGCAAAAAAGATTTTGAAGGATGTTGCTGGGACTGGAGGGATTGAGTTATAGGGAGAAGCTGAATAGTCAGAGGGCATTTTTCCCTGGGACGTTGGAGGCTAAACAGTGACCTTCCAGAGGTTTATAAAAATCATGAGGGGCATGGATAGGGTGAATAGCCAAGGTCCTTTCCCTAAGGTGGGGGGAGTCCAAAACTAGAGGTCATAGGTTTACAGTGAGAGGCGAAAGATTTAAAGAGGATCTGAGGAGTAGCTTTTCCATGCAGAGAGTAGTGCAAGTAGGGAACAAGCTTCCAGAGGAAATGGTGGCATTTAAAAGGTATCTGAATAGGTAAATGAATAGGAAGGGTTTAGAGAGATATAGGTCAAATGCTGGTAAATAAGACCAGGTCAGATTGGGATATCTGGTCGGCCTTGATGAGTTGGACTGAAGTGTTTGTTTCCGTGCTATATGACTCTGACTCTCTAAACCAATATATTCAGTTTTCTATCTAATTGACTATTTGAAATGAGCTACTTATTTCAAAATAATTAAAATCAAGGAATTCTGCTTTTTGTTTAGGTTCCAAAATGAGCTTATAAAAGCCCTATAAAATCTTCTCCCAGCTTTTTTTATTTTGGCTATGCCTAGGCTGGCTATTCATTGGCTTTTTTTTGTTGAACTTCTTGCAGCTTTTAGTGAGATTGAAGTTGTCATATGCCTTTCTACTCAGAATTCCTGGCTGTGTAATGTTATGGACCATACTAGACCCACTAAAAATATGTTAAGAAGGTTGCCTAGATTCTTAGCACTTCACATTTGCCTTTAAAATAAGAAAAACTTGTTCCAGATACAGTTTGAGCCAAACACAATTTTTTCAAACACTAGTTAAAATAGAACAAAAGAAAGAAGAACTTAACTATTGGAAAACTTAATAGTACCTATTAAGAAGTAACTGTTCCAATATAGTAAATCCCGTAAACACACTACTTGGCAAAAAAGGCAAAGTCAGAAACAGATTGTCCCACATGCAGTGTAGCAGCCGAGAGACAGAAAAATCAAGTGAAAACTCCACGAGAGTAGCAATCAGGAGATGTTTACTGCAGCTTCCAACCCTGTTCAGACTCCAACAGCAACTGCTGAATCTAAAACCTTTTTTTTAAAAAAAACAAGGCGCCTCAAGCTTCTTGATACTTCTCACAGACGTCTTGATACTTCTCATTCGATATCTCTTTCAAAAAAAACCTGAACAAAATGCACCTCTTAAAGTCACAACATTGTCACAGTAGTACACGTAAGTTTTTGTAGTGATTCTATGACTTAGATACACAATGTGGAAAGATTCAGCCCATCGAATCTTTACTGATCCTCTGAAAATCATCTCACCCAGACCCAGACCCCTCATTTACCATGGCTAAACCACCTAACCTGCCCATCTTTGGATTATGGGAGGAAACCCTAGCACCCGGCTGAAACCCATTCAGGCACGGACAGAACATGCAAACTCCATAATGACAGTCACCCAAGGTTGGACGTCCCTTGTGTTGGAAAGTTGCTTGTTGCATATCTTTGTTCAATGCCCCAGACTGTCGTTGAACGTGTGATGGTTGTAAATAGTGTTTGTGAGCCAAGGCTTGGTATTTGATGATATTGTGATAATTGCTCCCCTGTTTAACATGAAATTCATGAGTTGCCTTTTAACACAATTGCTTACCAAAATATTTAAAATAAAGAATTGCTGATGCTGGAAATCTGAAACAATAACAAAGTTTTGGATTATTTCACTGATTTTCCTGAAGAGAACTTCATTTGACAAGGTTCCTCATACTAGACTGGTTAGCAAGGTTAGATCATATGGAATACAGGAGAATGAGCTATTTGGATACTGAACTGGCTTGAAGATGGAAGACAGAGTCTGGTGATGGAGGGTTCCTTTACAGACAGGAGGACTGTGACCAGTGGTGTGTCACCAGGATCTGTGCTGGGTCTGCTGCTTTCTGTCATTTTATATAAATGATTTGGATGTGAACGTAGGAGATATAGTTAATAAGTTTGCAGATGACACCAAAGTGGAGGTGTACTGGACAGTGAGGAATGTTACCTCAGTACAATGGGATCTTGATCAGCTGGGCCAATGGGCTGAGAAGTGGCAGATGGAGTTTAATTTAAATAAATGTGAGGTCCTTCATTTTGGAAAGAACTCGCACACTTCATGGTAAGGTCCCGAGGAGTGTTACTGAATAAAGAGACCTTGGAGTGCAGGTTCATAGTTTCTTTGAAAGTGGAGTCGCAGCTAGATAGGAAAGTGAAGAAGGCGTTTTAGCATGCTTTCCTTTATTGGTCAGAACATTGAGTATAGGGGTTGGGATGTCATGTTGCGGTTGAACAGGATATTGGTTCAGTCACTTTTGGAATATTGTGTGCAGTTCTGGTCTCCATCCTACAGGAAGAAGTTGTGAAACTTGAAAGGATTCAGAAAAGATTTATAAGGATGTTGCCAGTGTTGGAGGGTTTGAGTTATAGGGAGAGGCTGAATGGGTGGGGCTGTTTTTCCTGGAGCGTCGGAGGTGAGGGGTGACCTTATAGAAGTTTATAAAACCATGTGAGGGGCATGGATAGGATAAATAGACAAGGTGGGGGAATCCAGAACTAGAGGGCATAGGTTTAGGGTGAGAGGGGAAAGATTTAAAAGGAACCTAAGGGGCAACTTTTTCACTTGGAGGGTGGTGCATGTATGGAATGAGCTTCCAGAGGAAGTGGTGGAGGCTGGTACAATTACAACATTTGAAAAGCATCTGGATGGATATAAGAATAGGAAGGGTTTAGAGTGATATGGGCCAAGTGCTGGCAAATAGGAATATATTAATTTTAGGATATCTGTTTGGCATAGACAAGTTGGACCAAAGGGTCTGTTTCCGTGCTGTATATCTCTATGACTCTATGTAGGTTTATCGTGTGCTGTTTTTTCCTCATTTATCTCTTCATGCAGATAGTTTACTTTTGTCTTTGCTTTTCTGTGGCTGTGTCCTGTTTCAATGTGTTTTTGTAAAGTGACCTGTTGTTTCACATTCAGTTTTAATAATTGGGACACTGTTTACACCAGTGAGATTTACTTATTCCTCAGCATTGACAAAGACTTTTAGACTGATATCTGACCTACACACAGCATTGACTTATTACATGACTCTTTTGTAGTTCTGTACCTTAAAAAAAAATAGATTCCACTGATCTCCTGTATGTTTAATCTTCTATCCTTAGGATCGATCTCTGATGCTTCCCTGGATGTAATTTTGTGTTTTATTTGGCCCACCGATGAAATACAAACTTCCTGGAATAGTCTTCCCTTTGCCATGGCTTCCGTGTGATTAAATATTTTATCTTTTTTTTTAAAATGACGATTAGTTTGCAATATGCCAGTTTTGTTTTTGAGACAGTACAATTAGTTTTGCCACTGTCCAGTTCTTCAAGGCTTTAAAGAAGGATGTAATGTGCTTGTGCAAATGAAGAAGGATTCATAACTTATGCAGCCCTATTGGAGTTTTCCTTCCATTTGCGGCTCAAATGAAGATTTCCTGTCTTTTACGTAATTGAGAATTCCCAGAAGCATTAGACCAGAATAGCTCGCCAGAAGCATTAGACCAGAATAGCTCGCTTCTATAATTTGTATAAGTTTTTACTCTTTCAGCCTGGATTTCTGTATTGTTTAAATGTTTCCCTTGCTATTAGGGATTTTATTTTCGCTTCATGCACCTGATTTGCTCATTGGCTAAACATAGACTCCAGACTGTCGCTACTGACCACAACCTCACGATGCAGCTTGTACCTCTACCTCAGTTGTCATTTTGGTGTGTGTGTGTGTGTGAGAGACCTCATTGGAACGAGTGTTGTTAAACTAAATCTTCAGATTCGACTGGTACCCACATTGTGTGCACCACATTCTTGTAAATACTTGCCAAGATGTAAGGTATAGGCATTATACTGCGACCAATACTCTTGAAAGGACCTAGCCTTAGGCTGATCTGCCATGAGCTCCAGTTGTAGTTTCTCACCAGACCTCATGTCAGCATCATGGTGGTTCGTACTTATTGCACTCAGTAAAATATTAATACTTGTTTAGATTTAGATTAGATTGCTTACTGTGTGGAAACAGGCCCTTCGGCCCAACAAGTCCACACTGACCTGCTGAAGCGCAACCCACCCAGACCCATTCCCCAACATTTACCCCTTCACCTAACACTATGGGACAATTTAGCATGGCCAATTCACCTAACCTGCACATTTTTGGACTGTGGGAGGAAACCGGAGCAGCCGGAGGAAACCCACGCAGACACTGGGAGAATGTGCAAACTCCACACAGTCAGTTGCCCGAGGTGGGAATTGAGCACTGAGAGGCAGCAGTACTAACCACTGTGTCACCGTGCTTCCAGATCTTTTCAGAATTGGACAGAGCACTGCCTACAGTTGACCTTCAAAATAACTACAAGCATGTATTTATGGACTGAGCAGAGGTATTCAGACAGTCACCTAATATACATTTGTATTCTTCATGATCAGTGATATTTCTCCCCCGACTGGCTTAACATGTGAACTGGTAATGATTGGAAACATTGGGGATTTAGTGGTGGAGGATAATGAAAAAAGCAACATGTGATTTGGTGATTCAGGGAAAAATATGTTCAATTGTGCATGAAAGCACTTCCAAATATTAAAAACAGATTTAAAAAAAAAATTCATTCATGGGACATCAAAATAGGCCAGCATTTATTGCCCTGAAAACAGTTAGGAGTCAATAACATTAGTGTGGGTCTGGAATCACATGTAGACTAGATGAGTTGAGGATGGCAGGTGTCCCACCAGTGATGAGTTTTTTTTTATACCAATCACCAGTATTCATATGGTCACCGTTAGGCTCTCTTTAATAAATTCAAATTTCACCATCTGCCATATCTTTAGAACATTTGCCTGGGGTAATGGGCCACCAGTTAAGTGATATTACCACAAGCATTACTACAGAACAACAAACTGAAATGAGTACAGGTAAATCAATAGACAAAGTTAAGAAGGCAGACAGTATTTTGGCCTTTATTAATAGAGGGATTGAGTTCCGGAACCAGGAGGTTGTGCTGCAGTTGTACAAAGCTCTGGTACGGCCGCACTTGGAGTATTGTGTACAGTTCTGGTCACCGCATTATAAGAAGGATGTGGAAGCTTTGGAAAGGGTGCAGAGGAGATTTACTAGGATGTTGCCTGGTATGGAAGGAATGTCTTACAAGGAAAGGCTGAGGGCCTTGAGGCTTGTTAGAGAGAAGAAGGTTGAGAGGTAACTTAATAGAGACATGCAAGATAATCAGAGGGTTAGATGGGGTGGACAGGGAGAGCCTTTTTCCAAGTATGGGAACGGCAAACACGACGGGACACAACTTTAAAGTGAGGGGAGATAGGTATAAGACAGATGTCAGAGGTCGTTTCTTTACTCAGAGTAGTAAGGGTATGGAATGCTTTGCCTGCAACGGTAGTAGATTCGCCAAGTTTAAGTGCATTTAAGTTGTCATTGGACGGGCATATGGACGTACATGGAATAGTGTAGGTGGGATGGGCTTCAGATTAGTATGACAGGGCAGCGCAACATCGAGGGCCAAAGGGCCTGTACTGTGCTGTAATGTTCTGTGTTCTAAAACTTAATGTCTTCTCCCTGTGTTGAGTTTGGCTGGTGGACATGTTTATTCAGATGGAAAGGCAATGGATGAGGATCTTGCCACATTCCCATCTCTGCCTCCCAACTATGTTTGTATCTTCAACCATGTTGTGAAACAAACTCGGTCTATGCTACTCTCTCCCCACCCCCACCCTCCCCTAGCTTATCTCTCCACCCTTCAGGCTCTCTGCCTTTATTCCTGATGAAGGGCTTTTGCCCGAAACGTCGATTTCGCTGCTCGTTGGATACTGCCTGAATTGCTGTGCTCTTCCAGCACCACTGATCCAGAATCTGGTTTCCAGCGTCTGCAGTTATTGTTTTTACCTCGTTGATTTTAACCCTACTGCGAATCCTCTTGCAAGGATGCCTGCCTTGAAGAAGTTTTCCTTCTCTCTCTACAAGAATCTCAGGGAGTCCCTCTCCCACTGCAACTCCCAGGTCATTTCCTCTGCCCTGAAGCTCTTCAACCATGTCGTGAAACAAACTCGGTCTATGCTACTCTCTCTCCCCACCCCACCCTCCTCTAGCTTATTTCTCCACGCTTCAGGCTCTCTGCCTTTATTCCTGATGAAGGGCTTTTGCCCGAAACGTCGATGCTGCCTGAATTGCTGTGCTCTTCCAGCACCACTGATCCAGAATCTGGTTTCCTGCATCTGCAGTTATTGTTTTTACCTCTATGTTTGTGATATGTTGGTTCATGGCTGACCACCTCACCCTTCCATCAATTTAAGTCCATATGTGAGCTACTAATTACCATCTGGGGTTACTTGCTGGCTTCCAGTGCCTGATAAAGGGTCCCGGCATTGATCATTGCTGCCAACCCTTTGCCTCACTATCACTCACCTGTGACCTGGCATACAGTGATGATACTAGGCCTTGGGTAAGTATTGTATTAGTAGCAGCCACTGCTTCCTACTGGTGCTACCATCTATGGATGGGACCTCTGGCTCTGGTTTCTAATCCTGAATGGTATTTAATTCAGCAGGAACCTCCCTAAAAGAGGCGACATAGTACTCCTGCCACAAACGTTTTGGTGCTGGGTGAGACTTGGGACCAGTTGACAAGAGTGAACTGGCTCAGATCTGTTCAACCCCTTTGGTTAGTCAAAACAAAGATTTAACTTTAGTTTGCACAAGGCTATAACTCTCTCAGGTTAAAAATGCAGATTATGCTTTTGCTATGAGCAATTAAGAGCCGATCAACAACGTTGTCTTGAGTCAAAGCAAAAACAAATTTATTAACTGTTAAGCGTGAGAAAAATTAATTTAAAAATGTTATCAGGTATTTGGCTTTTGTACAATCACACAAGCTTGGCAGATGCACGCACATACAAAAGGGATAAGGAGGAATCATGTACAATATAAAGGAAGATGAAAGATTGTACAAGTTACTTCTCCAAGACACTGAAGGAATTGTAATGTTTTAACCTGATCCTGATGTTGACCAGTTGGTTTCTTAGATAACATCAGTCATAACAAATGTTGTAGCTGATTTATTACTAACCATTTCTGTGGGAACCAGGTTGAACTTCTTCAGAAAGGGTAATGGAGACTGCAACTTATTTTCAATTGTGTCAATGTGGTCTTGGAACTTCACTTGAAATAGTTCCAATATGTATTTGAAATAAGTTCTCTGACTGGGTCTGTCTGTGCTAGCTATTGTGTCAATGTCTGGTACTTTGCATTTGTTAATGTCTTGCTGAGACTGACAGGTTTCGGCACTTGAAAACTTTAGGCCATCCGGATGTAGGTTTGCTCACTGAGCTGGAAGGTTCATTTTCAGACATTCATCACCATATTAGGTAATATCTTCTGTCAGCCTCCGGACGAAGCACTGCTGTTGTTTCTTGCTTTCTATTTATATGTTTGAGTTTCCTTGGGTTGGTGATGTCATTTTCCCATGGTGACCTCATTTCTTATGGTGATGTAATTTTCTGTTCTTTTTCTGCTGGGGTGGTAAATGGGATCCAAGTCAATGTGTTTGTTGATAGAGTTCTGGTTGGAATGTAATGCTTCTAGGAATTCTCGTGCATGTCTCTGGCTTGTCCTAGGATGGATGTGTTGTCCCAGTCGAAGTGGTGTCCTTCCTTATCTGTATGTAAGGATACTAGTGAGAGACGTTCATGTCGTTTTGTTGTTGGTTGATGTTCATGTATCGTGGTGGCTAAGATTGGGCCATCCTTTTTGTTTATTCTTATAAAGTTGACTATCACAGGTTGGGTGACTTTTCAAAGTGTCTCAGTTCATTTCTTGACTTTCTTCGCTCAATCCCAAAGTTCACGTCTTTAAAGTTACAGATTTTAAAGATTAATGGTCTATTTTATATGTTCGTGAAAGTCTCCTATCACCTCCATTAAATAACATCTACTGTTTTACTTTGAGAGATATGTTTGCAGCATTGAACAATGGAAATGAAAGAGCAAAAAAAGACTTCTGTTACACCTCCTCCATGGGAATGTGCTATGTGAAGAAGAGGGAGGTATCGTGGTGTTGCCAATGTAGTGGTCCCTTTGAAACACTGAAAGTGGAAGGAAAGATGCATTTGATGGCATCGTGCTGGAGGTGACAAATGGAGAATTGGTAGAAAAAAAACAATAGATAAAACATAAATACTATATCTTGGTTTGAGTTACTTAAAATTCATAAAATTTACTGCTGCTATTTAAACTTAGAAATTCATAAGAAACAGTCTTGTAACCAGTCCAAGGTATTCATTTCTTCGTATAAACCACTTGAACACACTCTCATTTTTAGAGTGACCCCTTTCAGGTATCTACAGTTTAGAAATCAAACTATCAGTACCACTTGAATAGATTACAACATGTAATCTATTTCCCGGCATCTATATTTTCTATTTTAAAAAATTGTGGCTTTAAGATTTTAAAAATCTGATACATGAAAGAAACATGACGTGGCTTTTTCATATAGTTCTTTTTCATAGAAAGTATCTTCAGTTACTGTAAAGATTTTAATCTGTCAAATATCTCTGCCGTATACACAGTTAAGTTCAATAACAATGTTTAATAGTTTCAAGGATTTTTCAATATTGACAAAAGAATACCGTCATTTGAAGATAAAATCATATGTTATAAAAATTCCTGGTAAGCATCCTGGTAAGTCTATTGTTTATTGCATGGGTTTCCTATGTTCCAACTACCCTTAGCAGACTCTTTAAAATGGTACATGTGCAAGTGCAGAAAAAGAACTAGAGGTAGCTTTATTGCATTCAAACTGTAGAACTCTGGGACATTTCTGATAGCTTCATTAGTCTCCCAAATCCCCTATGATTCTGAATTAATTGTACTGCAAATTTAGGAAAAAAGAAACATTGTTTCAACATTATTCACTCACTTCTAATTTTATCATTTCTATATTTGTATTTCCTTATGCCCTTTTGAACCTTGTGACAGAATCAGACCACAATTTGCATTTCAGCTCGATGAATGCTGGTATTAAATATATACCTAGCCAGAGCCCAACCTAGATTTTTAATTCCTATCTTGCATGGCACTATTCAATTTTATTCTTTGATTATTTTACTTTTTTGTTTAGTTCCAGAAAAGAAATTACCCCGAAAACTATCAAAGATTGTAATAATTACATGGTTCACTCCCTTCACTTAGGGAAGATAACCTGACACGCCGACACTCTGGCCAATGGTATCTGGTGCAAGTCCCACACTATGGACAGTATTTAATGCAAGTGACAGGGGTCCTGCCCCGCCAGTTTTAGAGCCAGCAAGTGCTTCTGTCGCCATCTAGGACAATATCAGACTGAAGGAAAATGTCTCTCTCATACTTGTGGTCAATTGAAGCCATTCCCTAGGATCGAAGACCCTTGGAACAGAAATTTTAATCACTGAGATTGCCAACTAATCAGAGGTCAACAGCTGTTTATGGAGTAATGGAGTATTATCGCATGGAAACAGGCCCTTCGGCTCAAACTGGTCCATGCTGACCATGGTTCCCATTCAGCTAGTTCCAATTGCCCGCATTTGGTCCACATCTCTCCAAACCCTTTCCCTCTATGTACCTATCTAAATGTTTTTTAAATGTTGCTATTGTACCTGCCTCAACCACTTTCTCTGGCAGTCCATTCTGTGCATGAAGAAGGTGCCCCTCAGGTCCTCCTTTAATCTTTCCCTTCGCACCTTAAACCTATGCCATCTAGTTTTCAATTCTCATTCCTGGGAAAAAGACGATATGCATTCATCCTATCTATGCTTCACATGATTTTTTATACCTCAATAAGGTAACCCCTCATGCTCTGATGTTCCAAGAAATAAAGTCATATCCTGGCTAATTTCTCCCTATAACTCAGGTCTACTAGTCCTAGCAACATCCTCGTAAATCTTATTGGCACTCTCTCTCCAGGTTAAATATGTCTTTCCTATAACAATGGGGTGCAAAACTGTACACAATTCCAAGTGTGTGGCCTCACCAACAACTTACATTTTTCTTACACGTAACAAAATGTCCCAACTCCTATTTCAATGCCTTGATTGATGAAGGTCAGTGTGCCAAATACCACCTTCACCACCCTGTCTACCTGTGATGCTGCTTTCAAAGAAGTATGTACTCTCAGGTCCCTCTGTTCAACAACAATCCTCAGGACCTTACCATTTACTGTATAAGTCCTACCTTGGTTTGATTTTTCAAAGTGTAACACTAAACACTTATCTGTATTTAACTACATTTGTCAGTCCTCGGCCTACTTCCCCATCTGATCAAGATCCCTCTGTAATGTTTGATAACCTTCCTCACTATCAATGATACTTTGTCATCAGCAAACTTACTAATTATGCCTTATACGTTCACATTCAGATCCCAGCACACCACTAGTCACACCACAGAAACAACCTTCAACCATCACCCTCTGTTTCCTACCATCAAGCTAATTTTGAATCCAATTAGCTTGCTCTCCCTGGATCCCACACCCACCTAATCTTCATGACCATCCTGCCATGCGGGATCATGTCAAAGGCCTTACTAAAGTCAATATAGACAACATCCACTGCTCCACACTCATCTATCCTCTTGATTACCTCTTCAGAAGACTGAAAAAGACTCGTCATACGTGACTTCCCATGCACAAATCCATGCTGATGATCCCTAATCAGACCTTGACTATCCATAATCAGACCTTGACTATCCAGATGTTGGTGATCCTGTCCCTCAGTCTCCTCTCGAACTTGCCTATCACTGGTGTCAGGCCCACTGGCCTGCAGTTCCCTGGTTTTTCTTTACTATCTTTCTTAAAGCTTCTCCTCTTACTAAACTGCTTCATCCAAGGTAAATCTCTTCTGCATCACCTGCAGTGCAATCGCACCCTTCCTATCCTGATGAACTAATGAAGGGTCACCAGACTCGAAACATTAACTTTGCTTTCTCTGAATAGATGCTGCCAACCAAATATAGTTTCTGTTTTTGCTTTGTTATAGGTCCTTGCCTCCAGTCAAATTCCGCACTTATAGCCAACAGAAGTATATGACTATGTGATCATTCTTAAGTGCACACTTCTCTAAGGGCAAAAATTTATCCTACTTCTGTGATTAACAAGGCAGAGCACACACTTTCAGAGATGATTGACTAATGCTCAATTGCCATCCAGATTCAGCCTCAGCTCTAAGATGAACATCCCACCCCTACAGACCAAGATAACAATGAAATAAACTCTCAGCGCTAAAATGTGTTGTCACCCATTTTTCTTCCTTATATACAGATCGAGGTTTGGTCGAACATAGTATGCTATTCAGGTTGCATTCTTTGAGAATGTTTCAGTGTCCACCTTTTATTTCGCATGTTCTTGTCAACCTCACAGGCTTTCAGGCTCCCCATTTTCCCATCCAGCCCTCTTACTTAATGGTCATTAGACCAGATTTTCTCCTTTGGCCCTTAGCTTGCCACATGTTCATACCCATTGCTTTCCACTGACTGCCCCTGCAGTCTCTTATGCCCTCCATATTGTATGAAATTCTACCCTTGCATTTGGAGTTGCCCCCCTTCATTTTAATTGTCTCCTCTGCATTCCAGCAAATTACATTTCAACCCACACTTGAGCCTTCTATTTTCACCAAACAATATGACCTTCTACCTGATAACTACACCTCCCTTGATATTTACCGTCCAAACTCCCAAGACTGATAATGAGGACAGCTCCCTGAGTGATATCTCGACAGTTGCCCAACTGTTATCCAGGACTGTTGGATTTGACCTGCAGGACTGACTGTGATTCAATCCCTGGACTGGAAGGACACAGATTCTAATTGCACTGACTGTAGTCAAACCCTTGGATTGAGATCAGCCAAGTCCTTGACTGGGTGTGATCGAGTTTTTAGTAAGGACTGCAACTCTTAGACTTTCAGACATGGCCATTTGCTTGATTCACATGCAGTATATTTGTCACATAAACTGCTGGCATATGCCAGAGATGTGACATTGATGTTGTATGGCGCTGTACAGTAATATGTCCATGACAGCCTTCACTGTTCAATGCTAGCATCCATGGAAAGCTCCCTGGCTTTCTCTCTGTGCTATGAGGCAAGAAAAGGCAAAGGTGCCGGCAGACTGGAATTTCTTAATGAAGTGGCAAAGACTTAAAAGGCAAGCAAGATGGAGGTGCTGTGAGAGTCCTGGTAAACATAAAGTGAGTGAGCACTAAGGAAGCAAGCTGAGAGACATGATGTGCATCCTATATAGATAGCTGTGTGCCCCTACTAGCAGATTGAACTGGCAGCAGTATTGAAATACAAGATGTCAGTGAGCTTCAAACTCCAGTAATGAAGATTAGTGCAGTCTGACGTAGGCCATGGTGACGTGGAAGGTTTTTTGCCAATGTCAACTTTTATGGAGGAAGTATGGAAGCACTTGTTGCTCATGGAGCATGCAGTGAGATATTGTTGAATGGACCTAAAGACAGAGGCTAGCAGTGAGTTGCATCTGTCAGGTAATCACTTTTAGTTCAGCAATTAGTTTCTCAATTATGCATACAAGAATCTCAAACTACATGTAAATGAAGCAAGATTAGCTAATGTGTATTCTCATGAGCACAGCATTCTGTCACATTTCTCGTCATTCTCGATACCACTCAAGGGCTGGGAATATTCGAACCCAATGTATGGTGTGCCAGTACTGAATTGATTGTTATCAGAGCTCAAAATGTTAAATGAAAGATGTCTGATTCACAAAATAACAGTTATTTGCTCAGCTGATCTTTATCTAAAGAAATGTTGTTGAGCAGAAAGGGAAATATAAAGATATACCAGAATTCAACATTTAAACAAAAACATCAGTTCCTTGCAGACAAGGATGACTCTCTTCCACTCTTGGGGTCAGTCTGTAGGTGGTTGTACAGACCGATGCAGCTTCTGCAGGCTCTGTCACACTTGGGGTAGAAGGTGGTTGTGGGAAGGAGTGGAAGGTGTTTGGATGATCTTGAGCCAGTGATTCCCATGTATCTGGGAATGCTACACCATGAGGCCTTGTGGTTCATTTGTCTGCCTGGGCTTGCCTGCTGTTTTAGAGCTGGGATTAGTGCATCTGCTGGGTGCCAGAACCAGTGAAAGCAGTGATAATTAACTGCCAGCAATGCTATTACAGAAGCACAAGTGCACAGGACAGGGTCGGGATCATGGGATGGGGAGTGGTCAATGGCAAAGTCAGCAGGATGATGCACATCAGTTGAAATCTTATGCTGGGTCTCTTGAATAGGCACTGTTGAATGAGAGATTTGCTCTTCCTGGCATAAACCCCTATCACATCACCCTACCTTGCCAAACTTGAGTACTGAAGACCCTTAGATGGTCACAGGTCAGGAAGGCCATCAACTTTCTTTCCTGCCTCAGTTTTACTTAGGGCAGGAAGGTGGCAGGTCCCTTCACACCAGCCTGTGGCCTGATGCCTCCTATCCATCAAACTTTGAAGCAGGCTCTATTGACAATCTTCTACATCCTTTGCCTCGAAGATATTCCAGACCATATGCTGCTCTTCAGGGAGCAGATGGACCAATGCACAAAACTAGTTACCATTGGCTGCAGCAACCAATTTGGGGAATGAGATATAGGATTGTACACTGTCTTTAAAGGGATGGTGGAGGGGGATGTCTACCAAAGAATTACAAATGCTCTTGACTGGTGGATGAGAAAACTGTGAAGTTTGTATGACTCTGAGGAAAATGAAAGCGTACAACCAGCAAGACACTACAAAAAAACAGACTGGTGCAGCAGTAGGGCATTTTAGAGAGCCCAAGAACCCACTTTCGTAACAAGCCTATTCTGAGAAGAGTTGCATTCACAGTAACTTGGAATTGATGTGAGTCTGGAAAAACAAGAGACAAATCCAATATAGAGATTCAGGAGAAATTATTCCAGGCAATAGAATAAGCATGACTGAAGCTTTGGAAAACCATTAACTGGAAAATCAACTTAGAGGTTCATGCAGTAGTAGATAGCTTGGACGACATTGCACAACTGGAAGACCACTCCAACTGGAAGTAGAAGCATGAGGTAAGAGCGTGAAAAGGCACATGAGAATTTCTGCAACACACATGTAGCAACTAAAGAGAAACCACAGAAGAGGCTCCCTACAATTCACTCTGGGGAGAATACCAAAAAGACTACCAAACCTGAGGCAAATATAGACTACACAGTCCTAAGTGAAATTGAAATATAAGCATGCTCACAGACAGCAGAAGAACCCAGCTGTTTTTCACCAGAAAATAAAGGAGACTATCACCATGGCAGAAGTAGCCCCAATTGCACCAAAGCATCATAGAACAGGGGGCACCCCAAACATTAACACTGCCAAAGAAGTAGCACATTACACATCTCTATAAGTGCTTGAGGATAATCCTCCAACAACCGCTCACCACACAACTAAAACTATGGTAACTCTGTACACAAACCAGATCTGAAGAAGTCTGCTAGATTTCGCCAAATGACAACCTGGGGATTATGACAAATGCTGGAAATGTGTTGCTGGAAAAGCGCAGCAGGTCAGGCAGCATCCAGGGAACAGGAGAATCGACGTTTCGGGCATAAGCCCTTCTTCAGGAAATTATGACAAATGGTTCATGTGCCAATACAAATAGAGGATGAAATTCCCTATGGGACACTTCCCCAAAGAAAAATGAATAGACAATATTTCTCTTTGCTCCGATGAGGAAAGCAACACCAGTCACCATTTTCTAGAGACTGAGAACATGGTCACCAGTTGAAGCCTTGCAAGAGACTTGATGGGGAGGGGAGTGGAGTGGGGCGCAGGTTAATGAAAAAAAGTATGAGGATACAAGTTAATGAAGAGGAACTATGTAAATATTCAGAGATTCAATACTTGGGTCAAGGTATAATATAGAGGAAGCAGCTATCAACAGATTAGTGTTATGACACTGGGTAAACTCTCCCGCTTACAGTAAACCAGCAACACAGAAAAGATTTATCCTGTGCAGCAATCTGTGAAAATTCGAGAGGCCAAGAGCTAAAGTAAAAATTAACAACTTTATTTCTTAAAGTATAACCGAGAATAATTAACTAATAGCTATTTACAACTCCTCTCTAAACTTTCTTTTACCTTCCCTTCTATAATACTAGTTCGATAAAACTCCCGATTATGATTTGCAAAATAAAACATATTATCTCAAAACCAGGCAGCTTTCAGTTTTCTGTGTTCCTGTTGTCTTTTCTTCTACTTAGGGATTTTGCTTCACAGGTTACTGATCGATTTAAAGGTACCTTTTTTAACAGCTGTTTTTCAGACATTCTTTACATGCTGGTGGGTTGGTAGTTCTCCTCTCAACTGTTCAATTTTCCCTGGTCTTCTACCCCCCCCCCCCCAAAGCATCAGTTTGTGTCATTAGCTTTTAAGATCGTCAATATACTAAATTCAAACTTGATTGGAGTTCTTTTATTTTTCAGGGTATAATTTAATCTGATTGGCCTATTTTGTCATTTCCAGGCAACCAGCTACCTTAGCTACCCCAGTAGCTGGAGCACATGTTACATTGTATCTTTTGTTCAGAACACTTGATGCTGTCAGGTCATTTTTTGCTAGCTTTTTACTCTTAAAGGTACAGTACACCCACATCTTCATTACATTAGCTAATGAGTCATAGTCATAGAGCACAGAAAAGGCCTTTGGACCATTGAGTCTGTGTTGACCTATGTACACTAATCCTACTTTCTAGCACTTAGCCCAGCTTTGAATGTTATGACATTTCAAGTGGTCATCCACATGGTTTTGCAGTGCATTCCAAACACCCACCATCCTCTGGTGAAAAACAAATCCTCAAATCCCATCTAAATCTCCTGGCTTTCATTTTAAAATTATGACTCTCTTTTTATTGACCCTTCAAGTAAGGGGGACTATTGCTTCCTACCTACCCTGTCCATTGGCCCTCATAATCTTATACACCTCATTAAGGTCCCCCCGGGACTTCTCTTCACAAAAGGAAAAACAACTCAATAGCTAAAGTGCTCCAACCCAGACAACCTCCTGGTGAATCTCCTTTGCATCATCCTCTCCCTTGCAATCACATCCTTCCAATAGTGTGGCAACCAGACCTGCACACAGTACTCCAACATAACATCCTTATAATTTATGCCATGATTCCAAAAGGTAAGTATCCTGTGTACCTTCATAACTGTCATATTTATTCATGTGGGCATCACAGGCCAGCATTCATTGGTCATCCCCAATTGCCCAGAGGCCACTTAAGAGTTAATCACATTGGTGTGGGTCTAGAGTCACATGTAGGCCAAACCAGGTAAGAATAATAGTTTCCTTCCCTAAATCAGATGGGTTTTTCCAACAAACAACAATGGATTTGTGGTTATCATTAGGCTTTTAATTCCAAATTTTTATTGAATTCAAATTCCTTCATCTGCCATTGTGGGATTTGAACGCGGGCCACACAGAACATTGTCGAGGTCTCTGGATTAACTGTCCAATGGTAATGGCACTAGACCATCAACTCCCCATATTAAACTTCCCTGCTACTTTCAGGGATCAGTGAGCAATCACCCTAAGATCCCTCTGTTCCTCTAAGCTTCCTGGTATCCTGCCATTCATTGAGTATTCCCTTGTTTTGTTGCTTCTTCCAAAATGCACTATTTCTCAGTTTTCAAGGCTAAGTTTCATCTGCCACAGCTGCTCATTTAACCAACCCATGTATACCATCCTGCAACATTCGCTGCTTCATTATTAACTGCCAATCTTCAGCCAATTTTGGATTCACCTTATTGTGTTACTCTGGATCCCATGTACTTTTACCTTTGTCAGCCTCCCATCTTGGACCTTGTCAAAAGCTTTGCTCAAATCCATATGAACTGCAACCATGAGCAATTTCTGATTTTGTTTCCATAAAAAATGCATCAACTGCACTATTATCATCTACACACCTCATCACCTCCTTTTAAGAATCAGTTAAATTTGTGAGGCATAATCTCCCTCTGACAAACCTTGCTAAGTATTTCTACTCTACTGGACTTAATTCCTAGTTTATCCCTATCACCCTTCTTGAAAAGTAGAACTACATTAGCCGTCCTCCAATCTCCAGTCTCACTTTCCCTGCAGGCCAGAGAAGAATGAAAAACTTTGGGTGGAGCCTCTATAATGCAGCGATGAAGATCTAATAATATTTGGTGTTGTACTTCTCCCTGCTTTTTGTGTATTTTGTATATAATTCAATAAAAGGTTCTGGCTACCAAGATTGGCATTCATCAAGACTCTTGAAACAGACCTAGGGCAAAAAGGGACACTAATTTATTCAGGGACGTAGGAGAGTCATGATCAGTTGAACTATCTTTGGCATTGTGGTGCAGCAAGATCTGTGAATCTTAGTTTTCAGACTAGAAAGATAGACTCTGAGTAGAAAGTGTTGCAGCAGAGATTTTCAGTCTTTGTGACTTTTTTCTCTGAAGAAGATACAATACATGTACAAATTCATTTTGCCTATGTGCAGCAAGGTCCTGAGTATTAAAATATGTTGCTTCTCCGAGGCACAATTACATCACATTGCAAGTCCAACTGACAGTCTTAAATTGGACTCTGGTTTAATTAGCACAGATCACATTATTTAGAAAATGATTTGCAAATGCAGACCCAAATCTAGTATTAGACATATAATTCTTGGGCTTGTAAGCATCGGCTTGTTGAGCATGCTGTCCTTTCAAATAGTTCTTGGAATGCGTAATTTGATATTGTCCACCAAGTGGGACAAAAAAGCCTGGAATCACACTGGCACTAAAATTCATGTCACATAGCATCCTCTTCTCACTCTGTATAAGTTATCATTTTTTAAAAGTCTGTTTCTTGTATTCTAGTTCTGATGAGTGTAACCCTAAAAGCTTCAACTTCTGGTCGTCTTCTAGAAATGCTTAAATTCTGGACTACAAAACTCAATTAGCATAAGTACAAAAGGAAGGGATCAATTCATACAAAGTTCTGCTCAGACTACAGTTGGAAATCTATATGCAGTTTTGGGAAACCCATTCAAAAAGAACATTAGAGAGATAAAGTAGCTTTTTAAATTCATTTATTTGATATGGGTATTGCCAACATTTATTCTTCATCCCCAGATGTCTTTGAGATGGTGGTCATGAGTTAACCTCTTTAACTGCTGGAGTCCTGTGCTGCTTTATCTAGGAAGGCAATGCATTTCTAAGTCAGGGTAGTTTTTGACTTGAAGGAGTAACGATCCCATGCACTCCCTTTGATGATACCAGTCACAGGTTTGGAAGATTCTGTTGAAGAAGCCTAGTGAATTGTTAAATTGTATCCTGCATATGGTAGACCTTGCTACCATTGTGCACTGGATGAAGTGAATTCTTAAAGTGATGGATCAAGTGTCACTTGAGGGCTGCTTTTACCTAGATGGTATCCAGCTTCTCAAGTGTTGTTGCAATTGCATCCGTCCAACCAAGTAGCGATAGAGTATTCTATGTAGACATTATACAAGGTCTGTGGAGTCAGTGCAAGCATAACTTGAATTAGGAACCATACTCTTAATATTCTTAGAGAAGGGTAAGATATGATTTAATAGAGTTTACTTTTTAATAAGACATGGCATTATAGGTTCGACAATTAGTAAAGAGAAGTAATTAGTTTGTAATTATCTCCTGAAGATGTGGAGGTGCTGATGTTGGACTGGGGTGGACAAAGTTTAAAAATCACACAACACCACGTTATAGATTACATCCGGAAGTACGAGCTTTCGGAGCACTGCCTTTTCGTCAGATAGCTAGTGGGGCAGGATCACAGGACACAGAATTTATAGTAAAAGGTCAAAGTGTCATACAACTGAGGTGGTGTATTGAACAAACATAGATTGCTGTTAAGTCTTTACCCATTTAGAATGGGTTGCAGGTTTCAATTCATTAATATGTAAACCTCAGAATTTCTTTCAGGTCACATTCTCGAGATAATGTAAGGTTTTATAAAAATAAAAGACAGCTCAGACAATGCATTAAAGATGTGAGTTTAGACTCTGTATTCCAACTTTAATAAAAATCTCAACACCAGGTTATAGTCCAACAGATTTATTTGGAAGTACAAGCTTTTGGAGTGCTGCTACCTGACTAATCCTGTTGGACTATAGCACTGGTGTTGTGTGATTTTTAACTTTGTCCATCTCAGTCTAACACCGGCACCCCCACATCATTCCAACCTTGAGTCAGACTGGTTCTGTTTAGAAAGGAGGAATTTATAAAATGTCACATGGAATGACTGCCGACAGATTGTGCTTTTTGAACAAAATAGAATGTATCTGCAAATGTAAATTCACCCCATAGACTTACGTAAGTGTGTCTGTCTATATGAGAGAGAGGGAGTGTGTGCGTGTGGGTGTATGCATGCTTGATAGTGTGTGCACGTGTGTGATGGAGTATATAAAGGATGTGCATGTGAGTGAGGTTTGTGTGTGTGTGTGTGAGAGAGAGAGAGACGGACGGACGGACAGACATAGTGGGGCCACCTGTAGTATAAAATGAACCTAAGATTCCAGTTGAGGCCATACTCATGGGTACCAAACTTGGCTATGATTTCTGCTTGGTGTCTCTGTGTTGTCACGTATCCCGAAGTCCACATCGAGGACAGTCACCTGAAGATCTGAGGCCAAATGCCCTTGACTGCTGAAGTGTTTGCACCTCACTCTCACTCCTCTCTCACTCACACACACGTTTTTTTTCTCTCTCTCTGTCTCTCGCACTCGTACACGCACGCAAGTCTGTGGGGTCAATTTGCGTTTGCAGATACATTCTATTTTGTTCAAAAAGCACACACTCTGTAGGCAGTCAGTCCATGTGACATTTTATAAATTCCTATTTTTGAGATGGAACCAGTCTGACTCCAGGTTAGGATACAGACAGACTCTAACTCACACCTTTTAATGCATTGAGCTGAGATGTCACTTTCTTTAAAATAAAACCTGAAGTTATCTCGCGAATGTGACTTGAAAGTAATTCTGAGATTTACATATTAATGAATCGAAACCTGCAACCCATTCTAAGTGATTAAGACTTAACAGCAATCTTGGTTTGTTTAATACATCGGATCAGTTGTATGGCACTTATAAATTCTGTGTCCCGTGATCCTGCCGCACTAGCTATTTGATGAAGGAGTAGCACTCTGAAAGCTTGTACTTCTAAATAAACCTGTTGGACTATACCCTGGTGTAGTGTGATTTTTAACTTTATCACTGAAGAGTGATATCTTTAGGCAAAGTTGGAGTCTGGAAAGCCTTGTCATAGAAAGGAACTGAGGCACGAAAAACATTTAAAGAGAAATGGATATATTTGAAATCACATGGCCTTGTGCAATTGTACAACAGTATGATTAACTTCAGATTGCTTTGCTAACTGGCTTTCTTCTGTTGTGTAAATATCATGGGGCAGCATGGTGGCACAGTGGTTAGCACTGCTGCCTCACAGCTCCAGGGATCCGGTTCGATTCCCTCCTTGGGTGACTGTGCGGAGTTTGCACAACCCCCCTCCCATTTATCTCTCCACCCCGGAGACTCCCTGCCTCATTCCTGATGTTGGGCTTTTGCCCGAAACGTCAATTTTCCTGCTCCTTGGATGCTGCCTGACCTGCTGTGCTTTTCCAGCACCATTCTAATCTTGACTCTGATCTCCAGCATCTGCAGTCCTCACTTTCACCTAAATTGCTCATAGTCAGGGGTAAATATACGGTTGGGGAATGGGTCTGGGTAGGTACTCAGAAGGTCGGTGTGGACTTGTTGGGCCGAAGGGTCTGTTTCCATACTGTCGGGAATTTAAACTAATCTATGGAAATTACGTAATTTACAGTTAATTAGACTATGGTAGGTGAATAACAGGCACATGAGAAGGAATTTTTGAATTCGATTTCAAAGGAGCTGGGCGAGTCACAATAGCATTTGGGAAGAAACAAATAAATAGAAGCAGACGCAGGCCATTCAGTTATCTTAAACTTGTTCGGAATTCAAGAAGATAATCAGATCAATCTTCCTCAACAATCTGAATGTTCCTTGATTCCCCATAGCACTAATATTTTCAACAAATAAACATTTCCATCTTTCTGATACAGAGAGTTCCAACAATTCACAACCCTCAGTGCTGAAATTTCTCAACTCTGTTTGAAATTCTGAGACTGGAGCGCCTTTGAGGGGAATTTTCTTCTCAACCCTGCTTCAAGTTTTGCTTGTTTAAATGAGATCACCCCTTTTTCTTCAAAATTCTAAGGTTGTCAACACTTTCTTAAGCGTGGACTATTGTCTGGGAGCGGGATAGAGTTGGCAACTGCAAAGTCGATTTTCAAGCCAGATTTTTAAAAAGAAATTCCTTTTGTCTTTAATTTGGGATATTTCTGATCATCCAGTGTGGGACATCAGATTAAGCAACTGATAATTAGCAATAGTGCAGTCATGATATTATGATAAAGCTGGATGTCATTCGTGCACATTATCCTTTTGGATGATACAGCTAAAGGACTGTATGTGTTTGAGAAATAGGAAAGTGGTAAAGGATAAAATCTTTCAGCTTTGGGAATAAAAAGAGAAGCCGTTGCAAGTGATTCTCTGTCCATGTTTAACTACAAAGGAATGAAACCAAATGAGAGCAGTTCCAGCGAGCTGGACGGTCATGGAGAGACATTATGGATAATGGTGTAGCCAAAGATATAGATAGGACAGGAAGAGGATAAGTTTACCAATGTAACAGTTGCGCTACATTGTCAAAAAGATATTTGGGCATTATGGTAAAGGAGGAGGGATGATGATTGGAGCATTCCAAACAGAGTTCTCGGAAAGGTGGGAAGAGATTTGAGAGGCAATTATGAATTCAGGTGTTTGAAGAGCAAAAGGAGGTTGATTTGGAATGCTAGTTTGCAATGTTGATGGTGTGAGGAATGTGATAGCAGAGACATCTAATATTTTTCATTACAAAGATTATATCATTCTTTGTTTTAGCACCATGATTAGGGTCTGCATGCCTTCAATAGAAAAAAGCTGGAAACCGTGCTGCTATAAACAAATAAACATTTACTGGCTATTTATACTATTGTAGAACTTCATTAGAAACTTTCTCAAATTGCAGGGTAAATTCCACTTTTTGTTTTAGATTGTAGATTTTTTTTTAGGAAAATACTACCTTAAGTTAAGGACACTATGGAAGAAACTCATGATGAGTGTACCTACAATGTTAGTTTAGATCAGAGTGGTGCTGAAAAAGCACAGCAGGTCAGGCAGCATCCGAGGAGCAGGAAAATCGAAGTTTCGTGCAAAGCCCCTCATCTACAATGTTACCTTGCCTCAAGCAGTGCAGGAGGATGCTAAATGCATTGGCTCAGTATCTGTGTGTGCACTCAGAACAGTTTTGTCCAGAAACAGGCGAGTGACTAGTTGTTATGGGCTTGATATGGCTTGACTGGCCCCTGAGCAAGTGACTACAGCCCTGTATATGAACAAAGTGGGAGAAACTTGCAAAAACGAAACACCTCAATCTCTCCTCCTCCCTTTGTGTGAAATAACAGAAAATCTTTTGGTAGCTGCTTTCAGTGACCATTTTCTCATAATGGAAAAGTGGAAAACTGTTACGGTACAAGAAGCATAAAGGCCAAAGTGTTTAATAAACCGGAGCTTTATTGGGAGGTGTTCACTGTGGAGTCAGCGAGGTAGACGAAGCCATTTCCCTGTAAAGTGGCTGATGACTGAAGTCTTTATGACATCATGTGATTAGATTCTTAAAGCAATTGTCCATACTTACAAAAAACATGCGAAAAACCACATTCAAAGAAACACTGAAAGGGCAAAATCCTTAACCAGTTAATGAATGACTGTGAATCAAGGAATCCACTACCCTTGTAATGTTAGCAAGAATCTAATGGAGTTGAATGAAAACAGAGAAAATAACTCATCAACATCTGTGATCCGAATTGGTGGTATAACTACATCTGTGACATTTTTTCCTTTCCTCATTCATAATACTTGCGTACTGACTTGTCTGTTTCTGTGTTTGGGAATTTAAGTTTAAGCTAAGAGAATTATAGGTGAGCAATTCATTCTTCTTGACATTATTACAATCAAACCATTTTTAATCAAAGTTATTTTAATGAGAAAAGACCGGTGTGTGTTATTTTGACCGGAATTAATCCATTAGGTAAAATTGGGTAATTTGGTGGTCTTAATCAGACTTTCACACGTGATGGCTTCAGAAATAGTGGGCTTGGTTTCCAGTGCGCTACCTTGGTGAGTCATGACATCCCTATGTGATCTGATATCATTACTGATGCACTCTAACAATTAGTATAATAATATTGACGCCTTATCCCCCAAAACTTTCTTTCTTTCTATAAAATATTTACACTTTATCCTACTCATTCTCCACTACTCCCCAAAAATCACTATCAGGACATCTGAGTCAGAGCAAACTTTTGATGCCTTAATTGATCTGCCTAAATGCACCCTTGATTTTTTTGGGAGGAAGAAGAGTGTGAATAATAGATGGGGGCATCTTCCCTTTAATCTGGGCCTACAATACAGGTAGTATGCAATGCTGATTGGTTACTTCTGAAAATGCCATGGTCAATGTTGACTAAGAACAAGATTGAACCAAAGGACTCAAAACTTAACCAGGTTGGTTTTGGTCCTAAATCCAAACTGACTGCCCAGGATACAGTGCAGGCTGTTCCTGAACCTCATGGAGGCATTTGAAGAAGATAACCCAGTATAACAATAGTGAATCTCCTTCTTTAAGATCATATGAAATAAAAACTGCTGGTCAGAATGGACCAGGGTTTGGGTAGACATGTCCTTTGGCATCGATTTTGGTCCACTTTTAAAAATTGTCTCTGGAGTGCATTGATGTATGCCAGATTGGGCGGAAACTTGTTCAAATGGTTAGTCACAGTAAGGTGTAACAGAAAATTCTGGATATTTGCTACCTTTTTGGGGATCTTAATACCTAATATTGCCCAGGGAAATTATGAAGCATAGAATCATACAGTACAGAAGAATCTGTAATTTGCACCAAGTCTGTATTGCCAAAACTATGTTAAATCTACACAACTTCTACCTTCCAGCCCTCGGCCTATAACCTTGAATTTTATGATAATTCTTTTTTTAAGTCTTTTTTTAAAGGTTATGAGGTTACTGCCTTAACAATCCCCCCAGCCAGTGAATTCCAGAACTCCATTGCCTGGGTGAAAAATGTTTTCTCAAGTACCCTCCTGCCTTTCACCTTAAAATTATGACCCCTGTTACTGACTTATCAAATTAGGGAAACCTCTGCATTCCATTCACCTTGTCAATGCCTGTCATAATCTGAAATACCTCTCTCAGGTTTCCCTCAACCTTCAAACAGAACAACCTGTTTATCTAGCCTCTCATCACAGCTGAAGTGTTCCATCCAAGGCAACATCCTGGTGAGTCTCCGCTGCTCCCTTCCAATGTGTTGTGCAGGAACATGGGGGTGGGGGTGCGCGGACGGGGCTCGGCATGAGGGCAGGCGGGGGTTCACGTGTTCTGTGGTGCTGCTAGTCTCCTGAATAGGGAGTAGACTTAATAGAAAACTCTGAGCCCCAGAGGAAAGACATTGAATCGACTAACCAAATAATCCATTATCTGAACAAAATAGTGCCCACCCATCTCGTTCGGATAATCAAGGTTCCTCTGTACTGGGAACCTAAACATTGAACTGTTATAACACCTACACCAAGCTCAAAGTCTCCTCAACTGTTGAATATTTCTGCTAGTGAATGTTTAATTTCCTGGGGAACTACCAGATAAGTCTATCTTCTCGTCATTGTCTTGTAAGAGCACAGCACCTGCACCCACATTACTTGCATTGATAGCCTCCTTAAATGACTTTGCTTAACTAGGTGTGGTTAATATAGCTTTCAGGCTGTCAAATGCTTTCTTCCAGTCCACCATCCACTGAAACTTCTTGCCTTTCTTTAGTAATTCAGTGAGTAGAGCAGCCACGCTGCTAAAATTTGGAACAAATTTTCGAAAACATCCACTCAATCCCAGGAATCATAATACTGCTCTTTTCATCGATGGTATAGGAAACTCCCCAATTACCTCTGTTTTTGCATTCCCTGGAGCCATTTGTCCATGTCCAGTAATATGGCCCAAGAAGGTGAGTTTGACTTCGGCAAATTCACTTTTAGTCAGATTTATCACCTAAGCCTGCATTCCGAAGTAAATTGAGCAAGTCTGAAATATGTTGCAAATGTTCCTTGCATGTGTGACTAAAAGTCACCCGGTCATCAATATATATGACACACTTGGGTAATCCGGCAATGATCTTATTGTTAGTATCTGAAATGTGGCTGGTGCATTTTTTCAAACCAAATGCATGACTTTAAACTGATACAGTCAATTCAGCATTACAAAAGCCAAAATTGTCTTCGTTGTTTCAGACAAAGGTACCTGTCGGTATCGTCTGAGCAAGTCCAACTTAGAAATACAAGTTTCTTGCCCACTTTCTCGACACAGTCTACCAAATGTGGAATTGGATATGCATCAGTCTTTGTAACCGCATTGACCTTGCGATAGACCACACATATCCATTGGTACAGTTTGGTTTTGGCACCACTATACTCCGATCAGTGTAACGCACTTCAATCACGTTGTCTTGGAGCATGTGTTCGATCTCATTTTGAACCTGTGCCAACTTTAGAGGGTTGCACTTATAAGGATGTTGCTTAATTGGAACAGCATCTCTGATATCTACACCTTGCATAATTAGGTTAGTACTTCCCAGCTTGTTTCCACGTATCTCTCATGTGATAGTAATGACTTTTCCAGGTCATTTTGATTTTCCTCTGGAAGATAATTTATCTCAATTTTTGACAACTTCCTCATTGTCCAGTCTAATCTGAGGAATGTCCAATTCAGAATTCTCTGAATTTGGTTCTTCCCTCTGGGTTGTAACAAATAACACAGTCTCCCTTGGCTTTTCTTCCATGTCAAAATACCTCTTGAGCATATTCACATGACACACTGAGAGATTTCTTTCTGTCTGGAGTCCTTATCAAGTTCACCTCACTCGATTTCCTTTTTACTTGACAAGATCCACTAAATCTTGTTTTTAAAGGTTCACCTCTCATTGGAAGTAACACTAACATCTTATCTCCGAAAGCAAAATTGCAAGTTTTTGTTTACTTGACTTGTTCCATTGTGTGCTGTAATACTTTTAAATGCTGTTTAGCCAACTCCCCCGCTCTATATGATCATTCCTGAAAATTTGACACATAATCCAAATTGTGGTCTCTGAACTATGACTTACCAATTTTACCTTAATCAATTTTAGCGGCCCTCTCGCTTCTTGCCCAAAAACTAATTGAAATGGACTGAATTTGGTCGATTCATTTGGTGCATCTTGCAAAAAATACAAATGGAATTCCTATTTCAGTCATCTGGATAGTCTTGACTATAAGCTCTCAACGTGGTCTTTGATGTCTGATGCCACTTTTCTAGCACTCCCTGTGACACTTGATGGTATGTAATAGATTTGAATTGTTTTATTCCTGAGTTGTTCATAACTTCCTTGAATAATTTTGATGTGAAGTTTGACCCCGGATCTGATTGTATCTCTCGGTAGTCCATATCTTGTGAAAGATTTGAGTAATTCCTCTACAATCTTTTTGGCTATGATATTCATGATGGAATGACCTCTGGAAATCAAATGGACACATCCATTATTGTTAACAAATACTGATTCCTACTTTTTGTTTTAGGTTGGGGTCCTACTCAATCAATTAAATTCTTGTGAAAGGTTTCTCAAATCCGGGAATAGGTGTTAAAGGTGTGGGTTTTATTACTGCCTGTGGTTTTCCAATTACCTGACATGTATAAATGGCATGTCTGGCAAAATTCAATTGCATCCTTGTGCAGTCCAGGCCAGTGAAAATATTTTTTTATTTTAGTTTGTGTTTTCTCACTCCTGCAAAACCTCTTTTCTATAACCCACTAACAATACAACTTGATGAACTTCTGCCCATTTCTTATCTGCCTCATTAAGACATCATTTCTAAGATAGTAACTTTTAGTGATACATTCGGAGTCTTTTTCCGTGTATGCCTTTGATAGTCACTTTAACTGAGTTACAGCAGAAAGATGAAAATTTAATTTTCTGAGCGAAAGATGCCTGTTTTGTCATCTATCTGCTTGGGGTTTGTGTCAACCATCTGATCAAACAGTGTACTACTAATTCCATTTTGACTTTCTTATCTGGACTCTTTTGCTCTCTCCTATTTCAACTGGAGACTTTGTAACCTTGTTACTCCACAATCAGGAAAGATTGCAGGATATTTGTCCTGAAAAGCCTGAGTTTCCACTGGCTTTTCAAGCACTTCTACCTGTGAACCAGCTATATTGTTAGCAAGTACAAAATGTATTCCTGGGGCTGAAAGTTTGTCCAGTACTCCTACCATAACTTCTCTACGCTTCACTGGACGTTCTAACCTCACTTTACATAATTGAGCGCTTCATGTTTCACCATTAATTTCTGTTGTGGTTCTGTTCGCCGAGCTGGAAGTTTTTGTTGCAAACGTTTCGTCCCCTGGCTAGGCGACATCATCAGTGCTTGGGAGCCTCCTGCGAAGTGCTTCTTTGATGTTTCCTCCGGTGTTTATAGTGGTCTGTCCCTGTCGCTTCCGGTTGTCAGTTTCAGCTGTCCGCTGTAGTGGTTGGTATATTGGGTCCAGGTCGATGTGTTTGTTGATGGAGTTTGTGGATGAATGCCATGCCTCTAGGAATTCCCTGGCTGTTCTCTGTCTAGCTTGCCCTATGATAGTAGTGTTGTCCCAGTCGAATTCATGTTACTTGTTGTCTGCGTGTGTGGCTACTAAGGATAGCTGGTTGTGTCGTTTCGTGGCTAGTTGATGTTCATATATGCGGATTGTTAGCTGTCTTCCTGTTTGTCCTATATAGTGTTTTGTGCAGTCCTTGCATGGTATTTTGTACACTACATTAGTTTTGCTCATGTTGGGTATCGGGTCCTTCGTTCTGGTGAGTTGTTGTCTGAGCGTGGCTGTTGGTTTGTGTGCCGTTATGAGTCTGGCTGTCAGTTCTGAGATGCTCCTGATGTATGGTAGTGTGGCTAGTCCTTTTGGTTGTGGTATGTCCTCGTTCCATGGTTTTTCTCTTAGGCATCTGTTGATGAAGTTTCGCCAAAAACGGATACCCGCGCAACTTCATCAACAGATGCCTAAGAGAAAGACCATGGAACGAGGACATACCACAACCAAAAGGACTAGCATACATGAACATCAACTAGCCACGAAATGACACGACCAGCTATCCTTAGTAGCCACACACGCAGACAACAAGCAACATGAATTCGACTGGGACAACACTGCTATCATAGGGCAAGCCAGACAGAGAACAGCCAGGGCATTCCTAGAGGCATGGCATTCATCCACAAACTCCATCAACAAACACATCGACCTGGACCCAATATACCAACCACTACAGCGGACAGCTGAAACTGACAACCGGAAGCGACAGGGACAGACCACTATAAACACCGGAGGAAACATCAAAGAAGCACTTCGCAGGAGGCTCCCAAGCACTGATGATGTCGCCTAGCCAGGGGACGAAACGTTTGCAACAAAAACTTCCAGCTCGGTGAACAGAACCACAACAACGAGCACCCGAGCTACAAATCTTCGCACAAACTTTGACCCATTAATTTCTGTTACTAGCACCTTTTTCTGGCAATAGTCCTTCAGAGGTACATAGCTCCTCATCTTTCAACATCTGGCACCTCCAAATCGAATCGGCCATTTCAGCTGCTAATCTTGCCATTTTAACTCTCTGCTCTTCCACATGAGTTCTCACTACTTCAAGAAGTGAATTTTTGAACTCCAAATAATCGTCTCTCTAAGAGGATCATAAGTTTGCTCTATTTTTAATGCCCATTTCCACCTATCAAAATTACCTTGTTTGATCCTTTCAAACTCAATATAGCTTTGACCAGGGTCTGTCTTAGTTCCCTGAAACGTTTTCTGTGGACTCCTGGCACAAGCTCATATGCACATAAAATGGCTTTCTTTACCTCCTCATACATCCCAAAGACCTCATCTCATTGTGATGCGAATACCCTACTAGCTCTCCCTGCAAGTTTTGTTTGGATCAACAAACTCCACATGGTCCCTGGCCACTTCATCTCTCTAGCCACCTTTTCACATGAGCTGAAAAAGGCTTCCACATCCTTCTCATCAAATTTAGGTAATGCGTGAATATATTTAAACAGTTTATCACTAGGCCTTTGCCCACCATGGATTTGAGGAGCAGGAAAATCGACGTTTCAGGCAAAAGCCCTTCATCAGGATTGAATTCTTGATGAAGGGCTTTTGCCAGAAATGTCGATTTTCCTGCTCCTCGGATGCTGCCTGACCTGCTGTGCTTTTCCAGCACCACTCCAATCTTGACACTAATCTCCAGCATCTGCAGTACCCACTTTCGCCTAGTATGGATTTGCTCATCTTCACTCTCTTCCACACTAAGCTTACCTTCAGCCTCCATCTCCATTCTTACTGTCTAAGTACCAATTTCTGAAGTTCAAACTCTCCCTCTTTCTTCCTTTTCCCTCCCTCCTTTTCTATTCTTGTCTATCTTTTTCTTTTTATTCTGCTTAAGTGATTAGTTCTTTTTCTCTTTCTTCTTTGAATCGTAATTCAAACAGTTTCATTTCTGTTGTCCTTTCCTTGTCTTTTTCCTGTAACTCAAGCTGCTTCAGTTTGATTTGAATTTTAGCCGTCTGTAAAGATTCTGATGGCATTTCCAGCAAATTTAAATGCTGAGCTATTGCTGTCATTATCTCTCCTTTCCTCACCAAAGGATGCAACTCCAGCTCCAGTTTGTCTGCTAAATCCAGCTGTAATCACCTTTTGTAAAACCCCTGAAGTCACTTCTTCCACCTTTAGAAAACTCTTGATGACCGAAAGAGCCATTACTATACCAAGCATCCAACCGAATTCAACATCCAGGACGAAAGATACTAATATCTACCACTCGCTACCTTTGAGCCCAGCAACTCTAATCCCAAATCAGAACGAAAGAACAAATCCTGCAGAGAGCCCCCAGTTTGTTATGGACCAGGCCAGACCCTCAAAACATTTCAAGCAAGTAGCCTGAACCCTAAATTTGTTTTGAGCAGTGTGTAGTGGATATCCCAGGAGGGATGCAGCTGGCTCAACCCTTAGTTTTAAACAAAACAAAATTCATTTGCAGATTACCAAATGAAGTGCAAACAAAAGAGAACAGAATAAAGAAGATCTTGACCTATCTGAAAACCTAACATATATACCAACTTAATGATGCTGTTCCTAATACTGGCAAAAATCCCCATAAACATCCCTTGGCACAAAAGATAAAATCAAACATAGGGTCTTACAGGAGAGAGAGAAGGCAGAGGGATTCAGCATGGAGCACCTTCCAATGTAGCAGTTCCTTAGACCAGCAGCCTCAAACTGGCTGCCTGTTTTCAGTGAGCAGTCAGATTGTTTAAAAATAATCAAACTGGAGAAAAGCTGAGCTGGGAGAGATGGCCGCTCCCCTTTCATTGTACAAGTTTGTTTTTAAAACTTGAAAGCATTTTTCTTGAGGCAGTATCTGTTAGCTGTAATCAAATTGATCCTAAAATCCTCCAAAGCTAGACTTTTAAGAATCACTGCTTTTACAACTCTCTGAAAAAGGTGAAGGATAGCATAACCTTGTTAAAGGAGCAGCATCATCACACTTTAATCTGATGTTGTGTTATCAATGGTGGAACCACAGATGCAGATGGTATTTTCAAGGCCTTCTAAGGTGTCTGTCATACCATGTTATAAAATCTTGGTGTTATGGAAAGTAATTAAAACAGACTTTTCTAAAGAGAATGTGATTCTTTCAAATACAGCAAACCTTTATTAACTGGCATGTCTATGACCAGGATTATGCCAGTTAATCAACTACTCCAGTTGATCAAGAGGTCCACATAATGTAAAGATATATACTAATAGAAACACAATGCAAGCAATATACACATCACTGTTATACTTTATTTACAATATAAATCACTTAAATATGTAACTTTGCCTTAAATAAAGCTTATCGGCAAAGAGTCTTCTCACTCTCCCCCTCAACTGACTACTGGACATTGTGGAAGTTGTAATAATACAGTAAACTTCTATTTTGAGTATATCATTTTTGCCAGCTCATCAATCGTATTGGTTCATAAGGTCCCATTTAAATCAAAGTCTGCTGTACTCTTTATGTTGAAAGCCAGCATTTTGTGAAATGACAAGTTTGTAATTTTGCAAAGCATTCCAATGCTACTCAGTTTAATAATCAATTTGCCCTGTGGTGGATGCATGGATTATTACAAAGTTTTTGATACAACATTCATGACAATGTGGCACTCACTGAAAAGCAGTCACAGGTAGATTCAGAAAGGCTGGCAGACTCCATGTTAGGAGTGCTGATTTTTAATTGTTCTGCAAGGATGCTGTATAAAGCAATTATGAGGCTCTGTGCTATTAGAACAAACTCAGGAAGAAGATTGTAAGAATTAATAAGAAGCTAAGAGTTGGAGTTAGGAGTCAGAATTATTCTTGGGAAATTGTAAATGTGGAAAGGTAATTGGCTCTGTGTTCAGAGAAGCTATGAAGGGCTCAGAAGAAGCCTGCCAGCAATAATGATTTTGCTTAGCAAATTCAGAGTTCAGGAGAAGCCCAATGATGTTTTTTTAGCTTAGTGATGCTACCTATCAGCAAAATGCTCTAGTTGTGCCTGTGGATAAATACTGGTGTGAAATTTTGAGTTCAGGGGAGCATGGACCCAGGAAAGAAGTGATCAAACAGACCAGGAGGCAGTCATTGAGGCTGTCTACAATGGAGTGGCTTTTGAGAGGGAGTTTTGAGACCACATTGGCAAAAGTGATGAATTGTAATCTCTTATGATGTTTATTAAAATTTGATGACCCATTGCATTAATATTTGGAGGGAGTTTTTCAGAAATCTCTGGGATCTGTTCTATATTTAACACTTTTATGAGTACTGTAAATTGATGAATCACAGTATAGTATCTGTATTTATCACATTAATTCTCTGTTCCAAAAATAAGTTGTGCATGTATTACATAGCAACGGGAGTAGGCCAGTCAGCCCCTCAAGCCTGTTTCACATTCAATGAGATATGGTTGATTTTTTGCACATTTCACTTCATACAAAAAAGTATCTATTTCAGATTCAAAATTAACAATTGATCCAGCATCCAGTGCCACTTGTGGGAGAGTTCTAAATATCCACCACCTATTTGTGTATAGAAGTGTTTCCTAACATCTCTCCTGAATGGTCAGGCCTTAATTCACAGACTATGTCCCCCAGTTCTAGAATTCCCCATCAGTGGATATAATTTATCTTTGTCCGCCCTGTCATTTCCTGCTTGAAGACTTCAAACAGGTCACTCCCTAACCTTCGAATTTCTAAAGAAAACAGGCCTAATTTACGTTATCTCTTCTCATAACTTAACCCCTGAAGTCCAGGTATCATATAAACCTGTGTTGAACTCCCCCCAAGACCAATATGCCCTTTCTAAGGTCTGGGGCCCAGATTTGCAGATTGTATTTCTTTTTTAACTTATGTAATAAAGTCTTATGTGTTCTAAACTCTCTTCATAAGTCTCCTGGAACTCATCTTCTGTCTAGTTTGAAAATAGAGATTACTGTTCCCAAACCAGATAATAACATACAATCTCAGACCAGACTACAAATTTTAACAGTCGTAATACAAAGTACAGTTGTGTTTGTATTCTTCATTTATTGCTGGCTGCCAAATTGCAATGTTGTCATCTAATTTAGTGATGCCTGAGCTCTCCGCTAGCTTTGTCAATATTCCGTAAATAGGATGGGATAGGGGCTGGGTCCTGGCAGGTGGGACTAGAGTGGGTTGGGATATCTGGTTGGCATGGACAAGTTGGACCGAAGGGTCTGTTTCCATGCTGTACTCTGACTCTGATCCTCCATCTCCCTGGTTGAAGTATGAGCTTCAATCTGTGAAATCTGTGTTCTGCATCAGTCAGAGTTGTGCAATGGTGTCATGAGTTTTGATCACAGTGTGTAGCCTTTGTCCCCCAGTAACTAGCTTTGTAAGGCACTTGGACTCTCAAATGCACCAGGTACACGAGTGTGGTTCATGTTAAAGGAAACATGGCAGCTGCCAAGGCTGTAGGCATATATCTGCAGGAGGTGGCAAAGATGATCATAGATCAATTGAACATGAATGGGATGGATTGCTTTCTGTTATTGAATTCTGCAGCATTGCGATATGCCCCCTCAATGCCACATGTGTACAGTACATCCTGCACCTGGGGAAGCCAACTATGTTCCTGATTTCTACTGCCCAGACTGCAGCATTGCCCTTGTCATGGGGAGTTAAGTTAACCTTGTGACCTTGCACAAATGGCACCAGCCACTATCCTGATCCATTTGAGGATACATGACTTGGAGAGCTCACACAGGTCATCTGTTGCTCCCTGAAAGGAACCAATAGCATAGAGATTCAGAGCAGCTTGTGATTTTTGAGAAGATATGTAACTCAGGTTGTAAGTTTGCTCGCTGAGTTGGTAGGTTTGTCTTCAGATGTTTCATCACCATGCCCGGTAACATTATCATTGAGCCTTCGTTGAAGCCTGGTGTTCTGTCATGCTTTCTATTTATGTGCCTTGGTTTGTTAAAGTGGCTGATATCACTTCTGGTTCTTTTTCTCAGAGGTTGGCAAAAATCAATGTGTTTATTGATGGAGTTCTGGTTTGAATGTCAGGCCTCTATGAATGATATGCGTTTTTTTAAGATTAGATTAGATTACATTACAGTGTGGAAACAGGCCCTTCGACCAACAAGTCCACACCAACCCGCCGAAGTGCAACCCACCCATACCCCTACATTTACCCCTTACCTAACACTACGGGCAATTTAGCATGGCCAATTCACCTGACCTACACATCTTTGGACTGTGGGAGGAAACCGGAGCACCTGGAGGAAACCCATGCAGACACAGGGAGAACGTGCAAACTCCACACAGTCAGTCGCCTGAGGCGGGAATTGAACCGGGTCACTGGCGCTGTGAGGCAGCAGTGCTAACCACTGCCACCGTGTCGCCCATCATTTGTTCCTTCATTGTCCTAGTATCCTGCACTTTGATCCATCAAAGAAACGCTTACTCTGCCTACCTTAAGCATTGTCCCAGCCATTTTCTAGCAGTATTTTGCATCTGTACAATGGAAAGTGATGGCAGAGAATGTGTCTCAATGGTGGATGTTGTCAGCTCTGAGTCCTACTGGCCTTAGTTAGCCCCTGCAAAACCTCCATGTCTCCTTTCATCTTGCACTACCCGTTCAGCACATTTTGACCTATTCTCCCAATATGGAGACCCACCACAATGAATTTCATCTGCACTTGTCCTTGCTACACCCTGAATCCCAGCATTATACTTTAACAATGCCTACACTTCTCTATGCTCCATATTGATAGTCACTGCTGCTGACACCCCTCTCCCATAGCCTGTTATGTCCTCTATTGCTGTTCTGGATACCTCCCTTTCCCCTTGAATTTTCCCTGACACCGTCCTTGTCCTCATCTTTGCAAATGCCTCTGCATTCTTTCCCAGACTTTGAAGTCCCCACCGCTATAGCAGAGATCTGTTGTTGCTGTACTGGCCACCTCCTTGAATTTCTCTGATCAATGAATAGACTCCAGGATGTAATCGCCTCAGTTGCCTGACCAACTTTAGTGGGCAGCCTCCAGACATGACTGACAAGATTCCTGATTGCTGTATTTACAGCCCTCTGCCTGACAATATGTGATTCCTCTTCCTGCTTGTGATGGCCTTATCCTTTGATGAAAAGTGTCCCAAGTGGACAACTGACCATGGCTAAGCCCTGCAATGTGGGAAGATTGTGCATGTGACTAACAGAACTGGGAACCTCTGAACAGCAGTGGACACCCACCCATCCGCCTCCCCACCCCCCCACCCTCTTTTAACTGGACTGAGTACAAGATCCCTGGAAAAGCACAGCCGATCAGGCAGCATCTGAGGAGTAGTAGAGTCGACGTTTTGAAATTAAGCTCTTCATCAGGAATTCCTTCCACTCAGGAGAATTCCTTTCTCCTGAGTGCGAGATCCCAGCAGGCACTGACATGGCCATTTGGTTGAATGAACATTCAGCATCTTTGTCACACAGGCAGTTGACACTTGAAGTAGGTGTTAAGTTGATATCTTGATATGATGTTCATCAAGATTACCCAACCCCTGCTTTGATGAGTGTTACTTGCAGCCTGTGTGTGTGTGTGTGTGTGAGAGATCTAGAGTACCTTAATAAAATAGTGTAAATAATCTTGTGTACGTGAACTGCCAATGCATTAATAGGCATGGCAAGACAATGCAAGCAGTGGATGCAGTGAGAATGGAGCTAAACACCAAGTGAACTACTATGACAGCAAGTAAGTCTTTATTCTGGTGTACAATGCCACAGGAGATTAACTAGTATTAGATAACCTGAAGCAGAAAAGTAGACTTCAGATCAATCAATCTGTGCTTGCACAACAAATCCAAAACCAATCCAAATGTAAGTAGCACAGTTGAAAGGAATGTTTAGATTTCCCATATGGAGCTTTGCAACATTCACCATTTATTATTTAAAGATATTTCCAATTCCAAATTCTTTCTAATTGTTAATTTGTCAGAAGACTCTACTATATACTCTACTGTAAAGAAATTGGGCTCAGTTTTACACCCTCCCATCCCACCAGTGACTTCCACCTTCAAATGGACCAAAGCAACTGTATCAAATGTACACATTAACTTACTGTACATGCAGTCACTATCAGTCTTAACCATTGTTGATATTAAGGAGATTTGAAATTACTACTCAGATTTCCTGGGAGTCATGACACTAGTAACATTGAACATAACTTTGTGTGGTTAAAAATGAAGATGCCCAATTTGATTAAAGATTAAGTGTTCCCAGACAATTCTTCAGTTTCTTCCAGTTCATAGGTTGGTCACAGTCATCACTGTGAAATCCATCAGCAGGCTGAAATCACATTTCAAGTGCCTGGACAGGTCTGAAGGCATTCACCAGTATTCATTATTGATGGCTTCCAGCAAAATCCAAAGAGAGAAAGAACAGATGGGAATTAGAAACTTACCAAAGAGTGAAATTGGAAGAAGGGATGGGGTCAGAAGAAATTGAAGATAGAGAAATATCCAAGAATAGTTGATGGTTGCATCTTTGACAATTTTTGTTATAGCATTAGATGAGATGAAGGATGACATGGAATTGCTCACCAAGTCAGAATTTAACTTGAGTGAGTCATTGTTGCAGAAGAGAGAGATTGAGAGCAAGCATGAGGTGTTGTATGGCATGAGAATGGATCTCAATCCCTGATCCTCAATATTACGCCTCACCCCCAGCCAACCTCCACCTCAAATGGACCAAAGCAAATTTTTTTTTAAAAATTCTTTAATTTAGAACTGTTGGGATATGGTGTCAGCCATCCCAATTTTTTTAGGGCCAGCTCGTACATGAAAATGAAATTTTTGACCCTTGCTTGGATCATAGGGAAGGTATGTCTGAAATTTAAACCCTTAACCAGCCAGAAGGTCAGTTCCTGAGCTACATTCTGCTTCTAAGCAATTTCTATGGACGCGGTATCAAGGTATGCATGCAGTAGGCTGATCAAACACATTAAAATCCTGATTGAAGCCAATTAAGCTAGAATTTTACAGTGGGAAAAACTTAGTTTTTTTTTTAGCAAGAAGTACCTGCAGTACACTAGGGGCACCGACATTCCAGGCAGACCCAGAGGTTCCCACTGCCTGCTTGGATACAGCAGCACGCTGCCCTGTAGAAGTGTTCTGCCCACCCCCTGCTTCCTTCTGACAGGCTAGAGGGAGGTGGCTCCCATTTTCTTAAGTTTCCTTTCTCATCCATCATCCGCAACAACCAACTGCTCTTTTCATGTTCCAAGTGGCTGTCAAGTGTTTGAGACCATACATGCCAACTTTAAGTGGACAGTGAATCTGCAGTTTGGCCGACAACTAAATCTGCTGACAAGTATGCTGTTTGGTGAACTGACATCTGTATGTTGAGGCTGAATACCAACTCTCTGAACCTCCTGTTATCTACCCTTGGACTATAAATTCAACACTGAACTTCAAGCCAATTTTTCCTTTTTTTTTTGCATCGTCTCTGTAGATTTTTCCTCAATGCACTCTAGTCTTATCTCCCAACACCACATACCCATGTTTAAAGTGCATTGAAAATCCACAAAAAACGACTGCCCTAGTAAATGCACTATCCCAGTCTGTTGTTGCTCGATAGAACTGATTCTTTCTACTCTTGCCATTCTCTGCTCACTTACATTCAGTTTCAATATTTTCCATTTCCAGTTTCATAGTGCTTACAATGACTTTCAGCCCCTATAGATGACATTCCTACAAGGACAGTGCTTAGTGCAGCACGTTCATTCAGCCCCATATGTGATTCCAGTCTTCTGGTTGCATGTTACTTAACTCTGCCATTCTCCCACTTCAACCAATCTGTCATCAACTTCTTAAATTGTTGGAGATAACCTCAAGGAATGATGCAGCATATTTCAGTGAGGCAATGTATAGCTTTCAATTGAACTCAACACTTTTAGAATCAACGTATCTCTGGTCTCGTTTTTCTTTGCACTGCAGCAGTTAGTGATAATCCTGTTTTGTTTTATTTTCACTTATTCTTTGGGAGGGAGTGAACACAGCTAACAGGAGTTTTACCTATTGGCTCTAGAGTTGGCGTGAGCTGGGAATTAAGTGGACGGCTTTATGACTTCCCTCGAATCAAGGATGTGGGAATGGATATTTCATACCCAAGCCAGTCCATCAGAAGCCAGTAGCTGTCTATTGCAGCCAATGTCAAGGAAGCAGTGGCAACTGCTGGCGTGCCCCCACCAGAGGTCCCAGACTGCTGACAGACTCCAAGGTCAAAGATAAATGAAGGCAGGATCGGGATCATATGGGGATGTGTGATGGGGGTTTTGGAAGTTGGTTGCACTGTTAAGGGCACGTTCCAGATGCAGGTTGTTGTATTCAAAGGCATTAAATCTCCTCCTCAGGAGAGGACAAACAAACCTGTCAGTGCTAGCTTTTTGGACTTTCTTTATGGCATTCCCCCAACCGCTTCTCATTGAATCCTGGAGTTGATTGGGATGAGGTCCCATTCCATACCTAATTCGTAGTGAAATGGGACAGCAATTGTGTCTCCACCTGTCATGCGTGAGTTGGCCCTTTAAACAGTCAATGTGAAATCATTTCAAGCCAGTCTGTATTAGATCTGCTCATGTGTAGTAGAGATACAAAACTTGGAAGTTAAATAACGACATGACATCCTTGTTGAATTCATCCTATGCATCCCACAATATTGTTTATTATCTTAACTTTGTGCCTGTTTTTTTTAGTGGGATTTGGTCAGTGTTAGTCCAGTCTTCATTTGTTGCTTAACTGAATAACATGCTAAGCTATTTTAGAGGGTGATTAAGAGTCAACCATGTTGTTCTGGATCTGTTGTCCCATCTAGGCTAGGGACCAGATAAGGCTAGCAGAATTCATTGCCTAACTTTTTTTACAATAATTGATAATCTTGTGGTATCATTACTGAAAATAATTTTCAATTCAGACTTTTTATTATAGCAAGTGGATTCATTAATTAATTGAATTCAATTTTTACCAGCTACCATGCTGGAATGGTATACTTGTCCAGTGATATTACCATTATGACACTGACTCCCCATTCTAATCTAAAACCTAGTCTAATTCCTCGTGAAAGGGAAAATATTTAAACTTTTGATACCATAAAGGCCAGACGAGACCTGGGTTTCTTTGTGTAAGTATTTATTCATGCATGTAAGCAAAGTGCGCCCATCAAAGATGGTGCACAACTCTCAGACCAGTTATGAAGCAATGGTTTTGTTCATTTTTTTACAGCTAACAGTTTTCCAGTAAAAAGATTATGCAATTACACATTCTTATTTATATCCAACAGTGTTTGTTCTACCTTACATTTCAAGTTTGCATACATGACTGTTATCCAGTTATATCCAAATATTTGCATTTGATTTGTACCAATCAAATCATTACATGTTCGCATCTACTGACTAAGAAGGTACTTGGTGACTATCAAAACTCTTTAGCACCTCTCATCTGGGTAACAATAAAACTGATCCCCTCACTCCATTGACTCTGGCCCCAACCCAACTACTACCCTAGCTGGCTGACCCATTTCTCCTACCACCTTATCCTTACATCGTCCTACTCACATGCCACCATATCCAGCTGCCACCTTAACTGCTTATTCACTGAACTAACTTATTAACACACCTAAGCATTCTTCCATTCCCTCAACCATTTTCACATGTGCTCGTTCACAAATGCACTGAGAAGCAGAATAGAGCAGTTAGTGCTATCAAAAGTGGACACAACATTGCATGGATTTCCTTTGCTCCTGTCATTGCTACACTGAAGGAGTCCTCTAATGAAAGCTTGAACTGAAAAAAACTTGTAGGAGGGAAATGGGAAGTTTTCTTCCTGACCATAATGAGATAGAGGGGTTGAGTTTAGGCAGGCAGAGGAACTTAATCAGGTTGGAGGCAAAAATTTAGACTTCCTGAAATAGGTTAAAGTGTTGCTATTAAGTTTTCAGAATTTTTCATGTGGGTCAGCTTGACCCATCAACATGTTTTGCATCATTAGCATGTTATGGATATTCAGTAACACCCAGGCCAACTGGAATTACATTCACACGCAACCCTGGTAGGCAAAAACAGGAAACGTGTGACAATAAACTCAACTATATAAGTGAGGCATGTATCTGGTGGAGTAGACTATTTTTTCTAAGCTTCAGTGTCCAAAAAAACTTCCTCAGCCATGGCAATAAGGAGAAACTTCTTCAGTCAGAGTCAGTGATGAATCTATGGACTTCATTGCCACAGTGGTGAAAAATGGTGTTTCAGAAACAGGGTGTAAATAACTTTAAATCTCTGAATTTAAAAAAAAAATTAGACAAAAGAAGTATGAGTGGCTAGAGTCATGCTCCCACAGACCCAGGGTTTTAGTTTTGTTTTCAGCTGGGTGTGGAGTTGGTTGTTGAAGTTTCTCGATCCATTGCTCTCTCGCTGTCTCTGCTGCAGCAAAAAAGCTTGAGTTCTCTCTCTGTTGGTCGATTATTTCTTTTGGTGTTCCTTTCTCCTGGACTGGGGAGGAAATGGCACATGAGAAAATCTATTGTGATGAATTTGCCTTTTCCAAGGGTGTTTTTATGGGATGCTGCTATTTTGAAACAGTTGATGATAGTAATTAAATAATACATCATTTTAATAAGTATTTCGATAGAATTAAATTTGTGTTTCTTTTTGTTTGTATTTTAGCTGTGTTGCAGGAAAGCATGTTTTGCTTAAAGCCCAGTAACGGTTCAATTGAATCACATCTGGTTTTTACTTGCCTTGAAATACAGTCAGTTCTTCTATAATGTGATGGTTGTATTCTTGTGCAACCCCGCATTGTAGAAAAATCACACTTTCAAAACAGCGCTTAAAGTGTTGGCGTTATAATTACGTTACAGCCAACACCTATTTTAGAAGTTCACATAATAGAAGCAGCGTCCCCAATTAGTCAATCATGTTGTAGCGAATTCACATTGATGAAACACGCAATATGACAGAATGACCTGGAATATAAAAAGTTAGCATCTAGATAGCTCCATGATATATTCTAAGGGGGTTTGGTCTGGTCCATAACAAACTAGGGGCACATGTCGGGTTCAAAATCTCTAATTCCAGGTTGGGTTTAGGATTATTGAACTCCGAGTGGTGTGTGTTGGTCTTTTATTTTCAGGTGCTGGATTCAGTTGACTTAAATGGGATGTGTCATGTGTAGTAATGGCTCTTTCAGTGGCTAAAAGGTTCCTGGATGTGGAAGAAATCACTTGGGATGATTTATAGAAGTTGTGAAAGGCAAAGCTTTTGGAATTGGTAGTGCAGCTGACAGAGTTGCCAGTGTTTGCGAGGGGAGAGGAGATAATTGCAGCAACAGCTCAGCATTTACAATTGCCAGGAATGCAAATGGAACCATTCAAAATGGCTAAAATTCAATTTCAAAAGAAGCAGCTTAAATTTGAGGCAATGGTAAGGGAAAAAGAAGGCAAAAGAGATATAATTGCAGTGGAACAAAGCAAAATAATTAAAATACACAAATATGAAAAGGAAATTAATTGGTTTCAGTTATGATTGAAAGCAGAAGAATAAAAGAATAGCTCTCACAGATGAAAGAGATAAAGACAGAAGAAAGGGAGAAAGAGAGAACTTTTGAACTTCAGATGTTGGCACTGAAAAGTGAATGTCTGCTTAAAATAGCAGAATTAAAGGTAAAAGGTTGATTGTTGATGAAGAGCAAACCTATCGTAGCCAAAGGCCTTGTGGGGGTCTGTTTAAATATGTCCATGTGTTGACTGGGTTCAATGAGAAGGATGTAGAAATGTTTTTCATTTCATTTGAGAAAGTGGCTAAACAAGTGAAATGGCTGGTGATCATGTGATTATTATTGATTGAAGCAAAGCTATTAGGTCGAGCTAGTGAGGTGTTTGCATTGCTATCAGAGGAGATATGTGGTGAGTATGATGAGATGAAACAAGCCATCTTAAGTGCATATGAGCTTGTACCAGAGGCCTGCAGAAAACCTTTTAGGAATCTAAGAAGGGAACCTGGCCAAAGATGTATAGAATTTGAAAGGACCAAATAAAGTCACTTGGATTGGTGGAAAAGGGCATTGAAAATAGCTCAAACATATGACACTCAGACAGACTGTTCTTTTAGTGGAATTCAAAAATTCACTTCTTGAGTTAGTGAAAACTCATGTGGAAGAGCAAAGAATTAATGCTGCAAGAGCAGCAGTAAAATTGGCAAATGATTGAGTTGGTTCATTAATCAAAGTTTGGTTTCTGACATTAATTTCTATCCTTCATAGATTGAAATTGGGTACAAGAGAAATCTTCAGGTGGTAAGGGAAAAGGAGATCTCATCGAAGATAGGAAATATAGTTCACCACAGATTGATAAAGAAACCCACCAGGAGGGAAGAGAAATAAAAAAAACCTCAAATGCTTTCACTGTAATAAAATACGCACCGTGAAGTCGTAGTGTTGGTGGTTTAGAAAAAGCATAGGGAAGACGGATGTGGTAAAATAGGATAATCCAGTGGGGTTTGTTAAAATGGTGAAAGAGATCACAGTGGAAGCTTAAAGGCTGTAAAAGAATGTATAGCCTAGTCAGGGATGGTTTGGCAACAAAGTCTCAGATCTCTTTAAAGAATTTACTGGCATGGTTAAGTTTTATGTCCACGTGTACCAGTAAGAGTTTGTAAAGAAATTTAAGATTATAAGGGAGCAAGTCAATCTTTGGTGAGAGATGAGGAGCTATGTAATTCAGAAGGAATATTGCCTGAAAAGGTGGGGCAATATGTGGAATTCCTTGAGAAGTGTAGTGTTTCATTATATAAGGCAAGGTTGGAGAGTCCAGTGAAATGTGGTGATTATGAGTAAAAGAGAAATTCTCTGTTCTAGAAATACAGTTTATCTTTGATAATGATATAACTAGATCACAGGTGGGAGTGATGCCTACTGTTGTTGAGCAGCCAGTAGAAAATCACACAACTGAGGTGTTACAGGAAGTATATCCTGGGATTTTTCCTGGCTGTGTGGTAACACGCTCACAAAGCCACAGGGTGAAGCAGGAGGATAAATCGAAGAGTAAAGATAAGGAAGTTGAAGTTCAATTATCAGAAACTATGTTTGATCAAATGGTTGAGAAGAAACATGAATAGGTGGAGGACAAAGTGGATTTTTTAGTTCAGAGACGTTAGCTGAATTACAATAGAAACACGAAAAAAAGCTAAAGCAGATGCATTAAAAAGCATACACGGGAGATTCTGAGTGTATCCCAGAATGTTACTATCTTAAAAATAAAGTCTTGCTGAGGAAATGGAGACCATTACATATTCAGGAGAATGGAAAATGTGCAGAAGTTCATCAAATTGTATTATGGATGGGTTATAGAAAGGAAGTATTGTGAATAGCACATGAGTTATTAGTAGGAGGTCATTTAGGAGTAAGGACAACTCAAATTGAAATTAAAAAAACATTTTCATTGGCCTGGTCTGGATAAGAATGTGGTTGAATTTTGCTGCATATGTCATACGTGTCAGGTAATAAGAAAATCTTGGGCAGTGATATCCACATTTAATACCTATTCCAGCATTTGAGAAATCTTTTAAATAAGTCTTTATTGATTGCATAGGAACCTTCCCTTTAAACAAAATGGGAATCAATATCTGATTACATGATCTCCAGAATCTGCAATCCTCACATTTGTGATTTTAACCTTACTGCGAAGCCTCTTCCAAAGATGTCTACCTTTGAAGAAGTTCTCATTTGCTTCCCAATAAGGATCTTAGTGAGTCCTTCTGTCACCGTACCCCCAGATCCTCTGGCAGATCCATTATCCAAAGGAAATGTCACCTTTGGTGATGCTGAATGGACTTTACCATTTTACAGTAGCATCATTTGGTATGAAGAATGTGCCAACCACATTTCTAAGACTAACCAATAAAGTCATTTTGGGATTACCCAGTTGTGTGATATACATAGATGATTTGGTGATTTTTAGTCACACGTAGAAGGAACATTTAGAGATCTAGAAAAATTTTTGATTGACTTTGGGAGGCAGGTTTGGTGATAAACTGGGCTAAGAATGAATTTGCAAAAGCTCAAGCCACGTTCCTGGTCCATGCCAGTGGACATGGAAAGATAGCTCCTCGGGATGTGAAAACAAAGGTTATTGGGGAGTATCCCATACTGTCAACAAAGAGGAAAGTACTAAAATTTCTGGGACTGAATGATTTTTATCAAAAATTCACATTGAATTTTAGCAGTGTGGTTGATCCACTAATTGACCCATTGAACTGCAGAAAACTTCAGTGGATGGAAGATTATTGGAAGGTATTTGACAGCCTGAAATATGTGTTGACCACTGCCTGGTGTTAGTTACACCCAATCACATAGAAACATAGAAAATAGGTACAGGAGTAGGCCATTCAGCCCTTTTTAAACTGCACCACTATTCAATATGATCATGGCTGATTATGCAATTTCAGTATCCCATTCCTTCTTTCACTCCAGTCTCTTTGATCCCTTTAGCTGCAAGGGCCACATCCAGCTCCCTCTTGAATGTATTTAACAAACTGACCTCGACGGCTTTCTGTGAGAGAAAATTCCAGGGGTTCTACAAAGTTCCAAACTCTCTGAATGAAGAAATTCTTCCTCATTTCAGTCCTGAATGGCTTACCCCTTATTCTTAGATTATGACCCCTAGTTCTGGACCTCCTCAACATTGGGAACATTCTTCCCACATCGAACCTCTCCAGTCCCATCAGGATTTTATATTTCCCAATGAGATCCCCCTTCTTCTTTGAAATTCCAGCAAGTACAAGCCTAGTCGATCCAGTCTTTCTTTGTATGCCAATCCTGCCATCACAGGAATCAGACTGTTCATTGGACTCCCTCAATAGCAAGAATATCGTTCCTCTGACTAGGAGACTAAAACTGCCGCAGTACTCAAATTGTGACCTCATCAAGACCCTGTTTAACTGCAGCAAGACATCCCTACTCCGATACTCAAATCCTCTTGCCATTAGCTTTCCTTAATTCCTGTTGCACCTATATGCTAGTCTTCAGTGGCTGTTCTACCATGACAGCCAGATCTCGTTGCAGCTCACCTTTTCCTAAACTGCCACCACTCAGGTAATAATCAGGTTTTGTGACCAAAGTGGATAACCTCAGATTTATCCACATTATATTGCATTTGCCAAGTATTTGCCCACTCAGCCAATCTGTCCAAGTCACCCTGCAGCCTCTTAGCATCTTCCCCACAGCGCACGCTGCCACCCAGCTTAGTGTCACCTGCAAATTTGGAAATATTGTGTTCAATTTCTTAGTCCAAATCATTAATGTATTTTGTGAACTGCTGGGGTTCCAGCACTGAACACTGCGGCAACCCACTCATTATTGCTTGCTACTCTGAAAAGGATCCATTTATTCCAGCTCTCTGTCTGCCAACCGGTTCTCTGTCCATGTCAATACCTTACTTCCAATACCATGAGCTTTAAGTTTCCTTTCTAATCTCTTGCATGGAACCTTCCTCAAAAACCTTTTGAAAGGCCAACACAACATCTAGTGATTCACCCATGCCCACTCTACTGGCCGCATCCTCAAAACATTGCAGAAGATTTGTCAATCGTGATTTCCCTTAGTGAATCCATGCTGACTTGGACCGATGCTATCACCACTTCCCAGATGCTCAGTTATTACATCCTTATTAATTGACTCCATTTTCCCCATCACCAATGTCAAGCTAATAGGCATATAATTCTCTGTTTTCTCTCTGACTCCTTTTTAAAAAAAAAAGTGGAGTAACATTGGCTAATCTCCAGTCCATTGGAAATCTTCCAAAGTTTACAGAATGCTGGAAAATGATCACCAATGCATACGCTATTTCTGGGGTCACTTCTTCAGTACTCTGGGATGCAGAGCATCAAGCCCTGGCGATTTATCATGTTTTAATCCCATCAATTTCCAAAACACCATTTCCTGACTAATAAGCATTTCCTTCAGTTCCTCCTTCGTGCTTGACTTTCTGTCCCCTGGCATTTCTGAAAGGTTATTTGTGTTTTCATTCATGAAGACACATCTAAAATCTTTGTTGTCCACTATGAATTCACGTAATTCTAACTGCATAGGACCTAAATTTATCTTCAGTCTTTTTCTCTTTACATATCTATTAAAAACTTCTGCCGTCAGTTGTTATGTTTTTGGCAAGCTTTCTTTCATATTCTATCTTACTTTTCTGAATTAAACCCTTTGTCATCCTCTGAATTTTAAATTTTGCCCCGTCCTTAGATTTGCTGCTTTTACTGGCCAGTTTATATGCCCCCTCTTTGGCTTTAAAAATATCCCTGATTTTCCTTTTTAGCCGTGGTTGAGCCACTTTCCCTGTTTTATTGTTATGCCAGATAGGGATGTACAATTGTTGAAGTTCATCCATGTGTTCTTTAAGTGTCTGCCGTTGCCTATCTACCATCAACCCCTTAATTATCCTTGGTCAGCTTATCCTAGCCAATCCATGCCTCATACCATCAAAGTTTGCTTTCTTTACATTCAGGACCTTAGTCTCAGATTTAGCTGTGTCACTCTTCATCTCAATGAAGAATTCTACCATGTTATGGTCACTCTTCCCCAAAGGATCTCACACCACAATGTTGCTAATTAATCCTGTTTTCATTACATAGTACCCAGTCTAGGATGGCGTGCGGTCTAATTGGGTTGTTGACATATTAAGCGAGGAAACCATCCCTCATACATTCCAGGAAATCAATATGTCGGTTGACGTCACCCACAATATTTGCTGTATCCTATTGCATGCATCTCTAATTTCCTATTTGATAAATTCCCCACTGTCTGAACTACTGTTTTGTGGTCTGCGCACAATTCCCACTAATGTCTTTTTTCCTTTTGGTGTTCCACAGCTCCATCCATTCAGATTCCACATCGTTCACGTTAATGTCCTCTCTTACATTTGTGTTAATCTCCTCCTTAACCAGGAACACTACCCCACGTCTCTTTCCTTTGCATCTGTCTTTCCTGAAAATTGAATAACCTTGAACGTTGACTTCCCATCCCATCCTTGGTCACCCTGGAGCCAGGTCTCCATGATCCCAGTTACTTCATATCCTTTAAGTATCTGTGCAGTTAGTTCATTCACCTTATTACAATTGCTCCATGCATTGAGACACAGAGTAATCAGGCTCATTTATTGACATTTATTGCCCTTTTTAAATCACGGTATAATGTGGCCCTTTTTGATTTTTGTCTGGTTTCTCTACCTTCCACTTTCCCTTTTCCCCTGACTTTTGTTTCTGTTCCTCACTTTACTTCCCTCTGACTTCCTGCATTGGTTCCCATCCCCCTGTCATATTAGTTTAAAACCTCCCAACAGCATTAGCAAACAGTCCCTTGGGACATTAGTTCCAGTCCTGCCCAGGTGTAGACTGTCCAGTTAATCCTGGTCCCATCTCCCTCAGAACGGATTCCAATGTCTCAGGAATTTGAATCCCTCCCTCTTTTTATCATCCTTCAAGCTTTGTATTCACCTTAGCTATCCTGCCATTCCTACTCTAACTAGTTAGTGGCACTACATATCGGTAGCAATCCTAAGATTATTACCTTTGAGTTCCTACTTTTTGATTTAACTACTAATTCCCTAAATTCAATTGGAGGACCTCATCCCATTTTTTTACCTATATCATTGGCTCCTATATGCATCACAATAGCTGGCTATTCACCCATCTTCTCTTGAATGTCCTGCAGCCCCTCTGCAACATTCTTGACCTTTGCATCAGGTAGACAACATACCATGCTGCAGAAACACCTATCTATTCCCATTACAATTTAATCCCCTATCATTATAGCTCTGCCACTCTTTATACTACCCTCCTGTGCAACAGTGCAATGAATTTGGCTGCTGCCACCTTCCCCTGGTGAGCCATTTCTCCCAACAGCATCCAAAACGGTGTATCTATTTTGGAAGGAAATTACCACAGGGGACGTAAAGCCATTCAAGGTGGCTATTGATGTGAATGGTGTGGGTGTTGGTGCTGTACTCTTACAAGAAGACAGTGAGAGTACAGAAAGACCTAGTGGATATTTTTCCTAATATTTTTGGTCTTGGTGTTGCAATGTTTCTACATTTATTTTGCCAGTAATGTATCTAAGAAAATTGTGTATACTGTTTGTTGCGCCTATCACACTGTGTTTTAACTCATATCTAGCAAAGACACTGTGAGTTGACTCTTAATAGTACCAAATGATCATATTTATTTAGTTAACACAATATTATAATAATAAAATAATCTGCAAGCTAACAATTTACACTATAAATCTAATCAAATATCTTGTGTTTTAACTTAACTCTGGATGGTCATATATCACCACACTAGATCTTGGCCTTGGTCCATGTGGGGATGATCTTCTCCGGTAGTCTCAGGGTGTCATCTCTTCTTGGTGATTGGTCTTGAGTTACTGCCCTGAGGATGGTGTTGCAGCAATTCTTATACTTAGAAGACTTAGTGCCTTTTTTGGGAGGCTCTTCAATGTCCTCCAATAAATCAATCAGGAGTCGATTATCCTGATCGATTATACCAACCGGGTGTTGACACATCAATGCATATTGAGCATCCATTCCCGGAGGTGTGGGCGCACATAGGTCAGATAGCCCTTTCCAAATAAGGGTGTGAGCGCTCCTGTATCTGCTAAATAGTTTGATATTTCTGATTGTCCTGGGGATAGCATTCAGGTTGATTCTATTCTATTCTATTTCAATTCAAATGTATTTTTTTATTGTCTACAGCTACTGGGTCAGTTGCATACTGTCTGTTTGTATTCTGCAGCATGTTTATTCCAGAGTCTTTGAGCACAGTTACTTTTGGTCAAGGCTTGTTTCAATCTCCCATCATGCCTCATTTATTGTCCATTTTTCCATCATTTTCATAAATCTGACATTTTGAGTGGTCCATCTCCCCGGCCACATGATCCCCATCCCTTCATGTCTTTAAGGACATTTAAGGATATAAAACCAGACTGTTTAGATGGAGTTTATTGTTACAGCAAAGCAACTTGAAAATTATGTAAATGTCAGGATGTGAGCACGTAATTGCTGATGCATTGTCATGACTTTGATGAAGGAAGATGGAGATGGTTGTTGGTGGAAGAAATGGACTTACGTGGTAAACAGCTTTGTGCTCCCTGAGTGATTGATTTTTTTCAAAATAGACAAAAGAGGCATGAGTGGGTGGAATCAGGCTCTTACAGATCCAAGGATTTAGTTTCATTTTCAGTTGGGGTTTGGAGTCGGCTATTGAAGTTTTCTCTCTCTGCTACAACTAAAAGCTTGAATTCTCACTCTGCTGCTGTTTCTTTCGCTGATCCTTTTCTCTGGACTGGGGAGGAAATAGAACATGAGAATCTGTTTTGCTGAATCTGCCTTTGCCAGGAATGTGCTAATGGAATGCTGCTATTTTGGAGTAGTTGATGATCAGTAGTTAAGTAATGTATTATTTTATCAAGTATTTCAAAAGAGTTGAAGTTATGCTAATTCTATTTTGTTTGAAAATTAGCTGTGCTGTAAGGAAGTGTGTTTTGCTTAAAGCCTCGTAGTGGACCAACTGAATCACATGTGGGATGCAGTGCCTGACATTTGTCTTCAAATAAAATAAAAGATTAGTGCCTCGGCTATCTCCTTGATATGTTTTGAGGGGGTTTGGCCTGGCCTGTGATATAAGACACCATGAACATTTGTCTTGGCTCTTCTTTTACCAATGATGAAGTTTGCATAATGTACCAACAAGAGAAAATTAAAAATCGTAAACAAGGAACTCTGTTCAAATTCATTTAAAAATCAGTGAAAATTTGTACAGGAAATTTTATCTTGTGGAAAATGGCCCTTTGCGGCTGATTGGATAGATGCTTTGCTGTGATTTCTTCTATGTCCCTTAGAACCCACTCAGGCCCTGAAAGATTTCTGTGGTGTCATCTCTTAGAATATATCCAGCCACATTTGGAAACTCTAATTAAAAAGGTCAGCAAACCTGCAGTAATTTGTTTTTTCTGTGCCCTTGTTCACACATTGTGTCTTATTTGCAAAGTCCAAGAAAAGAACGACAAAGATATGACTGTGCCATTGAATTGACCTATTTCTTTCTAAGCATTTATTCTACCTAATGAATGAGGATTCAATCAGTGGAGGACATTTGATTTTCACTTATCACTGTTAATCAGAGGAGGACACACTCAAAATTGAGGAATAAAGGGCCTGGAAATAAAAGATGCATCATGGTCCATTGTTTGTTCCCATGGCCCTATGTGACAAGGCCCTTAGGCTGTTCGCTTGAGGAAATACTTTAGCAATAGTCTGAAGCTCCAATTATTTGCATCTGGCAATTAAAACAATTTAACTATGTAATTTGTTTCTTGTTTGCCAATGTGCTACCTCCAAATTACCTTTGTCTTGTTAAGAATTCTTAATCCTATACTTAATTGAGTGCTTCTTTTCAGTGAGGACCACGCATGTGAGGTACTCACACATCTGTATTTCTACTTTGTCATGTAATGGTAAAAGATTAAATGGGACTATCTCTCTGGACATTAATGTAATATTAAAGGGTTAAACTGCATTGTCTTTGGGTGGGACAAGAGCCATGAAAGAATGCGGATGGCTATCCATTGTAATTTATACTTCATTTAGACATTTCTCCCCTCTTATTGTCAAATTAAGCTATCAATTCAGTCTCCTCCATTCAGAAATGCTTTCTGGCCAGAGGTATATTGTACCTGTATTGTCTTGGAATCACTAAATCAGGAGATTGTCTGCATAACAGTTCCCCAGGATTAGGGCATTAGCATTTGCATTATCTCTGAGATTATCTCATCTGACCATTATACCTGGGGTAACGTGATTGTGAGTGATGGGGAGGGGGTTGTCTTGAGTGCCATGTGACTGTCGGAGAGTAGCCAGAGCATCTGTAAGCATTGTAGCTTATCTGTATAAAATGGATATGTTTTCTTTGTTGATTGTCTCACTTTGATCCAACTTTGCATGCCTGTGAAGGGGGTCAAAGGTGGTCACCTAGTTTGTACAAGTTATATAAACCTTTTAACTGTTTCCTTTGTTCAGAGTTTTTGCCATGACCCCGTAAGCTCTGAGAGGTGTGTGCTAAAGGTTACTCCACAAAATTTGTACTGAACAGTACTTAGTAAGTTTATTTACAGAAGTTGGTGAGTTGCAGTTGCATTAAGTGTTTAAGAACCTCGGGAGTAAAAAAAAAAGTTAACATTTGGTGGCAGCGGTGGATTGCAACATACACAGAGCTTCCAGGTGGACTGAATAAGTGATCACCTGAGTGCCGGTTGCATGAGACAGATGGGCCCACAAGGTAAGCTTCACCTTGATACCTGTCTCTCTCAAACTACCACTCGGATGACCCCTTATCTCCTAGGACTCAGTGGTGACGGAATATTTGAGGTAACTCGCACACTTGCACACCAACGAGTTGCTTTGCATGAGCTGAGGTTTAAAAAGGGTTGGATAGGGGTTAGAATCAGTGTTGGATTTGGGTTAGAGTCCTCTAGAGGTTAAAAGGAGCTTAAACCCCTTTCCAGACATGAGGTTTGGGGCTGCAGGAAAAAAGTTGGAATTTGGTACTTCCTAGAGTTGTTGCCTTTGTCCCCCACACCTCCCCTTAGAAGTAGTTTTAGACAACATGGTGTCACTGGGAAAAGGGGGGGGTGGGGCAAGTGGAGCCGGTCCACTCAGATCCTGACAGTAAAATGCATTGACTATCGAGGGAGCTTTGTCCTGGTTTTTGTTGTGGGAATCTCAGTTTCTGGGCTGTGGACTCAACTCAGCGAGTCTCTCTTCTGGGGGAAGGGAGTGGCTTGGACTACAGCACCATATGATCCGCTCTGAGGGTTTTCTCTTTTTAGAAGTGTAATTTCATCAAGAGGATCCGAATAAAAAACGAAAAATGCTGACCCAACTAATACTTGGGTCAGTAAAGGCAGCTTCAATGTAAATTGTGCTATGCTGTGAGTGTTTGATATTTAAATATTTTGATTTGTTAAAATACTAGTTCAGAAACTGCTTTAAAGTAACTATTTTGCCTTGTTTGAATCAGGATCTCAATTCAGTGTGTTTTGTGGACTATGTAATGGGCTGATTTTGATTTTACATTGAAATTGTACAACATTATGTCCATTTTAAAATTATCAAACATATAACCTTAAAACAAATTGATTGAGGATGTTGAGCCCTTGATTTGTTTGAAATTCTACAATGCCTGATTTTTAAAATTGCCTGTTTAAAAAAAAACAATTGTCAGTGGTCATGCTTTAGCCAGATGAGGGTATTATATTAAAATATCTTTGCTCCTGTGTTTTTAATGCAAAGTGTTCACAAAAATAAGAGTGCATTTTAAGTTTGGTGTTTTGTTAAGATTTTTGAGAATATTAGAACTTGAGGCTGAGCTGTTTTAGTTCTGTTAATTATTGTTAAGACTTCATTGCCCCCCTTCATATTGCAAATTCAAAGAATATTGATCTCTACCAAAGTTGCTACTGTAATTCCGACTGTGTTATTTGGGAAGTTTCATTTGGAGAACATATTTCAATATATTTAACATTTGTTTCTCTCAAATATTTGAGACTTAAACCTGAACTGAAACTGCCTCTTCAATTGCTAAAGCACAGGAAACATTTTGTTGTTTTCTTACTGTTCCAGACTTTTGAAATACTTTTCTGACAGCTTTCACATTAGCCAATTATCAATTTAAATGAAAATAATTTTTGAATAACATGAATGGGGTCTCCTGAGGGTTTGATTGTAGGACCATTGATTGTTGTTTATAATTGACTGATTTATTTAGGCAGCCCAATTTAGAAGTTTATGGATTGTATAAAACTTGATAATGTCATAAATAGTGAACAGAGTAACATACTTCAAGACAAATGAGAATGTTGAAATGGGCAGGCACACATTAATGTAGTTAAATGTGCGACTGTCTTCATATACTGATAACAACCTTGGCAAGGAAGGAATGAGCGAGGAAGTACAGAGATACTTTCCGCAGCTAACATAGTCTACTGAGTTTCTCCATTCACAAATAAAGCACACTTTCGGACCACCACCAAACCCTCCACAACCTGATTCAATCAGCTCCCCAGTCATGAGCACGAAAAGTAAAGAAACTAACAACAGTAAAGAGAAGGTCTGTATGCGTTTTGACAGTGGCCTTCCTATGGACATTAAACCATATGAGCTTTACCTTCCCTTTTGATCATTTAAGGGATATGATGCACTTATCAAGCTAACATCACAACAGCCAGCTGGCTTTGTTACATTTGACAGTAGAGCGGGAGCAGAAGCAGCAAAGAATGCTGTGTTCACCTACGCTGCTGCTGCTACTGTAACTGCGGCACACTCTGATGCGCTGGTATTCTCCATCTGAAGCATCTCTGGAAGGATGGAAGTCTCGTCATTTAGGTGGGGATGAAAGCCATGAAAGAATGTGGATGATTATCCATTGTAATTTATATTTCATTTAGACATTACTCCCCTGTTATTGTCAAGTTAAACTATCAACTCAATTTCTTCCATTCAGAAAGTGCCAGAAATATGTCGCACCTGTATTGTCTTGGAATCACTGAGTCAGGAAATCATCTGTGTAATGGTTCCCCAGGATTAGGACATTAGCATTTGCATTATCTCCGAGGCTGATCTCCTCCTACCTTTGTACCTGGGGTAACATGTGAATGTGAGTGACGGGGGTTGTCTTGAATGGCATGTGACTGGGGGAGTGGCCAGAGCATCTGCAGGCATTGCAACTTACCTCTATAAAGGGGATGCGTTTTCTTTGTTGAGTATCTCACTTTGACCCGACTTTGCATGCCTGTGAAGGGGTCAAAGGTGGCCATCTAGTTTGTACAAGCTTTAATAAACTTTAACTGTTTCCTTTGGTCAGAGAGTTTTTGCCATGGCCCTGTAAGCTCTGCGAGGTATGTGTTAAAGGTTCCTCCAGAAAGCTTATATTGTGCTGTGCTTAATAAATTTGGTTGCTTGTTCACAGAAGTTGGTGAGTTGCAGTTGCATTAAGTGTTTAAGAACCTCAGGAGTAAAAGAACTTAACAGTCAAAACACCTTCAGTTGAATTAAGTAAACCTAAACTGGGAATTATAATGGTGTGATACCACCCATTTGTGCTACAACTAAATAAGAGTTTCTGTCATTTCATGGTTAGCACAGAAGTTTCACGTGTTCTTAATTTTTGACAAATCATTTATTGAAGATAGAATTGTTAATTATGTCGTTATGTCTTTAATTTGCCAATATGTTTGTAAATTTCATTTCATTTCCCAACAAAAATGACGCAATTTTGAAGAGGAGTTCTCCATGTTGTACCAACCCATATTTATCCCTCAACCAAAAATAGTAAAACAGAATATCTGATTAATAATTAATTGTTTTTATGTGACATTGCTGTGTTCAGCTTCGTACTATGTTTTCTATATTACAACAATAACTACGCTTCAAAAGTGCTTAATTGTTCATAAAGCATTTTCAGATATTGTGTTCACAAAAGTTACAGTACAAATGTAAGTCCTTTCTTTCATTTTGTAGAATATGTGTGCTTTAAATAAATTGAGTATTTATTTTGAATGGAAATTGAAAATTCCAAACCTGCTTTCAACAATTCCTTTTCTACTCAGGTAAGATTAAGGAATGATGATCTCTGTCCAGTTAAGGATAGCATAACTTAGAGGGTAGTTGAACATGACCGTATCTTGCTATAGACTGTATAGTTTTCCTGATATTTTGTTCTGAATTTCTGACAAATGAATACCTGAGTCCAAACAATTAGAATCAGCAATCACACTATTAAAACTGATTGTAGGAGACTTTGCTAACTTTACATGACAGCTTTCTAGTCTTGAAGCAAAACAAATGATGGAGAACAGAAATCTTTGCACTCAATGCAAGGAGGATGCATAGGGTCTTCTTGCTGAACTGTGCTTAGTCTTGTCCATCCATTTGATCTTCCTCCATAATTCCTGAGAGATGACAATGTGATGCAGCTGCAAAAATTAGTTCATCTTTCAGCCTATGTGCAAAGAAAAAAAAAGAGTTAAAGGGCAGAATTTGAGTACTTTTCTAATAACTTCTTATTTAGAAAGGGAACGGGACATGTGTACTCAGATATTCTTTCATCCTTAGCAAGGTCCTGACTACTGGCAGAACAGTCATCAAAATTGACAATTATGTTCTTTCTTGCTTTTGTTTCAATAGTAGAATTTAGAGATCTTTTTTGCAAAATTGGATTTATTCAGCAACTTCCACTAACATTTAAATGGCTTTAAATGGGTTATAGCTTGAAATGGGTCCAGTTTGTGGTTCTGACCCCTACCTCACTTAACATGATGTCCTTAAGGCTTGATTGAGCACAAAACAGACTGCTTTTTAAAACTAGTTGACCATCTTCCTGCTGGCAGTTGGTAATTGACCACAACATGCTTTATTTCATGTGGTAAAATGGTGGGGCAGAACTGAGCGTAACAACATGCATTCCTGTGTCTGCCTCACTCCCTCCACCATGTGACATACAATCCAATCTATTAACCTCTTTTGATCAGAACTTTTTCCTTCACAGCATAAGGAAACAAAGTTTAATCTTGCTTGAGGCTTGATACTTCTGCTCTTTCAGGTTTTACTTCTGTGATCACAGTTAAAGTTAAACTACATACATTTGATTGCTTTTGAACTTTTGAAATGGTTGGTTCATATGTTCTCAATCATTTTCACTCCATTGAAAATTGGTCTCGTTTATTTTTCTTTCAGCTCCTCAACTGGTCTTCAGTAACTTGGCATGAAACAAGCTGCTGATTCACTCGCATTAGCCCCTCACCAGGCAGCTTGAATCATAAGATTTGATTTCTATTGCAAAATCCTCTGCGCATTATTTAACTAGAACATTAAACAATTTAAAATAATTGAATTTCTCATAACTGGACCCCATACACTAATACTGCACCAAACGAATTGAATTGGCTTTGGTACTTCGGTACAGATTCTGAAGAATTAATTCTCAGGGGAAAAAAAAATTAGGAAAGTAAGAAATTAAGTCCAGCATTACACATCATGGGATTAAATTAGAAAAATAATGTTCAGAATAACAATTTCTCTAACCCAATCCACACTGGCACCTAGCCTCCAGTGACTGGTGGAGAGATGTCTATTGCCTTGCTGCCTCTTGCACCGGACAAATCAACATAGGTGTTGCCATACTTTAGGTGCCATCTCCTCACCACTGGGCCCACCTCACTGACAACGCTGAACCCACACTCTCCCTGCAGCCAGAGGGCCCCAGCTCTGCTGCTGCTGCCACTTCACCAATAACCAGGAGTCCCCACTCTGGGCCTGCCATGACCACAATCACTAGTCCTTGGTTCCTCTGCTGTCCCAATGATACCAGGTGTCCCCCTCTGGGCATGACATGCTGCCAAGCCAACACTAGGATTCCCCCCTCTGGGCCCACTGCAACGAGGAGTCCCTGCCTCCGTGGCCAGGCTGCTGCTGTACCAGGAGTCCTGCTATGGCTGCAGATGTTAACTTGCTGGAGCTGCCATCTTGAATAGCCCCACTGTTGTGGCTTTCACCCTTGCCTGCTGACCCCGAATGCCAGGAGGACTTCCTTGCTGCCACTTCCAGTCACCAGGAGAAACTACGTTTGCCACTCCGCATGTGGCCCACTCTTGCTGCCACACCAATGCTGCCAACCAACCTTCCACAAAAAAGAAAAAACAATTCCATCCTTTTGAGTTTTATGCTTTAATAATTCTTCAATGCAGCAGTATCCTTTTAAAAACGGAGACCCAACGTTACACATAATATTGAAAAGATGTTCTTAATTTTGCATATTAAAGATAAACTAAATTGTTCATAGTCAACTATCTCAAAGCAGACATTGTTAACAGTGTCATATTGATTAGTGTTATGACTGGACAAGACAAGATTGAAACCAGGCTTGACTGATCATATTTTGATTTGCTTTGATTCTTTGGAGTGGTCTTTAACTGAAACATAAGCACACAATGCATGAAGACTAAGCATAAGTTAAGTTTTAAAAAAGGATAAAACAGAAAAAAACCCAAACTGTCTACTTATAACACAAATTCAGAATTTTTTCAAAAACACACAGCAAAAGTATCATCCCAAAACACCCCTTTATAAATTGAAAAGGAGAAAAAGCTTTTGTGTAGTACTTAATACACTCCTCTGGTACACTACCCCAAAACCCTACTTACACAGTACTCTCCCTGGAGGTCTCAATACCTCGGTAGGTTTAAGTCATGTGAACTTAATATGACTAAATCTGCAGATAGTTTCAGCCTGGGTTATTATGCACCTAAGCAGCTTTAAGTATTTTATCTCCACTCTTCTGGCCTGGAACTAATACTAACTCTTTCACTCGAAGGTAATCTAATTCATTATGTCCTTCCCTCCTTTGAAATCCAAGGACTTCACAGGACTAATCAAAACTCCAGGTAAAACTAAAACAAAAATCTCCCTCTCTTGGCTGTGGATATTTCAAGTTCCAAATATCTCCATCAAAACTTGAGGCCTTATCACAAAACACTCTAAGGGAGATATGTATTATATTAGTAGTTGAGAAAAAACATTAATTCTAAAGTTAAGTTTGAAAAACCGGTTTTAAAGGAAATCACCATGGCTCAAGAATGCTTACTAATTAATAATTAACTTCGGACATGCAGAAAATTCACATCATTAACTCAAAAACCAAAAAAACCCAAACTGATAAAAATAATATTAAAGCTATACAAACATCAGTTTTCATCAAATGAGCCACTTACAATGAATAACAGTAACTAGATCAAAATTTTTGCCTCCGCATTGTTGTCAAATGATACCCATCAAAAACTTCAATGCCTCAAAACTTTAATATATCAATCTCCCTTTCACTTATAAAGGTATTTCTATTGCTGAATACTCCACTATCAATTTCCTAAGGGTTATCGTAGAGCAGAAACTAAGCAGACATTTAAATATAATGACTGTAAGAGTAGGTCAGAGACGAGAACTGTGCACTGAGAAATTCATCAAAGCTTGTCCGCCATCATCAGAATTGTGATGGAATACTGTCTACCTGCCTGGATGAGTGGAGCTCCAACACTCAAGAAGGTTGATGTCATCCAGAACAAAGCATCTCAATTGATTAGCACCCCAGACACCACCTTAAATATTCACTCCTTTCACCTGAACACACGGTGGCAGCAGTGTGCACTCTATACACGATACACTGCAGCAACTCAACAAGGTTCTTTTGACAGACTTGTAAACCTGCAATCTCTCCCATCTAGAAGGAAAAGGCTACCAGATGTATGGGATCAACCCTATCTGCAAATTTCATTTCAAGCCACATACTATCCTAACATGGAACTATATTGTCTTCCTTCACTGTAAACATCCTGGAACATCTTGACCAACAGGATTGTGGGCATATCTATACTGATTGAATTGCACCAGTTCAAAAAGGCCACTCACCAGTGCCTCCTCAAGGGCATTAGAAATGGACATACATTCTGGCCTCGGTAATATATATATCCTGGAAAAGAATGGGAAAAAAAAATAGAGTTTTCTCCTTCAAACAGTCTAACTCCTTTTGACTCTTCAAGTTCAGTTTTCCATGCTTTCACAAAAAAATCAAAATACTATGGATACTGGAAATCCAAAATAAAAACAAAAAGTACTGGAAAAACTTGGCAACTATGACAGCCTCTGTGGAGAGAATAATAGAGTTAGTGTGGTCCTTAGTGCAAGTTACCTTGCTCAAGAATTGCCATGATTGTTGCAGCCCAAGACTGATTGGAGTTTTGATATGAGAGTTCTTCGAAGTTGACACATGTTGGATTCCAGAGTCCATGGACATGGTGTTCATATGGCTGCAGCTCATGGATCGTGCAGTGAGATGTTTGTGCCTCGTGTCCAGTGTAGAGATCTTTTTATTATAAATCATTAGGTATCTTTGACTTTCATGCTGACAATTCTTGTTATCTAGCTTGCTCATAGCAGGAGGTAGAATAGGAAACTGCATATTAATGAGACTATATATACATACATAGAACAGAGAGCATAGAACAGTACAGCACAGTATAAGCCACTTGGCCCATGATGCTGTGCCGAGCATTTAACTTAATCTAAGATCAACCTAACCTACACACCCCTCAATTGACTGCCGTCCATGTTCTTGTCCAGCAGTTGCTTAGATATCCCTAATGTCTCTGACTCTACTACCACTGCTGGCAGTGCATTCCATACACCCACCACACTGTGTAAAGAATCTACCTTTGACATCTCCCCAGTACCTTCCTCCAAGCACCTTAAAATTATGACCCCTTGTGACAGCCAGTTTTGCTCTGGGGAAAAGCCTCTGGCTATCTACTCCATCTATGCCTCTCATTACCTTGTACACCTCTATAAACTAACCTCTCTTCCTCCTTCTCTCCAGTGTGAAAAGCCCTAACTCACTCAGCCTCTCTTCATAAGACATGTCCTCCAATCCAGGCAGCGCCTTGGTAAACTCCCCTGCACCCTCTCTAAAGCATCTACATCCTCCTCCAATGAGGTGACCAGAACTGGACACAATATTCCAAGTGTGTTCTAACCAGGGTTTTATATAGCTGCAGCAAAACCTTGCAGCTCTTAAACTCAATCCCCCTATTAATGAAAGCCAAAACACCATACACCTTCTCAAAAACCTATCAACTTGGGTGCAAACCTTTGAGGAATCTGTACGTAGACCCCAAGATCCCTCTGTTCCTCCATACTGCCAAGAATTTAACCCTGCATTCAACATTCAACTTCGACCAAACAAAATTAATCACTTTGCATTTATCCATCAGTCACTTCTCAGCCCAGCTCTGCATCCTGTCAATGTCTTGTAGCCTGCAACAGCCCTCAACATTATCGACAACACCACTGACTGTGTCATTGGCAACCTGACTAAGCCACCTTTCCACTTCTTCATCCAAGTCATTTATAAAAACTATAAAAAGCAGAGGCTCAAGAACAGATCCCTGTGGGGCACCACTTGTCACCAACCTATAGGTGGAATACTTTGCATCCACTACCACTAGCTGTCCTCTTTTGGCCAGCCAATTCTGTATCCAATCAGCCAAATTTCTCTGTATCCCATACTTCCAAATTTTCTGAATGAACTTACTGTGGAGAACTTTATCAAATGCCTTACTGAAATACATATACACCATATCCACTACTTGACCTTTGTCAATTTGTCTCGTATCCTCAAAGAACTCAGTAAGGCTTGTGAGGCATGACCTGCCCCTCACAAAGCTATGCTGACTATCTTTAATCAAAGGATTATGGATTTATGACTAATTGAAAAAATAATCTGAGTGCTTTCCAGTACTTTGCTTACCACAGACGTAAGACTAAATGGTCTGTAATTCCCCGGGATTTTCCTATTCCCTTTCTTGAACAGAGGAACAATATTCACCTCCCTCCAATCATCTGGTACTACTCCTGTGGAGAGTGAGGATGCATAGATCATCGCCAGAGGTGCAGCAATCTCATTCCTCCCTTCCCGTAATAACCTTGGATATATCTGCTCTGGCCCTAGGGACTTGTCTATCTTGATGCTTCCCAGAATTTACAGCACATCAACTTTGTTAATATCAATATTTCAAACCTATTAACCTGATCAGTGTTCTCATTATGAACAAGGTTCCTCTCCATAGTGAGTACTGAAGCAAAAAACTCATTAAGGCTTCCTCTACCCTTCAGACTATAGGCACAAGTTCCCTCCACTATCCCTGATTGGCCCTACCCTCTCTCTGATCATTCTCTTATTCCTCACGTACATGTAGAACGCCTTTGGGTTTTTTCTAATCATTCTCGCTAAGTCTTTTTCATGTCCTCTCCTAGCTCTCCTCAGTTCATTTTTGAGTTCTTTCCTAGCTACACTGTACTCCTCTAAAGCTGTGCCAGATCCTTGCTTCCTCAACCTTAAGTAAACTTCCTTCTTCCTTTTGACAAGAGGCTCATCTGCTCTTGACATCTGAGGCACCTTCACCTTACCATTCATTGCCTGTCTCAGTTGGACAAAGTTATCCAACACTCACAACAAGTGTTCCTTCAACAGCCTCCACCTTTCTGTTCTGCATTTCCCACAGAACAATTGTTCCCAATTTTTACTCCACAGCTCCTGTCTAATAACAGTATAATTTCCCCTCCTCCAATTAAATACCTTCCTATACTGTTGCAACTATCCCCCTCCATGGCTATGGTAAAGGTGAGACAGTTGTGGTCACTGTCATCAAAATGCTCTTCCACCGAGAGATCTGACACCTGGTCTGGCTCGTTGCTGCACATCAAATCCAAAAAGGCCTCACCCCAGTCAGCCTATCTATATTCTGAATCAGGAATCCCTCCTGGACACACGAGAAAAGATCAGCTGCATCCAGACCATCTGCACTGAGGATGTTCCAATCAATATTGGGAAAGTTGAAGTCACCCATAACAACAATTCTGTTACATCTGCACCTTTCCAAGATCTGCTGTCCAATGCGTTCTTCCATCTCTCTGCTGCTATTGGGGGGTCTATGGAAAACACCCAATAAAGTAACTGCTTTCTTTTTACTGACTTCCACCCATACTGACTCAGTAGACAAATCCTCCTCAACAACCTTCTTTTCTGCAACTGTGATGCACTCTCTAATTAACAATGCTTCTTCCCACTTCCCTTCTCTTTTAAACCCCACCCCCCGTTCTTTTTAAAAGATCTAAACCCTGGAACATTCAGCACCTTTCCTGCCCCTGTGAAATCCATGTCTCCATTATGGCCACAACTTCATAGTTCCAAGCACTGATCCGTGCTCTAATTTCATCACTCTTATTTCTGACACTCCCTTGTACTGAAACAGACAGACTTTAACCCATCCCTTTGCTCTATCAGCTGTGTGTCCTTCCTGACAGACTCTCTGCATTCTATTTCTACCCGTTCAACAACTACCTTGTCCTCTGATCTGTAGCTCTAGTTACCACCCCACTGCCAAACTAGTACTCTACCAAAGTACTCTACCAAATCTCCCACCCAGGACATTGATGCCCCTCCAGTTTAAGTGCAACCCATCCTTCATGTACAGGAGCCACTTTCTCCAGAAGGTACTCCAATGATCTATGTATCTGAAGCCTTCCCACCTGCACCAGCCCTGTAGCCATGTCTTTAGCTGCACTCGCTCTCTGCTCCTTGCCTCACCAGCACGTGGCACCAGTAGTAATCCTGAGATTACTACTCCGCTCGTCTGCTTTTTAATTTCCAATCTAACAGCCTAAAGTCTCCTCTTAGACCCTTATCCCTTTTCCTGGCTATGTCATTAAGTAATGTCATTAATGAGCATTAATTTCCCCTTAATAGGCAATATGATGCTACCTAGCAAGAACCTCATCTTGACAACTGGAATTTTAGTTAAGATGCAGCAATTGTTCTCGAAGTTGAGATATTCTTACCGGATGACATGCACAATTCAGCCATATTTCTCCTCCTAGCCTATATCATTCAGGCCCTTCAAAGACTTCACCCTAAGGGTGGCTTGCATCTCAAACTGTGATTGTACCAACATCTGTGCATACTGGTAGCGATGTATTAGCTGGAAAATTTCAGAAAAGCATATGAGTTTGCACATTGGCGCTGCAGTGTGATTCTGCCAATGCACAGAGTTGGTGACCTGCTGTAGTTTGAGAATAATTTCTCATTGGTCCCAGCACAGATTGCTATCTGCCTTTCAGAAAGCACGGTGCTAACATGTCAGCTCTAACTCCTTTGTCAATTTTAGCTTGCTTTGTGTGTGTGGTACTACATTTTCAGCACATATGATAGTAATAGTTGTAAAAGCCTCTGCCATTTATCACTTACATTGTGTATGCAGTTTACAATATGGAAAACTTAAGCAAAAACAGAAATAGCTAGAGAAACTCAACAGGTATGGCAGCATCTTTGGAAAGAAAGCAGAGTCAGTGCCTTGGGTCCAGTTAACCTTCTTAAGAAAAGCTTCATCACCTTCTAAAATTTGCCTTTTGCTTGATTAACTCTGAACATCATTGTTTATGTCCTAACACATTCCTTGCTGCCATGTTACGGTGTTTTTTAGATTAGATTAGATTACTTTAGATTAGATTACTTACAGTGTGGAAATAGGCCCTTCGGCCCAACAAGTCCACACCGACCCGCCAAAGTGCAACCCACCCAGATCCATTCCCCGACATTTACCCCTTCACCTAACACTGCGGGCAATTTAGCATGGCCGATTCACCTCGCCTGCACATTTTTGGATTGTGGGAGGAAACCGGAGCACCCATAGGAAACCCACGCAGACACGGGGAGAATGTGCAAACTCCACACAGAGAGTCGCCTGAGGCGGGAATTGAACCCGGGTCTCTGGTGCTGTGAGGCAGCAGTACTAACCACTGTGCCACTCTGTTGTATGGTGTTGTTGGTAACTTGTGATTTGCTCTAATGTCTAATGGTCCTTTTGAACTCTCTTTTCTGCAAATGTACACCCAAAGTCCTTAGTTCACATGTTGTATGGATATCAAGAAAAAAATGTACAACCTTTGGATACTTGTGACAAATTGCATCCCTGACCGATTTTGGTGGTTTGCTGCTCTTTGCTGATGGCTGATCCTAAAACATGCAATTGTTGTTGGTCTATCAGTGTGTCTTCATACTTGCCTCGTCCATCCTCAAGTAATATGTCAATGGTATGCCCTTTCTCTTGCCAACAGATCCTTCCTAAAAGCTTTAATTGGTGTGGAGGAGATAATTATTTTACCAGAGTGGTGAGGAGAGAAGGAGTGGTGAAGCGAGGGCTGCCGGGAAGGGTGGGTTTTCCCGCATTAAAAGGGACTTACCTCGGGAGTCGGGCCTCCATTTGCTGAGAGTTGCGAGGGAGGAGCGAAGAACTTCTGGGAAGTCATATATTTGTGTGGTTGCGTTACATGAAACACTACTCGGGTAGTGTCTCCCACCCATCCTCCTCCTCTAACCAAAAAAAAGGTTCTGTGCGCCAGATTGGTTAGGTAACGAGTTTATTTTTTATTCCTTATTTTTTCAATAATCTCTTTGGGAATTTAGAATAGTGGGAATGGAGGTTAGGGCAGTTGAATGTTTCTCCTGCAGAATGTGGGAGGTAAGGGTCACCACTAGTGTCCCTCCTGACATCATCTGCGGGAAGTGCACCCAACTCCAGCTCCTCGAAAACCGGGTTAGGGAACTGGAGCTGGAGCTGGATGAACTTCAGATCATTCGGAAGGCAGAGGGAGTTACTGAGAGGAGTTACAGGGAGGTAGTCACTCCTAAGGTACAAGAAAAAGGCAGATGGGTTACAGTCATGGGACGGAAAGGGAACCGGCAGGCAGTGCAGGGATCCCCTGTGTCCATTCCCCTCAACAATAAGTATACTGTTTTGATACTGTTGGGGGGGATGACTTACCAGGGGAAAGCAGTGGGGCACAGGGCTGTGGCATAGAGTCTGTCCCTGCTGCTCAGAAGGGAAGGGGGAAGAGGGCCTGAAGAAGGGCCTGTGCCCGAAACGTCGAATCTCCTGTTCCCTGGATGCTGCCTGACCTGCTGTGCTGTTCCAGCAATAAAGTTTCAACTTTGATCTCCAGCATCTGCAGACCTCACTTTCTCCTCCAAGGGGGAAGAGGAGCAGAGCAGTAATCATTGGGGACTCCATAGTTAGGGGGACAGATAGGAGGTTTTGTGGGGACGAGAGAGACTCACGGTTGGTGTGTTGCCTCCCAGGTGCCAGGGTTAGTGATGTCTCTGATCATGTTTTTGGGATCCTTAAGGGGGAGGGGGAGCAGCCCCAAGTCGTGGTTCACATAGGCACCAACGACATAGGTAGGAAGAGAGATGGGGATTTAAGGCAGAAATTCAGGGAACTAGGATGGAATTCACTAAGGCTATTGGGGTGGGTTTAAACTAACCCAGCAGGGGGATGGGAACCAAAATTGTAGTTCGAGTATAGAAAAGGTTGAGAGTCGGGAGGTCTAAAATCAAGTTTCAGGGACGCAAGATGGCACCAGCAAGCAAGAAGTTGGTTTGAAGTGTGTCTACTTCAACGCCAGGAGTATCCGGAATAAAGTGGGTGGACTTGCAGCATGGGTTGGTACCTGGGACTTCGATGTTGTGGCCATTTCGGAGACATGGATAGGGCAGGGACAGGAATGATTGTTGCAGGTTCCAGGATTTAGATGTTTCAGTAGATGTCCCACCCTGTTGGGAGTTTTCTATAGGCCTCCGAATAGTTCCAGAGATGTAGACGAAAGGATAGCAAAGATGATTGTCAATAGGAGTGAGAGAGACAGGGTAGTTGTCATGGGGGACTTCAACTTTCCAAATATTGACAGGGAACACTATAGTACGAGTACTATAGATGGGTCAGTTTTTGTCCAGTGTGTGCAGGAATATGTAGATAGACCGACAAGAGGCGAAGCCACATTAGATTTGGTACTGGGTAATGAGCCCGGCCAGGTGTTAGACTTGGAAGTAGGTGAGCACTTTGGTGATAGCGATCACAAATCTATTATGTTTACTTTAGTGATAGAAAGGGATAGGTGTATACCACTGGGCAAGAGTTACAGCTGGGGGAAAAGGCAATTATGATGCGATTAGGCAAGATTTAGGAAACATAGGATGGGGAAGGAAACTGCAGGGGATGGGCACATTAGAAATGTGGAGCTTATTCAAGGAAAAGCTCCTGTGTGTCCTAGATAAGTATGTACCTGTCAGGCAGGGAGCGCGGGAGCCGTGGTTTACGAAGGAAGTGGAATCTCTGGTCAAGGGGAAGAAGAGGGCTTATGTTAGGATGAGATGTTAACGCTCAGTTAGGGCGCTTGAGGGTTACAAGGTAGCCAGGAAAGACCTAAAGAGAGAGCTCAGAAGAGCCAGGAGACCTGAGAAGTTGTTGGCGGATAGGATCAGGGTAAACCCTAAGGCTTTCTCTAGGTATTTAAGGAATAAAAGAATGACGAGAATAAGATTAGAGCCAATCAAGGACAGTAGTGGGAAGTTGTGTGTGGAGTCAGAGGAGATGGGGGAAGGACTTTAATGAATATTTTTCGACAGTATTCACCTAGAAAACGACAATGTTGTCGAGGAGAATACTGAGATACAGGCTACTCGACTAGGTGGGATTGAGGTTCACAAGGAAGAGGTATTAGAAATCCTGCAGAGTGTGAAAATAAGTCCCCTGGGCCAGATGGGATTTATCCTAGGATCCTCTGGGAAGCCAGGGAGGAGATTGCTGAGCCTTTGACATTGATCTTTAAATCGTCATTGTCTACAGGAATAGTGCCAGAAGACTGGAGGATAGCAAATGTGGTTCCCCTGTTCAAGAAGAGGAGTAGAGACAACCCAGGTAATTATAGACCAGTGAGCCTTACTTCAGTTGTTGGTAAAGTGTTGGAAAAGGTTATAAGAGAGAGGATTTATAATCCTCTAGAAAAGAAGAATTTGATTAGGACAGTCAGCATGGTTTTTTGAAGGGTAGGTCGTGCCTCACAAATCTTAGAGTTCTTTGAGAAGGTAACCAAACAGGTAGATGAGAGTAAGCCGGTTGATGTGGTGTATATGAATTTCAGCATGGCATTTGATAAGGTTCCCCACAGTCGACTATTGTACAAAATGTGGAGGAATGGGTTTGTGGGAGATATAGCAGTTTGGATCAGTAATTGGCTTGCTGAAAGAAGACAGAAGGTGGTGGTTGATGGGAAATGTTCATCCTGGAGTCCAGTTACCAGTGGTGTACCTCAAGGGTTGGTGTTGGGTCCACTGCTGTTCGTCATTTTTATAAAGGACCTGGATGAGGGCGTAGAAGGGTGTGTTAGTAAATTTGCAGATGACACGAAGGTCGGTGGAGTTGTGGATAGTGACGAAGGATGTTATAGGTTGCATAGAGACATAGATAAGCTGCATAGCTGGGCTGAGAGGTGGCAAATGGAGTTTAATGCGGACAAGTGTGAGGTGATTCACTTTGGTCGGAGTAACCGGAATGCAAAGTACTGGGTTAATGGTAAGATTCTTGGTAGTGTAGATGAGCAGAGAGATCTCTGTATCCAGGTACACAGATCCTTGAAAGTTGCCACCCAGGTTGACAGGGTTGTTAAGAAGGCATACAGTGTTTTAGATTTTATTAATAGAGGGATGGAGTTCCGGAACCATGAGGTTATGCTACAGCTGTACAAAACTCTGGTGCAGCCGTACTTGGAGTATTGTGTACAGTTCTGATCACCGCATGTGGAAGCTTTGGAAAGGGTGCAGATGAGATTTACTAGGATGTTGTCTGGTATGGAGGGAAGGTTTTATGAGGAAAGGCTAAGGGACTTGAGGCTGTTTTCGTTGGAGAGAAGAAGGTTGAGAGGTGACTTAATAGAGTCATATAAGATAATCAGAGGGTTAGATAGGGTGGTAAAAACAATGACTGCAGATGCTGGAAACCAGATTCTGGATCAGTGGTGCTGGAAGAGCACAGCAATTCAGGCAGCATCCGAGGACAGGCAAAATCGACGTTTCGGGCAAAAGCCCTTCATCAGGAATAAAGGCAGAGAGCCTGAAGCATGGAGAGATAAGCTAGAGGAGGGTGGGGGTGGGAGAGAGTGGCATAGAGTACAATAGGTCAGTGGGGAAGGAGATGAAGGTGATAGGTCAGGGAGGAGAGGGTGGAGTGGATAGGTGGAAAAGGAGCTGGGCAGGTCGGACAAGTCCGGACAGGTCAGGGGATCGAGTTTCTGGAGGTTAGAAGCTAGGATGAGGTGGGGGAAGGGGAAATGAGGAAACTGTTAAAATCCACATTGATGCCCTGGGGTTGAAGTGTTCCGAGGCGGAAGATGAGGCGTTCTTCCTCCAGGCGTCTGTTGGTGAGGGAGCGGCGGTGGAGGAGGCCCAGCACCTCCATATCCTCGGCAGAGTGGGAGGGGGAGTTGAAATGTTGAGCCACTGGGCGATGTGGTTGATTGGTGCGGGTGTCTCGGAGATGTTCCCTAAAGCGCTCTGCTAGGAGGCGTCCAGTCTCCCCAATGTAGAGGAGACCGCATCGGGAGCAACGGATACAATAGATGATATTAGTGGATGTGCAGGTAAAACTTTGATGGATGTGGAAAGCTCCTTTGGGGCCTTGGGAGGAGGTGAGGGAGGAGGTGTGGGCGCAGGTTTTACAGTTCCTGCGGTGGCAGGGGAAAGTGCCAGGATGGGAGGGTGGGTCGTAGGGGGACGTGGACCTGACCAGGTAGTCACGGAGGGAACGGTCTTTGCGGAAGGCGGAGAGGGGTGGGGAGGGAAATATATCCCTGGTGGTGGGGTCTGTTTGGAGGTGGCGGAAATGTCGGCGGATGATTTGGTTTATGCGAAGGTTGGTAGGGTGGAAGGTGAGCACCAGGGGCGTTCTGTCCTTGTTGCGGTTGGAGGGGTTGGGTCTGAGGGCGGAGGTGCGGGATGTGGATGAGATGCGTTGGAGGGCATCTTTAACCACGTGGGAAGGGAAATTGCGGTCTCTAAAGAAGGAGGCCATCTGGTGTGTTCTATGGTGGAACCGCTCCTCCTGGGAGCAGATACGGCGGAGGCGGAGGAATTGGGAATACGGGATGGCATTTTTGCAAGAGGTAGGGTGGGAAGAGGTGTAATCCAGGTAGCTGTGGGAGTCGGTGGGTTTGTAGAAGATGTCAGTGTCAAGTCGGTCGTCACTGATGGAGATGGAGAGGTCCAGGAAGGGGAGGGAGGTGTCAGAGATGGTCCAGGTAAATTTAAGGTCAGGGTGGAATGTGTTGGTGAAGTTGATGAATTGCTCAACCTCCTCGCGGGAGCACGAGGTGGCGCCAATGCAGTCATCAATGTAGCGGAGGAAGAGGTGGGGAGTGGTGCCGGTGTAATTACGGAAGATCAACTGCTCTACGTAGCCAACAAAGAGACAGGCATAGCTGGGGCCCATACGTGTGCCCATGGCTACCCCTTTGGTCTGGAGGAAGTGGGAGGATTCAAAGGAGAAATTGTTAAGGGTGAGGACCAGTTCGGCCAAACGAATGAGAGTGTCGGTGAAGGGGTACTGTTGGGAACGTCTGGAGAGGAAAAAATGGAGGGCTTGGAGGCCCTGGTCATGGCGGATGGAGGTGTAGAGGGATTGGATATCCATGGTGAAGATGAGGTGTTGGGAGCCGGGGAAACGGAAGTCTTGGAGGAGGTGGAGGGCGTGGGTGGTGTCTCGAACGTATGTGGGGAGTTCCTGGACTCGGGGGGATAGGACAGTGTCGAGGTAGGTAGAGATGAGTTCAGTGGGGCAGGAGCATGCTGAGACAATGGGTCGGCCAGGGTGGTCAGGCTTGTGGATCTTGGGAAGGAGGTAGAACCGGGCAGTGCGGGGTTCCCGGACTATGAGGTTGGAAGCTGTGGGTGGGAGATCTCCTGAGGTGATGAGGTTCTGTATGGTCTGGGAGATGATGGTTTGGTGATGGGGGGTGGGGTCATGGTCAAGGGGGCGGTAGGAAGAGGTGTCCTCGAGTTGGCGTTTGGCTTCAGCGATGTAGAGGTCAGTGCGCCAGACTACCACTGCGCCCCCTTTGTCCGCTGGCTTGATGGTGAGGTCAGGATTGGAGCAGAGGGATTGGAGGGCTGCGCGTTGTGAGGGTGAGAGGTTGGAGTGGGGGAGGGGGGTCGACAGGTTGAGGCGGTTAATGTCCCGGCGGCAGTTGGAAATGAAGAGGTCGAGGGCAGGTAATAGGCCAGCGCGGGGTGTCCAGGTGGATGCAGTGTGTTGGAGGTGGGCGAAGGGGTCCTCAGAAGGTGGGCGGGAATCCTGATTGTGAAAGTAAGCTCGGAGGCGGAGGCGACGGAAGAATTGTTCGATGTCACGGCGTGTATTAAATTCATTGATGCGTGGACGGACGGGGACGAAGGTGAGTCCTTTGCTGAGGACTGATCGTTCGTCCTCAGTGAGGGGGAGGTCTGGGGGGATGGTGAAAACTCGGCAGGGCTGGGAGCTGGGAGCTGGTGTGGGTGTAGAGCTGGGAGTGGGGTCGGAGCCAGTACCTGGAGTGGGTGTGATGGTGGGGGGAATGGGGATAGAGTCATGAGCAGGGGTAGTGTTCCCCTCAGGGTTCTGGGGGGTGGGGATAGTGACAGTGGGGTCTGTGGGGGGCGTGTCAGCAGAATGCAGGTGAGTGGCGCTGGTGGGGGCGGAAGTGGTGGCAGACACGGCAGTAGGGGTGGCGGAAGTCACTGAGGGTGTGGCATCGGCGATGATGTGAGGGCCAGAAGTGGCTGTGGGAGTGGCCATGATGGGGGCAGAAGTGACATCATCAATCAGCGTGGGGGTGGTAGCTGCATCAGCCGCATGGCTAATGGCGTTTCCGAGGTCAGGGGAATCTTCTGGAATGTTCAAGGAGCGCTGGTTATGGAGCTGGGTAGATAAAAGTTTGTTGTACTTACAGTTTTTGATGTTTGAGATGGAATTGAAATACTGTTTGTTGAGAGTATGAATTCTCCTGAGGATGTAGTACAGAGTGGGTCCTTTGCAATTCTGAGAGAGTGTGGCCCTCAGCTGAGGCAGGGCAGACTGTAGAGAGGTTAGGTACCGGCGCATTGCTGCAAGCGTGGAGCGGAGGATCTTGATGGAGAACCGTTGCTGGTGTTTTTGAATCTGTAATCTGTACTGTTTGTCCTGTTCGGGTCCGAACTCTGCTGGTTTAAAGGTGGTCCGGAGTCCGTGTGGGGTGAGTTGGTTACGGAGACAGGCACTGAGGAAGCAAATGTGGCTGTGATACCGAGTTTGTTTCAGGACATGGTTGAAGAGCTTCAGGGCTGAGGAAATGACCTGGGAGTTGCAATGAGAGAGAGATTCAGGACATGGTTGAAGAGCTTCAGGGCTGAGGAAATGACCTGGGAGTTGCAATGAGAGAGAGATTCAGGACATGGTGGACAGGGAGAGCCTTCTTCCAAATATGGTGACGGCAAGCACGAGGGGGCATAGCTTTAAATTGAGGGGTGATAGATATAGGACAGATATCAGAGGTAGTTTCTTACGCAGAGAGTACTAAGGGTATGGAATGCTTTGCCTGCAATGGTAGTAGATTCACCAACTTTTAAGTACATTAAGTCGTCATTGGTCAAGCATATGGACGTGTAGTTTAGATGGGCTTTAGATTGGTATGACAGGTCGGTGCAACATCGAGGGCTGAAGGGCCTGTACTGTGCTATAATGTTCTATGACTAACTCAATGAATTTCTCTGACCACATGACTGTACAAATTAGCAGCAGAGTAGGCCATTCATTCTTCAAGTCTGTTCCGCCATTCAATAATATCACGTTGATCTCGAGCTTCCTGAATTCCGCATTTCCGTCTATACCCAATAACTTTTGATTTTATTGCCAAACAGTAATCTACCTATCGTCACTTTAAAGATACTCTCAGTTAGAGAGTTCCAAAGTCCTAAAACTTGTTGAGAGAGAAAAATAAAACTCTCATCTATTCTAAAAGGCCAACCCTCTAATTTTAAGACTGTGGCTCCAGTTTACTTGCAACAAGAAACATCTTTTTTGTGTCCACTTGCGAAGACCTTTCAGGATTCTAAAAGTTGTAATGAAATCGCTCCTTATGATTATGAACTCTAGTGAAAATCACCCCAGCCTGTCCAATTCTTCTGCAAAGGACAACCTTCTGATTCAAGATGTCAGTCTAGTAAAGTTCCTGTGAACTGCCTTCAATGCATTAACAGTTTCCCTTTGGAATCATATTTCTGCATTTTGCTGCAGAATATTTCAACAATATGTTCAAGAGTCTCTTCGAGTTGGAATGGCATGAGTTGTAGTCCGTTAACCCTGAAGTTAATGTGGATCTTGAGATATACAATCATAGGTGGAGAACGTTCCATCTCTTTTCAGATCATCCACAGAAAGATCAGATGCATTAATTCAACAAAACCAATAACAAGCAGGAATTTTCAGATTCTTTTCTTAGAATCATTTATTGTTCAATCTGTAAAGCTGTTTGTATATTTTTGACAGTTGTAATTTATTAAAGGGATCACTGGATGTCCATTCCATAATGATTTTATGTTAAAAAGATTGGACTGTACTCTTAAACCACCATAAGTTTTAAAAAGTGTAAATAAAAAGTCCTCCTTCTTTAAGAACCAGAATTTGCAGCTGTTGTGAGAGATTGTTAATTTTGTGTCAGTTTTCAGGATCAAAACATTTTAGACTCTAAGTTCTCTCTCGTGCATGACGCTGTGTCTCAGCTTGAAAGTCAATTGTAGCTTTTTTTGTATTTTTACATATGGCACTTTTATAAATTTATTTTATGTTTAAATAATTTACGTTGGATTAAAAATGTGTTCTTTGTTAGTTTGTTAATGCCCCCTCTACAGATATGTACAGTGTCCTGTCTTCACAGAAATTCTGTTGCTGAAGGGAGAGAAATTCTTGCTTTGCCAAGTTCTCTGTTGTTCTAAGTTATTAAGTGGTTGGTCTTCAATTACTTTTTCAAATAATTGTCACCAAAGTATTCTTGTCTTCTGTAGACAGCCACTGCTATTATAACAGTGTATATTTGCCTCCAATAAGGTGCTTTGATCTGGTGTAGCAAAACTTGTTATCTTTCATAACATGAGAAAATGGGTGTGACTATTCTGGTATTGTATAATCTGACAGGCATTTATTACACTTAACTATTATGAACAAGCATTACATTGCTCAGGCACATAATTGTCTGAGCTAAGATTAAGCTACTAAGTTACAGCAGAACAATGTGCTTTCATCAGACTGTAATGTTTCAAGTGATCTGAGGTAGGATGGAGCATGGAACCTTTAACACCCTTCAGTCACATGCTATGATTCAGTAACGATATTATGAGCATGTCTCTCAAAAGTATAGGACAAACTCTGTCTCTTAAAGGTAAAGTGATAATGGGAAATAACACTTTACTGGTAACATTGGTGTGAATCTACACTGTGTCGTATCAAAGGCCATATATCCTTATTAAACAGCAGAGCACTTAACTACACACAATATTTCACATGTGGTTTAACTAAGCCTTTGTGTATGTGTAGCAAAATATGAGCCTTATCATTATAATATTCGATAAGCTTTTCAATTTTTTTTTGTGCTTATTTACTACATTTTAATGATCCCTCCTAAATCACTTTGGACATCCACTGTTATGGCTGTTCATAATTTAAATAGCATGTCAGTCCATCCTCTCTCAGTAGAAAATGGATGATCGCACATTTACTTGTATTGATATCATTCTTCCACCATTTTGTGTACTCATGTAATGTATTAATACCTTGTGATTTTATGCTCTAACTTGCATTATTTGCAGCATCAGCAATTTTTGTCCACTCTCTGACCTTAATTATTAATGCCAATAACTTCTCCACAGTAGATGTTGGTCTAATATGTCTTTAATATTCTAGTTTCTCTCACACCTTTTCTTAAACGATGGAGTTATTGTTCTGATTTTCAGTGTAAATGAACAAATCTTAATTGAGAGAGCTTTTAAAGATTGAGTTTGTTAGAGTGATTCTCACCATGTGGCTCAGCAAGATTTTTTTTTAAAACCGTCTCACCAAATGCACGGCTTTAATTGCTATTTGAGTCCTAATGATGAGAATCATCGTATTTCAGCACTCCCATATAATGTGCATTTCCAGAGAAACTTGCCACCCACCTAGAGATTCCAGAATTGACTGGCATCTCTGGCATCAGCATCAGATTTAAAAGCCTGGTATATATCCAAACAAGGACTGTCGGTCTGGTGCTGCCCCACACGGTTCCTGACATTTTTCCTAGACTTGTTAGACAAGAGGTATCCTCCCTCCTCTTTTCAGGTATTGTCCTGGAGATCATGGATGGAAGAAGACAGTAAGATATAGGAGCAGATTTATGTCATTCAGCCCATAGAATCTGCTCTGCCATTCAATCATGGCTGACATGTTTCTCAACCCCATTCTCTTACCATCTCCCTGTAACCATTGATCCCTTTACTAATAAAGAATGCATGCATCTCTGCCTTAAATCCATTCAATGGCTTGGCCTCTTTAGGCTTCAGCAAAAATGAGATCCAAAAATTCACCGCCTTTGGCTGAAGAAATCCTATGGTCATCCCTGTCTATGGTCACCCCTTCACACTGAGACTTTGCCTTCAGTCCTAATCTATCCTCATGGAAACATCTTCTCCATGCCTACTCTATCTAAGTCTGTCAGTTCTATAAGTTACAATGTGACCACCCCCTCATCCATCTAAACCCCATAAAGTACAGACGCATAGTCCTCAATTGCTCCTTATAAGACAAGCACTTCATCCCCAGGATCATTCTTGTAAACCTTCTCTGGACCACCTCCAATGCCAGTGCATCCTTCTTTAGATACACGATCCAAAACTGCTCATAATATCACAAATGCCTTCTGACCAGAACCTTATATAGCCTCAGCAATATATCTCTGTTCTTGTGTCCTAGCTCTCTTGAAATGAATGCTAACATTGCACTTGCCGCCTTAACTGCAAATTGAACATGTCAACCTTAAGCGAATCCTGAACTATGTCTCCTAAATCTCTTTGCTTCAGATTTACGAAGCCTTTTCCCATTTAGAAAACAGTCCACACTCTATACCTCCTCCCAAAATACAAAACCTTTTTCACATTTTATTCCATTTGCCTCCTCTTCACCCACTCTCTTGGCTTGTCCAAGTCCCTCTGCAGCCTCCCCACTTCCTCAATATGACCTGTGCCTCCACCTATTTTTGTGTCATCTGTTAACTTAGCAACAGTTCATGCATTTAGATTGTTAATGTAGAATGTAAATAGTTGTGGTCCCAACATTGACCCGCTGCCATCATGAAAAAGACCCCTTCATCATTCTTTGCCTTCTGTCAGTAAGCTAATCCTCTATCCATGCCAGTACCTTGCCCGAAACACCATGGGCTCTTATCTTATTTCGCACCCCCTTGTGGCATGGTGACACAGTAGTTAACACTGCGTCACAATGCCAGTGACCAGGGTTCAATTCCAGTCTTGGGTCACTTTCTGTGTGTGGAGTTTGTACATTCTTCCCATCTCTGTCTGGGTTTCCACCAGGTGCTCTGGTTTCCTCCCACAGTCCGAAGATGTGCAGGTTGAATGGATTGGCCATTCTTAATTGCCCTGTCTTATCCAGGATGTGCAGGTTAGGTGGATTAAACATGGTAATTGCATGGTTATGGGAATGGGCTGGGTTTGGATGGAATGATGTTAGAAGGTCAGTGCAGACTCAATGGACCAAATGGCCTCTTTCTGTACTCTAGGGATGCTATGATTCTGACAAGTATATTGTCAAAGGCCTCCTGCAAATCCAACTAGATTGTGTCCATTGGCTCTCCTTTGTCTAACTTGCCTATAACCAATTCAAAGAATTCTGACAAATTTATCAGGCATAGCCTCCCCTGCTGACTCAGCCTTACTTTACCATACATTTTCAAGTACTCCACAATCTCATTGCCGACTGTAAAATCTTACCAATGACTGATGTCAGGCTTAACTGGCATGTAGATTCAGTCTTTCCCCTCCCTTCTTAAACAGGGGCGTTACATTAGCGATTTTCCAGTCCTCTCAGAACCTCCCTGACTCCAGTGATTCCTGAAAATTACCTGAAACATCTATATTCTCCTTAGCTACCTCTTTCAGAACTCTGGCGTGTAGTCCATCAGGTCCAGGTGATTTATCCACTTTCAGCTTCCCCAGCACCTACTCTTTCGTGGCAGCTACACTCACCTCTGACCCCTGACTCTCTTGAAGTCCTCGATGCTGCTAGTATTTTGCACAATGAAGGCTAACGCATAGTACCTATTCTGTTCTTCCACCATTTCTTTGTTTCCCATTTACTGCTTCACCAGCCATGTTTTTCAGTGGTAAATTGGAACAGCTCCCTCCTTTCCTAGTACTGATACCAATGGCCCATTAATTTGAAGCAATTTCTCCCACATCAATCTTTGAACCATGCATTTACCTCATTAATCTTGTTGACCCTGTGCTAATTAGTTCATAACTCAGGTACTCATACAAAGATTATCATCTTTTTGGTTCTGCTTTCTAAATTATCCCCATGCTGCTCATGTTTTCTCAGCACAACCTCTTTCCTTTTTCTACCCATATCATTGGTATCTACATGGACCATGACAATCGGATCTTCCCCCTCCCATTCCAATTCCTTTGTAGCCCAGATGAGATATCCTGAACTCAAGCACCAGCCAGGCAATGCAACCCGAGGTCCTCTCGATCCTGGTCACAGAACAGTGTCTATTCTCTTGACTGTACTTTCCCCATTTACAATTACATTTCTCTTTTCTCCCAGCTCCTGTTGAATGGCTCCATTACTACAGTATATAAATGGGTTTTTATGGGGATTGTTGCAAGAATTGGGAACAGCATCAAGTATAACTTGGTTTTCGGATAGGTTGCTATTTGGTAATCTATTCTCTTTTGTTTGTGTTTCATTCAGTAATCTTGTAAATAAATTCTGTTTTGTTTAAAACTACGTGGATTGACCAACTGCATCCCTCCTGGAATATATCTGCATTACACCTGCTTAAAAAAACTAGCAAAGTTAGTGTCTGGGCTAAAATTTTCTGCTTTCTTTAAAACAAAATGGAAAAGGTTTGTGTTGCGTGATGTAATATGAAAATTTTAGCACTATCTCACTTCTTCCCAACTAAAACAAGGTATTCCTGAGACTGCCTGCTTCTTTCTGAGACTATAACACTAGCTCAAGACATTTTCCTCTGTGTAGATTACTTGTTACTCACAGTGTCCCTTCAAAGTGGAGCATAAGAAGAGTTCTCCTGCAGTGTTCATCTCTTCCCAGGGTGGGGGATTTTTTTTTTTTAATTGACTGCACCTCCTTTTGTATGCCTCCTTTTGTAGTGTCATTTGATTTCTTTTTATCAAGAGTTCCTGAGATTTGCAATGAGAGTCATGATTCATTCTTCGTTTTTTTTAATGAATCAGTAAGATTCATGTAGTGGATCTCAAAGCTTTTATTCCCATCACCTTGTTTCCTGTGTTAAGTTCTGGAAGGACCAGGAGGTGAAGTGTTAAACAGCATGACCTCTAATACAGAGCTATTTACTCCACAGGAAGCAAAATTAGACTAAGCTGTTTCTAGCAGCTGACACCATCATTATGCTATGTAATCAGACTTTAAAGTGACAGCTCACTATACTTAAATAAATACACAACAAAACCAACAATACCAGCTCAAACACGAACAACCAAAGCAGCAAGTGCACCAGAAGGGATGGTAGCAACAGCACCAAAAAAGGTAAGAACATGAACAACAACAAAGACCAATAACATTTAGTTTTTTTCATGAACAGATGCTGCTCCACATGACACAGGACATTTTGCAGAGCTCCAATTCAAAAGATACAATATTCTAAGGACAAGGTATACAGTAACCCTAATCAACCTCCCTGACACAATGGAACATTGATAACTCAGGAATCTTATGTTAATATCTGCAGCCTCCTGGAAGAAGATGTTCTTCCACATCGAAGGTAGAAATACATTGCCTGTGGCTGTCAAATTCTCCATAGCACTAAATATCTTTTTCTCCAACACCTGGAAGGGATCTTCTTGTGACAATTGCAAGGTCTCACAGTCTGTTTCCGATAAGTGTATCTCCCAGGCGACCAATGCTGGCTGCCTTTTATGCTTAATTAATTATAGATGAGGTAAGTCAGAGACAGACGTCACTCACATTGACTGCATATACCTTTCAGTCAAGGTGCTCTTAAATACCTGGAATATTTATCAATTGAAAGAGATTCTGTGTCAGAGTTGATCTTGTATGTGACTATGAGTAGGTTGCTGTACAGGACTACACAGTTGGTTGTTGTACAAGTCTGAGCTGACCTACATGCTAACAGCATCCTGCAATGCATTGCCTTGTATTGTCGTCTTGAGCTTTTCCCCATAGCTAAATATACTAGATTCTTATTACTTCTGTCTTTGCTGTTTATTGTAGATATGAAGCTAGTGTGACGATGCTGTCACTTCTGCTTTGAAATGCTGGTCATAGCATTAATCATTCCAGCCTCCGCACTACTCTTCTCCCACTCCAATTTGGTAAAAACAATGACTGCAAATGCTGGAAACCAGATTCTGGATTAGTGGTGCTGGAAGAGCACAGCAGTTCAGTCAGCATCCGAGGAGCAGTAAAATTTATGTTTCGGGCAAAAGCCCTTCATCAGGAATAAAGGCAGAGAGCCTGAAGGGTGGAGAGATAAGCTAGAGGAGGGTGGGGTGGGGAGAAACTAGCATAGAGTACAATAGATGAGTGGGGAAGGGGATGAAGGTGATAGGTGGAGGAGGGTGGAGTGGATAGGTGGAAAAGAAGATAGGCAGGTAGGACAAGTCATGGGGATAGTGCTGAGCTGGAAGTTTGGAACTAGGGCGAGTTGGGGGAAGGGGAAATTAGGAAACTGTTGAAGTCCACATTGATGTCCTGGGGTTGAAGTGTTCCGAGGCGGAAGATGAGGCGTCGTTCTTCCAGGCGTCTGGTGGTGAGGGAGCGGCGGTGAAGGAGGCCCAGGACCTCCATGTCCTCGGCAGAGTGGGAGGGGGAGTTGAAATGTTGGGCCACAGGGCGGTGTGGTTGATTGGTGCGGGTGTCCCGGAGATGTTCCCTAAAGCGCTCTGCTAGGAGGCGTCCAGTCTCCCCAGTGTATAAATGATATTGGTGGATGTGTAGGTAAAACTTTGATGCATGTGGAAGGCTCCTTTTAGGGCCTTGGGAGGAGGTGTGGGCGCAGGTTTTGCAATTCCTGCCCTCCACCTCCTCCAAGACTTCTGTTTCCCCAGCCCCCAACGCCTCATCTTCACCATGGATATCCAATCCCTCTACACCTCCATCCGCCATGACCAGGGCCTCCAAGCCCTTCGTTTTTTCCTCTCCCGACGTCCCCAACAGTACCCTTCCACCGACACACTCATTCGTTTGGCCGAACTGGTCCTCACCCTTAACAATTTCTCCTTCGAATCCTCCCACTTCCTCCAGACCAAAGGGGTAGCCATGGGCACACGTATGGGCCCCAGCTATGTCTGTCTCTTTATTAGCTACATGGAACAGTCGATCTTCCGTAATTACACCGGCACCACTCCCCACCTCTTCCTCCGCTACATTGATGACTGCATTGGCGCCACCTCGTGCTCCCGCGAGGAGGTTGAGCAATTCATCAACTTCACCAACACATTCCACCCTGACCTTAAATTTACCTGGACCACCTCTGACACCTCCCTCCCCTTCCTGGAACTCTCCATCTCCATTAATGACGACCGACTTGACACTGACATTTTTTAAAAACCCACCGACTCCCGCAGCTACCTGGATTACACCTCTTCCCACCCTACCTCTTGCAAAAATGCCATCCCGTATTCCCAATTCCTCCGCCTCCGTCGTATCTGCTCCCAGGAGGACCAGTTCCACCACAGAACACACCAGATGGCCTCCTTCCTTAGAGACCACAATTTAACCACGTGGTTAAAGATGCCCTCCAATGCATCTCATCCACATCCTGCACTTCCGCCCTCAGACCCCAACCCTCCAACCGTAACAAGGACAGAACACCCCTGGTGCTCACCTTCCACCCTACTAACTTTCGCATAACCCAAATCATCCGCCGGTATTTCCGTCCCCTCCAAAAAGACCCCACCACCAGGCTTATATTTCCCTCCCCACCCCTTTCCGCCTTCCGCAAAGACCGCACCCTCCATGACTACCTGGTCAGGTCCATGCCCCTTACAACCCACCCTCCCATCCTGGCACCTTCCCCTGCCACCACAGGAATTGCAAAACCTGCACCCACACCTCCTCCCTCACCTCCATCCAAGGCCCTAAAGGAGCCTTCCACATCCATCAAAGTTTTACCTGCACATCCACCAATATCATTTATTGTATCCGTTGCTCCCGATGCGGTCTCCTCTACACTGGGGAGACTGGACGCCTCCTAGCAGAGCGCTTTAGGGAACATTTCCGGGACACCCGCACCAATCAACCATACCGCCCTGTGGCCCAACATTTCAACTCCCCCTCCCACTCTGCCGAGGACATGGAGGTCCTGGGCCTCCTTCACTGCCGCTCCCTCACCACCAGACGCCTGGAAGAAGAACGCCTCATCTTCCGCCTCGGAACACTTCAACTCCAGGGCATCAATGTGGAATTCAACAGTTTCCTCATTTCCCCTTCCCCCAACTCACTCTAGTTCCAAACTTCCAGCTCAGCACTGTCCCCATGACTTGTCCTACCTGCCTATCTTCTTTTCCACCTATCCACTCCACCCTCTTACCTGACCTATCATCTTCATCCCCTCCCCCACTCATCTATTGTACTCTATGCTACTTTCTCCCCACCCCCACCCTCCTTTAGCTTATCTCTCCACCCTTTAGGCTCTCTGCCTTTATTCCTGATGAAGGGCTTTTGCCCAAAACGTCGATTTTACTGCTCCTCGGATGCTGACTGAACTGCTGTGCTCTTCCAGCACCACTAATCCAGAATCCCACTCCAATTTGCCTATCAGACTAACAGATCCACATCAGATGCCATATCACTTGCCCTTCACTCCCCCCGGAACATCTTGACACCAAGCGCAGCTACGTAAGAATCCTACTCATTGACTACAGTTCAGCCTTCAACACTATTATCCTCTCGGGACTGATCACTAAACTTGGTGATCTTGGACTAAGCTCCACTCTTTGCCATTGGATCCTCAGTTTCCTAACCCACAGGCCACAATCATTGAAAACTGGGGACAATATTTCATCCTCACTAACACTCAACACTGGAGCCCCCTAGGGGTGTGTACTTAGTCCCCTACTGTACTCACTATATACCCATGACTGCGTTGTCAAAACCGGAGTAATGCCATTTATGAATTCACTGATGACACTACCATAGTCGGTAGAATCTCAGATGGTGACGAAATGGAATACAGACAGGAAGTGGAAGACCTAGAAAAATGGTGTACTGAGAACTACCTAGTTCTCAATGCTAGCAAAACCAAGGAACTCATTATTGACTTTCGGCAGGATGGTATCTTTGGAACCCCCCCCTTACACATTAACAGCACAGAGGTGGAACACGTGGAGAGTGTCAATTTACTGGGAGTGGTCATCAGGAACAAGCTTTCTTGGACTCTTCATGTGGACGGACTGGTAACAAAGGCCCAACATTGTCTCCTCTTCAGGCAGCTGAGAAAATTTGGCATGACAGTGAATACCCTTGTCAACTTTTATAAGTGCGCCATCAAGAGCATTCAGTCTAGATGTAATCACCATCTGGTATGGCAACTGTACCATTCAAGAATGGAGAAAGTGAGGTCTGCAGATGCTGGAGATCAGAGCTGGAAATGTGTTGCTGGAAAAGCGCAGCAGGTCAGGCAGCATCCAGTGAACAGGAGAATCGACGATTCGGGCATAAGCCCTTCTTCAGGAATGAGGAAAGTTTGTCCAGCAGGCTAAGATAAAAGGTAGGGAGGAGGGACTTGGGGGAGGGGTGTCGGAAATGTGATAGGTGGAAAGAGGTCAAGGTGAGGGTGATAGGTCAGACTGGGGTGGGGGCGGAGAGGTCAGGAAGAAGATCTCAGGTTCGGAAGGCGGTGCTGAATTTGATGGATTTGACTGAGACAGGGTGGGGGGAGGGGAAATGAAACTGGTGAAATCCGAGTTCATCCCTTGTGGTTGGAGGGTTCCTAGGCGGAAGATGAGGCGTTCTTCCTCCAACTGTCGTTTTGTTGTGGTCTGACGATGGAGGAGTCCAAAGACCTGCACATCCTTGGTGGAGTGGGAGGGGGAATTGAAATGTTGAGCTACAGGGTGGTTGGGTTGGTTGGTCCGGGTGTCCCAGAGGTGTTCTCTGAAATGCTCCGCAAGTAGCCGGCCTGTCTCCCCAATATAGAGGAGGCCACATCGGGTGCAGAGGATGCAATAGATGATATGTGTGGAGGTGCAGGTGAATCTGTGGCGGATATGGAAGTTTCCTTTGGGGCCTTGGAGGGAGGTGAGGGGGGAGGTGTGGGCGCAAGTCTTGCACCTCCTGCCCTCCACCGCATCTCTTCCACTTCCCGCTCCTCCACCCTTGAACCCCGCCCCTCCAACCGCCACCAGGACAGAACCCCACTGGTCCTCACCTACCACCCCACAAATCTCCACGTTCAGCGCATCATCCGCCGTCATTTCCGCTACCTCCAAACGGACCCCACCACCAAGGATATATTTCCCTCCCCTCCCCTATCAGCATTCCGTAAAGACCACTCCCTCCGTGACTCTCTCGTCAGATCCACACCCCCCACCAACCCAACCTCCACTCCCGGCACCTTCCCCTGCAACCGCAGGAGGTGCAAGACTTGCGCCCACACCTCCCCCCTCACCTCCCTCCAAGGCCCCAAAGGAAACTTCCATATCCGCCACAGATTCACCTGCACCTCCACACATATCATCTATTGCATCCTCTGCACCCGATGTGGCCTCCTCTATATTGGGGAGACAGGCCGGCTACTTGCGGAGCATTTCAGAGAACACCTCTGGGACACCCGGACCAACCAACCCAACCACCCTGTAGCTCAACATTTCAATTCCCCCTCCCACTCCACCAAGGATATGCAGGTCTTTGGACTCCTCCATCGTCAGACCACAACAAAACGACGGTTGGAGGAAGAACGCCTCATCTTCCAGCTAGGAACCCTCCAACCACAAGGGATGAACTCGGATTTCACCAGTTTCCTCATTTCCCCTTCCCCCAACTCACTCTAGTTCCAAACTTCCAGCTCAGCACTGTCCCCATGACTTGTCCTACCTGCCTATCTTCTTTTCCACCTATCCACTCCACCCTCTTACCTGACCTATCACTATGCCCCGTTACACGTGACAATAAATTCAATTTAATTCAATTCAAGTCAATTTAAAAACATTTTTTGTTGGTTTTTTTGTAGAGGTCGTAAAGGCAGAGCTGCCAAAGAACCTAGTTTAACAATGGAAGGGAAGTGGTCTGTTCTCCAAGTTCAGGTTATTTCCAGTTTAGTTAGTTGTAGCAGTCATGAGATGTTGGAGAGATGCAAGCTTCAGTAAAGGATTCCTCTGACTTCCTCTGAAATCTCTCTCTGGATGTTGTTCCTTCCTGCCTGTAAGAACCTGTGTTTGAATTTACCTTTTTGCCAAGGGCTGTGTTTATGGGATGTTACTGTATTGGAACAGTTAATTAGTAACAGTTACTGTTCTGGATGTAGGTTTGCTCGCTGAGTGGAGGGTTTGTTTTCAGGTGTTTTGTCACCATACTAGGTAACATCTTCAGTGAGCCTCCGGATGAAGCACTGGGGATATAGCCCGCTTTCTATTTATATGTTTGGCTTTCCTTGGGTTGGTGATGTCACTTCCTCTGGTGATGTCATTTCCTATAGTCTTGCCATTTCCTGTTCTTTTTCTCAGGGGGTGGTAAATGTGTTTGTTGTTTGAGTTCCGGTTGGAATGCCATGCTTCTAGGAATTCTTGTGCGTGTCTCTGTTTGACTTGTCCTCGGATGGATATGTTGTCGCAGTCGAAGTGGTGTCCTTCCTCATCCATATGTAAGGATACTAGTCCTACGAATCACAGCCCTACTCAAAATACTTAAGCAATCTGGAGAAATAAATAAGATCGACTTCCAAAAAATGAAATCAGATTGATCCAACACACCACACTTATATGGGTTACCCAAAATTTACAAACCAGGTGCCCCCTTCAGACCCATAGTCTCGTAACATGGAACACCAACTTACAGATTGGCCAAGGACTAAAACACTTAGTAGAAAAATCACGCTACTCCATAAACTCCACCCAAGAGTTCTTGAAGACCATCAAAGACACAAGACAGAAGAGGATGTAACAGCCCTGTTCACATTCATCAACATCAACTTGACCAAGGAAACACTGACTCTGATATTAGAAGAACCAAAGACACATACACCAAACACCACCAATTTCATCAGCAAGGACAATATCGTCAAGCTAATGGACCTATGCCTTACCATCCACTTCACCTTCAACAACAAACTTACAGACAAATCAATGGAACACCAATGGGATCTCCGATGTCAGGGTTCTTATAAAAGGCCATAATGCAGAGACTTGAACAAATAGCTCTGCCAACCATCCAACCAAAATTTGGGTCCGCTGCGTGGATGACACCTTTGTTACCACTAAACAAAACAAATTAGAGAAAATCTTCAAGACCATCAATAAAGCCTTCACTGGCATAAAATTCACCAAAGAGGAGGAAAATAACAACAAACTGCCATTCCTGGATGTTGCAGTAGAGCAAACAGCCAATGGGGAACTCTAAACCAGCATCTACAGGAAAACAGCACATACGGACCAAATATTGAACTGCAGAAGCAGTCATCCCAACAGCCACAAACTAAGCTGCATGAGAACATTTTTTCAACGAGTCACCACACACTGCAGCACAGAGGAACCATGCAGAGCAGAAGAAAAACACTTATACAGTGTATTAAAAAAGAATGGGTACCCAATGAAATCCGTTGATTTCTCAGCAACAAACCCAAACAAGCAGACAAAACGAGTCCAGAAACCCTAGCCACTCTCCCTTATATCAAAGACATCTTGGGAATGACTGCCAGACTACTCAAGCCCCTTGGTAGCCCATAAACCAAGCATCATGGTAGCCCATAAATCCACCGACACACTAATACAGCAGCTAATGTACTATACAGACAGCAAGCAAAACTAATGTCATTTACAAAATTAAGTGCAAGAACTGCAACAAACACTACTTTGGGCAAACAGACAGAAACCAACCACCAGGATACATAAATATCAACTACCCACAAAAAGCTATGACCCACTCTCACTAGTATCCGTACATACGGGTGAGGAAGGACACCACTTCGACTGGGACAACACATCCATCTGAGGACAAGCCAAACAGAGACACGCACAAGAATTCCTATAAGCATGGCAATCCAACTGGAGTTCTATCAACAAACACATTGACTTGGATCCCATTTATAACCCCCAAGAAAAAGAACGTGACATCACCATAGGAAATGACGGCACCACAGGAAATAACATCACCAACCCAAGGAAAGCCAAACCTATAGATAGAAAGTGGGCTACACCACCAGTGCTTCATTCAGAGGCTCACTGAAGATGTTACCTAGTGTGGTGATGAAATATCTGAAAACAAACCTCCAGCTCAGCGAGTAAACCTACATCCAGAATCTCAACCTGAGCTACAAATCTTCTCAAAACTCGCTAATAGTTACTGTATTGGATTGGTTAAGTTTTTCAATAGTTAAATTATTCTAAACTTTGCTTTCCTTTGTTCATGATTCAACTGTAGTGTTGAAATAAATTTTGTTTTGCTTAAAGCTGAGTTGTTTGACCAGTTGCATCATGCCTAGAACACCCACTTCACGCCTGCCTTTAAAATAAGAAAAAGTTAGGATCTAGGCTACCTTAAAATATTTTGTGGGGGGTGTGGCCTGGTCCATAATACTAGGTCATGGTTGTCATCAATCCTCAGCTAAGTTGAAGGGTATAGCCTTAACACCAGGTGCTAGCTTTGTAAGTAAAAGGCAACTTGCAACAACAATCCAAAGGCCTGTCAGTCAACCACTCAGGATGGTCAGAGTCAAAATGGTCTCCATGTAGAGGGTGAGCCGTATGTCTGGCAGCCCACTTCTGATCTTGAATCTTTTTTTCTGCCCTATCAAGGGCTGTTTCCTCCTGTAATGATGTGGAGGTGCCGATATTGGACTGGGGCGGACAAAGTTTAAAAATCACAACACCAGGTTATAGTCCAACAGAATTATTTGAAAGTACAAGCTTTCAGAGTGCTGCTCCTTAATTAGGTAGCCAGTGTAGTAGGATCGTAGGACACAGAATTTATAGCAAAAGATTATAGCAACTAACTCCTGGAATGAGAGTGAGACCGGTATTATAGAAAATGAAAATGGGTGACACAACTGTAACTTTGGAACATGTGAAGAATTGTTACAAACAAGAGAGTACGCAGAGCAGAGGGCTTGCAGGATTAATGGTGTCAGGATTTAGCAGAGAGAGTTGGGAAGATATTTCAGGCAACAGTGGAAGTAGTAGAACACAGACCTTCGTGGAGGTAGGCAGAGTAGCAGAGATGGAGTGAGTTTGAGTTATCAGAGAAGATAATGACACTTATGCTAGATAAGTGAGAGGTTCATTTACATTCTTTTCATACTGTTGCTCTTGGAGTTTGGAAGAACGAATAGGGATCTGATTGAAATTTACAGAATATAGAGGAGCCTGGATAGAGTGGGCATCCAAGACTCTTTCCACTTGTGGGATAGTCTCAGGCCCAAGGTCATAGTCTGAGTGAGGGGATGACCTGTTGGAACTAAAATGAGAAGGAATTTCTTCTGTGGTTAATCTGTTGAACTCATTGCCACAGAGGACTGGGGAGGCCAAACCATTGACTGTATTTAAACAGAGATTGGTTCTTGATTAGTAAAGGGATCAAGTGTTAAGGGTTGAAGGCAGGGGAATGGGGTTGCGAAACTAGTCAGCCATGAGCGAATGTCAAACCAGATGCAATGGGCTTAATGGCCTAATTCTGCTCCTGTGTCCTATGGTCTTAGTTCTCCAGATGACAGACTACACTACTTGATTGGCGACCTCAGACCAGGCTGGTATGGTCTGATGGCCTGGTCCCTGCTGCTGATTCTGGGGGAAGAGAGCATCCTGCAACTGCACCACCACTACATAGCTTCCAGCTAGACCCCCAGGTCCCTCCCTGCAATAAGGGGCACAAACTTGCTGCTGTCTGCCACAATTGTCAGGAATTATTTAGGACAGCTCAATACTGATAGTGCTTATCTTGGTGCACAATGGGTTTTTAAACTTGATGTGGGCAAAACAAATGCCAGTCTTTCGACAAATATCTGGTAAGTAACAAGTTGTTCTAAGTTTGCCACGTGGTAAGGTGATGTTATAAATGGATGTGAAGGATGCTTACGATCGGGGTACGAAGTTAATTAGACATGCTGTGTAAGACAAGTCTCACAAGGCCTGTCAGCAAGAATACCTCTAAAAATTGGATGCAACTTGGACTTACATTTTTTTGGCTAAGATTTAGCTGCCAAACTCACATGATTGTCTGTGTAATAACTGAGCTACTTGGAAGTGGGTGCAGTTAGTGAACAAATTGATTCAGAGGTGCAAAGATTATTGCGATATATGGTTCTAAAGCACTGAGCAGTACGCATTCCAATTGTTTAAATGTTTCCTGAGGCAATATTGAAAGAAATGTTGGACTAGACTTCATGGCAATAAATCAACCATTGCTACCTATGGGTGGTCCCCAAAAAATCATGGAAAATTGTACAATTAAAGCTGCAGTTTTGTAGTTAAACTAATTTGTGAGTTGCTTTCTGCAGAAAACCTCTGAACCCAACAATTATGTTGTTGGATTGCTATTTATTTCTGATTATTTTTGAGCTAAGATGTTATTTAAATGCTCAGGCCAGTTAAGGCTTCTGTGCTATTTGTGTGTGGCTGATAAAGAGATTTATTTTTCAAGGAAAGACCATTGTTGTTCTTGCTTTTGAAATGGTGAATTTTCTCATGGAAACAAATATTTTCATTCTAAAAACCTCTTTGTAAAGTTATATCAGTTCATGGATAATTGTTTTGAATAATTATACTTACTTGATTTGGTATGGAACATTTGAGTGGGAAAACAGCTGAATTTTTAAAAATATAAATCTCTTCTTTGTTCCCTTCGTAAACATCATGGCTGCTTTTGAGGAGAGATTTGATTTTTTGAAATCAAATCAATTTCTGGTAGCTAAAATATGTGTATGGCTTTGGTTTTCATCTGTTATATGGAAATGGGTTGGAGATTTATTTTACATTATTCACTTTGAAGCTTACAATGAGGTGCATTTGGTGGTGAGTGGGTGAACTGGTGAATTAAATTTAAACACATCACTCTGAATGGAATTCTAAACTGTTTGAAATTTTCTTTATTGGATAATGAATATGAATATGCACAATATTTTATCTTGGTGCAATTAGTTATCAGTTTTGTCAAAGTTGCATTAAATGGCTGAAGATTGTCAGAAGCTGTGAATATTGCACTTAAAATACAACTTGTGTTTCACTGTACAGTTTTAATATTGTGCTGAGATAATACCTGGCATTGAGGATTAATATGAAGGATTCAGTCACTTATATTTTTATTGTTTTGAAACTTGTTTTTTAATGAATTATAATTTATTTGTTTCTGGTAAATTTTGTATGGTCAGTTTCTGACACATTGATCTTGATGACTGCTAGAAGCAGATTTATTATATTTGTGTAGTCCAATTCCTTGATGTACTTTTCTGTAAATCACATGGAACTTTCAGATCAGGCAAAGAAAGTGGCACCAAGCAAGGTCGGTTCAAGACGTTTTAAAAAATTATTCAGGGGATGAGAGCATCACTGGCTAGGCCACCATTTATTGCTTGAGAATCAACTACAATTCTGTGGGTCAGACCAAATGAGGATGGCAGTTTCCTTTCCTAAAGGACATTAGTGAACCTTTTTCTGACAATCGATTCATGGCCGTTATTAGACTCTGAATTCCAGATTTTTATTGAATTTAGATTCCACCCTCTGGCACGGTGGGTTTTGAACATGGGTTCCCAGAACATCACCTGGGTCTCTGGATTTATAGTTTACCAATTATATCACTAGATCATTGCTTCTCCTTAATTAGTATGTCAACATGGTAATGTCATTTGCATGATTTAAAAATTTAATTACACTGCTTCTCCTGTTAAAAGAAATATGGATTTGCTTTTTAATCTCTTGGACTTTATTTGAAAATCAAGAGCAAAAACTAGTCTGCAAAATGTCCTTGATCTCCTCACTGGTTTTGCTGTACAAGTTAAGTTTTGAAGTGTTTGGCTTAAGTTCAGCAATAACCGAAGATCCTGGTTTTCATCTTATCCTTTGCTGTATTTGGTTTATTTTGATCAATATTTATATCATTGTGGTTCATAATGTCAGTTAATTTATTAATAGTCTGTGTTATCAGATTGTGTTCCTGGTGAATTATCTTTCCCTGATTAGCTTTCATGCTAAGTCTTCATACTTCTGGTTCAATTTTAGATACAATCTTCTGTCTTCCATTCCACAAGAGCGTATGTAAACAGTTTCAAATGAACAACTTAACATGACTGAGGCTGCAAAATAGTTTTTGTGGGCTTATTTCTCCAATTTTGACGATGGTACATTTACGAACTAATCTGGATTACTCTCTAGACTAGTTGTGAATTTTATCCTGATTATTCCTATGTGTTTTCAGAATGGAATCAAATGGCAAAAATTCTGTCCATTAACAACAAGGTACCATCATTCTGTGTCAACATGATATTGCCCTGGTTCACGTGACAGCTCATTGTGGAATTTGTTTAATTCGTCCTCTATGCGAATAGTCAAATTCTACCCACCCATTCAATACCTGTTAATAGAATTTAACTGACTGACTGTTTCTGAAGGATAACTTTTTTTTGGTAAAGTGTCATTTTTTTTGTTGCATTTCGTGGACGGTTTCTCTGTAAAGCCTCACAGGTGTTCTTATTATTGTCCCAATCTCACCTCATTAACTATCATTAATGCCCTGTGGCACTCGTGCAATCTCCTGCTAGCCTTATTCTTCCACTCGTTATAAACTGAGGTACTAGCCACTACCCGAATGTCTTGGGATAGCCAGGAGTAGGCCATTCAGCCCATCAAGCCTGCCCCACCATTCAATGTGATCAAAGCTGATTGAACAGTTTATTGCATTTTACCTACCCCATTGCCACAATGCTGTACATCATTGGTAATCAAAAATGTATCAATATCTCTTCTATTTTATTTATCTGTTTTAAATATCTTCAAGAGATTGAACTTCTGCAGCCCTTTGTGGTCAATAATTTGAAAAGTTTACAACTGCTTTCTCTTTGTCGTGGTCTTAAATGTTATCCACTAATTTTTAAATTGTGTCCTCTTGTTCTGGACCTCCACCTGCATCACTACCCTCTCTAACCCTTTAAGTGTTTTGTAGTTTTCAATAATAATACCTTTATCCTTTGAAATTCTGGAGAACACAGGCTTATTTTGCCAAATTTCTCTTCATACAACAGTCCAACCACCCCAAAAAAACAAGTGTGGCAAACCTTCGTAACATTCTCTGTGAGTCAACAATACCTTTCCTCAGATAAGGATACCAAAACTGGACACAGTGTTGTAGGAGCGTTTGAACTAAGTGCCAGTACAACTGAAGGAAGACATTACTACTCCTATACTTGAATCCTTTTGCAATAAAGACGAACACTCACTTAGCCTTCCTAATAGTTTGCTGCACCTACATGTTAATCATAGAGTCATGCGGCATGGAAACAGACCCCTTGGTCCAACTAGTCAATGCCGACCATAATCCCAAACAAGGCTAGTTCCACATGCCTGTGCTTGGCCCATTTCCCTCCAAACATTTCTTCTTCATTTACTCATCTAAATGTCCTTTAAATGTTATTATTGTACCTTATCCACCACTTCTTCTGGAAGTTCGTTCCACGCATGAAACACTGTGTAAAAAAAAAAAGCCCCTTGCGTCTTTTTAAGATTTTCCTCTTCTCACCTTAAGAATATGTCCTGTACTCTTTTAAATCACCCATCCTAGGGAAAAGACACCTGTTATTCACCTTATCTATATCCCTTATGATTTAAATAAATCTCGATAAGGTCACCCCTTGACCCCCTATGCTCCAGTGGAAAAAGATGCCAGGCTCTCTTTATAACTCAAACCCTCCTTTCCTGGCAATATCCTATTGAATCTCTTCTGAGCCATCTCCAGCTTAATCTCTTTCCTATAATACGGCAACCGAAACTGGGCACAGTACTCCAGTAGAGGCCTCACCAATGTCCTGTACATCCTCAACATAATGTCCCAATTCCTATATTCAAAGGTCTGAGCAATGAAGGCAAGCATGCTAAATGCTTTCTTACCCATCTTATTCAAATGTGATACAAACTTAAAAGAATTCTTGAACCCCTAAGTCTTTGTGTTATACTACACAGCCAAGGTCCTATTTTTAATTGTATAAATCTTGTCTTTGTTTTTTTTTTCAAAATGTAATGCCTCGCAACTATCCAAATTAAATTCCATTTGCCACTCTTCAGCCCATTGACCCAAATACGTCTTCACAGAATTATCAACAAGGATATCTAGACCCTTTTGTATACTTTTCTACACTTGCTATTCATCTGCACTTTTCAAACTCTTTACCATTTAAGAAATGCTCTGCACATCTGTTCTTCCTACCAAAGTAGATAACATCACATTTTTCCACATTTAATTTCATTTGCCATGTTCTTGCCCGTTCACCAATTCTGTCCAGATTCTCCTGAAGATTTCTTTACATCTTCCTCACAACATATTCCCATGTAGCATTGTGTCATTCACAAATTGGAAATATTACTTTTGGTCCCCATTCCTAATCATTGATACATATTGTGAATAGCTGGGTCTCAAATACTGTTTCTTCTGGTATCCTTACCAATGTGCGAATGAACCATCAGCTTCATGTTGCCCAACTTTAATCCATGCCAGCATATTACCTCCTAATCCATGTGCTTTAAGTTTTCTAACCAGCCCCTTGTAGGGACTTTATTAAAACCTTTTATTAAACCATCGGCTCTCCAATATCAATTTTGTTTATGACATCTTCAAAAAAGACCTTAACAAATTCATCAAACATGATTTGTAAGTCCATGCTGACTTGGTCCAAACGGATCATTATTCTCCAAGTGTCTATTTATCACATCTTTTATTAGAAACTCAAGAATTTTTCCTACTACTGACATGTATGATAATAGGTTTAAATACCCATTTTCTTTCTTGCTCCCTTTTTAAATAGTGGGTGATCGGTTATCACTTTCCAACCAATAAAACTCATTCCAGAATCATTTGGAAGATAATCACCAATGCATCAAATATTTCTATAGTTGCTTTTTTATTAACCTTATGAGTTGTTGAATGCCAGTCCCTGAGGATTTATCAGCTTTCAAACCCATTCATTTTCTAATACAATCTTCTTCTTGTTATGGACCAGGCAAGACACCACTAAACATTTCAAGTAGGTAGCCCAGACCCTAACTTTGCTAGTTGTTTTAAGCAGGTGCATATTGGATAATCCAGGAGAGATGCCACTTGTCAAACCACTTAGTTTTAAACAAAACAGAGTTTACTTACAAGATTACAATGAAACACAAATGAGAACAGAATACAGAATAACTTAACCTATCTGAAAACCCAACAGATTATTCCAACTTAATGATGCTGTTCCAATACTTGCAACAATTCCCATAAACATCACTTGGCACAAAAGGTAAAATCGAACACAGAGTCTTACAGGAGAGAACTCAGAGTACCAGCCTGGATCTGCTTCTTTGGGTCCAGCAACTTCAAAACACTACTGCTAAAATCCAAATCAAACCAAAGTAAAGCTGAGCTGGGAGAACTGGCCACTCCCTTTCATTGTACAGGTGTTTTTATTTCAAAAAACTTGAAAGCCTGTTGGCTGAAAGCAGTATCTGTTAGTTGTAATCAAACTGGCCATAATACCCTTCAACTTAGACTTTTCAGAGCCTATGTCTTTTATGACGTCTCTGAAACAAAAATCAAGGACAACATAACCTTGTTAAAGGAGTAGCTTTGTCACATTACTAATCCAAACTTCCTTCAACTCTTCATTCTCCTTAGCCACTTAAATATGTAGTTCAGAGAGTTTTCCTGTCATCCTCCATGCAAACAGACATAAAGTAATCATTTGGCTTCTTTGTCATTATACATTGACTGACTGTAATGAACCCACATTTGTATTAGCCACATGTTTCTTTTTATGCATCTGTAGAAGCTTTTAGAGTTTTTTTTTGTTAGATTGCATATCATTCCATTTTTCCTGTCCTTATCAGTTTTCTTGACCTCCTTTGCTGTATTCTAAAAACGTCCCCAATCCTCAGATTTACTGCTATTTCCCAAATCATTATAAGCCATTTTAAATTTTTTTTTAATCAAGTTTGCAAACTTCTCCTATTTACCTCAGTTACAGACCAGGGTTGATAGAAAGTAGACTAGACTTCTCTATTGGACACCTAATTAGACTCTAACCGCATTAAACAGTATAGCAGAGGAACAGGCCCTGTGGCCTACCATGTCTGCATTGACCATGGTGCCATTCTAAACTAATTCCAACTGCCTGCACATGGTCCATATCACTTTATTCCCTGCCTGTTCATGTGTCTGAATGCCTCTTAAGTATTTGAATTGTATCTGCTTCTATCATCTCCCATGGCAATGAGTTCCAGAAACCTACCACCTTCTGTATTTTAAAAAAAAATTCCTCTTACATATCCTCTAAAATTTTCTCCTTTCACCATGTATGTCCCAGTATTAGAATAAAAACTGAAAGAACTACGAATGTTGGAAATCAGAAACAAAAACAGAAATTACTGGAAAATCTCAGCATGTCTGGCAAGATTTCTGGAGAGAAATCAGAATTCATGTTTAAGGTCCAGTGACCCTTCTCAGAATCTTTTCCACCCTGTTATTTCCTTCGACAACCATCCTCACTACCCACAACTCAACCAATTTTCATCAATCAGATCACCTACATTTTCATTCCGATCACTTTTTTATATATATTACAATGAGTGTTGCAAGAAAGATAAGCTGGTTTTCTTTAGCTTTAAAGTTAGTTTTGAGCATAGATAACAGCAACCATTCCTGAAGTGAGGCAGAACTGAACAACTTTCTCTGTCTCTTTGTCTGTCTCTCTCTCTCTCTCTCTCTCTCTCTCTCTGTCTCTCTCTCTCTCTCTCTCATTTCTTAATGTATCATTAGTTGAATATTACTTTGCCTTTCCGTTTTTCACATTGAGCTGCATAAAGTCCCAATTATTCGCATTATACTGCATCTGTCATGTGGTTGCTGACCTACTCAACTTATTAAATTGCGCTACAGCTTCCTTATATCCTTCTCATTACTCACAATCCCACTATCATCAGCAAACTTATGGTAACTGTATAAAGTATATTGATGATCTAGTCGCATATGGTAACACTTGGAGTTACGCCTTGGAATAGCTAGAAAACCTGCCTTTTTTGAGAGATCATAATCAACTGATTTAATGGTAAACCTTGCAGACAGTGAGTTTACAAAAGCATGGGCAATTTCCCTAGGATATATTGTGGGTCAAAAGCAGATGTTGCCAAGAACAGGAAAACTACAGGCCTTTTTAGTTTTTCCCATCAATTACAGTAAACGGGAAATTGTGCGGATTTTGGGAGATGTGTTACTTATGCTGAATGTTCATATCAGACTTCAGTGCTCTTCTCGCCCCCTGGATGAACATTTATTGTGTTATATAGTGTGGCCACTGTTGGTTCATCCCTATTTACTCATAAGAAGGTGGTGGACACTTGTCTTCTTACACAACTGAACTCCATGTAGGTGCACCCACAATACTGTTAGGGAGTTACTTAGAGAATTTTGGCCCAGCAACACTGAAGGAATGGAGATATATTTCCAAAAGAAGATGGTGAGTGGCATCTACTGCTCTTTTTTTTAGACTGTAGCAGTTATGCGTTTGGAAGGTGGTGTCTAAAAAGCCTTATGAATTTTTGCAGTGCATCTTATTGTTAGTACAAATTATTGCTAATGACCAATACTGTGGAGGGACTGAATGTTTACAGATGTGATGCCAGTCATGCAGGCTGCTTTATCCAGGATGGTGTCAGCTTCTTCGTGCTGTTGGAGCTGCACTCATCCAGGCAAATGGGAAGTATTCCATCACATTACTGACTTGTGCCTTCAACATTGTGAATATGCTTTGGGGAGTTGGGAAGTAAGTTACTTGCTGCAAGGTTCCTAGCCTTTAACTGCTCTTGTAGCCATAGTGCTTATCTGACTCATTCAGTTCAGTTTCTGGTAACGTCCGTGATTTTGATATTTGGCAATTCAAAGATGGAGACACCATTGAACGTGAATTGGTGATGGTTAGATTCTCTCTTATTGGAGGTGGTCTTTAACTCGCACTTACGTGGTATAAGTGTTACTTGCCATTAGTCACGCCAAGTCTGAATATTGTCCATGACTTGCTGCTTTTGGGCATAAGAACATAAGGACACAAGAATTAGGCACATGAGTAGGCAGTTCAGCTCCTTGAGCCTGTTCGAGCACATGATATGATCATGGCTGATCTTATCTCAGCCTCAACTCCACTTGATTGCCCACTCCCTATAACCTTTTAATGCATTGCTAATTAAAAATCTACGTCCTTCCAATATTTATTCAGTGTCTTGGCATCCACTGCACTCTGGGGTAGTGAATTCCAGAGATTCACGACATTTGAGAAAAGTAATTCTCCTCATCTGTATTAAGTGGTAGCTTAAAACTATGAACTGTTAATTTAAGTTGCCCCTCAAAAAGAAACATCCACTTTACATATACTTTATGAATCTGCTTTAGCATCTTATGTACCTCAATGTGATCTTATTCCATCCTTCTAAGCTCTAGCAAGTATCTGCCTAAACTGCTCAATCTCTGAGGAGAATATAGAGAGAAGTCCGGAATGATGATGAACAATGTGTAGTCACCAGTGAATATCTTCATTTCTGGCCTTGACTGTATACCTCTGCTGGATCTGTCCTACTGGTGGAACAGCACATCACCAGAAATGGTGATGGCATTGTATGTAAGGTACTGTTCCATGAGTATGACAATGTCAGGCTGTCACTTGATGAGTCTGTGAAGTGGCCCACTAGTATTGAACTATACCCCAAATATTAGTAAGGAACACTTTGCAGATTCAACAGGCCTTAGTTTGCCATTATTGTTTCCTGTGGCTTTACTTATTATAAATTAAGATGTCTACAGCAAAGCTGGTTAATGCATACAGTTTGAAATACTTCAATATAAATATTTAAATAACCTGTCATGATTAGAGGGCATGAAACTAAATGCAAAGAAAACTTTATTATCATCATTATTTTTGGGTTTACATTCTTGTACTTTCAAAAATGGACAACCAGCTAAAGCAAATGGAGATGAACAGTCAGCTCTAGATAAAGAAAAACATCAAGAGCCATTAGCCATTATGCTGTAATGAATGCGAATGTTTTTACAGTTATCTCAGTATTTCACAATGGAAACTTTAATGGGGCTACACTGTTAGCATAACAACCCTTGAATTATTCCACTGAGCTGGGCTAACAACACTTGAAGTACCTGTCCTTTTCACTGTGCTGAAATAAGAACCGGTTGAATTGCTTAAAAAATATGAATCTGGGGTCCTAAGTGAGTTGCTGTTCAACCTCAAGAGTTAAAGCCAAACTTTCAGGCTGAGTTGGCAACATATCTTTGGACCCTCCATCCCTCTTTTCAGAATGCTGAAAGAAATCTACATTTTGCCTGTGAGAAGGAAAACTACTGGACCCAGCTCATTGAGGACATTATTATTGGATAGTGACATCCAGGAAATTGTAACTGTTGTGAATTGATTTTAATACCTCTCTGGATTTAAATTTATAATTTATAATCTATCTCGTCTTGTCTTCCTTAATTTCTTGAGTTTGTAAATGTAGTAGTGAAGCAATTCCCCCCGTTTGAATGTTTTATTAATAAATGATATGTTTGAACCCATTTTTAAGGTTTTTGCTATGAATTTATTTCAAAAATTTGAATCCAAAATCAAAGTTTGGATGAATGTTCTTCTGAAAATGTGTTGCTGGAAAAGCGCAGCAGGTCAGGCAGCATCCAAGGAACAGAAGAATCGACGTTTCGGGCATAAGCCCTTCTTCAGGAATGTTCTTCTGACTACCTATTTAAGGGGCAAGAGTAAAAAAGGAAAAGGGCAAATCAAACAAGACTTCAGTCTCAGGTTTGAGGGGAAAAGTAATCATAAATTAAATTCAACCCATTTCTTCCTATGTCCATGATAAACCCATACAAGTGTGTGCATGCTGACACAGTACGCATATATCAGGTAGAGAAAAATATAGTCATTTCCTTTGAAAGACTGACTTTGGGGGAAGAAAGGTACTTTGGCCAAGAATTGTTACATTTTGAAGGGATGAGAAAGTAAAATATGAAATGTTCAAAATGGCCTTTGGCCAGCATCCTCTGACATATAGAGAGTATCATCAAACGTGGGTAGTTCTCTCTGGTTCTTTGCGGATGCAGTTCACTCAGGAATTGTCATGAAGTACTCTTTCAGATTTTTTTTGAAGACCGGCATGATCAGGGTTTCAGTTCCCACACTGAGCTCTCAACAAGGTTTCTCAGAAAGCTGGAGCTCCAAACAAAAATCAAATCCAGACAGCTATATACCCAGTTAGGTGATTTCCAGTAAATTGGTCCAAAGCAAATAAGTTGAAGTGTTGTCTGAATTTTCTTCTTTTTAAAAAAAAATTACCATTATTCTTTTAAAACCCATTTTAAAAAGAAACAGATTGTGTTGCCCGAATGCATCACTGATCGCAAACATTTAACATGTATCCTCAAAACAAGAACTGCTAGTGAAATATTTCATAACACTAGTTTGCAGATCCATTTGCCACTTTAAACTTTTAAGTCAAACTCTGATAATGTGGCACATATGTTTACTACTGAGTGCTGTCTTCATTTGTTTTGAAACTGTACTACGCATTCTAGATTTCTGCAGAGTGAGAAACATCCTCCCCTCCTTTACTCTGTTAATCCCCCTTGGTATCTTGTATGTTTCACTAAAGCCACCTTTTTCATCTGAACTCCAATGAGTATCAACTCAACCTTTCCTTATAAGGCAACTCCTTCACATCCCAGGAATTAACTCAGTGAATGTTCTTTGAACAGCTTCAATGCAATTATATCTCTGCTTAAGTATCAAGATCAAACTCTACACAGTATGAGTAGTTCTTCTATAAAAGATGGTTGCATTCTTGTGCAACCCTGTATTATCGAAAAATCACGCACGTTACAGCCAACACACATTTTAAACATTAGTGTTTTAGAAACATCCCCAATTCATCAATCGAGTTATAGCGAATTGTTTTAACAAAATGTGTGTTATATTCTAGATGTGGTCACACCAATGCTGCTTACTATGGTAATAAGACTTCAGTACTTTTTTGCACCATCCTCCTTGCAGTATCAGTCAACATTTTATTTAAATTTTAATGACTTGTGGTGCATGCATCGTATGTTTTTGTGAATCATGTATGAACACACCCATTTAAATAATATTTTTTTTCTATTCCTACTACCAAAATGGATAACCTCATATTTTTCTGCATTATGCACCAAATGGAACATTTGTTGCACTCACTTAACTGGTATATAGCACTTTGCAGACTATTCATGTCCTCACAACTTACTTCCCTACTTATCATTGTTTCATCAACAAATTTGGCTATAATATATACTTGGTCTATTTGTTCAAGCCAATCAAGTAGATTCTAAATATTTGAGGCTCAACTATGGATTTCTTTGGCACCCTGCTTTGGCTCCCTTTTTGCCAACCTGAAGATTACAGATTTATCCAAACTCTCTCTTTCCTGTTAGTTAGCTAATGCATACTAATATATTCTCCTCAAAATCATGAACCTTTTTACTTTTTGTAGTAACTTTTCAAGTGGAACCTCTTTGAATGTTTTTTGGGCTTCTGAAAATGCAACATCTGTTTGTTTTACTTGATTCACCCTGTTTAAACCTTCTCAAAAAACTCTAAGAAATTCAGCTGTTTGTTAGTATAGAACTTGTACTATCTCAGAGGAGAGTTCTAATTGGTTGGCAAATGGATTGTGATTGGCAGAGGTGTCTACTATTCATACAAATTGTTGATTACCATAAGATGAAAGGCTTTATAAATTTGAGTCTTTTTTTTCAGTAATGCTGTAAAAGATTGCCAAACATAATTTCCCTTTCAAAGAAACATCATGTTTCTACTTGATTACAATATGATATTTTAAATCCTTTGCTACTATATTCTAAATAATGGATTCCAGGATTTTCCAAATTCCAGATGTTAGTCATTTGGCATATAGTTTCCTGCTTTCTTCTCTGTCTTTTCTTGGGATGTTTATTTGTGGTTTTCCAATTAATCTGCATGTGTGGGCAGCCACTCAAATGTCTCCTGCACGGTGATTGGTGTCAGTATTCTGATAGTGGTATTGACCTCAGTTCCAGAGTTTACTATCATGCAATGCCTCAGAAGCCCCACATAATTGAGACTCTCCAGTAATGTACCAGTCAATCTCCTCTGCACCCTTTCCAGTGCAATCACGTCCCTCATATAATTCCAGAACTGCACACAATACTATAACTCTAGAATAACCAAATTTTATACAGTTCCAGCTCACCTCTCTGCTCTTAAAATCCTAAGCCTTGGTTCATAAAGGCAAGTATACCACATGACTACTTAATCACTTTATTAATTTGTCTTGATACTTGACGGACCAAATACCTGCGCACGTGGTACCTATGATCCTCAGTGCTTCCCACAGTTCCCACAATGAAATATGGCAGAGGGGAAAAACTGTTTAGCAGTCTTTATCCTGGGTACTATTGTTATGATTATCTTTGATTGTTATCTTGGCCAGCACTTTTCTTCAGTTGTCTTTCTTTGGTTGCTTCCACTGCTTGGTAAGAGATGCAAGGTGACTGGTTCCCTTATTGAAAAAAAGTATCTGACTTACCAGTTAAAAGTCATAGCAAACAACAACTGTTGCAGGAAATATGAATTAGTTTTCTTTGGGTTCACAGTGAGTTTTGAGAACAGGGAGACTGCTCCTGAACTGGGGAAGAACTGGACACTTCTCTCTGACTCTCTCTTTATAATTTGTTCTTAGCTCTAAGCTGTTCCATTTCCTGAGAACCAACCACACAATTATTAGCAGACGAAAAAGTCTCCATCATATAAAATTGATCACTAGTCAATACGTCAATCAACCTCCTATTTTCAGCAAAAAGTGCATCCATGCAGCCCCTTGGCTCCAAATCATCTGCAACTCAACTGCTTTTTTAAACAGTTGTTTGCATATTGACTGCAATTGGTGTCAGATTACTTGCTTTCAAAACTGCAGCCACCCTTTTAAACACTTTTTAAAAAGTTCTTTCTCTGTTCAGTCCCCGGCATTAAAACCTCAAAAAAAAAGACAGGGAAATTACTCCTCTTTTACACATGATCTTTAGGCAGTTGTGAAAATGAAGGCTTTTAATTTTTGATTGCTGCAGAATTAATTGCAAAGGTTCCATTTAATTTGGTAAAATGGTATTTTGATGTCTACGCATGACATGATGTGCTTTGTAGGCAGGCTCCCACTATTTCACATTTAGAAAGGTCAAGCTGCCTTCAATCCATGGCAACATTAATGCCTTAGTTTCATCTTACCATTGGGAAGCTGGCAGTTCACCTCTTCTGCCTTGTTTGCCACTGCTTGTAGCTATATAGGTTTCTTGACAGTATAGTGACTATGTATCTCATAAGGAATTTAGAAGAAACGTCTTTATTCAACATTTTGAATGTGAAATTTATCACTACATAGAGTAGTTGAGACAATTATTATAAATGTAGAAGCTGGATAAGCATAAAAGGGAGAAAGGAACAGAAGGATATGTTGATTTGGTTGTAAGAAAGTCAGCTGGGACAGTGCTTGTGTAGAGCATAAACATTAGTTCATTCCTATTGGGTTAAATGGCTTGTTTTCATGCTGTAAAACACATGAAAGTATTTAGTGTAAAACAATTCTGATGCCTTGGGATGTTAAAATTTAACTTACCTCAAGAATCTGTCACAAAATTTACAAAAAGAGATGTCTTTGGAACATTTTGCTTCTGTTTATAATTGTCTGGCCAATTTACTTTTATGTTTAATATGTTTTTCTGCATTTTGTAAAATCTGATTTAATTTCAGATTCTTTTGACCTTTTTTGGTTGTTACTATCTCTGTACTGCCGTTTTTTCTCACAGAAATGCACTTCCTTTCTCATCCACTTTAGTGGCCTGAATGCCATTCAACATTTTTTTCTGTGCATTTTTTTCAATGTCTGCTTCCTTTTTCATGCATTCTGGAGTCTTTTTCTTCTCAGTCCCAAACTCTCCTCAAGATTTTGTCTCTATGTTATTATCGGACTTAGCCTTTGTCAAATATGAATTATTTAGAATGTATTTAACAATACTGATTTCCTCGACATTTCTAGTATTATGTGGAATGATTGTGATATTTAACATGATTTAGTTTTAAGCTGGTTAGAGAACAGTGGGCGCTGCAAAGTGCGGAATAGTGAGCAGTTACAAAGGGAAAATGGGAAAAGGGGAGCAGAAATATTGTATGGTCGGGGGATGGGGAGAATAATATAACAAGTAAAATCGAACAAAGTAGAAGAGCTAGAACTGTAAAGTACTAAGCAACTGGGGAGGAAAATGGGGTTGAGTACAGGGGATAATGCGGGAGAGGAAGACTAAGGAATTGCATGGTATGGAGTGGAACATGGAAATTTCTGTTTGGCAGTGAGGATGAGGAAGAGAGCATTGTGTTTGGTGCAGGAAGTGCATGAAAACAAAGAAATAACATGACAGTGGTTGGTAACAGGGCATTTGCCTGAGGCAATGATGAGAATGGGATGCAAATCTTTTGTTTTCATTCATTCATAGAGTCATAAAGCATGGAAACAGACTCTTTGGTCCAACCAGTCCATGCCAATCATGATCCCAAACTAAACTAGTCCCATCTCCTACGTTGGGCCCATATCCCACCAAACATTGTTTCTTCATCTGCTCATCTAAATGTCTTTTAAATGTTGTAACTATACCGCATCCACCACTTCCTCTGGAAGTTCATTCCACTCATGAACCACTCTTTGTGTAAAGAAAATTGCCTTTTGTGTCTACTTTATATTTTCCTCCTCTCACTTTAAAAATATGTCCTCTAGTCTTGAAATCCACCATCCTAGTGAGAAGAGACCTGCCAATCACCTTATCTATACCCCTCGTGATTTTTATAAATCTCTATAAGGTCACCCCTCAACCTGCTACGCTCCAGTGGAAAAAGGTCCCAGCTTATTCAAACTCTCCTTGTAACTCAAACTCTCCATTCCCGGCAACGTACTGGTAAATTTCTTCTGAACTCTCTCCAGCTTAGGAATCTGTTTCCTATAACAGGGCAACCTGTATAGGACACAGTACTCCAGAAAAGGCCTCACCAACATCTTCTACAACCTCAACATAACATCCCAACTCCTGCATTCAAAAATCTGAGCAATGAAGGAAAGCTTGCTCACTGCCTTCTTAATCACCCTCGCTATATGTTAGCAAACTTCAAAGAATTATGTACCTGAACCCCTCTCTTTCTTTCTGCAACACTACCCAAGGCCCTACTTTTAGTTGTATAATTTGTGTTTGTTTTACCAAAATCAATACCTCACATATGTGAGATGTAGGTGTCACTGGCTGGTCAGCATTTATTGCCTGTCCCTCATTGCCCTTGTGAACTGCTGCAGTCCATGTGCTATAGGTGGATCCATAATGTCCTTCGGGATCGAATTCCAGGATTTGACTCCGTAACAGTGAAGGATAGGCAATATATTTCAAAGGTTGTGAGCGACTTGGAGGGAAACTTGCAGGTTGTACTGTTCCAATGTATCTGTGGCCATTATCCTTTAGATGGAAGTGGTTGTGTGTGAAAGGTGCTGTCTAAGGATCCTTGGTGAATTTCTGCAGTGCATCTCATAGACAGTACTCCACTGCTGCAAATGAGCATTGGTGGAGGAAGCGGATGCTTGTGGATAAGATGCTAATTAGTTGGACTGCTTTGTCTTGAATGGTGTCAAACTTCTTGAGTGTATTGGAGGTGCACCCATCCAGGCATGAGGGCAGTATACTATCACACTCCTGACTTGTGCCTCGAGGATGGTGGACAGGCTTTGGAGAGTTAGAAGGTGAGTTACATTATTTTTAAACTCTGATAACTGTTGTAACCATTGTGTTTATATAGTCATAGAGGCATACAGCCCTTCAGTCTAGCTAGTCCTTGCCAACCATGATCTCAAACTAAACCAGTCCCACTTGCCTGCTCCTGGCCCATATCCCTCCAAACCTTTCCTGATCATGTACTTACAACAATTGAAAGACATTTGAGTAATTCCACCAGTTCCCCAGGAAGTTCATTCCACACATGAACCGCCCCTCTGTGTAAAAAAAAAACAAAAATGCCTCATATCTTTTTAAAAATCTCTCTCCTTTCACCTTAAAAATGGAGTTGGTTATTCACTGGCATTTGTGTGGCGTGAATGTTATTGCCACTCATTTAACCCAAGCCAGGGTATTTTCCAGATCTTGTTACATTTGAACATGACTGCTTCAGAACCTGAGGAGTCACAAATGGTGCTGAACGTTATACAATCATCAGCAAACATTCCTACATCTGACCTGTATAATGGAGGAAGGTCGTGGAGAAGCAGCTGAAAATAGTTGGGCCAAGGACAGTGTCTTGAGGACCTTCTGTTGAGATGTCCTGGCACTGAGATGATTGACCTCAAACAGCCACAACCATCTTCCTATGTGTCAGATATTACTCCAGAATGTAGTGCTGGAAAAGCACAGCAGATCATGCAGCATCCAAGGAGCAGGAAAATCGACGCTTCAGGCATAAGCCCTTCACAGCCCCTCCTGATGAAGGGCTTATGCCCGAAACGTCAAATCTCCTGCTCCTCGGTTGCTGCCTGACCTGCTGAGCTTTTCCAGCACTACACTCCCGACTCTGAGCTTCAGCATCTGCAGCCCTCACTTTCTCCCAGATATTACTCCAACCAGTTTAATACCCATTGATTCCAGTTTTGCTAGAGTTTCTTGATGCTTCATGCAGTCAAATGTGGCCTTGATGTCAAGGCTGTGACTCTTACCTCACCTCTGCAATTCAACCTTTTTGTTCATGTTTGAACCAAGGCTGTAATGATATCAGGAGCTGAATGGCTCTGGCAAAACCCAAACTGGGTGTCAGTGAGCATGTTATGCTAAGCAGGTACTGCTTGATAGCACTGTTGATGATACCTTTAATCACTTTACTGAGGATTGATAGTAGACTGATGGGGCAGTAATTGGCTTGGTTGAATTTGGCTTGCTTTTTGTGTACTGGACAGACCTGGGCAATTTGTCAGGTAAATATCAGTGTTGTAACTGTACTGCAAGAGCTACATCTCTGCAGTACTATTGTGAGAATGTTGTCAGGGTCCATAGCGTTTACAGTATCCAATGATTTCATATCGCATGGAGTGAATCAAATTGGCTGCAGACCGGTATCTGTAATGCAGGAGGCCACATGAGGAAGCGGAGATGGATCATCCGCTCGGCACTTCTCGCTGAAGATTCTTGTGAATGCTTCAGCCTTATCTTTTGCACTGGTGTGCTGAGCTCTTCCATCATTCAGGATGTGGATATTTGCAGAGCTTCCTCCTCTAGTGTGTTGTTTAATTACCCACCATCATTCGTGACTGGATATGGCAGGACTGCAAAGCTTAGAGATGTTCCATTAGTTGTGGAATTGCTTGGCTCTGTTTATCACTTGCTGCTTATGCTGCATAGCTTGCAAATAGTCCTGTTTGGTAGCTTCACCTCATTTTCAGCTATGCCAAGTGTTGGTTAATTGGGGGGATATACTGGCCATGAGGTTGCAGATTGTGCTGGAGCACAATTCTGCTGCTGTTGATGGCCCACACCACATGAATGCCCAGTCTTGAGTTGTTAGGTCTGTCTGAGCCATTTAGCACGGTTTTATTGCCATACTTCACAAGTGTATTTCTTTAGCATTCTGAAAGTGGATGGCAAGGTGTCATAAAAGCATAGACCATAAGACATAGGAGAAGTAATTATGCTATTTGCCCCATTAAATCTGCTCCACCATTCAATCATAGCTGATAAATTTCTCAACCTCATTCTCTCTGTAACCTTTGATCCCCTTGATAATCAAGAACCTATCTATCTCTGCCTTAAACCTACTCAAGACCTGGTCTCCACAGCCTTCCTTAGCAATGAATTCCATAGATTCACCACTCTGTGGCTAAAAGTGTTTCTCCTCATCTCTGTTCTAAAGGGTCTTCCCTTTTCTCTAAAGCTGTGCTCTCGGGTCCTCATCTGCCCGCTAACATTGGGGAACATCTTCCCAATATGCACTCTGTTTAGGCCATTCGGTATTATGTATGTTTCAATCCGATCCCTCTCCTCATCCTTCTAAATTCTTTTGAATATAGACCCAGAGTCCTCATATGTTAAGCCTTTCATTCCTGGGATCATTCTTGTGTAAGGTAGGTTTTACTGGAAATTCTACGCGATTCTACCACATTTCTCATCATAGCTGTAAGGCCCTATAAGATTCTGTCATATAAAAGTTGATCAGCATTCTTTACTGAACTAATGTAGTAATTTGTGATTATTTCCTATGTGTACCAAAGTTGTCGAAGAGTATTAAATTCAGGATGCAAGTATGCTGTACAGGTCGTTCTGCTGTAATGCACATTTCGTTAATGCAAATTTATTGTAACACGATTGACGAATTGGGGACTCTGTTTCTAAAGCACCATCTTTTAAAATGTATTGGCTGTAGTGTGATTACATTGCCAACGCTTGAAGTGCTGTTTCTAAAGCATATTTTTTCTATAATGTGGGGTTTCACAAGAATGCAACCATTGAGTTATAGAACTACCTGTACTTATGATATACATAGAGGAATCTGACATAATGCTGCAAGGAGCATTAAACCTGTTGAAAACTTTAGTTTGCTCCTTCCATAATAGATTTAAAGTCGATGTATTGTCTTGCTTCCATTAAACATCTGGGAGGCATATTTCTCTAAATGGGTAATGATTGTATACAGGTAAAAACAAGGACTGCAGATGCTGGAAACCAGATTCTAGATTAGAGTAGTGCTGGAAAAGCACAGCAGTTCAGGCAGCATCTGAGGAGCAGGAAAATCGACGTTTTGGGCAAAAGCCCTTCATCAGGAATAGGCTTTTGCCCGAAACGTCTATTTTCCTGCTCCTCGGATGCTGCCTGAACTGCTGGGCTTTTCCAGCATCACTCTAATCTAGAAAATGATTGTATACAGTTTATTTGGATAACTGCCAAGCAAAACAAAGAGTTATGAATAGATGGCTTGCAACAAATTATCTGATATACTTTGCATTACTGCAAAATGTCAAAACTGTCAGGTCCCAGCCCTGATGAAGGGTTATGCCCGAAATGTCAACTCTTTTGCTCCTCAGATGCTGCTGATCTGCTGTGCTTTTTCCAGCGCCACACTTTATCGAATCTGACTTCTCCAGCATCTGCAGTCGTCACTATCTCCTAATTACTGCAAAAGCTTAAAGCTAATAATGAATGTGAAGTAGCTGAAAATGTGTTGCTGGAAAAGCGCAGCAGGTCAGGCAGCATCCAGGGAACAGGAGAATCGACGTTTCGGCCTTCTTCAGGCTTGTGCCCGAAACGTCGATTCTCCTGTTCCCTGGATGCTGCCTGACCTGCTGCGCTTTTCCAGCAACACATTTTCAGCTCTGATCTCCAGCATCTGCAGACCTCACTTTCTCCTCAATGAATGTGAAGTAGCCTGGTTCACTTATACAAGTTAAATATGCATTGATTGATGATTTCTGGCTACTTAAGCTGGCATTTGTAAACCACTTTTGGATATCATAAGCAAGGACAACGTTACAACTTATATTTGGAATGTTTCAGTCCCTGGTGCATTTCGAAACAATTGACACTTTTACACATATAATATTAGCAAAGTTATTAATTCAATTCTAAAGAAGAGACACAAGAAATTGACTCATTCCATTGATGTCGCAAGACCCTCATGAGTTTCTCTCTCACTTGCTGTTTTTATTTAAAATTATCTTTACTTTGACACTTTGTCCTGTCATTTATTTTAGCGGACAATGAGTGTCATTTTTTGCATATAATCATTGTTTTCAGAGGGAAGGATTTTCAGTATAGTTAGCTACCGTTTGGCATACAACAGAGACAATCCATTTCAACAAAGAACATTGTGTCCTTTGACAAAGTTATCAAAATGCCGCTGTGACAGATAGGGAAGTCTTTAACATCCTTTTACAGAATAGGTTTGGATACTTTAGTCTGTGGTGGTCTTTGCAGACAAGATCGCCTTATTGTCTTTAGGTATTTTGCAGATAGCTGAAACTGTAGCAAATGTGAAATTTTTCAGGAGAGTACTCCAAACATGTCTTTTGTAGACAGAGTCATAGAATCATACAGCCCTTCAGGCCAATGAAATCTGTGCCAATGTTTCTATACTTTCAAGCAGTTGGCCCATAATCTAGATTGTTATGATATTTCAAGTGCTCATTCTCATACTTTTTCAAGGTTGCGAAATTTCACACCTTTACTACCATTTCAAGCTGTGCATTCTAGATTCCTATCATACACTGGGTGAAAAATCTTTTCTCCGATTCCCCTCTCGATTTCTTGTGTTTCACCTTAAAATTATGCACGCTTGTTATTGACCATTCAACTATGGAGAACAGCTACTTCCAACTTGTTCCCCTCATAATACTCTACACCTCAATTTGGTACCCCTCCCTGCCCCAGCTTTCCTCGAAAGAAAATAATTCAAGCTTATCCAGCCTTTGTTCATAGCTAAAATGCTTCAGCCCAAGCAACATCCTGGTGCACTTTCTCTGCACTCCTTCAAGTCATATCCTTCCTATGATGTGGCAACCAGAACTGCACACTGTATTCCAGCTGTGGCTGAACAAAACTTTTCTACAACATAGCCTCCCTGGGCCATGGCTGATAAAGGCAAGTGTTCCTTTACCACCTTATTAAGCTGTTCTGCCACCTTCAGGGATGTTTGTACAAGCATCCCAAGATCCCTGTGTTCCTTTGAGCTTCCTAGTGTCCTGCCATTTATTGAGTACTCCCTTATCTTGATACTTCTTCCTAAGTTCATCACCATGCATCATCTCACAGTTTTCAGAGTTAAGATCCATCTGTCACTGATCTGCCGAGCTGACCAACCTTTATTTCTAGGACAAGCCCATATATCTTACTGTAACATAAGACCTTCTTATTCACTATTAACCACCTGCCCAATCTTTGTGTCATTGCAAACTCACCCCCTATATTTTCATCTGGATCATACATATGTCACAAATGATAAGGGACTCAGCACTGATATCTGTGGCTAGCCACTGGACACTGGGCCCTAATCTCTCTCACACCTCTGTTTCCTACCGCTAAGCCAATTTTGGATCTATCTTGCCCGGATACCCTGGATCCTATGAACATTTAGTTCTTTATCAGTCTCCCATGTGGAATGTTGTCAAAGGCTTCACTGAAATCCATATATAGAGGAACCTCGATTATCCAGCATTTGATTAACCATCCAGATCGCAAGGTCCCAATGCTTGGCTAAACAATGTTATCCAGCATTTGATTATCCAGAATTAGATTAGCCGAATGAAATATTCCCCGCCTGTGTCCTTCGGATAATTGAGGTTCCTCTGGAAACTACATCAACTGCATTACTCTCATCTGTACACCTCATCAGCTCCTTGAAAAATTCAATCAAATTTGTTAGGCATGATTTGCCTCTCACAAAGCCATGCTGATTAACCCTAATCAAACCTTGCTTCTGTCCGTGAAGATTGATTCTTTCCTTCAAAATTTTCTCCAGTAATGTCCCTACCACTGTAGTGAGATTCACTGGTCTGTAATTCCCTGGTTTATCCCTACCACCCTCATTTGCTGTCGTGCAGTCCTCTGGCACCTTCCCTGTGGCCATAGATAATTAGAAATTTGGGTCAAAGCCCCTGTAATTCCATCCCTCACCTCCCACAGCAGCTTTGGAATTTGTCCGCTTTTAAGCCTGCCAAAACTTCCAATATTCCCTCACTCCCTATGTCGATCAGCTCAAGAACCTTACAGTCTCTCTCTCTTGCCAAATTCTGTACCTACATCCTACTTCTCCCATGTGAAAACAGGAGTGAAGTACATGTTGGGCAAGTTAAAATCCTCAAATTACACATTGTTGTTATACACACCTCAATGAAAGGTTTACACATTTGATCCTCTATTGCCGGCTGACTGTTTAGGACCAATAATACACTTCCAGCAATGTGACTGCCCCCTTTAAATCTAAGGTCAGAGTTTTTTAAAATGAACTTAGCCTTTCTCGTAGATCAGATGACCTTTGCAGCTAAAATAACACTATGTCCAGGCTCATTTAAAGGTATTTTCTTAGAAACAAATATCAGTCAACTAAAGATGAATAGCTCATGTATCACAACTTAGTGACAATTGAATATTTACAATTTGAAAGGAGCAGCCTCAAAGTTAATTTTTTTTAAACACCTAAGGCACCTATTGCACCCATTTTCCTCACCTTTTCTTCAACATAATTAATGCAAAATGCTTTAAATAAGATGCTATAATTATATTGAATTATACCCAGTTATGTTCACATACCAACGGGACAAATTAATCTGATTTAAGAGGCATCAAGTTTGCACCTTGAACTATAAATGCTTAAATATACTTTAGATAAGTTTAAAACCTGTGAACTCAAATTAGAACTGTTTTACACTTGGAAGACTAAACTGTGCTAATAGTCCTGAAATTGAATAAGTGGTTTCCTTGATTACCTGCTACTCTCAGTGATTCAGGTCATTGCTGTAAGAGTTATTCTAATCTCTTAACAAAGTTATAACAGAAGGTCAGTTCAATCTTACAAAATCTCTAGAGGGGAAAAAAGAATTCTCAGAGATACCATCATACACAGTATTCAGGGAACTCTTCATTACCATATATATGAGTCTTGCAATTCAGAATATTGAATCTCTTATTCAAGTTGAAACCTTCCATTCCAGATTCATTAATCTCTATCAACTTAAAGTAATACACACAGAAATAGCTGGAGAAAATCAGCATTTCCAGCAGCATCTGTGGAAAGAGAAACAGAGTTTAAGTTTTGAGTCCAATATGACTTCTTCTGAAATTGCATTATAGTGGACTAAAATGTTAACTCTCTTTATCTCTCCACAGATCCTGCTAGACCCATTGGATTTCTCCAGCACTTTGATTTATTTCACATTTTTAGCATTGACAGTATTTTGCTTTTATAGTAAAACAAGTTCAGTTAGCATATGGGAAATTTTGCATATGCTTTGCTTATGTTGACAATTCGGAATAAATCACTCCAAAGTTAAACTGAACTATTGCTGAGCCACCCACACACGGCGTATAAGATTGTTGTTTCATCCATATTTTTAAAGAAAATAGTTTAGGTAGGTCCCACAGAATGATAGCTGCAAGGCATAACTTCTAGACGCAATCAAGGTGTGTATTATTTTAACAGACATCTTCCTTGGTAGTAGACACATTAAATTTCTGGTGGATTGTGGATCTTGAAATATTGCAAATGTTTGCCTACATTGCAAATCTTACATACTGTCATGTTGCCAAAACATGATTCTGGAAGATACCACTTAGATTAAACAGAAAAGATTCTTTCCAGAACAGTTTAATGAAACTTCAGTGAGAAAAGCACATTAAAAAACAAAACTAGATTACCGAACATCAAAACATACTAGTAATTAACTAATACCCTTAAAACCCAAAAAGAAGCTCAGTAGACTAAAAGAGACGTTGGTCGTCCTGTTAGTGATCTCCCAGGAAAGGATTGGTCCAATGATAAGCCATAAGCCATAAAGAATCCAGCAGATTTGTCTATTGCTGGTTTGTTTCCATCTGACTAAATATGTTTCACTTTAAATACTTGCACATAATTTCAAGTCCCAACATATGACTAAATTATCCAATAAATAAAGCCAAGTACTGTGCATGTTGGACTTCTAAAATAAAAACAAAGTGCTGGAAAACTCAGCAGGTCTGGTACCACCTATGGAGAAAAAAAAAGAGCCTAATGATTCTTGTTCAGAACTAATTCTTCCAGGGTGGTTTAGTAAGATTCAACATTTGATATTTCTGCAATATTATGACAAACTGTTTAGTGAATGTTATTATGGATATATCCAAAAAATACACATGTAAGAGAATCAACTACTTTCATCCCCTTGTGTTAATTGATGCAGTATGGGTGTAATCTTAACCAAATAGATGTACATCTTGCAATGAGACCAGTAGAGTTTCAAACAATCAGAATTTTAGCATGATGACAATCCTTATTCATTTCCTTTCTATTCAAAGGTGTTCAGACAGGTGCCAGAATGATAGCAGAAAGATTGTTTCTGAAATAAACAAAAGGCAAAATGATGGAAGATGTGAGATGCTTGCACTCTACTTGTCGATGTAGTTCTCTCTGTGTTGAAGAGGGCATGCTGGAGGCAGTGACGGCCAGAAGGAGGTCCTCTTTCAAGTGGTTTCAAGGAAGGAGCCAGCTATCTACATGAAGCAAGTGTAAAACATAGAACAGTATAGTACAGGCCCTTTGGCCCTCAACGTTGTGCCAGCCTTTTATCCTACTCTAAGATCAAACTAACCTCGGTACCTTTAATTGTACAGTCTTCCATGTGCCTATCCAAGAGTCACTTAAATGTTCCTAATAAATGTAAATGAAAGTATCAGAGGCTATGAACAGGATTATGGAGCTCATGACCAGGTTTCAGTGTCAATCAAAATTTAATTACCTCATTAGGTCAGTTTAATATAATTCTAGGTGACTTCCATCACTTCCTGAATTCCCAGCATACTCATGACTCTGAGAAATGAGTGTGAGAAAAGCACAGATTGAGCGTATATTTTGAACGCTGGTTATTCAAGTGGAGGTTTGAGGACATGTCTGGAGGAAAAGTACCAAGACTGTGTAAAACTACCCAGACTGTTGGTTAGATGAATGTTGTGCATGAGTACTCTGGGAATTCAGGAAGTGAGCGGCAGAAAACTGAGGTTCAGACTTCAACCAAAGCCACTTTTGCTACATTGGAGGAAGACACCTAAAACATAGGCAGTGAGGCACAAAATCACAAAAAACTTTACAATGAAAGTGAGTCACCTAGAGACCTGGTGAAAATATTAGATAATACATTGACACTTGAAACTAATAGTATTATTTTGATGTCACAATAAATTGAAATGTCGTGATGTGCACAGTGCAGAATTTGAAACAGCAATAACTATTCATAAAGATCTTTCAAGGGTGTAGGAGCAGCTAGTGAAGATTAGTCCAAGGAGTCATCAGAAGAGGACAAGCTCATTGAGGTTGCATTGTTAGGTGCCTCATGTTGATCCTTCACTAGCACTAATAACATACACCTTGGTGGCTGCTAGAGTACATAGTGAGGTACATATCACATGTGAACAGGATCAGGCGTTAAAAGAAGGACAACTCTAGCAATCCTAATTGGAGGGTGCAGGTGGTCAGCACAAAAAGGACACTTCAGGAGCAATAATACGAAATGAATGTGTTTCTGTCAGCAATGTGAGCTAGTGTGCACACCTTTAAAGAGAGTGCTATGATGTCTCAGCCATTTGCACTGCTGATACTCATCTCTGTGGAAAATGGCCAATGGCATGGAGAATCAGGCGGTCAACTAGGTGTATGCTGGGCATGATAAACAACCTGCATTCTCTGCTTGTGCCTGTTGGAACAAAGCTTTACCTTGGTGACTTAAAGCGTGTTTTGTAGCTCTTGACTAGCAGAGAAGCACAGATATATCAAAAGAGGGGAAATGAGAACGATGCCTTCTCAAGACAGTTCTGCTTCTCATCCCTTTCTCCTCTTAACCACTGCCATGTCCTAGTATATTCTGAACTTCCAGGGAGGAGAAAGTGCAGACTGCAGATCAGAGTTGAGAATGTGGTGCTGGAAAAGCACAGCAGGTCAGGAGGAGCAGGAGAATCGATGTTTCGGGCAAAAGCTCTTCATCAGGAATGAGGCTTGTGAGCCAAGGGGCTGGAGAGATAAATGGGACAGGGGGTGGGGCTGGGGGGGAAGGTAGTTGAGAGTGTGAAAGGTCTATGTGTACCACAATCGTTGCATTTGTCACAATGACAAGTAACTTTGTCACAAGTAATTTTGTTCTATTTTTGCTGAATCAGGAAGACTTCATATTTACAGAAGGAAGTGCACAATAATATTATCGGAGCTATGCTGGTATTTATTTTGATTAATAAATTTCCTGAATCATAAATGCAGAAAATGGCCATTCAGCCTATTGTGTCTATACCAGTTCTCCAAATGAGCACTATGACTTAGCATCATTCTCCTACCTTTTCCTCAAAACTGTAATTATTCATTTAATGTCGTAATTAATGCCTCAGTTAAACCTGCCTCCACAACATTTCCCGGAAATGCAATATAGACCTGGAATACCCATTATATAAAAAGGTTTTTACTCACATAATATTTCCTTATTTTGCGTAAATCTGTGTCCTCTACTTCTTGATCCTTTTACAAATGAGAACAGTTTCTTCATATCAACTAATTCCAGCTACCCTTCATTTTGAAAACCTCCAGCACATCTCATTTTGACCTTTCTCTCCAAGGAGAATAGTACCAATCTTTCTACAGTATCCTCATAACTGAAGTTTCTCAGTGCTGAAACTATTAATGTAAGTGTCTTAAGACCATAAGACAGGAGCAGAAATTAGACCATTCACCCCATCAAGTCTGCTCCACCATTCAGTCATGGTTAGGGACAAAAAAAAATTGTAGATGCTGGAATCCAAGGTAGACGAGTAGGAGGCTGGGACAACACAGCCAGCCAGGCAGCATCTGGAGGTGGAGAAGTTGACATTTTGGGTGTAACCATTCTTCAGAACTGGGGGTTGGTGTAAGGGGAGCTGCAGATAAAGGGGGTGGGGGGGCAAGGACGTGAAGTGGGGAGAGGTGAAGACAGGTAGAGGGTATGACCTGGTTGGTCAATGGGAGGGATGACTCTGGTAGGTGGCTGAGAGGAATGGAAGTGAGTGGCTGGGAAGGAAATCGGGGGATAGGAAGGGAGGTTATTTGAAATTGAGTTCTCCAATGTTGAATCCTCTGGGCTGTAGGCTGCCCAGGCGGAAGATGAGGTGCTGTTCCTCCAATGTGCAGTTTGATTTGTTGTGGCAATGGAGAAGGCCAAGGGTGGTCATGTTGGAAAGGGAGTGGGAAGGGGAATTAAAATGGGCGGTGACTGGGAGGCCCGGTCAACCCCTGCAGGCCTGGCTGAGATGCTCAGCGAACTGTTACCTAAGTTTACGTTTGGTCTCCCCAGTGTAGAGAAGACTGTATTGGAAGCACCGGATACAGTAAACTAGGTTGGAGGAGAGGAAGGTGAACCTCTGTCTCACCTTGAAGGACTATTTGGGGCCCTGGAGGGGTGGTGTGCTGGCAGGTTTTGCATTTTCTCTGGTTGCAGGGAAAGGTACCTTGGATTTCAGGTGGGGCTGGTGGGGAGAGTGGTGCAAACCAAGGATTGGTGATGGAAATGGTCCTTGCGGAAGGCAGAGACAGGTGGGGAGAAGAAGATGTCCTTGATGGTGGGGTCTAGTTGGGCGATGTGTTGGATGCGGAAACTTATGGGGTGGCAGATGAGGACAAGGAGACTCTGTCTTGTGTTTGGGACAGGTTAGAACAGTGAAATGGGGAATGGAGGTGGTGTGGTGGAAGCCTGTCTTGGTGACAGGGGTAGGGGAAAGCACGTTGTTTGAAATAGGTGGATATCTGGGATGTTTAGGAGTGGAATGCCTCCTTGTCCAAGTGGATGCAGTGGAGGCGGAAGAATTTGGAGAACAGGATGGAGTTCTTGCAGGATACTGGTTGGAGGAGGTGTAGTCCAGGTAGTTGTGAGAGTCTGTGGGTTCATAGTAAACGTCCATCTGGAGACTGTTGCTGGAGATGGAAATGGAGAGGTCAAGAAAGTGAGGGCTTTGTGGAAGTTGTGGGCGAAGTCAATGAACTGCTCCAGATCATGAAGTTTATCGACTTTGCCCACAACTTCTTCCCCACCCTCAAATTTACTTCATCTATCTTGGACACCTCCTTCCTCTTTCCGGACCTCCTAGTCACCGCCCATTTTAACTCTCCTTCCCGCTCCCTTTCTGACATGACCATCCTTGGTCTCCTCCTTTGCCACAAAGAATTAAACAAAGGGGCGGGCATGGTGGCTCAGTGGTTAGCACTGCTGCCTCATATCACCAGGGTTCCAAGTTCGATTCCAGCCTCGGGCGACTATCTGTGTCGAGTTTGCACATTCTCCCAGTGTCTGAATAGGTTTCCTCCGGATGCTTTGGTTTCCTCTGGTACAGGTTAGCTAAATTGGCCGTGCTAAATTGCCCATAGTGTTAGGTGCATTAGTCAGAGGGAAATGGGTCTGGGTGGGTTACTCTTCAGAGGGTCGGTGTGGACTGGTTGGGTCGATGGGCCTGTTTCCACACAGTAGGGAATCTAATCTAATCTAAATGACAAATTGGTAGGACAACACCTCCTCTTCTGCCTAAGCAGCCTACAACCCGGAAGACTCAACATTAAGTTCTCCAATTTCAAATAACCTCCCTTCCCAGCCCCTCCCCCTCCCTTCCATTCCTGTCAGCCACCTACCGGAGTCATCCCTCCCATCGACCTATCAGGTCATACCCTCTACATTTATTCTTACCTCACCACCCTGCCCCTTTATCTGCAGCTACCCTTAAACCCACTCATAGGCTTGAAGAAGAGTTACACTCGAAAGGTCGACTTCTCTACCTCCTGATGCTCCCTGGCTTGCTGTGTTCTCCCAACCTCCTGCTTGTTGACCACCATTCAATCATGGCTGATAAGCTTCTCAATTCCATTCCCCTGCTTTCTTCCCATAACCCTCGATCCTCTGGATACTCAAGAACCTATTATCTCACTGTTAAATATACTCAATGACCTGGCTAAGCTTATATGTTAAGTTTTCATTCCCGGGACCATTCTCGTGAACCTCCTCTGAACACGCTCCAGGCCAGTACATCCTTCCTGAGATATGGGGCCCAAAACTGCACACAATACTCCAAATGTGGCCTGACCAGAGTTATAGAGCCTCAGAAGTACATTTCTCCTTTTATATTCGAGTCCTTTCAAAGATGGCATTGACCTTCCTAAATACTGACTCCATCTGCAAGTTTGCCTTGAGGGAATCCTGGACTAGAACTCCCAAGTCTCCTTGCACTTCAGACTTCTGAATTTTCTCCTCATTTAGAAAATAGTATATGCCTCTATTCTTCCTACCAAAGTGCATGACCTCACATTTTCCCATATTTTACTCCACCTGCCACTTCTTTGCCCACTCTGTGAACCTGTCCAAATCCTTCTGCAGCCTCCCTGCCTTCTCAATGCTACTTATTCCTCTACTTATCTTTGTATTGTCTGCAAACTTAGCCAGAATGCCCTCAATTCCTTCATCTTGATCGTTAATGTATAAACACCTTGCGAAACACCACTTGTCACTGGCTGCCATCCTGAGATGGACCCTGTTATCCCCACTCTCTGCTTTCTGCCAGACAGCCAAGCTTATATCCATGCTAGTACCCTGTCTCTGACACCATGGGCCCTTATCTTACTCAGTAGCCTTCTGTGTGGACTCTTGTCAAAGGCCTTCTTGAAGTCCAGGCAGATAACATCCATTGGCTATCATTGGGGAAGTAACAAGCATGTTAGATCAGAGAATTCTAGCAGATTTGTCAAGCATGACCTTCCCTTGATGAAACCATGCTGACTTTGCCCTATTCTACCATACATTTCCAAGTATTGAGAAATCTCATCCTTCACAATGGATTCCAGGATCTTACCCATGAGGATCGACTAATTGATCCATAATTTTCCCTCTTTTGCCACCTTCTGCACTAACTAAATCAATAACAGAGAACATTGGTGTGCAAACCTTGTGTCAATGGCAAAGAATTAAAAGGGAACCAAAGAGAAAGAAAGCAACTCAACTATTGTCCATACAGTGTGGCACCCAGGACTTTACACAATACTCCAGCTGAGATCAAATAAGTATTTTATACAAGTTCAACATCACTTCCTTGCTCTGATACTCTATTCCTTATTAGTAAAGCCCTGGATGCAGATTCATGAAATTATTTTTCCACCTGCCTGCCTTTTCAATGATTTATACACATTTATACTACAGGACAATCTGCTCCTACATCTCCTTTAGAATCGTACACATTTTTTTAAAGTTGTGTTTCAATATTCTTTCTTCCAAAATACATTACTTCGGTAAATTGTGACAAGTTTATGGTAGTGGACTAGAAATCAAACCTCAAAATATTTCCCATTTACCTTCCTGATAAACTCCAGTTAAAAGAAAACACTCACCAGGTTTCTGTACAGAGGAACCTTGATTATCCGAACGAGATGGGCAGTCACTATTTTGTTCGGATAATTGATGATTCAGTTAATTGATTCAATGCCTCTCCTCTGGGGCTCAGAGTTTTCTGAAGTTTCCTTTTTCCTCACTCTGCCTGCCTTGCTCCCTCCCTCCCTCCCTCCTTCTCTCTCAGGGTTTGTTTCTGAGCAGACACACACTTGTGTGTAAGGGACCTGCAGCATTGCTGATGCTTTCTCCCGAACCCCTCAATCGGTTCAATAAGATGAATGCAGCGAGCACTTGCTCAGTCCGCTCCCTGTTCGGGAGTCTAGGCAGCAGCACACCGCGTGTAAGTCCTGCCCACCAACCCTGGCCAACCCTGCCCCCTGCACCACTGTCTGCCTCCCTCCGGGGCAGCCAGACTGCACACCAATAGTAAGACAGCTGCTGCCTTTGGGGGGTGAGTCTCAAAGTAGCACACACACACACCGTTTTTACTGCAACTTTTTGACAAGTTCCACCTTTGACAATGTTGGAGAAATTATCTGGGGAAGTGGCGTTCAGGGTACACCCATGTAGAACTTCAGGGAAAGTGTGGTGGGGGCGAGAGAGAGAAACGGCGGACAGTCATTCATTTGGAGACGGTGCCTGGGCTCCCATTGATGTCCAGGACTGTTCTCAGCAGCATTTCAGTAAGCCGGGTTCATCTTGAACAGGCACGATCACTGTTGAAACGCCTCTTTGAATTTGTCCTTTCACTGTCTTTGACAGTGTTTTATTCCTCCTTCAGCAGGGGATTTGCTGGGAAAATTGAGTGGGAAAACTACTAGGTATTACAAGTACCTCCATACATGAGAGAGAGAAAGAGACATAGAGCGTTTTCTGTTTTTCTTTCTTTGCAGGCTATGTGAATGTCTGCTGCCTTGGTCTCTTAGAAACCATAGTAATTTGATCAGGAGTCAATCAAAATATTGTTGTCGAGCAGTTTTCCTAAGTTCAAAATTCATAAGCTTTGTGGTCTCTGTTTCTGCTCTCTGTTCCAGGAAAAAACAAAATTGTATACAAATCACAAGGTACTCCAGTAAGAATGATTTTAAAACTACAGCAATCTCTTTGCACAGTTCCCTTAGCCTAAAGTACTAAGTTAATTGTTGTAATCCACAGTGTGAAGCTAAAATGAAATAAAAAGTAGTTTTTACATGCTTCTCTGCATTGAACTTCGTCTGCCATCAATATGCCTACTCCACTGACTTGCCTCTGACCTTTTTGAAGTTCAAAACTGACTTCCTCACAGTTTACAATGCTTTCAAGTTTTGTACCACCGGCAAACTTTGTAATTGTTCTCTACGCACTAAGATCTAAATCATTAATATGTATTCGGAAAAGTAATGATCTGAACAACCAATCCTGGAAAACTTCAAGCTTCCTTCAGCCTGAAAAAGATCCATGGACCACTACTCTCTGTTTTGTATCACTCAGCCAATTTTGGATGCATGTTGCTCCTGTCCCTTTTATTCCATATGGTATAACTTTTCTCAAAACTGTGTTATGTATTGAACATCTTCTGAAAGTCTATGAACACTACAAGAAGGTATTACCCTCATTGACCTTTTTTGATAAACCTTGAAAAAACCCCAGAAAGTTAGTTAAGCACATTTTCCCATTTAGTCATCCATGTTGACTTGTCCGAATAAATACTTGTTTCTAGAAGCTTAACCACGATTAAGTTAAGCTGAATTATCTGCAATTGTTGTAATTATTCCTTACAATCTCTTTTTGAGTGAGGTTGTGATGTTTTCAATCTTCCAGTCTCTGATATCTCCCGAGTCTGGGGAAGACTGAAAGATTATGAGCAGTGCTCCTGCAATTACACTCTCTCTGACAAACGAGGACATCATAGACTGGTAAACTTCCTCTTGAAGAATCCAAAGTCACACGACACCAGCTTATAATCCAACAATTTGAAATCACAAGCTTTTTAAGTGCTGCTGTTTTGTCAGGTAAAGTGCAGAGTGGTACATTGGCACAGAACTTATAGCAGAGAGATCAAAACATCATAATAATGGTGTGAGTGGAGTGTCAATATGTTGAATAATAAGTCTCTGCAGATGATCAAAAATATCAGATGGTGGAAGTAGTGTCAACAGCTGAATAGCAAGTGATGGGGATGACCTATAATCCGATTAATTCCGGCAGAGAGATAATTACAGAAAGTTAAAAATTAGACAAACTAAATGGCTGGAGTAACATGATAGGAAAAAGAATTGCATATAGAGGGTCAACCAAAGTAACAAGTAATCCAAAACTGTACAAACTAATCAGATCAGTCTCATTCTTAGACACACACATTGCCATCAAGGACGGAAACCTCTTACCTCACTCTACTACATGTCCATGGATGAGCTCACTTCTCTAGCCGCCACCCTAAACATGTTAAAGAAGCCATACTCTATGGACAAGCCTTACATATACACCAGATCTGCTCAGATGAGGAGGAATGCGACAGATAAAGACGCTGAAAGATGCCCTCCTAAGAATGGGATGCGATGCTCAACTCATCAATCGTCAGTTCTAACGTGCCACAGCAAAAAACCGCAATGAACTCCTCAGAAGACAGACACAATACAGGACCGATAGAGTACCCTTCGTCATCCAATACTTCCTGGAGCAGAGGAACTATGCCATGTTGTTCGCAGCTGTCAACATGTCATTGATGAGGATGAACATCTCACCAGGGTCATCCCTAAACCTCCACTTCTTGCCTTCAAACAACCACCAAATCTGAAATAGATCTTCATGTGCAGCAAGCTACCCAGCCTTGAGGACAACACAACCCTTCCACAGAAACCTCTGCAAGACATATTGGAACATCGACATGAATACTACCTTCACATGTGGGAACACTACCCACTATGTACAAAGCCAATGTTGGCTGGCTGTCAGTTAATTGTGACAGGGTAATTTAATGGAGCAAGAGAAAGCACTTAACATGTTTCCTCTTATGCCGCCATCATCCCTCTGCCCTATATGAAACTAAATGTATGTATCTTTCACCCATCTACATGGAGCACTAGATTGCAAAGAACTATATTGTTGTTCTCCTCAGGAGCTGATTTACATACTAGATTTACCAGATTCATCTAATTTCTGGAGGAATGAAAGGCTTTTCATAATACTCAGTTCTATTTGTGAAATCTCAATATTCAAAGAAATAAAGAAATAACATCTTCCACATATACTCAAGGTTATGGTGTAAAGCCTAAGATATACAAAAGTGTTCTAATTGTTTTTTAAATGCAAATATGTTTTTAGAATGCCAATGACTTTTGAGTATAGCATTTAAATTAAACAAAATATTTTAAACTTTTATTGTTTGGCAAATAATTGTGTTAAGCGTGTAAAATATATCACACAAAGCAAACCTTCTGTAGATATATTGCTGTTCTTGTAGTTAAAACACTTCATCAGTTTATTTAAATTAAAATAACTGAGGAGCATTACTATAGTAGTAAAGTAAATGCTAATTATAGAAACAAGTACAGGTCTACTTGGATAGGAGTAGCACACACTGAGGCATATGAACATTCATTTGCAGATGTTAGGGTTTAATATTCCTGATGAAGGCTTATGTCCGAAATGTTGACTGTCCTGCTCCTCAGATGCTACCTGACCTTCTGTGCTTTTCCAGTGCCACACTTTTCAACTTTAACATACCTTGGGAAAGTATACAGAAATCCTTTGACCAGTGCTATAATGTTTATGCGTGATGAGAGGTTACATGTAATGACATATTTCTCAATTCAAATAAATTACAATTGTGACTGCAATAACACATTTTTCTCTTTTCTTCTACATGCAGGAACGGGTGGAATATCTCTTTCTCATCATTTTCACAGTGGAAGCATTTTTGAAAGTAATAGCTTATGGGCTTCTGTTTCACCCTAATGCGTACCTCAGGAATGGCTGGAATTTACTAGATTTCATTATAGTGGTTGTAGGGTGAGTACAGATTTATTTTTGTCATCAAACTTATTTTTGTCATTTAGGGGAGGCGATGGCCTAGCAGTATTATCATGGGACTGTTAACCTAGACTGGAGTTTGAATCTTGCCATGCTAATTGGTAGAGTGTGAATTCAATGAAAATCTGGAATTAAGAGTCTAATGATGACCATGAATCCATTGTTGATTGGTGGATAAAAAATTTGGTTCACTAATGACCTTTAGAGAAGGAAACTGCTATCCTTACCTACATGTGGCTCCAGATCCACAACAATGTGGTGACTGTTATTAGGAATAGACAATAAGTGCTCATCTAGCCAATGAAACCCTCATCCCATGAATATAAAAGAAGAAGTTGCTTTCCTGCTACTTTTTTGGTTCTGAATTAGGCTACATTTTGCAGTAGGATCGAGTTGTAAGTTTTAAAAAAACCAACTTGTCATATACACTGACTTTAGTAAGGTGTTTGATAAGGTTCCTCATGGTAAACTAATGGAGAAAGTGAAGTCACACAGAGTGCAGAGTGTTCTATTTCAGCGGATAGAGAACTGGTTGAGCAACAGGATATAGAGAGTAGTAGTTGAAGGGAGTTTCTCGAAATGGAGAAAGGTGATCAGTGGTGTTCCACAGCGATCAGTGCTAGGGCCACTGGTGTTTGAGATATACATAAATGATCTGGCAGAGGGCATTGTTGGTCTGATCAGTAAGTTTGCAGGTGACACGAAGGTTGGTAGAGTAGCAGAAAGCATAAGGGACTGTCAAAGAATACAAGAGAATGTAGATAGACTGGAGAGTTGGGCGGAGAAGTGACAGATGGAGTTCCGTCTGGGCAAATGTGAGTTGATGCAGTTTGGGAAGTCTAATTCTAGAGCGAACTATGCTGTAAAAGGAAGAGCCTTTGGAAGAGTTGATGAGTAGAGAGATCGGAGTCCTGAAAGTGGCTGCACAGGTGGATAGAGTGGTCAAGAAGGCATATGGAATGTTTGCCTTCATCGGACAGGGTATTGAGTGTAAGTGCTGGCAGTCATGTGAAAATTGTACAAGACATTGGTTCGGCCACATTTAGAATACTGTGTACAGTTCTGGTAGCCATATTACCAAAAGGATATGGATGCTTTGGAGAGGATGCAGAAAAGATTTAAGAGGATATTGCCTGGTATGGAAGCTGCTAGCTATGAAGAGAGGTTGAGTAGGTTAGGATTTTTTTCATTAGAATAAAGGTGATTGAAGGGGAACCTGATTGAGATCTACAAAATCATGAAGGGTATAAACAGGGTAGATAGAGATAAGCTTTTTCCCAGGGTGAGGGATTCAATAACGAGAGGTCATGCGTTCAAGGTGAGAGGTGGAAAGTTTAAGGGGGATACACACGGAACGTATTTTAACAGATGATGGTAGGAGCATTGCCAGCAGAGCTGGTAGAGGCAGGCACAGTAGATTCACTTAAGGTGTGTTTAGACAGATGCATGAGTGGGTGGGAGCAGAGAGATACAGATCCTTAGGAATTGGATGAGAGGTCTAGACATTGGACTGTAAATTTTCTTTGTTCTTTATTCTTTGTTTGGACGTTCTTTTGAATGCCATCACAGCCTGAGCCAGAGGTACACTCCCATCATGCCACTTGACCCTCTATTGTTTGAGTTATGTGCAGACTTCTACTCAGGGATGCCCAACCTGATTCACCAGCATAATTTGCCTGGAAATAGTCAATTAACTGGGCAGGACCATGATCCTGGTGGATTACATTTAAGAATAGCAGGTAAACTGCACTGAAGGGATGGGGCGAGGGGATGGTAGTGGTGATGACGGGGGGAGGTAGGTGTTGTGGTGTGGAAGGGCGTGGTTAGGAGGTGGCATCTTGAACACATAAGATTGCTATCAGCTGCAGGGAGGGGAGTTGCTCTGAAAGTGGGTTGATGTCTTTAAAGGCATCTAAAAATGTAAGAACCCTCTAAAGGTTTCCAATTGTTTTAAAAAAAAAACAAGTGAGACCAGAATGCCTTTGAGGAAATCCCACCACAGGATGGTCTAATGATCATTGTTGCTCCAGAATTGGGTTCTGGTGGTTAAAGGATACATTATTCGCCTCTAGAGATGAGAAAATATCCCTTAAATGGTCCTATGCATTTGAGCAGACTGACCTACTCACCTCTGTGAAATCCTCCAGAGATATAAATGCATCAGGGCCATCCTGATGCAATTCCCTTCTAAATATCTGCTGTCACCAAACTTCTTCCCATTCCAATCACCTTACCCAAGAACTGGCCCCACCAACCACTATCACCACCCTGCCTTCGCACAGATGGGATATGCAATCCAATGTTTCAGATCTTTGACCTTCCAACAGATCTTAAATGTAAACGGTTTTACTCTTTGTAGATGTGACTAGGCTAACATGGTACAAGGGTTTCTGTTTATTTTTTGTTTCAAATTACCAAAGTTTGCAGTAGTTTACTTGTATGTTAGTTCTGATACTGATTTGGGGATATTAAAGCATAGTGTTATTTATTATTGTCTTAAATATGTAATTACTGGCAATGTATAGGTTGTGAAATTAAGTTTGAGATCCAGGTAAACAACAAAAGATATCTTCAATTTTTACTATTGCCCTAAATCATGAACTGGGAAAGTGCACATCAGAATTGTAAACATTAAATTTTACTTTATTTTATGTCCAAAGTCTGTTACTTTATATAGGGAAATGACAAAAATTATTTACACAAAAGTCATGGCTGAAATGGAACTTATTTTCAAATTAGGGTATTTACAAATAATTTAAAGCACACTCACGTAATTAATATTATGTCACACCTTCCCACATTTCCCCTTTATAAAGATGTATCAAAATGTATGCATTTATAATTAATTAATTATCTATAAGTGGAAATATTCCTTTTTTTAATAGATATTTTTATTAGAAATTTAACATTTTTACAAGTTTACAAAAATAAACAAAACTCTCAGATATAAACATTGATATACAATTAGCTCAAATATACAATAGCCAAAATTTAACAAAAAAAACAAAACATCAAAAAAAAACCGAAAAGAAAAAAAAACAAACAAACAAAACTCAACTATCTACAAATCTAACCTACAACTAACCAGGGTGTATATTTAAGTCTCTTACATGCTCGGGATGTGTTAGCATCAGATATAATAAAACCCGTATTCGTGCGGGATTCCTCCCCCGAGGGGCCGCGGACCAGCCAGGTTTGTAGTCTCAATTAAATAAAAGCCCTTGTTAGGATAGCCAAAATATCTGTATTTATGTAATTCAAAAAGGGCTGCCATATCTTATAAAATAATTCGGTCTTTCGGTGCACCATATTTGTAAGGAAGTCAAGGGGAATACATTCCATAATTAGTCTGTGCCAATTTGAAAGTCCAGGGGGGCCCTCAGCCGCCCAGATCACCAAAATATTTTTCCTTGCACAGAAAGAAAGAATAGAAAATAGTCTCTTCCCGTACGTGTCCAGGGAGGGAAAGTTCGAAAAGCCCAAGAGGAGAGATACAGGGTCCACTTTAATTTCCGTTCCTAAAATTTCTGTCAGGGTACTTGCTACTTTAGTCCAATATCTACGGATCTTATGACAGGTCCATAAGCAATGTACAAGAGTGCCCACCTCTATTTTGCATTTAGGACACATTGGAGATGCTCCTGCCTTAAATTTTGCCAATCAAACCGGTGCTATATGGGCCCTATGAAGTATCTTCAGCTGGATAGCCTGGGTTCTGTTACAAATAGTAATTCTTCTAGCATTTTCCCAGATATCATTCCACGTTTCTGTGGAGATTTCTAGTCCCAGATCCTGATCCCATGTTTTAAGCAGATTATCCATATCTCCCGATACTTCATCATGTAGTAAATGATAAATATTACTCACGGAAGATACCCCCACTGGTCGTAGGACACTACATTCTCTATCGGATTTATAAAGACTATCTGATAACGTAGTCTTCTTCTGTTTATAATCTCGAATTTGGAAGTATCGAAAGAGGTCTCGATTGGGTAATCCGAATTTCTGACGCAGCTGTCCGAAAGACATCAGGACCCCATCTTTAAATAAATCCCCTAGACATGAGATACCCCTGGATCTCCAGAGTTTAAAAGTGGCATCTGTTAACCCCGGTTGGAATCCCCATGCTCCCACTATCGGTGCATAGGGGGATGTTTTATGTGAATTACCCTCATTTTGCCACATTATATTCCAAGCCTTGATTGTATTTAGTATTATAGGGTTTTTACAGTGATCTGTAATGATTTTCCTCTTGTCTGAGAATAAAAGGTTAATAAGTGGGTATTTTACTTGAGAAGCCTCGATGTCCAACCAGATTGATTGTGGATCAGACAAGACCCAATCAGCTATGTAACTTAATAGGGAACTTAACTGATATTTCCTAAAGTCTGGGAAGTCCAATCCCTGTAGAAGCTGTAGCTTCTTCAGCTTAATGAGGGGCTGCCTATGATTCCAGATAAAGGAACTCAGCCAGCCATATAATTTACATAAAGCCGTCCTCGGCAGCATCACTGGAAGCATTCTCATAGGATATAGGAGACGGGGCAGGATATTCATTTTGATTAATGCTATTCTACCCAACCAGGAAATTGGTAGGTCTCCCCATCGCTGGAGGTCCTGCCTTATCCTTTCCAATAAATACACAAAATTAGCCTTATACAACTGACCAAATACTGGAGTAATAAAAATGCCTAAATATAAGAAACCCTCCAGGGACCAGCAAAAGGGAAAAAGGGAACCGTCCGCTAAGCGGGGTATCATAGCAAGGCCACCCATTGGCATAGCCTCCGATTTTGTAAAATTAATTTTATAGCCTGAGAATGCACTAAATGTATTAATAACTTGGATTAAGCGAGGTATGGACATCAAAGGGTTACTGAGGAATAGAAGAACATCATCTGCATAAAGGGTAATTTTATGTTTACCTGTACCAATCCTTGCGGCCACTATATTAGGATCAGCTCATATAGCTTCTGCTAGTGGTTCAATTATTAGCGTGAATAACAATGGCGAGAGGGGACATCCCTGACGGCAGTCCCTACCCACACTGAAGCTATCCGAGCCTAATCCATTGGTAACCACAACTGCTTTGGGATCACTATACAATGTTGAGACCCATTTGGTAAACACCTGTCCAACGCCAAACCTCTCCAATGTGTAAAACAAATATGACCATTCGACCCTATCAAATGCCTTTTCCGTGTCTAATGAAACCACTACTCCTGGTATCTTTCCCTGATGACAAGCTTGAATCATATTCAGAGCCCTTCTAACATTATTGGATGATCTACGGCCCTTAATAAACCCCGTCTGATCCTCCTTTATAATATGTGGCAGTATCCTTTCTAGTCTCAGTGCTAACGTTTTAGAGAGGATTTTAAAATCTACATTTAGCAAGGATATTGGTCTGTATGATGTACAATCTTCTGGGTCCTTTCCTTTTTTAAGGATAAGAGAGATATTTGCCTCTTTCAGCGAAGGCGGGAGACAGCCCTGACTATATGCATAGTTATACATGTCCATAAGTGGACCAGCCAGTATTTCTGTAAATTCTTTATAGAATTCAGCTTGAAAACCATCTGGGCCCGGCGCCTTACCATTTTGAAGGTGCCTAATTGCATCAACTATTTCTTGGGGTGTAAGAGGAGCATTTAGGACCGATACTTGTTCCGGAGTTAGGTCTGGAAAAGTCAAATTTTTTAAAAATGACTGCATCCTCTTCGTCTTATCTTCACAATCCTGTGATTTATATAACTCAGAATAGAATTCTCTAAAGGTCGCATTAATCTTTTTGTGATCATGAGTCAAAATACCCGTACTTTCCTTGATAGACATAATAGTCTGAGGGGCCTTTTTTTTCTTTGCAAGAAATGCTAAGTATCTACCCGGTTTGTCGCCATATTCATATAACCTTTGCTTTGCAAATAATATTTCCCTCTTAGCCGTTTGAGTAAGTGTAGTGTTTAGAGCTGTCCTAAGAGCTGTAATCCTTTGCAATTTAATAATAGAAGGTCTATCAGTGTATGCTGTTTCAGCCGCTTTTAAGCGGGCTTCAAGCAGACGCTGTTGTTCTCCCTTTAATTTCTTCTGGGTCGCTGAGTAGGAGATGATCAAGCCTCGCGTGTAAGCTTTGATGGTCTCCCACATCATTGACGGGTTGCTAGCTGTACCTGAATTAATTTCTAAAAAAGTTTTAAATTCTTGAGAGAAGTACTTTACAAATTTACTATCTTTCATTAGGAAGGGGTCCATACGCCAATGCCGAGGGGATGTCCCACTGTTCCTCGCCTTAGTTTCCATATATACAGCAGCGTGGTCAGAAATTGCTATATTACCTATTTTACAGGATGATATGGAATTTAAAAAAATCGAGGGGGCAAAAAAATATCAATTCTGGTATGACATTTATGTGGATTAGAGTAGAAAGAAAAATCTCTACCCTGTGGATGAAGACATCTCCAGACATCTACTAATCCTAATTCTTTGTTCAGATCCATCAATTGTCTACATCTGGGAGATACTCCTGCAGTACTCTTGGGAATCCTATCTATTTCCGGATCCATAATACAATTAAAGTCTCCCCCTATAATTATATGACGGGCATCAAAAGCCATCAATTTTGAAAAGGCTTCCGTTATAAATTTAAAGGGATGTGCCGGGGGGGCAGTACAAATTTAAAATCCCATATTCCTCTCCATTTATGAGGGCTTTAATCAAGATATATCGTCCAGATTCGTCTTTTATCTGCTTTAGGATTTTGAAAGGGAAATTCTTCCGAACAAGAATAACAACTCCCCTGCTTTTTGAGCTAAAAGAAGAAAAAAAGGCCTGATCAAATCCGCCCTGTCGTAATTTCAAGTGTTCTTTATCTGACAGGTGTGTCTCCTGTAGGAGAGCTATATCAACTCTTTCCTTCTTAAGATTTGATAATATTTTCTTCCTTTTGAGTGGCGAATTACTCCCCTTGACATCCCAGGTGCACCACTTAACCGACTGATCAACCATAATCCTCTGGGCCAATCCGAGACCCCTCGGGAGGGGGAACCCTATCCAGAACATCTCGAGCTTGGAACATGTAAAATTTATAAAAATAAAGCCTCTTTAATACACCCACAACAATACAGTAAAAAACTATTTCTAAATAAAAAAATATAAAACGTATCTAAGTGGAGACTTTCCCCCTTGTTCCCAGGGGGCGTCACTTCCTCTCCAAAAGTCCCTCATATCCTCTCCCAACCAATGCCCCACCCTTGACCCAGGCACTCCTCAGTAAAATGAGGAGAATTCAAATATAATACAAAGCTAGAGTTAACAGTGAGCACCCTACCCCCACCCATACCAACACCTGCGTATATTTGGTAATGTTAATACCATATATAAACATATAACTATAAAATTACCACTTCAACAAATAATAATTAAATATGATAATACAAAATAACGAAGGGAAAACAACCCCGCTCCTAAAGACAGAGGTAAAATTGAATAAGGTAACCACCTCCCCCCACCAACATTAACCAAATCCCCCAGCTTATATGCACACACACACATATATATATATATATATACATACATACACATATATACATACACATATATATACACACATATACATACATCCCTCATATATACATAAAATAATAACAGAAAACAACTCCAAGGGGGGGGGGGGAAGAAAATTAAATCCCTCTCCCCACCCCCCATGATGATATTAAGCAGTAAGGTAAGAGAAAGAAAAAAAAAAGGAGGGGATATAAACCAAAGCGGGGGGGAAAGGCAGACCAACATCCATTATGTCTTACAGTTTATCTAAGAGAGTCCAAGAATTCCTTAGCCTTTTCTGGTGATCCAAAGTTATATACGGATCCTTCATGGTTAAAGCGTAACATCGCTGGGTAGCGTAAGGAGTACTGAATATTTAAGTCCCTTAAACGCTTCTTCACCACGTTGAATGCCTTCCTCTTTCGAACCAGAGCCGGGGAAAAGTCATGAAATAGCATGATCTTGGATCCTTTGTAGATCATAGCTTGGGGGTCTTTTCCGAGATTTCTAGAGACTTCTAGGAGTATCTGCCTCTCCCTGTAGCTCTGCAGCCGGAACAGGACCGGGCGCGGGCACTGGTTCGAGCCGGGCCCGCGTATTGCCGGTAGGCCCATTCCACCCTTACCTGGCCTGATCCAGCTTGCAGATTTAAAAGCTGTGGCAGCCACTGCTCCAGGAATGCTGTAAGCTGGCCTTCCTCTTCCCGTTCGGGAAGGCCCAGCAAACGAATATTTTTTCGACGACCTCGATTATCGAGGTCGTCAATATGATTTTCCAAGGTCCGGACTCACTGCTCGAGAGTCCAGACCTGATCCACGGCCGATTGAGCGGTATTTTCGGAGGTCGCGGCCTTTAGCTCCGCCCCTCCGACTCGGCGTTGAATTTCTTGAATCTCTCGGTCGTGCTCCTGCAGTGCGGCTAAGAGCGACTCCCAACGATTTCTGGATTCGACAATAAAGGCATCGATCTTCGAGTCAAGCTTGGAAAGCATTTCTGCAAGGCTTGTTACTGTTGGTAAGTCCCGCGGGGTGGCCGTGGACGCCTCCGCTGCAGCTGGAGAGGGTGGGGGAGGGGTTCCTGCTTGCTGAGAGCTGCGGGCTCCCTTCCCTTTAGTCATTTTAACTTAGGATTAAATTGTTTAAATGTAATATTACACAACTAATTAAATTACACAACTATTATAAATGATTTGGTGAGCTTGGTAGGGGGTGGGTGACCCACTGTACCCAGTCTTGGGAGGAGCACTATAGACTCAGTCTTACTGGGTCGCCGCCATCTTGGATCCCCCCGGAAATATTCCTTTAAATGTTCTCATAATTCCTTTATTTAAATTCAGGGCAATGGTAGAGTGCGGTTGCCTAATATCTTATACTTTTGGTAAGGATAATATTCCTAACACTAGGGGTGTAATCTTACAAGGATCTGAGTGATGTAGCCTATGGTGAGATATGTGGGTAAGTCAGAAGAGAAGTACAATGATGTCAATCTTGATGTTGTGATCATCTTGCCTCATCTTTTACACTTTCACAAGTTAAATGGTGAGATTCTCATGAGGAAATGGTGATTTATCAGTTAACGCTTAATACTTGGTAAGCTCCTTGTGGCTCAAATTGCCAAATTCACCAAACAAACTTCAGTCAGGAAAACCCAAAGTGAAAATCAGTGCAGATGTTTGGTAGCTTCACTTTTCTGCCTCCTCCAAGAAGGTCTCATTCTTACCCACAACCAATCTGCAGAGCAGGGCATGATCAACAACCACCGGTTGTATGCACCCTTCCATCACAAACAAAGGCACTTGACTTTCAGGGGACCATTGCCACCATGCTGGCATCTCTCTAGTGCATTGACAGACTTGTCTAGGAGTGCACACTGGCAACCAGCAGTGTACATCTGCATTGGTTAAGTTACCACAGGGACAAGCACCCAATTAGCATGAACAAAGCTACCTGCCAGGGCTGCTCCCATGCTTTCTCAGCATGCATTCACTTAGCGCCTACCAATGTTCATAGCTTGCATCCCTTTCCTTGTCTGTTGTACCTTGGACAGGCAATAGGCACAGTGGTTTAGATTCGAGTGGTGCTAGAAAAGCACAGCAGGTCAGGCAGCATCCGGGGAGCAGGAAAATCAACGTTTGCCAAATAGCTGCGCTATGCATCAGTCCTCAGTGTTCTGCAGTTGGGTTGGAAAGTGCCTGCCCATAGCAAAGGCAACAAAAACAGAAGTTGTTGAGTCCAGTGACCCACTCAAAATATTAATTTTACCTTTTGTCCACAGATGCTATCAGATCTGCTGAGTCTTTCTAGCAATATCTGTTTTTGTTTCAGACTTTCAGTATCTAGAATTCTTTGTTTTATTTTATTGTCATAGTGAAGGCTGTTGACTCTGGAGATTGCATCACATTAGCCGAGTGTTTAACTCTGGACGGGTCAGATATGCCAAAGATCCTCTTGCTAGAGTCTCTCAGCTTGAATTTCCAAGTCTTGAAAGATGGTAGGCAGGATGGAGGTGGAGCTCCCTGAGTGTAAACAATCAAAGGCCCTGTGTGTGTCTCCTCCTCCATGCCACCTGGTACTGCCCTATCTCCTCGACAGTGCACCTGGACTGCAGTCAAGACTTCCCACCCCACTCTTGTCCTGCCTTTGGTCCAGTGGACCAACATCAGGGATGATGCAGATGTATGTGATTCTCTAGGATCCCCTGAAGTGCTGGGCCTGTTTCTACATGGCAGATTGGGAGATAATGAGGATTACAGATCTGGAAAATCAGAATCAATAAAATGTGGAGCTGGAGCACAACAGGTCAAGCAGCATCAGAAGAGCAGGAGAGTCAATGTTTCTGACAGGACCCTTCATCAGGACTCCGATGTCCAGGAGTGGAATTGCTCATCCCGGGAGCAGATATGGCAGAGGCGGAGGAGTTGGGAGTATGGAATCACATTTTTGCAGTGGGGATGGTGGTAGGAGGAGGTGTAGTCAAGGTAGCTGTGCGGTGGGTTTGAAATAGACGTTAGTGCTAAGTTGGTTGCCGGAGATGGAGATGGAGACAGAGAGGGCCAGGAAGGGGAGAGAAATGTCAGAGATGGTCCAGATGAATTTGAGGTCAGAGTGGAAGGTGTGGATGCAGTTGGTAAACCGTTCGAGCTCCTCATGGGAGCACAAGCAGCACCGATACAGTCATCAATGTAGTGGAAGAAAAGGTGAGGAATGGTGCTGGTGTGGCTGCGGAAGAGGAACTGTGCAACGTATCCTACAAAGAGGCAGGCATAGCCCGGACCCATGAGGGAACCCATAGCCAACCCTCTCATTTGTAGGAAGTGGGAGGATTCAAAGGAAAAGTTGTTAAGGGCGAGGACCAGTTCCGCCAAATGAATGAAAGTGTTGGTGGAGGGGGCTGGTTGGGTCTGCAGGAGAGAAAGAATTGGAGGGATTTTAGGTGCTCCTTGTGGGGGTACAGTGTAGAGAGACTGCATGTCCATGCTGAAGGTGAGGTGTTGAGGGCCAGGGAATTTGAAAGTGATAGAGTAAGTGGAGGGCATAAGTAGTGTCCCAAACGTAAGTGGAAAGGTCCTGGACTAAAGGGGATAGGATGGAATTGAGATAAGAGGAGATGGGTTCAGTGGGACAGGAGCAGTTGGAGACAGTCAGTCGATCGGGGCAGTAAGGTTTGTGGATTTTGGGTAGGAGTTATGAATGGAAGGTGTAGAGGTTGTGGATGGGAGATCTTCTGAGGCGATGAAGCTGTTGATGATGTTGGAGATGATGGTTTGGTGACTAGAGGTTGAATCATGATCGAGGGGGAGGTAAGAGGAGCTGTCAGCGAATGGGTGTCTGGCCTCAACGAGGTGGAGGTCAGTCCGTTCCCCCTTGTCAGCTGATTTAATCGTGAGGTTGGGGTTGGAGTGGAGGGCTGTGTTATTGTGAAAGGGAAAGGTTGGGGTGTGTGAGAGGGATGGATAGATTGAGGTGGTTGATGTTGCGATAGCAATTGGAGATGAAGAGGTCAATGGAGGGTAGGAGGCCAGGACAGGATGTCCAGGATGATGGAGTTTGTTGGAGGTGGGAGAAGGGGTCTTCAGAGGGTGGATGGGAGTCACTTCGAAGAAGGAGGCAAGGAGGTGGAGGCGATGAAATAAAAAGTTAACATCATGGCAAGTGTGAGATTCATTGACATGTGGGTGCAATGGAATGAAGGTGAGTTCTTTGCTGAGGTCTGACCATTCGTCCTCAATGAGAGTGAAGTCTGGGGGATGGGTAAATACCTGGCAGGGCTTGGGGCTGGGGCCTAGTGTTGAGCTGGAGTTGGGGTGAAGTGTGTCTCTGGAATGGGTATATGTGTTTGGGAAGGGTCATGTGATTGGCAGTCACATCATTGATGGTGTAGACGGGAGTGATGTCGGTGGTGGCAACAAAAGTGTAAGTGATCTCATTGACTGTTTAAGCAGAAGTGATGATTAAATGTCCTGCTGAAGGTTTCTGCCTGAAACGTTGACTGTCCTGCTCTTCTGATGCTGCATGACCTGCTGTGCTTTTTCCAGCTCCAAATTTTATTGACTCTCGATGGCAGACATCACCTATCTATGGAGGTCGACAAATAGTTGCCATACTGGCTGTATTGTTCCAGCTACTGAATAATAATGGCCAATGATTTACAGGACTGGTTGTATTGTTCCAGCTTGTATGGAGAGCAGACAGGAAAGTAATGGAGTGTGGGCAAAAAGTGGAGTTGAGGCCAAGGTGAAATGAAATCAACCATGATCGTATCAAGTGGTGGTGTAGACTCAAGGGACTGAGTTGCCTTTTCTTGCTCATATTTATTTTGTTCTTAGCAATAGGGTGGTGTGTCACACACACCCTGCCACTCCTGCTTCTCCCTTTGCAATTCTACAAAGTGCCTGATTGTTGAGACCGCAGGGACCTCTCCTGTCAGAGGCTGAACAGATGCCTGGTCTCTGTCATTCCTCTGAATGCCAGTGGCCTGGGGTGTTTCTCCCTCACCCAACAACAGTTGGTGCAAGGTCCTCAGCAATTTCTAGTCGTACACTCAGTTCATCTATCAATCCCATTGACACTTTAGTATCAAAGTTGAAGGGGAGGCCCAGGGATGTTGATGTTTCCTGGACACTGTTGTTTGCAGAAGTCAAGGATGTGCCCTCAGAGGAGATGGATCACTTTCTGCAAATTGAATTAGGACACTGGCTGCACCTGTAAGACACGAGGCAGAAAGCATTGCGGCCTCTGTTTAGAAATGGTGCTTGATGCATGACACTGACCACCTGGCTAATATCATGTTTCAGTGCAATGACAGATGGTGCTCATTCAACGGTCAGCTCCTGGATACCTCTGCATCCCTCAGGAGCAGTACCAATCCACTCCTGTGACAGCAAGAATTCTCTCCTCAACTAGAATATAGACACTAATATCAGGTACCCACCCCACCTGTATAATGTCACTCCACCTTGGAGTTATGGGCTGTCTCCTCCTTTGTAAAGGGTACAAATGAGTAAGATTCAAGTGGATGGCATGATAGTTAATGGTGATGCGTAATGGGGGAAATGTCTTGTTGTTCTGAGGGAGTGAGGACAGTGCGAAGGGGATGCAGGATTGGTGATTTGCAAGAATGGAGGCTAAACAGTGTGAGTGAATTTGTTGCATGAAACAGAGTAGGTGTAAGAGCGTGACCCTTGGTGGAATGTGGGTGTAATGGCAAAGACAGAGTGAGTGTATGGTAGCAGACAGCAGAATATGGTACTTAGTGGTGAAGTGAAGAAAGTTCTTCATGCAGCACTGCAGCCCAGTCTTCCTCACCTTCAAGACAGCATTGACTCAGGGAGCAATCTCTTTCCAGGTTGGCATGGTACTGTGCTTCAGCCTTCTCTGCTGGCCCTTTGGGAAAAGAATAGCCCTCCTCTGCACCACACTGTTGACGAGGGCCTCCAGGGTCCTATTAAAGAGCTGCAGCACCAACTTCTCAGCCATCACTCCTCAGTCTCCAAAAATGAGCTGGGCTGCTGCCAAATGCCAACTTTCTTTCATGTGTGCAGCAGACTTTGAAATGTGGTAGATGCAAGGGATTTTGGTCTTGAAATTGATATCTGGTAAGTGATACATTGTTCGGGGAACAGCATGTGGTAAGGTGGGGCCAATAATGGCAATTAATGTTACAAATTGTTTTGGTGAGATAACTTGCTCAGCTTCGTGGCAAGAATTATTTCACCAAACTTGATGCAACTTGAACTTAGCCAAAAAATTGTGAAAATTTGGCTCTAAATCTAATATGGGTTTACAGGTACAGGTGAAAAAACTGCAAAAAGAAAGACACGTTTTTATAGAGTGCTTTTCACAACTAAACATCATCTCAAAGCATTTTACAGGCAATGCAATCATTTTGAACTATAATTACTGTTTTGATGTAAAAAAATCGGCAACCAATTTGAGCCAAGCAAATTCCCATAAACAGTAATGTGAAAGTGGCCAGACATGTTCTTTTGTAGAATTTATTGAGGTATAAAAACAGCAGTAACTCCCCTGTTCCTTTTTGATGTAGCGTCATGGGTATCCAACTCAGAGAGCAGATGAGGCCTTGAATTGATGTCTCATCCAAAAGTCACCACCTCCACGCTGCAGCACTTCCTTACTACTGGATTGTTACCACAGAATGTTGTATAGCTGCTCTGAAAAATACTTGACCCCTGCATCTAGGAGGCAGCATACCATCCTGAAGTCTCATTTGTGGCCATTGAAACATCTTAACTATTCACTTGAAATTGAATCTTGTATTGCTACAGCCTGGCATTTCACTTAATTCTTCCTCTCTTATGCAGCAAGGATCAGCCATGGTGCAATGAATTTGGGTGCTGCTACTGTCCTCTGACAGACCATTCCTCCCAAATCTGTTTTACATGAGATTAGCCACAGGGGTTTTTTTCCACTGCCTTCCTTGTCCTCTTACTCTGCCTGGTGGTCATCCATTCTCTGCCTGTGGAATCTTAGCCTGTAGAGTGACCACCTCTTTGTACATGCTAATCATGATACTGTCAGCTTTGCAGATGCCCAAAGTTCCAGGTACTTCCCATGTAGAACAGGAGGAGCACACCACAACCTTGAGCTCTCTTTCCACAACTTATCTCTTTAAGTTAAATCCTTTGATTGCCCTTAAAATCATATAATGTTAATTATTCTGGCGCCCTTTTTCTCTATTGCGAAAGTGAGGACTGCAGCTGCTGGAGATTAGAGTTGAGAGTGTAGTGCTGGAAAAGCACAGCAGGTCAGGCAGCAAGAGAATCAACATTTTGGGCAAAAGCCTTTCATCAGGAATGAGGCTGGGGGCCTAGGGTGTGGAAAGATAAATGGGAGGGGGTGGGGCTGAGGGGAAGGTAGCTGAAAGTGTGATAGATGGATGGAGGTGGGGGTGATGGCGGTAGGTCAGAGGGGAGCGTGGAGCGGATAGGTGGAAGGGAAGATGGACAGGTACAACAGGTCATGAGGGTGGTGCCAAGTTAGAAGGTTGGATCTGGAATAAGGTAGGGTGAGGGGAAATGAGGAAACTAGTGAAATCCATATTGATGCCATGGGTTGGAGGGTCCCGAGGTAGAAAATGATGCTTTCTTCCACTGGCGCTGGAGGAGGCCCAAAACCTGCATGTCCTTGGCGGAGTGGGAGGGGAGGTTGAAGTGTTCAGCCACTGGTCGGTGGGGTTGGTTGGTGGTGGCGTCCTGGAGATGTTCTCTGAAGTGCTCTGCAAGTAGGCGTCCTGTCTCCCCAATGTAGAGGACACCACATTGGGAGCAATGGATACAGTAAATGACATGTGGAAGTGCAGGTGAAACTTTGGATGTGGAAGGCTCCTTTGGGCCTTGGATGGAGGTGAGGGGGGAGGTGTGGGTGCAGGTTTTGCAATACCTGTGGTGGCAGGGGAAGGAGCTGGGAGGGGAGGGTGTATGTTTAGGGGGGAGTGGACCTGACGAGGGAGTCATGAAGGGAACGTTTTTTACGGAAAGCGGATTGCGTGGGGAGGGAAATATATCTCTGGTGGTGGGTCCGTTTGTAGGTGGCGGAAATGGTGGAGGATGTAGCTCTGCACTATCACCCTTATACTCAAAATAAGGGCCTTTTGATCGATAAGCAAAAAAAAAGTATAAATACTTTGTTGACCTTGCTCATCCAATCAGTTGCTTCCTCTTGCCCCATTTGAGTTTTTTTAAAATGCTGACATGCAGTCATGTATGGCTGCACTGCTGTTCCTGCAGCTCTGCTGTGCTGCTCCAGACGAGGTTTCCTCTTTCTGTCTAGTCTCTTGTGCTTTCTGATAAACGAGTGTCTGTGTCACATCTTAATCTGATGTTTGGTTTGACCTTGCTGCCTTCAAATCCTTCCTATCCCTCTACCAGCCAATAAACTTATAGACTTCTTGTGATGTCACTCTGTCTTTTATTGCAAAAATAGATAATTTATGAATAAAATATATAAATAAATCCAAAAGGTACACAACAGCTCAGTCCAGACTTTGCAGAAAATACAATGGAATTTGATATTCCTCATTGTTTTTACAATAAGAACTGTTTGTAGGGTTTATAATCTGCTTCACCGCAGCAGTGACTGCAATCACTATTCCCAGGCTGAGGTTGCCTTAAAATGATTCTCTCATCGCTCAGCTGCTTCTCTAGTTGAAAAAGCTACTACAGAATCTATACATCTACAGTACTCTAAAACATGTGCTCGAGTGTGCAGGATCTATCCATCTTGTAGGCAGGAGTTTACCATGATCATATAATTAAGGGCCAATTGGAAGATGGTTCAGAAATTGACATGCCTGAGTAGTTAGGCAGATCTTCAATAATATTTTGTTCACAATCCAATAGAGGCATCAATGGAAATTTTACCCTTGCATTTTTTGTTGATAAGAAACATATATTGCTATCCAAACTGTAGCAAACAAATTAAATCTGTACCTTGGTACAATGAGAAACAGCTGTTTCTGCAGACAAGCATTTATACTTCACAAATGTGGCCCCTATTTAAACAGGACTAAACATCTGGTTTCTGTCAAATTTCATAAACAGCATCATGCTGCACTAATGAAATATATCAAGCTTCTTTTTGGGGAAAAAAGTCCTGGTGCTGGTACAAGAGAACTGAAATAACTTTCTCTGAAATAACAAAATCTTTCACTTATTGTTGGATTGTCCATTGATTGTGGGACGCGATGAAGCCATTTCGCTCATCAAGTCCATGTCAGCTCTCTGTGGAGCAATCCAATTAGTCCCATACACATACTCTATCACTGTAGGTTTATTTAGAGTCACAGAGTTATACAGCACAGAACCAAACCATTACTCACAACTTGTCCTTGCCGACCAGATATCCTAAAATAATTGAGTCCCATTTGCCAGTCATTGGCCCATGTCCCTTTAAAACCTTCTCATATACCCATCCAGATGCCTTTTAAATGTTGTAATTGTACCAGCCTCTATCACTTCCTCTAGAGACAAAAAATACTGCAGATGCTGGAATCCAAAGTCAGTAGGCTGGGGGCAGGAAAAACACAGCAAGCCATGCAGCATCAGGAGGTGGAGAAGTCGACATTTTGGGTGTAACCCTTCTTCAGGACTGGGAGTTGGTGTAAGGGGAACTGCAGATAAAGTGGGTGAAGTGGGGATAGGTGAAGACAGGCTGAGGGTACAACCTGGTTGGTCGATGGGAGGAATGAATCCGGTCAGTTGCTGGGAGGAGTGGAAGGGAGGATGAGGGGCTGGGAAGGGTGTCAGGGGACGGGAGGGGAGTCTATTTGAAATTGGAGAACTCAATGTTGAGTCCTCCACGCTGTAGGATGCCCAGGCGGAAGATGAGGTGTTGTTCCTACAATTTGTGGTTTGGTTCTTTGCGGCAATGGAGGAGGCCAAGGTCTGGTCAACACCTGCGGACCAGGCTGAGATGCTCAGCGAACTGTTACCTAAGTTCACGTTTGGTCTGGAAGATCACAGTGGGAGCACCTGATGCAGTAAATTAGGATGGAAGAGAGGCAGGTGAACCTCTGTCTCACCTGGAAGGACTGTTTGGGGCCTGGATGGAGATGAGGGGGGGGGGGACAGTGGTGTACTGACAGGTTTTGCATCTTTTCTGGTTGCAGGGGAAAGTACCTAGAGGCTCAGGCAGTTGGTGGGGAGAGTGGCACAAACCAAGGGCTGTTGAAGGGAGTGGTCCTTGTGGAAGGCAGAGAGGGGTGGGGAGGGAAGATGGTCTTGGTGGTGGTATCTAGTTGGAATTGGCAGACGTGTTTAAGGATGATGCGTTGGATGCGGGGATTGGTGGGATGTTAATTGAGGACAAAGGGGACTCTGCCTTTATGGTATTTGGAGGTGGGGGGGGGGGGTTTAGAACAGTGGAACGTGGAATGAAGGTGGTGCATTGAAGGGCTGTTTGGATGTCAGGGTGGGGGGAAAGTACATTGTTCGAAATAGGTGGACATCAGGGATGCTTGGGAGTGGAATGTCTCCTCATCCTAGCAGATGTGGCGGAAGTGGAGGAATTGGGAGAACAGGATGGACTTCTTGCAGGATGCTGGGTTAGAGGAGGTATAGTCCAGATAGTTATGGGAGTCTATGGGTTTGTATTAAACATCTGTCTAGAGACTGTTGCTGGAGATGGAAATGGAGAGGTCAAGAAAGGGAAGGGAAGTGTCTGAGTTGAACCAAATTAAACTGAGGGTGGGATGAAAGTTGTGGGCGGAAAATGAACTGCTCCAGTTCAGTCCTCCACTTCCTCTGGCAATTCATTCTATGCATGCACCACCCTCTGCATGAAAAAGTTCTCGGTTAGGTCCCTTTTAAAATTTTCCCCTCTCGCAACCTACACCCTCTACTATTGGATCCCCCTACCCTGGAGACTTGAATTATTCTCCCTATCTATGCCCCTTTTATAAACTTCTATAAGTTCACCTCTCAGCTTCCAACAATCTAGGGAAAACAGCCCTGGCCTATTCAACCTCTTCCTATAGCTGAAGCCATCCAATCCTGGCAACATCCCTGTAAGTCTTTTCTGAACCCTTTTGAAGTTTCATGACAGCTTTGTATGTCTTTTCTAAACCCTTTTGAAGTTTCACAACATCCTTCCTGTAGCAGAGAGACCAGAATTGAACACAGTATTCCAAAAGTGGCCTAACCAATGTCCTATACAGCTGCAACATGACTACCCAAGTCCTCTACTGAATGCAATGACCAATGAAGGCAAGCGTACCAAATGCCTTCTTCACAACCCTGTTTACCTGCGACTCCACTTTCAAAGAACCATGAACGTGCACGCCAAGGTCTCTTTATTCGGCACCACTCCCCAGGACCTTACTATTAAGTGTATAAGTCCTGCCCTAATTTGTCCATACCAAAACTTTTGTTAAGCATCCAATTAGTTTCCTTTCAGAAAGCAGATAATTAATTGGCTGCAATTACATTGGTATTTTTACACTGAGATTTAGTTGAATCAGTAAATTTAAATTACTCAGTTTCCACGATGGGATTTGCATTCATGATTTAAGTTTATAAGTGCATTCTCTGGATTACTAGTCATCTAACATCACCAGGAAGCTATCATTCCCTTAAAATTCCACAAATTTAGTCAACTAATGGAATTTAAATTCTCCAATTGTTGGGATGTGACTTGGACTGACATGTCCAGATTACCAATTCAGACCTCAGAATTATTCACCCAGTAGCATAACTATTATGCCACTATACAATATTCAGTAGCCCACTAGTTTCTTTCCCTGTTTCCTGGGCCTCTAATCATTTGGGTTTCAAAGCGCTGAGCTGGCATAGACCTAGGATAGGCTACAATCCAAACCTTCTAGCATCAGATGTCGAGTGAAGCAAGATATATCTGTGCTGATAGTATGCTGGGTCCTGACTTGGCGAACACCCATGTCTGGGACCTCATTGGCTTATAAGGATGGATGCTGCCTCATTAAAGCTACCCATAAACATTAATGAAGTGCAAGTTCAGAACTAACTGAGTTTCTGTCGTTTCCTACTATTGATATGAATCTGCCAAAGAGTTTCAGGTCTCTTTTCTTCAGAATGTAGAATTGAAAGTATCTTCTTTCCCCCTGTAGACCACTGTTTCACGTACAGATCAATCTTGATCGTCAATAGCATTAACAAACCTTCTAGATTATTTCTGTGCCATCTACAGCTGAGTAAAATGGAACTGATTATGAATGTCTCCATAATTCGTCAATTGTGTGGTAACAGCCTGAATATTTTGTCACTTCACATTTTATCGAAAAATGTGACATTAGAGAAAGCACAGCAGGCCAGGTAGCATCAGGGTTAAACCGGAAACGTTGACTTTCTTGCTCCTAGGATGCTGCCTGACCTGCTGTGCTTTTTCCAATGCCACAGTTTATCGACTCTGACTCTCCAGCATCTGCAGTTCTTGCGATCTCCTAGTTCACATTTTGCTCCATTGATGCTGATGCCTCATCTATAGTGGGATCCAGATTAGACAGCCAGGGTGGCTGACTGTTTTAGGCAAGATGGCACGTGATATTCAAATTGGCGCCATATTATATATCCTCCTCGCAGTTGTGAGGCACTGATATTTGACAGTCAAGTTTGGAATTCTCACAACTACTTGTCTGCTGAGTCTTTCTGATCTGATGCTCCATTAAAATCTCACGATGAACATCCTAAACAGCCCAAGGATGTATTGCTGCAGACAAAAAAATCATCAATTTCACCTGGTTGCATTGGAGCTTAGACTATCTCAGTGAGTGTAGAAGGCTAGTGTAAGGCTATGGAATTTCAATGAACGATAATGCCGAAGCCCTTGGCCAATAATCTTTGGTCATGATGCTGAAATCTGGTTTGCATTGTAAGGGCAAAGTTCATCCACTCTTTTCTTTATTTGAGTTCCTTTTTTCTCTGTAACTAAAATCTCACATTTGTTTTTGTATTTGTCCAATTGATTGGGCAATGACTAGCTGTAGGTGTCCAATGGGTGCTGTGGACAGAGTAGCAATGACTTAGAGTGGTATTTAGGTGAGATGTAGCTATGGGCAGGTGAAATTTGTGGCATGGTGGTTAAACAGCAATTAGAGTAAGAGAATTGAGTTGCATCTGTGAGAGACTGTCAGCCATGTTGGCCAGGTTCTATGGGCAGAGTAACATTGGGGTTGCTGTGCCATAATGTTGCCAGTAAAGGGCAATGCAGGATTGCTAAAATATGTCTGGACACACAGCAGCCTTTCAAAAATGGAATGGGCCCAAGGGATAGCAATCTTTTGGCAAATAGCCATTAAATGTCAAGATGTTTTGGGAGCAGTGTACAGTAAGATAGGGTGAAAATCAGATGTGAGAAACACTGTACAGAAAGGGAAGTTAATGAATGAGGCAAATTTGATAAGGATTGCAGCAAATAACCCTCCAAAAATTTCACTACACCTTGAACTCAGCCAAAAATAGTAAGAGTTAGCCTTGGCATTGTGGCTTCCTTCTGGAAGCAAGATCCTACTTTCAGAACTAGACACTTAAGAATTGACACTGAGAAAGGTTTGGATAATCTATAAACATGCGCAGATAACCATTTCTTTTCTCCACAAATTTTAAAGACATGTGAAATGTGACATAAATTTTGAAAGGATGGTTATTCAATACAATATACAACAGAAATTAACTGAGTAGTTAAGATTTTAAAAATCTATTTGGAGATTCCTAACTCTATGCTTGCCTGCAAATTGTTGGACAGTACCAAGGTGTCAAACTATGCACACTTCAAAAATTAACTGGAGTTAGATATTTAGAAAGGAACAGATTTTTGGAACAGATGACAGATGCTTTAAAAAAAAGTCCTAGGTAAATATTCATTCCAACTAGCTGCCGCCTCATTGTTCTCCAATTTTTGACCTAAAAGAATAAACAATTTTTAAACAGTAGACCCTCGTTCTGACTCTCAATATCTTCAATGAAGTTGATCCTCACTCTTCCACGCTCTAGTGGAAACAAGTTCAATCTGTAAGTCTTACTCATAAGACAAATCACTCGTTTCATATATTCCATGTTTCATGTATGGTCAGTAACATTCATCCCACACAAATTCCTGGTACTGATTATATCCAGAAGAGAGATTCTAACTATCTCTCCTTGACATTCAATGGCTGTGGATCACCATTCATCAGAAACTGAATTGGACCAGCTACACAAATACTGTGGCTACAAGAGCAGGTCAGGGGCTAGGAATCTTGCAGTATGCAACTTACCACCTAATTCCCCAGAGCTTGTCTACCATCTGCAAGGCACAAGTCAGTAATGTGATTCCCACTTGCCTGGATGACTGCAGCTCCAACAACATTCAAGAAGCTTGACTCCATCCAGGGCAAAGCAGCTCACTTGATTGATACTTCTGGAAGGTTCTGTCTTTGTAAAACAACTAGCATCTGTCTCTATCTACTGACATATTGTGCTAGGTAGTACATTGTTTTTCTTTAGTCTACCATTATTTCTAACTCACTGAACTATTTACCTCAATGCATTGAAAAGGCTCGATTTCCAGTTAAATTCCAATCAAACTGACATTAATTGCAGAACTCAGAAATGAAACTGAACCTAAATCTCACCTTAACATGCACAACATAGAAATTGAAATCAAACGTAAACCAAGGCATAGTTTATTTTTCCCATTTTAGAGTCCAAATAATGACATTAAATCATAAGCTAGCTCCTTTGTAACTTTGTTGAAGTCCCCATGACATATTACACTGAATCAAATATTAACTCTTTCAGACCATAAACAATATCTCACTGTCTCATCAATCCCCAAGCCTTTGAATTCTTAAATTCAGACTGTCTAGTGTACCACCATTCTCTCCAAAATCGTGTCCTTTTCTGATTTAAAAGAACAGTAGTTATTGGCTAAAAGAAAACTGACCTAAATTGGCTTCCTGATGGGTCTGATGTCTGCAGAACTGAACGTAATGGACTTCAATCATTTGTTTTTATTATGATGGAGTTTAGTAACACACATTAATTTTTTTGTAGCTGTTTGTGCGATCTGTTTACAAACAAATGACTTTTTAACAGTACCTTAGATCTTTGAACATTGTTTGTTTCTTCTTTGAAACATCTTCTGCGGTGTTTTCGGCAACAGATCTCCAAATTGTGACGTGGAATTCCATTCTCATTACACTTGAAAATCCTTTTGATAGTAGTATGCCTTACCATTACAATTTCTTGTTATCTTGCGCTATCTTCCGTCCTCTGTCATTGAATTACTAAGGACAGTTTGTTCACTTCTGCAGTCATATGTTATGATCCCAGTACTTCTTGCTAATTCAGATCCTAAAATGACAGATTATTTTTTAAGTTATAGTTAATATGCAGTAAGTCACTGAAGCACATTCACATGAGCTACAGAATTTTCTTTAACAACAGAACAGGTTAAGCTAATAACCTTAAATGTTTGTACTAACTGTCATAAACGCAATAATATAAGTGATTTTCCATTAAGACCGCAGGTGTTCACAGTCACATGCTCTTTCTTGGGTTGACTTTCTGACCTTTTTTTTAAAGAAAACCCTTCAGAGAAGTAACCAGCACCCACCTTGGTCCATTCGAAATCTGAAATCCTAACTTGATCTTCATATATATATATATAAACAATGCATCTTTGGTCATATGTTACTAGGAGATTAATTATTGATTGATATGACATCCTTTATCATTGTTGGAAATTCTTTGGAAAGTGGAGGGAGCTTGGACATTTCATTTGGCTTTCATTCCTCAACACCTCAGCCCTAATAGTAGACGTGAATTTGGACATGAAGTTATTCACTGTGGCATGTAGTAATCTGACTTGATTCAATTGTAGACAATTCAATTGTAAATATGTTCATCACAACATTGTGATTTAGCTCACATGATTTCCACTGCTTTTAAAAAGTTCAGATTGCAATGGCAACAATGTTCGAGAACATGTGTAAGCAGAGAGGCAGCAACTGAACCATCTGCATCACTCAAGAAGATATACTGTTGTCATAGAGATGTACAGCATGGAAACAGACCCTTTGGACCAACCCATTCATGCCGAACAGATATCCCAACCCAATCTAGTCCCACCTGCCAGCACCTGGCCCATATCCCTCCAAACTCTTCCTATTTGTATACCCATCCAAATGCCTTTTAAATGTTGCAATTGTACCAGCCTCCACCATTTCCTCTGGCAGCTCATTCCATACACGTATCATCCTTTGCGTGAAAACGTTGCCCCTTAGGTCCCTTTTATATCTTTCCCCTCTCACCATAAACCTATGCCCTTTAGTTCTGGACACTCTCACCCCAGGGAAAAGACTTTGCCTATTTATCCTATCCATGCCCCTCATAATTTTGTAGACCTCTATAATGTCACCCCTCAGCCTCCAACACTCCAGGGAAAACAGCCCCAGCCTGTTCAGCCTCTCCCCATAGCTCAAATTCTCCAACCCTGGCAAATCTTTTCTGAACCCTTTCAAGTTTCACAACGTCTTTCCGATAGGAAGGAGGCCAGAGCTGCACACAATATTCCAACAGTGGCCTGACCAATATCCTGGACCCCATGGCATTATCACTATGGGTGATGCTTTTTGCTTTCAATCAAGTATTAACACTTCATAACTCGTATACAATAAACCCAACCTATTCAATCTTTCCACATAACTCAGGTTTTCTATTCTTGGAACATCTTTCAAACATCTTTATTTCACAAACCAATAAAAGATGAGTAAAAAATAGTAAAGGGAGAAAATAAACATTGAAGGTAATTTCCATGTAATGTCAAGTCAGATAGCATGATTTTTTTTTATTTTATGAAAAGGAAAATAAAGTTTAATGTACATGGGCCCTTAAAGAATGCGGCTGGAAAAATAATAATGAGTTGATCAAATATATTCCATGAGTCTTTATGGTAAAGGGCACTGACAGCATTCCAAAAATAGCAAATCAAAGGACCAAAGGTGGGGAAAAAATAAGTACTCAGAAAACTAATCAGACTAAAGGCCTAAAATCCTTTAGGTCCTAAAGGCTTGACTTTAAAGATTTTGAAGGAAGGAGCTACAGAGACAATGGATGCACAGGTAGCAATTTTCCAAGAATTCCTGCATTCTGGAAAATTCCCAAAGGATTGGAAAATAACCAGTGTAACACCCTTATTTGCTATGGAAGGGTTTTTTTTTTAATTAAAAAAAAAGACAACATAGGCCAAATAGCACAAATCTATAATTGGGAAACTGTTAGAGTCTATTTTACAGGAAATGACAGCATTTGAAATGCATAATATAATCAAGTAGATTCAAGTAGATAAAGGGGAAGTCATGCCTGACAAATGGATTCAAATTTTTTGAGGCGATAACAAGCAAGAGAGATAAAGGGGAACCAGTAAATATAGTGTGTTAGGATTTCTGAAAGGTATTCAGTGTGATACAGCACTTAAGACTGTTGACTGAGATAAGAGGCCATGGTGTTAAGTATAGTATTCTGGCATGGCTGAAGGGATCAATTACCAAATAGAAGGCAGAAATTGAGGAGAAAGGGGTCATTTTCAGTACATCAACTTACATTTTGAGACAGGGATCAGTGAATGGGCTCACAATTCTTTCCAATATATATTAACGATTTGGTTGAAGGAAGTAATGTGCTATTGCCAAATTTGTGGCTAACACAAAATAGGTAGGAAGGCAAGTGGTAGGGATGTTGGAAAGAACTGAACATTATGCTGTTTTGGCTAAATGTCAGTTACATTGGGGTTCTTTGAAACTTTTGTGCCACAACGTGCCTCATTTGCTATCTAACACCACTCTCCTCCCAACAGCATCCCTCGCATCCAATTCTAGTCCTATCTTACCACTCAGTGGATATTCACCAAAAGACCAGCATCTCCAGTATCCATTTAATCTTTAAAAAGCTGCTTTGCACCTGAATAAACATTTGCAATTCAGGAGTGTCCCACACCCTAATGTGTGCACCAACTTGTTGAATGTGCAATACCAACTGAGTGACCAACACATTCAATCAAAAAAGAGTGTCTGATGTGCTCCAAATCCCTTCCCATCCAGATCAATCTCAATTATTTAAGTTTTTGTTGTACTCATTGCAGCTTATCATCATAGTCATATTGTATACAAGAAGCCCTTCAGTCAATCAGGTTTGCATCAACAAAAATGTACAACTCTAAATCTAAAATAGTTCCACTTTCCAGCAGCTGGTCCATAGCCTTGAATGTGAGCACAATCCAAGTGCTCATCAAAAGTTTTTTTTAAAGATTGTGAATTTTCCTATCTCAACTACCCTCACAGACAGTGCATTCCAGATTCCCACCACCCACTGTGTGGAAACATATTTTATTTTCAAATCCCCTCAACCTCCAGCCTTTCACCTTAAAATTATGATCCTTGTTATTGACCCTTCAAATGAAGGGATCAGCTGCTTCTTATCCATGTTGTCCGTGCTCCTCATAATCTAACACACCTCAATCAGATCCTCTCTTAGCCTTCCCTGCTCCAAAGAAAACAGCCCAAGTTTATCCAGCTTTTCTTCATTGTTAAGCTGCCTCATCCCAGACAACATCCTGGAACCTCCTCTGAATCTCATCCAGCGCAATCACATTATTCCTATCGAGCTGTGATCATAATGGCACAGAGTGCTATGGCTGTGGTTTCACTGGAGTCCTCTACAGCTCCAACATGACTTTCCTGCTTTTACAATCTATGCCCCAACTGATAAAAGCAAATGTTCCCTTTGCCTTTTTATTCACTCTATGTTCAGGGATCTGTTGACAAGCACCTAAGATCCTGCTGTTCCTCTGAGATTCTTAGTGTCCTGTCATTCATTGAGTCCTCTTGTGTTATTGATCTGCCATCTGACCAATCCATCTATATCCTCCTGTAATCTATGACCTTCTTCTCACTGTCAATCACCTAACCAGTTTTTGACTCATTCACAAACTTACTTATCATCTCTGTCCCCTCCATATACATTTTTGTGTATATAGTTTTATATACATATCTCTCACAAAATATAACGGATCCAGCATTGACCTCTGAATGGTGCACCACTGGACCCTGGCCTCCAGTCACACAAACAATCTTTCACAACCATCCTTTGTCTCCTGCTACGAAGCCAATTTTGGATCCAGTTTGCCAAATTACCCTGGATCCTATGTGCATTTTCCTTCTTTATCAGTCTGTCATGTAGGACCTTGTCAAAGGTTTTGCTGAAATTTGTATAAACTACATCAACTGCACTACCCTCATCTACACATCTGGTCACTGCCTCAAAACATTCAACCAAATTTGTTAGGGATAATCTCTCTCTGACAAAGGCATACTACTATCCCTGATCAAACCTTGCCTCTCCAGTTGGAAATTAATTCTGTCATTAGACTTTTCTCAAGTGTTTCCTGATCACTGACATTAGAGTCATTTGACTTTAATTTCCTGGTTTATCTCGAAGACCCTTTTTGAAAAGTAGAACCGTAATAACTATCCTCCAGTCTTTTCGCACCTCTGTGGGTGACCCAACACAACCAAATAATCTCATTGCACCTAGAACATGGTCTAAGCTGCAACATGAGCAAAACACATCTAACGAGAATTCAGAAAATGTATAGTACCCTCCAGCAAAAGTCACCATAACTAAGACTGGAGGGAATTACTAACTGCAAGATCAATAGGAACGTCAAGGATAATTTGCATGCTTTTTGGTTTAATATAAATATAAAAATATCAAGGCTTAGAACTATAAATCACTGTGCTGGACTGAAAGAAGAAGACTAAGCTACAAGAGTCTTTATGCCATTGCTGCAGCTGTCATTTTCCACTTTGCAGGCCTGGAAAACTATGCCTAGAAAGTTAAGTACAATCACAAGGTCTTGCCACCATTTACAAGGAGTTGACTAAGAAAGATCTGGTTACAGCAGGCCTGATGGAGTGGAAGATGAATATCTAGGTCAGGAACTATATAGTTAGATGTATCATCATCTGCAATTCCTGACTTTTTCTATGAGTAAGCCTATATGGTGGGTACCTGAATCACAAACTCCTGCATAGCATTAGGATGGCTTCAGGTAAAGGAAATCATAGCTTGACTAATTTATTATAGCTTTATGAGGAAGACTCAACCAGAGTGGATAGAGGTGAACCAATAGATGTGTTGTAGTTGGACTTTCAGAAGGCATTTGGCAAAGTACCTCACAAAAGACTAAGTCATAAGATAAGAGCCCACAGTGGTAGACATAACATATTGGCAAGAATAGAGAACTGGCAGTGGACAGGAAACAGTAAGTGGGGATAGTGGGTTCTTTTTCAGATTGGTGACTGATGGCCAGTGGGGTTCCATGGAGATGGAACTGGAACTTTTTACAATATATACTAATGACTTGGAGGAATGTACTCTAGCCAAATTTATAGATGACACAAAAATATGTGGAAAGGTATGTTGTGAGAAGGTTGCAAACAGTTCACAGAGAAATATTGGTAAGTAAAGTAAATGGGCAAAAAGCTGGCAAATGGATTGTAATGTAGGAGATTGTGAAGTTGTTCATTTTCAAAGGGAGCTCAAACGAACAGATTTTTTTATTTGCAGAGAAACTGCAGAAAGCTGCAATACAAAGGTACAGGGGAGTACATGTATATCAAACACAGGTGCAGAGGGTAATCAGGAATGCTAATGGATTGTTGGCCCTTCTTTCAAGGGGTTGGAGTATAGGAATAGGTAAGTCTCTCTGCAACTGATATAATTTGATTGGAGTCAGCTCAGAGAAGTTTCAGTAGGATGATCCCTAGTATGGAAGGATAGTCTTATGAGCAAAGGCAAAACTGATTGTGACTCTACTCACTGGAATTTAGATGAATGAAAGCATTCCTCACTAATTGATCTAATTGAAACATAGGACCACAGGACATGTCAGAAGTTTTAAAAATTCATTCATGGTTTCAGGGTGTCCTTAGCTAGGCCAGCAATTATTGCCTATCTCGAATTGCCCAGAGGGCAGTTATGAGTCAACCACATTGCTGTAGATCTGGAGTCATATGTAGAGCAGGTAAGGATTGCAGTTTCCTTCCTTAAAGGATATTAGTGAACCAGATAGGAGAAATTAGCAATGGATTCATGGTCATCATTAGACTCATAATGCAGATTTTTATTGAATTCACAAACCGCCATCTGCCGTGGCAGGATTTGAACCCAAGGCCCCAGAACATCACCTGGGTCTTTGAATTATCAGTCCAGTGATAATACAAGTAGGTAATAGCCTCCCATTAGAGCGGGTCACCGATTTAAGATCGAGATGAGGAAGAGCCTCTTCTCTCAGATGGATGTGGGTCTGGAACTCCTTGTCATAGAGAAGTGTGGGGGCATAGTCCTAATGAATATTTAAGATTGTTAGGGGAATCAAGGATTATGGGGAAAATGCAGGGTAGTGCAAGTGAAGAATGCTGGATCATTCCTGATCCGATTGAATGGAGAAGCAGGCTTGACCAACCATACGGCCTACTTCTGATCCTATTAATTGTGCTCTTATGATAAGTGAACTGCCAATATATTTTTGAGACTTGAGTTTATTGCTGTATGTTAAAATACAACTAGACACAATATTATTTTATTTTGTCATGTTTTGTCATTCTTTAAGTGTAAAGTTTTGGTTAGAAAAAAGGATGATGCTGTGTAGTGATATGAATGTACCTTTAAGAGCTCTGCCTTAAACTACTGTCAAAAACTATATTCTATCGAGGTTGATGATACTTTAATTCCATGACTTGTTGGGCAATCTGAAGTTGTAAGTTGTACTATACGTAACTCCGAGCAATTACTTTCTGTAGTTAATCTTACCTTCAAATAAAGAGACCACAATTTTCACCAGGTTTTGTATGTCATTGGTATGTTTATGTCCAAGAAAAGAAAATAACACCAAGTAGGCATGCTGATTGTATTAGATGCTAAGAAGTGCTAGAAACTTTTCACACCAGGTTTTCTTTATCCATCAATTATATAACGTCCTCAAAAAAACTCATTCATATCAGAGAACTACAGCTTCCTTTTCCAGAAACCTTGATGTGATTCTCTGATAGCTCAGTTTTGTGCATCTGTCTTAGTCTGTGTAATAGCTTATCTTTATCTTGGAATTATACGAAAATCTACCCAGAAGAATTCCTCAGCAGTCCTATTAATTTAATAATGTTCCTCTGATTCTTAATATTGGCAAAATAGTTCATCATGTGTTGCTGGAAAAGCGCAGCAGGTCAGGCAGCATCCAAGGAGCAGGAGAATCGATGTTTCGGGCATGAGCCCTTCTTCAGGAAACTTTCAGGCTCATGCCTGAAATGTCGATTCTCCTGCTTCTTGGATGCTACCTGACCTGCTACGCTTTTCCAGCAACACATTTTCAGCTCTGATCTCCAGCATCTGAAGTCCTCACTTTCTCCTCGAAAATAGTTCATCATATCTATATACCAGCCTCATCTTCATTATTCTTTTGGCCAGTTTGACCAGATTTTGTTTGATATGATCTCTATTCTCTGAAGTCTTAGTTACTACTATATAATTTTTTGTAATTTTTCTTGTGTTATTTGATTTGTCACAGGAAATGACTAGGTATCCATTTGGATTTTACTTTGCTTGGATATACATGAAGTACAAAGTGGTTTTAGATATATTTGATTTTTCATCAATCCCATTAATATCTCTGTCTAATAGGTCCCTGTAGCAAGATTAAATTATAATAATTCACTGGAGATGTGAATTTTAAATGTAAAAATTAGCTTTATTTATATTTTTGGCCATGGCTCAACAGTGGCAACTCAGCCTCTGAATTAGAAGATTCAAGTCCCATTGCAAAAAATTGATCAGAACCCAGCTGATGTTCTAATACTGAGGAGTTGCTATCTTTTAGGCATTAAACCAGACGTTCAATGGCCCTTTATTGAACATAAAATATCCAAACACTGCTTAAAGGATAGCAGGGGAATTCATCTTAATGTTTTGGCCAAATGTTATCCTTCAGTAAAATCACTAAAATAAGACATCCAAGCATTATCTCATTGCTCATTGTGGGATTTCTTTGAGAATAAGTCGGCTGCCATCTTTCTTACATTGCAACAGTGACTACACTTCAAAAAATACTTCATTGGTGAGTGCTTTGGGATGTTGTGAAACTATAAGAAAGCATTTCAACAAATTGCACTTGTCTTTCTTACTGCAGCTGGTGAAATGACATGAGTTAATCATAGTGTAAAAGGAAACTATCTTGGCAAAGTGGACTGTACAGGTTATGTGGCTATGCCTTTGATGAAGTGTAATCAATGTTTTTCTTCCTTTCTCTTGTAGGCTTTTTAGTGCTATTTTAGAACAAGCAACCAAAGCAGAGGGAATTAACCCAATTGGAGGTAAAGCTGCTGGATTTGATGTCAAAGCTCTAAGAGCATTCAGAGTCCTACGACCATTACGCCTAGTGTCTGGTGTTCCTAGTAAGTACTTTGGCAAGGTACAATCACAAAATATAAGACCCATGACATAATAGAAGACTTAAAATCCATTTTTATTTGTCATACCACATATCAGCAAAAAGCTCATTGGAAAACTAAATTGGGAGTAGGATTTGGATGGGGGAAATGAACAACACACTCACCTGAAGACAATCTTTTGAGAGCTGCGCTTTTTTAACACCAGTGCTTTATTTTAATTTGGCAGACTGCTAACGAGTTAGGTCAGGATGTGCAGCCTGATAACTTTCCAACTGGCACTTGCAATGAGGATACAGAGACATATTTGAAGCATGAAGCATTTTAATAAGAGGTTACATTTAAGCTCTGGCAGATTTGGATGTAAACTAAGGAAATGGGAAATGATTCACAAGACTGTCCTAAGTCGTGAAACCATTTTCTGCAGGTTTTAATGGGTGGAGAGAAAGGAAGGACTTTTTTTTCCTACAAGTAAGAAGGTTATTACTGGCTTTTATATGCAGTATTGCCTGGAGAGAGGTGACAGTTGATAGTGATTTTTACACGTATCAGCCTTGAAGCCTGGATTTAGTATAAAAATCATGTTAGTAATTTATTGAGAGCAACATGGGTGTGTATGACATTTCATTTCTCCATCTCTCTCAGAACCACCTGGCAACAGCCCTTGCATTTCCCAGCACTCTGATGTTTCCTCCTGTGCATTTTATTATATTAATCTCGGATTCAAGTCATAGAGTCATAGAGATGTACAGCACGGAAACAGACCCTTCAGTCCAACGTGTCCATGCCGACTAGATGTCCCAACCAGACTTTCAATTCATTCAGAAATGGGGATGTATATGTTTTTAAATAAGTTAAACATAATACGTTTCCTCTCTTAACATGTTCTTCCCATGATATGTCTCACTCTCATTTTAATTATAGTGTGATAATCGACCTGATCTTTGGTGAAGACAGGCTCACAGTCTTCAAGATGTCCCTTGCTCATACAAAAACTATAGGTGGTGGCCTTTTTGTCAAGTGTTTCTTAACATTATTACTGAATTGCCTGACTCTGAGTTTTAATATGTTAGATTCCTCTACCAGCTGGTAACATTTCTATCCAGACTATCAATTCCTTTAAAAATCCTGAAAGACTCAATCATATGATCCTTAATCTTTCATATTCATTGAAATACAAGCCTAGTTTATCCAATTTTTCCTTGTAATGTAACCCTCAGAAGCCTGGCAATGTTCTTCTGAATCTGTGCCACACCTTTAAGGCATGCATTTTTTATTCTTTCATGGGATGTGAGCCTCGATGGCAAGGCCAATAATATAACCCAAATCTATTTGCCCTCATTTACTTTCCAAGGGTATAGTGTCCAGAATGATTCACAATACTCCAGATATGATAAAACCAATGCGTACTGTAACTACCATTAAGGTGGTACCATTAAAAGACACCACTAAAATTCCATTAAGATGACAGTTGTGACAATGCTGCTCCTTTAACAAGGTTATGTTGTCCTCGATTTTTTTCAGAAGGGGTCCTAAAGGCAGAGGTTTCAATATGTCTGAAGATGAGTACTTGAGAAACCTTTCAAGTGTTTTTTTAACACTTGTACAATGAAAGGGGAGTGGGCAGTTCAAGGTTTCATTTGGTTTGGTTTCAATTAGCTGTTTTGTTTGCAGCTGCTGGTCAGATTTTAATTGAGAACCCAAAGAAGCTGGTGGGGACCCAAAGAAGCTGGTGGGGATCCAAAGAAGCAGTTCCATGCTGATCATCTCTCTCTCTCTGTCTGTGTGTCTCTCTCTCTCTCTCTCTCTCTCTCTCTCTCTCTCTCTCTCTCTCTCTCTCTCTCTCTCTCTCTCTCTCTCTCTCTCTCGCGCGCACACACACACTTCTCTCCTATATGTACCTGTGTTTGATCTGTCAAGGGGATGTTTATAGGGATGTCGCTTCTGTTGTGGGCAAAGTCTAAGAGAGAATTGTAACGGATAGGATTTATGAACATCTGGATAGGAATAATGTGATCACGGATAGTCAGCAAGGTTTTGTGAAGGGCAGGTCGTGCCTCACAAATCTTATTGACTTCTTTGAGAAGGTGACTAAGGAGGTGGACAAGGGTAAAGCGGTAGATGTGGTGTATATGGATTTTAGTAAGGTGTTTGATAAGGTTCCCCATGGTAGGCTACTGCAAAAAATACGGAGGTGTGGCATCGAGGGTGAGTTGGAGGTTTGGATTAGGAATTGGCTGGCTGGAAGAAGACAGAGGGTAGTAGTTGATGGTAAAGGTTCATCTTGGAGTGCAGTTACTAGCAGCGTTCCATAAGGATCTGTTTTGGGACCATTGCTGTTTGTCATTTTTATAAATGACCTGGAGGAGTGGCTAGAAGGTTGGGTGAGCAAGTTTGCGGATGATACGAAAGTTGGTGGAGTTGTTGACAGTGAGGAAGGATGTTTCAGGTTACAGCGGGATATAGATAAGCTGCAGAGCTGGACAGAAAGGTGGCAAATGGAGTTCAATGTGGGTAAGTGTGAGGTGATTCACTTTGGTATGAGTAACAAAAAGATGGGGTACTGGGCTAATGGTCGGATACTTGGTAGTGTGGATGAGCAGAGGGATCTTGGTGTCCATGTACACTGATCTCTGAAAGTTGCCACCCAGGTAAATAGTGCAGTGAAGAAGGCATATGGCGTACTGGCTTTTATTGGTAGAGGAATTGAGTTCCGGAGTCCTGAGGTCATGTTGCAGTTGTATAAGACTCTGGTGCGGCCGCATCTGGAGTATTGTGTGCAGTTTTGGTCGCCATACTATAGGAAGGATGTGGAGGCACTGGAACGGGTGCAGAGGAGGTTTACCAGGATGTTGCCTGGTATGGTAGGAAGATCGTATGAGGAAAAGCTGAGGCACTTGGGGCTGTTTTTCATTGGAGAAAAGAAGGTTTAGAGGTGACTTGATAGAGGTGTACAAGATGATTAAGGGTTTAGATAGGGTTGACCATGAGAACCTTTTTCCACGTATGGAGTCAGCTATTACGAGGGGACATAGCTTTAAATTAAGGCGTGGTAAGTATAGGACAGATGTTAGGGGTAGATTCTTTACTCAGCGAATCGTGAGTTCATGGAATGCCCTGCCAGTAGCAGTGGTGGACTCTTCCTCTTTATGGGCATTTAAATGGGCATTGGATAGGCATATGGAGGATAGTGGGCTAGTGTAGGTTAGGTGGGCTTGGATCGGCGCAACATCGAGGGCCAAAGGGCCTGTACTGCGCTGTATTTTTCTAAGTTCTATGTCGCAAGTATTTGGAACAGCATCATTAAGTTACGATAGAGTCAATCGGGTTTTCAGATAGGTTAAGTTATTGTAAATTTAGTTCTCTTTTATTTGTGTTTCATTCAGTAATCTGTAAATAAATTTTGTTTTGTTTAAAACGGGGTGGTTGGGCCAGCTGCATCATACCTGGAATATTCAATTTATGCCTGCTTAAAATGACTAGAAAGATTCAGATTTGTCCTGCCTTCTTGAAATGTTTTGAGGGGGTCTGGCCTGGTACAAAACAGATTGGGGGGCTCATTTAGGATTTGTTCTATAGTTCTGATTTGAGATTAGGGTTGCTGGACTCAAAGGCAGTGAGTGAGAGGTGTGAGTGTCTTTTGTTCCGAGTGTTGAATTTAGTTAATTTAAACAGTGCTTAGTGTAGTTATGGCTCTTTCAGTCACTAAGAGTTTTCTGGGGGTGGAAGAAGTGACTTTGGGGGCAGTACAAAAGGTGAACAAGGAAAAGCTGCTGGAATTGGCAGTTGAGCTGGAGTTGAAGCTGCCTCCTTCTGTGAGGAAAGGAGAGATAGTATCAGCAATAGCTCAGCATTTAAATTTGCTGAAAACACCATCGAAATCTTTGGAGCTAGCTAAACTTCAACTGAGAATGAAGCAGCTTTAGTTAGAGGCAAAAGAAAAAGAAAGAGAAAAAGAAATGACACTATTCGAATTACAATTAAAAGAAAGGAAAGAGAAAAAGCACGAAAGGTACTGGCAGAACAAAAAGAAAAGGATAGAATTGCTTTAGCAGAACAAAAAGAGAAAGAGAGAGAAAAGGCACTGAGACAGGAAAGTCAGCTTAAAGGATGGAGATGAAAGCTGAAGGTAAGCTTAATGAGAAAGAGAGTGAGGATAAGCAAACCCAGGGAGCCAAAGGCCTGGTGGAGATCTGTTTAAATTATTCAAGCATTGCCTAAAATTGATGAGAAGGATGTGGAAGCCTTTTTCATCTCATTTGAGAATGTGGCTCAACAAATGTGGGCGGCACGGTGGCACAGTGGTTAGCACTGCTGCCTCACAGCGCCAGAGACCCGGGTTCAATTCCCGACTCAGGCGACTGACTGTGTGGAGTTTGCACATTCTCCCCGTGTCTGCGTGGGTTTCCTCCGGGTGCTCCGGTTTCCTCCCACAGTCACAAAGATGTGCGGGTCAGGTGAATTGGCCACGCTAAATTGCCCGTAGTGTTAGGTTAAAGGGATAAATGTAGGGGTATGGGTGGGTTGCGCTTCGGTGGGTCAGTGTGGACTTGTTGGGCCGAAGGGCCTGTTTCCACACTGTAAGTAATCTAATCTAATCTAATCTAAAATGTAGTGGCCAGCAACCTTGTGGATTTTGTTGATCCAAACAAAACTTGTAGTTAAAGCTAGTGAGGTATTTGCATCACTATCAGAGGAGGTATCTGGGGCATATGAGGAGATGAAGAAAGCCAATTTAAGAGCATATGAGCTTGTGCCAGAAGTCTACAGATAACATTTTAGGAATCTAAGAAACATCCTTGACCAGCTGTGATTTTCTAGCACCACACTCTTTGACTCTGATCTTCAACATCTGAAGTCCTCACTTTCTCCTAGTTGAATTTAAGGAAGGACCCTGGTCAAACCCACATTGTGTTTGAAAGGATCACGCGAAGTAATTTTGATAGGTGTTTAACGGCATTAAAAATAAAGCAAACCTATGACGCTCTTAGATGATTATTTTGGAGGAGTTCAAAAATTCACTTCCTGAAGTAGTGAGAACTCATGGAAGAGCACAGAGTTAAAATAGCAAGATTAGCAGCTGAAATGGATGATGATTATGAGTTGGTTCAAAAATCAAAGTTTGGCTTCCAACATCAATTTCAATCCAATGGGGTTGGAAATTGGGGAAAATAGAATGTTGTTGGAGTGATGATGGAAAATACAGTAGAGGCTAAAAAGCTGCCCAAGAATGTACAACCTGGTCGGAGGTTGGCCAAGGAGGAAGTGCTAGATCTTCTTAAACTATGTACTTGCAAAGATAAAGTTTACTCGTATAGGCCGAGAGCAGCAGGTAAAGAGTCCTTCCTAAAACAGTTCACAGGTAGATGTGCTGCCTCTTGTGTTTGAAACTCAGGCAACTGAATTATTACACAGCCTGGGAATTTTCCTGACTGCTTGGTAACAAGGTCACAGAGTCACCAGTTGAAACAGGAGAGATCAAAGAGAACAGATAAGAAAGTTGAAGTGAAATTAGCAGACACCCTGTTTGATCAAATGGCTGATACAAACCAGGAGCACATAGCTGACGAAGTAGAAATCTTTAGTTCAGAAAAATTAGCTGAATTACAGCAGAAAGATGTACAATTAAAGCACTTGTATTAAAAGGCATACACAGGAAAAGAATCTGAATGTATCCCTGAGTGTTACCATCTTAAAAATGATGTCTTAATAAGGAAATGGAAACCATCATATATTCCAGCAGATGAGAATGGGCGGAAGTTCCATCAAGTCGTATTACTGGTGGGTTATAGAAAGGTGGTGTTGCGGGTAGCATGTGAACTACCAGTAGGAGGTTATTTAGGGACAAAAAAAACTCAAGCTAAAATACAAAAACATGTTTACTGGTCTGGACAGCACAAGAATGTAATTGAATTTTGCCAGACATGTCATACGTGCCAGGTAATTGGAAAACCACAGGCAGAAGTAAAACCCACACCTTTAATACATATTCCTGTACTTGAGGAACCTTTTACAAGAGTCTTAATTGATTCCAACCTCACCTACACAAAAAAACAAAAAATGGGAATCAGTATTTGTTAACAATAATGATTGCGTCCTGTGTATTTCCAGAGGCCATTCCATTATTCTATATCACAGCTAAAATGCTTTTAGAGGAGTTACTCAAATGTTTTACCAGATATGGACTATCCACAGAGATACAATCAGATCAAGGGTTAAACTTTGCATCTAAATTATTCAAGGAAATTATGGACAGTTTAGGAATAAGACAATTCAAACTTATTGCAAACCATCCATAATTGCAGGAAGCGCTAGCAAGGTGCCATCAGACATTAAAGACCATGCTGAGGTTTTATAATCAAGACTATCCAGATGATTAGGATAAAGGAATTCCGTTTGTGCTTTTTGCAATCAGAGATGCACCAAATGAACTGACCAAATTCAGTCCATTTGAATTAGTTTTGGGGCATGAATTGAGAGGACTACGTAAATTGATTAAGGAGAAATTGGTCAGCCAGAATTCAGAGACCATATATTTGGACTATGTGTCAAATTTTAGGGAACAGTTAAATTGAATGGGGGAGTTGGCGAGACAGCATTTAAAGGTATTGCAGCATACAGTGAAGCAGGAGGCAGACAAGAAGTCAAAAACTCGCAGTTTTGCTATCAGAGATAAGGTTACTTCCAGTGGTGGGTGAACCTTTAAAAGCAAGGTTTACTGGACCTTATCAAGCCGAAAGGAGGTTGATTGAGGTGAACTATTTGATAAGTACTCCAGACAGAAAAAAATCTCACATGCTCAAAAGGTAGTTTGATAGGGAAGGAAAGCAAGAGGAAAATGTGTTATTAGTTACAACATAGAATGAAGAACCAAGTTCAGAGGATTCTGAATTGGACATTCCTCAAATTAAGTTGAGCAATGAGGAAGTTGACAAAAATTGAGATAAATTATTAAGTTACCTTCCAGAGGAAACTCAAAATGACCTGAAAGAGTTATTGCTATTGCATAGAGAGATGTGTGGAAATAAGCTGGGAAGTGCTAACCTAATTATGCATGATGTGGATGCCAGAACTGCTGTTCCAACTAAGCAACATCCTTATTGGCATAATCCTCTAAAGTTGGCACAGGTTCAAAAGGAGATTGAAAACATGCTCCAAGATGGTATATTCAAAGTGAGTTACAGTGACTGAAGCTCACCCAGAGTAATGGTGCCAAAACCAGATGTTATTCAAGGGTTATGTGTGGACTATCACAAAGGTTATGCAGTTACAAAGACTGATGCATATCCAATTCCACATTTCCAAGACTGTATTGAAAAGGTGGGACAAGCGACTTATATTTCTAAGTTGAACTTGCTCAGAGGCTACTTTAGGTACCCTTGTCCGAAAGAGCGAAGAGAATTTTGGCTTTAGTAACACTGAGTGGACTGTCTCAGGTTAAAGTCATGCCATTTGGTATGAAAAATGCACCAGCCACATTTCAGGGACTGATCAATTTCCAGATTACCCAATTGTGTAGTTTATGTTGGTGACTTGGTGAATTTTAGTCACACATGGAATGAACTTTTGCAATCTTTATCAGAATTGTTCGATCGACTTTGGAAAGCATTTTGGTAATAAACCTGGCTAAGAGTGAATTTGTCAAAGCCTAAGTCAACTTCCTGGGCCGTGTTATTAGACGTGGACAAATGGCCCCACAGAATATAAAAATAAAGGTAATTGGGGAGTATCTCATACCCTCGACAAAAAGAACAGAACTATGATTCCGGGGATTGAATGAGTTTTATTGGAAATTCATACCAAATTTAAGCAGTGCAGCTGCTCCACTCACTGAATTATTAAAGGAAAGTAAGAAGTTTCAGTGGACAGCGGAATCTTAGAAGATATTTCACAGCCTCAAGGCTGTGTTAACCACTGCCCCAATGTTAGCCAAACATAATTATGCAAAGTCATTCAAGGTGGCTATCAATGCAAGTGATGTGGGTGTCGGTGCTCTGCTCTTACAAGAAGATGACGAGAAGATAAAATTACTTATTAAATATTTCTCCAGTAAATTGAACAGTCAGCATCAGAAATATTTGACAGTTCAGAAGGAGACTTTGAGCTTGGCGTTGGTGTTACAACATTTCATGGTTTATGTTACCAGTAATGTGCCTGAAACAATCAAATATACTGATCATAACCCATTGAAGATTGTGGAGAAATTTAATACAAAAATTCCAGACTGTTTAGGTGGAGCTTGTTGTTACAGTCACTTAATTTGAAAATTGTGTGCGTGGTAGGATGAGAAAACGTAATTGATGACGCATTGTGGGAAACTTGGGTGGGAAACAGAGGTGTGCAATGGCAGGACTACACAAACTGAAACAGAATGTAGTAGTATATGTTTGCATGTTTATAGTCCATGTAATGTATATATGTCGCATATGAACAATATAAGATTAAGAGTTTTTAAAATGAATCCATCTTTGGATATTGATGGGTTTTATTTTAAGGAAGGGTTGTGTGACGATGCAGTTCCTTTAACAAGGTTATATTGTCCTTGATTTTTTTTTCCCAAAAGGGCTCATAAAGGTACAGATTCTAATATGTCTGGAAATGTGTACTTGAGAAAGCTTTTAAGTATTTTTTTAAAAACGCTTGTGCAATGAAAGGGGAATGGTCAAACCTCCTAGTTCACGCTTTCGTTTGATTTGGTTTCAGCAAGCTGTTTTATTTGCAGCTGCTGGTCAACGTTTAGCTGGGAACCCAGCGAAGCTGCTGGGGACCCAAAGAAGCAGTTCTAAGCTGATCTCTCTCGCTCTCTCATCTCTCGCTCTCTCTCTCTCTCTCATCTCTCGCTCTCTCTCTCATCTCTCTCTCTGACATCTCTCTCTCTGACATCTCTCTCTCTCTGACATCTCTCTCTCTCTGACATCTCTCTCTCTCTGACATCTCTCTCTCTCTGACATCTCTCTCTCTCTCTCTCTGACATCTCGCTCTCTCTGTGACATCTCTCTCTCTCTGTGACATCTCTCTCTCTCTGTGACATCTCTCTCTCTCTCTCTCTGACATCTCTCTCTCTCTCGCTCTCTCTCTGACATCTCGCTCTCTCTCGCTGACATCTCGCTCTCTCGCTGACATCTCGCTCTCTCGCTGACATCTCGCTCTCTCGCTGACATCTCGCTCTCTCGTTGACATCTCGCTCTCTCTCTGACATCTCGCTCTCTCTGACACCTCTCTCTCTCTGACACCTCTCTCTCTGACACCTCTCTCTCTCTGACACCTCTCTCTCTCTGACACCTCTCTCTCTCTGACACCTCTCTCTCTCTGACACCTCTCTCTCTCTGACCTCTCTCTCTCTGACACCTCTCTCTCTCTCTGACACCTCTCTCTCTCTCTGACACCTCTCTCTCTCTCTGACACCTCTCTCTCTCTCTGACACCTCTCTCTCTCTCTGACACCTCTCTCTCTCTCTGACACCTCTCTCTCTCTCTGACACCTCTCTCTCTCTCTCTCTCTGACACCTCTCTCTCTCTCTCTCTCTGACACCTCTCTCTCTCTCTCTCTCTCTGACACCTCTCTCTCTCTCTCTCTCTCTGACACCTCTCTCTCTCTCTCTCTGACACCTCTCTCTCTCTCTCTCTCTGACACCTCTCTCTCTCTCTCTCTCTCTGACACCTCTCTCTCTCTCTGACACCTCTCTCTCTCTCTGACACCTCTCTCTCTCTCTGACACCTCTCTCTCTCTCTCTCTGACACCTCTCTCTCTCTCTCTCTGACACCTCTCTCTCTCTCTCTCTGACACCTCTCTCTCTCTCTGACACCTCTCTCTCTCTCTCTCTCTCTCTGACACCTCTCTCTCTCTCTCTCTCTGACACCTCTCTCTCTCTCTCTCTCTCTCTCTGACACCTCTCTCTCTCTCTCTCTCTGACACCTCTCTCTCTCTCTCTGACACCTCTCTCTCTCTCTCTCTGACACCTCTCTCTCTCTCTCTCTCTGACACCTCTCTCTCTCTGACACCTCTCTCTCTCTCTCTCTGACACCTCTCTCTCTCTCTCTCTGACACCTCTCTCTCTCTCTCTCTCTGACACCTCTCTCTCTCTCTCTCTCTGACACCTCTCTCTCTCTGACACCTCTCTCTCTCTGACACCTCTCTCTCTCTCTGACACCTCTCTCTCTCTCCCTTTCTGACACCTCTCTCTCTCCCATTCTGACACCTCTCTCTCTCTCTGACACCTCTCTCTCTCTCTGACACCTCTCTCTCTCTCTGACACCTCTCTCTCTCTCTGACACCTCTCTCTCTCTCTGACACCTCTCTCTCTCTCTCTGACACCTCTCTCTCTCTCTGACACCTCTCTCTCTCTCTCTGACACCTCTCTCTCTCTCTCTCTCTCTGACACCTCTCTCTCTCTCTGACATCTCTCTCTCTCTCTCTCTGACACCTCTCTCTCTCTCTCTGACACCTCTCTCTCTCTCTCCCTTTCTGACACCTCTCTCTCTCCCTTTCTGACACCTCTCTCTCTCCCATTCTGACATATCTCTCTCTCTCCCTTTCTGACATATCTCTCTCTCTCCCTTTCTGACATCTCTCTCTCTCTCCCTTTCTGACATCTCTCTCTCTCTCCCTTTCTGACATCTCTCTCTCTCCCTCTCTGACATCTCTCTCTCTCTCTCTCTCTGACATCTCTCTCTCTCTGACATCTCTCTCTCTCTGACATCTCTCTCTCTCTGACATCTCTCTCTCTCTGACATCTCTCTCTCTCTGACATCTCTCTCTCTCTGACATCTCTCTCTCTCTGACATCTCTCTCTCTCTGACATCTCTCTCTCTCTGACATCTCTCTCTCTCTGACATCTCTCTCTCTCTCTCTGACATCTCTCTCTCCCTTTCTGACATCTCTCTCTCTCTCCCTCTCTGACATCTCTCTCTCTCTCCCTCTCTGACATCTCTCTCTCTCTCCCTCTCTGACATCTCTCTCTCTCTCCCTCTCTGACATCTCTCTCTCTCTGACATCTCTCTCTCTGACATCTCTCTCTCTCTCTCTCTGACATCTCTCTCTCTCTCTCTCTCTCTCTCTCTCTCTCTCTGACATCTCTCCTGTAAGAACCTGTATTTGATTTTACCCTTTCTGCCAAATTCTAAAATTGGTTCTCTTTTGTTAATATTTCATTCAGTAATCTGTAAATAATTTCAGTTATGTTTAAAATTCAGTGGCTGGCCAGGTGCATCACTCCTGGAATAGCCACAATACACCTGCTTAAAACGGCTAGAAACTTTTAGTTTTGGTCTTCCCTCTTTAAATTATTTGAGGGGGTCGTACCTGGTCCACAACAAAGTGGAGTAGAGCCTCTGAGCCTGCTGCTTATCCACTCTGTCTACTTCTCTTTACGTTACTTTTCTCTCTTCTCTCATTTTCTTCTCTTCTACTTTATTTTACTTAACTCTTAGTGAAGAGTTTGGTCGTAATAACGGCATTGGCAAGTGGGTCCAGCAGGATGCACTCATTACGATGGCATCAGAGGCAAGTTTTTGTTATCAGCAGCTTCTGCATCGCCAAGACGGTCCTAGCACTGACTCCTGGCTGCTGCTGTGGAGATAGGTTTTGGTTCACAGTGGCATTTGATTCCAGCACAGATTCACGGAGGTGGAGATGAGTTTGGGCCTACTGTGAGACCTGGCTGTCTTGCTTGTGTCTGCATTGGAGAGATCCAGTGAGGACTCATAGTGGAAAGGGAATCAGTTGGGGAGAGATAGTGCCGACGAGTGGTGACTTTCATTCCAGCAGTGGTGTGGCAAAGGGGACTTGTACCTGGTGATCAGGCCCATGGCCCATGACTGAGCACCGAATACAAAGGACTGTAAAGCTGGATACTTTCTTTATTTTTTCAGTTTTCTATGTTTTATTTTTCTGTGTGTTAAAATAGCACCGGAGAGTGATGACACTATACAACTCTTTTCACTGTATTTTGTGACAAGATATGGACAATAAATAAATCAAACCATACCAAAACTTGCTCCCATCTGGGACTTTAGTTATAGAAGTTAACATTGTGTTTACCTTTTTATTTAAATTGTCAGTTATGCTTTGGTGATTTGTGTATATATGTATCCCCAATTCTCTTTGCCTCTCCACTTTCCTGGCTCTTTTTTTATTTTTAATATTTCTTGGATTTGTTCCTTTTCTCCAAAATGGATAACTTCACACTCATCTATGTTGAAATCTATTTTTATAATTTTGTCCACTCACTTAATCTAAGAATGTTTTCCGATTTCTATAGAATCTATTATATAAGCATAGTTGGGTCATCTGCAAACTTGGGTGATGGCTTTCTGTTGTCCTGTCTCCGTTATTAAAAAAAAACGTTGATTTGACTCCAACATATACTGTGGGACACTACTAGTGAATTTCTTCTAAATGTGTATATACTCAGTATCCCTGCTTTGTTTGTTATCAGCCAACCAGATCAACATTTCATGACTTTCAGTTTTGAGAGTTTTGGCTTGCAGTTTCTATTGGGTAATCTTATTGAATGTTTTCTAGCAGTCTATAAAAATTGTGTCCTTACACATTGTCCTGTCTGCTACTTCAAATACTTCCTTGCTTTTCTCAAGCCGTCCTTACAGTAGCAATAATCACCTTTGTTTTAAAAAAGCAAAGCTTCTCTGAACATTTCTGACTCCTTCCTAACTTCACATTCCAGCCATTTTACATTCATTACACTATCCTACTTACATTTTGTTGTTTCTTCATCTGAGCATATGCACTATATGCTGAAGCTTAATATATATGCAGTGTCCCTTTCAGTAAACATTCACGCTTTCTGAAAGAGAAAACTGAACAGCATAAAAATGCAAATAAGACTGAAGGTCCAACCAATATAGTGATTAGCAGGGTATGAATCTAACAGAAAACTCTGTAAATTAGAACACTCTAATAGAAATGTGCATTTGAAATGATTTGAAACAGACTAATACTTATACCTCTTTATTACCAGAAAAGTAATACAGCCAGTTTGACAAATTCTTTGATTTGATTTTATTTGATTTATTGTTGTCGCATGTACCAAGATACAGTAAGAAGTATTGTTTTGCGTGCCAAACAAACAAATCATATCTTGCATAAATACATCAGCATAATAGAACAGAATGCAGAATGTAGTTTTACAACTACAGAGAAGGTGCAGAGAATGAGCAATTCTTATTATATGAGAGGTCATAAGTCTGATAACAGTGGAAAAGAAGGTGTTTAGAAATCTGTTGGTATGTGTTTTCAAATTTTTGTACCTTCTGCCCAATGGACGAGGGTGGAAGGAAGTAAAACCAGGGTGGGAGGGGTCTGATTATGTTAGCTACTTTCCTGAGGCAATGGGAATTGTAGACAGAGTCAATGAAGGAAGGCTGGTATTTGTGATAGACTGGGCTGCGTTCACAAATCTCTGTAATTTCTTGCAGTCTTGGGTGGAGCAGTTGCCAAACAAAGCTGTGCATCTGGATAGGATGCTTTCTGTGGTGCATCTATAAGAATTGGTCAGAATCATTGTGGACATGTCAAATTTCCTTAGCTTTCTGATGGAGTAGATGTGCTTTCTTTATTGTGGCATCGATGTGGATGAACCAGAATGGATTGTTGATGATATTTACTCCTGGGATCTTGAAAAACTCAATCATCTCCACCTCACCACCATTGATACAGACAGGGGCATGCCCTCCATTCCATTTCATGGAATGGCGGCAGGGTGGCACAGTGGTTAGCACTGCTGCTTCACAGCGCCAGAGACCCGGGTTCAATTCCCGCCTCAAGTTCATTCTCCCCATGTCTGCGTGGATTTCCTCTGGGTGCTCCAGTTTCCTCCCACAATCCAAAAAATGTGCAGGTTAGGTGAATTGGCCATGCTAAATTGCCCGTAGTGTTAGGTGAAGGGGTAAATGTAGAAGAATGGGTCTGGGTGGGTTACGCTTCGGTGGGTTACGCTTCGGAGGGTCGGTGTGGACTTGTTGGGCCGAAGGGCCTGTCTCCACACTGGAAGTAATCTAATTTCCTAAAGCCGATAATCGGCTCCTTCGTTTTGCTTGCATTTGAGGCTCGTCTGCATTATTAAATTTGTCATCTGTTATTATCCAAATTAACTCTTGTCACTTGTCTCTTTCATCCAGGACCCTTCTGAAAACACCTTAGAAAAGGACAGTCCTCTGAGGATGATTTGTCATAAACTGCATCCCTCTTAGGCATCAGCAGAGAGACTGGCACACCCTAATACTTTAGGCAGTAAGTTACTTAGGTGAAATAATCAATGCAAGTGAGCAATAGTAGATCAGGCTTCCCAGAGTAAAAAGTCCTCTCCCAGCTTACCCAGCTTAACTAAGGAGGAAAGAGATTTGGATTTAGAGAAGCAGCTTTGAGAAGAAAACTGTTTGCATTGTGCAATCAATTATATGTTGTACTGGTAGTCATGCAAGAATTTTCGAAACATGGCAGGAAGTCTCGAGGAACCCACTTTCTGCTTGTGTGGTGTTGTATCGCATCAGCACTCTGCAGTTCACTTTGGGGCGTATGGCCAACTCTAGACACTTTGTAGCCATTAGGAATATGTGCTACCAGCCTCTGAAACTATGATGAAAGCTAAATACCTGCATCCAGTGCCTGGACTTTAGAGTGTCCCATACTTAGCCATAGAGAAACTACAAAGATGGGGGTTTCCAAGCTTTCACCAACCCTCTCCAGTTCTTTTGCACATCAGTGAAAATTGATAAGCCATAGCCCTAAGAGGGTATGCACTGACACAACAGAAGTAGCCCACATTCCCTAAATTAGCATATTATTGCATTCATTTGCTTGCTATCCCTTAAAACAACACTTGCCTTAAGGCAAATTGAAATTGTCCTGGCAGCAGCCAAAGTACTACAGTATGCACTTAGGCACTGACACAGAATTGAGGTCTCTTGAGGCTCTAATAAACCACAAGGAAATCAACAGAGTAAGTCACCTTCCACCAACCATGCAACTCACAAGCAGAGCACTTTATAGTATTAATCAAGTCAATAAACGTTGTTTTCAGAAAGGTAACATGAATTGTTTCATAGATGAGAAATCGATTCAAGGCATTTTGTATCTATAATTAAACTTTCTATGTTCAGCAGTTTTGTCTGTAGTTTTATTTAAAGCAACATCATAGCCCATATTATTTATATATAGTTCATATATTCAAATAATTGAATGGTTTCAATATTCTTTCTTGTAGAATTATTAGGAAGCATATTTTCATACAGAGTGCACTGCAAACATTGAATCCTCTTTCACAACTGATAATGAAATTTGAATTTGAAACTGATAAGTATTTGTTAACTAAGGGTATCAAGAAAGAAGTATTAGGAATAGATAAATGGATTTGATTGAATGGTGGGACAGACAGAGGGACTTCATGACCTACCCCTGGTCCCATTAAAATAATGATGATAATTCGCACTGTCAATATAGAGGGGTGAGAAATAAGCAGTTCAATAAGATTAATCTAGTAACTGATCCCAGGTATCCCTGGCTTCAAAATATATTGCTTGTCTTCCTTATACTTTCTCCTCATTTTCACTGAAGTTTTCCTTATCAGTGGGTCATTTGTTTTCTACAAGTGTCGTCCTCTCTAGACTGTCATGCTGTTCAACATGTCACACAATACAGAGATGCAGAAGAAATCATCCTGGATTGTGTGTTCTCTGTTTACTCCTGTTACTCTATTCAAAACAATGGATAACCACTTTGAGTTTTGGTTGGCACACCAGTATTGGGATAAAATGGGGATCTCAACACACATTGCATAGTGATGTCACCCAGCAGTGATTTTCCATGAAATTGGCCAACTATTGTCTGCAAGATGTTCTTACTGTCCAGTTGTGGTCCTCCAGCTTGGAAGGAGCTGCAGTCTGTTGTTTCAGATTAGCGATAAAAAGAAAAAGAGAGGGAAAGAGAGTGCACTCACAGAAATGTTTAAATATTTTAAATGAGAAAGAGGCCACATAGGGTAACCTACAGGTCAGCACAACCCAGGCTATTGTTACAGTTGTAGCCAGGTGGGCAGGAAAGGCTTCAAAAACTACCTGGAGCATTAGTCACCCTAAACTGCCTCTGAGTAAATGAATTATTTCCGATCCCATGAGATTTCAACAAGCTGACTAGGAATTTCCAGTCTGCCTCAGATAATTGGTTGGAATTAGTTTCTTATATACCTTAATTGGCTACCTAACACATAGAGTTATAGAGGTGTGCAACAAGGAAACAGACCCTTTGGTCCAACTCGTCCATGCCAACCAGATATCCCAACCCAATCTAGTCCCACCTGCCAGCACTCGGCACATATCCTTCCAAACCCTTCCTATTCATATACCCATCTGGATGTATTTTAAATGTTGCAATTGTACTAGCCTCCACCACTTCCTCTGGCAGCTCATTCCATACACATTCCACTCTCTGCATGAAAAGATTGCCCCTTTAGGTCTCTTTTGTATCTTGCCCCTCTCACCGTAAACCCATGTCCTCTAGTTCTGGACTCCCCCACTCCAAGGAAAAGACTTTGTCTATTTATCCTATCCATCATGATTTTATAAACCTCTATAAGGTCACCCCTCAGCCTCCGACAATCCAGAAAAAAGACATGCCCACGTATTCAACCTCTCCCTATAGCTCAAATCCTCCAACCCTGGTAACATGCTTGTCATATCTTTTCTGAACCCTTTCAAGTTTCACAACATCCTTCTGATAGGAAGGAGACCAGAATTGCAAGCAATATTCCAAAAGTGGCCTAACCAATGTCCTGTGAAGCCCCGTAACATGACCTCCCAACTCCTGTACTCAATACTCTGATCAATAAAAGAAAACATACCAAACGCCTTCTTCACTATCCTATTTACCTGCAACTCCACATTCAAGGAGCTATGAACCTGTGCTCCAAGGTTTCTTTGTCCAGCAACATCCCTGGGACCTTACCAATAAGTGTATAAGTCCTGCTAAGTTTTGCTTTCCCCAAATGCAGCAACTCGCATTTATCTGAATTAAACTCCATCTGCCACTTCTCAGCCCATTGGCCCATCTGATCAAGATCCTGTTGTAATCTCAGAGTAACCTTCTTCGCTGTCCACTACACCTCCAAGTTTGGTGTCATCTGCAAACTTACTAACTATACCTCTTATGCTCATATCCAAATCATTTAAATAAATGACAAAAAGTATGGACCTAAAACTGATTCTTTTGGCACTCCACTGGAACCTTGCAGCCTGACTTTGCCCCTGGGATGGTATTGTGCTGGCGTACTGATGTGTCTGAATATTATGTAAATTTTTGTTACCCTGCCTCTGTGGATGAAAAATCTACATTTTGAAGCATGCCTCATGGCATGCATGATGAGCTAGAAGAGATTACTATGTTTCTGATATTTTTCCTTATTTACCCAAAGTCAAAGATCTCTCAAATTCATAAAAAGCATAGAAATAGTTCCCTATAATTTGACTACACCTACAGATGGTTTTCAGCCATTCTTTTAAACCAATCCAACTAGGTTTTACTTAGGGGTTTCATTGCAGTGTGGCATATCAGCTTTTTGGTGTCAAGGACATATTGGAGTCCTAATCATTCCGTTATGTTTTTGTGTGTATTCATGCTTGCCTCTTTCTATTTGGCCACCAAAATGGCGTTAAAATGGTGACCGGCAGGAGATATTCAAGAAGACTAATGGAAATTTGGCCCTTTTTTCAAGGAGGTTGGAGTTTAAGAGTAGGGAAGTCTTACTACAATTTTACAAAGTGCTGATGAAATTACATCTGGAGTACCGTGAGCAGTTTTAGTTCCCTTACTTTAAGGCAAAGTATCATTTCATTGGAGACAATTCAGACAAGGTATGCACCGATGATCCCTGTTATGGAGGAATTGTCTTATAAATCACCTAATGTGACAATGCTGTGGCTTTAAGAGCTGTGTTTTGTTCTGGTTTCTTTTGAAGACAAGCTTTAAGGAAGAGTTGTTGAGCAGTATACTAGAACCACTACAGTAAACAGCTTGGGATTGTTTTTTAAAGTTGGAACAATAGAAGCAGCCTGAAGGGGTATGGTCAAACTCCCACAGAACCGGGGTTTTTAGCTTAGCTTTCAGCAGAAACTGCTGGGGTTTTGAAAAGCTGGCAGATCTCTCTTTGCTTCACCTGAAAGCTGGAGCTCTCTCTCTCTCAGAATTGTCTTTTTATGTTCTTTCCTCCTGGATTAGAGTACAACATGTGAGACAATGTGCTTTCTGAATTTGCTTTTTGCCAAGAATGTGTTTCTGGGATGTTGTTATAGTGGAACAGCTAATTCGTATAGTAACTATCTATTGTTTAATTAAGTTTTCCAATAGAGTTAGGGTATTCCAATTCCTTCTTTCTTTTGTTGTATTTTAACTATTGTGAATGAATAAAGTGTGTTTTGCTTTAAATTTGGTAGTTTGACCGATTGAATGGCATCTGGAATGCAACACCTTACATTTACCTTCAAAATAAGAAAAAGTTAGAGTCTAGACTATTTAAGAATAGTTTGAAGTGGTTTGGTCTTGTCCGTAAACAGAATGGGACTCTACCTTTTGGCGTTTGGAAGAATGAGAAGTGATGTCATTAAAACATTTAAGATTCTGAAGGGCTTGACAGGGTAAATGAGATGATGTTTCCCCTCATTGGACAGTCTAGGACCAGAGAGCTGTGTCTTAGAATAAAGGGGTGCCAATTTAAGTCTGAGATCAGGAGGAATTTCTGCTCTCAAAGGATTATGAATTGTTGTAAACATTGCCACAGAGAATCCTTGTGTGTACTTGAGGTTGAGATAGATAAATTCTTAATTGGTAGGGGAATCTAGGATGATGGAGAAAATAGACATGGTGCAATAAAGTAGACATGAGGAATGACAGAAGAGCCAAAATCCTGTTGATTGACAGAACAGGCTCAATGGGGTCGAAGGGCCTGTGCCAATTCCTATTTCTTATGGTCATAATATCTGCCTTGTTCCTACTGTGCAATTAAAATTTCCTTCTAGGTTATTTACCTTTACTTTTAAAAAATGCAAATAGTTTCTTTATTTGCTTTGCAAAATATATGAATTGTCTATCATTCTTTGAGCAATGAAGTTCATTGAAATAATGTTCTAAAATTGCTTTTCACTCCTTTCCATTTACGTTTCTGGTCCTATGTTCCTTGTGTACTTTGAAGTAATGATAGGTGTATATTACTTAGCGCTTTCTTTATAATTCATTATTGCTGTTCCACTTAGAATCAATTTTGCTTCTTTTGCAAATTTATGAAAGTAAAAGTTTCATATTCTTGATTTCTAGTTTCCTGCTTTTACACACAATGAACTGCTAATCTCTTCATCTGTTAATGTGCTGAATAAGAAAAGATTTACTATGCTATACTTTAATATCAGGAGGAAGTGAGGAGTGTGGGCATGGAAAAGCATAGCAGGTCAGGCAGCATCTGAGGAACAGGACAGTTGATGTTTTGGGCATAAGCCCTTCATCAGCAATGTGTGGGGGTGGAGGGAGCAAGGGGGCTAAGAGTTAAATGATGGGGTGGGGCTGGGGTTAATGTAGCTTGGAAGACAATAGATAGATGAAGGTGGGGGGGTGATGTTGATAGTTGGAGCAGAGGGTGGAGCGGATAAGTAGGACAGTCCAAGATGGCGGTGTGGAGTTGGAGGGTTGGATCTGGGATAAGGTGGGTGGAGGGGAGATGAGGAAATGGGTGAAATTGACATTGGTATGTGGTTGGAGAGACCCAAGGTGGAGGATGAGGCATTCCAGTGGCTTGGGTTTGGCGGTGGAGGAGGCCCAGGATTTGCATGTCCTTGGCAGAGTGGGAGAGGGAGTTGAAGTGTTTGGCCACAGGGCGTGAGGTTGTTGGGTGCATGTGCCCTGGAGATGTTCTCTGAACCGTTCCGCAGGTTGGTGTCCTGACTCCCCAATGTAGAGGCGACCACATCTACAGCAACGGTCACAGTAGATGAGGTGTTTTGATGTGCTGTAAAGTCTCTGGCGAATGTGTAAGGATCCTTTGGGGCCTTGGATGGTAGTGAGAGCGGTGTTGTGGGCGCAGGTTTTACACCTCTTGTGGCAGGAGAAGGTGCTGGGAGTGGAGGGTGGGTTATTGGCGGGGGGGTGGTGTGCTCCTAATAAGTGAGTCACGGAGGGAATGGCCTCTGTGGAATGCTGATTGAGTGGGGAGGGAAATATATCTCTGCCTGTGGGGTCTGACTGTGGTGGCAGAAATGACAGAGGATGATGTGTTGTATCCAGAAATTGGTGGGGTGTAAGGTGAGGATAGGGGGGTTGTATCCTTGTTGTGGTTGGAGGGGTGGGGTTCAAGGGTGGAGGTGCAGGAAGTGAAGGTGATGCGCTGGAGGACATTGTTGACCACGTGGGAGGGAAAATTTCTGTTATTGAATTAGGAAAGTATCTGGAATGGAATTGCTCTTCCTGGGCGCAGTTGGAGTGAAGGCAAAGGAAATGGGAGTAAGGAATGGCATTTTTACAGGAGAGGTGGGTGGGAGGAGGTGTAGTCCAGGTAGCTGTGGGAGTCAGTGGGGTCTGTGTTGAGTCAGTCGTCGGAAATGGAGGTTAAGAGGTCCAGGAAGTGGTGGGGGGAAGTGGCCGAGATGGTCCAGGTGAACTTGAGGTCAGGGTGGAAGTGTTCCATGAAGTTGATGAACTGTTCAACCTCCTCATGGAAGCAGGAGGTGGTGCAAATATAGTCATCAGTGTAGCAGAAGCAAAGGTTGAGAATGGTGCCGGTGTAACTGTGGAAGATGGACTGTTCCACATACCCGATGAAGAGGCAGGCATAGCTGGGCCCATGCAGGTGTCCATGGCTACCACTTTTGTCTGAAAGAAGTGGGAGAATTAGAAGGAAAAGTTGTTGAGGGTGAGGACCAGTTCAGCCAATTGAGTGTATGTGTCAGTGGAGGGGTACTGGTTGGGTCAGCAGAGAGGAAGAAATGGAGGTCTTGGAGGCCTTTGTCATGGCTGATGAACATGTACAGGTATTGGATGTCCATGGTGAACATGATGTATTGGGGACCGGGGAACTGGAAGTCACGGAGGAGGTAGAGGGCATAGATGGTGTCCAGAATATATGTGGGGAGTTCCTGGACCAAGTGGGATGCGTGTGCAATTCGTTGATCAGGGAGCATAGTGCCATGAAGGTGAGACCTTGACTGAGGACTGATCATTCATTCTCAGTGAGGGGGAGATCTGGGAAAATAGTAAAAACATGGTAGGGCTGGGGGCCAGGACCTGGTGTAGGGCTGGAGTTGGGAGTGGGGGTGGAGACTGACTGGAGTGGGTGTGGTCATGGTATAATGGGTGATGTCACCAAAGGAAGTGACACATACCATGGGGGTCAGGGGGCTGGAATTGGTGTCTTTAGTGGCATCGCAGGGGTGGAAGTGACATTGTTGAGACGTTCAGGGTGCCTTTGGTGGTGGCTGTGTGTTTGACGGCGGTGTTTTGGTGAGTGACATCAGTGGGGGCAGATGTGGCTAACGTGGCGGCAACTATAGGGGTGGAAATGACGTGTCGGGTACTCTTCTTGGTGGTTTCGGCAGTGGTCCTGGTGGCGATCGTAGAGGCGGTGGTCCTGACAGTGATTGCAGAGGCAGAATAGTCAGCGGTGGCCGCTGTTTGTGGGCCAGCAGGGGTGGAAGTGACATAATAATTTGCCACAGTGGTGGTGGCTGAAGCGGCCATATGGCTAATGGCATCCGAGCAGTTCTGGAGGCCGGGAGAAGGTTCTGGAAAAATCGAGGAAACCCGAGTTTGGAGGTAAGTACGAGACTTTGGTGTACTTATGTTATTTGATGTCCGGGAAGTTTGAGAAAAAGCGCTTGTGGACTCTTCTCAGGATGAAGAGCAGTAGAGGTTCTTTTTAGGTCTGGGAGAAGGTGATCCTAAGCTGGGACAGAACCGACTGTAGGGAGAATAGATGTCAGCGCATGGCTGCAAGAGTTGAGTGGAGGATCTGGAGGGAGAACCATTTCTGGAGGCTTTAGATTTGCTATAGGTAATGATTGTCCTGGTCAGGTTCAAATTGTGATGGTCTGAATGTAGTCTGGAGTTCGTGCGGGATAAGTTGGTTACGTAGATAGGCACTAAGGAAGGAGATGTGGCTTTGGCCGAGGGTCTGCTTCTGGATGAGGCTGAAGAGCTTCAGGGCAGAGGGGCAATCTGGGGGTGCAGTGGGAGAGAAACTCACTGAGATCCTTGTGGAAGGAGGAGGAGAACCTTTTCAAGGTGGGCATCCATAAAAGAGGCTTTGCAGTAAGGTTATAGCGACTCGGAGAAAGTGAGGTCTGCACATGCTGGAAATCAGAATCAAAAAGTGTGGCACTGGAAAAGTACAGCGGGTCAGGCAGCATCTGAGGAGCAGGAGAGTCGATGTTTTGGGCTTATGCTCGAAATGTCAACTCTCCTGCTCCTCGGATGCCTCCTGACCTGCTGTGCGTTTCCAGCGCCACACTCTCTTACTTCAATATCATCCGAGTGCCATGCTGAGTTGCACAGACAATGATAGTCTTTCAAACTTTATAATCACGGTAACATTAAATTATTTGCTGTTCGATATGGGTTGCGCATGATTGTTCACCTGTAGGTCTTAGACATGCATACCAAGCAAGGTGTTGTATTACAATGTGATTACCATTCTAATACTGGATTGGTAAGGGACATCAGTTTATTTGGAAATCTCTTACAGGCTAACTTAAAAGACATACTGACAACTTGCAATTACAGAGCAACCGATATATCCATCCCAAGTCTAACTCTCTGCAGTTTGGACCCCTCTTGATTGCTGGTAATTTGATATCATCTTGACCTTTGGCTAAGTAGCATACTCATCTTATAAAGCAGTACTACAACATCCTCTTATTCTCCCCAAGATTAAATTACATGCAGCAAGAGTTTCACTGAATCACATAGATTAGAAAGTTCCAAAACTATTTGCGCAGAAACAAAAATTGTAAAATTTGTGGGGAGAAGAATAGAGATCTGTAAATTGTTTGACAGTACTTCCAGACTTTGTGATGGTTTAACATTTTGGGGATTAAGATATTACACTTGGTTACTCTTAACTTGTATATGTGTTCATCTCTTGCATGTTTTGTAGAGTGTTGGTTGCTGGTAGATATTCTTTCACACTTTCATTATCTAGATGTATCTTCCTGTGTATTCCACGTGTAGTTGGTTTCTGTTTCTCCTCAAAGTTATTCCATCAGATGCTATGACTGTAGGATTGAGGGTCACTGCACAATTTTTATACCTCTCAGTAGCATATATGACTTTGGCCTTCTGTCGTACATTCAGAATAGGTCGTTCTGCAGTAGCAAGTCAGTCTCCCTTGTTTTTTAAGAAGTTTGTTCAATACTTTTGCAATTTGTGCAAGTGATTGCCCTAACTTGCCTTCCAAATACAGTCTCTGACAAGAATGGTGAACCCATTTTGATTGGTGTTGCTCTTTGGTGTAGTATGGTAATACCAAGATCTTGTTTTGTCACCCTGCACTTCATGATGAGTTTTAACTGTGCGCACCATTCGCTCAGCAATTTGTTATCCATTATCTCAGTATTATCTGGGGTAATGTGATGCACTATCACATAGTTTATGTCCAATTGGCCACACAGGTCCCTAAAAGATCTGATTATGTATTGTGGTCCATTGTCAGATATGATGCAGGTATATCACTTGGACTGCATGTTCCACTCATTATGGCTCTGATGGCCAAACTTAAAAGTGCTCTTTAACTGTCTGACAATTAGAAATTTGGAACAGTGGTCAGTGACTAGGAGAAAATCTTTGTAATGTAAGGTAAGTAAATCTATTGTCATTTTGGACCAAGGTACTGACAGAATTTCATGAGGATATAGAGGTTCTTTGTGTTGCTATAGTTGATGATTCTGGTGTGCCTAACTCTCTTCCATTGGGCCTTCAGTTGTAGATTATTGGCTTTTTGTTTTCCTCAGGTTGGTTGGAGTTGCATTGACCAAATCTTTTCAAAGCAACTAACCATATCTTCACCTTGTTATCCATAATATCCAGTTGTAAATCTATTTGAATTTATGCATCCTTGTTTGGGTTTGCTAATCCATTCAGTGAGTCTCCAAGGTAACCATTTTGTTATCAGATTTGTAGCAAATGTTGAAGTTGTACTCTTGTACTTTTACTCAAAGTCGTCATCAATGATTTGTGACCAGTTTCCAGAATACCAAAGTTAGTGTTCCACATTCCATATTGAAATAATTGTGTTGCACTTAGGGTCATAGAGTCATAGAGATGTACAGCATGGAAACAGACCCTTCGGTCCAACCCATCCATGCCAACCAGATATCCGAACCCAATCTAGTCTCACCTGCCAGCACCCAGCCCACATCCCTCCAAACCCTTCCTATTCATATACCCATCCAAATGCCTCTTAAATGTTGCAATTGTACCAGCCTCCACTACTTCCTCTGGACTTTTGGATCTAAATTGGATTGGTTTGCCATCTTACATCAAAGCATCAACATCCAGAATTGTCTTCTTCCTTAGACCTTAATACAGCAAGATATAAGTTTCTGCCAAGTTAGGGAACTGGAGCTGGAGTTGGATGAACTTCGGATCATTCGGGAGGCAGAGGGGGTCATAGATCAGAGTTATAGGGAAGTAGTAACTCCAAAGATGGCAGATAGATGGGTGACAGTGAGGGGGACTGGGAGGAAGCAGCCAGTGCAGGGACCCCCTGCGGCCGTTCCCCTCAAGAACAAGTATACCGTTTTGGATACTTGTGGGGGGGGATGACTTACCAGGGGTAAGTAACGGGGCTCAGGTCTCTGGCACGGAGCCTGTCCCCGTTACTCAGAAGGGAAGGGTGAAGAAGAGCAGAGCAGTAGTAATTGGGGACTCGATAGTTCGGGGCACAGATAGGCGGTTTTGTGGGAACGAGAGAGACTCACGTTTGGTATGTTGCCTCCCCGGTGCAAGGGTACGTGATGTCTCTGATCGTGTTTTCCGGGTCCTGGAGGGGGAGGGGGAGCAGCCCGAAGTCGTGGTCCATATTGGCACCAACGACATAGGTAGGAGGAGTGCCGAGGATGTTAGACAGGCTTTCAGGGAGCTAGGTTGGAAGCTCAGAGTTAGAACGAACAAAGTTGTTGTCTCTGGTTTGTTACCCGTGCCACGTGATAGAGATTCGAGGAATAGGGAAAGAGAACACTTAAATGCGTGGCTACAGGGATGGTGCAGGAGGGAGGGATTCCGGTTTTTGGATAACTGGGGTTCTTTCTGGGGACGGTGGGACCTCTATAAACAGGATGGTCTACACCTGAACCTGAGGGGCACCAGTATCCTTGGGGGGAGGTTTGCTAGTGCTCTTGGGGGGGGTTTAAACTAACTCTGCAGGGGCATGGGAACCCAGATTGTAGCTTCAGGGTGCAGGGCCTGGAGTGTAGGGAGGTTAGGATAGTGACCATAATTCGGTGATTTTTACTCTCGTGATGGAGAGGGATAAGTGTGTACTACAGGGCAAGAGTTATAGCTGGGTTCAGGGAAATTATGATGCGGTGAGGCATGACTTAGGATGTGTGGCTTGGAAAAGTAGACTCCAAGGCAATGTGTAAATGATATGTGGAGCTTGTTCAAGGAGCAACTATTGAGTGTCCTTGATAATTATGTACCTGTCAGGCAGGGAGGAAAGGGTCGTGCGAGGGAGCCGTGGTTTAATAAGGAATTGGAATCCCTTGTTAAATGGAAGAGGGCGGCCTATCTCAAGATGAGACGTGAAGGTTCAATTGGGGCGATTGAGAGTTATAGGGTAGCCAGGAAGGACCTGAAGAGAGAGCTAAGAGCAGCAAGGAGAGGACATGAAAGGTCCTTAGTCGGTAGGATTAGGGAAAACCCTAAGGCTTTCTATAGGTATGTTAGGAATGAAAGAATGACTAGGGTAGGAATAGGTCCAGTCAAGGATAGTAGTGGGAAGTTGCGTGTGGAGGCGGAAGAGATTGGGGAGACACTGAATGAATACTTTTCTTCAGTATTTACTCAGGAACAGGGCATTGTCGTCGATGTGAATACTGAGTCACAAATAAGTAGAATGGATGGCTTTGAGGTATGTAGAGAAGAGGTGTTGGAAATCCTGGAAAAGGTGAAAATAGATAAGTCCCCTGGGCCTGATGGCATTTATCCTAGGATTCTCTGGGAAGCAAGGGAGGAGATTGCAGATTTGGCCTTGATTTTTATGTCCTCTTTGTCTACAGGAGTAGTGCCAGAAGACTGGAGGATAGCAAATGTGGTTCCCTTGTTCAAAAAGGGGAGTAGGGATAACCCTAGTAACTATAGGCCAGTGAGTCTCACTTCTGTTGTGGGCAAAGTCTTAGAGAGAATTGTAAGGGATAGGATTTATGCACATCTGGATAGGCATATTGTGATCAAGGATAGTCAGCATGGTTTTGTGAAGGGCAGGTCGTGCCTCACAAACCTTATTGAATTCTTTGAAAAGGTGACGAAGGAGGTTGATGAGGGGAAAGCGGTAGATGTGGTATATATGGATTTTAGTAAGGCGTCTGATAAGGTTCCCCATGGTAGGCTACTACAGAAAATACGGAGATATGGCATTGAGGGTGAGTTGGAGGTTTGGATTAGGAATTGGCTGGATGGAAGAAGACAGAGGGTAGTAGTTGATGGCAAAGTTTCTTCATGGAGTGCCGTCACTAACGGTGTTCCGCAAGGATCTGTTTTGGGACCATTGCTGTTTGTCATTTTTATAAATGACCTGGAAGAGGGGTTAGAAGGTTGGGTGAGCAAGTTTGCGGATGATACGAAAGTCGGAGGAGTTGTTGACAGTGAGGAAGGATGTGGCAGGTTACAGCAGGATATAGAGAAGCTGCAGAGCTGGGCAGAAAGGTGGCAAATGGAATTCAATGTAGCTAAGTGTGAGGTGATTCACTTTGGGAAGAATAACAAAAAGATGGGGTATTGGGCTCATGGTCGGATACTTGGTAGTGTGGATAAGCAGAGGGATCTTGGTGTCCATGTACACAGATCTCTGAAAGTTGCCACCCAGGTAAATAGTGCGGTGAGGAAGGCATATGGTGTACTGGCTTTTATTGGTAGAGGAATTGAGTTCCGGAGTCCTGAGGTCATGATGCAGTTGTATAAGACTCTGGTGCGGTCGCATCTGGAATATTGTGTGCAGTTTTGGTCGCCATACTATAGGAAGGATGTGGAGGCACTGGAACGGGTGCAGAGGAGGTTTACCAGGATGTTGCCTGGTATGGAAGGAAGATCGTATGAGGAAAGACTGAGACACTTGGGGCTGTTTTCATTAGAGAAAAGAAGGTTGAGGGGTGACTTGTTTGAGGTGTACAAGATGATTAGGGGGTTAGATAGGGTTGACAGTGTGAACCTTTTCCCCCGTATGGAGTCGGGTATTACAAGGGGGCATAGCTTTAAGTTAAGGGGGGGTAGATATAGGACTGAAGTTAGGGGTAGGTTCTTCACTCAGCGAGTCGTAAGTTCATGGAATGCCCTGCCAGTAGCAGTGGTGGACTCTCCCTCTTTATGGGCATTTAAGCGGGCATTGGATAGGTATATGGAGGATAGTGGGTTAGTATAGGTTAGGTGGGCTTGGATCGGCGCAACATCGAGGGCCAAAGGGCCTGTACTGCGCTGTATTCTTCTATGTTCTATGTTCTATTGTGCTGAACACTTTAAAAACATAGTAGTCAGAAGTTGTGGTGCACATTGGCACCAATGACATAGCCAGGAAAGGGGATGAGGATCTAAAAAGTGATTTCAAGAAGTTAGGTTGGAAGCTAAAAAGCAGGTCGAGCAGAGTATTAATCTCAGGATTACTACCTGTGCCATGTGCGAATGAAGCAAGGAACAGGGACCGAGTGCAGCTATACATGTAGTTACAGGGCTAGTGCAGGTGGGAGGGCTTTAGATACGTGTATCATTGGGGTACCTTCTGGGGAAGGTGACATCTGTACGTGAAGGACAGGTTGCACTTAAACCAGAGGGGCACCAAAGTCCTGGGCGGGAGATTTGCTTGAGCACTTCGGGAGGATTTAAATTAGCTTGGCAGGGAGACAGGAACGAGAGCTACAGAACAGAGGAGACGGCAGTTGGACAGGCAGAAATGGAATGAAGAGAGTCTGTCAGAAAGGATACACAGTTGATAGGGCAAAAAAATGGATTAAAGTGTGTCTGTTTCAATGCAAGGAGTGTCAGGAATAAGAGTGTTGAACTTTGATCAGTACTTGGAACAATGATGTCGCCATAATGGAGACATGGATTTCATATGAATGGTTGCTGGATATTCCAGGGTTTAGATATTTTTAAAATAACTGGGAGAGAGGTAAACGAGGAGGGGGAGTATGATTTGTTAATTATAGAGTGCATCACAGCTGCAGAAAACAAGGTTGTTGGGCGGGTTTGTCTGCTGAGTCAATATGGTTGGAAGTCAGTAACAGGAAAGGAGCAGTCACTTTATTGGATATTTTCTGTAGAACCCAAATAGCAGCAGAGAGATGGAACAACAGATTAGACAGCAGATTTTAGAAAGGTACAGATGTAATAGAGTTGTTGTTTTGGGTGACTTCAACTTGTCCAATATTGATTGGATGGAGCTGATTTTGTCTGGTGTATCCAGGAGGGATTCCTGACTCAATATGTAGATAGGTCGATGAGGGGTGAGGCCAGATTGGATTTGGTGCTAGGCAACAAGCCAGGCCAGGTGTCAGTTCTCTCGGTGGAAGAGCATTTCGGTGACAGTGACCACAACTGCCTTACCTTTACCATAGCCGTGGAGAGGAATGGGAGCAGACAGTATGGGAAGGTATTTAACTGGGGGCGGGAAAATGATACTGCTATTAGACAGGAGCTGTGGAGTAAACATTGGGAAAAATTGTTCTACGGGAAATGCACACCAGCAATGTGGAGGCTGTTGAAGGAACACTTGTTGCGAGTGTTGGATAACTTTATCCCACTGAGACAGACAAGGAGTGGTAAGGTGAAGGAGCCTTAGATGATGGGAGCAAACGAGCTTCTCGTCAAAAGGAAGAAAGAAGCTTACTTCAGGCTGAGGAAGCAAGGATCTGGCACAGCTTTAGAGGATTACAGGGTAGCTAGGAAAGAACTCAAAAATGGACTGAGGAGAGTCAGGAGGGAGCACGAAAAGCCTTGGCAGGAAGGATTAGGGAAAACCCAAGGCATTCTACACATATGTGAGGATTACAAGAATGATTAGAGAGAGGGTTGGGCTGATTAGGAGTATTGGAGGGAACTGGAGTCTGAAGAGGTAGGAAAGGCCCTAAATTAGTTTTTTGCTTCAATATTCATTAGAGAGAGGGACCTTGTTGAACACTGTGGACCAGGTTAATAGGCTTGAACAGAATGATATTAACAAACTGGATGTGCTGGAAATTCTGGGAAGCATCAAGATAGATAAGTCCCCAGGGCCAGAGCAGATATATCCAAGGTTATTACAGGAAGGGAGTAATGAGATTGCTGTACCTCTGGCAATGATCTATGCATTCTCACTCTCCACAGGAGTAGTACCAGATGATTGGAGGGAGGCGAATGTTATTCCTCTGTTCAAGAAAGGGAAGAGGGAAATCCCTGTGAATTACAGACTAGGCAGTCTTACATCTGTGGTAAGCAAGGTACTGGATGGAAAGGATCCTGAGAGATAGGATTTATGACTATTTGGAGATCATAGTTTGATTAAAGATAGCATGGCTTCTTGATGGGCAGGTCATGTTTATGTAGGTCTCTGGTGCAATCTCTGCTGTTTTTGTTGGTGTGCCACATATGCTTTTGCTTTTGTTGTGTCCTGCTGTATTCTGTGACTGATTCTTTGGTACTCAATTTCTTGCCTCAACAAACGTAGTGTCCTTTTGCACCACACAATCTGCAACAGTCTTAGAACATGAGACAGCCTCACAGTTGATGCAACGGACTGCATTTCCAACACCGCTTACTACTTCACCTTTACTTAACACTTCACTTTATACTTGCAAATGTTGTCTGACTATAATAACTTCATAATTTCTGCCGTTTTTTAAACAGTGTGTCAATAGCATGTTTTTTTCTCTAGAGGTCTGTATGAAAGGTTCAATAGGCAATGAAGCTATAACCAGCTAATTTATCTGTTCACAGCTTCTGAAAAATTCTAGTTCTTGCCCTTTCACAGCATCGCTGATGATTGGTCAATTGATTCTTATTGTAGTTACCGCTGAGCCATCAGCTCTAGACGGTAATCTCTCAAGATGGCTTTTACAGGAAGTTAAACTTCTAGCCATATTGTTGTCATGGGTCCAAATTCCACCACTGTAACTAGTTTACATTCTTGTGTTGTATTCCTCAGCATAAAATTACTACTTTCATATTGGATTGGTTGATTGTACCATTTGTTTACTTGATTCTCTAAATTGAAGTATGAGTCACCTTTCTCCCACACCTCCACACGCAGCTTGTTAAAGATATATTAAAGAACAAAGAACAAAGAAAATTTACAGTTCAGGAACAGGCCCTTCGTCCCTCCAAGCCTGAGCCGATACAAATGTACTGTCTAAACCTGTCAGTCAATTCCTAAGCATTTGTATCCCTATGCTCCCTACCTACTCATGCATCTGTCCAGACGCATCTTAAATGAATCTGTCGTGCCTACCTCTACCACCTCTGCTGGCAACATGTTCCAAATGCCCACCACCCTCCATGTGAAGTACTTGCCGCATGTATCCCCCTTAAACTTTCCACCTCTCACCTTGAAAGCATGACCTCTCTTTATTGAATCCTTCACCCTGGGAAAAAGCTTGTCTCTATCCACCCTGTCTATACCCTTCAAGATTTTCTAAACCTCAATCAGGTCCCCCTCGAGTGAAAATAAACCTTACCGACTCAACCTCTCTTCATTGGTAGCACCTTCCAAACCAGGCAACCTCCTCGTAATCCTTCTCTGCACCCTCTCCGAAGCATCCACATCCTTTTCGTAATGTGGCACCTAGAACTGGACACAATATTCTAAATACAGCCGAACCAATGTCTTGTACAATTTTAACATGACTTGCCAGTTCTTGTACTCAATACCCCGTCCAGTGAAGGCAAGCATACTATATGCCTTCTTGACTACTCTATCCACCTGTGCAGCAACCTTCAGGGTACATTGGACCTGCACTCCTAGATCTCTCTGCCCATCAACTTTTCCCAAGGCTCTTCCATTCATTGTATAATTCGCTCGAGAATTAGAGTTGCCTAAATGCATCATCTCACATTAACCTTCTGAATTCCCTCTTATTGTTTGAAGGAAGCCCTTTAAAAAGTGAAAGTAAGCATTCTTTCACCTTAAGAATAATTGGCTGCTGAATGTTACAAATGAAATGTAATTCTTTTTAAATTTACTTTGCTCCGTCTGTGAACATAAATTCATACAGTGCATTGATTTAGTGTTAATTTTCTGTATATGGTATGTTATCTAATTAACACTGAAACTACTTGTTAACTAAGTACCATGTCCCTAGTTAAATGCAATTCTCTTAAAGGAAGTGACTAGCTTAATCTAAAGACAAGTCATGACAGGAGACTTCAGACCTCTAGTGTTCTCCTCTTGTGCAATGTGGGAAATAAGGGACGCTTTCAGTGTCCCTGATGGCAATGTGTGCAAGAAGTGTGTTCAGCTGCAGCAATCATTTAACTGCTTTTTGAGCTGGAGTTGATGGTGAATTCACTGTGGAGCATACGCAATGCTGAGAATGTTGTGGGTAGCATGTTCAGTGAGGTGAGTCACACTGAAGGTGAGGATTACACAGGCAGAAAGGGAATGGATAACCATCAAGCAAAGTAAAAGGCTCTGGAAGGAAGTGCAGGTGTCCCCAGTGGTAATTCTCCTCTAAAACAAATATACTGCTTTGAATCTTGTGGTGGGGAGGGGATGGCTCTCAGGAGAATGCAGCATCAGCCAAGATCACAGCACCACAGTTGGCTCTGCTGCACAGAAGGCAAGATAAATGAACAGCAAGGCTGTAGTGATAGGGGATCCATATTCAGGAGTGCTTTTGGGCAGATGCTTCTGTGGCTGCAAATGAGAATCCAGGATGGTATGTTACCTCCCTGGTGCCAGGGTCAAGAATGTCATGGAGTAGCTGCAGGACATTCTGGAGTCAGGTGGTGAACAGTCAGTGGTTTTGGTACATGTAAGTACCAACAACATAGGTAAACACAGGGAAGACACCCTGAAAGCTGAATATAGGAAGTTAGGAGATAAATTAAAATGCAAGCCCTCGAATACAGTGCACATATTAGTAAGAGTAGGAATAAGAGGATAGGTCAGATGAATGTGTCATTGGGAAAATGGTATATCAGGGATGGGCTTAGATTCTTGAGGCATTGGGGAAGATGTGACCTGTACAAGCCTGGCAGATTGCATCTGGTCAGAGCTGGGACAAATATCCTCAGGAGGGCTTTTGCTTGTTCCATTAGTGAGGTTTTAAACTAGTATGGCTGTGGAATGGGAATCGAAGTGTAGGCGTAGATAGGACAGATTAATATCAGGAATTGGGGGGGAGAACATAGGTTTGTGCTGTAGTTAGTGATTTGGAAAGACAAAAGAAATGAGGATTAAAAAACATCCTAGATAAAGAAATTAGCATGGTTGAGCTGTTTCTATTTCAATGCAAGGAACATTGCGGATGAACTACGGGTACAGATACACACATGGCAGCACAATCTTGTTGCAATAATGGAGACCTGGTGAAAGGAAAGGCAAATTGGCAGTTCAATATTCCTGGATATAGAATTTTCAGGCAGAATAGAGTATGTGACAAAAATGAGGGAGGTAGCAGTATTGGTTTAAAAACTCAGTTAGTTGTGAGAAAGGGTAATATACTAAATGGGTTAATGAATGATGCTTTACGGATTGAGTTTAGGAATTAAAAAAGGGGCAGTCACACTGCTAGTATATTACAGACCCCCAAATAATGAGAGGGTGATAGAAGAACATATATGTAGACAAATTTCTGCCTGCAGGAATAAGAGGACGAGAATAGTAGGAGACTGTAACTATTCCAATATCAGCTTGGTTTCAAACAATGTAAGTGACATTGTGGGTGAAAAAATCCTGAACTGTGATCAGGAAGGTGTCTTGAAACAATTTGTGGCAAGCCAACAAGAGAATGCACAATTCTGGATTTAGGTTGGGGAAATGAAGATGGGCAAGTAAGTGAAATGACAGTGAGTGACCATATCAGGGATAGTGACCACAGTTTGGTTAGATTTAGTATTATTGTGAAAAAGGACAAAGACAAATCAGGAATAAAAGTCTTAAATTGGGGGATGGCAAATTTTACAAAACTGATGTTATGGACCAGACCCCTCAATTTATTTTAAGAATGTAGCCGAGACTCTATCTTTTCCTTACGTTAAAAGCAAATGTACAGTACTGTTTTCCAATGCAATTTAATTGCTCAAACTACTCGATGTTAAGCAAAACAGATTTATTCAAACACTATAGTTAAAAGAAAACAAAAGAAAGAAGAACTTAGGTTTTCCAAGAGAGTTAAGTTATTCTAACAGAATAACTATTACTAATTAACTGTTTCAACATAGTAACATCCCACAAACACACCCTTGGCAAAAAGGCAAATTCATAAATCAGATTTTCTCACATGCAACACGTGTAATCGAAAGAGAGGAAAAAAGAAGTTTCTACTTCAAGTCTCCAGCAGCTTCTGCTGAGTCTAAAAGCTGAAAGAAAAGCTAGAAATTCTGGTCGGTGAGAGCTGGCCACCCATCCAGGCTGCTGACATTGTTCCAACTTTAAAAAAAAGCCAAGCCCCACAAGCTGTTTCCATTACCACAGCCTGCACACTCACCTCTCATTCAATCAATTTCTTAGAAGAAACCAGGACAAAATACAGCTCATAAAGCCACAACATCATCTCCTTGAGAAGTTTTGTTTGAAATGGACTGGACAGAACTGCTAACGGATAAATTAGTGGTCAAATAGTGTGAGGCATGAAAAAGCAAGATCCTTAGAGCACAAAGCAGACATGACATTGGAAGGGAAAAGGTTGAGACTCTGAAGGGAGATTACAGAGAGTTAGGTAGAATTTTAAAAAGGAGGTCGTCAAAGGTAGTAATATCTGGATTACTCCCAGCGCTACAAAATAGTGCGGGCAGGACAGAGCAGATGAATGCATGGTTGAGGAGCTGGTGTATGGGAGAAGGATTCACATTTTTGGATCATTGGAATCTCTTTGGGGTAGAAGTGACCTGTACAAGAAGGACGGATTGCACCTAAATTGGAAGGGGACTAATATACTGTCAGGGAAATTTGCTACAACTGCTAGGGAGGATTTAAACGAGTAAGGTGGGGGGAATGGGACCCAGGGAGATAGTGAGGAAAGAGATCGATCTGAGACGGGTACAGCTGAGAACAGAAGTGAGTCAAACAGTCCGGGCAGGCAGGGACAAGGTAGGACTAATAAATTAAACTGCATTTATTTCAATGCAAGGGGCCTAACGGGGAAGGCAGATGAACTCAGGGCATGGTTAGGAACATGGGACTGGGATATCATAGCAATTACGGAAACATGGCTCAGGGATGGGCAGGACTGGCAGCTGAATGTTCCAGGATACAAATGCTACAGGAAGGATAGAAAGGGAGGCAAAAGAGGAGGGGGAGTGGCATTTTTGAAAAGGGATAGCATTACAGCTGTGCTAAGGGAGGATATTCCCGGAAATACATCCAGGGAAGTTATTTGGGTGGAACTGAGAAATAAGAAAGGGATGATCACCTTATTGGGATTGTATTGTAGACCCCCCAATAATCAGAGGGAAATTGAGAAACAAACTTGTAAGGAGATCTCAGCTATCTGTAAGAATAATAGGGTGGTTATGGTAGGGGATTTTAACTTTCCAAACATCAACTGGGACCACCATAGTGTTAAAGGTTTAGATGGAGAGGAATTTCTTAAGTGTGTACAAGACAATTTTCTGATTCAGTATGTGGATGTATCTACTAGAGAAGGTGCAAAACCTGACCTACTCTTGGGAAATAAGGCAGGGCAGGTGACTGAGGTGTCAGTGGGGGAGCACTTTGGGGCCAGTGACCATAATTCTATTCGTTTTAAAATAGTGATGCAAAAGGATAGACCAGATCTAAAAGTTGAAGTTCTAAATTGGAGAAAGGCCAATTTTGACGGTATAAGGCAAGACCTTTCAAAAGCTGATTGGAGGCAGATGTTCGCAGGTAAAGGAACGGCTGGAAAATGGGAAGCCTTCAAAAATGAGATAACAAGAATCCAGAGAAAGTATATTGCTGTCAGGGTGAAAGGGAAGGCTGGTAACTATAGGGAATGCTGGTAACTATAGGGAATGCTGGATGACCAGAGAAATTGAGGGTTTGGTTAAGAAAAAGAAGGAAGCATACGTCAGGTACAGACAGGATAGATCGAGTGAATCCTTAGAAGAGTATAAAGAAAGTAGGAGTATACTTAAGAGGGAAATCAGGAGGACAAAAGGGACATGAGATAGCTTTGGCAAACAGAATTAACGAGAATCCAAAGTGGTTTTACAAATACATTAAGGACAAAAGGGTAACTCGGGAGAGAATAGGGCCCCTCAAAGATCAGCAAGGCAGCCTTTGTGTGGAGCCACAGAAAATGGGGGAGATACTAAATGAATATTTTGCATCAGTATTTACTGTGGAAAAGGATATGGAAGATATAGACTGTAGGGAAATAGATGGTGATATCTTGCAAAATGTCCAGATTACAGAGGAGGAAGTGCTGGATGTCTTGAAACGGTTAAAGGTGGATAAATCCCCAGGACCTGATCAGGTGTACCCGAGAACTCTGGGAAGCTAGAGAAGTGATTGCTGGGCCTCTTGCTGAGATATTTGTATCATTGATAGTCACAGGTGAGGTGCCGGAAGACTGGAGGTTGGCAAACATAGTGACACTGTTTCAGAAGGATGGTAAGGACAAGCCAGGAAACTATAGACCAGTGAGCCTGACCTCGGTGGTGGGCAAGTTATTGGAAGGAATCCTGAGGGACAGGGTGTATATGTATTTGGAAAGGCAAGGACTGATTTGGGATAGTCAACATGGCTTTGTGCGGGGGAAATCATGTATCACAAACTTGATTGAGTTTTTTGATGAAGTAACAAAAAGGATTGATGAGGGCAAAGCAGTAGATGTGATCTATATGGACTTCAGTAGGGCGTTCGACAAGGTTCCCCATGGGAGACTGATTAGCAAGGTTAGATTTCATGGAATACGGGGAGAACTAGCCACTTGGATACAGAACTGGCTCAAAGGTAGAAGACAGAGGGTGGTGGTGGAGGGTTGTTTTTCAGACTGGAGGCCTGTGACCAGTGGAATGCCACAAGGATCGGTGCTGGGCCCTCTACCTTTTGTCATTTACATAAATGATTTGGATGCGAGCATAAGAGGTACAGTTAGTAAGTTTGCAGATGACATCAAAATTGGAGGTGTAGTGGACAGGTTACCTCAGATTACAACAGGATCTTGACCAGATGGGCCAGTGGGCTGAGGAGTGGCAGATGGAGTTTAATTCAGATAAATGCGAGGTGCTGCATTTTGGCAAAGCAAATCTTAGCAGGACTTATACACTTAATGGTAAAGTCCTAGGGAGTATTGCTGAACAAAGAGACCTTGGAGTGCAGGTTCATAGCTCCTTGAAAGTGGAGTCGCAGGTAGATAGGATAGTGAAGGCGGTGTTTGGTATGCTTTCCATTATTGGTCAGAGTATTGAGTACAGGAGTTGGGAGGTCATGTTGGGACTGTACAGGACATTGGTTAGGCCACTGTTGGAATATTGCGTGCAGTTCTGGTCTCCTTCCTATCGGAAAGATGTTGTGAAACTTGAAAATGTTCAGAAAAGATTTACAAGGATGTTGCCAGGGTTGGAGGATCTGACCTACAGGGAGAGGCTGAACAGGCTGAGGCTGTTTTCCCTGGAGTGTCGGAGGCTGAGGGGTGACCTTATAGAGGTTACAAAATTATGAGGAGCATGGATAGGATAAATAGGCAAAGTCTTTTCCCTGTAGTGGGGGAGTCCAGAACTAGAGGGCATAGGATTAGGGTGAGAGGGGAAAGATTAAAGAGACCTAAGGGGCAAGCTGCCAGAGGATGTGGTGGAGGCTGGTACAATTGCAACATTTAAGAGCCATTTGGATGGATATATGAATAGGAAGGGTTTGGAAGGATATGGGCCGGGTGCTGGCAGGAGGGACTAGATTGGGTTGGGATATCTGGTCAGCATGGACAAGTTGGACCGAAGGGTCTGTTTCCATGCTGTACATCTCTATGACTCTATGTCCCCTCCAAAAATAGGAATGGTACTGCTAAAGCTAGAGCCCATGGCTGTCCAGAAAATTACGGGGAAGATTAAACAAAAAGAAAATTTATGGTAGTCACAAAAAACTCAACACTGCAGACAGCCTAGAGGAGTATAGAAAGTACAGGGATTAAATAAAGAAAGGAATAAAGAAATCAAAGAGAAAAAATATTAGCAAGCAAGATAAAGGAAAACCCAAATATGTTTTACTAGTATATAAACAGCAAAAGGGTAGTGTGAAGATGCAGAGTATATGTGAAGAATTTTTAATTTTTTTTGTCCCGAATTCACACACTAAATGGATGATATAGATGTAGTAACCCAAGAGGAGCAGTGTGAAATATTGAACAAAATAATCATAACGAGAGAGGAAGTGTTAAAGGAGTTGGAATCTTTGAAAGTGAATAAGTCGCTCGCGTGAGATGGATGTTTCCTAGGATGTTGCAGGAGGTCAGGGAGGAAATAGCAGATGATCTGAGGATCCTTTTACATTCTTCACTGGACAGAGGTCAGGTATCAGAGGACTCACGGAATGCAAATGTAGTATTGTTTAAGAAAGCTACAAAGGAAATGCCAATCAATTATGGGCCAGTTAGTCCTCCTTCAGTGGAAGGTAAATTGTTAGGATCAATGCTGAGAGATCGGATGAACTGTCACTTAGAAAGGCATGGACTATGAGGGATAGTCCGCATGGCTTTGTTAAGGCAAGGTCAGGCCTTACAATTTGATTGAATTGTTTGAGGATGTGACAAGGTCGATCAGTGAGGATAATGCAGTGGATATTATCTACATAGATTTTATTAAGGCTTTGACAAAATCCCACTGGGCAGACTGGTCAAAAAGGTAAAAGCCCATGGGACAGGGTAATATGTCGAATTGGATCCAAAGTTGGCTTAGTAATAGGAAACAAAGAGTAATGGTCAATAGCTGTCCTTGCAAATGGAAAGCTGTTTCAAGTGGTGTTCTTCAGGGCTTGGTGTTAGGACCCCTGTAGTTTGTATTATACATTAATGATTTGGACTTGAACATAAGGGGCACAATTTTGAAATTTGCATGCAATACAAAAATTAACCATGTGTTGGATAGTCTAGAGGATTAACTGTAAGCTCCAACATGATGTAGAAGGGTTGGTGGAGTGGGCAGGAAAGTGGCAGATGGAGTTCAACTCTGATAAGTGTGAGGTGATGCATATAGGGAGGTCAAACAGTGAAAGGGAATGCACAATAAATGGAAATATACTGAGAAGGCTGGATGAAGTGAGAGATTTTGGTATGCAAATGCTTGTTCCCTAAAGATAGAAGTACAGTTAGACAAGGTTTGAAAAAAGATAGATGGCAGGGGTGTAGAATACAAAAGTAGGGATATAGTGATGAAACTGTAAAAGATATTGTTGAGACTACAACTGGAGTATTGTGTGCAGTTCTGGTTACCACATTACAGGAAGGACATAATCTTGAGAGATTGCAGTGAAGATTTAATAACATCTTGCCAAGGCTGGAGAATTGTAGCTGAGGAGTGATTGGTGAGGTTGGAACAGAGAAGGCTGAGGGGTGACATGATTGAGGTGTACAAAATTGTGAGGGATAGAGATGCATATACAGGAGGAACCTGTTTCCCTTGTAGAAAGTTCAAAAACAAGGGGTCATAAATAATTAAAGTGGCACAAAGATTAGAGGGGATGTGAGGAAAAACTCATAAATCATGAGAAGCATGGATAGGATAAATAGACAAAATCTTTTCCCTAGGGTGGGGGAGTCCAGAATTAGAGGGCATAGGTTTAGGGTGAAAGGGGAAAGATATAAAAGAGGGTGGTATGGGTGTGGAATGAGCTGCCAGAGGAACTGGTGGAGGCTAGCATAATTGCAACATATAAAAGGCATCTGGATGGGTATATGAATAGGAAAGGTTTGGAGGGATATGGGCCAGGTGCTGGCAGGTGGCACTAGATTGGGGTTGGGATATCTGGTGGGTATGGACGAGTTGAACCAAAGGGTCTGTTTCCATTCTGTACATCTCTGACTGTATGACTCTGAGGGTGGTGAGTGTCTGGAATTTGCTGCCTGAGTTGGTAGAGGAGACAGAGACCTTAAACCCATTTTAAAAAGTACCTGGATTTGTACCTTAAATGCTGTAAGCTGCAGGGCTATGGGCCAGATGGTTTAGAAAGGGCATCTGCGGGCCTTTGTGTCAGTTATGGATAACATAGGCCAAATAGCCCTTTCTTTGCTTTATCATTTCTATGTATGTGTGCCAAAGATATTACCAACCCTTGGATCAATGTATTACTTGCCTTCAAGCAGAAAAATAGTTGTTCCTCACCAGTGCTAGGGTGTGAAAACATAAGCCCTAGTGCTTCCCCTGTATCCGGGCCCTTCCTTGTCCATCCATACCCCCATCGCCCAACATTTAATATTTACTCACTCCTTCCTATCTTTCAAGTACCCAGAACTGACAACCTGTCATTATTATCATCATTTGGGAATGATTTTTTCAAATAATTAGACACAATCCAGTTGCCACATTATACAACCTTTGAATTTGGCCCTATTCAACATCCAGACAGCAACAACATCCAAAGGGCATGAAGCTCTCAAAAAAACAGTGCAACAATAATCCCATGTATAAATCTGAATGTCTTGAACTAATAATGATTATATCCTATTCTCATGTGATTCCTGGTTTCACTTCCAAGTTTAAAAATGGAATGAAAACCTTCCAGTAAATTAGCACTAAACAGATTGCCTGCCATGCTATATCTGTCCACACAAGTTGGTTTTGGTATCGCAAAAAATACACATTGTATCTAAATAATTTCTCATTTTAAATTGAAACTAATCATACTAAAACCTAGTCCAGATATTGGCAACAGTGCGCTTTCTTTTCTCCTCTTGAGATTTTCTTATGCATCCATTTTTAATTTTCAAGGTCTCCTTTTTGGATTCCAGGAAGTCCTTTCTTTTGCTGATTAATCTTATAAGGCGATGCATTCATATAGTAACTTTACCTAGTTATTTGTATTGACACGTAGTATTCTGACTCTCATTGTAGCTGAATTATTGAATAGAATTCAATTCAATAATCATTATTCCGTCATCAACTTAAAACCACAAACAAAAGAAAAGGATTCATTTCCTATACATGACAGTATTTTGATTGGCACAAGAAAACATTCTTTTCAAATTAACTAACACGCTTCTATGTACAGGAGGTCATGATCCTTAACACACCTACCAGATTGGCAAGGTCAAGCTCATATGTTTCCATCATATAGACTAAAGTATGGTCGATATTGTTATCGAGGCAGTTGCTACTATTTTTACTGTATCTCCAATCTTAGATTTTAGTCTCACATTTAATAATTATCACATCATTCCATCCACAGCATTTTGCCCACACAGTAACTCTTGAATCTAAGCTGAAACCAGAGATACCACATTCAGTTGCAAGTAATTCATTACCCAAGTTTTCCTGGCTCCCAAATAACTGAATGTTCCTTTGCTGACAGGTTAAAAACTTTTCTCCCTTTTTAGCTTCCCCACCACCCCCAAACTTGCAACCATCCTCTGTCTTCCTTCCCTCCTTGCAATCTCAATTTCTTTGTTTCCTGTCTCACCTTGACGCCTTTCTCCTTTTCCTACCGCCTTGCAGACACTTATCTTGCCCACTTCTTGTCGCCATCCTGACTTCCCTTTGCAGACTCTTTGTTTTGTCACATACTCCTTACAGCCTTCCCTTCTCTCCCCAGTCCCTTTATGCCTCCTTGTCTCTTCCCACTCGTTCTTGCAGCCCCTCTTTTTAACAACTCCTTGCAACTTTCCAGGCCTCCTTTGACATCCTATTCTCCCCATTACCTGGCTTGCAGCTGTCTTCTCTCTCTCCCGGTCCCTTTTACAGCAGCCTTCACCCCTCCCAAACCCTCTTGCTCCTTCCTTCTCTTCCTTTGCCCCCTTTTGCAGGCCTCTTCTCTTCACCCACCCTGACAACTCCAGTAGCATCCTTTCCCTGACTCCTGCTCAAAGCACACTCTGATACATCACCCCACCATCCCTAGAAGAACAGCCACCACAATACCCCCTCTCCCCTCGAACAAAACCGAGCAAAGGTACCATCCTGGCCTCGATAAGGGGCAGCAATCTCCCAGTCCCAGCTGTGCACCTCAGCCTTGACAAAAGATAGCCCTTTCCTGGCCCTGGCTTTGGGTAAAGTGCTCCCAGTTCCTGACCCCAGTAGATGACTGTGGTTCATCTGACTACTCTCTCACTGCTGCCATTTACTTTCCTAACTGCTTGCTGTTTCTCCAATCACAGGTTGTTTCTCTCCCATGTTTGTTGTTGATTGCTGTTGTTTGTTGTTCAACTTTTTGTTGCTTTTGGAGAATGGTGGACCTCTGGTTCTGATGGCCATTCAGTTGCTTGTCCTTTTGGTAAAATCAGATCTGCCTCATCAACTGCTGTGAAGGAAAGGTTTTTCCATTTGCAAATTTATATCGGTGGTCATAGTGATAGATCTTGCACCCCTTGAACCTTTCTTCTTATGCAACTTCAGGGTCACCTGACAAGTCCTGTCTGGAAGCCTCACTAGCTTCCAATCATAGGCCTTGCTTTTCTAATCAGTGAAATGCTAGGTGCATTATTATTGCCTGCAAAGTTTTTAATCTCTTCAGCTGATGATAGACCATTTCAGAACTTCTGCACTTGTCAATAGCTTTCTTCAGGAGGATACTTCTTTTCCCTTAAAATATGTACTCTCACAAAAGAATCTTTCGTACCAAAGGTGTTCTCATCTCTGTTAAGGTCATCTTTCAATTTCAAGATTCAGCTAGATATCTCAGTACAATTACATACTGACCAATCTTTTCCCTGTCTTCCTGAGATCCGATGTTAAACTTATGCCATTCATAAATAGTATTTTTAGAAACTTCAAAAATGGTTATTTAAGGCCTTCAAAGTCTCATAAGTCGAGCATTTATAGCATTCCTTCCCCATAACTCCTAGCACAGTTGTTTCTCCTAATTGTTCAAGTTTCTTGTCCAACTCTGTGGCAATTTATAATTTTGTCACTGAGACCTGAAGATTTGTCAATTTGCCCATTTGTCTGTTGAAGCAGATTCTGGTAAGTTTGACAACATAATGACTTGACCAGGTGTAATTGTCTTGTAAAAAGTTTCAAACTAAATTTTCAATTATTCTCTGCTATTTTTGTATCTGATCCTCTCTTACAGCTATCAGTCCCACATTCACATTGCTGATACATAGGCTAGATTTTCATTTCTCTATCCATTTTGAAATGGCTAGGGAAGGACGCAGTTCCAAAATTCCTGACCCAATTCCCATCATGTGGGACTTTTATGGCATAGGAGCAGGTTAGTGAGCACACATACAGTGATGCTACACTTGCCTAATCCATTGTGCAGATGAGCATTTTTAACATCTTCCTGATTCCATGGAGACTGGTTCATTTTGATCATAGAATTTCTACAGTGTGGAAGCAAGCCATTCAGCCCATCAAATCCGCACTGCCTCTCCAAACAGGACCCCAAACAGACTCACCCTCCACCCTATCCCTGTAGCCCTGCATTTCACATGGCTAATCTGCCTAGTCTGCACATTCCTGGACTGAATGGGCAATTTAGCATGGCCAATCCACCTAATCTGCACATCTTTTTACTGCAGGAGGAAACTGGAACACCCAGAGAAAACCCATGCATACATGAGAATGTGCAAACTCCACACAGGCAGTCACCCAAGGCTGTAGTTGAACCCAGGTGCCTGGCACTGTGACGCAGCAGTGTTAGCTACTCAACAACCGTGCTGCCCATTTTGTTATGAAGCATAGTTCAGAGCATATTAGAGGGGCCATAAACCTTGGAAAAACCTGTTGTGGAGTCAGAAACATTTAGAAGGGTAAATTCAAAAGAATTTGCCAAACTCAAACATCATAAATAGATCCTGTATGATAAATATTTTAAAATGCAGATATTGATTATCTACCCTTAAGCGTTAGGAGAACATTTCTCACTGTTGTGAAAGTGTTAAGATGAAAATACATTCTTTCTCCAGGAGGTAAAGTCTTCTTCTGTATTCAAAGGTATTGAGAAATTAATATTAATATGTCATCTGGTCCACATGCTGTGCATTTTAGTAATTTAAAGTCCAGGCAACTCTTGAATCTGTGATTTCTTTGATTGAAAGTCTGTTTGCTGAGCCATTCAAAAAAATTGTGCAAATAACTATCTGTTTAAGCTTCAAAGACTCCATTATGTTGAACTCTGGAGAGTTGGGCAATAAAGTTGTGCAATGGCATTGCATTATGAATATAAAATCAGGGATGTACTTCTGAGGCTCTGGTCAGATGATATTTGGAATATTGTGTGCAGTTTTGTGTTCATATCTCAGGAAGGATGTACTGCCCCGGACCGTGTTCAGAGGAGGTTCTCGAGAATGGTCCGAGGAATGCAAAGCTTAACATACGAGGAATGTTTGACCATTCTGGGTTTATACTAAATGGAGTTTAGATGGGCTGAATGGCCTAATTTCTGTTCCTATGTCTTATGATCTTATGAACCTTTCTTTTAGTTCCAATCTCAACTGATCAATTAAGCTCCATTTGGTTTGTTTACACAGCTGAGGTAAACCAAGGCTTTGTTTGATTTGCAGTTGTATGAGCATTTAATGGAATTAAAGTATTTTGAAGAAGTTTTTGAATGCTGTTTATTTTGACAGATTTAAAAGTAGCCAGTTTTTTTTTAAGCAGAGTTTACATGTTTATGTTTGTTCGATAGTTTTACAAGATTCTAAGAGCTTTTTTTAAAAAGTGGATCTTTAATGGATGATTGGATTTGTGTTTATTCATGAATATTCCAGAAATTCACTATCATTATTGCAGGTCGCATTTCAGTTTATAATGGAAACTAAATGAGTGGGTGTGCAAGGGCAGCGGGGTAAGTGGTGGGATGTGGGGACCATAAGAGAGGTATGTAAGATATGAAAGGGCAAGGGATGAGTTATGGGTTTGAGACACCATGAGGGTGAGAATTTACAGAAGACATGTACAGAACTGGGTCAGTTTCCAAGCAAACTGAGGTAAACTTTCCAATTTACCTATGATATCCATACAGCTTTATTCTCATCAGGCTTCCTCGGGGGGGGGGGGGGGGGGGAGGGAGATGGCCAAGTGGTACTATTACTGGACTGTTAATCTAGGAACCCAGGTAATGTCCTAGGACCCAGGTTCAAATAGCAAGCCATTCAGTTGTACTAATTGCTATAAAGTCTCAAAAAAGTAAAACCAGATGGATCACCTGGCGTTGACCTTGGCACCAGAAAAGCCAGGACAGAAACAGCCCTGTTGATGCTGCGAAGTCCTCCTGACTAGCATCTGGGGACTCATGGCAAAATTGGGAGAGCTGTCTCACAAACTAGGAGAAAGTGAGGACTGCAGATGCTGGAGATCAGAGCTGAAAATGTGTTGCTGGAAAAGCGCAGCAGGTCAGGCAGCATTCAAGGAGCAGGAGAATCAATATTTCGGGCATGAGCCCTTCTTCAGGAATGAGGAAAGTGTACCAAGCAGGCTAAGATAAAAGGTAGGGAGGAGGGACTTGGGGGAGGGGCGTTGGAAATGCGATAGGTGGAAGGAGGTTAAGGTGAGGGTGATAGACCGGAGTGGGGGTGGGGTCGGAGAGGTCAGGAAGAAGATTGCAGATTAGGAAGGTGGTGCTGAGTTCGAGAGTTGGGACTGAGACACGGTGGGGAGAGGGGAAATGAGGAAACTGGAGAAATCGGAGTTCATCCCTTGTGGTTGGAGGGTTCCTAGATGGAAGATGAGGCGCTCTTCCTCCAGCTGTCGTGTTGCTATGGTCTGGCGATGGAGGAGTCCAAGGACCTGCATATCCTTGGTGGAGTTGGGTTGGTTGGTCCGGGTGTCCCAGAGGTGTTCTCTCAAACGTTCCGCAAGTAGGCGGCCTGTCTCCCCAATATAGAGGAGGCCACATCGGGTGCAGCGGATGCAGTAACTGATGTGTGTGGAGGTGCAGGTAAATTTGTGGAAGATCTGGCGATGGAGGAGTCCAAGGACATGCATGTCCTTGGTGGAGTGGGTCTGGCGATGGAGGAGTCCAAGGAGTCCACCACTTTTGGCATTTCCCTGTATACATATGAACAAGAAACAAGAATAGGCCACTTAGTTTTTGTATTCAATAAGATCATGGCCAATCTGATTTTAAATTCAACTCTACATATTGACATTCTTGCCTACCTCTATGATTTTTTAATCACCTTCGTAATTTAAAATATACCTGTCTCTATCTTAAAATTATTTAAGTATTCCACACCTATCTTTTGAGAAACAAAATTCCAAAGACTCTCCTTTTCCCACTGTCCTCACCTATCTAAGTCCTCTGCAGCCTCCCTGCCTCCTAAACATTACCTGTCCCTCTACCTAGCTTTACGTCATTTGCAAATTTGGCAACAATACCCTCCATTCCTTTAAACAGATTGTTAACGTACAATGTAAATAATTGTGGTCACAACACTCATCTCTGTGGAACTCTACTAATACCATCCTCAAAAGGATCTCTTTATCTTCTATCCATCCCAAATCTTGCTCCTAACAATGAGGTTTTATCTTATTTAGCAGCCTTCTTTATGGCTCTTTCTAAAAGGCCTTTTGGAAAGCCAAATAGATCGTGTCCACTGACTCTCCTTTGTCTAGTTTGCTTGTTGCCGCCTCAAAGAATTCTAGATTTACCAGGCGTGACATCCTCTTGATAAGCCATTTTGACTCAGCCATTTTAACATGGTGAAAGTGAGTACTGCAGATGTGGAGATTAGAGTTGAGAGTGTGGTGCTGGAAAAGCACAGCAGGTCAGGTAGCATCCGAGGAGCAGGAAAATCGACGTTTTGGGTAAAAGCCCTTCATTAGGAATGAGGCTGGGAGCCTTGGAGTGGAGAGATAAATGGGAGGGCAGTGGGAAAGGTTGCTCAGAGTGCAATAGGTGGATGGAGGTGGGGGGAAAGGTGATAGGTTGGAGTGGATAGGTGGGAAGGAAGATGGACAGATGGGATGGGTCATGAGAATGGTGCTGAGCTGGAAGATTGGAACTGGGGGAAGGTGGGGGAGGGGAAATGAGGAAATTGGTGAAGTCAATTGATGCCATGGGGTTGAAGGATCCTGAGGCGGAAAATGAGGCATTCTTCCTCCAGGCGTCGGGTGGTAAGGGAGTGGCAATGGAGGAGGCCCAGGACTGAATGTCCTTGGTAGAGTGGGAGGGGGAATTAAAGTGTTTGGCCACGTGGCAGTGGGGTTAATTGGTGCAGGTGTCCTGGGGGTGTTTTCTGAAGCGCTCTGCAAGTGGGCGTCCTGTCTCCCCAATGTAAAGGGACAACGGTGTCGTAAATGACATGTGGAAGTGCAGGTGAAACTTTGGATGTGGGACCTTGGTTGGAGGTGATGGGGAAGGTGTGGGCACAGGTTTTGCAATTCCTGCAATGGCAGGGGAAGATGCTGGGAGGGGAAGGTGAGTTGTTAGGGGGCGTGGACCTGACGAGGTAGTCGCGGAGGGAATGGTCTTGATGGAAAGTGGATAGGGGTGAGGAGGGAAATATATCTCTGGTGGTGGGGTCCATTTGTATGTGGTGGAAATGGTGGAGGATGATGCGATGTACACGGAGGTTGGTGGAGTAGAAGTCCTTGTTGCAGTTGGAAGGGTGGGGTTTGAGGGCGGTGGTGCAGAATGTGGATGAGCTGCGTTGGAGGGCATCATCAACCATATGGGAGGGGAAATTATGGTCTTTAAAGAAGGAAGCCATCTGGTGTGTTTTGTGGTGGTATTTTAACATAGTTTAACATGTACATTCCAGTACTTAGCAAGCTCATTCTTAATAATGGACTGTAAAGTCTTAGCAACGACTGAGGTCAGGCTAATCAGTCTGTAATTTCCCATCTCCTGCCTCCCTCCTTTCTTAAACACGGGTATTGCATTAGCCATTAGCCAGTCTTTTGGGATTTTTCCTAGCTCCAGTGATTCCTGAAAGATCACCATCACTGCCTCCACAATTTTTTCATCCATCTCCTTCAGAACCCGGCAGTGTAGTCTATCCAGTCCAGGTGATTTATCCATTTTCAGATTCTTAAGCTTCCCTAGCACTTTCTCTTTAGTGATGACCAGTCAACTCATTTCTGCAGCCTGACTCTCTTGAAGTTCTGAAATGCTATTGATGTCTTCTACTGAGAGAACTGATGCAAACTACCTCTTCAGTTCTTCTCCTATTACTTTGTAATCCATTACTACTTCTCCAGCCTCATTTTCCAGTGGTTCAATGTTCACTCTTGCTTCTCTCTTACCTTTTATATATCTATAAAAAATTTTGGAATCTTCTTTTATATTTCTAGCTAGCATACTCTCTCATTTTATCTTAGAACATAGAACATAGAAGAATACAGCGCAGTACAGGCCCTTCGGCCCTCGATGTTGCGCCGATCCAAGCCCACCTAACCTACACTAGCCCACTATCCTCCATATGCCTATCCAATGCCCATAATGAGAGAGTCAGGCACCACTGCTACTGGCAGGGCATTCCATGAACTCACGACTCGCTGAGTAAAGAACCTACCCCTAACATCTATCCTATACCTACCCCCCCTTAATTTAAAGCTATGCCCCCTTCACCACCTATATTGCTTTATTATTTTGACCTCTGCTGGTTTATAAAGGCTTCCCACTCTTCTGGCTTCCTACTAATCTTCACCACATATATGTTTCTCCTTTTGCTTTTGTGCTGACCCTGATTATCCTTGTCAGCCTTGGTTGACTCATCCTTCTCTTCGTATATTTCTTCTAACTTTGGATGAATTTCTGCTGTGCCTCCCAAATTACCCCAAAATCTTCTCCCATTGCTGCTTCACCATCTTCTCTACTTGGCTCCCCTTCCAATCAACTCTGACCAGCTCCTCCCTCAATCCTTTGTAATTACCTTGACTCAGTTGTGATACCATTGCATCTGATTCCAGCTTCTTCCACTCAAAGTGCAGGGTGAATTCTCTCACATTATGGTCTTTGCCCCAACAGCTTCCTCTGTCTTACACACTGTAGTTGTAGCATTTTCAGTGCATATTTATGATTCATGAGTTTAGAAGAGTTATTTATTTGGCAATTATAGTGGATGGCCACTTTGAAAGTTGGAGTATATGATGTCATTGATATCATTGGCTGGTTCGGAGGGAAAAATGATAGTGTAACCTTTGCTGCGTGCAGAGTGAATACCTTAATAATGCTCATACGCTGTTAAACACTTCAAACTTCGGAACCTTGTGAGTTGTAGGCTCAGCTTTGTAATCAAGGTCCTCCACTCGCAATCCTCCATGTCCTTTTCTTTCTTGCACTCCTTGTTAAATCCATCAGTACTGAGCTTTAAGACATTTTCCATCTTTGTCTTACATTTATATCTTTATCTCTTAAAGTTAACCCTTAATTCCTAGTCCTACAGCTTAATCATACTAATCATCATGATGCACTGTTCTCCCATTGAAGCCAAAGTAGTGGCCCTCAGTGACACCCGTTCCCACAGTAACCCCATCCTTCAATGCACTGTCTCCTACCCTTATATATTGAGATCCCTCATTCACACGTACTGTCCCCTTTGCACCCCAGCATGCTGCCTCCAATCCCCATTTCACAACTACAACAATGATCCTGATAATCCCTCTTGGTTTTCGTTGAACTGGCCCCAAAAATTGACTGTTCCATCCTTCTGACCATCTTGGACAGATAGCCCTGACTGATGACCAACCAGATCCCAAATTGATCTCTGAGCAGCTTCCTGACTGAAGTAGTATGACCTTCTGGACTGGTTCACTGAATCTGCAGGACTAACCATGCCCACTCCCTGGACTGTAGTGATATGTGTCCTTGATCCTGATCACCTCAAGTTGTCAAATGACCCTGTCCAAGCCCCTAAACTGACCATTCCAAATATGTTTGATGAATCTGACTTTTATTCTTCCAGTTAAAGATCTAATTTCTGGCAATCTCGTCCTACTGTATTTTCCCAAGTGCCTACATTGTCCAGGATCCTTATTGTTTCTTAATATACTTCATTAAAGACCAATTTTCACGAGTGCTACTTATGTGAAAACTACACATTTTGAAATTAGGTAATTGAGATTTAAGGTGATATGTTACTAAAAATGCTGATTTTTTTTTTTACTTTTATTGTTCTGACATTTCTGTTTTCTATCTGTAAGCTGTACAGTGAAGTTTTGATTCAATTGGCTCCTTTCTGTAATGGGTTCAGGACTCATGTAGTACTAATGTCTTTATTTTCATGGGATTAGAATACTATTATTGTTAGTTTTATTATATTATCCTAATAGTCCTAACATTTTTGGGTGATGTGGGACATTGGTATTCAGACATTTGAGGTATGACTTTAGGTGACACTCAGTTTGCTGGTGCAGGAGAATTACAAAGAATTTCCACATATTTTGTACAAATTATCAGTTGTACTCTTGTAATACTCTAATCTGTTCTCAGAGAATCAAGCCATAAGTTTATAAATAGATTTTAAAATTGAACATAAGAATAACTTTTTATTTTGAGATTTTAAAATAAGTCAAAATAATTATTTAATTTGAAAACATTGTTTCTGATATCACTACAGCTCCACACTCCCCACCCTATCCCAATGCTTGAAAGTCCATCCAAATTCTTGCAGGTTATATGAGTAAACTCTGAAAGGGACTCTCAAGAACGTTACCTGGTGTGATTTGTTTGAAGGCATTTTATATACATAAGAGAAGAAATCGTGCAGAGAAACCATTGCCTGTTTTTTTCATTTGATGACAGGACGCAAATCAGTGCGTGTAATTTTAAAAAACAATTAACATACCTAGTTTCACCTGAAACCCAACTGCCATTTCCCTTCATGCTGACCAGGTCAAGGTGTTTTTAGGGGTTTTACTATTTCCTAAGGTTTTTTTAAGCATTGTTATTACTCTAAATATTAATTTTAATCCAAAATCACAAACTAAACTTATCTTTGCTGTAATCACAGTACACTATTTTGAATAAGTCTGATTAAATAAACATTACATAACTCATTCCTCTTGTACCTACATCAGGAAGTGTGAATATTAAGATACCTTACATTATCAGTTTGGAATTGTCAAGTATAAAATTAATTAATTTGAATATCCAAACATAAACCTTGTAGGAATTATTCAATATTCACCATTAATATTGACATTTCAACCACCTAAAAATTGCCATGTTTTCTAAAATATAACCTTTTATTTGTTTTGCAGGCCTCCAGGTGGTGTTAAATTCAATCATCAAGGCCATGGTCCCATTGCTACACATTGCTTTGTTGGTGCTGTTTGTAATTATCATCTATGCCATTATAGGATTAGAACTCTTTATGGGCAAAATGCACAAAACCTGCTTATTTAATGAAACAGGTAAGAGCAAAAGTAATATCCTATTACTTAAGAAAAATCACCCGTTTTGATTGTATATTCTGGTAATAAATAGGCTTTTTACTTTTCATTTTTTTTTGCAATTATGTCTTTGTTCATTTTAAGTATAATTACATGTTTGGCTCAATGGCATCACTGTTGCAACGGAGCTAGAAGATTAGTGGTTCAAGTTTCACTCCAGGAGGTGAGCACACAATTTGGAGTGACATTTCAATCCAGTTCTGAGGGATTGTCTTTATTTTCAGATCCTGTGCAAATAAATATAGAAAATGCTGTGGCATTTTTGAAAGAAGACGAAGAGAGCCAAGTTGATGCCCAGGTGTCCATATAATTCTCAGCCAGAACCACTAAAAACAGATAAATTAGTTTGTTTTTCCTGTTAGTGAAGCTTATAGAATTTTGCAGTCTACATTAGTATTTGCTTTACATATCAATAATAAGAACTCTTCAAAATGTCATTTCTTAGTTGTGAATTGTTCTGGAACATCCGAATGATGCAAAAACTTTTTAAATGCAATGTTTTTTTCGCATTCTATCAATATACGAGGATTTTGTGCTACATTTTCATTAATAATATGGTATTGCAAACTAATTAAAAACAATGCTTAGCTACTGGATGAAATAAAGATGTGGAGAACAAGTTATTTTAAATATGATGTTTTAAAGCATGGTTTATGCCTCAATGAAAAAGGAACCCAAGATGATAGATAGTCAAAATGCTAATGAAATAGCTTTGTAGTAATTTCCTGCCTTGTATACTAAACTGTAGCTTATTTCATTAATGGACAAATGCCTCATGCTCACAGTATTTGAAATGACAGATGTTCAGCGACATGCCTGGCAAGCTAACCTTTCCTGGCTGCAAAGAAAAATGCAGTGAAAGGCAGGCCTTTCCTATACAGGTTGTTGTAAGACATTGGTTGGAATTTAATGGAGCCAGCTGGATGATTGGCAGGCCATAAATTTGTGGGAGCAACTATGCAACCCATTCCAATCATAGCTCTTTGATTTCTTACTTAACCAACTCTTTCCCATTTTGCAGGTGTAAACAGTTATTTCCAGTTCTGGTGAATGAAAGTTATTTTCAGTTTTGACAGCTTGAAAGCTTCTACCTGAACTCTCACAGCTTGGAGACTTTACAAACTATAACCCTTCTGCTAGGAAGTTGCTGTTCTTCTGCAGTGAAATCCTAATTTTTCTGAACTGAACCTGATTCTGGACTGAACTTAAAGTTGTTGCCTTGTCTGTTTTCTCTCTATGCTGTAAAAGTTCAACTTTGTAAACACTTAATAAGTCATCACTTCAGATGTCTTGCTTGGCATTTAAGTTGCATACTTTCTTGAGAATTATGTCTTTAAGTCACTATTGCAAATGACTTTCTGACCTCTTAAAAAAGTGCACAATCTTACAAGCCTCATTAGCTTCTAAAAAGGCACCAACAGATTGGAAATGCTAACATCTTTATTCAAGGAAAAAAAGGAAGTTAAAGAACAGTTAACTTTACATCTGTCATGGAGAAGATGCTAGGATCCATCAGGAAGGAGATTATGCCAAAATACTTGGAAAATTGCATTGTGATCAGGCAGAACCAGCATAGTTTTGTGAAAGGGAAATTGTCTTTAATTAAGTTCTTAGAGTTTTTTGACAAAGTATCATTAATGGTGGATAGAGTGGAATCAGCAGATGTGGAATACCTGTGGATTTTCAAAATGAATTTAAGTACAGTATATTTTGAAAAATTCATTCAAGGAATGGAGGTTGCTGAGCCAGCATTTATGGTCATTCTTAATTGCCTTAGAGAAGGCAGTAGTGATCTGCTTTATTGAACAGCTACAGTCCATGTTGTGTAGCTGTTAGGGAGGAAGTTACAAGATTCTGAACCAGTGACAGTGAAGGAAAAATTATTTATTTCCAAGCCAGGGTGGTAGTTGAACAGGTACTGCAGATGGTGGTGATCTCTCCATCTGCTGTTCCCATCCTTCTAAATGTAGTGGTCATGGGTTTGGAAACTGCTGTCTAAGGAAGCTAGGTAAATTTTTACAGTGCATCACAAAGATGGTACACATTACTGCTGCCGTACATTGATGGTAGAGGGAGTGAATATTTGTGGAAACAGGCTGCTTTGTCAGGATAGTTTTTCAAGTATCTTAAGTATTATAAAACCATAAGACAGGATCAGAAGCAAGGCTTCTGATTGAGTCCACTCTGTCATTTAATCATGGCTGATGGGCATTTCAACTCCACTTACCTGCACTCTCATAGCCCTTAATTTCCTGTGAGAACAAGAATTTATCAATCTCTGGAGCAGCACTCATCCAGGCAAGATGAGAGTATTCCATCTCCTGACTTGTGCCTTGTGGGTAATGGGTGAGCTTTGGGAAGTCAGGAGGTGTGATATTCATGACAGGGTTCGTAGCCTCTGACCTACTGTTGTAGCCAGGTATCTGTATGGCTAGTTAATCTCCACTTTGTTCAATAGTAAACTCCAGGATGTTGACAGTGGGGGATTTCAGCAATGGTAATACCACTAATTGTCAAGGGGTGACTGTGAGAATCTCTCTTGTTGGAAATAATTATTGCCTTAACGAGTTTTGAGAAGATTTGTAACTCAGATTGAGGTTCTGGATGTAGCTTAGCTCGTTGAGCTGGAAGGTTCATTTCCAGACATTTCATCACCTATTAGTAACATCTTCAGTGGGCCTCCGGGCGAAGCACTGCTGATAATTCTTGCTTTCTATGCATATGTTTGGGTTTCTATGACTCTATGTTTACTAACTGCTGAAATGTGGAACCCTCTCTGCTGCCTTCTCTATTTTGGTGAGTTATAAATAAAATTAATTCATAGGGTTGACATGTTGCTTATTTGGACCTCAGGTCTTTCCTTTCCCTTTGGGTTTTAGAATTATTTCTTACATTATCTCTGAATGTAGTCCCTGTTCGTTCGACAGAGTTGGAGAAGACAATTTTTCAAAGGAAGGAAACGGGAAAAAGGACAAAGAGATTGATGAGCTAACTTCTTTAAGTCTCTTCTTTTCATTTGCTCCACTCCCTTCACAGAATCTGTGTTAAACTATAACCTGACCAACCAGAAGCTTGTTGCAATTCTAAGCTCAACTGAACATGTAACAAATGCTGCCACTTTATCTGTACTCAGTTTTACAAAAAGTAACATTGTTTCACATATACCAATTTCACTCATTTTCCCAAAGCTGGAAACAACTCCTTGTACTTTCTCTTTTTGAAAGCAGGGTCCATTTTTCTCATTTTCAGTCTATAGTCCAGAAAATGTTGTTGCTTGCATTTTGAGAAATTATATACTGAAGACATTGAGTCATATTTTCTAGTGTTAATTTTCAGGCAGTTTGAGCAATTTGAAAGACTGTTTCATGTGCATTCATATTCAAATACAGAGTGAGTTTCTGTGGTGCACAAAAAATTGGGACTTGTGGCGCAGTCGTAGTGTCATTACCCCTGAGCTAGGAGACTCAGGTTCAAGTCCCACTTACTCCATAAGTGTACAATGCTATCTCTGAATGGGTTGATTGGAAAAGTAGAACTTGAAGATATTTTGGGGCACAATGATAGATTTCAAACCTAACAAACCTAACTAGATGTTTTTCTTACCATAATAGGAAGCGGTGAGTTTTGATGTAGCATTGCTTGTAAAACCCTTACTGATGTATTCGGAAGTTCATGAGGTTTTGGACTCCTATCATAATGTAACTAAAAATGGGATAACACTGAAAATTGCTTTACATAAAAGGATACAATTTGAAGTGCTACAGTTTGCATTCTCAACTTAGAGTGAGGACTATAGATGCTGGAGATCAGAGTTGAAGGGCTTATGCCTGAAATGTCAATTCTCCTGCTTCTCAGATGCTGCCTAATCAGCTGTTCTTTTCCAGCATCACATTGTTCGACTCTGATCTTCAGCATCTGCAGTCCTCACTTTCTCCTAGTTGATTATAACCTTACTGAGAAATCTCTTCCAAGGACACCTACCTTGTTAAACACATCAGCAACAATCATGGAAAGGAAACAAGCTGTGATTGAAGCAGTGGGCAACTGTGAGTAAGTGCATCAGGAAGGGAGCCACAGGAGGAATTGGACTGTTGAGATCTGAGAGTACTGTAGGGGCCAGAGCCAAGATCTGAAGTGGGAGATGGGCAGCTGAGAGCCAGGTCTGGAAGTGTAGAAGGGGATGAGAAACTGAGGATTAGGAGCAGAGCAGAGGATGGAAGCTGTGGTTTAGGAGCTGAAGTACCAAAATCTAGGAGTAGAAGGTCAAGGTCCAGGAAATGGGGGAGAATAGGGCTGAAGCCAGGAGGTGGAACCATAGCTAGGAGCATCATTTTTTCCAGTATTGGCAGGGGAAATGATGAACTGCCTTTTATTGAGGTGGCTGTCAGTTGCTGGGCCCTGGTTTGTTTGGAGGAGACCAGGAGGCTGAAAGAGACAAGATGGAAGCAACAGCATTGCTAAGGAGAAGAGAGGTGGGTGCAAGGGAGCTTGGGAGAAACAGGGATGATGAAAGGGGACTGGGAGGAAGATGGGAGACTGCAAGGGGACTGAGAAAGAAATGGAAACTGCAAGAAGTGGGGATAAGGGAGAAGAGGAGATCACAAGGAGAATGAATGAGTGAAAGAGAAGCTGCAAGACGGTTGGAGTAGGATGCAGTAGAGAAAGTGAAATTGCAAGGGTGGTTAGAGAAAGAGACTGCAAAGAAGAGAGAACAGTTTCAAACCTGTCAACAAAGGAACAATCAGCTAACTAGAATCTAGGAACACCTGAAATCATTGTGGTAATTAATTACTTGCAAATAAATTGACTTTCTCTCACTTAAGGTTGTATATGTGCAGGAGCTACTCTATGGGGAAGAGTGTAGTGGATGCTATGGTAGTGAATATTATGTAAATTGTTAAAACTAAATCAAAGATTGAGACCTGAGATTCAGTAGAAAGAATAGTAATTGCCAGTTTAAAGTATTCTAGCATTATGAATATGCAATTGAAATGCTTCAGCTATGACAACACCAGTTTCGAGCAACTGTGTTTAAGATGACGGCTTTTTGTGTGCAGAAGATATTTGGGGGAGAAAAACCGTTACTGCCTGCTGTCTTATACCAATTTAAATAATTGAGAGCTGTAACTAATTTATTATTTGTAATGATTAATATTGATCAATGTGTTACAAATAACTTGATAATAATTGAAAATATTGATGAATTCTTCTATTCTACTTTGTGAATTCAGTATGTTGATTCTATATGTCAATACATATACAAAAGAGGTGATTTACTTACTTTGTGACTTCATCACCTAATAAAGAAGTTAGAGAGAATGAAAAAGTGTCTTCTGACAATTAAGAAATAATCCCAAAAAATCAAAAACAGCAGTCCTCAAGAGGAGCCCTTGAATAAAAATTATTTTTAAAGTTGTGTGCAGAGATCAGTCAGTTTCAATGAAGCTGCATTAGACATTTTCAAGATCAACAGTGGGTTAAACCAATGTTGTATTCTGACACTAACTCTGTTTGACATATTGTTCTCTAAAGTGCTTTTGTATGCTTTCAGTTACTCTAATAGAAGTTTCTATCCATATACAAAATTGATAGTGAGCAGTTCAACTTGGTTGATAGCTATTGACAAATGGATAAATGTTAAGTATATGCCCAAAAAAACATATGGCAAAACCATTGAGGTTTTGATTAGTTGATTTAATGTAATGGTTGACTACTTTGTGGTTGGATAATGGTTACATGGGAAAAGATTTAAATATTTCTGAGTAATAATGCCACTTTAATACCACAATTTCCTCCAGGTTTGAATGGTGCTGGAGAAATAAGTCTACAGATTGTGAAGAGCCTCTACAAAAGTGTTCGCTTGATGTTGTGCTAGGCAATAATTCTTATTTTTCTCTTTGACACTGACTAAACAGTTTTCTAACCTCCAATAGAATAACCCCACAGACTACATTTGGCTACTCACCTTAGGTTGGTGTTCAAACAAGCCCTTAGAATAAGGTTTGGTTTGTGTAAGGTTAACATCAGTAGCTAAATGTGAGAAAAGCAAGACAAAATAAAGATGAGTAAAAAAGCCCAAATGCATTCACCTATCTAGTGATGAATAGTACAACTATCTGGATGATTATTTTGCCCATCAGCTTCTTTTGTCTAAAATCATCTTAAGTTCCTTGTGACCACTGTGACTCAAATAATGTAAAGTACATTGTGACTTTTTTTCACTGAATTTAGGAATTAATGAATATCCTTTGCTAAATCATAATCAAAAGTTAAATCTGACCCATCATCAATTTTGCCTATCACGTTGAAAATTAGAGTTTAAAAATGAAAAGGAGATATTGGCTAGGCTGCACGTACAGAAATTTCATAAGGATGAGATGCATCCAAGGATACTCAAGTTAAAGTGGAAACTATAGAATCATAGACCATAATTTTCTACTATTCCTTGCTTTAGGGGTGGTGTCAGAGGACCAGGAAATTACAAAATTTTACACTATTGTTCAAAAAAAAAGTAAAAGGTAAGCCCAGCAACTATGAGGTACTCACTTCAATCTTGCTGGTGGAGAAACTTATAGAAACCAAAATTTGGGATACAAATTAATTGTCTCTTGGCCAAATGCGATTAATTGAAGTAACCCAATATAGATTTGTTAAGGCAAATTGTGTTTAACTAATTTGTTGAAGGATTTTGAGGTAAGAGAGGTATGATGTGGTATAGCCGTTGATGTGATGTACATGAACATCCAGAATATGTTTGATAAAGTAGCATATAACTAATTTGTGAGAAAGCTTACATGCTCTCAGAATACAAGGGATAATTCTAACGTGGGTAAGGAATTGATGGAATGACAGGAAACAGAGTAATGGTTCATTGCTGCTGTTCAGACAGGAGAAGAGTTTGCAGTGGAGTGGCCCAATGTCAGTGTTAGGATCTTTGCTCATCATTATACTTATAAATTATCTGGATCTTGATAATTTGCAGATGTAATACATTGTAAACTATGAGGAGGATAGTGTAGAAATTCAATAGTGTCAAAATTGTGGCTGATTGAACATTTGAATGCCATTCTCACATCCCATTAACCTTTTCTCCATTGGTTATCAAAACCATCTATCAATCACTACTATAAACATACTCAATGACTGAATGTGTACAGCCCTCTGTGGCAGAGAATTTCAAAGATTCTGAGTAAAAAATACTTACATAATTCTCATCTCAGAACTAAGTGGCATTCCCTTCATTTTTAAATTGCGCCAACTGGTTTTAACCTTTGGATTATTGCACACTTTACTGGTTACCTTTATGTAGGAAGGATGTGAATAAACTGGAAAGGATGAAAAAGAATTTACAAGAATGTTACCAGGATTGGAAGATTTGAGTTATAAGGAGAGACTGAATAGGCTGAGGCTTTTATCATAGGAGTGCAAGAGGCTGAGGGGTGACCTTGTAGAGGTTTAGAAAATCATGAAGGGCATAGATAAAGTGAATACCCAAGGCCGTTTTCCCAGGGTAGGGGAGTCAAAACTAGAGGGCATAGGTTTAAGGTGAAAGGGGAAAGATTTAAAAAACGTGAGGGACAACTTTCTTTAATACAGGGTGGTGCGTATGTAGAGTTGTACAGCATGGAAACAGACCCTTCAGTCCAACTTGTCCATGCCTACCAGATATCCTAGTCCCATTTACCAGTATTTGGGCCATATTCCTCTAAACTCTTTCTATTCATATACTCATCCAGATGCCTTTTAAATGTAATTGTACCAGCCTCCACCACTTCCTCTGGCAGCTCGTTCCATATGTGCACTCCCTCTGCATGAAAAAGTTGCCCCTTGGAATGAGCTGCCAGAGGAAGTGGTAGAACATTGGCACCAGTACTGTGGAAGTAGGGAATTGTTCAGATGGAACCGGCTCCACTTGAATCATGCTAGGACCAGAGTTATGGCAAATCACGTACGTAGGATGTAGATAGGGTTTTCAACTTTATAGTGGGGAGCTTGTGTTCAGTTCTATGGAAAATGAATGAATCAAAAGAAAAGGAGGAGGTAGGATTGCTGGTTAGTGATGGGCTTGATTGTTACCAGAAAATAAAATGAAGGGACAGATTATGTGAATGTCGTATTGCATCAAGGAACCATAAAAGTGGAGGGAAATTTGTTAATAGAACAAATTTAAAGGTTGTGTATTTTAATGCATAAAGGATATGGAATAAAGTAGATGCACTGATGGCACAAATTGGGGTACAAGACATGAGTTAAAGTGGGGAGCAGGGTGGAGGGCTCAGAAGAGGTTATTAAAGTTTCCAAAACAAGTAATAGGACAGAGATTGTGGAAAGAGTCAGGAATCTAACTTAAGGCACAGTAGATAAGGGGAAAACTACAAGAAAAGGAATTGTCAATGCCGGACTGAGGGTGTTGTACTTAAATGCACACAGTTTGTGAAACAAGGTAAATGAGCTTGTAGCGCAAGTAAATATTCAAGGATACATGTCCTATCAAAAAGACAGGCAAAGGGAGAGGAGTTGCCTTAATAGAAACAAAATTAAATTGATAACAAGCAATATAAAGTTGGAAGGCGCAGAATCTCTCTGGATAGAGTTGAGGAATCATAAAGGGTAAAAACACATTGATGGGAGTTATGCACAGGTCTCTTAACAGTAGTCAGATGTGGAGTAGAAAATTAATCACGAGACAGAAAATGTATATTAGGAAGACATTATTAAAATCAAGACTTCAAGCTAAAAGTGGCCTAAGGAAAATCTAGTTGGTAGTAGTACGCAAGATATTTGTAGAATATCTACAAGATGGCTTTTTGGTGCAACTTGTAGTAGACCTCATTAGGGAAAAGACAATTCTGGAGTTGGTAATATGTAATGAAGCAGAGTTGATTAGAGAGCTTAAGGTGAAAAAAACCTGTAGGGGCAATGACCATAATATGGTAGAATTCACCTGCTATTTGAGAGGGAAAAGCTGGAATCAGATGTAACTGTATTACAGTTGAGTAAAGGTAACTACAAAGGCATAAGGAAGAAGCTATCCAGCGTTGATTGGAAGGGAAACTACAGAGGGAAGACAGTGGAGCAGCAATGGCAGGAGTTTCTTGGAGTAATTTAGGAGGCACAGCAGAAATTCATTCCAAGGAAGAAGAAGCATTCCAACAGTAGATTGAGACAAACCTGGCTGAAGAAAAATCAGGGACAACATATGAGCATATAATGTGGTGAAGATTATTGGGAAGCCAGAGGATTGGAAAACCTTTAAAAACCAGCAGAAGACAATTAAAAATGCAATAAATGGGGAGGAGCTGAAATATGAGGGTAAGCTAGCTAGTAATATAAAATATTGCAATAACTTTTTAAATACATATAAAAGGTTAAACAAAAAAGGCAAGATGGATATTGGACTGCTGGGAAATGAGGCTAGAGGAGTCAGAAATTGGGAACAAAGAAATGGCAGAAGAACGGAATAGGTACTCAGCATCAGTTTTTACAGTGGAAGACATTAGCAACACACCAGAACTTCAAGAGAGTCAGGGGGCAGAGATGAATGTAATGTCCATCACTGAAGGGAATGTACTGGGGAAGCTGAAGAGTCTGAAGGTGGATACATCACCCAAACTGGATGGACTATACTGCAGGTTCTGAACGAGATAGCCAAGGGGATTGTGGAGGAAGTGGTGGTGATCTTTCAGGAATCACTGGTGTCAGGAAGAGTCCCAGAGGATTGAAAAATGGCTAATGTAACACCCCTGAAGGGTCTTGACCCGAACTGTCAACTTTCCTGCTCCTTCGATGCTGCCTGGCCTGATATGCCTTTCCAGCTGCTAAATAAAATAAGAGACCATGGCATTCGGGGCAAAGTCCTGGCATGGATAGAGGATTAGCTGACTGGCAGCAGGCAATGAATGGAGATAAAGAAGTATTTTTCATTATGGCAGCCAGTGACTAGTTAAGATCCACAGAGGAAAAAGTGAAGACTGCAGATGCTGGAGATCAGAGTTGAAAAGTATGGTGCTACAAACCCACCGACTCCCACAGCTACCTGGATTACACCTCTTCCCACCCTACCTCTTGCAAAAATGCCATCCCGTATTCCTAATTCCTCCGCCTCCGCCGTATCTGCTCCCAGGAGGACCAGTTCCACCATAGAACACACCAGATGGCCTCCTTCTTTAGAGACCGCAATTTCCCTTCCCACGTGGTTAAAGATGCCCTCCAACGCATCTCGTCCACATCCCGCACCTCCGCCCTCAGACCCAACCCCACCAACCGCAACAAGGGCAGAATGCCCCTGGTGCTCGCCTTCCACCCTACCAACCTTCGCATAAACCAAATCATCCGCCGACATTTCCGCCACCTCCAAACAGACCCCACCACCAGGGATATATTTCCCTCCCCACCCCTCTCCGCCTTCCGCAAAGACCGTTCCCTCCGTGACTACCTGGTCAGGTCCAAGCCCCCATGACCCACCCTCCCATCCTGGCACTTTCCCCTGCCACCGCAGGAACTGTAAAACCTGTGCCCACACCTCCTCCCTCCCCTCCATCCAAGGCCCTAAAGGAGCCTTCCACATCCATCAAAGTTTTACCTGCACATCCACTAATATCATTTATTGTATCCGTTGCTCCCGATGCGGTCTCCTCTACATTGGGGAGACTGGGCGCCTCCTAGCAGAGCGCTTTAGAGAACATCTCCGAGACACCCGCACCAATCAACCAAACCGCCCCGTGGCTCAACATTTCAACTCCCCCTCCCACTCTGCCGAGGATATGGAGGTGCTGGGCCTCCTCCACCGCCGCTCCCTCACCACCAGACGCCTGGAGGAGGAACGCCTCATCTTCCGCCTCGGAACACTTCAACCCCAGGGCATCAATGTGGATTTCAACAGCTTCCTCATTTCCCCTTCCCCCACCTCATCCTAGTTTCTAACCTCCAGCAACACTGTCCCCTTGACTTCTCCGGACTTGTCCGACCTGCCCAGCTCCTTTTCCACCTATCCACTCCACCCTCTCCTCCCTGACCTATTACCTTCATCTCCTCCCCCACTGACCTATTGTACTCTATGCTACTCTCTCCCCACCCCCACCCTCCTCTAGCTTATCTCTCCATGCTTCAGGCTCTCTGCCTTTATTCCTGATGAAGGGCTTTTGCCCGAAATGTCGATTTCGAAGCTCCTCGGATGCTGCCTGAATTGTTGTGCTCTTCCAGCACCACTGATCCAGAAGCTGAAAAAGCGCAGCCCGTCAGACAGCATCCAAGGAGAGAAGGATTAACGTTTCAAGCATAAGCTCTTCATCAGGAATGATGGGAGTGGTCCAAAGGGGCTGTGAGATAAATGGGAGGGGGGTGGGACTGTGGGGAAAAGGTAGCTGGGAATGCGATTGGTAGATGAAGGTGGGGTGTGATGGTGATAGATTAGAGAGGAGGAGACCAAGGACGGCATCCTTGGAAGAGGCTTTGCAGTAAGTTTACAGGCATCCATCAGCCCTGGGGCCGAACACACACCAATCAACTCCACTGCCCTGTGGCCGAACACTCAACTCCCCCTCCCACTCTGTCAAGGACATGTAAGTCCTTGGCCTCCTCCATTGCCAAACTTTAGCCACCAGACACCTGGAGGAAGAACACCTCACCTTCTGCCTTGGGGCCCTCCGACCACACGAGAACAATGTTGATTTCGCCAGTTTCCTCATTTCCCCTGCCCCCCTCCCCCCCCCACCTTATCCCAGATCCAAACCTCTAACTCAACCGCCCTCTTGAACTGTCCTCCCTGTCCATCTCCCTTCCCACTTATCCGTTCCACCCTCCTCTCTGAACTATCATTATCACCCCCTACATTCATCTACCAATCGCATTCCCAGCTACCTTCCCTCAGCCTCAACCCCCTCCCATTTATCTCTCAATTCCCTTGCCCCCCCCCCCATCCCCGACCCATTCTTGATGAAGAGCTTATGCTCGAAATGTCAACTCTCTTGCTCCTCGGATGCTGCCTGACTGACTGTGCCTTTCCAGTACCATACCTTTTGACTCCGAGTTCCACAGGGGTCAATGTTGGGGCCACAACTATTTATATTGTACTTTAATGATTTGGAATAAAGAATTGAAGATATGGTTAATAGGTTTGCAGATGACACCAAGCAAGATAGAGGGGTAAAAGTAATGTTGGAGAAGCGGGAGGCTGCAAAAGGATTTGGACAGGCTGGGAGAGTAGGCAAAGAAATGCCTGGTAGAATACAGTGTTGGAAATGGTCAGGTTATGTACTTTAATAGGAAGAATGGGGGTGCAGATTATTTTCTAAATGAAGAAAGACTTTGGAACTCTGAAGCACAAAGGATCTAGGGAATCCTAGTTTAGGATTCTCTTAAAGTTAATACGTAGGTTCAGTTGGCAGTTAAAAAGGTAAATACAATGTTAGCATTGATTTTTGGAGGGTGACAACACAAGTGCAGAGATTTACTGCTGAGACTGAATTAGGCTCTGATCAGACCACGTTTGAAATACTGTGAACAGCTTTTGGTCCCATAATCTAAGGAAAAATGTGCTGGCCTTGGAGTGGGTTCAGAGGAGTTTTATAAGAATAATCCTGGAGGTGAAGGGCTTGTCATAAGTGGAGTGGTTGTGGACTCTGCAGCTGTACTTAGAGTCATAGAGATGTACAGCATGGAAACAGACCTTTTGGTCCAACCCCTTCATGCCGACCAGATATCCCAACCCAATTTAGTCCCACCTGCCAGCATCCGGCCCATATCCCTCCAAACCCTTCCTATTCATATACCCATCCAAATGCCTTTTAAATGTTGCAACTGTACTAGCCTCCACCACTTCCTCTGGCAGCTCATTCCATACACGTACCACCCTCTGTGTGAAAAGGTTGCCCCTTAGGTCTCTTTTATATCTTTCCGCTCTCACCCTAATCCTATGCCCTCTAGTTCTGGACTCCACGACCCCAGGGAAAAGACTTTGCCTATTTATCCTATCCATGCCCCTCATAATTTTGTAAACCTCTATAAGGTCACCCCTCGGCCTCCGACACTCCAGGCCTTAGCCTCAGCCTGTTCAGCCTCTCCCTGTAGCTCAGATCGTCCAACCCTGGCAACATCCTTGTAAATCTTTTCTGAACCCTTTCAAGTTTCACAACATCTTTCCAATAGGAAGGAGACCAGAACTGCACGCAATATTCCAACAGTAGCCTAACCAATGTCCTGTACAGCCCCAACATGACCTCCCAACTCCTGTACTCAATACTCTGACCAATAAAGGAAAGCATACCAAAGGCCTTCTTCACTACCCTATCTACCTGCGACTCCACTTTCAAGGAGCTATGAACCTGCACTCCAAGGTCTCTTTGTTGAGCAACACTCCCTAGGACCTTACCATTAAGTGTATAAGTCCTGCTAAGATTTGCTTTGCCAAAATGCAGCACCTCACATTTATCTGGGTTAAACTCCATCTGCCACTTCTCGGCCCATTGGTCCAGCTGATCAAGATCCTCTTGTAATCTGAGGTAACCTTCTTCACTGTCCAGTACACCTCCAATTTTGGTGTCATCTGCAAACTTACTAACTGTATCTCTTATGCTCGTATCCAAATCATTTATGTAAATGACAAAAAGTAGAGGACCCAGCATCGATCCTTGTGGCACTCCACCAGTCACAGGCCTTCAGTCTGAAAAACAACACTCCACCACCATCCTCTGTCTTCTACCTTTGAGCCAGTTCTGTATCCAAATGGCTAGTTCTCCCTTTATTCCGTGAGACCTAACCTTGCTAACTCGTCTCCCATGGGGAACCTTGTTGAACTCCTTACTGAAGTCCATATAGATCACATCTACTGCTTTGCCCTCATCAATCCTCTTTGTTACTTGTTCAAACTCAATCAAGGTTGTGAGACATGATTTCCCACACACAAAGCCATGTTGACTATCCCTAATCAGTACTTGCCTTTCCAAATACATGTACATCCTGTCCCTCAGAATCCCTACAAAAACTTGCCCACCACTGACGTCGGGCTCGCTGGTCTACAGTTCCCTGGTTTGTCCTTACCACCTTTTTTAAACAGTGGCACCACATTAGCGAACCTCCAGTCTTCTGGCACCTCACCTGATGATACAAATATCTCAGCAAGAGGCCCAGCAATCACTTCTCCAACTTCCAACAAGTTCTAGTGTACACCTGATCAGGTCTTGGGGATTTATCCACCTTTATGCATTTCAAGACATCCAGCACTTCCTCCTCTGTAATATGGACATTTTGCAAGGTGTCACCATTTATTTCGCTACTTTCTATATCTTCCATATCCTTTTCCACAGTAAATACTGATACAAAATACTCGTTTAGCATCTCTCCCATTTTCTGTGGCTCCACACAAAGGCCGCCTTGCTGATCTTTGAGGGGCCCTATTCTCTCCTTAGTTATGCTTTTGTCCTTAATGTACTTGATGGAGTTTAGAAAGAAGAGTTGGGCAATTTCATTAAGTTGATAGAATATTGATAGGTCTGATATAGTGGACGTGGAGAAGGTGTTTCCATTAGAAGGAGAAACTATGGTCTGAGGCACAGCCTCAAAGTGAAGGGAGGGGGAATTTCTTGAGCCAATTATGAGTCTGTGAAACACATTGCCATAGAAGGATGTGGAGGCCAAGTCATTAAGTGTATTTAAGGCAGAAGAAAGTTCTTGATGAGAAAGGAGATCAAAGGTTACAGAGAAAAGGCAGGAAATTGGGAGTAAGAAACATATAGCCATGGTCGATACATGGAGTAGTCTTCGTGGGTCAAATGGCTTAATTCTGTTCCTGTATCTTACAGTCTCACATGCTACAGCCATGACAAAAGACAGACGTTGGACAGCCTCATCCATCTTCCACTTCAGCCATGTTCAGGGTTCTCTTATCACTGCCTGTTGTACCCCTATCTCTATACACAGCTTGAACATAACACTTGTGGCATACTTTTCTCATGGGGCTCAGCAGGTGCTCATTCTATAGCAGTCCTTTGAATTTCTGGGACCTCCCCTGCTTTTTCCTCTGCTGGTTGCAGACCTATGATGTGCACATCAGATTGTGTTCCTCAAATGTAATCTAAATAGGCTACTGATGTGACTACTTCACATCCGGAGAGTGTCCTGCCAATGCCTCCTCTTCACCACTTTTAATGTCAGAGGTTGTGGTGCTGCTGAGTGGCGTCTGTGGCCTGTTATACTTCAATGCATTTTGTTCACCATTTGTACCTGTGGAAGAGAAGTGTTATGACATGGGGTAAACTCTCCTGCTTAATTTAAACCAGCAACACCAGGATGGTGCAGGAGGTTGGGTTTTGGATTCCTGGATAACTGGGGCTCTTTCTGGGGTAGGGGAGACCTCAATAAACAGGATGGTCTTCACCTGAACCAGAGGGATACCAATATCCTGGGGGTGTGGGGGAGGGGCAAATTTGCTAATGCTCTTCGGGTGGGTTTAAACTAATTCAGCAGAGGGATGGGAAGCTAAATTATAGTTAGAGTAAACGGGAAGTTGAGAATAGTGAAGTCAGAACAAGATTGCAAGAAGGCACCGGCAAGCAAGAAGTCACTTTGAAATGTGTCGACTTCAACGCTGGGATCATTCAGAATAAGGTGGGTAAACTTGCAGCATGAGTTGGTGCCTGGAATTTTGATGCTGTAGCCATTTCAGAGACATAGGTAGAGGAGACACAGGAATGGTTATTTCAGGTTTCGGGATTTAGATGTTTCACTAAGAACAGAGAAAATGATAAAAGAGGGAGTGGTATGGCATTGTTATTCAAGGACAGTATTATGGTTGCAGAAAGGACGTTTGAGGACTCGTCTACCGAGGGTAGTGTGGGCTGAGATTAGAAACAAGAAAGGAGAGGTTACCCTGTTGTGAGTTTTCTATAGGCTTCCAAATAGTTCCAGAGATGTGGTGGATAGGATAGCAAAGATGATCCTTGAGAGGAGTGAGAGTGACAGGGTAGTTGTTATGGGGGACTTTAATTTCCAAATATTGACTGGGAATACTGTAGTTCAATTACTTCAGATGGGTCAGTTTTATGTCCAATGTGTGCAGGAGGGTTTCCTGACACAGTCTATCGACAGGTCAACAAGGGGCAAGACCACATTAGATTTGGTACTGAGTAATGAACCCGGCCAGGGGTTAGATTTAGAAGTAGGTGAGCACTTTGGTGATAGCGACCACAATTTGATTATGTTTACTTTAGTGATAGAAAGGGATAGGTATATACCGCAGGGCAAAGGTCATAGCTGGGGGAAAAGCAATTATGGTGCGATTAGGCAGGATTTAGGATGCATCGGATGGGGAAGGAAACTGCAGGGGATGGGCACAATTAAAATGTGGAGCTTATTCAAGGACCAGCTACTGTGGGTCCTTGATGAGTATGTACTAGTCAGACAGGAAGGAAGTTGTCGAACATGGGAGCAGTGGTTTACTTACGAAGTTGAATCTCTTGTCAAAAGGAAGAAGAAGGCTTATGTTAGGATGAGATGTGATGGCTCAGTTAGGGCGCTTGAGAGTTACAGGTTAGCCAGGAAAGACCTAAAGAGAGAGCTAAAAAGAGCCAGGAGAGGACATGAGAAGTCGTTGGCAGTTAGGATCAAGTAAAACTCTAAGGCTTTCGATAGGGATATCAGGAATTAAAGAATGACCGCTGTAAGATCCAGGCAAATCAAGGATAGTCATGGGAAGTTGTACATGGTGTCAGAGGGTAAGTGCTAAATGAATGCTTTTCATCAGTGTTCACAGGAGAGAAAGACATTATGGTCGAGGAGAATACTGAGATACAGGCTACTAGATTAGATGGGATTGAGGTGTGTAAGGTGTTAGCAATTCTGGAAAGTGCAAAAATAGTTAACTCCCCTGGGCCGGATGGGATTTATCCTAGGATTATCCAGGAAGCCAAGGAGGAGATTGCCGAGCCTTTGGATTTCATCTTTATGTCGTCATTGTCTACAGGAATAGTACCAGAAGACTGGAGAATAGCAAATGTTCCATTGTTCAAGAAGGGGAGTGGAGACAACCCTGTAAATTATAGACCTGTGAGCCTTACTTCAGTTGTGGGTAAAGTGTTGGAAAGGTTATAAGAGATAGGATGTATAATCATCTCGAAAGTAATAAGTTGATTAAGGGATAGTCAACACAGTTTTGCGAAGGGTAGGTCATGCCTCACAAACCTTGCTGGGTTCTTTGAGAAGGTGGATGAGGGTAAAGCGATTGATGTGGTATATATGGATTTCAGGAAGCCATTTGTTAAGGTTTCACAAGGTAGGCCATTGCACAAAATACGGAGGTATGGGATTGAGGGTGATTTTGTGGTTTAGAGAAGAGATTGGCTAGCTGAAAGAAGACAGAGGGTGGTGGTTGATGGGAAATATTAATTCTGGAGTTCAGTTACTAGTGGTATGCTGCAAGGATCTGCTTTGGATACACTGTTGTTTGTCATTTTTACAAATGACCTGGATGAGGGCATAGAAGGATGGGTTCGTAAATTTGTGGTTGACACGAAGGTCGGGAGAGTAGTGGATAGTAACAAAGGATGTTGTATGTTACAGAGAGACATCGATAAGCTGCAGAGCTGGACTGAGATGTGGCAAATGGAGTTTAATGCAAAGACGTGTGAGGTGATTCACATTGGAAGGAATGCAGAGTACTGGGCTAATGGTAAGATGCTCGCCAGTGTAGATGAGTAGAGAGATCTTAGTGTCTAGGTACATAGCTCCATGAAAGTTGCCACCCAAGTTGATAGGTTTGTTAAGAAGGCACATGTTGTGTTGGTTTTTATTGATAGAGGGATTAGTTTTGGAACCATGAGGTCATACTGCAGCTGTACAAAACTCTGGTGCGACGACATTTGGAGTGTTGCATACAGTTCTGGTCACCACATGACAGGAAAGATGTGGAAACTTTGGAAAGCTTCCGATGACGTTCAGAGGAAATTTACTAGAATGTTGCCTGGCATGGAGGGAAGGTCTTACAAGGAAAGGCTGAGCGACTTGAGGTTGTTTTAGTTAGAAGAAGGTTGAGAGATGATTTAATTGAGACTTATAAGATAATCAGAGGGTTGGATAGGTTAGACAGTGAGAGCCTTTTTTCCTCGCATGTCATTGGCTAGCATGAGGGGACATAACTTTAAATTGAGGGGTGGTTAATATAGGACAGATGTCAAAGGTAGTAGGGGTGTGGAACACACTGCCTGCAACTGTAATAGACACAACACCATTAAGGGCATTTAAATGGCCTTTGGATAGGCATATGGATAAGAATGGGATAGTGTAGGTTAGATGAGCTTCAGATTGGTTCCAGAGGTCGGCGCAACATTAAGGGCCGAAGGACCTGTCATGCGCTGTAATGTTCTATGTTCCATGTTCGAAAAAGATTTATCCTGTACAGTAATCTGTGGAAATTTGAGAGGCAAAGAACTATTTCAAATAAAAATTAACAACTTTATTTCTTCAAGTGTAACAGAGAATAATTAACTAACAACTACTTACAACTCCTTCCTCTAACCTATCTTTTACCTTTGCTTCTATAATGCTGGTCTGATAAAACCCCCAGATTAAGATTTACCACAAATTCAAATGTTCCAAACCAGCCAGCTGTCGAATATTCTATTTGGATCCTCCTGTGTCTCTTTTTCTTCTTAAGGATTTCTGTTTCACAGGTTACTGATAAATAAAGCTATCTTTAAGAGAGCTTTTTTTTGGGCAGTCCCTACATGCTGGTGGTGTGGCAGTTCTCCTCCCAACTGTTCAATTTTCCCTGATCTTATACCCCCAAAAGCATCGGATTGTGTCATTGGCTTTTAAGATTGTCAGTATACTAATTGTTTGGAATTTGGTATTTTTCGGGATATAATTTGAACTGATTGGCCTAATTTGAATCTATTTTTATCTCCAGGCAACCAGCTACCCTCACTGCTGGACCACATGCTACATTGTATCTGGTTGAGAACACTTGTTGCTGTCAGGTTGTTCTGCTAGTTTTTAACTTTCTTAAAGGTACAATACACCCACATATTCATAACACCTCCCCCTTAAGAATATAATGAACCATCATAATGAAAAGTTGGCTTCATTTTTTTTCTGTAATCTTTAAACACATTACCCTAGCATACAGATAACTTTAATGTAAGTTTACCTTAATTTCTTCCCATATAACTATATATATGTATATAACATTAAAAAAGACAAATCTGATCTAAACTTTTTAAGTTAAATCCGTGATAACGCATCTGCGATTACATTCTTACGACCTGCAGCATGTACGATTTTAAAATTAAACATCTGTAACATAAAACTTCAACGAATAGTCTCATATTCTTGTCTTTAAAGTGTTCAAAGAATGTAAGTGGATTGTGATCTGTGTACACAACTGTCTCCGACACATTGTTTGTGACATATACATTAAAAAGTTGTAAGGCCAGTACCAGCTCAGTAGTTCTTTTTTGATCCAGGATTATTTCCTTTTGTGGATTTTGATCTTCTTCGAAAAGTAACCAACTGACAGTTCAATCCCATCTTCCTCTTCCTGTAGGAGTACAGTTCCAACTCCAATGTTACTAGTTTCGATGGCGACTTCAAAAAGTTTTGAAAGGTTTGATGGAGCTAAAACTGGTTTGGTGGTTAATATTGATTTCAAATGGTTGAATGCCTCCTGACATTGTTCTGTCACTGAAACTTTGTGTTCTTCAGCAAATCAGTTAACGGTGTCACTACACTGCTGAAGTTCGGAACAAACTTCCGACAATATTCGCTGAGTCCGGAGAATCAAAGTAACTCTTTCTTTGAAGTTGATGGTGGAAATTCCTCGATGGCCTTCGTCTTTGTGGTCCATGCGGTCAACCTTCCATGACCGATGTTATGTCCCAAGAACATCACCTCCACTTTCGCAAATTCAGTTTTTTAAAAGTTTATCACCAGTTTTGCTTCTTGTAGTCATTCAATGAGCTCTGCCAACTGTACCATGTGATCTTTCCAGGACTTACTGAAGATCACTACATCATCCAAATAAACTGCCAAGTTTGTTAACCCCGCTACAACTCTGTTCATGAGTCTTTTGAATGTAGTGGGTGCATTTTTCATTCCAAAGCACATCACTTTAAACTGATATAGCCCATTTGGGGTTACAAACACAGAAATTTCTTTCGCCCTCTCTGATAGAGGTACCGGCCAGTAAACACGTCTTAACTCCAACTTGGTGATGTAACTGGCTTGTCCAACTTTCTCAAAACAATCCTCCAATTTAAGAATTGGAAATGAGTCCGATTTTGTAATGGCCTTCCGATAATCCCACAAAATCGTTGAGTCCCATCTGGTTTGGAAACTAAGACGATTGGCGAACTCCACTCACTCTGGCTTGGTTCGATGATATCCTCACTGAACACGGTCTCTACCTCCACATGCCGAGAGGGGTGTTGTTTTATCTGAGCAGTATTCCCCCCATCTACTTCAGGTATTGTGGGGAATACTGCATTAGTCCTTCCCATCTGATTCTTACATACGTCCTTATACTGCAGTAACAAATCTTTCAATTGTGTTCTATGCTCCTGAGACAGAGAGCTTACGAACCAATCCCACTCTTCAAGGACTTCTTCATTTTTTAGTCTAAATTGAGGCACATCAAAATCCACACCATCTGGATTTGATTCCTCACTCTGTAGGGCATTAACTAACACTTGTTTCTCGAGTTCTTTCTCTCTAGTATAATATGGTATCGATATGTTCACATGACATACCTGATACCATTTTTTTCCTATTTGGCACCTTTACTAGATAATTCACATGACTCAACTTTCTCTCAATTTAAAAGGATCACGAAACTTGGCTTTGAAGGGATTTCCTATCACTGGTAACAGTATCAACATGTCATCCCCTCGGGAAAATATCTGAGTCTCAGAGCTTTTTTCTGCTACCTGCTTCATTCTACACTGTGCCCTCTTTAAGTCCTGTTTAGCTAACTCAACTACTCTATTTAATCTCTCCCTCATCTCCAATACATAATCGAAGTGTGAGATCTCCAACTTATGTCCTGTCAATTTTTCTTTAATTAATTCAAAGGACCTCTCAGTTCATGCCTGAAGATGAACTCGAAGGGAGTGAACTGAGTAGATTTGTTTAGGGCATCTCTAACGGCAAACAATACGAATGGGACACCTTCATCCCAATCATTTGGGTAGTCCTGACAGTATGCTCTCAACAAGGTTTGATGACACCTTTCCAAAGCTCCTTGAGGTTCAGGATGATGCACACTGGATTTAAAGTCTGTATAGCGAAGCTATCCATAATCTCCTCAAACAGCCGAGCAGTAAAATTTGACCCTTGGTCTGACTGAATCTCGCTGGGTAGCCCATACCATCTGAAGAAAGCTGCTCACTCCTCTGCCACCTTTTTTGCCTTGAATCTCCGTAATGGAATTTCCTCCAGAAATCCGGTAGACACATCCATTATGATTAACAAGTACTGGTTCCCACTTCAGTTCTCGGGAAGAGACCTCACAATCAATTATAACCCACGTGAAAGGTTCTTCAAATGCGGGAGTTGGCAACAAAGGTGCTGGTTTTATTACTGCCTGTGGCTTACCATTTGGCATGTATGACACATACAGTAAAAGTTAACCATGAGCATTCCAGCCCAATAAAAATGTTTTTGTACCTTAGCCTGAGTCTTTCATACCCCCTGGTGACCTCCTACAATTAGTTCATGTGCAATCCCTAACACTTCATGTCTGTATGCTATCGGTAACACAATCTGGTGCACTTCAACCCATTCCTCCTTTGCACTAACCTGCTGTGGTGTCCATTTTAATCTTAGGATTCTATCTTTCAGATAATAACCCTCTGGAATATTCTCTACCTCATTTTCGGAGTATGCATCCACATATATATCTTTTGACATCTCGTCGTACAGTTGCAAGTCTCTTCGTCTTTCAGGAGTAAACATTTCTATCTGATCCTCTGCCTGTTCAGGTTTTTCCTGCACCATTACGTCAAACAGGGTAACCACTAACTGAACCTCAACTCTTTCATCTTTCTCTTGACTTTTCACTTTGTGCTGTGACTTATGATAGTGGGATCAGGTTACCACACAGTCTGGGAAAATACCAGGATATTTCTGTTTTAACTCCTCAGTTTCTTGGTCTTCCTTGGGCTTCTCCACAACAAGGGGTGTCACTCCCACATTGGATCCTGCCAAATTATTCCCAAGAACAAACTGAATTCCTGGAACTGACACTGTCAATCACTCCCACTGTAACATCCCCAGTCTTAAGTTGGCACTTTAACTTGATCTTACACAGGAGGACATTAAATTTCTGTCCATTTATCCCACAAATTACCACAGTCTCGGATAACAGATCAGAAAGAGTTCACATCCGCTCACCTCTTACTATCAGCGACTGGACAGATCCTGTATCTCTCAAAATTAGAACTTCTTGTCCTTCTTCCCTTGTTCTTTCTGAATAAACATTACCCACAGATGCAAATTCTTTGTAGAGATCAAGTACTAACTCCATACCCAGCCCTTGTCTAGGCTGTGCACTCTCCTGCAGCTCCTTGGTTCTTCTTGGGGTTTCCTTTCCTACCTTCACTAATGCCACTGGCTTAGCTTTTTTTACCACATCTTTTCCCACAGCACCTTTCTTTAATGACCAGCACTGTGACTACGTGTCCCACTTTAGCACAGTGGAAACATCTGAGGCCTTTCACCTCCTTTCCACCCTCTTGGGCTTCTTTTTTCTCTTGTGGTAATTTCTTACCAGTGCTCGCTACTCTTGGTCTCTTGGTAGGATCTCTCCTTCTCCCAACTTGTGTCCCTTACAGGATTAAATTCTGGCCGGAAGCTTGTCTTATGCACCAACATGTACGCATCTGCTAATTCTGCTGACCTTCTCACTTCCTGAACTTTCTATTACTCCACATGAATTCTTTGGACGTGAGTTTTTAAACTCCTCCAGCAGAATAATCTCTCTTCGAGCTTCAAAGGACCTAATCTATTTTCAAAGCATGCACCCATCGATCGATAGGGCTATGTTTAATTCTTTTGAACTCAATGTAAGTCTGACCTGGTTCTTCCTTTGTGTTTCTGAACCACAGTCTATATGCTTCATAAGCACTTAAAATAGCCTGTTTAACCTCTTTATAACCTCTTGACCCCTCATCTGACAGTGCGGCAAATACCTCACCAGCTCTGCTTACCAGTTTAATGTGAACTAGCATTATTCATAAATCCTCAGACTACTCCATCTGTCTAGGCAATTTTTCAAATGAAATGAAGAAGGCTTCAGCATCTTTCTCATCAAAACGTGGCAGAGTTTTGACATATTTGCATATATATCACTACCTTCTCTTTTCATCTCCTTCCCGTTAACTTGACTTTGCTGACTAAGTCGCAACTTCTCAAGTTCCAATTCACACTCTCTTTCTCTCTCCATTTCTCTCTCTTTACTCAGCTAAGAACCTTCTCTCTCTCTGTTTTTCCACTCTTTCTCTCTCTCTTCTCTGTCTCTTTCTCTTTCCCTTGGTCTATCTTCTAACTCCATTTTCCTTAAATGTAATGTAAGTTTTTCTACCTCGACTAAACTTGTCTGTTTTCTCTGATACACCTACGTGTTTGAGTAATTCCCTTCCAATTTCAGCTTTACTTTTGTCCTTGGTTAAACCCAAATCTAACTTATTTGCTAATTCTAATAGTATGGAATTCTTCTTTCCTTCTAAACTTTCTTAACAAATTTGAGAATCATTTTCCAATTCTAGAACCTCTTTTTAGCAATTTTAAAAGTAATTTCTCTCACTTTTAATTTAGTCAACTACAAGTCACCAAAATTAAACAAATTGTCTCACCTACGTTTTATTCAAAGATCTAGGACACTAGCCTGCAAGTGTTTAAATCTGGGATTTTTCATACCCCCAAATCTGTTCAAATCTGTCTAAACCAGTTCAAATCCCAAATCCAAGATCCAAACTGTTCAAATTGCAGACAAAAGCACCCTAAACCATTCAAGTCTTCGTTGAGTCCCCAAACTATTACGACATGGCGTAAATCCTCCTGCTTAATTTAAACTAGCAGCACAGAGAAAGATTTATCCCGTGCAGTAATCTGTGAAAATTCACGAGGCCAAGAACTATTTAAAATAAAAATTAACAACTTTATTTTTTAAAGTTTAACAGAGAATAATTAACTAACTATTTACAACTCCTTCCTCTAATCTATCTTTCATCTTCCCTTCTATAATACTAGTCCGATTAAAACCCCCCGGATTAAGATTTACCAAAAATTCAAGTCTTCAAAACCAGCCAGCTGTTGAATCTTCTATTTGGATCTTCCTGTGTCTGCTTTTCTTTCTTCTGTTTCACAGGTTGCTGATCAATAAAGATACCTTTAAGCGAGCTTTTTTTCAGCAATCCCTATATGCTGGTGGCTTGGCAGTTCTCCCCCCAACTGTTCAATTTTCCCCACTCTTATACCCCCAAATTGGATTGTGTCATTGGCTTTTAGAGTATCGATATACTAAATTAAAATTGATTGGAATTTGGTATTGTTTTGGGTTATAATTTGAACTGATTGGCCTAATCCAAATCTGTTTTTGTCTCCAGGCAACCAGCTACCCTAACTGCTGGACCACATGCTACATTGTATCTTGTTGACAACATTTGTTGCTGTCAGGTAGTTTTGCTACTTTTCAACTTTCTTAAGGGTACAGTACTCCCACATCTTCATAACAGAAGGGAAAGAGTGAAGAGAATATGCTTCTTCAGCAATTATGTATTTGGATTTGTGATATCCAAAGAGCTGCAATACTTCTGACTGGTATGTACTGAAATTTCAATTTCCCAATCTGAGCAGAACCAGTCACATCTTCTCATCCAGCAGCTTTGCTGCCTGCACTTGGTTGGAGGAGTTTCAGAAATCTTGTTACCCCTGAGACTCGGCCCTCTAGCTAGGCCATCTTGTTATGGGCCAACTTGTGCTGCAATGAGAGAAAGACAAGGATTGAGTGTGATAGGAATGGGTGAATGAGCATCTTATAAGCTTGCATAGCCCTGTCAGGCTGTGCATCCTCTACAAAAACTGAGTAAGAATCACTGTATTTAGGAGTGTTAGAACACAGAACATAAGATGGTTGTGAGCCCTTTATCATACATTCACATGTGATGCTGAGGTTGGCAGGCTGTGACATGGCTAGGCAGTGACTATTAGATTCAGTAATGCTGAAATGAGTTTGAGCTAGAAATGAAAGATGGTGTCACTTATCCTTGTCAAGTGTAGATGATCATTCAGCCTTTTTCTGCACTGGATCTGGGTTCTTTATGCTGGCCACAGGTTCTAGCCTGTCCTGTGACCTTGTCTTAGGCCAGTCAGGTATGCTGGGAGGACGTAGAATAATAGCGATGTACACCATGGACCAACTCTCCTATGTTGACCAGATATCCTAAATTAACCTCGTCCCATTTCCCAGCAAACCCTTCCTATTCATATATGCATTATTGTGGAGCAAGCCAGACCCCTCAAAACATTACAAGAAGGTATCCCAGACCCTAACCTTAGTAGTTGTTTTCAGCAGGTGTAAAGTGGATATTCCAGGAGAAATGCCATTGGTTAAACCACTTAATTTTAAACAAAACTAAATTTATTTTCAAGATTGCTGAATAAAACACAAACAACAGAAAACAGAATACTAAATACCTTAACTCCGAAAACCCAACTGGTCATCCCAACTTAATAATGCTGTTCCAAATACTTGCAACAATCCCAATAAACACTTCTTGGCACAAAAGGTAAAATGAAACACAGAGTCTTACAGGAGAGACGTCAGAGAGAGAGGAACAGCATGGTCCAAAATCTTTGGGTCCAGCAGCTTTTCAACATTATGCTAAAAACTAAACCAAACCAGAGCAAAGTTGAGTTGGGAGAATTGAATTGGCCACTCCTCTTTCATTGTACAAATGTTTTTTTTTAAATCGAAAGCCTTCTGTCTGAGGCAGTATTTGTCAGCTATAAACTAATTGGCCCTGAAACTCTTCAACCCCAGACTTTTCAGATTTGTATCTTTTACGACCTCTCTGAAAAAAATGCCAAGGACAGTATAATCCTGTTAAAGGAGCAGCAGCATCATATCATCCAGATGCCTTTTAAATGTTGTAATTGTACTAGCCTTCACCACCACCTCTAGTAGCTCATTCCAAACACATTATCCTTTGTGTGAAAATGGTGCCACTAAGGTACTTTCTACATCTTTCCTCTCTAACCTTCAACCAATTCCCTCTCGTTTTGGACTACACTAACCTGTGGAAAAGACCTTGACTATGCACCCTATCCTTGCCCCTCATGATTTTATAAACCTCTGTAAGATCGCCTCTCAGCTTCTGATGCTCCAGGGAAAATAACCCCAGCTAATTCAGCCTCTCTCCCTGGCAACATCCTTGTAAATCTTTTTTGAACCCTTTCAAGTTTCACAACATCTTTCCTATAGCAGGGAGACCAGAACTGAACACAGTATTCCAAAAATGGCCTAACCACAGCCACAATATGATCTCCTCAACTTCTATGTATTGACTAATAAAAAGGCAAGCATACCAAATACCTTCTTCACTACCCTATCTACCTCCGACTCCACTTGCAAGGAACTATGAACCTGCACTCCAAGGTCTCTTTATTGAGCAACACTCCCCAGGATCTTACTATTAAATGTATAAGTCCTGCCCGCAATTGCCTAACCAAAATACAGCAGCTCACATTTATCTAAGTTAAACTCCATCTGACACTCCTCAGCCCATTGACCCATCTAATCAAGGTCTCATTGTATTCTTAGATAGCCTTCTTCACTGTCCACTACACCACTAATTTTGGTGTCATCTGTAACTTAGTAACCGTATCTCCCTACATTCATGTCATGTTGACCTCACTGGGAAAGAGCACCTCTCATGTTTTTTCTAGATGGAAAGCAAAGACTGGCTAAAGTTTGGAGCCAATTTTTTCCTGGTCTGTGTCTTCGCCAGCAATGTGGTGCAGAAAATATAGCCTATTTTGATGCTGTGGTTCCCAGGTGGCCTTTAAACACAGCAGCAGAACCTTCAACAATGGAAGGTGACTGCAGGAATGAGAATATCCTGACTGCCTGCATGTACCATGTGAATTATCATTTAACTCATGTTACAATTTATTGCATGCAGAACAAGGCTAATAAGTGAAAAATTACATAGAAAATCTTGCCCATGGCCATGATGTAGGTGATTCTGTCTAAGATGCCTGATGCTATACTTTAACTCTATCATAGAAGCTCATAGGCACTATGAAAGAAGAGTCAAACAATTAAAAATGCAGGAGATACCCAGACAGAAAGAGGAAGAAGCCAGAATAGAATGTATGTTGTAAGAAAGAAGAAATAGGTTCTTTACGTCTTTTTTGAGAAATGCTATTTTCATTGAAGGCATACTGATGTTAAAGGGGAACATTATGTGTATATTACACTGAAGATACTTATAAATATTTAATTTGTGATTGCAATTACCAATATGAATTCTAGCCTGTTAAATTTTAAGGCATTATTGATTATGGATAAGATATCTAAGTTCTGGCACTTTATGTCCATGAGCATTTTATGGTTAATGTCTCTTTTGTTAAGGAGATTAGGAGTGTAGTGTAGAGCCCTCTCTGCTGCTCTCTGTTTGCTGTTGGAAAGTGTAGATTAAATTAGTTCAGTAATGGTTGCCTATAAATTGAGCATGTGTTAGTCTCACTCACATCAATATGTAATAATTCCAATTGTCTCACATCAACTTTGGCTGGGTTGGCAAGTGGGTAGCCAAACAGTGTGTCCATCATTCAATAAAGAACACTGTTGGGCTCTGGAATCTCAAATGCCAACAGAAATTTCACCATTACAGAAAGTGTTGCAACATATCTTTGCTGTAAGGGAAACATGCAATTTCAGGAAGCCATTGTGAAATTAATTTAAGTTACATCTATCAAAATAAAGAGGGAGGGCAACAGAGAAGGTTCTACATTATCCTCCATCGTTACTTAACAAAACAGACCTTAAAATGTTACCTCATACATTATCTTAAAAAAACTATCTGCCGCTTATGGAGGAAGATCCAGATCTTCTAAAACTTTGGATCTGATATCTAGGTAAATGGCTTGGGAAGGTGTTTGGCAAACTGGTACATCAGCCAGCAGCATGAAGTAATAGGCCCACACACCACAGTTCCAGTCTTTACATCAGGGCCAAATCCTGCCTAATACCACCAGATATATCGAATATTTCAAATTTTGTTGTTTCATAGTATGTCTTCATACTTATAAAACATCTGTCTTCTTCATTAATGAAACCAGTCTTTGGGATTGCAGGAAATCATAAAAGAGATTAATGTTTTCTGATTACTTTTTTCTCTAATTTTTTACGGCTTGATGAAAAGAGACTAAGGTTTGTTATGATACAAACTGATGATACTGCTGGATAAGCTCGATCTCTGAATAACATTTGTCTCGATTCTTTTTGATCTTAAAGTGTTGGTTTATCATGAAACACAATCACATGAGACTCCATAGTTTCTTTAACAACACAACAGAAATTTACCAAAATCATACCAAACTATCTTTGATACAGAAGACAATTTAGAAAAATCTTTAAATGGCAGAAAAACAAAGTTTTTGAATTTCTTCCTGACACTGACCATTATAGAGATTTAAATCTCAAGAAATTACCCCTCTGTTAAATTTAAATATTTAGATCTACTTAATTGATCTTCCCCAGTTTCTGTCTTGTGAATTGTGAAGTCTTCTGACATGAATATTCACAAAACTGAGACCTTAAACATTCTCAGCTTTCATAAACTGCTGACTTCTGACCAAACACTCTTTGTGTGGAAGCTGCACAAACTCTTTTTTATTCTAGTGGGTTAATTTATACTCTTAACTGCTCTGAAAAACTCCTTCCTAGCAGAAAAAACTGCACTTAGCTCTAATCTCAGTCAAGTTTGCTTTGAACTGCCCTACAACCTTTCAATTTCTGGGTTTTCTAAACCAAAAAGCATTTGCTGGTTGTTCTGAACTGAAAGCAAACGAATGGCATTCAATGTTTACACTAGCTGTTGTAAATTTTTACAATGCTGTGCAAACTTTTTTTAACACTCCAGGGGTTGCCTACTTTCTGGAACATATTGGATTAAGTTATATTCCTAAAGGGCTGCCTAACATGTTTTCAAAACAAAACAGTAGATGGCTTAATCACACATTGCAGAGTAAGTTTTGCATTCAATGCAGGCAACAAAGGTTCTTCTGTCCTACTGAGCTGCCCCCAGAAATTCAGAGTGGCTCCAAAAAGAGATGTCAAGTATCCAAATCAGAGTACAAAAGAACAAGAAATAGGAGCAAACATACACTATTTGATACTATAAGTTTGCTCTGTCATTTAATACATTCATGGCTGATCAGATTGTGGCCTTAACTCTCACTTTTCTGCCTACCACTATCGATGACTTTGTGTATTAGAAATGTGTTTAACTTTGTGTTGAACATTTGATGACCCTGCCTTCACTGTTCTCTAGGATAATGAACTCCAAAGATTTACGATGCTTTGAGTGAACAAATTCTCCATCTCTATCTTAAATTAGAAACCCCTTTATTTTTAAACTGCATACCCTAGTTCTAGATTCTTTCATGAGGGGTAACATCTTTTAGCATCTATCCAGTCAAGCCATGACACAACCTTATGTATTTCAATCATATCACCACTCAGCATTCTAAACTCAATAAGTATAATCTGCTTAACTTTGCTCACAAAGCAACCTTGCAACTCAGGAATCAAAATCAAAGAGTGTGGTGCTGGAAAAGTACAGCTGGTCAGGCAGCATCCAAGGAGCAGGTGAATTGACATTTCAGGCATAACCCCTTCATCAAGAACGAGACTTGTGGGCCAAGGGGGCTGAGAGATAAATGAGATGGAGGTGGGGTTGGGGGAAGGTAGCTGGGAATGCAATAGGTAGATGAAGGTGGGGGTGAAAGTGATAGATCGGAGAGGAGGATGGAGCAGATAGTGGAAGGCAGATTAATGGGTAGGACTGTTCAAGAGGGCAGTGCAGAGTTGTAAGGTTGGGACTGGGATAAGGTGGGGGGAGAAAAAATGGGGAAACTGGTGAAATTCACATTGATCTCGTGTGGTTGGAGGGTCCCAAGGCAGAAAATGAGGCAGTCTTCCTCCAGGCATCGAGTGGTTAGGGTTTGGCGACGGAAGAGGCCCAGGATCTGCATGTCCTTGGCAGAGTCGGAGGAGGAGTTAAAATGTTCAGCCACAGGGCAGTAGGGTTGGCAAGTGCGGGTGTCCCAGAGGTGTTCTCTGAAATGATCTGCAAGCTGGTGGCCTGTCTCCCCAATGTAGAGGAGACCACATTGGGTGCAACGGATACAATAGATGACGTGTGTGGAAGAACAGGTAAATTTCTTTTGGATGTAGAAGAATTCTTTGGGGCCTTGGGTGGGGGTTGAGGGTGATGTGAGTGCAGGTTTTGCACTTCTTGCGGTGGCAGGGGAAGGTGCAAATAGGGGAGGTTGGTTGGTGTGGGGTGAAGGGGGTGGTGGTTGGCGATCTAACAAGGGAGTCAGGAGTGAATGGTCTCTCCGAAATGCAGATAGACGTCCTGAGGGAAATATATCTCTGGTGGTGGCGTCTGTTTGTAGGTAACGGAAATGGCAGAGGATGGTGCGATTTATCCAAAGGTCGGTGGGGTGGAAGGTGAGAAGCAGTGGGGGGGGGGTTCTGTCCCTGTTGCGATTGGAGGGGTGATTTCCAGGTGGGAAGGGTAGGAGAGGCGTTGGGGGGAAACGTTGGCAATGTGGGAGGGGAAATTACAGTCTATGAAGACAGAGGCTGTCTGGGATATTCTATGGTGGAATTGGTCCTCTTGGCAACAGATGTGGTGGAGGTAGAGGAATTGGGAATAAAAGGTTGCGTTTTTACAGGAGGGAGGGTAGGGTAGGAGGAGGCACAGTCCAGGTAGTTGTGAGAATCGGTGAGTTTGTAGTGGATATCCGTGTTGAGTCAGTTGCTGGAAATGGTGATGGAGAGGTCCAAGAAGGGGAGGGAGGTGTCTGAGATGGTCCAGGTAAACTTGAGGTCAGAGTGGAGGGTGTTTGTGAAGTTGTCGAACTGTTCAAACACCTCATGGGAGCACGAGATAGCGCCACGACAGACATTGATGTCGCGGAGGAAAAGGTGGGGAATGGTGCCAGTGTAGCTGTGGAAGATGGACTGTTCCATGTACCCGATGAAGAGGCAGGCATAGCTGGGGCCCATGCAGCTGCCCATGGCTACCTCTTTGGTCTGGAGGAAGTGAGAGGTTTGGAAGGAGAAATTGGTGAGGTTGAGGACCAGGTCAGCCAATCGAATGAGAGTGTCAGTGGAAGGGTACTCGTTGGCTTGGCATGAGAGGAAGAAATGGAGTGCTTGATGGGCTTCGTCTTGGCGGATAGATGTGTACAGGGACTGGACACATGGTGAAGATAAGGCTTTGGGGGCTGGGGAAACAAAAGTCATGGAGGAGGTGGAAGGTGTAGGTGGTGTCCTGACCTACTTGGGGAATTCCTGGACTAAGGGGGACAGGACAGTCAAGGTATGTAGAGCTAAGTTCAGTGGGGCAGGAGCAGGCAGAGACAATGGGTTTACCAGGGCAGTCAGATTTGTGAATTTTAGATAGGTGGTAGAATCGGATGGTGTGGGGTCCCTGACTATGAGATTGGAGGCTGGAACTCAGAAATCAGCCAGATGAACTTCCTCTAACTGGCTTTTTTTCCCTCAAATATATATATTGTATTCATAAAAAATACACAAAACCCAAACATTTCAACTTGAAAATCACGGTATTTACAGCCCGATTTAACTAATCAACATGCTCAGCATGTGTTCCACTTAATATAAATATAATGGTCCTATTATAAACAAAATGCATTCTATGTCAAGGATCAGCATAAAGACAAATAAATTTCATTTTGGAAATTGCAAGAAGTGCAATACTTTTTTTTCCCTGTACACACAATGTTCCTCTTTGGGGTGTCTCAATGCATTTTCAATATTTGGCTTTCAGAATGCATTCCTGATGAAGAGCTTATGCCTGAAACGCCAGTTCTCCTGCTTCTTGGATTCTGCCTGACCTGCTATGCTTTTCCAACACAATCTCGATTCTTTGAGTAGCACACAGCCCAAGGAATTCTATAGTTTCCAGCTTCTCAAATGTCCAATGGCTGGAAGGTTTCCATTGTGTCTCTCAATCATTTGCACCAAACCTAAGTGTATATCTCAATATCTAGACTTTGGACTTTTGAATGCACTAATTATTGAGGGTAACTTAACTGTGGAAGACCAGCAAGTTTCAGCCAGACCAAAGAGCTTTTTTTCACCAGCATAGTGGTCCTCACCCAGTGAGTGCCTCTGGGAACAACCTATAGTGTGTGGAGTCCTGCATCACAGAGCTGCTCCAGATGTACTTTGATTAAACAAAAAACATTGTATCTCTTTCTACATACCTGCTTTACAAAAGTGTGTACACAAGAAATTAGACAGTCTATTCTCCAGCATGGCCACCTTGAGGGCAGATTGTGGAGGGGTGAGACTCCAGGATTGTGGGAAAGATTTACAAGGATGACCTTTCTCACCATCTGCCAAGCTATGTTCTGATGCTTGTTTGTAAGTAAAGATAATAAGGCATTATGCCAGATAGCTTTAGCAGTCTATTCAAGGAAATCCAACAGAATCAACCATCATTTCCTACAGAGCCTCAAGGACCTTACATGATGTCCACTACCTGATGCACATGTGGTTAGAGGTGATTTTCTGCATAAATGTCTTCATGAGGAATGGCTGTTACACAGGACCAATTGATTGGAGTGTCCTGTGTCAATGCATCCAGACCAATACCAAGGACAAAGAGAAACTCAGCATTTAATTAAATTTAATGTTTGGCTACTGAGAGTCTGTGCACAACTTGATGCAGTTGCACAGGTTAGGTACATCTTTTCTGTCTTTATCTAAAGGTTTTTATATCAGGTCCTTACAAACTGATTCCATCCTGAACCAACAAATAAAATGAAAGATGACTTGGGTGATCTCCACAATGCAGAAACAAGGAGTGAAACACATTGTGCCATATACAACGGTACCAAGATTGTCTCACACCTGTTGACTGGGTTCTCACCTGCAAAGGAGAGGGTCTGTCACTCCCATATGCCCAGTGTTTGTTTGAGAAAAGCTACTTGCAGCTTCCAGTTATTAGCAAATACCTCAACCTCTCAGAACAACAACCCCCCATAGCATTCAGATAATCTGTCCTGACAGTGATGGGAACAAAGGATGAGTTGACCCAGTTCCTTAAGAAAATGGCCTCGTTGATCCCATGATTTACCTTGGCACCTGAGGGCTGTTCCAATTGATTGTAGATGCTAATTAATGTAAGTATTGACAGAAGATCTGAGCAGAAGATGGTGATGCCATTCTTGTACAGGGAATCTTGAATCTGAGTGCTATAATTAACTGGGATAGTCACTCTCTCTGCCCACGTCCTTCCTGATTTACCCAGCAAAAGGCTTTATTCAGCACATGAGCAAGACCGGGGAGAAAGGCAGTCGAATCTGGCTTCAGATTTGACTGAAAAGCTTTTGGATTCCCAGCTGTTGATTGAAACTGCACTACTGATGTTTGTGTAGAGTAGTTGTTTCCAATTGTGGATACAACTCCCTTTTTGGAGAAGGCATCCATCATATGTGTGTGCATTATTCTGTCAAAGGCTTTCCTCTGAAGCTGGTGTTCACCCCTTGCACAGAGGCAATAGCGCAAGGCTCTCAGCCTGTCATGTACAGCATAGATCTGGTCACTGTGAATCACTAACTCCAAGGCAGACCTGACCTGATTACTGAGGACCTTGGATAGAATTTTGTAGTCTACGTTCAGCAGTGAGGTCAGTCACCAATTTCTAATTTCCTCCCTCTCCCCCTTCCACTTGTAGATGAGGTTGATGATGCCTTTCCTCATGGATTTGGACACGTTACCAGCCAGAAGCATAATGTCGTACACCATCAGCAGGCCCTGGCCAATCAAGTCCCACAGAGATGAATACAACTCGGCCGGTAAGCTGTCACTTCCGGGAGTTTTACTCTTCTCAAAGGACTCGAGGCCTTAGCTCATCCAAAATTAATGGTTTCATCTGATTCTTCTGCTTACTGTCATCTAATAAGTTGATAACAGAGGACAAAAACAACTGGGAGGTCATGTTGTCTGTAGACATCACATCATGCAGTTTGACCTAAAAGGATTTGCTAATCCTCAAAATGTGAGACTGCAATGACTTTACCAAGCCATCTTCTTTTTCTGAACTGCCACCAATACAATTCTGTCTCTTTTTTTTTAAAGAAAGGATACCAAAACTGTATGCAGTATCCTAGGTGTGGTCTCACTAATGCTCTGTACAGTTATAAAAAATAGTGCACTGATTGCATACTTTATTCTCTTGCTATAAAGGCTAACATTCCATTTGCCTTTGTAGTTACTGTCTGTACCTGCAGATTAACTTTTAATGACTCATGTATGAAGATACTTTGGTAATACAACATTCTGCCAAATTTTATTACCTCACATTTATCTACATTTTTCTCAATATTCCAAATTTTGGCCCATTCACTTAACCAATTTAGATCCACTTGTAAATTCTTTGTGTTCCTTAAAACTTGCTTTCCTACCCATCTTTGCATCATTGGCAAATTTAGCTGCAATGCTCAACCTTCATGTCATTAATATAGATTGGAAAGAGCTGAAGCCCCAACACTGATCCATTGTTTATAAATGATCCATTTATCCTCTACTTTTGTTAGTAAAACCTTGAGACAGGTTGATGTATTGACTCCAACATTGACCTTTATCTTGTGCAGGATTTTGTTTTTATCTGGCACCTTATCGAATGCCTTTTGTAAATCCAAATATACTACACCTCTTGATCTTCCTTTATCCACCTTGCTTGTTACATTCTCAAAGAACTCTAATAATTTTGTCAAGCACAATTTCACTTTTATATAACTGTGTTGACTTGACATATGATTTCTAACTGCCCTGCTGCTACTTGATTAATGTATCCTAGCATTTTCCAATTATCATAAGACCATAAGAGATAGGTACAAAAGCAGAACAGTCAGACCATCAAATCTGCTCTGCACATCAATCTGACTGATCTGATAATCCTCAACTCCACTTTTCTGCCTTTACCCCAAAGCCTTGATTACCTGGCTGTCTGTCTCAGCCTTGAATATAATTAATGATCCAGCCTCTACAATCCTCAGTGGTACATACTCACTACCCTCTAAGAGAAGAAATTTCTCCTCATCTCTGTCTTAAATGGGCAATTTATCATTCTGGGATTATGTCCTTTCATTCTAGACTCTCCTAAAAGGGGTAACAAACTTCCTGCATCTACCTTGTCAAGTCTCCTAAGAATTTTGGATGTTTCAATAAGATCACTTCTCATTCTTCTCAACTCCAGTGAGTACAGGCGCAACCTACTCAATCACTTCTCGTAGTCCCTTCACACTAGGAGTCAGCCTAGTGAACTTTGCTGGACTGCATCCTGCGCCAGATAAGTGGCCCAAAATTGTTCACAGTATTCCAGCTGAGATCTGACTGGTGCCTTATATAATTTTAGCAAGAATTCCCTATTTTATACTCCATTCCTTTGAAATAAAGGCCAACAATCCATTTGTTGTTCTCCATTAAATAATAGTCAGCTTCTCTATTCTTCTGTCAATGTGCAGTACCTCACATTTTCCCCATATTATGTTCCATCTGCCAAGTTTATTCTCACTCACTTAACCTGTCTATATCTCTTTGCAGACTTTGCCATTCTTATCACTTGTCACTTATTTTTATATCAGCAACAAACTTGGGCATTTTATGTTCATTTTTCTCAGTCAAGTTATTAAATATATTGCAAATAATTGTGGCCCCCAACTCTGATTCCTGAGCACTCAACTCATTCTAGGTTCCATCCTGATAAAGCCTTCCCTTATCTAAAATATCTGCCTTCTATTAACCAAACCTCCATACATGCTAATGTACTACCTCCAACAACATTTTTGTCATAGATTTTAGATTACCTGGACTAATGTTTTCTGCTTTCTTCTTCTTCCTTTTTTAATCATGTTACGTTTGTGGTTTAATCCACTCTTGTTGAATCTTTGCAGAATCTCCAGAAGTTTGGAAGATTTCAACTAATGCATTCGTTAACATTGCAGTTACTTTTTCTGAACCGTAGGATGTGGGCCATGAAGTTCAGAGGACTTGTCAACCTTTAGTTTCATTAGTTTACCTAGTACTTCTTTCTCTGGTGATAGTAATTGTATTAAGTTCCTTCTTCCATTTGTCCCATAATTTTCTACTTTGTGCGGGATGTATTTTGTTTCTGCTCTTAAGAAGGCAATACAAACATTTCTTCAAAGTCTTTGCTATTACTTGTTTTCCATTATTATTAATACCTATTTATGAATTAAAAGGGACCAAAGTATTCTGTACATACTTGCCTGTCCTTATATGCTTCTCAAAGTGCTCTGCAGTCTGTTTGATATGAAAGCTTCAAGTCAAAAGAGAAATGCGTATCTCTGAAACAATATGCCATTTTTAAGACTCACAACAAGTCCTGTACTTGCTGTAAGCAGATGTAGATATGATTTAACCTGTCCATGGGTTATTTGGGATTCTCAAGGCGAAGGTGGCTCATGAATCCTTCCAAAGTCCACAAGAAAACCCAGGGATTGAAAGGGTGAGGTTAAGAAACAACACCCTCTCCCCTACAAATCTACAACATCCTTCACCTCACCTATTCCTACTTTCTAACATAATTTGTGAGTACAATATTACTTGGATAGAAATTGCCAAATTTGAATATGCTCCAAAGTATGCCAACTATTCATCAGAAGTTTTGTTCATGCTCCTGAACTGACCAAAATTTATAACTTAATGCCTTTAGGTCCTTGCTTTTTGTTGATTCTATCGAATGATCTTATTTTTAAGTGAATTTGATGTTGCTGTAGCCTGAAAGATAAAGCCTGACCAGATGATATTGAATATGGCAGGATGAAAATGGTGGGATGTCAGTATAGATTCCAATGTAAATTACCTTGATAAAAAAAAGTAATATTAATTCCTCCAAATATCATCTACAAGTTTCATTTTATCGAATGAGTTGGCTTATGGGTTTTTTTTTTGCTCTTAAAGCAAGTAATGAATAGAGAAAGAAATTAGGATTTTAACTTGGAGATGCATTACATCTTGGGAGTACTTTTTTGCTGTCCAGAAGAAAATCCAGAAGAATGGACTTTCCAAATGTCCTGCAGTTTTTAATTGATGGGTTACTTAATTTTTTTTCTATTGATTTTATGCTCACGGGCAGCCTGAGTGGCATGCTAAAGCCCCTTATGTGAGAAACCTGCAGTACATGGTGCTGTAGGGAGAGCTTAGTTACAGAACTGGATTCAGTTTTGGGGCAGTCAAGGACAGAATCTGACAGCAGTCGGAGACAAACAGATGGTGGTCAAAAGTGGAGTCAGATTGAGTTGGAAGTTCTAAGGAAATTGTAATTAGGAGAAGCAAATGGTCAGGAAATCTGATGTTGGTGAGGGCAGAAAATGTGATCAGGTATTCAGTAGTTTAGGGAACAATTTGTAACTGACAGATTAAATGGAGAGAAGGCATTCATTAGGTAGCTTGTTGGGCATTTCTGGAAATGACAGTTGAATTAGCTTGAATAGGCATTAGTGAGACCACACCTGGAGTATTGGAATGCACTGAGGGTGGCAAGGGCACAAAATGTACTCTGGGTTGAGGATTTCAATGTCTGACTTGGTAGCCACACTACTGATTGAGCTGATAGGGTCCTGAAGGATATAGCTGCGAGACTGGGCCAGTGGCAGGTGGTGAGGGAACCAACAAGTGGGAAAACATATTTGACATCATTCATATCAGTCTACCTGCTGCAGATGCATCTGTCCATGATAATATCGGTAAGAATGACCACCGCTTAGTCCTCGTGGAAAAGAAATCCCAACTTCACATTGAGAATACTTTCCATCATGTTGTATGGCACTATCACTGTGCTAAATGGGACAGATTTTGTACAGATTTAGTAGCTCAAGACTGGGCATCCATGAGGTGCTGTGGGCCATCAACAGCAGCAGAACTGTACTCCAGCACAATCTGCAACCTCATGGCCAGCGGTATATCTCCCACTCAACCATTACCATCAATCCAAGGGATCAACCCTGGTTCAATGAGAAGTGCAACAGAGCATGCTAGGAACAGCATGAGGCATACCTGAAAATGAGATGTCGACAAGGTGAAGTTACCATCCAGGGCTACTTGCATGCCAAACAGCATAAGCAGCAAGTGATAGACACAGCCAAGAGATCCCACAACCAACTGATCAGATCCTGCAGTCCTGTCACATCGTCATGAATGGTGGTGGGCAATTAAACAACTTACTGGAGGAGGAGATTCCAAAAATATCCCCATCCTCAATGATAGAAGAGCCAAGCACATCAGTGCAAAGATAAGGCTGAAGCATTTGCAGCAATCTTCAACCAGAAATGCCGAGTGGATGAGCCATCTCGACCTCCTTCAGTGGTCTCCATAATTACAGATAGCAGTCTTAAGCTAATTCAGTCCACTCCGCATGATATCAAGAAACGGTTGAAGGCAGTGGATTCTGCAAAGGCTATGGGCCCTGACAACACTCGGCAATAGTGCTGAAAACTTGTGCTCCAGAATTTGCTACTTCCCTTTCCAAGCTGTTCCTGTACAGTCACAACACTGGCATTCCAGACAATTTGGAAGATTGCAAGATATGTCATGTGCACACAAACCAGGAGAAATCCAACCCAGCCAGTCACAGCCTCATCAGTCTCCTCTCAATCATTAGTTAAGTGATGAAAGATGTTAGCAGGGGTGCCATCAATCAGCACCTGCTCAGCAATAACCTGCTCTCTGACTCCCAGTTTGAGTTGTGCCAGAGCCACTCAGCCTCTGACCTCATTACAGCATTGGAAACATAGACAGAACAGCTGAATTCCAGAGGTGAGGTGAGCGGCAACCCTTGACATCAAGTTTGCATTTGAAAGAGTGTGGCATCAAGGAGCCCGAGCAAGATTGAAATCAGTGGGAATCAGGGGCAAACTTTCCACAGCTTGGAGTCGGACCTAGCACATAGGAAGGTGGTTGTGGTTGTTGTAGGTCAGTTGTCTCAGCTCCAGGATATCTCTGCAGGAGTTCCTCAGGGTAGTATCCTAGGCCCAACCATTCAACTGTTTAATTAATGACCTTCCCTCCATTACAAGATTGGAAGTGGGATGTTCGCTGATGATTGTGCAATGTTCAGTACCATTCATGACTCCTCTGATATTGATGCAGTGCATGTTCAAATGCAAAAAGATCTGGACAATATCCAGGATTGGGCTGACTAGTGGCAGGTAACATTTGTGCCACACAAATGCTAGACTATGACCATCTCATATAAGAGACAACTTAATTACCACCCCGGACATTCAATGGTATTAGCATCACTGAATTCCCTCACAATCAGCATGCTTGGTGCTACCATTGACCAGAAACTCAACTGAACCCGACATAACACAGTGACTATAGATCGGTCAGAGGCTAGGAAAACTGCAGCGAGTAACTCGCTTCCTGACTCCCCTAAGTCTGTCCACCATCTACAAGGCACAAATCAGTAGTGTACTGGAATACTCCCAACTTGCCTGGATGGGTGCAGCTCCAACCACGCTCCGGAAGCTTGACACCATCCAGGACAAAGCAGCCTCTTGACTGGCACCAGATCCCCAAGCATCCACATCCTCCACCACTGATGCTCAATAACAATCTACAAGTTACACTGCAGAAATTGATCAAAGATCTTGAGACAACTCCTTCCAAATCCATGACCACTTCCGTTTAGAAGTCAAGGGCAGTAGATGCAGAGGAACACCACCTGTAAATTCCCCTCCAAGCCACTCATCGTCTTGACTAGGAAATATATCAATGTTCCTTCATTGTCACTGGGTCAAAATCCTGGAATTCCCTCCTTGAGGGTAGATGGTCCACCTAGAGGACACACTTTCTCAAGGGCAACTGTGGGCGGACAAAAAAATGCCAGCCAGTGATGTCCATTGAACAAGTAAATAAAATAAAAGCTGAAGAGGCTGATTGAAGTGAAAATTGGGGACAATAGTTCATCCTCACTAACACTCAACACTGGACCCCCCCCCACCAAGGGTGCGTACTCAGCCCTCTACTCACTGTATACCAATGACTGCATTGCCAAATACCAAACTAATGCCACTTACAAGTTCGCTGATGACACCCCCATAGTCGGTCGAATCTCAGATGGCAATAAAACAGACTTCAGGCAGAGGGTAGAAGACCTGGAAAAATGGTGCACTGAGAACAACCAGCTCTCAATGCCAGCAAAACCAAGGAACTCATTAATGACTTTTGGCGGTATGTTACGCATGACCCCCCCCCCCCCCCCCCCCCCCCCCCACACACACACATTAACAGCACAGAGGTGGAACGAATGGAGAGTGTCAAGCTCGTGGGAGTGATCATCCACAACAAGCTTTCTTGGACTCTTCATGTGGACGCACTGGTTACAAAGGCCCAACAACGTCTCTTTTTCCTCAGGCAGCTGAGGAAATTTGGCATGATGGCAAATACCCTTGCCAATTTTTATACGTGCGTCATCGAGAGCATTCTGTGTGGATGTATCATTACCTGGTATGGCAACTGTTCCATTCAAGATCGGAGACAGTTACAGAGAGTGGTGAACTCAGCCCGGACAATCACAAAGGCCAACCTCCCATCTATAGAATCCATCTACCAGGCCTGCTGTCAAAGAAAGGCCGCCAGCACACTCAAAGATCCATCCCAACCTGGCAATGTTTTTCTGCAACCTCTACCATCAAGGAGAAGTTACAGAAGCCTGAACACATGCACCAGCTGGCTTTGAAACAGTTTCTACCCTACAACACAGAGACATTCCTTTGGCCCAAACTGGTGCATGCCGACCAAAATGTCCACCTATGCTAACACCATTTCCTTGCACTTGGCTCATATCCTTTTAAACCTTTCCTATCCACGTATTTGTCCAAATGCCTTTTAAGTATTACTAATGTACCCACCTCAACAATTTCTACCAGCAGCAATATTCCATATGCGTACCTCCCTCTGTATAAAAGAAATGCCCCTCAGGTTTCCTTTTATTCTATTTCCTTTAACTTGAAACTGATGCCCTCTAGTCCGTGAATCCCCACCCTGGGAAAAAGACTGAGTGCATTCACCCTGTCCATGTCTGTCATGATCTTATACGCTTCTATAAGATCCCCCCCCTCAGTCCCCTAAAGTCAAAAGAAAAAGGTCCTAGCATGTTCAACCTCTCCCTATAACTTAGGCCATTGAGTCCTGGCAACATCCTTGTAAGTTTCTTCTGCACCCTTTCCAGTTTAAAAATATCCTTCTTATAGCAAGGTGACCAAAACTGAATGCAGTACCCTAAGTGCGCCCTCACCAACATCCTGTACAACTGGAATTTTACTTACCAACTTCATTACTCATTGCCCTGATGGAGGAAGGCCAGTATGCCAAAAGCCTTCTTCACTGCCCTACCTATCTGTGACTTTGCTTTCAGAGAACTGTGTATACTTGAACTCCAAGGTCTCTCTGTTTCACAACATATCTTAAGGCCCTACCATTCACCATGAAACTCCTGCCTTGATTTGACTTTCCAAAATTCAAAACGTCACACTTGTCTACATTAAACTCCATTTGCCGTTTCTCGGCCCACTCCCCAGCTGATCAAGGTCCTGCTGTAGTTTCTGAGAACCTTCCTCACTGTCCACAATACCGTCTATTTTAGTGTCAGCAAACTTACTAATCATGCCTTGAACATTCTCATCCAAATCATTGATATAGATAACATACAGCAATGGGCCCAGCACCCACCCCGGGGGCCTGCAGTCCGACAAGCATCCTTCCACTATTACCCTCTGCTTTCTAATGTCAAGCCAATCGTGTATCCAATTTGACAGGCCCCCCTTGATTCCATGCAATCTAACCTTCCAGAGCAGCCTACCATGTGAAACCTTATCAAAGGTCTTACTGAAATCCATATAGACCACGTCCACTGCCCTGACCTCATCAATCGTCCTGGTCACTTCATCAAAAAAGCTCTAATAAATGGTGAGGCATGATCTCCCATGTACAAAGCTGTGCTGACTGCTCCTAATCAAACCCTGTCTTTCCAAATGACTTATACATTGGTGAAATTGAACCCTTTACTGTTGATGAAGTCTGCTTTATTATGATATAACATAATGTGTTGAGTGTGCAATCTATAACAACCTACACGTGGGAAAAGCCACTTATATTGGCAATGTCTACAGCCTATGCTGCAACATTGGTCTGGGGAAATGAGATGAAGCAATGTGATCTGGCACAAATATCACCAATAATAACTTTGATACATTTGTGAATTGGAGATTGAGAGATCCCATACAGGTCCTCTGTAGACCCTTTAAAGGAGCAAGTTGCATAAACATTTAATGCAACTGTCACCTTGACAGCTACCATGTTAGCCTCTTATCCTTTCTGGTCCTGCTGCAGCAGTTGGCATAGTTCTGTGATGGTGTTCCAGAACATCTGCAATATGCATCAGGAATGCAGCATACTTAACTGGAGGAAGTAACATCGAGGACAACAGATTCCAGACCATCCTCTACCTTGTCTGTTGTCTAAGGGTATCTTCAGCTATGATGCCAGATGTGGAAGCTGTTCAGCAGCCATTGCTGGTCTTGGGCTGGCTGCCACATCCATTCTTTTGCCATTTCTCTCTGTCTTTGTAGCAGGTCACAGTGATGATATCCCTTGCTGTGGTTGAACACAGTTCTAAATGAACCTGTGTGGGGCACAAGCCATACCATACAAATATAATCTTCTATTATTAGTGTGGTAGGATTAGTAAAATCTTGCCAAACCGCTTCCATGCCTCACATCACCCAAGAAAGGCAGCATTGCATATAAGAGTATGTTGGCAAATACAGTTCAAGGAGAGAAGAAATCAACTCCATACTCTTGTGCAATCTGTAGGATCTTGCATTGACTTTGTGAATTGTGGTTTGCAGGTATGACTTCCAAAGTTTCTAGTGATTATTACTACTTCACACAAATGAGTACGATCAATATATAATGACCAGTGAAAAAAAAAAGCACTACTGCAGTTAGGTGGTAGTGTGGGGGGTAAAACAAAAAAAGAAAAATAAAAAAATAAAAAAGAGAGAAAAAAAAAAAAGGCATGTCAGGGGTTCTGTTCAAAAAAATATGTATAATGACCAGTGATATGGTCAAGATTGTTTGTCACCAGGATTCGTATCTTACACAGTTGGGCACTGCATGCATTTCAAATGCAGGTTGCCATGATTACAAGTCTGTTCAGTCTGTACTGGATAAGTGCCTGTAATGGCCCTGAATCACAATTCCCCAAACAATTAGTCCTTTTTGCCTTCTGTGCTTCCTACTCAATCACTCAGGACAACTAATCAGCTATCCCCCACCTGGACCACTACTTATAGCTGTGTCAACTACTTTCATCACATTAATTCCCTGCCCATGTCTCATTCCAGGAGAAATTAGTCTGCAACAGCTAAACTTAAAGAAGATATTTGTTATCCCTGAGCTGGAGTATTGGATACAGTTGAGTGCCATACTATCATACTACCATTGAAAAGAGTGTAAGAAAGGTTTACGAAAAATTGTTCCAGTGATAGGAAATTTCAGTTCTCAAGTTAGATTGCAGAGATTAGGATTATTCACTTTGGCAAAAAGAAGCAAACTGATAGTTTTCAAAATCATGAGAAGCCTTCACAGAAAAGAAAAGGAGAAACTTGTGTAGCCCATAAGTGTTGAGAATGACAGGACGCAACCTTCTCATTTAACCTTCTCTGTTACTTCCTCAAAGAACTCCTAACAAGTTGGGTAAACTTGATTTCTGTTCAAAAATCCATGCTGCTCCACCCTAATTAACTGAAATTTGTCCTTATGTCTCCTAATGCTATCCCAAATTAATTACTGGATCTGAGATAATATGGCAAGATGTCACATGCTTTATGCCCCACTCTGCGCATATGTTTTAAAAGATCTGGCTGTGTACTACAGCCCATTATGAGATATGATCTCTTTAGGTATGTTGAGCAAGTGATTATTGTACTCATTGGCCAAAAGTTCCTGTCCTGAAGCTAAGTATCAAGGCAAGACCGAAGTTTCAGAGATACTTCCACTGGATGGAATAAGGTTTTCCACATATTTACGTTCTTGGCACATTTCAAATGTATGAACAAGTATAACATCAAATTGTATGGCAATTAAGTCTTGAAGCCCAGCAGAACATTCTGGGCACAAGATGACATTATATGAACATAATAGCTAAGGATCTCAAATGAATGAGATATAACACCTGATTGTCCTTGTAGTCTCTGTAATAATTCCAATTACATCATTGTAATCTGTAACCAGTTACAAAGATACAATATACTATATCTTGCAAATTACTAGAGACCTCAGAAAATAATTTTCCTCTATCACATTAGACCAAGTGAGATCTATAGATGTCTCGACTTAAAGCAGACAGGGTGGCAGCGGCCCTCACCATGAGTAGTTGTCCATACAGCCTGGTGAGCTCACATGCCCTTGCAACAGGTAGCCCAATCGGAGTTGAAAGTTCATGCAACCAAATGTAAAATGTTTCAGAAAGGAAAAAAAAAAAGGCATTGGCATAGTTAAGAATGTAATCATAAAAATATAAGGAATTTTATTATACATATCATTTAACACGTCTAAATCATGTCGAGCATCCATAATAAATTGCCGGAAGATGAATGTCAAATAAATTCAAGATCAAAATTATGTCGTTTTCTGATCAAACCAAAACTTTGGTATTGTGTCTAATTCTGATCATTGAGACACAGGATTGGTATTAAAAATCTAAAGAAATGTTACAATCAAGGCTGGAGGAGTGTACTATCACTCTAGTCCTGTTAATCCATGAGTCATAGCGTAATATGAAATATTTGTCATTTTAAAAAAATCAAATAGCTTTCACCCTGTACTCAACAAGAGGGTGTTCACTTTGTAAATGAGCTACGTAAATTTTCTTAGTAAGCTTTCCTCCAAATTGTTCTTAGCAGGCTTTCCTCCAGATCAACTTGTTCTTAGCTAGCTTTCCAAGTGAATCAAATGAAACAAGCACCTCTCCAAGCCAATGACTGTTCAAAACAGCACCAGTAGGGACCAATCCCAAAGCAAGCAGTTACCACTGTTTTACAACCTTGTTTTTAAAAAAATCGCGAATGTCCACAGTGAACTACAAATGACCTCTTTTCATGAAACACTATCCAGATTGGAATCAATATGTGGAGGGATAGAAGAGGATGTGTGAGAAGAAGAAAACAACCTGTAAGAAAGGTAGAAGAAAACATTTGAGAGGAGAAGTAAAATGGATCATGTGAGAACGGAGGTAGAATGTGAAAACCCCACGAAGGCCAGTATCCCATCACAAAGTCACACTTTATTTACACGTGCATAGTACATGACACTGACCCAGCTAGTTCAGAGCTGGCTCCTAGAAGTGAACAGAATTCCTGACACTCCTATTTATATCTGTCAGCCAAGACTCCCTGGTCCAATCAGGAAACTTATATTCTATGAGATCTACCTGGATGACCTTGTTTCAATCACTACATTCCTTCCCTTCTAAGTCCTGGAATATAGACACATTCTTTTTTTCTATAGTTTCTCCTGGGGCATTTTTGCACCAGGTCTGGTTCCTCTGACTGCCTCAAAAATTGGCGATATGTACTGGACCGTAGCCGATCTTTTGTGCTCAAAATGTCTCTGCCAAAGTTCATCCTCTTTAGACAGTAAAGGCATCAAGGGGTGCAACATCTGTGCCCATCTCATCCTTGGAGGTTTCGTTGATACTAGGGAGAGTGGGAGAACCCACGGGTTCTGATGGTGTTGCACTTGTTTTGAGGAACCAGGTATGTTTTACTCTTACCTCATTCATGAGGTTGTAGCTTTCACATGGTGCTTGTTCAGGACTGTCTCTCCTACCCAAACTTTGTACATCATGGGACCAGACCTCCCTTTGACCTCCCTCTTGCCCATGTGGGGCCATTCCCATGATGTCAACACCGAACCTCATCCTCTGAAGTAAACTGCTTGTCTAGCTTACAGAAATCTTGTGTCCGGCATTGGTGTTCCTGATGCTGTTTCTCTCTCTTTCCGCTCCCCCCACTGCATCAGATTTAACCTAGCATGAAGTCTTCTCCCCATTAGCAACTCTGCTGGAGCTGTCCGTTTAGTTGCATGAGAGATCATCCTATAATCTAACAAGTAACAGGACAGTTTGGTATGAAGTGAATTTGTAGGCTGTTTCTTTAAGCCTGCCTTCAAAGTTTGAGCTGCTCTTTTCGCAGGACCATTGTACAATGGATAGTATGGACCAATCATTACATTTCGAATACCATTCGACTTTAGGAAATACTCGGATTCCCTGCTGGTAAATGATGGTCCTTTGTCTGTCACCAACCCTTCCAGGAGTCCATGTATTGCAAAAGAAACAACTTTTCAGTTATTGTCCCCATGTTGACGAATTAACTCTATGCATGTCTAACCATTTTGAATGAGCGTCCACAATGACTAAAAACATATAGCCCATGAAAGGACCGGCAGAGTTGACATGTAACCAAGTTTAGGGTTTACTCGGCCATTCCCACAAATATGGGGGAGCTGCTGCCTGTAATTTTTGCCCTTGTTGGCATACTGGGCACTGCCCCACCAATGTAGCGATGTCGGCATCCAATCCTGGCCACTAGATGAAAAGTCTTGCCAACATCTTCATTTTTGAAACCCCTAGATGACCCTGGTGGAGTTCAGACATTAATTGGCTGTGACCTTTGCTTGGGGCAAACAATCCTGCTCCTTGTAATAACATGTCAAACTGTATAGTGATCTGGTCTCGGGTTCAGAAAGATTTCAATTTTGGTTATGATGGCACTTTTGTTTCCCCCATCATCACCAGCTGTTTTAGTTTTGCCTGGATGGGATCTTGTGTCCACAGTCTGATATTGTCAGTGGTGACTGGAAGGGTGTCCAGTAAGTTTGCAACCAGAATGGACCCTTCTAGTGGCGATACCACTGGTGGTGTGCCCACCTGTGGGAGCCAGCTCAGTGCACCTCCATTTGCCATTTGACCTCCTGGATGGTATTCCAACTTGGAATTGTACACACTCAGAATAAGAGCCTATCGCTGAAACTATGGGTCGCACAGCCCTATCCTCTTTAAATAGCCCAAGCAGGGTTTTGTGGTCCATTACTGTTACAAATTTACATCCACAAAGGTATTAGTGGAACTTTCTCAGACCAAAGATGACCACCAAGCCTGCCTTCTCTATCTGGATGTAATTTTATTCAGCATCAGCCAAGGTCTAGGAAGCACATGCTATTGGGCATTCATAGCATACTAGCACCACATCTTGTTTGGGATTGTAGTGTGCCAACATCATAGACAATGATAGTTGCGTCTTCACCTTCATAAAAGCTACATGTTGGTGATGAGGCCATTTCCATGGCTGACCCTTTTGCAATAGCAGATGACAGGCTGGAGGGCAAGTTACATATGAGTTTTCCATAATAAATCAATACCCAAAGAAAGATCTAAGCTCAGGTATAGTTGAGAGAGCTGGGACACCTTTGATTACCTTCACTTTATCTTCCAACAGGTGTAAACCTGTCTTGTTGACTTTGCCACCCAAGTAGGTGACTTGGGGTGCCTGGAACATATTTGTCCCTCCTAAGGTATGTAGCTACCTTGGAGAAACATTTAAGCACAATGTCCAAGTTCTCTATATGCTCCTTATTGGTCTTATTTGGTCCTAATTTGGTCTTATTAGCATGCCATCCAGATAAATGGCAACCTGGGGTATATGTAATAAAATATTCTCCATCATTCGCTGGAAAATGGCTCAGGGCTGATGATATCCCAAAAGACAGTCTCGTATATTAGTACAAATCCTTATGGGTATTAATTGTAGCATACTTCTGGGAATTCTCATCTAATCACAATTACAGGTACGCATGGCTCATGTCCAGCTTCATGAAGTACAGCCCCCACTGCCAGCTTTACAAATAAGTCTTGCATGCGAGGGATTGGGTATTTATCCAGCTGCAAAAAACAGTTTGCCATTTGTTTGAAATTCCCACAAAGGCGAACCGACCCATCAGCCTTCACAATTGGTACAACCGGTGCTGCCTATTCTGCAAATTGTACTAGTTGGCTTTTGCTTTCCAGCCTCCTGATTTCTGTCTGTATATTTGCACTTAAGGCAAATGGCACTGGGCAGTCCTTGCAGAATTGTGGAATTGCTTCTTTGTCAACATGCAAGGTGGCCTTGGCACCTTTGATAGTTCCTAGACTTCCTGAAAACCTTATGGGTATTTAATTAGGTCTTCGCTCAGGCAGCCATTTTCTAATTGAAAAATGTTGGCCCTATCAAGTTGAATCTTTCTCAAATAATTCCATCATATCAAGTAGGGGCCACAGCCTTTTACTACAATCAGTGATAACTGAACCAGCAGCTTCTCACAAGAGTTTGGAACCAAACTTGTATCCTTAATCTGTAGGAGTTCTCCAGTATAGATTCTCAGTCTGGCTGAGATCTTGCACAAACTTAATGGTTGGGGTCTGGAGCGAATTTTATAAAAGACTGATTCTGCAATAACTGATACAGCCATGTAGGTATCGACCTCCATTAGAGCATTTAACTAGATGTTTATTTTGATTGGTTCTGATTTGAATGTTACTAAGCAATTTACCTGTTACAAACCAGTGGTATGTGGATTTTCCAGAATGTGCATTCTCCTGGATACCGGCCTATGAGTTCTCTTACTCAATTCAGGCCTAGTGAGATGCTTATGTTTTCTTGAATCTGCATACTGCCAACAACTACAACGGCCTACCGGCCCAGATCCTTGAGAAAATTTTAACCATTTGGTCAAGGCTTGGCTTTGTTTTGCAATTTTATTGTGGGCTGACCTAGACTGCTGTTGTTCATGGTATGTCCTGAGTAAGACTATGCAATTATCTTCACTCAAGTGGTATCCCCCAAGCTCAGTTGACTTGATGAGAATGTCCACTTCCATTGGAAAACCATGTAACTCATATGCTCCACTTGCCACATTTTCTAGTATCAGAGCCAGTTGTGGTGCCTGTTTGAAATCCATTTGGACTTCATCTAGTAGGCGCTTTTGCATGATCATATCATAATCCCACATTTCAGGTGGTCATTTAGCATCTCACTTAGGGTTGAACCAAAATCACATGCCTCTGCCAGTCATCTTAACCTCGTCAAAAATTGTGATATGGATTTCCTGGTTCTCGAATTGCCAAACAAAATTGATAGTATCTCAGAATTAGAGGAGGATTGAACTCGTCATATTCCTTGGCTAAATCTGTCAACTCTTGAAATGTTTTAATATGTAGTGCCTGAGAGAAAGTTAGGATTCGAATAACCAAAAAAGCTGCAAGTCCACAAGCCCTCTGGAGAATTACTCATTGGTTTTTCTTTGCCACAGTGTGATTTTGTCTGGAAGGAATAACACATTCTTTCCACATACTGGGCCCAGTCTTCAATGGCAGGATCAAATGAATCAGGCCTCCCAAATAGTGTCATGATGCCAGAAATGCTTACCCCAACTCAAAGATGACTGTTGCGAACGATTCTTTTCAAGGGCATGTTTTTCTCTCATCGCCAATGAAATAACTCCATGCAAGGCAGTACCCTGTCACCAAGTCTCTCAGCGAGCTGGAATCTAAAGTGAACAGAACCACTGAACCTGAAAGTCCTGTTTTTTTTTATTACCCCCCACACTACCGCCGAACTGCGGTAGTGCTTATTTTTACCCCAGCACCCATGTTGTGTGCGCGCAGGTGTGAGACACAGTGAAAGACACAAAGTGTACGAATCTTTATTCAAGTTCCACCACCAGGAAGAAAGGAAACACCGAAGGGCCAGTGACAAGCAGTGCCCTTCACATCAAAGGGCAATACTGCGTGATCAAACAGTGAAGGGCAGGGTAGGGGTTAAATCAAAAGAGAGTTGGAGGGGAAAATAATGCACATCACTACCTGCGGCACCCACCTCTCCCTGAACAACTACAGGGTGTCGGTGGACACCGCGTGCTTCTTCTCCAAGGACACCCGGGCTCTAACATAACCGCAGAAGAGGGGCAGGCAGTCGGCCACAACGACCGCCTTCACGGCCCGCTGCCTGGACCTGTTTATGGCCAGTTTGGCCCGGCCCAGGAGCAGACCCATGAAGAGGTCTTCAGACCTGCCCTCCCTCCGTACCGGATGCCCAAGGATCAGGAGCGTGGGATTGAAGTGCAACGAAAAGCATAGGAGGAGGATTTTGAGAAAATCAAAAAGGGAGTGCAAGCACCCACACCCAATATACACATGGTCTACAGACACCACAGCACCACAGAACAAGCAGTTGGGCTGGGAGGAAGTAGTGTTTATTTTTAAATTTTTTTTTTAAATTAACCCCCACACTACCGCCTAACTGCGGTAGTGCTTATATTTACCCCAGCACCCATGTTGTGTGCGTGCAGGTGTGAAACACAGTGAGAGACACAAGGTGTACGAATCTTTATTCAATTTCCACCACCAGGGAGAAAGGAAACACCGGAGTGGCCAGTGACAAGCAGTGCCCTTCACATCAAAGGGCAATGCTGTGTGATCAAACAGTGAAGGGGAGGGCAGGGATTAAATCAAAATAGAGTTGGACGGGGAAATAATGCACTCCACTCCCTGCGGTGCCCACCTCTCTCTGAAGAACTCCAGGGTGGTGATGGACAATGCGTGCTCCTTCTCCAAGGACACCTGGGCTCTAATGTAACCACGGAAGAGGGGCAGGCAGTCGGCCCTAATGACCCCCTCCACAGCCCGCTGCCTGGACCTGTTGATGGCCAGTTTGGTCAGGCCCAGGAGCAGACCCACGAGGAGGTCTTCAGACCTGCCCTAAGTCGTGTTTATTTTTTTACTTTTTTTCTTTTTTTTTCTTTTTTTCTTGCTGTTTATTTTTTTTTAGTGAACATTCCTGTTTTTTTTTCTGTTTATCTTTTTTTTTCTTTTATAAAACCCCTCACTACCGCCTAACTGCGGTAGTGCTTATTTTTTCCCCCAGCACCCATGGTGTGTGTGTGCAGGTGTGAGACACAGTGAAAGACACAAGTGCACGAATCTTTATTCAATTTCCACCACCAGGAAGATAGGAAAACACCCGAGTGGCCAGTGACAAACACTGCCCTTCACATCAAAGGGCAATGCTGTGTGACCAAAACAGTGAGGGGGAGGGTGGGGAATTAATCAAAATAGAGTTGGAGGGGGAAATAATGCACTCCACTTCCGGCGGCGCCCACCTCTCCCTGAACAACTCCAGGATGTTGGTCGACACCGCGTGCTTCTTCTCCAAGGACACCCGGGCTCTAACGTAACCGCGGAAGAGGGGCAGGCAGTCGGCCCTAACAACCCCCTCCACGGCCCGCTGCCTGGACCTGTTGATGGCCAGTTTGGCCAGGCCCAGGAGCAGACCCACGAGGAGGTCTTCAGACTTGCCCTAAGTCGTGTTTATTTTTTTTTTCTTTTTTTATATTTTAACCCCCACACTACCACCTAAGTGCGGTAGTGCTTATTTTATCCCCAGCACCCATGGTGTGTGTGTGCAGGTGTGAGACACAGTGGAAGACACAAAGTGCACAAATGTTTATTCAATTTCCACCACCAGGAAGATAGGAAAACACCCGAGTGGCCAGTGACAAACACTGCCCTTCACATCAAAGGGCAGTGCTGTGTGATCAAAAACAGTGAGGGGAAGGGTAGGGACTAAATCAAAATAGAGTTGGAGGGAGAAATGATGCACTCCACTCCTTGCGGCGCCCACCTCTCCCTGAACAACTCCAGGGTGTTGGTCGACACCGCGTGCTCCTTCTCCAAGGACACCCGAGCTCTAACGTAACCACGGAAGAGGGGCAGGCAGTCGGCCCTAACAACCCCCTCCACGGCCCGCTGCCTGGACCTGTTGATGGCCAGTTTGGCCAGGCCCCGGAGCAGACCCAAGAGGAGGTCTTCAGACTTGCCCTAAGTCGTGTTTATATCTGTAGGCGAGGACTCCCTGATTGGACCAGTTTAACAGCCCCAGTCAGCGAGCCCATATCTAATCTGTCATTGCAATCACTACAGATTAGAATGTGTGTGAGGAGCAAAATCTGTGTTCATTGGGAGGAGAGATGGAATAATATGTATAAGAATATTAAACTGAGGCTGTTGACGATATTGAGAAAACTGATATTTTTTTTGAAAGGTAAGCTGCCCATGGGCAAAATTGCAGTGCTCACGAGGGCTTGTGGTCTGTTCAGCACAAATGAAAAAATAGAGGGAATATTGATTATCGAGTTATGTTTGTCCTTTCTGTCTTACATTCAGACTTCTGTGAGGCATAAAGGCAGGTTGAAAGAGCTTTCACCAAAATGGTTGAAGGATTTACTTGACTATTTAAATCTATTTACATGCAATAAATTTCTTGTAAATATGTTACTTTTGCCATTACACAATGTTGATGCAACAAAGAGATTATGACTCATACAATGAGAGCTACCATTAAAACAGCTTCAAGAAAGTCATACTTTTCTTCTGTTTTATGCTTAATAATACTTTCACTGCTAAAAGTTGTATTTCTTAAACTTTTTGAAGAGTTTCGGATGATGTTTTTTTGTAATTATAACATTGAAAGAAGCTTTTAATGAGGGAATTCTGGTCAGTGACATTTGGAAGATGAAGATGACAAATCGGCTACAAAATATCAGATTACATCAGAGGTACAAGCAGGTCTTGTAATTTAAACATGCCTATCTTTCGGGTTTCCTCCTCCTGCCTTCAAAGGCAAACAACCTTCGCAAAGTAAAGAGAGTTATAAAATCAAAGACTGTGCCTGCAGGAATTCTGAAAGAAAATAGAAAGTGCTGCTAAAACTCACCATGTCTTGTAGCATCTGTGGAGAGGAAAACAGAATTGATGTTTTGAGTTCAGTGACCCTTCATCAGAACGGAAAAATAGCTGGGACTGGATGGTATATTATAAATGTTTTTTTCTCTCTCTACTAATGCTGCTAATAAAAGAGTAATATTGTTTTGTTTTATTGGGATATTCAGCTAATTTCTGCCAGGTGTGACATTGCAAGTGATTGTTCAGGTCAATGCAGCCATGAGCTGCTTCAATCCAAGCACGATAGGGCATACCCAACAATATTTGTCAATCTGCAATTCCACTTTGTTTCATAGTTCAGAAAACACATGAAATGGATGCCGGCATGTTATGTAGTGTTTGAGCTCCTGAAGCTGTCCATTCTAGGCCAGCTGGCCAGTTTCCTTTATTGTCTTTTTCTTTCTTCTTTTTTCCTTCAACTGAAGTCATAGGGAAGCTGGAGCAGTGCTCAGTGGATCTTCGGCTGTGGTGGTGGTAGTGCCTCGTGCGAGGACTCCTGGCTGAGGTAGACTTGAAGGGTGGACTCAGCAAGTTGTCAGCTGCGCTGGTGGCAGTGTCCGGAGTGAGGTCTTCTGGCTGCAGAAGGCTCAGAGAATGGATTTGGTGACTCAGCAGGCTGTCAATTCCTGATGAAACCCTGCAGCTTTTGCCTGAAACGTCTATTTTCCTGCTCCTGCTTTCACCTGTGTTCTGCGGCAACCCGGTGGATCGTCATGGTGCCCGGAGGAGGGATTCTTGGTGGTGGTGGCAGGTCATTGTGGTGGAGGCAGAGCCTGGAATGGGGACTCCTGGCGATGGTAGGCCTGAAGCATGGGGATGCCTTAAGACCAGGACACCTTGCAGAGACTTTTCAGAAGCCCTGAATCTGTGTTTGAAGACCCCTTGTACAGAAGATGAAGTCTATTAATTCCTTTTTATTCCTTTTGTAACTCAAAATGGTGCTATATTGTGGCACCAAAACACTTTTCGCTGGATCTTTCTAAATCTATGTTACAATAAATAATTCATAATAACTCTGATGCCCTTCAGTCAGTAGGGTCACAGTGCTAACTGCCGAAATGTTCTTGAGTTGAATATGCACTTAATGTTGATTGTTGCTCTTTCTGAAGCAAGTAACAGTGTCTACTATATAATATTAAATATCTTGGAGTAGAACAGATTTGCAGATTCTTCTTTTGAGATATCAATAAGACCAGAGGATACGTTTAAATGTTAGTTGAAATACTTTACTAAATAGATCTCAAATTATAATAACCTGGTTTGATTCGATATATGTTTGTGTATAACAGAATAAAGATGTAAGGTGAGAATAATAAGAAAACATTGCAGTATTAACCGTGTTGACTTCTTGCTTTAACGTAGCCCATTCCCTTTGAACTTAGGCCAGGCTGGACATAATTGGATCATGTCCATGATGACAAGTTCCCTTTTTCTGTTCTTTGTGTTGCAATCTGAGAGTTAGTGCTGAGGCAATGGAAGTTTGAAGAACCTGTAGAGAGCATCTAATATCTAAAGTCATCCATGTCTCAGGTTGCAGAAAACTCAGTTTCTATATATTTCATTACAAAATGAATATCTTTCAATTCATGTTTGATACCAAATATGAGCACGTGAATAGGTTTTTCTTTACAACTTTCCTAGACATGTCATATGAAGCCCTGGTGATGTGTAACATTTCGCACAGAATCTGATTATGCAGCAGGAAGCCAATGGGTACAGTATAGACCAATGGGGCAAGCGAGTATAAAAGACATGAGGGACACACTATTAAATTAGGGGTAATATTCATAATATAGCTAAAGTGTCTGGCTCTGCTGCCAGTTGCTGAATGGCTTATGAAGTGTAGCTCCATAAAAACAAAAAAAGACTATTTTGTCTTTAATAACACTTCCCTTTTCTTAAGGTCCCTCTGTTTGGGTCCTCTCGTTTTTAATGCTGAAAATTGAATATTGTTACTTTACTGAATCCTAGCAACCCTCAGCATTTCCTTAATGTCTTGCAGCATGTGCCAGCAGAAAAATAAAAATATTGAAGTGAACTGACCTTACATTATGGTATATGAAAGTTATTCATGTGCGGTGGACAATGGGGAACCAATGGGTTGGTGTTCTTAGATTTCCAGAAAGCATTCCAACAAGGTGCCACACAAAAGGCTGCTGCATAAGATAAAGGTGCACAGTGTTCCAGGTATTATCTCAACGTAGATAGAGCATCTGCAATCCTCACTGTCTCCTAGTTGATTATAACCTTACTGCGAAGCCTCTTCTAAGACGTTCTCCTCCCTCTACAAGGATCTCAGTGAGTCTCTCTCTCTCTCACTGCACCCCCCAGGTTGTCTCCTCTGCCCTGAAGTCTTCATCTACCTATCACATTCCTAACTATCTTCCACTCCCCCCCCCCCCCCCCCCCCCCCCCGCCCCAGCTCCAACCCCCTCCCATTTTTCTCTCAGCCCTCTTGCCACACACACACACATACACAGACACATACACACATTCCTGATTGGCTTATGTTCGAAATGTCGATTCTCCTGCTCCTCAAATGCTGCCTGACCGGCTGTGCTTTTCCAGTACCACACTTCTTGACTCTGATGTAGACAGAGAATTAAAAGAAAGCAAAGAGTTGGGATAAATGAATGTTTTTCTCATTGACAATCTGGAATCAGTGTTCGGACCACAATTGTTTACAATTTACACAGATGTTTTGGACTTGGGACCAAGTATGGTGTGTCAGTGTTCACAGGCGGCACTAAGAAGTGTGGTAGAGCAAAGTGTGCTCAGGACACAAAGTCTGCAGACACATATTGGTAGGTTGAATGAGTGAGTAAATGTCTGGCAGATGGAATACAATGTTGGTAAATGTGAGGTCATCCATTTTGGTAGGAGTAACAGCAAAATAGACGATTATTTAAATGGGAAAAATTGCAGCTTGCAGCTAAACAGAGGGACTTGGTGAAGGCATATGGAATATTGTCCTTCATTGCAAGAGGGATGGGGTTTAAAAACAGGAAGGTTATGCTGCGGCTGTAAAGGGTGCTGGTGAGGCCACACCTAGAGTACTATATACAGTTTTGGTCTCGTTGCTTGAGAAATGATGTACTGGCACTGGAGGGGGTGCAGAGGAGGTTCACTAGGTTGCTTCCAGAGGTGGGAGGGTTGACTTATGAGGAGAGATTGAATAGAATGGGACCTTACTCATTAGAATTTAAAAGAATGAGGGGAGATCTTAAAGAAGCGTATAAAGTTATGAATTGAATGGATAAGATAGAAAGAGGGAGTTTAATTCCACTGGTGGGTGAAACTAGAACTAAGGGGCATAGCCTCAAAATAAGAGGGAGCAGGTGTAGGACTGAGCTGAGGAGGAACTTCTTAATCTAAAGGGATGCGAACCTATGGAATTCCCTACCTAATGAAAGCTGTTGAGGCTTCCTCATTGAACATTTTTAAGGCAAAGATAGATTTTTTTTAACAGTAAAGGAATTAAGTGTTATGATGGGTGGGTGGGTAAGTGGAGCTGAGTCCATAAAAAGATCAGCCACGATGTTATTGAGTGGTGGAGCATGTTCGAGGGGCCAGATAACCTACTCTTGCTCCTATGTCTTATGTTCTCAGAACACTGAACTTTCGCAACAATGCTGCCGAAGGGTGTCATTTGTTTCATGAGTATGAATTGTGATGTTAAAGAAACAGAATTTTAAGATTGGTATACAACATTTTCTTTTTAATTTTAACAAGTTGTCTCCAATCCGCATAGACCTAAAAATAAACGTCGTGCTGCTATTTATTAGAGTCATCCAATCATCAATGTTCTCTCTGGACATTAATAAACTTGCTACCCAAAAGAGGTGATCTATATTTTTAACTATAGTTGACAGGGCCCCCAGCCATGTCTGACATATTTCCTGCACTTTTGCCCTCTCCCTTTCCGTTTCTTCCTGCAACACTTAGAGGGTTCCCCCAGTCCTCATTTTCTACCCCAGCAGTATCCCCAGATAAGAGATCATAAGTCATCATTTGCGCCACCTCCAGCAGGATGCCATCACCAGGCACGTGCCCCTTCCCTCACCTCCCTTGTCAGCATTCCACAGAGACTGTTTTCTTCGCGACACTTTGGTCCGCTCCTCCCCTCAACTGTTAAGTTCTTTTTTCCTGAGATTCTTACACACTTGGTGCAACTGCAACACATCAACTTCTGTGAACAAGCAAACTTTTATTAAGCATAGTACGGTACAAACGTTCTGAAGGAACTTTAACATACATCTCACAGGGCTTGCAGAGTCATGTCAAAGCTCTCGCCGAACAAAGGAAACAGTCCTTCCTTTATACAAAATCTTTACATCATAATTAGTAATGCCCACAAGACAGCCTCCAGCCATTCCCCCACAGTCACATGCCACTCAAGACACAATGCAGTGACCGCATCACCTCCAGAAACAATGTAATACAAATCATCCCTTAACGGTGAAATCTGTTGCAAATAGTTGTATATAAATGGCTCTGAATAATAGGAGATGATAATGTAATTTCTTACAATCTATCTGTAAGTCAGAGGCATACCACCCTAGCCTCGGGACATCCAATTTCTTGCAGGTCAGCAGAGCAAGTTAACTCTTTAATGTTACATCAATCCCACAGCACTTTCCCATGCATTTGAAGAAGGTATAATACCTGCTCATTCACTTCCTCCCACCTCACTGTCCAAGGGTCCTGACACATTGCCGACCGAAGCAGCAATTTATCAGCACTTCACTCAATCTAGTTTACTGTATTCACTGCTCACTGTCTCCTCCACACTGGGGCGATGAAATACAGACTGGGTGACTGTTTTGCAGAATACTCTGTTCCACAAAAATGACCTTGGGTTTCCAGTTTCCTGCCACTTCAACACATCATCGTGTTCCCTGACCAACATTTCTGTCTTGGGCCTGTTGCAGTGCTCTAGCAAGGCTCAGTGCAAGCTGGAAGAACCACACCTCATTTTCCACTTGGGCCACTGCAGCATTCAGGGCTCAATATTGAGTTCAATAATTTTAGAACCTGAACATCTTTTTCTATCATTGCCCATCTCCAAACCCCTGGCCCTGTCATGACATGGATTGTTTTAATCATATCCAACTCATTTTCACCTACATATAGTCACCGATATCATTTGTTTTCCCTCCCTGGCTTACCATTATCCATCACTTTGTCTGCCTAACTACCTCGCTCTCGCTCTCTCGCTCTCTCTCTCGCTCTCTCGCTCTCTCTCTCTTGCTCTCTCTCGCTCTCTCTCTTTCTGGGCTGTCTCTACCTATTCACATATTCCTCCTCCCCCAGACCCCCAATCCTATCTGCACCTCCAACTCCACCTATCGTCAGAATATATGCAACCTTTTCCGAGCTGCTAATAGTTCTGACGAAGGCTCACTGGGCCCAAAACAATACATTGACTTTGCTTCCTTTCCACAGATGCTGCGAGAGCTCCTGAGTTTCTCAAGCAATTTCTGATTTTGATTCAAATCTCCAATATCTGTCATTCTTTGTTTTATTGCATTGTTAATCTATTGTCTTATTTTGTATTCAGATACAGTTGCTGAAGAGGAACCTGCACCCTGTAGCTTAAATATTGGACATGGTCGTCGATGTTCAAATGGCACATTGTGTAAAAGTGGATGGGTTGGCCCCAATGATGGAATCACTAACTTCGATAACTTTGCGTTTGCTATGTTAACCGTATTTCAGTGCATCACCATGGAGGGGTGGACTGATGTCTTATACTGGGTATGTATTACAACAGAAACGAAACAACAAAATAAGTTGTGGAGAAGATGGATTAAGTAATTTGCAATAATTTTATGTATAACAAATTTACTTCACTGTAAGTTCATGAAAATTGTGCCATTTCCACCAATACAAAGCATTTTAAACTGGCTGCTGCTTAGTGACTTTGATAAGGAAGTAACTTAGAATTTGGATGGAGAGTCTGACTGTATTTTGCATTATTGTAAGCATTTTATTTTTTAAAATTGTATACGTGAGGGTTTTGGAACTGAAAAATATTTAATACCACAGTTTGTAGCATTTTTGCTAATTTTGTTCTGACATCTACCATCATACTTAAGTTACATCCTGAAGCATTTTCAAAAATCTGATTGTTAACAGCAAATTTGTTGCTAACACTGAATTATTTTGTTTCAGTTGATCTCACTGCCTATTATATTCATCTCCAGAATTTCTATATCTGCTGGTCCTCCTTTTCCCTATCCATGCTTTACTGTTTATAACTTTTTAAATTCAATTTTCACGTTTTCATTATTTACTTGTTTTCACACTTTCATTTGCATTTCTGGCCTCTTTTTGTTATTGAAACTTTGGGTAATTCCTCCGTTATTATTTTCACTCAGTGCCCTGCTTTCCACTTTCCTTGGTACTGATCTCTTTTAATTCTTATGTTCCTTGCCATTTCCAACTGCATTATGCTTGACTTCCTCTTTTTCTCATGTTTTTCATTGCATTCATTTGCTCAATTAAAAACTTACTTTATCTTATATTCCTTTGAGTCACCACTAATCTGAATCCAAAAAGAGTATGTAACACAAGAAATCCAGTGGGCTCATCAGGTTGAGTTTTATTGAATTCTTGCTTCAAAAAGTAATGGGATTTTGGGAATCAGTTGAAATAATGAGCAGAAGGTATTGATTTGAGAAGTCAGGAAAAGGGAAAATAAATAAGGGAAAAAGGTAAATAATAACTTAAAATGTAAGAGTTGGGTTAAAGGAGAAAATGATTGAACTGCTATATCAAATTGCATTACAAAATACATTTCAACTTTGTTATTTTCACAATGTGAAGTATAAAGCAAAGACCAATGTACACTTAACTGGTCAGTCTCAGCAAGAATGATGAAAAACCTGCATACTAAGTTGTAAAAATACAAAACTTTAAAAGGGGTAGAGGAGCAGATTCTGATGTAATTCAGATAACATTCCTTTTTAAAGTTGAAAGACACATTGATTAGTTCAGAGAGAACCTTTAGGATCATAGGATTTGTCAGTAAAGTGCAGAGTCCCAAAGAAAAGAGAATTCTCATTCTTAACAAATTATTTGTTTCGTTGAACACAGAAAATTGTGTTCAGTTTAATTGTCTTACTTGAGAAATATAATCAAAATCATAAAGCTGTTAGGAGGAGTTGATTGAGTTTTTTGAGGAAGTAACAATGAGGATTGATGAAGGTAGAGTGGTAGATGTGATCTATATGGACTTCAGTAAGACGTTCGACAAGGTTCCCCATGGGAGACTGATTAGCAAGGTTAGATCTCACGGAATACAGGGAGAACTAGCCATTTTGAGAGAGAACTGGCTGAAAGGTAGGCGACAGAGGGAGGTGGTGGAGGGTTGCTTTTCAGACTGGAGGCCTGTGATCAGTGGAGTGCCAAAAGGATCGGTGCTGGGTCCTCTACTTTTTGTCATTTACATAAATGACTTTGATGCAAGCATAGGAGGTACAGTTAGTAAGTTTGCAGATGATACCAAAATTGGAGGTGTAGTGGATAGCAAAGAGGGTTACCTCAGATTACAACAGGATCTTGACCAGATGGGCCAATGGGCTGAGAAGTGGCAGATGGAGTTTAATTCAGATAAATGCGAGATGCTGCATTTTGGGAAAGCAAATCTTAGCAGGACTTATACACTTAATGGTAAGGTCCTAGGGTGTGTTGCTGAACAAAGAGACCTTGGAGTGCAGGTTCATAGCTCCTTGAAAGTGGAGTCGCCGGTAGATAGGATAGTGAAGAAGGCGTTTGGTATGCTTTCCTTTATTGGTCAGAGTATTGAGTACAGGAGTTGGGAGTCATGTTGCGGCTGTACAGGATATTGGTCAGGCCACTATTGGAATATTGCGTGCAGCTCTGGTCTCCCTCCTATCGGAAAGATGTTGTGAAACTTGAAAGGGTTCAGAAAAGATTTACAAGGATGTTACCAGGGTTGGAGGCTGAACAGGCTGGGGCTGTTTTCCCTGGAGCGTCGGAGGCTGAGGGGTGACCTTATAGACATTTACAAAATTATGAGGGGCATGGATAGGGTAAATAGGCAAAGTCTTTTCCCTGGGGTAGGAGAGTCCAGAACTAGGGGGCATAGGTTTAGAGTGAGAAGGGAAAGATATAAAAGAGACCTACAGGGCAACTTTTTCACTCAGAGGGTGGTAAGTGTATGGAATGAGCTGCCAGAGGAAGTGGTGGAGGCTGGTACAATTGCAACATTTTAGAGACATTTAAATGAGTATATGAATAAGAAGGGTTTGGAGGGATATGGGCTGGGTGCTGGCAGGTAGGACTAGATTGGGTTGGGATATCTGGTCGGCATGGATGGGTAGAACCGAAGGGTCTGTTTTCATGCTGTACATCTCTGACTCTATGCGGATTGAGATACTTTTATTGTTCGGGGGCTAGAGAAAATATGACCCTTTTATTAGAACAGAACAAGAAAAGACTAAGAAGATCTAATTTAGGAAGAGCCTGATTAGGTAAATCTGGAAAACTTATTTGTACTGATTGATAAGGCTGTACTCTGGGTAAGGTTAGGTTTTCCTTTAACAACTTGTTGTTAGAATATCGCATTCCCAAACAGAAGTAATGTTTGAAACCATCATAGCCTTTACAAGAGAATTGGATAACTAGTAACGAACAGGTTATACCAAGTAGAGTCAATGGATGTTATCTACCTAGACTTCAAACAGGCCTTTGACAAGATGCTGCACAGGAGGCTATTGAGTAAGATAAGGGTCCATGGTGTCAGAGGCAAGTTGCTAGCATGGATGGAAGCTTGGCTGTTTGGCAGAAAGCAGAGAGTGGGGACAAAAGCTCCTTCTCAGGATGGCAGCCGGTGACAAGTGGTGTTCTGCAAGGCTCAGTGTTTGGGACTACAATTTTTCACTTTATGCATTAATGATCTAGGTGAAAGAACTGAGGGCATTCTGGCTAAGTTTTCAGATGATACAAAGATACGTAGAGGGACAGGTAGCATTGTGGAGGCAAGGAGGATGCAGAAGGATTTGAGTCGAGAGTGTGGTGCTGGAAAAGCACGCAGGTCAGGCAGTATTCAAGGAGCAGAAGAATCAACGTTTCAGGCAAGAGCCCTTCATCAGGATTTGGACATGTTAGGAGAGTGGGCAAAGAAGTGGCAAATGTAGTACAATATGGGAAAGTGTGAGGTCATGCACTTTGGTGGGAAGAATAGAGGTATGGACTATTTTCTAAATATGGAGAACATTCAGAAGTCTGAAGTGCAAAGAGACTTGGGAGTTCTAGTCCAGGATTCTCTCAAGGTAAAGTTGCAGGTTCAGTCAGTACTTAGGAAAGCAAATCTAATGATGGCATTTATTTTGAGACAACTTGAATACATGGTAAGGTCCGAGGGAGTGTTGCTGAACAAAGAGACCTTGGAGTGTAGGTTCACAGCTCCTTGAAAGTGGAGTCCCGGGGACATAGAATAGTGAAGAAGGCATTTGGTATGCTTTCCTTTATTGGTCAGAGTATTGAGTACAGAAGTTGGGGGTCATGTTGCAGCTGTTCAGGACATTGGTTAGGTCACTGTTGGAATATTGTGTGCAATTCTGGTCTTCCTATCAGAAAGATGTTGTGAAACTTGAAAGGGTTCAGAAAAGATTGACAAGGATGTTGCCAGGTTTGGAGGATTTGAATTATAGGGAGAGGTTGACTAGGCTCGGGCTGTATTCCCTGAAACATCGAAGGGTGACCTCATAGAGGTTTATAAAATCATGAGGGGCATAGATAGGATAAATAGGCAAAGTCTTTTCCCTGAGGTGGGGGAGTCCAGAACGAGAGGGAATAGGTTTAGGGTGAGAGGGAAAAGATATAAAAGAGACCTAAGGGGCAACCTTTTCACACAGAGGGTGGTACGTGTATGGAATGAGCTGCCAGAGGAGATCGTGGAGGCTGGTACAGTTGCAACATTTAAATGACACCTGGATGGGTATATGAATAGGAAGGGTTTGGAGAGATATGGGCCAAGTGCTGACTGATGGGACTAGATTGGGTTGGGATATCTGGCATAGACGAGTTGGACCAAAGGGTCTGTTTCCATGCTGTGCATCTCTATGACTCTATAAAAGCAGAGATGTACTTTTGAGGCTCTTTCAGGGTCTGGTCAGACCACATTTGGAGTATTGTGTGCAGTTTTAGGCCCCATATCTCAGGAAGGATATACTGGCCCTGGAGCATGTTCAGAGGAGGTTCATGAGAAAGGTCCCAGGAATGAAAAGCTTAGCATATGAGGAACGTTTGAGGACTCTGGGTCTACATTCAGAGTTTAGGAGGATGAGGGGGTATCTAATTGAAACTTACAGAATAATGAATGGGCTGGACAGAGTGAATGTTGGGAAGATGTTTCCATTTGTAGGAGAGACTCTGACCCAAGGGCACAGCCTTAGAGTAAAGGGAAGACCTTTTAGAATGGAGATAAGGAGAAACTTCTTCAGTCAGAGTGTGGTGAATCTGTGGAATTCATTGCCACAGAAGGCTGTGGAGGCCAGGTCATTGAGTATATTTAAGAGTGAGATGGATAGGTTCTTGAGTGTCAAGGATTATGGGGAGAATGTGGGAAACTAGGGTTGAGAAACTAATCAGCCATGATTGATTGGGGGAGCAGACTCACTGGGCTGAATGGCTGAATTTCTGCTCCCATGTCTTATGGTCTTATTTTAAAAATTTAAAATTGGAAATGATATTGTGAGAAAGAAGGCAAAGGAACTGATATAAACAAAACTTCCATTTCAGTCAACATTGGCATAATCATGATATGACTGTTTCTGTGCTGTAAAATTCTATGATTCTGAGTGCTTTCATAGAGAAAGAAAGGGAATATCAACAAACTAACCAAACTACTCCCTTATGGATCTGGCTGGTTACAGACCAGCAACAGAAATATGTGGGACTGTCTTATCAATGGGATTTTAATATTTGACTTGCAGAGATTTAGAGGGGACAAAACTGATAAAATGTTCTTTTAAACATAAATTGTCTCCCAGAAATAAACCCCAGAGAATGGGGTAACTGAAGAATTAAACTGCATTTATTTCAGTGCAAGTGGTCTGAAGGTAAGGCAGATGGACTCTAGGCATGTATGGGAATATGAGACTGGGATATCATAGCTATTACAAAAACATTGCTAAGCAAGGGACCAGACTGGTAACTCACTATTCCAGGGTTTAGATGCCTCCATTTCTATCCTTCCAATAGCAAGAGAGGAGAAGTGGCATTTTTGATCATGAAAAGCAGTACTTCTGTAATTAGAGAGGATATTATTGGGGGATCATCCAGTGAAGCTATATGGGTGGAACTGAGAAATAAGAAGAGGGTGACCACCTTGATGGGATTGTGCTATAGGCCACCAATAGTCAGCAGGAAACTGAGAAGCAAATATTTAGAGAGATCTCAGATATGTGTAAGGATAATAGGGTTGTAATAGTAGGGGATTTTAATTTTCCAGTCATTGACTGGGAGTGCCATAGTGTTGACGGCTTGGATGGGGAGGAATTTAAGTGTTCAAGAAAATTTTCTTTCCCAATATGTAGATATACCTTCTAGAGAAGGAGCAAAACTTGACCTTCTCTTGAGAAATAAGGCAGAGTAAGTGACTGGGGTGTTGTAGGAGAGCACTTTGTGACCAGTTATCATAACTATTATTAGAATAGTTATGGAAAAGTTATGTATAAAAGTTAAAGTTCTTAATTGGCCAATTTTAACAAAATGAGACAGGAGCTTTCAAAAGTTGATTGGGTAGACTGTTCACAGTTAAGGAGACAACTGGCAAGTGGGAGGCTTTCAAAAGTGAGATAATGAGAGTTCAGAGACAGTGAAGGGTAAGGCTGGTAGCAGTAGGGAATGCTGAATGAATTGAGACATTGAGGCTCTGGTCAAGAATAAGATGTAGACAACTAGGATCAAGTGTATCTCTTGAAGAGTACAGAGAAATATGGGTATTCTTAAGAGGGAAATCAGGAGGTCAAAAGAGGGATATGAGATAGCCTTTGCAGATAAGGCTAAGGTAATCCAAAGATATCCTACAAGTACGTTAAGGTCAAAAGACCAACTAGTGAGGTTAAGGGCCCCTTAAAGAACAGCAAGGCCATCTATGTGTGGAACCACAGGAGAGGGAAGAGATACTAGACAACTACTTTGTGTCAGTATTTACTGTGGAGAAAGACATAGAAAATAGGTTACTTGGGGAAATAAATAGTGATGTTGTGAAAGAGTTAATATCAGAGAAGAGGAGTTGCTGGAGTTCATAAAGGAAGATCAATCCCCGGGACCTGATCAGGTGTTTCCCAAGAACTTTGTGGAAAGCTAAGAGATTGTTGGGCCCCTTGCTAAGATATTTGTATTGTTGACAGCCACGGGTGAGATGCCGGAAGAAGTTGGCTAATGTTGTGCCATTATTTAAGAAAATCTACTAGGAGAACCCTGGGAACTCTAGACCAGTGAGTCTCATGTCAATGGTGTGTAAGTTGATGGAGGGGATTCTGTTAGATATGAATCACATGCATTCGGAGAGGCAAAGACTGATTAGGGATATTCAGCATGGTTTGTGCATGGGAAATCTTATCTCACAAACTTGATTGAGTTTTTTGAAGACTTGACCAAAAAGCTAGATGAGGGCAGAGCTGTAGATGTTGTCTATATGGATTTTAGTGAGACCTATAATAAGATTCTGCATGGTGGACTAGTTAGTTTATTCACATGGGATTCAGGGAGAGTTTGCCAATTGGATACAAAATTGGCTTGACATTAGGAGACAGAGGGTGCTGGTGGAGGGTCATTTTTCAGACTGGAGACCAGCAACCACACCGGGATCAGTGTTGGATCCACTGTTGTTTATCATTTATATAAATAATTTGGATGAGAATATAGGAAGCATGGTGAGTAAGTTTGCAGATGACACCAAATTGGTGGTAGACAGTGAAGAAGGTGATAGAAGATTATAAAGGGATCTTGATCAGTTGGGCCAATGGCTAAGGAGTGGCAGATGGAGTTTAATTTAGATAAGTGTGAGGTGTTGCGTTTTGGAAAGGCAATCAAGGGCATGACTTAAACAATTAATGGTAGGGCTCTAGGGCATGTTGTTGAACACACACCTAGGTGTTCATAGGTCATCCATTGAAAGTGGTGTCATAGTTGGACAGCGTGGTAAAGAAGGCATTTGGCACACTTGCCTTCGTAGTTCATACCTTTGAGTATAGGAGTTAGGACATCATGTTATAGTTTACAGGGCATTGGTGAGGCCACTTTAGGAGTACTGTGGATAGTTTTAGTTGCCCTGCTACAGGAAGGATATTATTAAATTGAAGAGGGTGCAGAAGAGACTGACAAGAATGTTACCAGGACTTGAGGGTTTGAGTTATAAGAAGAGGGTGGATAGCCTGTGACATATTTCACTGGAGCTGAGGTACCTTTATAGAGGTTTATAAAATTGAAGTGGGCTTAGATAAGGTGAATAGCATGTGTCTTTCCCTAGGGTAGGGGAATTCAAAACTAGAGGAGGCATACTTTTAAGCTCAGGGGAGAAAGATTTAAAAGGGATCTGAAGGGCAACATTTTCACAAAGATGGTGATTTGGATATGGAATGAATTGCGAGGGGAAGTGGTAGATGCAGGTCCAGTTACAAGATTTAAAAGACATTTGGACAGGTACATGAATGGGAGAGGTTTAGAGGGATATGGGCCAAATGCAGGCAAATGGGACTAGTTTAATTTGGATAAGTTGGTCAGTATGGACGAGTTGGACAAAGGCCTATTTCTGTGCTGTATGATGCTCTGACTCTAAGTGACTAGATAAAGTTCCTTGCATGTTGCAAACAGCCAAAGGGATGTGCTGTTTGATACAATCTGCCAGCCTTTGGGACATATAGCCAGCGTGTCTGGTTTGTGGGCTGTGAAATTCAAATACTGCATTGCTCAGTTATGTGAGAGGCAGTACAGCTTATTGGCTTGCCAGCTGTTACTTTAGTAATTCTTATGAATTCTCCTGATGATTGCAAGACAAAAAGTTTCAACAAAATGTCTTTTTTTCAGCACTAATCAAAAGAGAACAAAGAATCTGAAATGCAGAATTTGTTTTACAGCAATTAAAGATCCAGTGTATTCTTTATTTCTTTATGTCAAAACATAATTATCCAATCCAGATTAAGATAGTCAAATTTTCTGAAGTTTATGAAATGCTGTCAAACACAGTTCAACACATCTTCCACCTGTAACAGACTTGTAATTTAGATACTTACTTCATTACGTCGTATCTTCTTTAAAACAAGAAGGAAAAGAAGGAATAGGACTCATCAGCAGGAATGATAATTGAATCTGATTTATTGTGGTAATTAATGGATTCTTTCTTCAGATGGGCTGCTAGGTTTGAATTCTTCAGGAAGTTAGAGCACCATGTGCTTTCCTTTACAGTGGTTATTGATGAACAAAGGCATTGGCACTACAGTGCATATGAATAACTACACAAATTAATTAAAATATGATCAAGATTTTTCATCTGGATTGAATTTGATTTGGTGAAGTATGGTATGTGACAATTTATTGTGCCACATACTGACTGATTTTAATGTGTACCCAGAATATCAGTATCCCATAATCCCAGTACATTGAGTTTCTCCATCTTTTAATGGAGACTTGTCAATGTGGGCTATGCTCATTTACATTGGAAAGAATAACAAATCTCTGATACCTCAGCAGTCTCCAATATATAGCCTATGGATCATGACAAGTTTTTTTTTATTAATTCATGGGTGGGCATTACTGGTGAGTCTAGTATTTATTGCCATCCCTAACTGCCCCAAGTGTAGTTAATAGTCAGTCCCCTTGCTGAGAGTCTGGAGTCACGGTGAGGCCAGATCAGGTAAGGATGGCAGTTTCCTTCCCTAAAGAACATTAGTCCTTTAAAAGCTAAATGCAAGCTGAATGAACAATGAATGCCTCATCTTCCTCTTCGGAATCTTCCAGCCTTCAAGACTCAATGTCAAATTGAGCGACTTTTGAACATGAATACCCAGTCCCTTGTTTATTAACTACCCCCACAACCCCAGGTCATGTCACAAAATGGGTTGTTTTTAGTACAGCCAACCCATTTTCAACTATTCATTGTCCCCATTATCACTGATCTTCGTCCCTGGCCTACTATCTCTCATTGTCTCACTTTCTCTTACTTGTGCTTTCTGAAACATTATCTCTGCTTTTCCTCCACAGATGCTATTCGACCTGCTGAGCTTCTCCAGCAATTTTTGTATTTGGTTGCTTCAAGACAGAACACTCTGTCAACTTTACTTAGTAGGTTGCTGTTTCCATTGGATAAACTAATTGGTCCTAATATTTATTTTAGTGATCTGAGCTTGGCAAGCAAACTGTAATCCTATTTTTAAGTAATACCATTGTCATTTATAGCAGCAAAAAGACAGGCAGAAAGTTTATTTGGTTAGAATTGGTGGATGGAATTTGATATGCAATTAAGTTTACTTTAGATTTATTGGATTCAGTTTTGGAATATGAGTTCCAATCCAGCTGGACTAATGAGGTGAAACTTTTTATATGTGCTGGCTTCAAAGCACTTGTATAAAATCAGTTTGTCAAGCCAACTCAGTTACAAGCAGGCATGGACCTAAAGTAAATAAAATGCCTAACTTCAGTGTAAAATTTACAGTGTCATTCAGAAGGTGCATAAGATGATTTTAGTGAGAGTTGAAAAAAAAGTTTCTTTTAGTAAAGACTGGGAAACTACAGATTAAAGTAGCAGAAGTAAGCATTCACATCATTGACTTTACTCCACCATTCAATGAAATGAGAACTGATCTGATGATTCTCAACTCCACTTTCTTGCCCTTTGACTTACTGATTAAAAATCTGTCAATCTCAGCCTTGAACATACTTAACACAGCCCCTGCAGCCCTTTTGTTAAAGATTTCCATAGATTCACAACCCTTTCAGAGATGAAATTCCACTCATCTCTGTCTTCAGTGGGCAACCCCACATTCTGAGATTATTTAATTTATTTGATTTGATTTTTACTATCACATGTACCAAGGTACAGTGAAAAGTGTTGGCTTTCATGCTTTACAGCAGACCGTGGAATAGAAGTACATCAGGGTAACAGAACAGAGTGCAGGATACGGTGTTATCGCTGCCAAGAAGGTGCAGAGAGAGATCAACTTTAGCATTTAAGAGGTCAATTCATAAGTCTGATATGAGTGGGGAAGAATCTGTTCCTACATGTATTCAAACATTTATACCTTCTGCGTGAATAAAGAGTTTAGGAGAGAGCTTAACTGGAGTGCAAGGGGTCTTTGATGATTTTGGTCGCTTTCCCAATGCAGCGGCAAATATTGATGAAGTCAGTGGATATGAGGCTGGTTTGCATGATAGACTGGTCTGTATTCATAACTCTCTGTAGTTTCTTCAGGTTTTGGGAAGAGCAATTACCGTACCACACTGTGATGCATCCGGACAGGATGCTTTCTAGTGTGCATCCATAAAATATTTTTAAGAATCTTTATGATCTGCTGAATTTCCATAGCCTCCTGAGGAAGTCGAGGCATTGCTGTACTTACTTGACCTGAGTGTCAATGTGGGTGGACCAGGACATATTGTTGGTGATTGTCACTCCCAGGAACTTGACGTCCTCTACCATCTCAACCTCAGCACCATTGGCGCAGATAACGGTGTGCCTCCACTCTGCTTCCTGAAGTCACTGATCAGCTCCATCACTTTGCTGACATTGATGGAAAGATTGTTGTCTTTGCACCATGCCACTGAGCGCTTTATTTCCATCCTGTAATCCTTCTTGTCATTCTTTGAAATCTGACCTGCAACAATGGAGTCATCAGCAAACTTGCAAACGGAGTTGGTGCAGAATTTGGCCACACAGTCATGTGTCTAAGGAGTACAGCAGGGCTGAATATGCAGTGTTGTGGGCACTGGTGTGGAGGATCGTAATGGAGGAGGTGTTGTTGCATGTCCTTACTGATTGCGGCCTATTGGCCAGGATGTCGCAGATCCAGTTATAGACAGGGGAGCAAAGACCTTGGTCTCGGAATTTGGCGATGCGTTTGTTTGTAATTACGGTGTTGAAGGCTGAGCTGTAGTCAGTAAGTGGGAGCCTTATGTAAGTATCCTCAGCCAGTGAGATGGCATCTGCCATGGACCTTTTGCATAGGTTAATGAATTGCAAGGGATTCAGGTAATTTGGGAGGCTGGAGTTGATGTGAACTATAACTAAACCCTCAGCATTTTGTAATTATGGATGTCAGAGCCACCGGGAGTATTCTTTAAATATCTGGTGCCAACCTAGTGAACCTTCTCTGGATTACCTCCAATGCTGGTATATCTTTCTTTAGATAAGGAGCCAAAAACTATTCACAGAATTCTAGGTGTAGCCTGACTTATATCTTGTATAGGTTCTGCAAAACTTCCCCACTTTTTATACTTCTTTCCCTTTTAAATAAAAGCCAACATTCCATTTGCCGTCCCTTATTACCTACTGTCAACTTTTTGTGATTTATGCATGAACACTCCCAAATCCCTTTGTGCTCTAGCTTTCTGTGGCCTTTCTCTATTTTAAATCATTTTCATAGAATCATAGAATTCCTACAGTATGGACATGAACCCTCCAAATTGCATCCCACCCAGATCCATGCCCTTACCTTGTTACCCTGCATTTCTCATGACTGGACCATTCTAACCTGTGCAGCCCTGGGCACTATGGGCAATTTAGTGTGGTCACTGCACCCAACCTGCACATCTTTGGACTATGGGAGAAAACTGCAGGACCTGGAGGAAGCCTACACAGACAAGGGGAGAATGTGCAAATATTTAGTCATCCGAGGCTAGAATCACACCCGGTCCCTATCGTTGTGAGTCAGCTGTGCTAACCACTGAGCCACCATGACACCCTTCAATATTCAGCTCCTCTAATCTTCCTGCCAAAGTGCATAACCTGACAATATAATGTGGGAAACTATCTACCAAGCTTTTGCTCACTCACTTCAATTGTCTATCCATCTGTAAACTCTTTGAGTCATCCCCAGCAGTTGCTTTCAAAACTATTTTTGTGTCATCTGCAAAGTTTGATAAAGTGTATTCACTTTCTTCATTCAAGCCATTAATATATATTGTAAATAATTGTGATGCCATTGTTGATCCATGCAGCACTCCACTAGTTTGCCATCCTGAAAATGCACCCCCATTATCCCAATTATCTGTCTTCTGCTAGTTAGCCAATCCTCACTCCATGCTAATAACCTTCCCCCTCCCCCTCCCTTCCCCCCACACACACACACACACACACACTCTCACACTGGAATTTCGGCAGTCATACTGAGAGGAAAAAGAACAGTACAGAGATCATCACGAAAGATCCTCAGATAGCACCTTCCAAACACACAACCAATTCCATATAGAAGGACAAGGGCAGCAGTTACAGAGGGACACCACCACCTTCAAGTTCCCCTTAAATCCTTATCATCCTTACTTGGAAATATATCACCGTTCCTTAACTGTTGCTGGGTCAAAACTCTGAAATTCCCTCCCTAATGGCATTGTGGGTCAGCCCACAGCAGGTGCACGGCAGCAATTTAAAAAGGCAGCTCATTACCACTTTCTAAGGGCAATTAGGGGTGGGCAATAAATGCTGGCCAGCCAGCAATGCCCACCTTCCACAAATGAATAAAAAAAAACACAGGAACAGTTCCTTCAGCCCACCAAGTCTGCGTTGACTAATGGCAACTTTTTAAACTAGGACCCTTTTGCCTTTACTCAGTCTGGATTCCTGATGAAGGGCTTATGCCCGAAAGGTCGATTCCCCTGTTCCTTGGATGCTGCCTGACCTGCTGCACTTTTCCAGCAACACATTTTCAGCTCTGATCTCCAACATCTGCAGTCCTCACTTTTTCCCTCTATTTCCTGCCTATTCCTGTATCTGTCAAGGTGAATCTTAAACATTGCAATTGTATCTGCTTCCACCATCTCTTCTAGCAGCACATTCCTGGCACTTACCACCCTCTATGTAAAAAAAACATAAAAAAAGACATGCCTCTCACATGTCCTTTAAACTCCCCCCCCCCCCCCCCCCCCCGCCTTTACCTTACACCTATATACTTTAGTAGTTGACATTCCTACCCTGGGGAAAAAAGACTCAAATTATCCATTCAATCCATGCCTGTCATAATTTTGTAAACCTCTATCAGGTTGCTTCTCATCCTCTGACATTCAAGTGAACACAAACCAAGTGTACAATCTCTCCTCATAGCTAATTCCCTTCAGACCAAGGCAATATCCTGTTAAATGTTTTCTATACCCTTTCCAAATACTCCACATTCTTCTGGTAGTGTGACGACCAGAATGTGCACAGTATCCCAAATGTGACCGATTAAAATTCTATGCAGCTCCCACATGACTTGCAAATTTTTATACTCCAAGACCTGACCAATGAAGGCAGGCATGACATGAGCCTTCTTGACCATCTTATCCACTTATGTTGCCATTTTTAGGGAACTGTGGGCCTGGACAGCTAGATCCCTCTGTATGTTAATGGCTCTAAGGGATCTGACATTTACTATATACTTCCCACCTGAATTAGACTTTGCAAAATGCATCACCTTGCATTTGTCTGGATTAATTTCTATATGCCATTTCTCCGCCTAAGTCTTCAATCTATCTATAACCTGCTGTATTCTCTGGCAATCCTCCTCACTATCTGCAGCTCCCCCAACCTTTGAGTCATTTGCAAGCTCACAAATCAGATAACTTACATTCTCCACCAAATCATTTATATGCATATTACAAATAACAGGATCCCAACATTGATCCCTGTGGAACATTACCGGTCACAGATCTCTATTCAGGAAAAAAAAACACCTTCCACTGCTACTCTCTGTTCTTACCATCTATCAGAGATCACATGTGACTTCACCTTCTGTATCAGCCTGCCATGAGGGACCTTGTCAAAAGCCCAAGTAATGTCCAGTTAGACAATATCCACTGCTCTGCCCTCATTAATCATCTTTATCACTTGCTCAAAAACGTCAATCAAGTTTGAGATACATGACCCGCCCCGCACAGGGCCATGCTGCCTGTCACTAATAAGTCCATATTTTTCCAAATTTGAATAAATCCTGTCCTTAAGAATCTTTTCCAATAATTCCCCTACCACTGACATAAAGCTCACTGGCCTATAATTTCCCAGATTATCCCTGTCAACTTCTTAAACAAAAGAACAACATTAGCTATTCTGCAGTCCTCTGGAACCTCTTCTGTGACTAATAAAGAGACAAAAATTTCATACAAAGTCTCAGAAATTTCCTCCGTCACCTTCAGTATTCTGGGATAGATCCTATCAGGTCCTAAGAACTTCTGTACCTTAATACTTTTCAAAACACCCAACACCTCCTTTTGTATAACGACATACCCCTCTCTAGATTCACCATCCATTATGTCCTTCTTTGTGAATACTTTTGTGGACCAGGCCTGACCCCCTCAAAGCTTTTTTAAGCAGGTAGCCCAGACCGTAACTTTGCTATTTGTTTCAGAAAAGCGTATAGTGGATATTCCCAGAGTGAATTAGCTGATCCAACTGCCAAGTTTTAAACAAAGAGAATTTATTTCAAAAATTACGGAATGAAACATAAAGAACAGAAAATAGAATACCAGATAACTTATCCTATCCAGAAACCTGACGGACTATCCCAACTTAATGATGCTGTTCTGCAAATGCTTGCATCAGTCCCAGTAAACACACGCCTTAGCACAATAGTTAAAAATGAAATAAACCAGGACTTACAGGCTTGACGATAGATAGGGGGAGAGAGAGAGTACCTGGCTGGACTTCCCCCAACAGCCTTTCTTCACACATACTGCTGCTGGCCACTCCTCTTTGATTATACCATTTTTTAAAAAAGACATGAAAGCCTTAGGCCATCAGTATTATTTGTTAGGGGTAAACAAAAAAGGCCTCAGTAATCCTTTCAAACCCAGCCTAGTTGGAGCCTGGCCAATCATCCCTTCTCTGGGGAAAAAAAACTCATGACCATAGTAACCTTGTAAAAAGACCAACATTGTGACAGTACTGATGGAAAGTATTTATTAAGGGCCTCACCCACAACATCCAGCTCCATGCACAAATTTCACGGCATCTTCTAGCCCTCCTACATCCTTGTTTAAGTACTTTGACTTGTGGATTTTATCCCATCAGTGTTTGATACTGGCGATAACTGGCCAAAATAAAAAAAAACTTCTAATTTCTTAACAGCAACGTCCATCAGTTTCCTTTAAAATTCTTTCATGAGGTGTGTGTATTGTTGGAAGGCAATTGTTTGTTCTCCATGCTTAACTGCCTTTAAGAAGGTGGTGATGAGTTGCTTTCTTAATAAAGAATAATACAGGCATAGGAACAAGCCCCTCAGCCCTTCAAGCCTGTGCCAACACATTGTGCCCTTCCATACTAAAACTATCTTCATTTACAGGAACCATATCCCTCTATTTCCTTCATATTCATGTATTCGTCCAGGTGTTTCTTCAATGCTGCTATCGTGAATGCTTCCACCACCTCCTCTGGCAACACAGTGTAGACACTCACCACCCTTTGAGTGAACATATGAAGAACCTGCCTCGCACGATTATGTTGAACACCACCACCCCCCAACCCGTGAACCTGTGTCCCCTAGTAATTAACCCCTCCACTCTGAAAAAAGCCTAATACCTTCCACTCTATTCATGCCATTCACAATCTTATAAACGTCTGATAGATCACCCTTCAACCTCCTGTTTTCCAGTGAAAACAAACCCAGTTTATCCAACCTTTCTTCATAGCTAAAATCCTCCTTACCAGGCAACATCCTGGCAAGCCTTTTCTGTACCCTCTCCAAAATTTCCACATTCTTCTGGGAGTGTGGTGACCAGAACTGTATACAATATTCCAATATGGCTTAATTAAAGTTCTATAAAGCTACAGCATAATTTGCCTATCCTTATCCACAATGCCCTTCCAATGAAGGCAAACATGCCATTGGCCTTTTTTACTACCTCATCTACCTGCGCTGCTACCTTTAGTAATCTGTGGACCTGCATACCCAGATCCTTCTGCATATCAACACCCTTAAAGGTTCTGCTTTAACTGTATGATTTCCAACTGTATTTGACCTTCAAAATGCATCACCTCCCATTTGTCCGAAATGAACTACATCTGCCATTTTCTGTCCATGCTTCCAAGTGATCTATATCCTGTTCTATGTTCTGACAATTTTCCCCACAATCCGTAACTTCACCAATCTTTGTATCATCCTCAAACTTACTAATTAGAGCAGCTATGTTTTTCTCCAAATCATTTATGTAGGTCACAAACAGCAGAGGTCCCAGCATGATCCCTGTGGAATACCATTCGTCACAATCCTCCATTCTGAAAGTTATTCAGTCACTTCAATCCATCTGTTGAAGGTGCTCCCACAATTCCTGTAGGAAAGTAAAGATTTTTGACCCAGTGGCAGCAAAGGAACAACAATACAGTTCCAACTTTGGAAGGTGTGTGGTTTGGAATGGAAGCTGCAGGTGGTGGGATTTGAAAGCATCTGTTCCTCTTACTCTCCAAGGTGGTGGAGGTTGCAGGTTTGGTAGATACTGTTACAGGAGACTTGATGAGTATCTGCAATGCATCTTGTATATAGTACACACTGCTTTAGAAGTGGATGGAGTGCATTTTTAAATCTTAAATGTTTGAATGTTATTTATGTCCAGAATGTATAAAGCAATGATACTATGCCACAACTGCATGGTGGCATGCTGGCTCAGTGGTTAGCACTGTTGCCTCATAGCACCAGGGTCCCAGGTTAGAATCCAGCCTCGGGCGACTGTCTAGCTGGAGTTTGCACATTCTCCCTGTGTCTGCGTGGGTTTCCTATGGGTGCTCCGGTTTCCTTCCACAGCCCAAAGATGTGCAGGTTAGGTGAATTGGCCATGCTGAATTGCCCATAGTGCTTGGTGCTTTAGTCAGAGGGAAATGGGCCGGTGTGGGCTGGTTGGGCCGAAGTGCCTGTTTCCACAATGTAGGTAATCTAATCTAACCTACAAACTGGAGGAGGAACACCTTATCTTCTGCCTCACGGCATGAGCGCTGAATTCACGATTCCAAATCTTCCCTCCCCCCACCCCATCCCAGACCCAACCCACCAACTCAGATCTGCCCTCTTTACCTGACTTACCTGTCCATCTTCCTTCCCACCTATCCATTCCATCCTTCCCACTGACCTATCACTACCACCTCCTACCTTCGCTCACCTATAGCTTACCCTTCTAGCCCCAACATCACTTCCCTACCCCTCCATTTATCTCTCAACCCCTTTCCACCTCTCCAGTCCTAAAGAAGGGTCCTGCTAGAAACATTGACTCTCTTGCTCCTCAGATGCTGGTTGACCTGCTGTGCCTTTTCCAGCTTCTTCATCTCTGATTTCTCCAGCATATGCAGTTCCCATTGTCTCCTAATGGTACTAACTGTGACCACTAAAAAGTTGCATTTGTAGTCAATGATAACTTCCTAGGATGTTGGGAAAGTCAGCAATGGTAATTCCATTGAATACCAAGGGATGTTGGTTGGAGATGGTTACTACATAAGAACCTGAAGGTAATGCAGATCTACTGAATGTGGGTATGGTACTTCAATAAGTAATATTCCCTCTAAGCTCCGCAGCTGCACTGATGTTCCATTCACAGTGATTGGTGTTGGCATGCCGATCATGGCTTTGACCTCCACTTTCAGAAGTTACTTCTACTTATGGGCCTCAGAAATCTGCAAATCTGTTAAGGAAGGAACTGTGAATGGTACTGAACACTGCAATCATTCACCCCTTTTGGTACTACAATGAAAGATATATCATTGATGAAGCAGCTGAAGATAGTTGGACCTAGGATAGTACCCTAATAGGCTCTTGTGGTATAGTGGTAATGTCACCACCTCTTGACCAGAGGGTCTAGATTCAAGTCCCACCTGCCCCAGTCTTGTCAGAATGTGCTGAGCAAGTTGATTAAAAATATCTACCCGAAGGGGGTCTTGTGTCACCATAGTAGTGTCCCTACCTCTGAGCCAGGAGGCCTGGATTCAAGTCCCGCTTGCTCCAGAGATATGCTGTAACATGGGTGCACAATCAGTGTTAAGCAACTCCCACCCATTTGGAAACCACTTAAATAGTACCTCTGATGAGGGAGGTGCCTTATCACTCTATGTAATAATTCTGTCAATTCTGGCACAAATGCCAGATGTTAGGAAGGAAGTCCTGGCAGAGTTGATTGGGTAGAGTGTGCCACTGTTGTTTCTCGTACTTGGGTTGATGTCAGATGATTTATTCATTTCTTACTGACTTTATTGTGGCCATTTGGTATAATTGAATGGGTTCAGTGAGCAGTTAAGTGTTCATTTTGTGCCTCTATGAATTTGGTGTTCAATATGGAACAGTCCTGATTCATCAGCCAAGGGTGGAACACAGTACATGGTAACCGACAGGAGAATTCTCAGTCCATTGTTAATATGATACCCTGAGACTTTATAGGGTTTGAAAACAATGTTAGGAACTCCCAGGTCACCTCCCTCCTGACTGTGTACACCATTGTACTGTCACATCTGCTCAGATAGTGATACAGCAGTCAGGAATGGTGATAGCAGTATCTAGAACATTAATTATCATGATTTGGTGAAATTAACCTCATCTGGCAGTTGTTTGACTAGTCAGTGGGACATCAGTCCCAATTTTTGGTACAAGATCCAAGAAGTTAGAAAGGTGAACTTTGCAGGGTTTATGGGGTTTGTATCTTTGCTGTTTCTAGTGCATAGATTGGTGCTAGGTGTGTTTTTCAGTTCCGTTCAATTTAAAAGTTGTGATGGTTTGATAAAACTGACTGGCTTACTAGGCCATTTCAGAGAGAATTGAAGAGTTGGTTGTATTGCCACAGATGTGAAGTCACATGTAAGTCAAACCAGATAAAGACAACAGATCTTCTTCTATGTAGGACATTAGTAAACCAGATGGGTTTTACAGCAATTAACCTGGCTTCAAGCTTACCATTAGGATAACCAACTGAATTTGAATTTCACCGTCTGTGTTGGTGGGATTCAAGTCCAGGTCACGAGAAGATTAAAGTAAGTTTTTAGTGACATTACCAGTATCCTTTGCCTAAATGTCCATTAGCAAAGGTAACTCAGCAGTACCACTACTGACTGAGATGGCTAAGTTCTAAAAGCCATAGCTGCTAGATTGGGAATACCATAGTGATGAAGGATTCAACACCATTTAATTGGCCTCGCCTCACCATTTCTACACGTTGTATATGCATTTGTCCATGACAGTACATATAGGAATGACAGTTTTGCAGTCTTATGGAGACCAAGTCCCCTCAGATATCAGTAATATAAGTAGGACAAGGAGAAATGTTCTAAATAGGTAGTATGAGGAATAAAACATACCAGGCTGAAAGACTCAAAGAATCAAAATGAATCAGATGAGAGAGATGAATGCGTGACATAAAAACTGTGGGATAAATTGGTTTTGGTTTTTAGAGTATGGTGTCAATGCTGGGAAAAGAAGATGTGTAATATTAGGGCTGTCTACATCTGGACCATGCTGGGGCCAGTGTTCAAGTGAGCCACATATTTAGGGAAGGAGAGAGGGATTTAAACTGAATAGCGGGTATAGGGAGTCAAATCTGGGAAGATATGGTAATTCAGAATAGAAACAAGACAAAAAAGAAAGTTATTAGTCTAGGAAATGATGGCCAGGAATGATAGGTAGTATAAACATAACAATAAACAACAGACAAGACTAGACATTACAAAACAAATAATATGATAATATTAAGAACTCTGTATATGAATGCATAATGCATTTGAAATAAAACACATAACTGATAATCCAAATAGAAATAATTTAGTATGATCTGAAAGTCATTACAGAAACATACCTGCAGGCTCATAAGGACTGGAACCTGAATATTAAAGGGTGACATTTAGGAAGGGCCAAGAAGCTTGGAGAGGCCTGCAAGATGCTATAATTCACTAATCATGGTATTAGCACAAAAGACAGGGATGACCCACGTTCATTTAATGGGATAATTCACAATACACAGAATAAATGCATTTGGATGAGAGAGAGAAAAAATTCCAAGGTTAGGATCCACCAGCTGTGATTAACTAAAAATGTTAAAGAAGGTAACAAATGTAAAGAAACAAAACATATATTTTCACACAGATGAGTGACGGATTAGAAGATTGGACAGAATATAAAAGAGAGCAAAGAATGACTAACATTAATAAGGAGAGTAAAAATAGAGTAAAGCTAGCTAGAAATATAAACAATGTTAAGAGTTTCTATAGATTTTGAAGAAAAAATGAGTTAACAAAGTGAACAATGTCAGACAGGAAGTGAGGCTGTAGAATTAATAGTGGAATACTAGGAAAGAGCAGATGAATTGAACAGCTATTTTGCATCAGGTTTCACTGTAAAGGATACAAGAAATGTCTCAAAAATGGCTCTTAATTAGGAAATGTAAGAGATGGAGGAGCTCACGAAGTTCAGAAACACCAGAGAAATGATATGGACCAAATTTTTGGAGCTGTGGGTGGCTCCTGGTGGACTTGATGCTTCGGTCTTAAATAAGTGGTCAGTGAGCTGCCTGATGCATTGGTTTTAATATTCAAAAATTCTTTAAATTCATGGTTGGTCCCATTAAAATTGAAAATAGTGGATGTAGCTCCTTCATTCAAAAAGAAAGGGCTATGTAGAAGGCATAAACTACAGGTAGTTGGCTGAACAATAATCATAGCAAAGTTCTTAAGTTATTACTAAAGATATTATTTGTAAATCACTTCAAAAAGTTCAGGCTACTCAGTTGGAGTTAGCATGGTTGTGAAAGGAAAATCATGCTTAACCAATTTATTCGAGTTCTTTGACAAAGTAACATGCTTGGATGAAGAGGATCAAATCTATGACTCTATGACTTTATAAATGTATGTACTGTGTTTAGATTTCCAAAGACATTTAATAAGATGCTGCATCAAAAGTTATTGTGGAAATCAAAAGTTTATGGATTAAGGCATTGACATGGATGGAAGAGTGGCTAGCTAACAGAGAGCAGAGAGATATAAATGAGACATTTCTGGTTGGCAAGGTGTAATAAGTCAAGAGTGTGGTGCTGGAAAAGCACAGCAGGTGAGGCAGCATCTGAGAAGCAGGAGAATCAATGTTTCGGGCATAAGCCCTTCATCAGGAATGAGGCTTGTGGGCCAGGGGGTTGAAAGATAAATGGGAGGAGGGTGGGGTTAGAGGGAAGATAGCTGAGAGTGCAATGGGTAGATGAAGGTGGGGGAGAAGGTGATAGGTTGGAGAGGAGCAGATAGATGGGAATGGCAATGGACAGGTCAAGAGGGCGGTGGCAAGTTGGAGGCTTGGAACTGGGATAATGTGGGGGGAGGGGAAATGAAGAAACTGGTGAAATCCACATTGATCTTGTGTGGTTGCAGGGTCTCATGGCAGAAGATGAGGGGTTTTTCCACCAGGCGTCGGGTGGTGAGTGTTTGGCGATGGATGAGGCCCAGGACCTGCATGCCCTTGTCGGAATGGGAGGGGAAGTTGAAGTGTTCAGCCTCAGGGTAGTGGGGTTGGTTGGTGCGAGTGTCCCAGAGATGGTCTCTGAAATTATCTGCAATATCAGGTGCAATGGATATTGACATTGGTGGAGGTACAGGTAAATTTCTGTCGAATGTGGAAGGATCCTTTAGGCCTTGGACAGAGGTGAGGGGGGAGGTGTGGGCGCATGTTTTGTACTTCGTGTGGTGGCAGGGGAAGGTGCCAGGAGTGGGGCATGGGCTGGTGGGGGGCATGAATCTGACGAGGGAGTCGCAGAGAGAATGGTCTCTCCGGAATGCTAATACAGGCGGGGAGGGAAGTATGTTCCTAATGGTGGGGTCTGTTTGTAGGTGGCAGAAATGGCGGAGGTTATGTGCTGTATACAGAGGTTGATGAGGTGGAAGGTACAGTGGTGGAAGTTGAGGACAGGGGCTTCTGACCTTGTTGCGTTGGGAGGGGTGGGGTTCAAGGACAAGGTGCAGGAAGTGGAGGAGATGCACTGGAGGGCATCATTGACCATGTGGGTGGGGAAATTGCAGTCTTTGAAGATCGAGGCCATCTGGGATTTTCTAAGGTGGAATTGGTCATCGTGGGAACAGATGCAGCCAAGGTGGAGGAATTGGGAATTAGGAATAATGTTTTTACAGGAGGTAGGGTGGAGGAGGTGTAGTCTAGGTAGCTCTGAGAGTCGGTGGGTTTGTAGTGGAAATCTGTGGTTAGTCGGTCGCCAGAGGTGGAGATGGAGAGGTCCAGGAAGGGGTGAGAGGTGTCCGAGATGGTCCCGGTGAATTTCCAGGGTAAAAGGTGTTAGTGAAGTTGAACTGTTCAACCTCCTCTTGGGAGCATGAGGTGGTGCCAATACAGTCATCGATGTAGTGGAGGAAAAGGTGGGGAGTGGTGCCGGTGTAGTTGCAGAAGATGGATTGTTCCACGTACCCGACAAAGTGGCAAGCTCATCTGGGGCTACCCCTTTGGTTTGGAGGAAGAGGGAGGATTGGAAGGAGAAGTTGTTGAGGGTGAGGACCAGTTCAGCCAGGTGGATGAGGGTGTCAGTGGAAAGGTACTGGTTGGGATGGCATAAGAAGAAGAAACGGAGGGCTTGGAGGCCTTCGTCATGGTGGATAGATGAGTACAGGGACTGGATGTCCATGGTGAAGATAAGGCGTTGGGAGCCAGGGAAACAAAAGTCTTGGAGGAGGACCCACCTTTGCTCGTGTTATCGCCCACGCCCATCACCTCCTCCAAGACTTTTTTTTCCCTGGTCCCCAGTGCCTTATCTTCACCATGGACATCCAGTCCCTGTACCCATCTATCCGCCACGACGAAGGCCTCGAAGCCCACCATTTCTTTCTCTTACACCGTCTCAACCTGTACCCTTCCACTGACATCCTCGTCCATCTGGCTGAACGGGTCCTCGCCCTCAACAATTTCTTCCATTCCTCCCAAAGGGGTAACCATGGGCACCCACATGGGCCCCAGCTATACCTGCCTCTTTGTTGGGTTTGTGGAACAGTCCATCTTCCGCAGCTACACGAGCATCAGCCCCCACATTTTCCTCCACTACATCGATGACTGTATTGGCGCTATCTCGTGCTCACAAGAGGAGGTTGAACAGTTCTTCAACTTCATTAACACCTTTCATCCCGACCTCAAATTCATCTGGACCATCTCGGACACCTTCCTCTCCTTCCTGGACCTCCCCATCTCCATCTCCGGCGACCGACTAACCATGGACATCTACTACAAACCCACTGACTCCCACAGCTATCCAGACTACACCTCCTCCCTTCCCTACCTCCTGAAAAAATGCTATCCCTTATTCCCAATCCATCCGCCTTGGCCGCATCTGTTCCCAGGATGACCAATTTCACCTTAGAAAATCCAAGATGGCCTCCTTCTTCAAAGATTGCAATTTCCCCTCCCACTTGGTCGATGATGCCTGCCAGCGCATCTCCTTCACTTCCCGCACCTTGCCATTAAACCTCACCCCTCCCAACACAACAAGGACAGAACCCTCCTGTCCTCAACTTCCACCACATCAACCTCCGTCATATATCACATCATCATCTGCTATATCCGCCGCTACAAACTGACCCCACCACTAGCAACATATTTCCCTTTGCACCTCTATCAGCATTCCAGAGAGGCCATTTCCTCTGCGACTCCCTCGTTAGACTCACACCTCAATCCCGGCACCTTCCCCTGCCACCACAAGAAGTGCAAAACCTGCGCTCACACCTCCCCTCTCACCTCCTTCCAAGGACCCAAAGGATCCTTCCACATCCGACAGAAATTTACCTGTACCTCCACCAATATCATCTACTGTATCTGTTACACCCAATGCGGTCTCCATTACATCAGGGAGACTGGATGCCATTTGCGGATTGTTTCAGAGAACATTTAGAAGAGTAAGAGGCGACTTGATTGAAAACTGTAAGATCTTGAGTTTTAACAGGGATCATATTGAAAGTATGTTTCTTCTTGTTGGAGAACTTTTTTTTTCCTCGAAAGATAGTCAAGTCAGAGTTTTTAAATATATTTAAGACAGAAGAAGACAGATTCTTGCTAAGCAAGAGGTTGAAGATTTATTGAAGTTAGGTAAAAATATGGAGTAACCAGATGAACCATGATGTTAATGAATGGCAGGACAGGTTCAAGGGGCTGAGTGGCGTGTTCACATTGAGGATGCTCCATACTATGTTGCATGGCACTATCACTGTGCTAAATGGGATAGATTTCAAACAGAGCTATCAACTCAAAACTGGATATCCCTGAGGTATTATGGTCCATTAGCGTAAGTGTACCTAAAGACAATGAGAAAATATCATAACCCATCACATCCTCCACTTACATCAAGCTAGGGGACCAACTTTGGTTCAGTGAAGAGTGCAGGAGGCGTTGCAGGGGTTGCAGCAATTACATTGCATTGAATTAGGTTTATTGTCACATCTACTCACTGAAAATTTATAAGTCACCATTTACAGTGCCATCTCAGGTACATGGGTACCTAAGTATAGAATCTGAGTTACAAAGTAGAAAATGAGGAAAACCAAGTTAGAAAATTTTAACACTTCAGTCCTTCTTATTATAAGAAGAAAAGCAAAGAAACATAATTGACAGTTTATAACCACAGCCCATTAGCGCCTAGCTATGCTGGACTCGCACTCCTCACAAGGGCTTGTCCTCCTCTGCTTAGGGCTTGACAGCGCTGCAATCCCGGGTTGCTTGCTGTTACCGCCTTACAACCTGCTCTTGCTGTTGCTGTTGGCTGCCCTGGGTTGCCTGCTTCTGCTTTTGCCGCTGGCTGCCCTGGGCTACCCAATCCCACCAATGCCACCTGCTTTCACTATTGCTGCCAAAAAGGAAGTAAAAGATGAAGATGAAAGAGAAAAAGAGAAAGACGGATGTAACTGGTCTGGTGCTGGGTAGCAGACAGGCTCAGGAATGAGAAAGCTACCAACCCTGCTGCTGCTACCATCTTGAAAGATGCATCTGAAAATGAGGTGCCAACCTGATGAAGCCTAATACACAGGACTGCTTGCATGCCAAACAGCAAAAGCAGCATGTAAAAGCCAGGGCTAAGCAACCTAAAACTAATGGATTAGACTAAGGTTATGCAATTTTGCCACATCATGTTGTGAATGGTGGTCAACAACTAAACAGTTAGCAGAAGGAGTGGGCTCCATAAATATCCACATTCTCAATGATTCCCATCCCAGCAAATAGTGCAGAGAATAAGGCTGAAGCATTTGTATCCACCTTCAGCCAGAATTGGACTGGATGACCCATCTCGGCTTTGTCTGAGGTCTCCAACATCTTCAGCTGATTTGATTCATTTTACATGATGTCATGAAATAGTTGAAGGCAATGACATAGGTAGAAAAAGGGTTGAGGTCCTGCAGAGTGACTATAGGGAGGTGGCAGGAGGTTAAAAAGCTGGACCACTGGACTACTCCAATGCTACATGCGAGTGAGAGTAGGAATAGCAGGACAGGGCAGATGAATGGGAAGCTGAGGAGCTAGTGAAAGAGGGAAAGGATTCAGATTTTTGGATCATTGGGATTTCCTGTGGGGCAGAGGTGACCTTTATAAGAGGGATTGGTTGCAGCTGAACTGAAGAGGGACTAATATCATGATGGGGAGATTTGTTAGAGTTACCGGGAGGGTTTAAATTAGTTTGGCAGAATAGCGTGACCCTAAATAGTATTGAGACAAAAGAGAAGGTTGAGCTAGTGCAGAAGTTAAAGGAGCAAGTTAATTGAACAGGCAGGCAATAGTATTGGAAGGAAACGAAGAAAGACTGATTAAGTAAACTGCATTTATTTCAGTGCAAGAGGCCTGACAGGTAGGGTAGATGATCTCAGTATGGATGGGAACATAGGAGTGGGCCATCATAGATAATAGAATTCCTACAGTGTTGAAACAGGCCATTTGGCCCAACAAGTCCACACCAACCCTCCGAAGAGTATCCCACCCAGACCCATTTCCTGACCCTAATACTCTACATTTCCCCTGATTAACGCATCTAACCTACACATCGCAAAACACTTTGGGCAATTTAGCATGGCCAATTTACTAAACTGCACATCTTTGGACTGTGGGAGGAAACCCACGCAAACACGGTAAGTATGTGCAAATTCCACACAGACAGTTGCCTGAGGCAGCAGAGCTAACCACTGAGCCACCGTGCCACCCAAAATCCCTACAGTGTGGAAACAGGACGTTTGGCCTAACAAGTTCACACCGACCCTCCAAAAAGTAACCCACACAAACCCATTTCCTGTCCTACTATTCTAACATTTACCCCGATTAATGCAACTAACCTACACATCCCTGAACACGATGGGAATTTTAGCATGGCCAATTCACCTAAGCTGCACATCTTTGGATTGTGGAAGGAAACCGGAGCACCCGGAGAAAACCCACGCAGACAAGGGGAGAATGTGCAAACTCCACACAGACAGTCGGCCCCGGCTGAAAGCGAATGTGGGTCCATGGCGCTGTGAGGCAGCAGTCATAGCTATTACAGAAACATGGCTAAGGAAGGGGCAGGCCTGGCCGCTCAATGTTCCAGCATACAGATGCTATAGAAATGATAAAACGAGAGACGAGAGGGGAAGTGGCGTTCTTGATGAGGGAAAAATTCACGACAGAACTTAGAATATTCAAGAGGGGTCATCCAGTGAAGTTATATGGATGGAAGAGAGGAATAAGAAGGGGATAATCAACTTGATGGATTGTACAAAAGCACCACCGCCCCCGCATTCAATGGGAAATTGATGAGCAAATATGAAGGGAGATCATAGATAGCTCCAAGATTAGTGAAGTTGTAAGGGTAGGGGATTTTAACTTTCCAAACATAGACTGGGACTGCCGTAGTCTTAAAAGCTTGGATGGGAGGAATTTATTAAGTGTGTTCAGGAAACTTTCTCAATAAATATGCAGATGGCCCTACTAGATAAAGGGCAAGTGGGGTGCTTTAAAAAGCGAGATAATGAGATTCTTGTTTCTGAGAAGGGCAAGGCTGGCAGGAGTAGGGAACACTGGATGTCTAGAGATATTGAGGCTCTGGTGAAGAAAAAGGAGGCATATGTCAGGTATAGATAGCTGGGATCAAGTGAATGCCTTGAGTATAGGGATGGAGGAGTACACTTAAGAGGGAAATCGGGAAGGCAAAAAGGGGATACGAAGATCGCTTTGGCACATCAGATTAAGGAGAACCTAAATAGATTCTACATGTGTAATCATGACAAAAGAATAACTAGGGAGAGAATAAGGCCCCTTTAAAGATCATTGAGGCCATCTATGTCTAGAACCACAGGAGGTGGGTGTGATTCTAAGTGAAAATTGTGCATCGGTATTTATCATGGAGAAAGGCATGAAAGCTAGGGAACTTGGAAATAAATAGTGATATCTTGAAACCAGTCTACAATGCAGAAGAGAAAGTGCTGGAAGTCTGAAAACACAAAGATAGATAAATCCCCATGCGCTGTTCAAGTGTATCCTGAATATTGTGGGAAGCGAAGGAAGAAATCATGGGGCCCCAATCATCGGCAGCCGCAGGTGAGATACTGGAAGGTGGCTAATGTTGTGCCATTATTTAAGAAAGAAGAAGCCTGGGAATTACAGAGCAGCGAGCCTACATCAGTGGTGTTACGTTGTTGGCGGGTATTCTAAGAAAAAGGATCTACGTGCAATTGGAAAGGCAGGGTCTGACTTGGGATAGTCAGCATGGCTTTGTGCATGAGAATTTGCGTCACACAAACTTGATTGAGTTTTTTGAAGATGTGACCAAGAAGACAGATGAAATCAGAATAGTAGACATTGTCTACATGGAATTTAGCAAGGCCATTGGCTAGGTTCCGCATGGTAGACTGGTTGGTAAGGTTACATCACATGGCTTCCCGGGAGAGCTAGCTAATTAGATTTAAAATTGACTTGATGGTAGGAGACAGAGGATGGTACAGGGTTGTTGTTCAGACTGGAGGCCTGTGACCAGCTGTGTGCTACAAGGATTTGATGCTGGGTTCACTGTTGTTTGTCATTTATTTAAAACAGTTTGGATAAGAGGCACAGTTAGTAAGTTTGTAGTTGACACCAAAATTGGTGGTATAGTGGACAGTGAAGAATGTTCTCTAAGTGTATAATGGGATCTTGATCAACTGGGCCGATGGAGTTTAATGCACATAAATGTGAGGTGTTGCATTTTGGTACAACAAACCAAGACAGGGCTTGCACACATAATAGTTGACTCTGGGGAGTGTTGTCAAACAGAGACACTGATGCTTGCAGGTATGTAGTTCTTTGAAAGTGGTGGCACAGGTTGACAGGGTGTTGAAGGAGGCATTTGGCATGCTTGCCTTCATTGATCATAGCATTGAGTACAGGAGTTGGAATGACATGTTACAGCTCTATAAGACATTGATAAGGCCACATTTTGAGAACTGCATACAATTCTGGTCACCTGCTATAGGACCAGAAAGTTGTTAAACTGGAAATTGTGCAAAAAGATTTACAAGGATGTTACTGAGACTGGAACATTTGAGTTATAAGAAGAGGCTGGATTGGCTGGGACTTTTTTCCTGGAGTTTCAGAGACCAAGGGATGATCTAATAGAGATTTATAAAATCATGAGGGGCATAGATATGGTGAATAGCCAAGATCTTTTCCTCAGGGTAGAGGAGTCCAAAACTAGATGGCATAGTTTTAAGGTGAAAGGGGAAATGTTTAGAAGGGACCTGAGGGACAAATACCTTTGTTGACATCAATGTAGGCTTGTTCAATGTAAGGAGGGAAGAATTCAACCCATTGCTTCAGCAGCTGAAATACTTTAGTAACCATTTAATTTCTTTGTTTCCAAACTGACAATCACTTCCATTCGCAACCATCTGATGTATTTTTAAATTAGCTGCATTAGAATACCAGTCAAGAAGATTAACTTGTGAAACATCACTAAAACTGATCAGCATTGTGTACTTTGGATTATTTATGGATGGGAACTTAGGTAAACATTTACCAAATCTTAACTTTTTAAAAAATGTTATTGTCCTTTAATCATTCTCTTGCAACAACTACACACTTAGTGCAAACTGCTTGCTACAAACATGTAAATCAGTGGACAGTATGTCATTTGTGTGCTGCCTATACCATAATGGTTAATTGTATATAGTGATTCTCTGATGTTATTGAATTTTGTAGCTAATATATTCATGTATTTGCAATTATTTGTGTTGACCTGGTGGCTGTGTATAATGCAGAATACGAACTACTCTAGTGAGAAAGATACATGTCAACTAACAGTCAGGTTTGTTTTGCACAAAAATGTTACAACAAACAAAGCAGCAATTTGTTTATTTTCACTGCCCTTCCATCTATTTCCTTGCTTGTAACATAAAAAATAGTGAACTAAGAACTTTTCAGAAATCCATGGAAGATTTTGCATACAAGTTAATTGTTCCTAAGACACTGATGCAAGTGATGAGAGGGACAAGATGCAGGTTGTTGAGATTCACTGCTGGCATTGTGAGCAAGATCAATGAGAATGGATGATGGAGTAGCTGGACTATTGTTTCTGAAGAGGCAATACTGAGTGCTTTGATAAGTTTCTCGTGAAATGCTCAAAGAAACACAGGGAGTAGATGAAGAATTACGTTAAGTACTAATAATTGGAACAGCAGCACTAGAATAGAAAGGAAAAGAGAAAATATAGGATTTTGGAGATGAAATTGAGAAACGAAAGTAGCTATATCTCTGTAAAGAAATGCAAAGATGCATGTAAGATGGCTTAAGAGTATTAAAAGAACAAAAACAAAATGAGAGAAGTAAAAGACTCAACTGAATCAGCAGCTAAAATATACATACAGATGGACATGGGAATTCAGGTTATATGGGCTTAGCAAAGATTAGAATAGGTCTCTCCTGGTTGTAAATAGAATAAAAAGGAGATGCTATGAGACAATCTAAAGTTAAAGTCAGAGGTCCTGCAATGGAACGGTATTGACCTGTAAATAAAAATGAATCTATTTGGAACACAGGAGCAATATATTGTATGATCTTGATCACTATACCATATAAAAAATAAGACACATTGGAAAATGTATGAAAGGAACCAGATCTAATATAAATAATATGAAACGTGCTTCAAACTCTAGAATCAAGGCAGTCAAGTGGGAGAGATTTTAAAACAAACTCAGATTTTTGCTTCAAATTAAATCAGGGAAAGTAGAACTAGGAACATAAATGGAAATTAGTGAAATTTAAGCTTAAAACAAATGTGATTTTTGAGAAGATTTGTAGTTCAGGTTGAGGTTCTGTTTGGAAGTTTAGAGTATTGAGTAGACATATCTTCATGGGATGTCCTTGTCTCCTTGAACTCAGCCATATTGTTTTGGGTAGGAGAGTAAGCGTTTTTGAATGAAGAGCTGTCACAGTCTGGGATTGTTGAAAGATGACAGAATCTTGCCAAATGCCAGAAGAATGAGTGCATCCATGAAAGAACCTCTTTTTGCAGTTGCAAAACAGTTAAATATTAAGGTTAAATATTAGTGGAATAAATTGCACTGGTTGATTACTGGGTAGCTTGATGGCCATTGGGTACAGTTAATGATGCCTTCCATGTGGGGCAATCCACCATCTTCCTTTTCTACAATGCTCCGCCTGTGTGGAATTAAATTTACGAAAATAGGAAATGACATCACTACAGGAAATGACATCACCAACCCATGGAAACCCAAACATATAAATAGAAAGCAGGAAACACCAGCAGTGCTTTGTCTGGAGGCTCACTGAAGATGTTACTTAATAGGGTGATGAAATGTCTGAAAATGAACCTTCCAGCTCAGCGAGCAAACCTACAGCCAGAATCTCAACCTGAGCTACAAGTCTTCTCAAAATTCACTAATAAAATTTACTGTCTAGCTTTTGAAAATATTACATCATTATCATTAGTGGCTCATTTGGAGTACAATAAACTCTGAAGCCCCCTGTATCTCCCCTGCATTCTGTGGGAACCTTCTACTATGAGCTGTGCATATGGAAACTGTGTGTAAGCTACTGAAGTTTGCTACTGGCCCTCAGTTTGCTGACATTTGTTCCTCCTCAATTTTTCTCCACTTTTATTGTAGCTGTCACAGTGACAATAACACTTGCTTTGGTTTACCCATTGATGGTTCTAATGATTCTATGTGGTGAATATCAGAAACAAAATAGCTTCTTTGTAATGTGAGCAGTCAATAATCACAGCTCACAAATAAATGTTTACCATCATCCTCAATACAGTGGGATATAGGGGACCTTGGGATGTCTACATGTGGACCTTTGACATCCCTTTGACATATTCAGCCTTATTGTATGCCACATAAGTCATGCCATGCAAATGCAATAGAAAATTGTAAGTGCGATAGAATTACTAAAACCTTGGCCATCCCAATCTCACACGCCGCATCTCCAAGAACAGCAGCATTACATATAAAAGCAAGTTGTTGAATACTTGTTGACTAAGAAGAATGCTGGTCTTTGCCCTTATACAGCCTGTGAGACTTGCAACATATTTGGAAATTGGTGACACTTAAAAGTTATCTGAGATTACTTCTGTTTCTCAGAGATAACTATGATTAATTTGTAACGACCAATGACATGGTCAAAATTGCTTGTGACCAGAATCGCAGTAATAATTCCGTCATTACATGAGTCTTCAACTTGCAATATCGAAGTGCCTGATTAATTCAGTTGACCCTTGAAGGGCTTCACGTCAATTACAAGTGGAGAGAAAAAAACTTAGATTGAGCACTTTGGGTGGAGCTGAGGTTTGAAAACAGCATAGATGGTGCTTCAGGGAGTAAGTTGCAGACTCAACCTGTTAAACTGGATTGATCCTCACCTCCACCCACCCACCTCAAATTTCATCTTCCTTTCTGCCTTGCCCCCCCACCTCTACCTCAACTTCATCAGGTTTGAGGCTCCCCATGTTACCACCCAACCTTTCATTCAGTCTTTATCTCCGCACTTTACACCCTGAGCCCAGGCCTTGGTTGTGGTACCCTCACCCAACCCATACAACATGCATACCCACCTTAGCTGATAAACATGACAGACCGCTTGGCTTTGTATCTGCACGAAAACAAATAGAGGAAATGTGAGCCCATAGATTCTGAATGTGGCAGTAATGCTCAAAATGTTAAGTAAAGGTGGAAATGCTGTGAACATTTAAGTAGACAGAGTGAATGAGGACTAAGAGAATAAACATAAGACCTGAAATTCACCCTATTCTAGTGCATGAAATGAGTTTGTGTCCATGTAGGCAAAGTTGCCTTGAAGTCATATTGCACTGACAGGTGTTGGTGAGATCTAAAATGCAATATCAAAGTGGTGAACTGTTAGCGAGTTTTGAGAAGATTTGTAGCTCAGGTTGTGGTTTTGGAAGTAGGTTTGCTCGCTGAGCTGGAAGGTTCATTTTCAGACTTTTCATCACCATACTAGATAACATCTTCAGTGAGCCTCCGGACGAAGCACTGCTGATGGTTCCTGCTTTCTATTTATATGTTTGGGTTTCCATGGGTTGGTGATGTAATTTCCTGTTCTTTTTCTCAGGGGGTGGTAAATGGTCTCAAAGTGAATGTGTTTGTTGATAGAGTTCCGGTTGAAATGCCATGATTCTAGGAATTCTCATGCATGTCAATTATTGTCAAAACATTCACATCCATTGTGCCCATGCTATTTTAAAAACCTGTTGTACATTTTGTGCTGATGCCTTCGTGGTCCCTGACATTTGCCCCAGACATGGCTGACTGGGAGAATATCATCCCCATCCTCCCCGCTTTGCAGACAGGGTCCTGAAGATTGTGCTGAATGGGTTGGTACTGGCATGCAACTTCATCCTTCCCCAGGACTAGATGTGAGTGACATGACACCAGACCACCCAGTAAAGCAGTTTTTACCATATGGAGGAATGCCCAACTCTGCAAAAGGAATTTTTTTCTCCTTTTTTTTGTGTAAGTGCCACCATCTTCTGTCTGCTGCCTCATACTCACTCTACCTCTGCTACTGTACTGAGCACCCACCAAGGCCCAGGCTCAATCAATCTCATTATTACCTGTCACCAGTGGCACCAGTGACTCTCGAGGCCTATGTGCTGCCTGCTCATTTGCTTGGGACATCTCCTGACCTGCACCAGTGGTGCCACTCATTTTCATCTGCCTCTATGAGGAAAACAATCTGCAATATGGCAGAAAGAGTCAAGATAAGTGTTAGGCTGTCTATCATTCAGCTCTTCACCTCTTTTGTGGAGCGGATACTGACGCTGACAGCCCCAAACAGACCCTCATCTGCTTTTGGAAGCTGCCCTTGACTTACTGTGCTGGGATGCCTTTAAACTAAGGCTATCCATCTTGATTTGACTGAGGCCGGCTGACAACCATGACAAGCTGTTTCAAGAAAGTAATGGTTGTCCAGACTCCCAGTCAAGTTTCATTATTATTCACAAGAGAGAATTGGGTGGAGGGGCACAAAGAGTGTTTGGGTATGCTTTGAACTGGAGGGCCTATCTATTTCTGTTGTCACTGAACTTAAGTTGTGTAGCTCTGAGATGGGTCTTTAAAACACTGCTGGCCCAACCTTAGCTGGCACCGACTGCCCAGTAATGAAGATCCCATCTTTGCAGGCTCTTAGTCCTGAGGCAAGTGGGCTGAGCTGGGAAAGTTCCAAATACTCCATTCCAGCGTCAAGGGTGAAAATCTAGACCATAACAGAGTTATAGAGATGTACTGCATAGAAACTGGAAGTGAATTGAGGGCTGCGTAGATTAGGTTATTTTATTTTAGATTAGGAATAATCCTCGGCTTAGCAATGTGGGCTGAAGGGCCTGTTCTGTGCTGTACTTTTCTATGTTCTACATTCTAAAGAGTCCAACTTGTCCATGCCGACCAGATATCTGATATAACTCTAATCCCATTTGCTGCCAGTATTTGGCCCGTATCCCTCTAAACACTTTCTTTTCATATACCATCCAGATGCCTTTTAAATATTGTAATTATACCAGCCTCCACCACTTCCTCTGGCAGTTCACTCATACATGCACCACCTCAGTCAAAAGGTTTCTATATCTTTCCCTTCTCACCTTAAACCTGTGCCCTCGAGGTTTGGACTCTCCCACCTAGCGGAAAAGACCTTGCCTATTTACCCTATCCGTGCCCCTCATGGTTTTATAAACCTCTAAAAGGTCTCCTCTCAGCATCTGATATTTCACAGAAAATGACTCCAGCCTATTCAGCCTCTCCTTACAGCTCAAACCATCCAACCCTGGCAATATCTTCATAAATCTTTTCTGCACCCTTTCAAGTTTCACAACATCCTCCTTTTGGAAGGAAACCAGAACTGCACGCAGTACTCTAAAAGTGGCTGAACCAATGTCCTGTGCAGCCTCAACATGACTCCCAACTCCTATTCTCTGACCAATGAAGGCAAGCATACCAAACATTGTCATCACTATTCTGTCTACCTGTGACTCCACTTTCAAGGAACTATGAACCTGCATTCCAAGTCCTCTTTTTTTCAGCAACACACGTCTGGACCTTACCATGAAAGGTATAAGTCCTGCCATGATTTGGCTTTCCAAAATGCAGCATCTCATGTTTATCCCATCTGCCACTCCTCAGCTCATTGGCCCATCTGATCAAGATTCTGTTGTACTCTGAGGTAACTTTCTTCACTGTCCACTACATCTCCAATTTTGTATCATATGCAAACTTACTATACCTCCTATGTTCACATCCAAATCATTTATACAAATAACGAAAAACAGTGGACCCAGCACCAATCCTTGTGGCACATCATGGTCACAGTCCTCCAGTCTGAAAAGCTACCGACCACCACCACCCTCTATCTTCTAACTTCGAGCCAATTCTGATTCCAAATAGGTAGTCCTCCCTGCATTCTGTGTGATCTAACCTTGCTAACCAGTCTACCATGAGGGACGTTGTCAAATGCCTTATTGACGTTCATATAGGTCACATCCACCACTATGCCCTACTCAATCCTCTTTGTTACTCCTTCAAAAATCTTAATCAAGTTAGTGAGACACAATTTACCACACACAAAGCCATGTTGACTATCCCTAATCCGTCCTTGCCTTTCCAAATGGCAGAATTCCCTCCAACAGCCTTGAATTTCTTTTTATCGTTTTATAAACATCTCAAAATCAGATTTTGTCATGCAGTGCATATTATAAAAGTCATATAAAAGCTTCTTGTAGCCCTATAGATTTCCAATTTACATATACTGATACACATCTATTTTATATATACAGATTATATACATATAGTGATATTACAGAGCTGTGTGTATTTTCTGCATTCTTCCAAACTGCGCTTTTTTTGTCTTTTTCACATAGATTTTGAAGTTAATAAAGATAAATTAAAAGGTTAATTTTTGTAGCTGCTGCCTATTTTACTAATAGACCATGAGAAGTTCTATCTGAGCAAGTCATTAAGCTTTCTTACATTTTTCAAAGGAGAAAATGAAATAAACCACATTTCTGAGGGAACTGAATTCATTGTAGAAAGTATTGACCTGGTGTTTGATTGAAAAACATCACAAGCAGAATTCCAGCTACAATTTTGTTTTGCCTTTCCTGGTGACTGTTAAATTGCCTTTTTAAGTTTTAATCTGTTCTGAAGGACTCCATGCAAAAAGTAGACTCAAACAAACCACATGTTCTACCTTACTTTATAGAAACAAATAGAAGAAAAGTAACACTGCAGACACAAATTTCATATCAAAGATGAATTATGAATATATTAAATTGTTTTGAAGAAATAAGTATACGGGACTATCATGTTAGTTTACTATTTACACCCTGGTCACTTTAACCTTTAATTGTGAAATAAGATATGATCACAGAATAGTAGTTTAAGAAATTTCAAAATGTTTAATTCCAAAGGGGCAGTTTAAGGATAAGGTTGGTGTTAAAGAAAAATTAAAGCACTTTCTAACTTGTCCGAAGGTTTTTTTGTGAAAAATTGATCCATTGAATGAAGCATTATCTGTACATAATTCCCCTCAGTATTTTATAGGACATTGCATAATTTTCAACTTTATGATTTATGAGCTAACTAACCAAAAATGGAACTTGAATAATTTCTTCACACTGAAAAGTCTGCATCTTATGCAATTGATTGCCACTGAACTGAAACCTTGAGCAAAATCTTTTAGACTGGTGGATGTGAGGCTAGCTGGGGATGGTAATAAAAAAACAATGGATAGTATTCCCACTGCCAACCTGCATGCCCCCAACCATTAAACATCTATGTGGATAGTGCGCAAAACCTAGACTGGCCTACAAACCCTCGGAGAAAGTGAGGACTGCAGATGGTGAAGATCAGAGCAGAAGTGTGGTGCTGGAAAAGCACAATAGGTCTGGCAGCATCTGAGGAGCAGGAGAATTGACATTTCGGACATAAGCCTTCGGTCCAGTTAAAATTAGAAAGTGGTCAATTATTGACTATTTAATATCCACTTCCTATCTGACTACAATCTTGAGAATAATGGGAAGATTTAAGGGAGAAGGACAATGACTATCAGGTAAGTCCATTCAGGCTATTGCGTGAAGATGAGGAGGGAGGGCTGCCTTCGTCACTCACCCTCTTTTTAGATCATGTGTTCCCTGTTCCAAAAGACTGTCCAATCAAATGTTCCCTCCAAACCTAGCTGTTAACCAGTTTCCTATTCCATGGTGCATTCTCTATCCAACACCTTGACCAATCAGTGTTCACTTGCCGATCAATTAGCACCACCTTCCCATGCAGTATAAATTGTTGTTGCCAGGATACTGAAGGAGGCAAAGAAGGAGCTTGCTGAGGCCTTGACACAGATCTTTGTATCCTCTTTAGCCACGGGCAAAGTCCTTGAAAACTGGAGAATAATCAATATTGTTCCTTTGTTTTAAAGCAACAGGGATAATCTGGGAAATTATAGGCCAGTGAGCCTTACATCAATGGTAGGGAAATTATTAGAAAAGATTCTCAGAAACAAGATCTACTCACATTTGAAAAAGAATAGACTTTCTTGTAAAGTCAGTGTGACTTAATACATGGGGGGTCTTATCTCCCAAATTTGGTTTGAGCTTTTTAAAGAAGTGATAAAGGTGATCGATGAGGGTACGGCAGTGGATGGTGTCAACATTAACTTTAATAAAGCATTTAACAATGTCCCCCATGGTAGGCTGGTCTAGAAGATTAAATCACATGAGATCCATGATAAATTGGACACAAAATTGATTTGGTCATAAGAAGCAGACAGTAATTGTGAAGGGGTGTTCTGCGAGGATCGGTGCTTGGACCTCTATTGATTTTAATATATATATAAATGATGTAAACAAAAATGTAAGTGGTCTGAATAGTAAGATTGCATACAACATTAAAATTGGCGGAGTTGTGGATAGTGAGGAACGTTATCTATATCCTGCTGTGTCCTTTGATTAGTTAGAAAGTTGGGCTGAGAAATGGCAGTTGGGGTTTAATCTCGACAAGTGTGAAGTGATGCATGTTAGGAGGTCAAATGCAAGAGTAAAGTGAACAGGTAATGGCAGCACCCTTGGGAGCATTGAAATATAGAAGGATCGTGAAAGTGACAACACAAGTGAATAAGCTGGTAAAGAAACATACGGCATGCTTGCCTTCATCAGTCAGGATATTGAATACAAAAGGTTGCAAGTCACGCTGTAGCTGTATAAAACTTCATTTAGGCCACATTTAGAGTATTGTTTGTAGTTTTGGCCCCCATACTATAGGAATGATGTGGAGGCTTTGGAAAGAATGCAAAAGAGGTTCACCAGGATGTTGTCTGGATTAGAATGTATTAGTTATGAAGAAAGATTGGACAAACTCGAGTTGCTTTCAGTGGAGTGTCAAAAGCTGAGGGAGTGATCTGATAGAACTATATATAATTATGAAAGGCATGGATAGGGTGGATAATCAGAGTTTCTTTCTGAGGAAAGAAATTCCAAATTCAAGGGGGTATAGGTATAATGTAAGAGGCGAAATATTTAAGAGAGATCTGTGAGGAAAGCTTTCTTCACAGAGAGGGTGGTAGGTGCCTGGAACGTCCTGCTAGGGGAAGTAGTAGAAACAGATACACTACCAGAGTTTAAGAGGCATTTAAATAGACATGTAAACAGGCCTAGAATGGAGTGATACAGACCATGTGCAGACAGATGGGATTTGTTTAGAATGGCATTATGGTCAGCATACACAAAATGGGCCGAAGGGCCTGTTCCAGTGCAGTACTGTTCTATGTTTTTTGAAATATGATTATCTTGCACCTCTTTCCTGATGCAGAATAAAAAAAAACTTCATTGATATGTTTCTTTTTCAATAATACTCAAACTTTGTATTATCAAGCAACTAACTATTGTCATAATTGGAAAAATAGTTCTTTGTGTAAAATACAATTTCACTATTTCTACCAGAAAAGGCACAATATGAACAGTTTAATATGCATAGACAGAAGTGTTACACAAAATGGAATGAGCATATGAATTAAGCTAAAAGATACGGTTTGCATGGAGTTGTATGATGTTTTTATATCTGTGTTTGAGTACACATCTTTAAATTTCAGTGTATGTATGAAATCATAACATTATTAGCCTTTAATCCCATAAGCTTCCAATCTGCTAACAATTTATTTCTGTTAACCTTCCTTCATCTTTTCAGATGCAGGATGCCATGGGCTATGAGCTACCGTGGGTCTATTTTGTGAGTCTGGTCATCTTTGGATCCTTCTTTGTTCTAAACCTGGTTCTTGGTGTATTAAGCGGGTAAGCTGTCAGTTTGGTATCTTCATTGTCCCCACTATCCCTTCCTATTATCTGTTTCTTCACTGCATTCTGCCCTGGAAAATATGTCCTAGCCATTAACTAATAGAAGTAAGAGATATCTATGCTATCTTGCACTTTGACTGTGATGAATGTTTTAAGTACCAGATGGTGTCAATGTTATGAGACTATTGCACTGATGGTATGCTTGCAGTCACCATAAAGTCCTGGTATTCTGTGATGCTGGGGAATGTGAGCTGGGCAAATCTTTTGTAAAAGAAGGGAACTGATTTGCAGGATGACTTAATTAGGCTGGATACAAAATTTTGAGCATTCATGGAATACGAATGTGTTACAAGTATGAACCCAGAGTTGAGATGGAGAGATAAAGTCAGTAGTGTGTTTGTGGCACATTGATTTTCATAGCAGCCTGTGGTGGGTTCATACTTGTAACATATTTGTATACCATGATTGCTCATGAGTGTAAAATATTTTTTAATAAATGAAAATGTTTCACATTTGTTTAAATGAGGCAGGAAGCAGACCAGTTTGTGAAGTTCTGTTCTTGACGTAAGTGGTTTTCCTTGCTCAAATCTGTGGCACAAGGGATGAGAGTAGGAGAATAGGGGGTAGGTGGGCAGTAATGTAATCCAACTGTTTGAGAACAGAGGGAGAGATAACACAGAGGACAAGAGACCTGAAAAAAAAACCCAAAGAACTGCAGATGCTGAATATCAGTAACGAAAACAGAAATTACTGGGAAAATTCAGTAGGTCTGGCAGCATCTGTGGACAGAAGGCAGAACTAATTATGAAAAAGGGTCACTAGAACCTGAATTTTTCACTCTGCTTTCTTTCCACAGATGCTGCGAAATCTGCATCTAGAAGTCTAATTGATTTAATTTAACTAAGGTATTTGAGAGAGTACATGTCAACTGAGAATCAGTCATAATAATATTCAATGGTGGAATGGGCTAGATGGGCCAATTGGCCTATTTTTGCTCTAATTGTCTGGATTTCTCTATAGCGAAAATGCTTGAATCTATGATATGTTAACAGCAAACTTAGGGAACAGTAGTAGGATTGTTCAGAGTCAACATGGATTTATGAAAGGGAAATTATATTTTACAAACTTTTGGGGTCTTTGTGAATGTAACTCACAGAATATAAAACATCAAACCAGTGGATATGATATATTTAGTTTTTCAGAAAGCTTTGATAAGGTCCCATAAAAGAGGTTAGTAAATAAAAATAGAGTGCCTGTGATTGGAAGAAGTATAAAAACACTGATGGAGAACTAGGTAATGGACAGAAAATAGAGAATAGAAATGAATGGGTCATTTTCAGGTTGGCAGGCTGTGACCAGTGCCGCAGAGATAAGTGCTTGGGTGTCAACTATTTGTAATCTATGTCAAAGTAATGGATCTGGGGATTAAGTATAATATATCCAAGTTTGCATGTGACACAAATTAAGTAGAAATGGGAGCTGTGAGAAGGATGCACAGTCACTTCAAGTGGATTGGGAGATTAAGCAAAAAAATGAGGAGTTGGAGTACAAATGTGGTGAAATGTAAGGCTACCCATTCTGTAGGAAAATCAGAAATGCAGAGTGTTCTTAAATATTGAAAAATTCAGAAATGTAGAACTTCTGAGGGATTTGGTTGTCATTGTTCAGGAGTCCTGGAAAGATGACATGAAGGTACAACAAACAATTGAAGAGGCAAATGGTTGTTGGCCTTTAATGCAAGAATATTTGTGCCTTAAAGTCTTACTGTAATTACAAACAATTTTGGTGAGATCATACCTGGAGTATTGTGAGCAGTTTTGATAATCTTACCAATGGAAATATATACTTGCTATGGATGGAGTGTGATTAAAATTCACCAAACTAATTGTTGGAATGGACACATTTTCCTATGAGGTGGGATTAAACAGAAATCTTTGGATTTTAGATGAATGAGGGGTAATATTATTCAAGCAAACAACATTCTTAGAAGATGGATATTTCCCCTGGCTGTAGTGTCTAGAACCAAGAGAGAGAGTCTCAAAATAATTGTCAAACCATTTAAGACTGCAATGAGGAGGACTTTCTTTGTGGACCTTTGGAATTCTTCATCTTAGAAATCTGTGTCTTTTCTAAAAATCATTGACAGGTCATGCGCATCACTGGCCGTGCCACTATTTACGTTGAGTCTGGATTTGTATGTAGGCCAGACCCATATCTGATAACAGATTTACTTAAAGGGCATTAGTGAACCAATCACCAGCATTTACATAATCATCATTAACCTAGCATCTATTTTCACTGTCTACCATGGTGTCATCTGAACACAGGCCCCTAGAATATTAGTCTGGTGTTCTGAATTTCTAACCCACTGAATTTACTAGTTGACTGACATTGTCACCACACCACTGCCTCAACTGACTGAGTTGTTGAGTATGTTTTTTAGACAGATTTGAATTAATAGATTAAATACCTCAATCAATAGATTTCTGCATGTTAAAACATTAGAAGATACAGAAATAGAGCAGGAAAATTATCAAGTAAAAATCAGCTGGAAGGGGTGAAAGACCTACTTTTGCTCATGTTTCTTACGTTCTTATATAAATAGTTGAAAAAGACAAAAATAGACTGGTGGAATGGGTATGCAGATGAAATTCAGTAGAGTGAGGTGATAAGAAGACTGAGGCGAGACAATACAAACAAATGGTATAATTTCATTAAAGGTCCAGAAGCAATGTGATCTGGGCTGTTTTTGAATGGGCACAAAAGCCAGGAACTTATGCTCAACTATTACAAAAATTAATTTGGCCCCAGCTGAAGATGTATGTTTAATTCTAAGAGACTTTAGAATCTTAAACCTTTGGAGCTGATACAGAAGAGATTCTAGCTTTGAGGAATTAACTAAGTATATTGGAAAACTGCAAGCTCTTCTTAAGAAGAACAAAGAGGAAAGATAATAAAGGTGTTTAAAATGATCTAAAGAAAAAAAGAGAAACGCTGTTTCTAATCTCAGATCAATAACCAGACAGCAGAAATTTAAGATGTTTAGCAAATTAAAACAAACAACATGAAGGATTCTTTTTTTAAAAAGGAACAAGTGGTTGAGTGGAGTGTATTGAAATGATGATGGAGGCAGATTGAAGACACACAGACCTACTTTATGGACATTATGGCAGAACCAATCATGTATATACAGGGAAAGCTCTGTCCTATGTCTGCCGTTTCCAAAGTCATCTAGAACATTTAAGGGATACGATTGGTTACATGTCAGTATTCCATAACTATGGACCTGAGTGGAAGGAACAGCTCAATATTTCAGAATGCATGATAGCAGAACCATCGTCAGTGAGTGTACTTGCAAGAGTACATTTAAAGCTTCTTGCATTATACATTTAGAGATAATAAAGTTATGTGATACTTAAGCAGTCTCATGCTGTGGGACAACTTGGTAACAGTCAGCAAGAAGTGGACATTCTAAGGTGACTCAATCATTTTTGATGAAAGGATCATTTTATTGCAACCACTGATATGTATGTGGTTGTGTAAATGCTCAATGTTATCAGTCACTTTAATGCTAAAGTCAGTCCAGGGCAAGGTTTGTACATGCACATGAGCTTTCACCAAGGTGAGGAGACCAGAACCATAGTTGAAAATAAAATGCAACATTCCATTGTGTGGATTAATCAAATGGAAAATCAACTCAATCCTTGAGGAATGTGGCATACAACAAGCCTAATTCAGTTTCCTTGGAAATGGATGGTAATGCTCTGTTTTACAATTGCCTTGGCTAAAACATCAGCAGCATTGTATTCTTCCTCAACATCAGTTTTCTTGACAAATGATTCATGACAACATTACTCGATCCCAAAACCTAAAGGATGTCCTCAATACTAAAGCAGTGATTAATGCAGTCAACTGCTGGACAGAACACTGACTCATTCTCGATGTCCATCAAATGCTACTAGAAGCAGCTGAAGCACAAACAGTTTAGAGACACGCTCAACGTTGAGTGGCTTCAAGAGTCAAGCAAGCTAGTGAACTTCCAGCAGTGTCTTCACCAAAATCTCCAAAAAAGAGTTCATTTTCATGGAGTGGACGAAATCCAAAAGGAACTAATGACAACCATTATTTCATGCTGTAAAGAAATCATTGGCTGTAGAAGAGTCTGTCTGTAGGAGAGTATGTGTCTGTGTGTACAGTGCAATGGGGTCACCTGTACTATGACATGAACCCAAGGTCCTAGCTTCAACCAGGAACTTGGGTCCATGTCACACTACAGGTGACCCCATTGCACTATATGCACACACACACAGACACACATTCTCCTGCAGACACACACACTCATGCAGACACCCTCTCTCATACACTCACACACATACACTCCCACACACACCCTCTCACAGACTTATACCCCCTTACACTCACATATACACACTCTCTCACAGACTCTCACAACCCCCTCCCCACACACGCACATGCACACACACATACACATTCGTTTTTTAGATTAGAATCATTCTGACCATTGTGGTGCAGACAGCCTCACAGTTAAGCTCACACCTTCAAAACATTATCTGGGCTGACATGACACCAATTGTTAAAGTTCACTTGGGGATGTAACTTTTTAAAACAAAGTTTTGCGATTTACATATGAAAAAACTGAAACCAACATGGTAATTCTAAAATATGAGAGACTGAACAAACATTCAAGGTCTTTTTCAATACAGAGGAACCTCGATTATGCGAACACCAATTATCTGAAAATCGGATTATCCGCAGGAGATCTCGAGGTCCTTACAGAAACATTGCATCAAAGACATGTGTCCAACACTGATCGCATCTTTTGCTTACAGTGATTCGAAGTGCTGCTAAGAACAGTCCTGGACTGATGGGAGCGCAGGCACCGTCTCTAAATGACTGACCTCTCACCCCCTCTTTCTCCCTCCCCAAGCTTTCCCTGGAGTTCTACACAGGTGTGCACCCTAACCCTCCCCCCTTCCCCAGATAATCTCTCTAACATTGTCCTGTACAGGACAAAGGTAGAACCTGTCAAAAAGTTATAGTAAAACGTTGTTTGTGTGTGTGTGCGCGCGCGCGCGAGCTACTTTGCGACTCATCCCCCCCAAAAGGCGGCGGCAGCAGCAGCAGTCTTGTTGTTGGTGTCCAGTCCAGCTGCCCTGGAGGGGGGAGCAGGGACAGACGGGGGTTGCATGGTGGGGGTGGGGGTGGGCCGAGCATGGGACATTTTTGGGGGTGTGCGGTGGGGCGGTTTTGGATGGGGTTTTGGGGGCGGTGTTGGGGGGGGGGACCGGTTGGGAGGTGGTGTTGGCTAGGTTTGGGGACTGGTGGGGGACGGGGCCTCACGTGCGGTGTGCTGCTGCTAGTCTCCTGAATGGGGAGCAGACTTAGTAGAAAACTCCGAGGCCCAGAGGAAAGTCATTGAATAGATTAACCAAATAATCAATTATCCGAACAAAATAGAGCCCATCCATCTCATTCGGATAATCGAATTTCCTCTGTATATAATTTCAAATAATTTCACACTGTAAACTTTTGCTATAAATTCTGTGTCTTACAATCTTATTCTCCACAACCACTGATGACGGAGCGGCGCTCCAAAAGCTAGTGCCTCCAAATAAATGTGTTGGACTATAACCTGGTGTTGTGTGATTTTTAAATTCATACTGATACTGATATCCTTGTGTATCAGGCTGTTAGCTTTCCAACTATCTATATGCAACTGAAACTTGAACAACATATTACCACTTTCAATATCGTTGAGAAGTAACTTCAACATTGTTCCCCATCAGCTGGGAGGACAGCAATCTTTGAAGCTGCTAACAGCACCAGCATTGAGAGCATGATCTGAAACCAACTCTGCTGGGCCAGCCACGTGCTTAGAATGTCTGCGTTCTGACCACCAAAGCAATCATTGCCACCTCCATGAAGGCACTTGAAAAAGAGGAGGATAAAGGAAACATTTCAATGACACCCTGAAATCTTCCTCAAGAAATGAAACACAGATATCATAGCATGGTGTATTCAGAAGAAACAGACTTGGAGGAAACTACTGTAAAGGGACATGATTTTTTGTGAATACCCAGTGGCCAAGAGGTAGTACCAAAGAGGAAACATAGGAAGGAATGCCAATGATCTCAAAGCCGAGGACCAATTCCACCTGCTGAAAACATCTGCTAAGATGTTTGATTGGAGATGGGACTCTCAAATTGGGCTTATCAGCCACTCAAGGATTCACCGAACCCTGACCAGTGACATTGAATTTCTGAGTTGGACAATGATATTTGTTAGCAAGTGATAGCTAATGATGACTCTGATTGCTATATGGGTGCAACTGTATGCTGAACATGTGGCAAACCATTGAAAGATGAAAATCCTAATGCCTGAACTGCCTGACTTCCCTTGTTAAGCAGGCACAAAATAAATTGGTGGGATCTTGTAAGGAGAGTATCAGTGTCCATGTAGATGAGCTTATGAATTGACATTTGTGAAATATCACAGGGATCCATTATGAAACACAACCTATCGTGCTACAGCAAAGCATGCAAGTCACAGTACGTTCAGCTATGTTGAGTGTCAAGAAACTAAAGTAAGGCTGGATGGTCTTTACTTTAATGCTCGGAGTGTAATAGGGAAGACTGATGAGTTAATGGTATGTATTGACACATGGAAGTATGATATTGTTGCCATCACAGAAAAATGGTTGAGGGAAAGGCAGATTGGCAACTCAACATTCTGGGGTATAGGATCTTTAGGTGAGACAGACAAGATGTAAAAAGCATGGTGGTGTAATGAAGGAGTCAATTACTGCAATAAGGAGAGAGAAGGATCCTCAAACAAAGCTTTGTGTGTAGAACTTAGGAATGTTAAAGGGGGCAGCTATTTTTCTGGGATTGTTTTATAGGTCCTCTGAGAGCCAGCAGGAAATAGAAGAGTAATTATGTAAAGAGGTGTAGACAAGAGTTTGATGTGGCAATGGGGGTACACTTAGGCGGTAGCAAGCACAAAATAGTATGGTACAAATATATTTGGGACAAGAAAAAAGATATCCTGCAAAAAGATGGCTTTGGACTAGTGGGGTGGTGGGAAATAAGGCAAGATTTGGCCATAGTAGATTGGGAACAGCTCCTTGTGGATAAGACTATAATGGAGCAATTGGGGGCATTCAAAATGGAACTGGGAACAGTACAGGTCCAACATGTACCCTTTAGAGGGAAATGTAGGAGAAATAAGTTCAGAAAATCCTGAAAGTCAGGGCAGTTTAGGACTGCATTAAAAAAACAGTAGGGCTTTTAGCAAGTCCAAAGGGAATAATTCAGCTGTGGCCCTGGAGGAATACAGAAAGTGGCAGGAGGGTACTTAAAGCCATTAGAAGAGCAAAAAGGAGCTTGAAAAAGGACTTGAAAATGAGATTGGGGAGAATCCTCACATATTTTATAGATATATTAAAGGGAATATATTAAAGGGAAGAGATTAACCAGGGAAAGACATTTCCATTAGGGACCAAGGGGGCAATGTGTGTGTGAAGCTGCAAGATATTGGAAAGGTGCGGAATGAATACTTCCCTTCGGTCTTCACTCTGGAAAAGGAGAACGTAGGTACAGAATTCAGGAAAAGGGACTGATGAACTTGCACATAGTTTGACATAGGAAATGAGAGGTATTGGAGGCTCTGTCGGGCTGAAAAACAGATAATTGCCCAGAAGAATTGCAACCCAGTGGCTCTGACACAAATTTTAAATTATTCTCCAGCCACAGGAGAAGGTGCCAGAGAACTGAAGGACAGCAGCTGTGATTGACCCCCTTCGTTGAGGAGTCAGTCATGAGAGGGCATAGTTTTAGGGTAAGGGGCAAGAGATTCTGAGGATATTTGGAAAAAATGTTTTCACTCAGCATGTGGTGAGAATCTGGAATGTACTGCCTGGGAAGGTACTGGAGGCTGGAAGCCTTACAATCTTGAAACAAATACTGAGATGAGTACCTCAAATATTATAACATTCAAGGATATGGGACAAGTGCAAGAAATTGGGACTAGCGTACTTTTAGTCAGTGCAGGCTTAATGGGTCAAAGGCCTTTTCTGCTCTGTTTGTATGTACAAATCTATAAATCCCTAGTTTATCCCTGAAATGATCCATCAGTATAGAAGTTAAGACTAACTTGTTACCTTTAGGTCTACCAGGATTACTACTTAGTCCATGCAGTGAGAGATCTTTGTCGAGCAGCTGCCATATGTATGAGACAATGCCTTGGGATTTCCTAAATCATCATCGACATCATCATTGCTCATCTGCAGATAGCTATTTCTAAACCTGTACATCCTTTTTTTGTCCTCTAATTCTCCTTCCGTGTAGTGCCTCTTGTCCTGTTGCTTCTCGCTGTCCAGGATGTACACCATTTGATTGAAATAACTGCTGAGATAACAGCAGCAACATCACAACAGTTCTTTTGTAGCATTAGAAGCAAAAGAGAAGTAGCAGGGTTGATCTGTGCCATGTTGATTTCCCTGTCAGAATATTGTGAAAACATTAAGTGAAAACACACACTTCAGTCTACCCATCACTCTTCCCCTGTGAAGATCTAGATTAGAGCTTCAGAGAGGTTAATCAAGCAACTGGTCAAGTCCCAACCGGAACTGGCTCCATGTATTTCCATATTGCTATGTGTCTTGAGAAAAAGATGTCTTGCTACTAATGTCACAGGAATTTGGACGCACCTACTACAATCTCATTACCTTCTAGCCTGACAAAACTCTTTTCCACATGCAATAACTATCTTGAAATAATTTAAAGTTATTGGAGTGTTAGTGGAGTCTTGGCATGAATCAGCTTCCAGGAGCCTATCCACCTCACCACTGCCACCACCACCATTGTACCCCACCCTGAAATTCTACCACACTAGACCTCCTCTCGTACTCTCCTTCCCCTTTTGGTGATATGGCAGTTGCAGTATGATGCTTGCAGTCCTAGTCAAAGGGGTGATGAAGTTTTGAATGAATGTCCCTTCTTACATTACTGTTGTAAATGTCAAATCATAAAATGGTAATCAGACCACAATGTATTTTCACTTAGTTCCATGTCAGATCAGGTTGCACTCAGATGGTATGAGGTAAGGTGGTATGAGCTACTATTTTGAACTCAGTAAAAACTAATTAACGACATTGACAGTCTTTAAAGGGGCACTGTAAACAAAGAAAATGCCCAATTAAATTTATAAATTCAATTTATAATTTTGGGAATTAATAAAGCACTCCAACTCCTTTAGTACCCACCCTTGAATGCACTGAAAAATATCACATACTCTCTCTCCTCAAGGACACCCAAGCATAGATATAACTGCAAAAGAGAACAGGCAATTAGGCCAAATAACGCACTCAACTAAATGCTAACTGGACCTGTTTATGTCCACCTGAGCCAGATCCAGGAGCAGATTCATGAGGAGGTACTTTAATTTGCCCATCTCCTGACAGGAGTCTCAAAGATCAGGAACTCAGTTTATACGTGAAACGTAGACTCCTCAAGGCTGCAAAACAAAACACAGGTGGCCTGGAAGTCCATGAACGACCTTCACTTTCCAGTGCACAGGACTGCTAAGTACAAGACCCTCCATGCTAAACCCTAATGCAAAAATAGAGTACTCCCATCCATGGAACCTCCAGCCAGAGCAACCCCCCACCCCTGCAACTTCCTGCACTGTAGAATGCCACAGTGTTGACTGGATGATTAACAAGGGGACAGGAAATTCATCCCATATAAGAGACACCTCCACTCAGTGAAATATTTTGTGAGACAATTTCCAAGAGATAGCACTGGGCACTACTCCACCAACACAGCCACACCTACATCCAGTACTGGCCACCAGACATGACATCTTGCTAACAGCTTTATTTTGGTAACCCTTAGATGACCCTGGTAGAATTCAGCGAGTGTTTGGTGACAACCTTTGCTCAGGACTACCACACTTGCTTCCCATAATAATATGCCATCCTCTACTGTGATTTGGTCTCTCTGGATCAAAAAGGTTTCAGCTCTTTGATTTCCCCTAAGACCACCAGCAGTTTCAGTTTTGCCAGGACTGGTCTTTGAGTCCAAAGTCTGATATTATCAGCTGTGACTGGAAGTATGTACAGAAAATTTAGAACCATTACAGACTCTTCCAGTACCACCGGTGGTGTATCTGTCGGTAGGAGGCAGCTCAATGTATTTGCTAGTTGGCATCCTGGACAGTGTTCAAACTTGTCGTTACTCTCTTCGTATTAGAGCCCATCACTGAATTCAGCCTGAAGCTATGAATGGCACTGTTTGGGGTTTGTGGTCAGTTAATATCACAAATTTACAGCTGTAAAGGTATTGGTGGAACTTCCTCACTCTCAGTATGTCCACCAAACCTTATTTCTCTGTCTGGGCATTTTTACTCTCTGCATTAACCAAAACTCTGGATACCTATTGGGTATTCTTCTCCATTGGGCCACCCAAAGCTAATACCACCTTTACAGGGATGCTTTATAGAGAGTCATCACATATCAATATCATATCTCACTTGAGATCATACTGTGCCAATACCTTAGAGGATGACAGCTGGTTCTTCACTTCGCTGAAAACTATGGCTTGGATATGTGACCATTTTCAAAGCTAACACTCCTTAAATAGTTAATGCAAAGGTGCCAGGTTATGTCTGAACTTAACATAACAATTCACCAGCCCAAGGAAAGACCGAGACTCTGGGACAGGCGTGGGAGCCGGGCCACCTTTGATCGCCCTCACTTTATCTTGCAACAGACAAAATCTGGTCTTATCGACTTTGTAGGCCAAGCAGGCCATTTGAGGTGCCTAGGAAACACATTCTGCCCTTCTAAGGCCTGCCTTGGAGAAATGTCCAAGGACTATGTCCAAATTCTCCAAGTACTCCTTATTGGTCTTCCCTGTTATTAACGCATCATTTAGATAAATGATGATCTGGGGTAGACCTTGTAAAACATTCTCCATTGTCTGCTGAAAAACTGCACAGGCAGAGAAGACCTCAAATGGCAGTCTTGTACAAACCCTAATGAGTATTACGTGTACCAAACATGTGTGACTCCTTATCTAACTGCAATTGCAAATATGCATGACTCACAGGGCGGGCCTTGCAGAATCATGGAATTTCTTCCTGGTCAACGTGCAAAAGTGGTCTTTTTTTTGATAGTCCCTAGACTTTCCTAACAAATAGGTATTTAATTAGGACTTCACTCAGGGCAGCCTTTTTCAAATCAAAATGTGTTGTACAGTTAAGTTATAAAGGTTCCCTGATCTGGATTGTTAGTACAGTCGAGGTCTTGCACAAACCTGAGGGCTGGAGTCCAGAGCGAATGTTGTAAAAGATGTTGTCAAGGTGCTGGTGTTGGACAAAGTTAAAAATCACACAATACCACGTTATAGTCCAACAGGTGTATTTGGAAAAACTAGCTTTTGGAGCTCTGCTCCTTCATCAAGTAGCTGTGGAGCATTTTCATAAGACACAAAATTTAAAGCAAACGATCACAGTGTCATGCAACAGTTGCCACAGCCAGTACTTCCAATAAACCTGTTGGGCTATAATCTGGTGTTGTGTAAAAATTTTTGTTCTGCGATCACTGAAACACCAGTTTCAACCTCCATAAGAACTAAGTGACCATTTAACTAGAAGTTCATTTTGATTGGTTCTGATTTGAATGCTGCTAAGCAATTTAACTATTTCGAACACGCTTTCTAAGGTGTGCACTTTCTTGGATGTCAGCCTAAGACATCTCTCTCAATTTAGGTCTAGTGGGACACTTGCCGGCCTGGATCCAGAAGAAAATTTTAACTGTTTGGCTGAGGCCAGGCTTTGTTTGGGGTTTTTCTGTGGGCTGACCTCGAGTTCCTTTGTTTAGGATATGTCCTGATTGAGGCTATGAAATTATGTCTCTCAAGCAATGTTCCCCAAGCTCAGTCAGACTGGCAAGTGTATCCACCTCCATCCTGCAACTCATATGCTCCACTTGCTGCATTTTCCAATGGTAAAGCTAGTTACAGATTCATGGAATCAGATGTACAGCACAGACACAGATACTTCGATCCAACTCATCCATGCTGATCACATATTCTAAATTAATTTAATCTCATTTGCCAGCATTTGACCCATATCCCTCTAACTCCTTCCTATTCATATATCTATCCATGATGTCTTTTAAATGTTTAATTATACTAGCCTCCACCATCTCCTTTGACAGCTCATTCCATAGTCGCACCACCTTCTGCATGAAAACATTGCCCCTCTTAGGTCCCTTTTATATCTTTCCCCTCTCACATAAAACCTGTGTCCTCCAGTTTTGGATTCCCCTACCCTGGGGAAAAGACCTTGGCTATTCACCCTATCCATGCCCCTCATGGTTTTATAAACCTCTGTAAGGTCACCCCTCAGCCTTTGACACTCTGGGGATAATAGCCCCAGCTTATTCAGCCTTGCCCTAAAACCTGCAACTCTGGCAACATCCTTGTAAATCTTTTCTGAACCCTTTCAAGTTTCACAACGTCTTTCCTATAGCAGGGAAATCAGAATTGCAGCAATATTTCTAAAGTGGTCTAAATAATGTCCCGTACAGCTGCAACATGACATTCCAACTCCGATACTCAATGCAGTAATGCAGGCATGCATACCAAACGCCTTCCTCATTACCCAGTCTACCGGTGACTCCACTTTCAAGGAACTGCAGCCCAACGTCTCTCCATTGGGGAACACTGCCCACGACCTTACCATTAAGTATATAAGTCCTGCCCTCATTTGCCTTACTGAAATGCAGCACCTCACATTAATCTAAATTAAACTCCATCTGCCACTCTTTAGCCCATCTGATCAAGGTCTTGTTGTACTCAGAGGTAGGCGCCTTCAATGTCCACTACACCAATTTTGGTGTCATCTGCAAACTTACTAACCATACCTTCTGTATTCACATCTAAATCATATATATATAAATGGCAAAAAGCAATGGACCCAGGACCGGTCCTTGTGGCATACCGCTGGTCACAGGCCTCCAGTCTGAAAAGCAGCCCTTCATCACCACCCTCTCATTTGAATCAATTTTGTATCCAAATGACTAATTCTCCCTGTATTCCATGTGATCTAACCTTGTTAACGCATTTATTATGCGGAACCTTCTTGACTGCCTCATTGAAGTCCATATAGAAAGTCGACACTGCCTTCAATCTTCTTTGTCACTTCTTCAAAAAACTCAATCAAGTTAGACACACAATTTCCCATTCACAAAGCCACGTTGACTATCCATAATCATTATTTGCCTTTCCAAATATAGATAAATCCAGTCCTGTAGAATCCCCTCTGACAATGAGGCTGGGTTCACAATTTGAATGGAGGTGGGTTCACAATCTGAAGCTGTTGAACTCAACACCAAGTCCCAGTGGTTGTAAAAAACTTTCCAACCACTGATTTCAGGCTTATCAGTCTATAGTTCCCTGGATTTTCCTCATCACTTTTCTTAAGTGGTGGCACCACATTAGCCACCCTCCAGTTTTCCAGCACCTCACTCATGCCTATCATTGATGATAATATCTCAGCAAGGGGCCCAGTAATTGCTTCCCTAGTTTCCTACAAAGTTCTGGGGTACACCTGTTTGGGTTCCGGGGATTCATCCAGGTTTATGCATTAAGACATTCAGCACCTCTTCCTCTCTAATGTGGAGCTTTAAGATATCACTACTTATTTCCTCAAGTTCTCCAGCTTCCATATCCTTCTCCACTGTAAATACTGACGCAAAATACTTGTCACCCATCTTCTGCAGTTCCACATAGATGGTCTTGTTGATCTTTCAGAGTCACTATTCTCTCCCTAGTTACTCTTTTGTCCTTAATATATTTGTACAATCCCTTTGGATTATCCTTAATACTATTTGTCAAAGCTATCTCACGTTCCTTTTTGCCCCCTTGATTTCTCTCCTAAGTATACTCCCACTGCCCTTATACTCCTTAGAGATTCATTTGATCCCACCAGTCTATACCAGACATATGCCTCCTTTTTCTTGACCAGAGACCCTCAATTTCTTTAGTCATTAGCATTCCTTGCACCTGTGAGCCTTGCCCTTCACACTAACAGGAACATACTGTCCCTGGACTCCTACCTCATTTTAAGGGCCTCCTACTTTCCAGATAGTCTCCCCCAATCACTGTTTGAAAGTTTGTGCCTCATACTGTCAAAATTGGTCTTGCTCCAATTTAGAACTTCAAACTTTTAGATCTGGTCTATCATTTTCCATAGCTATTTTTAAATTACTTGAATTATGATCAGTGGCCACAAACTGTTCCCTCACTGACACCTCTGTCACTTGCTTTACCTTATTTCCCAAGAGAAGGTCAGATTTTGCACCTTCACCAGAAGGTACTTGTGTAGGTATATCCACATACTGAAGAATAAAATTTTCTTGTACAGACTTAAGTTCCTCTCCATCTACGTCCTTAACACTATGGCAGTTGCAGCCGATGTTTAGAAAGTTAAAAACCCCTACCATTTATAACCCTTTTATTCTTACAGATATCTGATGACCTTGCACATTTGCTTCTCAAATTCCTCCTCATTATTGAGCAATCTATAGTACATTCACAATAAGGTGATCAACTCTTTCTTATTTCTCAGTTCCACCCAAATAACCTCACTGGACGTACTCTGAGGAATATCCTCCTCAAGTACAACTATATGTAATCCCTCACCAAAAATGCCACTCTTCCCCCCCCCCGCTGTCCTTTCTATCTTTCAAATAGCATCAATGCCCTGGAACATTATGCTGAAGTCCTGACCATCTGAGCCACATTTCTGTAATAGTTATGATATCACAGTCCCATGTTCCCAACCATGCCTTTAGTTCATATGCCTTACCTGTCAAGCCTCTTGCATTGAAATAACTTTTAATTTATCAGTCCTACCTGGATCTCCTTGAAGTGCCTATTTGAAGTCCATTTGGGCTTCAGCTGGTCGGTGGTTTTGCATAGTTACATCATGGATCCCACATACTAATTTGTCTCCCAGCATCTCATTGAAGGGTTAAACCAAAGTCAAATGCCTCTGCCAGTCATCTTAACCTAGTCAAAAATCCTGACACAGATTCCATAAGACTTTAAGACATAGGAGTGAAAGTAAGGCCATTCAACCCATTGCTCCACTCAGCCATTTAACCATGGCTGATGGGCATTTCAACTCCACTTACCCGCACACTCCCCGTAACCCTTAATTCCTTGCGAGATCAAGAACCTATCAATCTCTGCCTTGAAGACATTTAGCGTCCCGGCCTCCACTGCGCTCCATGGCAATTAATTCTACCGACCCACCACTCTCTGGCTGAAGAAATGTCTCATTTCCAGTCTAAATTGAACCCCTCCAATTTTAAGGCTGTGCCCACAGGTCCTAGTCTCCCCACCTAATAGAAACAACTTCCCAGTGTCCACCCTTTCTAAGCCATGCATTATCTTGTAAGTTTCTATTAGATCTTCCCTCAACCTTCTAAAGTCTAATGAATACAAACCCAGGACCCTCAGTTTGTTAGGCCTACATTCCAGGGATCATCCGTGTGTATCTCCGCTGAACGCGCTGCAGTGCCAGTATGTTCTTCCTGAGGTGTGGGGCCTAATATTGGACACCGTATTCTAAATGGGGCCTAACTAGAGCTTTATAAAGTCTCAGAAGCATATCACTGCTTTTATATTCCAATCCTCTTGAGATAAATCACAATATTACATTTGCTTTCTTAACCGCAGACTCAACCTTAAAGGTAACCTTCAGAGAATCCTGGACTAGCACTCCAGATCCCTTTTTACTTTGGCTTTATGAATTTTCTCACCGTTTAGAAAATAGTCCATGCCTATATTCTTTTTTCCAAAGTGCAAGACCTGGCACTTGCTCACGTTGAATTTCATCAGCCATTTCCTGGACCACTCTCCTAAACTGTCTAAATCTTTCTGCAGCCTCTCTATCTCCTCAGTACTCCCTGCCTGTCTGCCTAACTTCGTATCATCAGCAAGCTTTGTCAGAATGCCCCAGTCTCTTCATCCAGATCATTAATATATGAAGTGAACAGCCGTGGCCCCAATACTGAACTCTGTAGAGCACCACTTATCACCGGCTGCCGTTCCGAAGAAGAACCTTTTACCCAACTCTCTGCCTTCTGTCAGGCAGCCAATCCTCAATCCATACCAGTAGCTCACCTCGAGCATCATAGGTCCTCATCTTACTCAGCAGCCTCCCATGAGGCACCTTGTCAAAGGCCTTTTGGAAGTCGAGATGGAAAACATCCACTGGGTTTCCTCTGGATCTCAAAGTGCCAAGTAAAACCAACAGTGTCTCAGAATTAAAGGAGGTTTGAGTCATGATTTTACTTATCTAAATCCGTCAACTCTTAAAAGGTTTTAATATCTGGTGCTTCAGGGAAGTTAGGTTTCTAATAACCGAAAAAACTGTTGGTCCACAAGCTGTCAGGAGAATTTTTCATTGCATTTTATCAGCCCCAAAGTCATTTGCCCAGAAAAAAACACATTCTTTCCACATTCTGGGCCCAGACTTCAATGGCAGGATCAAACAAGTCAAGCTTCTCAAATGATAGCATGATGCCAGATATGCATACCCCAACTCAAAGGTGACTTGGTGAGTGAATTTCTTCAGGAGTGTGCTTTTCTCTTGTCAACACTAGAATAACTCCACAGATCCCAATATCATGTTCTTTATCAGTAGAAAGTTAAAAATCACACAACACCAGATTATAGTCCAACAGGTTTATTTGGAATCACTAGCTTTCGGAGCACTGCTCCTTCATCAGGTGATTGTGGAGAGTAAAATTGTAAGACACAGAATTTATAGGAAAAGCTTCCAGTGTGGTGTAACTGAAATTATATATTGATAAAAGACCCGAATTGTTTGTTAAGTCTCTCATCTTTTAGAATGACCATGTTGGTATCAGTTCTTTCATATGCTGAAAATGTGTTGCTGGAAAAGCGCAGCAGGTCAGGCAGCATCCAGGGAACAGGAGAATCGACGTTTCGGGCATAAGCCCTTATTCAGGAATGAGGAAAGTTTGTCCAGCAGGCTAAGATAAAAGGTAGGGAGGAGGGACTTGGGGGAGGGGTGTCGGAAATGTGATAGGTGGAAAGAGGTCAAGGTGAGGGTGATAGGTCAGACTGGGGTGGGGGCGGAGAGGTCGGGAAGAAGATTGCAGGTTAGGAAGGCGGTGCTGAATTCGATGGATTAGACTGGGACAAGGTGGGGGGAGGGGAAATGAGGAAACTGGTGAAATCCGAGTTCATCCCTTGTGGTTGGAGGGTTCCTAGGCGGAAGATGAGGCGCTCTTCCTCCAACCGTCGTTTTGTTATGGTCTGGCGATGGAGGAGTCCAAAGACCTGCATATCCTTGGTGGAGTGGGAGGGGGAATTGAAATGTTGAGCCACAGGGTGGTTGGGTTGGTTGGTCCGGGTGTCCCAGAGGTGTTCTCTGAAACGCTCCGCAAGTAGCCGGCCTGTCTCCCCAATATAGAGGAGGCCACATCGGGTGCAGAGGATGCAATAGGTGATGTGTGTGGAGGTGCAGGTGATTCTGTGGCGGATATGGAAGTTTCCTTTGGGGCCTTGGAGGGAGGTGAGGGGGGAGGTGTGGGCGCAAGTCTTGCACCTCCTGCGGTTGCAGGGGAAAGTGCCGGGAGTGGAGGTTGGGTTGGTGGGGGGTGTGGACCTGACGAGGGAGTCACGGAGGGAGTGGTCTTTAAGGAATGCTGATAGGAGGGGGAGGGAAATATATCCTTGGTGGTGGAGTCTGTTTGGAGGTGGCGGAAATGACGGTGGATGTTGCGCAGAATGTGGAGATTGGTGGGGTGGTAGGTGAGGACCAGTGGGGTTCTGTCCTGGTGGCGGTTGGAGGGGCGGGGCTCAAGGGCGGAGGAGCGGGAAGTGAAAGAGATGCGGTGGAGGGCATCGTCGACCACATTGGGGGAGAAATTGCGGTCCTTGAAGAAGGAGGCCATCTGGGTTGTGCGTTTTTGTAACTGGTCCTCCTGGGAGCAGATGCGGCGGAGTCGAAGGAATTGGGAGAATGGGATGGCGTTTTTACAGAGGGCAGGATGGGAGGAGGTGTAGTCCAGGTAGCTGTGGGAGTCGGTCGGTTTGTAGTAGATGTCCGTGTTGATTCGGTTGCCTGAGATAGAAATAGAAAGGTCAAGGAAGGGGAGGGAGGAATCTGAGACTGTCCAGGTGAATTTGAGGTCGGGGTGGAAGGTGTTGGTGAAGTGGATGAACTGTTCAACCTCCTCGTGGGAGCAAGTGGCGGCACCGATACAGTCATCGATGTAGCGGAGGAAAAGGTGGGGGGTGGGGCCAGTGTAGTTCCGGAAGATGGATTGTTCCACATATCCTACGAAGAGGCAGGCATAGCTGGGGCCCATGCGGGTGCCCATGGCTACTCCTTTGGTTTGGAGGAAGTGGGAGGATTGGAAAGAGAAGTTGTTCAGGGTGAGGACCAGTTCAGTCAGTCGAAGGAGGGTGTCAGTGGAAGGGTACTGGTCGGTACGGTGGGAAAGAAAGAAGCGGAGGGCTTTGAGTCCTTCGTGATGTGGGATGGAAGTGTACAGGGACTGGATGTCCATGGTGAAAATAAGGCGCTGGGCACCGGGGAAGCGAAAATCATGGAGCAGGTGGAGGGCATGAGTGGTTTCCTGAACGTAGGTGGGGAGTTCTTGGACCAAGGGGGACAGGACAGTGTCAAGGTATGCGGAGATGAGTTCGGTGGGGCAGGAGCAGGCGGAGACAATGGGTCGGCCGGGGCAGTCAGGTTTGTGGATTTTGGGCAGGAGGTAGAAGCGGGCGGTGCGGGGTTGTGGGACTATGAGGTTGGAGGCGGTGGATGGGAGATCCCCCGAGGTGATGAGGTTATGGACGGTCTGGGAGATGATGGTTTGGTGGTGCTTGAAGAAGGAGGCCATCTGGGTTGTGCGTTTTTGGAACTGGTCCTAACGTGGTCGACGATGCCCTCCACCGCATCTCTTCCACTTCCCGCTCCTCCGCCCTTGAGCCCCGCCCCTCCAACCGCCACCAGGACAGAACCCCACTGGTCCTCACCTACCACCCCACCAATCTCCATGTTCAGCGCATCATCCGCCGTCATTTCCGCCACCTCCAAACGGACCCCACCACCAAGGATATATTTCCCTCCCCTCCCCTATCAGCATTCCGTAAAGACCACTCCCTCCGTGACTCCCTCGTCAGGTCCACACCCCCCACCAACCCAACCTCCACTCCCGGCACCTTCCCCTGCAACCACAGGAGGTGCAAGACTTGCACCCACACCTCCCCCCTCACCTCCCTCCAAGGCCCCAAAGGAAACTTCCATATCCGCCACAGATTCACCTGCACCTCCACACACATCACCTATTGCATCCTCTGCACCCGATGTGGCCTCCTCTATATTGGGGAGACAGGCCGCCTACTTGCGAAGCGTTTCAGAGAACACCTCTGGGACACCCGGACCAACCAACCCAACCACCCTGTGGCTCAACATTTCAATTCCCCCTCCCACTCCACCAAGGATATGCAGGTCTTTGGACTCCTCCATCGCCAGACCATAACAAAACGACGGTTGGAGGAAGAGCGCCTCATCTTCCGCCTAGGAACCCTCCAACCACAAGGGATGAACTCGGATTTCACCAGTTTCCTCATTTCCCCTCCCCCCACCTTGTCTCAGTCAAATCCATCGAATTCAGCACCGCCTTCCTAACCTGCAATCTTCTTCCCGACCTCTCCGCCCCCACCCCAGTCTGACCTATCACCCTCACATTGACCTCTTTCCACCTATCACATTTCCGACACCCCTCCCCCAAGTCCCTCCTCCTTACCTTTTATCTTAGCCTGCTGGACAAACTTTCCTCATTCCTGAATAAGGGCTTATGCCCGAAACGTCGATTCTCCTGTTCCCTGGATGCTGCCTGACCTGCTGCGCTTTTCCAGCAACACATTTTCAGTTCTGATCTCCAGCATCTGCAGACTTCACTTTCTCCTCAGTTCTTTCATATGTAAATCGCAAAACCTTTTTTTTTAAAAGTTACATTCTCAAGTGAACTTTAACAATTGGTGTCATGTTGGCTCAGATAAGGTCTTGAAGATGTTAACTCCCTGTGAGGCTGTCTGTGCCACAATGATCAGACTGATTCTAATCTAAAAAAAATGGATTTTCAGAGTCTTACATGGATTCATGCAGTTTTTGAACAAAGTAAAATGTAATTCTGCAAGTACAAATTCACCCCACAAACTTGTGTGTGTGGAGGGAGAGTTGCGGGATGTTATGAGTGTCTGTGAGAGGGTATTAGATTAGATTAGATTAGATTACTTACAGTGTGGAAACAGGCCCTTCGGCCCAACAAGTCCACACCGACCCGCCGAAGCGCAACCCACCCATACCCCTACATTTACCCCTTTAACCTAACACTACAGGCAATTTAGCATGGCCAATTCACCTGACCCGCACATCTTTGGACTGTGGGAGGAAACCGGAGCACCCGGAGGAAACCCACGCAGACACGGGGAGAATGTGCAAACTCCACACAGTCAGTCGCCTGAGTCGGGAATTGAACCCGGGTCTACAGGCGCTGTGAGGCAGCAGTGCTAACCACTGGGCCACCGTGCCGCCCACACGGTATGTGTATGTGTGTGAGTGTAAAGGGGTTTACGTCTGTGAGAGGGTGTTTGTGGGAGTGTATGTGTGAACATATGAGAAAGGGTCTGAGTATGTGTGTGTGTGTGTGTATGTGTATATGTGTATATGTATTAGTGTAATGGGGTCACCTGCAGTGTGACATGAACCCAAGGTCCTGATTGAGGCCATAAGGATGCCCTGAGGCATGGTATATTGGCGAGACCAAACAGAGGCTATGGCAACGGATGAATGGACACCACAGAACAATCAACAGACAAGAGTGCTCCTTCCCAGTCGGAGAACACTTCAGCTGTCCGGGACACTCAACCTCGGATCTTCAGGTGACCGTCCTCCAAGGCGGACTTCGGGACAGGCAACAACGAAAAATGGCCGAGCGGAGGCTGATAGCCAAGTTCAGCACCCATGGGATGGCCTCAACTGGGACCTTGGGTTCATGTCACATTACAGGTGACCCCATTGCACTATATACACACAGACAGATGGACACACACACACTCAGAGCCTCTATCATACATTCACACATACACTCCCACACACACCATCTCACAGACTTAAACCTCTTTACACTCACACACATACACACACCCTCTCACAGACACTCATAACCCCTCCCCCCCCCATATCACCCCCCCACACACCCACACCCACATGCACATATAAGTTTGTGAGGTGAATTTGTACTTGCAGAATTACATTTTACTTTGCTCAAAAACTGCATGAATCCATGTAAGATTTTGAAAATCTGATTTTTAAATTAGAATCAGTCTGACCATTGTGGCACAGATAGCCTCTCAGGGAAGCTCACACCTTCAATACCTTATCTGGGCCAACATGACACCAATTGTTAAAGTGCACTTGAGAATGTAACTTTTAAAAAAAGGTTTTGCGATTTACATATGAAAGAACTGATACTGACATGGTCATTCTAAAAGATGAGAGACTTAAACAATTTGGGTCTTTTTTCAATGTATAATTTTAGTTACACCACACTGGAAGCTTTTCCTATAAATTCTGTGTCTTACAATCTTACTCTCCACGATCACCTGATGAAGGAGCAGTGCTCCGAAAGCTAGTGCTTCCAAATAAACCTGTTGGACTATAACCTGTTGTTGTGTGATTTTTAACTTTGTACACCCCAATCCAACACCAGCATCTCCAATTCATCAGTAGATGCTGTTTAAAGAAAAAAATGGAAAATGCTGGAAATACTTATCAGGTCTGGAAGCATCTATGAAGAGAAAAAGAGCTACTTTCTGCATTCTTTTCCCAGTATTGGTCACTAGGTGTCACAGTGGAGCAGTCAAAGGAAGTGGGGTGACAACCATAATGGTAAAAATAGATAAATAGTATGCAAAGGCAATTTTAAGTATAAGGTAAAATTAATTTTTGAAACAATAATGTTAGGTAGCTGATCTGGAAAAGTGTCTTTGGGTATTTCTTTCCAATCTACCCATTATTCCTTGATTTGAGTTTCTTCCTTAGTCTTCCAGCATGTGGCAATTTATTCACTGCTAAAAATTTAGAGATATTAACCCTGTTCACAGCATCCCCCTTCCCAACCCTCCAAATTCCTTTTCTCTTCACTGTCCTATTTTTATATGTATCTGTATCCATTAGATGTCTTTCTCTGCCTGCAGTCCAGGTGAGTACGTAGCTTTGGTGCCCCTAGCAAAACATTCTCAGTATTCATTTCCTTTAGTTTTGATCTTAGTTCTACAATTACAATAGGCATGTTGCAGGAGACAAAAGCAAGATGGTCTGTCACAGAATACAACCAAAGAACACACCAGCTTCTATTTCACTATGGCAGATTAGCCCTAGGGTCAGCGAGTAACTTTTAGAGGAGAAAGTGAGGAGTGCAGATGCTGGAGATCAGCGTCAAAGGACTGCAGATGCTGGGGATCAGACTCAAAAAGTGTGGCGCTGGAAAAGCGCTACCTGAGCTGCTGTGGAAAAGAATGCAGAAAGTAGCCCTTTTTCTCTGCACAGATGCTTCCAGACCTGATAAGTATTTCCAGCATTTTCTAGTTTTTTCTTTAGACAGTGTCTACCATGTTACCAGCTCATATGTTATGCAGGGTTAGGCATTATTGATGGTCGCGCAATGATAGCTTTAAATTGAAAATCAAGAGGACCATCAATAGGTTTCTGTATTTTATGAACTGAAGGTGGACAAACCTGAGAGACATGGTGGCATGCATTCTGTGGTTTTAAAGAAAGTTAGAGAAGAGGTAGAAAAGGTCAAGCTTGAACTTGTAATTTTTTTTCAACATGAAAAGTATGCTAGGATGTAGTATGTCACTTCTGAAATAGGAGAGATGCATAAACCGGGTAATAATAGGCATATTATTTAATTTCAGTTTTTTCTTTTCAGAATTGAAGGTCAAAATAATGATTATGCTTGGGGTCACAATTTGATAAATAAATCCTAGGAAATTAGAACTGAATTTAAGAGGAGTCGACCATTCAGCCCATTAAATCTGTCCCACCATTCAGTATGATCAAGCCTGATCAAACACTTCATTATTTTTAACACATTCAATTCCCGTAACCCTGTAATCCACTAGTAATCAGAAATCTATCAATTTCTACCTTAACCATACTCAAAGGCTAAGCTTTCATAGCCCTCTGTGGTAGAGAATTCAAAAGGTTCACAACTCTCATTTTAGGCCTAAGTGGCTTCTGTCTTATTATTGTGTTTTACCACCTGGTTCTGGACTCCCCAAACAGGGAAAATATCTTACCTACTTTCTATCCATCTATCCTTTGAAGTATTTTGTAAGTGTCGGTTAAATCACCGCTCACTCTTTCTAACTCTGGAGACGACAGGCCAGTTTTCCCAATCTCTCTTCATAGCATAATCCTGCTGTCCCAGGAACAAGTCTGGTGAATTTTCATTGCACACTCTCTGCAGCAATATTATCTCTCCTGCGGTAAGATGACTAAACCTGCATACAATATTTCAAGTGTGGTATAATCAAACTCTTATACATCTGAAGCAAGACTTGACTACCCCTGTACTTTTGAATCTCTCGAAATAAAGGCAAACATCCATTAGCCATCCTAATAGTTTGCTGTATGTTAGCCTTCTATGACTTACTGATAATGACACCAGGTATCTTGGTATATCTACATTTTCCAACTAAAACTACACTTAACAACTAAAATCCTGATTGCATATCTATTTCCACTAGCAAAGTAGATGACCACATATTTCCACATTAAACTCCTTGTTCCACATTCTTGCCCATTCACTGTGCCTGCCCAGATTTACGTGAAGCTGTTTTGCTTTACCTCACAACACCCATTCTATTTAGCTTTGTATCATTCCCAAATTTGCTAATATTATATTTGGTCCTGACTCCAAGTTATTAATATATATTTTGAAAAGCTGGGGCCCCAAGTACTGATAATTGCAGTTAACTCACTAGTCACATCCTGTCAATGTAAGAATGACCTATTTATTCATACTCTGTTTTCTGTGATATAGATCAGGCCAGACCCACTTAAAACAATTTAAGAAGGTAGTCCAGACCCTAACTTTTCTAGTTCTAAGCAGATGTAAGGTGAATATTTCTACAGTGATACACTCGGCTTTAAACAAAACAGAATTTATTCACATGAACAAAAGAAAACTGAATTTGGAATAACATAACTATTTGAAAACCCAAACAACATAAAAATGCAACTTAACAAAGAGCTGTTCTGATTTCTTGCAACATCCCATAACAACCCCTTGACAAAAAGGTAAATTCAAACACAGGTTCTTACAGGAGAGAGAGAGTGCAGAGAGAAAGAGGATCAGCAGGGAACTGTTTCTTTAGGTCCTCAGCTAAAACAAATCAAAATCTAGAAAAACCCTGAACTGGGAGAACTGGCCACTCTTTCATTGTACAAGTCTTTTTTTAAAAAAACATTTAAAAGCATTTTTAATTAGATATCTCCAGACATATTGGAACCTCTGCCTTTAGGACCCCTCTCAAAAAAAAGCAAGGATAACGTAACCTTGTTCAAGGGGCAGCATCATCACCGGTTTCCTCCCACAGTCCAAAGATGTGCAGGTCAGGTGAATTGGCCATGCTAAATTGCCCGTAGTGTTAGGTAAGGGGTAAATGTAGGGGCATGGGTGGGTTGCGCTTCGGCAGGGCGGTGTGAACTTGTTGGGCCAAAGGGCCTGTTTCCACACTGTAAGTAATCTAATCTAATCTAATCTCTGTCTGTTAACCAGTCATTGATCTATGCCAGTGCATTACTCTAGCCTACGTGCTTTAACCTTTCTAAACAGCATGAAGTAAAGGACTTTTTTTTTAGAATATTACAGTGCAGTACAGGCCTTTCAGCTCTCTATGTTGCGCCAACCTGTGGAGCCAATGTGAAGCCCAATTAACCTACACTATTCGATTCTCATCCATATGCCTATCCAATGACCATTTAAATGCTCTTAAGGCTGGCAGTCTACTATTGTTGCAGGTAGTGTGTTCCATGCCCCTACTACTCTCTGAATAAAGAAACTGTCTCTGACATCTGTCCTAATTCTATCACCCCTCAATTTAAAGCTACATCCCCTCGTGCTAGCCATTGCCATTCAAGGAAGAAGGCTCTTACTGTCCAACCTATCTAACCCTCTGATCATCTTATATGCCTCAATTAAGTCACCTCTCAACCTTCTTCTCTCCAATGAAAACAGCCTCAAGCTTCTCAGCCTTGCCTCGTAAGACCTTCCCTCCATACCAGGCAACATTTTAGTCAATCTCTTCTGAAAGCTTTCACCTGATGAAGGAGCAGCATTCCGAAAGCTAGTGCTTCCAAATAAATCTTTTGGACTATAACCTGGTGTTGTGTGATTTTTAAGAATCTTACCATTCACCCAGTACTCTGCATTCCTGTTACTCCTTCCAAACTGAATCACCTCACACGTTTTTGCATTAAACTCCATTTGCCACCCGTCAGCCCAGCCCTGCAGCTTATCTATGTCTGTCTGTAACCTATACCATCCTTCGTCACTATCCACAACTCTATCGACCTTAGTGTCATCCGCATATTTACGAACCTATTCTTCTATGCCCTCATCCAAGTCATTTATATAAATGACAAACAACAGTGGAGTCAAAACAGATCCTTGCAGTACCTCACTAGTAACTGAACTCCAGGATGAATGTTTCCCATCAACTACCACCCTCTGTCTTCTTTCAGCTAGCCAATTTCTGATCCAAACCACTAAATCACCCTCAATCCCATGCCTCCATATTTTGTACAATAGCCTACTGTGTGGAACCTTATCAAACACCTTACTGAAATCCATATACACCACAGCAACCACTTTGCCTTCATCCACCTGTTTGGTCACCTTCTCAAAGAATTCAGTAAGGTTTGTGAGGCACGACCTACCCTTCACAAAACCATGTTGACTATCCCTAATCAACTTATTCCTTTCTAGATGTTTATATATCCTATCTCTTATAACCCTTTCCAACATTTTACCCACAACTGAAGTAAGGCTCACAGATCTATAATTTCCAGGGTTGTCTCTACTCCCCTTCTTGAACAAGGGAACAACATTTGCTATCTTAATTATTTTACTTTATTAAAATGACTTTAAATGATTATTAAATGACTTAAATTTAAAAATTATTAAATGGTTTTATTAAAATCCTCTTGGAAATTTAAGAATACTATGTCTATCAGCTCTGCTTTATCAATTTTGTTGGTAATATCTTCAAAAAAACCACAATAGGTTCATCAAACATGATTTCCCATTCATAAATACATGCTCAATCTGATCATTATCAACCAAGTGTCTGTTTATCACATACAAAAACAGAAATTCCTCAGTTCTGAGGAAGGGTCACTCGACCCAAAACGTTAACTCTGATTTCTTTCCACAGATATTTTGAGGAAGGGTCATTCGACTTAACAAGTTAACTCTGATTTCTCGCCATAGATGCTACCAGACCTGCTGAGCTTTTCCAGCAATTTCTGTTTTTGTTTCTGATTTACAGCATCTGCAGTTTTTTTCAGTTTCTATTTATCCCGTCCTTTGTAATAGATTCTTGTATTTTCCCTATACTGATGTATCGCTAAGACATCTGTAATTCCATATTTTCTCTCTGACTCCTTTCTTAAATAGAGGGCTGACCTTTACTGTCTTCTAATCGTTAGAAGTCATTCATGAATCTATAAAATTGGGGAAGCTAATTACCAATGCACTGAATATCTCTACAGATATCTCCTTCAACACTCAGGAATGTCGACTTTCAGGTCCTGAGAATTTATAAACTTTAAGCCCCATTAATTGCTCCAGCACAGTTTTCTTACTGATCATAACTTCTTTCAACTTCTAAGTCTACCTAGCCATTTGGATTCTATTTCGGCACAATTTCTGGAATTCTCCTCAGTGAAAACATGTACAAAGTAATCATTTATCTTCTCTGGTTTTCTCTATTCACCATTATAAATTCGACTGACTCTATCTGTGATGGATCCATATTTATTTTCACCAAACATTTATTTTCTGAATATTTAAAAGATTTACAATTTTTTTTGTTACATTGCATTGCTATTATTTTCTCCCTTTCCTTATCCATTCCTTCAACTTGCTTTATTGTATTCTATAAACTTCCCAATCCTTAGAATTACTGCTATTTCTGGCATTTTTATGGGCCTTCTTTTAAGACCGCACTTGGAATACTGTGTCCAGTTCTGGTCGTCCTATTATAGGAAAGATGTGGATGCTTTGGAGAGGGTTCAGAGGAGGTTTACCAGGATGCTGCCTGGACTGGAGGGCTTATCTTATGAAGAGAGGTTGACTGAGCTCGTACTTTTTTCATTGGAGAAAAGGAGGAGGAGAGGGGACCTAATTGAGGTATACAAGATAATGAGAGGCATAGATAGAGTCGATAGCCAGAGACTATTTCCCAGGGCAGAAATGACTAACATGAGGGGTCATAGTTTTAAGCTGGTTGGAGGAAAGTATAGAGGGGATGTCAGAGGCGAGTTCTTTACACAGAGAGTTGTCAGAGCATGGAATGCGCTGCCAGCAGCAGTTGTGGAAGCAAGGTTATTGGGGACATTTAAGAGACTACTGGACATGCATATGGTCACAGAAATTTGAGGGTGCATACATGAGGATCAGTGGTCGGCACAACATCGTGGGCTGAAGGGCCTGTTCTGTGCCGTACTGTTCTATGTTCTAATCTAATATAATCCTGAACTTCCTTTGTAGGCCACAGTTGATTGACCTTTGTCAACCTTTTGCAACTTGATGGAGTATATAGTCGCTATAAATCATGTGATTATTCTTTAAATGGTATACATTACCGATGTACAATTATACCTTTGAAAGGATTTTCCCTATATATCTTGGCAAATTTGTGCCCCATGCGTTTATAATTACCCTCATTCAAAATTAACAGCCTTGCTTGAGAATAACCTACCTCATTTTAAACACATGTAAATTCTATCATGCCACAATCAACCATCCCTAAAGGTTCCTTTACAACACAATAGACCAAATAAACCAATTAAGCACTAAAGCTGTGGAGGTTGAGTTTCTAGAGTGTGTTAGAACTACCCAAGCAGTATATTGAGTCATGTTATTTTGGATCTAGTATTATGTAATGAAGAAGGGCTAATTAACAATCTTGTTGTAAAGGAACCTTTAGGGATGGTTGATTGTGGCATGATAGAATTTACATGTGTTTGAATTTGGCACAGCCTCAGCAATGTTGTTGGGCTGACAGATTTTGTTGGTGATCAATTAGTTTCTTCCCAAACAATCTTTTCCCTTTTTGATGCTCATTAAACCACTAAGGCTGTTTCCACTGACTTTTGTTTGAAATAAAGATTTTAAATTTTAAATGTTTTTCTTTAATCTTCATGCAAATCTCCCATTGTGTGGTTTGAAATAGCAAATTGTGTCAAGGGTGTTTTTCATCAGTCTCAAACTTAAAAACGTGGATATAATTGTATCTATGCTTTTAAACATTGTTTTTTGTATTGAAGATGCAAATGATCGCAGTCAGTATAAGGTTCTCCCAGTTTCAAATGCATTGTCTCAGCAAAACTAATGGGACCTAGGCTGTGGCATCTGGTGGCTCTATAATAGCCAAGCATATTCTTAAATTTAGAAATGTCCAAAAGGTAGTCCTGTCCAAAATCACTCATCTAGCCACACAGAAGGTGTGTGGTAAGATTTTAAAAGCAGCCAAAAGAAAGAATTAACTACGTACTGGTCTGAGAAGGGGCTGGGCCAAAAACATCAACTGCCTTCATTTTGTACTTTGTTTTAGATTTTTCTCACTCATGCCTCTTGTTTATAACCTTTTCCTCCTGAAAACTAGAATAAATGCTTGCGTGTTCAATTTAGATACCAGCCAAACTTCTACTTAATGTGTCTTGGAACACATTGAACTGTTGATGTATGTTTTGGTCCACAACTCCGGACGACACAAGTTTCTGTACAACCGTAAATGCTTTATTATCGGACAACCGGCAAGAGATTCTCAATGTCCCCAAAAGTAGTCGTGCGTCTACTTGTGGTGACACCTCTCCATGAATCTCTGCTCTACACACAAAGGCAGTATTTTTATAGGAATAATACAAAAGGCACATAAGTCACATGGCTGATTGTCATTACATTGTTTAAGATAGGTAATTATAATTTTACAATGCCCGGTGATTGCCAATGTCCTGTGATAACTAGTGGATGGGTTACAGGAACTGGTTATCGTATTCTTCATAATCATGTGTTGATGGGAAGAGATTTAAACAGAAGGACTTTGCTTGTTTTCAATGTGGGATTCATTGTTAATAGGAAAGGGAAGCATGATAATGGGAGCAAGAGGCAGTTAATCGGGTTATGACCAAGGCTATCAGTCTTGTCCAGGAGGACAAATACCTTTGCCTGAGGCTGCAAGTGGAGTCCACATGTATGGCTCCAGAGGGTTCAGTTCTCTATGTGTCAGCCAGCACCCTTGCTGTGATGTCCTGCCTCATTCTGTAAGAGGACAGGCATGCTATTGATACTGCAGAGAGTCATTTTAGCAGTGGAATGTTTAACCCTTGAGTCCCCAGTATGTCAGGAAAAGAAGTAAAAATGACACTGATCCCATTGTGACTTCCTAATTTCCTCAGAACCATTTTTTCACAACAAAGTTCTCTATTTTACAGTAATTAGGAATTCACTTTTTAAACACACATTCATACTTTTTCCAAACACTTGTCCAAACTTTTTAACGTTTTCCTCAAATCAATGTTGAATCTTTGAGGTTTGCAAAAAATATCCTGTTTCCGCAAAACCTTGATTTGTGGTGAGCCTTTTGTAGAATAGTGATTATGGGGGAGTTGGTTAGCATTAATTGCTGGAGGACTCCACTATCACGGTATGGACTATTGACTTCCCACAACTATTGTATCAGAGAGAAGACAGCATCTCTTCTTGGGAGGCCCATAAGACTCTGGCTTATTAGCCTAGGGATTGAGCTGCCACTTCAGTGACCTGCCAAGTGCCCAGTCTCATTCTGATGTTGTCCATTGCTGCCTCTAGTCTTCCTACATGCTGCTTAACCGAGTTAGGACCCATATATACAGGAGGAGGAGGTGGGAAGCAGAAATAGCTCTCTTTGTCAAGATTTTCCCCATCCTGTTTACTTCAGCAATCTTAGGGATAGTAACACAACCAATTGCAGTGCAAACAGCAAATTTAGATATATACAGGGTTCTTAGATAATTCAGACTTCCTGCTGGACAAGGGCCCATTAACAACTGCTAACAAACTCCACTGTTTCGCTTTCAAAAATGTGCTCTTGATACTTGGGGAGTCACAATATTCATTTCATTTGTGTCCTCTTCTTCCATTGACCAGGTCTTTTGATGGCAGCCATGCAGCCGCTATACAAATATACTGGGGCTTCCAGTGAACATAAGAATGTAAGAAGTAGATATAGGAGTAGGCCATCTAGCCCCTCGGGCCTGTTCTGCCATTCAATAAGATCATAGCTGGTCTTTTCATGGACTCAGCTCCACTTTCACGCCCACTCACCATCACCCATAATTCCTTTATTGTTCAAAAATCTATCCATCTTTGCCTTAAACCATTTAATGAGGTAGCCTCAGCTACTTCACTGGACAGGGAATTCCACACATTCCAACCATTTGGGCAAAGAAGTTCCTCTTAACTCAGTCCTAAATCTGCTTCCCCTTCTTTTGAGGTTATGCCCCCTTAGTTTTAGTTTCACCTGCCAGTGGGAATAACCTCCCTGCTTCTGTTAATCTATTTACTTCATAATTTTATGTTTCTATGAAATCCCCCCTCATTCTTCTAAATTCCAATGAGTATAGTCCCAGTATACTCAATCTCTTCTCATAAGCCAACCCTCTCAACTTTGGAATTAACCTGGTAAACCTCCTCTGTATCTGCTCCAGTGCCAATATATCCTTTCTCAAGTAAGGAGACTAAAACTGTACACCAGGAGTACATCCACAGTGAACCACTGAATGTGGTGTGTCTGAATTTCCAGAAGGCATTCGACAAGGGGATCACATAAAAAGCTGCTGCATAGATGCATAGCATTACGATTAATGTGTTAACATGGATAGCGATTGGTGAACTCACAGAAATCAAAGAATGGAGATAAACAAGTGTACTGTAGGTATGGCCTCACCAGCACCCTATACAGCTATACCATAACCTCCCTGTTTTTAAACCCATCCCTTTAATAATGAAGTACAATATTCCATTTGCTTTCTTAATTATCTGCTACACTTGCAAATCAACTTTTTGTGGTTCATGCACAAGGACTCCCCGGTCCCTCTGCACAGCAACATGCTGCAATTTTTCACCATTTAAATAATGGTCTATTTTGCTGTTATTCTTACCAAAAATGATGACCTCACATTTACCAAGGTTGTACTCCATCTGCCAGACCCTTGCCCACTCACTTAACCTATCTATATCCCTCGACAGACTTAATGTCCTTTGCACACTTTGCTCTACCATACATCTTAGTGTCATCTGTGAACTTTGACATAGTAGATCTGGTCGAAGAGTGTGGTACGGAAAAGCACAGCAGGTCAGGTAGCATCAGAGGAGCAGGAGAATCGACGTTCCGAGCATAAGCTCTTCATCAGGAATGAGGGGTAGCCGAAGGGGCCAGAGCGATAAATGAAAGGTGGTGGGGCTGGGGGAAAGGTAACTGAGACTGTGATAGGTAAGTGGAGTTGGGGGTGAAGGTGATTGGTCAGAGAGGAGGGTGGAGCAGATAGGTGGGAAGGAAGATGGACAAGTAGGACAGGTCAAAAGGGCAGTGCCGAGTTGGAAGGTTGGACCTGGGATAAGGTGAGGGGAGGGGAAATGAGGAAACTGGTGAAATCCACATTGATCCCGTGTGGTTGGAGGATCCCAAGGTGGAAGATGGGGTGTTCTTCCTCCAGGCGTCCAGTGGTAAGGGTTTGGCATTGGAGGAGGCCCAGGACTTGCATATCCTTGGCGGAGGGGAGGGGGAGTTAAAGTGTTCAGCCACAGGGCAGTGGAGCTGTTTCATGCGTGCATCCCAGAGATGTTCTCTGAAGTGTTCCACAAGTAGGCGTCCTGTCTCCCCAATGTAGAGGAGACCACAATGGGAGAAATGGGTACACGAGATGACGTATGTGGAAGTGCAGGTAAATCTCTGACTGATGTGGAAGACTCCTTTGGGGCCCTGGACGGCAGTAAGAGGAGAGGTGTAAGCGCAGGTTTTGCAATTCTTGCAGTGGCAGGGGAAGGTGGCAGGAAGAAAGGGTGGGTTGGTTGTAGGTGTGGACCTAACAAGGGAGTCATGGAGGGAATGGTCTTTACAGAATATAGGTAGTGATGGGGAGGGAAATATATCCCTGATGGTGGGTCTGGTTCCCAACTCCAAATCATCTATGTAAATTGTAAACAATTGTAGCTCTAACACTGATCTCTGAGACACACCACTAGCCACTGATTGCCAATCAGAAAAACCCATTTATTCTCACTCTTTGATTTATGTTAATTCACCAATCTCTATCCATGCTAATACATTATTTGTAATACCTTGCATCTTTATCTGTGCAGCAACCTTTTGAGTGGCACCTTGTTGAATGCTATCTGGAAATCCAAATACATCACATCCACTAGTTCACCAATGTCCATACTCACAATGTCCTCAAAGAATTCCAGTAAACTAGTTAAGCATGATCTGCCTTTTATGAGCTCATGCTGCGTCTGCCAGATGGGATAATTTCTATCCAGATGTCTCACTATTCCTTCCTTGATGATAGATTTGAGCATTTTCCCCACTATAGAAGTTAAGTTAATGGGCCTACAGTTGTCCGCCTTATGTCTACCTCCTTTTTTTTTAAACAATGGCAGCACATTTGCTGTCTTCCAATCTGCTGGAATCGCCATAGAATGCAGTGAATTTTCTTAAATTACCATGAGCACATTTGTTATTTTCCCGCCACCACTTTTAGTAACTTCATAGAAGCATAGAATCCCTACAGTGTGGGAACAGGCCATTTACTCAACAAGTCCCCACAGATCCTCCAAAGAGTAACCTATCCAGACCCATTCTGCTATCCTATTACTCTACGTTTCCCCGAGCTAATGCACCCAACTTACACATCCCTGCATACTATAAGCAATTTCGCCAATTTATGTAACCTGCACATCTTTGGACTGTGGGAGGAAACCCACATAGACACGAGGAGAATGTGAGGCAGCAGTACTAAGCACTGAGACACACTGCCACCTACCCTGGGATGCATTCTGTCAGGCCCAGGAGACTTGTCAACCTTTAGCCCTATTAGCTTTCCCAACACTACCTCTTTAGTGATAATGATCACTTCTGGATACTAACTGGCATCACATCCTTGTGATCAATTATTGTCTTCCACTGTGAGGACTGACACTAAATACCTGTTCTACGCCTCAGCCATTTCCTCATTTCCTATTATTAAATCCCCCTTCTCCTCCTTCTAGGAGATTGTTTGATAATAACTAATTCTTTATAGAAATCAACAAGTTCCCCAGTGACAATGACATTCTCTCAGGATGCCTTTTGCAATAATATCCAGGTTCCATTCTCCTCTTTCCGTCTAAAGAGCAGGCTGTTAGAAGAACCTTTTTAAAAAACATCTCTTCCCAACTCTGGATATGAGAATCTAAACATCTCCTATTTTGGTATGAAGAGAAGGTTGTTGGAACTTATAACCATTGTAATGTGCAGTTCTTTCCTCAAAGCCACAGCCTCAGCTGGTGACAGGGATCTGTGTGGAGTTGTGAACCTGTTGTACTGATTGTGAAGTCCTCTATCTTACCAGATCAGATGTAGCTTCTGCATATCCCTCTTGTTCAGTTTCAGCATGGCTCTTACAACTTCACATGACAGTTCTGTTTCACTGCACAAAAGAAGGGAGAGATTGTTTTCAACTACATTATCCCAACAATGCCTGAAATCACCAGGGAAACCACTCTTGAACTTACTTTTCCAGCATGTATCAATCACTCATCGTCTAGCAGCGAATACAGGTATCACTGCTCATTTCTGTCTCGAGTTTTAAAAAAAATCTTGGCTATTACAAGGGCTGTGGAATGCTTCCAGTAAGCATTTTTGTTGAATTAATTCTGCCAGAGTACCCCTTGCATCTTCTTGTTTTTCCTGCCATCTTGCATTCTCTGCGTATAACACAGAGTCTTTTTCGATATTTTTCTGTTTCTTTTTGTAGCATGCCTCATTATATGCTTTAATCTTACGTCTTAACTAACTGTTTAAGCTGTTACTTTCTCTTTGTAAGTTTGTAACTTATTCCCTAGACTCCTTGTATTTCCATTCAGCTGCAAAGTACACACACAGATGCTTTTGGCCAGTTTGTTCCAAACGTTTTGCAATTGTGTTGGTCTTGTTAAAGTTGTGAAAGCAGGTCTTTCACCCATGCTGAAGTTTTAGGGAAGTCTTCCCTACATCTTCTTTCTCCTCTTCTAATCCATTTACTAGCTAGAGAAGACCCAGTCATCTACCAAGGACTACTGCCTACGTAGGGTCCTGGATTAGTGATGCTGGAAAAGCACAGCAGTTCAGACAGCTCGGATGCTGTCTGAACTGCTGTGCTTTTCCAGCACCACTAATCCAGAATCTGGCTTCCAGCATCTGCAGTCATTGTTTTTGCCTACATAGGGTGTATGACGAGAACTGCCCTCTACCCCTGAGCACATGTTGAAATGACCTATTTCTAGGGTCTGGTAACTTACGTTGCGTCAATAAATTGACTGAATCCTTTTGGCCAATGATCATGGAACAGCTATTCAATGTTTAATGAGGTAAAAACAATGACTGCAGATGCTGGAAACCAGATTCTGGATCAGTGGTGCTGGAAGAGCACAGCAATTCAGGCAGCATCCGAAAAGCTTCGAAATTGACGTTTTTCCTGATGAAGGGCTTTTGCCCGAAACGTCGATTTCGAAGCTTTTCGGATGCTGCCTGAATTGCTGTGCTCTTCCAGCACCACTGATCCAGAATATTCAATGTTTAATGACCATTCTTCCCTTGCTCACCTCCATTTGCAAGTTAGATTTTATTCATTACAAGAACAAAAAAATTCTCATTTTTGGAAACACTACATTCATAGCAGAGTAGAGGTGGAGGTGGTACAGCATAATAACTAAAGGAAGGTCTACCTGTCGGACAAAGTGAAAATCAAGAAATAATGGAGGTGCATAAGAAGGGCACGACCATTGTCATGTTGAGTGGACAAATCAAATGTGCAAGGATAACACTAATCAGGGAATTTCAGTCTATGGGATATAGTTATAGAATAAGAAGACAATCATATAAGACAGAGATGCAAATGGAGTTCTTCTGACAGGGGGTTTTGAAGTCTGGAAGATAAATTTGTAGATTACATCTGGGATTACTTCATAGAGCAAAATATTGCAGAACCTACCAGGGAACATACTATTTTAGATCTAGCAATATATAATGACGTACAATTATTAAGATATCTTGTGTTTAAGGTCCACCAGGGACAGTGATCATAATATAGTAGAATTTCAAATAGATTGGGAGAAGCCAACTTGGGTTTCAAACCAATGTCCTCAACTGAAATAAGAGCAATTAAATAGGGATGAAGAAAGAATTGTCTAAAGCAAGCACAAAAATGATTAAGGGGAAAGTAAATAGATGAAATGTGGCAAAGATTTATTCAAAAAGAAGGCCTCAATAATCTAAGGTTCAGAAATATGATCAAAGAGAGAATCTGATCAAAACCAATGCAAACAAACTTATGAAAACAATTGGTAAGCCAGAGAAATAGATTTTTTTTCTGAAACTAGCAGCAGTTGATTAAAAAGCTAATGAAGAGGGAGAAAATTGATTATGAAGGTAAGTTGACACGAAATATAAAAACAAACAGCATGGGCTACTCTATATAAAAATAGATTATCTAATGTAAGTGTAAGACCCTCGGAGGAAGTGACTAGAGAGTTAACGGGGAATGAGAGATAAAAAGTTCTTGCACAAGACAGGAGCCTACAGTATTTGGGTTAATGCATTGGCATGGCATGTGGATTGGTTAAAACACAGAAGGAAAAAAGTCTGAATTAATAAGACTCTTCCTGATTGGCATTATCATTTGTGGAGTGCCACAAGGATCAGTCTTAGAGCCTAAGTTATTTGCTATCCATATGAATGAGTAGAGGGCGGGGGTAGGGCTAAGTGAACTGTATCCAAATTTGCTGATGATATAAAAGTAATTGGGAGGGCATATTGTGATAAAGACATAAGCAATCTGCAAGGGATGCAGATAGATTGAAAATTGGTTAGAAGCATTACAGGTGGAGTTTAATTTAGGAAAGTGTATTTGGTACGAAGAATCAAAGGCAGACTATTATTTAAATAGAGAGACACTTCAAAATAGTGCAGTACAGAGGGATATAGGCATTTTTGTGCATGAGAAACAAACAGATAGCATATCACAATATGCCAACTCATTTGTTTTTATATCATAGCATGCAGATAAGAAGGCAAGTAAATACCAAGGCAAATGGAATTTTGACCTTTTTTGCAAGGGTGTTGGTGTTTAAAAATGGGAAAAGTCTTGTTACAATTGTACAGGATGTTGGTGAGATCATACCTGGAATACTGTGTACAAATTTTGTCCTAATACTTAAGGAAGGATATACTGGCATTGGAATCAGTTCAAAAGAGATCCATCAGGTTAATTCCCGAGTTGAAGGGTTGATCTATTAAGGACAGCTAAACATATAAGGCCTGTATTCTTTAGAGTTTTGAAGAATGGGGGCTGATCTAATTGGAATGTCCAAGATTCTATGAGGCTTGATAGGTTAGATGTTGAGAAAATTGTTCCACTAATGGGGGATCTTCAACCACGGGACATATTTACAGAATAAGCAGACAATTATTTAAAACTGAGATGCATTGGAAATTCCTCTGACGGGGTATGAATGTCTGGAATTTTCTGTCACAGAAAGTTGTAAAAGCTGGATGACTAAAACTATTGAAAGAGGAGGTAGATTGATTTTTGAAATACCATTGAGCTGATAACTGTGCTGAATTGGTATGAAAGAGGAGTTGAAGCCTGGACCAGGTCAGCCATGTTCTTGTCGAATGGCAGGACAGGCTTGCTCCAATTTCTTACGTAATTATTTAGATTTGTGTTGCTTGTGAACTGAGTGTGGTTTGTCATATAAAGCAGCTGGGATTGATATGGGAAATTATGCAGATTATGCAACAGAATAATTTGTTCCAATGAGATAAATTGCATGATTTGCTTCTGTCACCTAAATCATGTCTTCTGTGTTTTTTGGGAAATAGAGAGTTTTCCAAAGAAAGGGAGAAGGCCAAAGCTCGAGGTGATTTTCAAAAGTTAAGAGAGAAACAACAGTTAGAAGAAGATCTCAAAGGCTACCTGGACTGGATTACCCAAGCTGAAGATATAGATCCAGAGAATGAAGATGAAGGAATGGATGAAGATAAACCTAGAAATCGTAAGTGATAACATTTCACTTCTAGATGCATTAATATTATCAAGAATACAATTTAATTTTCATTTGGGCAATACATGGTACTGATGTATTATATCTCAAGAAATGTAATGATTTTTACCGTGTTTAGAAATATCCAGGCCATCAAAAAGTTGTATGAATTGACTGATTAATTTATGTGATGCTGCTCCTCCAGCCTGTGGTTCTGTCTACTGAGAGCTCCTGGCAGCTCTTCCTCATCTTTCCTTGCCTCTCCAATATGTCTGTTATGGCTGAGTACAGGAGCTTGTTATCTGCTTGAGGGACAGAAGGGGTCAGAGACCTTGGGTGTTGCTTCCTTTAAGGGCTGTGCCATGGCATGCTCACCAGATTGTGATCCCCCCAACTTAGTCTAGATAGCAAACTCAATCAAGATGAATGTCTTAGTGCTGGTGGAATAGTGCAGGTGTGTAAAGGAAGTGACCTATTCAATGAAGAAATTCTGTATTAATTAAATTACCATGCTGGAAGTAAAAATTAAAACACATCATTCACCATTTGAATCATTACCATGAAGATAGTAAATACATTACACAAAAAGTGCAGGTGAAAACCAAAAAATGCTTTGTATGCCCCACTGTTGAGTGACAGCCTCATACCTCTAAAAAGCTAGATAGTATACAGGGTGACCCTCATTGATTCAATGAAAGAAAGCTATAAAAAGAAATGATAAACCTTACTTAAAAATAAATTGTTTTTATGACCTTAAAGCTCTATATAATGGACAAGAGCAACTTCTTTTAAGCCACAGTGATAAAAGCAATTTATTTAAAAAGCCAGTAAGTGAATAGATATACTTACACAGATATGGGCAAGTCATCCTGTAGGACACAAGAAGTTTTGAATTGTAAGAAAATTCCCCTTACAGACTTGAGACAAAGGCACTCTATGCTGTTCAGAAATTATACTGGATTGAGAGTATAATTTTCATAATATATTTATTTGAATATCCATTTGTTTCATATGTGGATTTAAAAATTAAAAGTAAAGTTAAAGTAGTATTGTCAAACTATATTTAATTGCCATATAGACTATGATCATAGTACTCATTATTTTGTCATTCAGAATTGAGTCTTTATAACGTTAATCCTAAGGAAGTATGAAAAGATTGTAGTTAAATCCTCCCAGGTCCACAAATCAAATATAACAACCTGGAATTATTAAGTTAGAATTCTATGTATTGTTACATCTTAAAGCTGGAGGGGGTGCACTGTTACTCCAGTTCCACTACTCCATAGATCACAAAAGAAAATAGCTTTTCCAGTTGCAAAGATGGTGAATGAAGTACCTTACCTATTTTAGGCTTTAAACAACCAGATCATCACCAATTTTTTTTTTAACAAAACAGAATTGCTGGTTTGTTATCAAAACAATGTATTCAATTAAGATGCAATATTTGCTTTACATGTAGTTTGAAATATAGAAGAAATGTAGTGATGCCTCCGTATCCCCAGTGCACATGTACAAATGTATACACATGTTTCAGGAAAAGGGAAAAAAGAGATTTATTTACAGAGATTGACTTTAAAAGAAAGAACACATTTTGGCCAATGTGCTTATCCTTGGAAGAGAAAAAGATGAGTCATAAAATTACATGAAGTCTGCTAGTCTGGTGTTCTTGCACATGTCATCAAGCAAATAATCATACATGGTTGTCTCTGGAAGCTTTAATACACAGCTTGTTCAGGAAATGCGTTTTTTTATTCATTTGTCGAATGTGGGCATCGCTGGCTGGACAGCCTTTAGTGCCTGTCCCTAGTTGAGAAGGTGGTCGTGTGCTATCTTCTGGAACTGCTGCAGTCCACCAGCTATGGGTTGACCCACAATGCTATTAGGGAGGAAATTCCTGGATTTTGAACCAGCAACAGTGAAGGAGCAGCAATGTATTTCCAAGTCAGGATGGTGATTGGCTTGGAGGGAAACTCGAAGGCACTGGTGTTCTTGTTCTTCTAGATGGAAGTAGTCATGGGTTTGGAAGGTGCTATTTGAGGACCTTTGGTGAATTTCTGTTGTGCATCTTATAAATAGTGCATATTGCTGCTAGTGAGTGTCGGTGGTGGAGGGAGTGAATGATTGTGGATGTAGTGCCAATTAATCAGCCTGCTTTATCCTGGATAGTGTCAAGATTCTTTAATATTGTAGAAGTTGCACCCAACCAGGCAAGTGGGGAGTATTCCATCATACTCTTAACATGTGCCTTGTAGATGATGGACACACTTTGGGGAGCGAGGAGGAAAATTACTCACTGCATTATTCCTAGCCTTAGACCTGCTCTAGTAGCCATTGTTCAGTTGGGTTTCTGGTCAATGGTAATCCCCAGGATGTTGATTATGGGGGGTTAGTGATGGTAACACTATTGAATTTCAAGGATCAGTGATTAGTTTGTCTCTTATTGGTGATGGTCATAGCCTGGCATTTGTGTGGTATTAATGTTACTTGCCACTCGTCAACCAAAGCCTAGATATTGTCGAGATACTTTTGCATTTGAACACGGATTGCTTCACTATTTGAGGAGTTGCAAATGGTGCTCAACATTGTACAATCATTGGCATACATCCCCACTTCTGACCTTATGGTCAAGGGAAAGCCATTGATTAAGCAGTTGAAGATGGCTGAACCTAGGGCACTACCCTGAGCAACTCCTGCAGAGATGTCCTGGGACTGAGATGGGTGGCCTCCAACAACCACTACCATCTTACTGTGTACCAGGTATGACTCCAACCAGCACAGAGTTTGTCCCCTGACATCTATTGATTCCAGTTTTGCTAGGGCTCCTTGATGCCATTCTCGATCGAATGTCAAGGGTTGTCACTCTCACCTCACCAATTAATATTAAGAAGTTCCTCCAAATCGTTTTATCAGAAGAAAAAAATGCATTTCACCCTGAACTCAACAAGAGGGTTTTCTTTTCAGAAATGGGAGAAATCAGCAGGGTAGCTATTCCTCACAGTATTTTTGATTGCAATAGTTCCTAAAATACGAGCATACTCTCCAAGCCATTCATTGTTCAAAAACAGTCCCAGCAGGTGTTTGCAGCAAATCCTTGTTCTAAAATCGACTCTAATATCCACAGGTTAGCATTTTCTGACCTGTTTTTAAGAAACCACTTCAGGTATTTTCACAAATATCGAAATAAATCAGTTTTGCCATGATCCTTCAAAACCTAGTTTCTCCAAAAACATTTAAATATAAAGTGACTATGCAACGAAGGAGCAGGAATAGGCCATTAAACACATCAAATTCACCTCTGCCATTAATTAGTATCAGGGCTAATATGCCCATGTTTCAATTCCACTTTCATGCCAGCTCCGCATAGCCATTAATTCACTGAACTTATAAAAATCTATCTACCTCCACTAAGTACATCCACGAGTCTAGCTGCCACAACTCTCTGGGATAATGAAGTCAAGATATTTACTGGGAGAAGAAATTTCTTCACATCTCAGTTTTAAAAGAGTGTCTCCTTATTCTGCAACTATCTCCCCTAGTTTGAGATAGCCCCTGACTGAAAACATCTTCTCAACATTTACCCTGTCAAACCATGCTCAAAGTCTTGTACATTTCCACTGCAGCTCTGATGAAGAGTCGTCTAGACTCGAAATGTTAGCTTGCACTTCAGCTCTGATAAATCATCTAGACTTGAAATGTTAGTTTGTTCTCTCCCCATGGATGCTGCCTGACCTGCTGTCATCTCTAGCATTCGTTGTTTTCAGCAAGAAGATCAACCCTCATTCTTCTATATTTTAATGAATACAGTCCTTACCGGTTTAGCCATTCTTGATAAGTCAATCTTTTATCCTAGAATCTGTCTGAATCACCTCTGACGCCAGCAGATACTTTCATAAATAAAGTTAAAAATCACACAACACCAGGTTATAGTCCAACAGGTTTATTTGGAAGCATTATCATCAGGTGGTTGTGAAGCAGGACCAGAAGAGACAGAATTTATAGCAAAAGGGTTACTATGTCACGGAGTTGTAATGATATATTAAACAGCTTAGATTACGTCTTTTATATTTCAGGATGGGATATGCTGGTTTAAGCTCTTTAATATGTAAATTTGAAAACTTTTAAGTTACATTCTCATGGTAGCTTCAGTTTATCTAACAATAGATGTTAGATAAATACATAAGTGCAAAGGCAAAAAACTGTATACAATATACATTCCCAGTGCAGCCTCACCAAACCTTTGCAGTGATACAAAAGTTTCCTATTTTTAAACTCTATTTCCATAGCAACAAAAGATCAAATTCCATTTCCCTCCTTAATGACTTGCTGCATTTGCATGCTAAGTTCTTCAGTGATTGCAGTACCTTGCATGCTACGTTGATGTGTCTCATGTACAAAAATACCTCAGTGCTGCATTTTCTTTGAAGCATGTCACTATTTGAATAATAGTCAGTCTTTTCATTCTTCTTACCTGAGTGCACCAGCAACTGGTAAATAACCAATTTATTTCATCTTTTGATTTGTGTACTAACTCTTTCCTTTGTGGGCGGCACGGTGGCCCAGTGGTTAGCACTGCTGCCTCACAGCGCCTGTAGACCCGGGTTCAATTCCCGACTCAGGCGACTGACTGTGTGGAGTTTGCACATTCTCCCCGTGTCTGCGTGGGTTTCCTTCGGGTGCTCCGGTTTCCTCCCACAGTCCAAAGATGTGCGGGTCAGGTGAATTGGCCATGCTAAATTGCCCGTAGTGTTAGGTTAAAGGGGTAAAGGTAGGAGTATGGGTGGGTTGCGCTTCGGCGGGTCGGTGTGGACTTGTTGGGCCGAAGGGCCTGTTTCCACACTGTAAGTAATCTAATCTAATCTTGTGACTGTTTCTAAATATTTATCCCCCATTCTTGTCCTTTATTTCCTTAGAGGAGGGCTTAGAGGCCTTTGTGATGGGGGATGGAAGTGTATAGGGACTGGATGTTCATCGTGAAGATAAGGCGTTGGGGGCTGGAGAAGTGAAAATCATGGAGGAGGTGGAGGGCATGGGTGGTGTCCTGAACGTCGGTGGGGAGTTCTTGGACTAAGTCCTCCACCTCCTCCATGATTTTCGCTTCTCCGGCCCCCAACGCCTTATCTTCACAATGGACATCCAGTCCCTATACACTTCCATCCCCCATCACGAAGGCCTCCAAGCCCTCCGCTTCTTCCTCTCCCGCCGACCCAAACAGTATCCTTCCACTGACACCCTCCTTCGACTGACTGAACTGGTCCTCACTTTTAACAACTTCTCCTTCCAATCCTCCCACTTCCTCCAAACCAAAAGAGTAGCCATGGGCACCCACATGGCCCCAGCTATGCCTGCCTCTTTGTCAGATATGTGGAACAGTCCATCTTCTGCAGCTACACTGGTACCACCCCCCACCTTTTCCTCCGCTACATCGATGATTGTATTGGCGCTACCTTGTGCTCCCATGAGGAGGTTGAACAGTTCATCCACTTTACTAACACCTTCCACCCCGACCTCAAATTTACCTGGACCGTCTCAGACTCCTCCCTCCCCTTCCGAGACCTCTCCATTTCTATTTCGGGCAACCGACTCAACACAGACATTTACTACAAACTGACCGACTCCCACAGCTACCTAGATTACACCTCCTTCCACCCTGCCCCCTGTAAAAACGCCATCCCATATTCCCAATTCCTCTGCCTCCGCCGCATCTGCTCCCAGGAAGACCAATTTCACTACTGAACAACTCAAATTGCCTCCTTCTTCAAAGGCCGCAATTTCCCCTCCGACATGGTCGACGACGCTCTCCACCGCATCTCCTCCACTTCCCGCACCTCCAATCGCCACCAGAACCTCACCTTCCACCCCACTAACCTCCAGATACATCGTATCATCCTCCATCATTTCCGCCACCTCCAGACAGACCCCACCACCAGGGATATATTTCCCTCTCCACCCCTATCAGCATTCAGGAGAGACCACTCCCTCTGCGACTCCTTGTCAAGTCCACACCCCCACCAACCCAACCTCCACTTCCAGCACCTTCCCCTGCAACCGCAAGAAGTGCAAAATTTGCGTCCACACCTCCCCCCTCATCTCCCTCCAAGGCCCCAATGGATCCTCCTATATCCGTCACAAATTCACCTGCACCTCCACACACACCATTTACTGTATCCGCTGCACCCGATGTGGTGGTCTCTACATTGGGGAGACAGGCCACCTACTTGCGGAAAGTTTCAGGGAACACCTCTGGGACGCCCGCACCAACCAACCCAACCGCCCCGTGGCTGAACACTTTAACTCCCCCTCCCATTCCGGCAATGACATGCAGGTCCTTGGCCTCCTCCATTGCCAGACCCTGGCCACACGACGCCTGGAGGAAGAGTGCCTCATCTTCTGCCTAGGAACCCTCCAACTACACGGGATGAATGTAGATTTCTCCAGCTTCCTCATTTCCCCTCCCCCCACCTTATCTCAGTCCCAACCCTCGGATTCAGCACCGCCCTCTTGACCTGCAATCTTCTTCCTGACCTCTCCGCCCCCACTCCCTCGCCGGCCTATCACCTTCACCCTCTCCTCCTTCCACCAATCATATTCCCAGCGCCCCTCCCCCAAATTCCCTCCCCCCTACCTTTTATCTCAGCCCGCTTGGCACACCAGCCTCATTCCTGAAGAAGGGCTTATGCCCGAAACGTCGATTCTCCTGCTCCTCTGATGCTGCCTGGCCTGCTGCGTTTTTCCAGCACCACATCTATTTCCCTACAGTCTATAGTCCACAAGGATCAGTGTGGGGTCCACTGCTTTTAGTCATTTACATCAATGACTTGGATGTGAACATAAGAGGTATAGTTAGTAAATTTGCAGATGACACCAAAATTGGAGGTAGAGTGCACAGCAAAGAAGGTTACCTCAGAGTACAATGGGATCTTGATCAGATGGATCAATGGGCTGAGGAGTGGCAGATGAAGTTTAATTCAGATAAATGTGAGGTGCTGCATTTTGAAAAAGCAAATCAGAGCAGGACTTATACACTTAATTGGCAAAGTCCTGGGGAGTGTTGCTGAACAAAGAGACCTTGGAGTGCAGGTTCATAGTTCCTTAAAAGTGGAGTCGCAGGTAGATAGGATAGTGAAGAAGGCGTTTGGTATGCTTTCCTTTATTAGTCAGAGTGTTGAGTACAGGAGTTGGAAGGTCATGTTGCAGCTGTGCAGGACATTGGTTAGGCCACTTTTGGAATATTACGTGCAGTTCTGGTCTCCTTCCTATCAGAAAGATTTGTGAAACTTGAAAGGGCTCAGAAAAGATTTACAAGGATGTTGCCAGGGTTGGAGGATTTGAGCTATAGGGAGAGGCTGAATAGGCTGGGACTGTTTTCCCTGGAGCATCCGAGACTGAGGGGTGACCTTATAGAGGTCTATAAAATCATGAGGGGCATGGATAGGAAAAATAGGCAAGGTCTATTCCCTGGGATGGGGGAGTCCAGAACTAGAGGGCATAGGTTTAGGAAGTGAGGGGAAAAATTTAACAGGGACCTGAGGGGCAACTTTATCACACAGAGGGTGGTGCGTGTATGGAATGAGCTGCCAGAGGAAGTGATGGAGGCTAGTACAATTACAACATTGAAAAGGCATCTGGATAGTTATACAAACTGGAAGGGTTTAGAGGGATATGGGCCAAATACTGGCAAATGGGACTAGATTAGGTTCGAATATCGATCGGCATGGACAAGTTGAACCAAAGAGTCTGTTTCTTCACTGTATATTTCTATGACTCTATGGTTTCAACACTCACCTTTAAGCAAAACACACTTTATGCTTACATCAAGTTAAAATATAAACAAAAGAGGAGGAACTGGCATAAGTTTAACTACCTTATAAAACTTAATGGAATAATAAATTATTTAATTCCTAAACAGTAACTGTTCCAATATAATAACATCCCATAACCACACCCTTGGCAAAGGTAAATTCAGTAAAACAGAATGACTCACATGTAATTCTGGAAGCAGGGACAGAGAACTCCAGCTTTTTGCTGTGGCCAGGAGGGATGTATAGCTTCCACGGCCAACTTCAACCCCAACAACTACTGAAAGCTAAACTAAAATCCTTGTTCTGAGGGAGCCTGACTCCACCCATTCATGTTGCTCCTATAAATTAAACATTTTAAAAAATGCAAGACCTCTCAAGCTGTTATTGGCTTTGAATAGATAGCTTGACATCTCTGTCTTAAGATCCCTCTTCAAACATAAAGGATAAAGTACACCTCTTAAAGCAATAGTTTTTGTCACTGGATATACACAACTTGAGTGAATGGGCAAAATCTTCACAGATGGAATATAATGTGGGAAAATACAAGGTTATTCACTTTGGCAGGAAGAACAGTAGAGTCAAATATTATTTTTAAGAGGAAAGTGGTTAATTCCCCTTGTGGGAGAATCTAGGACCTGAAGGCATTATCTCAGAGTAAGGGGTCACCCATTTAAGGTAAAAATGAGATGGGATTTTTTTATCTCTGAGGTTATGAATCTTTGGAATTAGTTAGTACAGAGGGCTGTAGAGGCTAATTCAGTCAGATATTCAAGGCTGAGATAGACAGATTTTAGTCAGCAAGGGAATCAAGGATGATAGCGATAAGGCAGGAAAGAATGCTAAAGGAATGTCAGATCAGCCACAGTCTTATGCAAAGGAGACTCAAAGGCTGAATGGCTCCTTTTTCTCCTAGGTCAGCTGTCCTTGCCTTTCAATGGGAGAGGTTGCACATTTGGAATATGCTGTTGAAGGGACTGTGGTGAGCTGCTCCCACATCTTGTTGATGCAACCCAGCGTGTCAGTGGTATAAAGATTGAAAATGTAAGTTAGTGGGTGGGGTGCCAATCAAACATACTGCTTTGTCCTGAATGGTGTTGAGCTCCTTGAGTGCTCTTGGAGGTTCAGCCAAGCAAGTGGAAATTGTTCAATCACGCTTCTGACTTGAGCCTTGTAGATGATGGAAATACTTTGGTGAATTATGAGGTGAGCAACTTGCCTCAGAATCCCTCCCCCTGACCTGTTCTTGTGCCCACAGCGTTTATGTTAAAGTACAATTTAGTTTCTGCTCAGTGATAAGTATCACAGTGTTGACAGTGGGGGATTCAGTGATCTTAATGTCTTTGAATGTGAATCAGAGATGTTTGGAAATATCTCTTTTTGAGATCCTCATTGCCTGGCAATTTTCTAGCGCGCATATTACTTGTCACTTATCAGCTCAAAGCATGATTTGATCCGACTCTTGCTGCATATGACATGGGAATACTTTAGCACCTGAGGAGTTACAAGTGGTGCTGAATATTGTGCAATTACCAGTGAACATCCCCACTTCTGACCTTATGATGGGGAGAAGGTCAGTGATGAAACAGCTGAAGATAGTTGGACTTTGGGCACTACCCTGAGGGACTCCTGTAGTGACAGCTCAGGACCATGATGCATGATCTTCAACAACCACAGCCATTTTTCTTTCTTCCAGGTATGACTCCAAACAATGGACAGTTATTCCCCTGATTCCCATTCACTTCAGTTTTGCAAGAGCTCCTTTATGCCTCACTCGGTTAAATATTATGTTGATGTCAACAGGCCTGAATCTCAGTTTACCTCTGGAGTTTTGCTGTTTGTCTATGCTTGGACCAATGCTGTAATGAGATTAGGAGCTAAGTGACCCTGGCAGAATCCAATTGAGCTTCAAAAAAATATATTATTGATTAAATACCACTGTCAATAACCCCTTTCATCAACTTTATTAATGATTGATGGAGCAGTAATTAATTGGATTGGATTTGCCCTTTGTTCTTTTTGTGGACAGAATATAGCTGGGCATGTCTTTCAGGATTCATTGATATTCGCCTTTTCAAGACATGTATTCGTGGTTGTAAAAGCTTCTGATTTCTTCGACCAGTGACTTGGTGTGTGTGAGGTTATCAATCTAGAAAACTCAATCATCTTCCAAAATTTGCCTTTCACCTAGTTGACTGTGTTTCCATTTGTGCTTCTTCTTAATGCTTCCCTTACTGCTAGTGTTGTGGTGTTGGTTACCCGTGTTTTGTTCTAGTGTCTGTTTTGGTCTTTGGAGCCTGATTTCCTGCACATGCATCCCCAATTCCCCTTGGAACCACATGATTTACAGATGTTAGAAAAAGATGGAGAGCTTTTGGGTAGGTGCAATAAACCACATCTTTTTCAGATATTGTAAGTTTAGTATGCTTTACTGACCACAGAAATAGTGTTGACTGTACTTAATACATGACTTGTTGTTGGCCTGACACTTGAGCTTCATACTTGTGTCTATCCTCACTTAATGCATCAATGGTATGGCTCTTTTATTCCTTGCTGAAAATCTTTAATTGTTGTAGCCTTACTGGCAGTTCCTGTTTAGAAAAATGATGTTCTGTGTTTGGACATCTTGTGTCATCTGTGACAAATTGATTAGTTGGTTCTTAAGATTATTGTCTTTATGACAAGAGTTGAAGGAGTCTGTTAACCCTGAGTTCGTTCTTACCTTAAGCTGGTCTTCAAGAACCTTCTAAGTTTTGTCATATTGGAAACTGATTGCTTTAATTCTAAATTTGCTATTTAAGAAACTAGATATAAAGAGCTATTTTCTATTTTCTTGTGATCATTTATTGTTTGATACATAAAATGGAGCAGTTTCAAATTACTGAACCAGTCATTGATGTTCATTCCATAATGAAGTTTCTACTATCCTTGCAACTGCTTAAACATTTTGTATTGCATCACATGACCCTAACTTGAAACTGCTTGGGCCTTAATAACAAGGAGGTAACAATGAGTCTGTTACTTTTATATGAACTGTCAGGGACAGAGCATTTAGCCTTCCAGGTTTCTGAGCTGCATTGCAAAAACTTTATGCCCCAGCCCAAGAGTACAATTCAAACTTTTTTCAAAATGATTTAAGGCAACCTTAGGATTTTTTTTATCTTTAAAAATTTACATTCCAGCAAAAGGCAAGTGCCATTTTCTTGGCGAATAATGCCATGTCTACGGATCTGTACAGCTGTCAGTGCTCACATAAACTGATCCTGCTTAAGGCTGAGAAACTCTCCCTTTGTCAGAAGTCTCTTCTATCTATTAATCTCCAAATGTCTGGCACCAAGACATTGGTACAATGGTGTGAGTTTGTTTCCAATAGGCTGTTTTTTCTGATGTGGCAATGCTTGTGTTATTATCAGTAACAAAGGAGACGGGGCATAGATATTATGGGTTTGAAGATTCCAACAAACATTTATTACACCCAACTATTCTGACTAACATTGCATTCCTCAGACATGTAAGTATCTGGACCAAAGGTGTTTGGTGCTGAAAGGCTAAGGAACTTGCAACAGCAAGACAATAAAAGATATATTTGTGGATGTGTACTCTGAAAAAGAGGCAGAGAATATTTCAGAGGGTTATTATCTGAAACACAGAATCCTAAGGCGGAAATGGAGACCAGGGCAGGTTAATGCAGAGGAGGAATGGGTCAAAGTGCACCAGATTGTGTTGCCTGTAACATACAGACAGGAGGTGTTATGGGTAGCGCATGAAATACCTGTAGGTGGTCACCTGGAGCTACGAAGGACTCAGGCTAAGGTACAAAGAGAGAGAGAAGAAAGGAAGAGAGAAAGAGAGAGAGAGGAAAAAGGGAGGAAGTTCTCAGCTGAGCAAAGAGAGAGAGAGAGGAAATGGAGAGAGAAAGAGAGTGACAAAAATAGAGAGAATTTGAACTTGACAACTCCCCAAGCTTAATCCTTTCAAAGCCACACGGGTCCAGATGGAGGTGGAGGCCATGCTTGAGGACATCATCGAACCAAGCCAGAGCAAGTGGAGTTCGCCGATCATCTTAATTCCCAAACTGGACGGGACTCAACGATTCTGCGTGGATTATTGGAAGGTCAACGCTGTTACATTTTCGAACACATATCCAATTCCTAGATTGAAGGACTGTATCGAGAAAGTCGAATAAGCCAGTTACATCACCAAGTTGGACTTAATGCGTGGTTACTAGCAGGTACCTTTATCAGAGACAGCAAAATAAATTTCTGCATTTGTAACCCCAAATGGGCTCTCTCAGTTTAAACTAATACCCTTTGGAATGATGAATGCACCCGCCACATTCCAAAGACTCATGAACGGAGTTGTGGCTGGGATAACAAACTGTGCAGTCAATTTGGATAATGTAGTGATCTTTAGTAAGTCCTGGAAAGATCACGTGGTACAGTTGGCAGAGCTCTTTGAATGACTACAAGAAGCAAAACTGCTGATAAACCTAAATAAAACAGAATTTGCAAAAGCAGGTGATCTTCCTGGGTCATGGAAGGTTTACCCCACGGAACCCAAATTCAAGGGCCATTGATGAACTTCTATGACCAACCTTGAAGAAAGAAGTGCTTCGATTCTTAGGTCTCCAAACTTCAGCAGTAGAGTGGCGGTGTTAACCGATTTGCTGAAGAAGAACACAAAGTTCTGGTGGACAGAACAATGCCAGGAGGCATTCGACCATTTGAAGTCATATATTAATCACTAAATCAATTTTAGCTACACAAAACTTTTCAAAACCTTTTAAAGTCGCCACTGATGCAAGTGACATTTGAAGTTGGAGCTGTACTCCTCCAAGAAGATGAGGATGGCATTGAACTGCCAGTTAATTAACTTCTCAAAGAAGATCAACATTCACCAGAGGAAATACTCCACAATCAAAAAGGCATTATTGAGTTTGGTACTGGCCTTACAACATTTTGATGCGTATGTCACGAACAATGTGTCGGAGACATTTGTGTACATGGATCACAATCTGCATACATATTTAGAATGCTTTAAAGACAAGAATATGAGACTATTTCTTTGGAGTCTTACATTACTGACTATTAATTTAAAAACCGTACATGTTGTGGGTCATAAGAATGTAATCACAGATGCGTCATCACTGATTTAATAGATAGAGTTTATATGAGATTTGTATTTATTTGATGTTATATATATATATACATAGGTATATGGGAAGTCATTAAGGTGAACTTCTGTTCAAGTAATTTGTATGTTAGGGTAATGTGTTAAAAATGAGGAAAAATAAAGCTATCTATTCATTATGATGGTTTTTTTTTGTAAGGGGGGAGGTGTTATGAAGATGTGGGTGTATTGTACCTTTAAGAGAGTTAAAAGCTGGCAAAACTACCTGACAGCACCAAGTGTTCTGAAAAAAGATACAGTGTAACGTGCTCCAGATACAGGATAGATAGAGTAGCTGGTTGCCTGGAAACAACAAAACAGATTCAAATCAGCCAAACAGTTTAAATTATATTCTGAAAAATACCAAACTCCAATCCAGTTTGAATTTACAATATTGATAATCTTAAATGTCAATGATACAGTCCAATGCTTTGGGGGTATAAGACCAGAGAAAATTGAACAGTTGGGAGGAGAACTGCCAAGCTACCAGCATGTAAAGACTGTCTGAAAAATAGCACTCTTAAAAGATACCTTTATCGATCAGTAACCTGTGAAGCAGAGTCCCCAAGAAGAAGGAAAGGTGACAGGAATACAGAGAAACCTGAAAGCTGCCTGGTTTTGAGAAAATAAGTTTTGTTTTGTAAATCGTAAACAGGAGTTCTATCGGACTAGTATTAGACAAGAGAATGTAAAAGATAGGTTAGAGAGGTGTTGTAAATAGTTGTTATACTTCAAGAAATAAAATTGTTAATTTTTACTTTAAATAGTTCTTGGCTTCTCGAATTTTCACACATTACTGCACGTGATAAATCTTTTCTGTGTTGCTGGTTTACTGTAAGCAGGAGAGTTTACCCCATGTCGTAACAGTATAATTTAGTAAATATGAGGTGCTGCATTTTGGTAAGGAAATTGAAGGCAGGATTTATACACTTAATGATAAGGTCCTGGGAAGTGTTGGTGAACAAAGAGATCTGCGAGTGCAGGTTCATAATTCCTTGGGAGTAGAGTCAGAGGTAGACAGGGTAGTCAAGAAGACATTTTGTATGCTTGCCTTTTTATTGGTCAATGCTTTGAGTACACAAGTCGGGATGTCGTGTTGTGGTTGTATAGGATATTGTTTTGGCCACTTTTGAAATACTGCTTTCAATTCTGGTCTTCCTGTTATCGGGAAGATATTGTGAAGCTTAAAGGGTCCAGAAAAGATTTATGATGATGTTGCTTAAACTGGAGTTACAGGGAGAGGTTGAATAGGCTGGGTTTTTCTTCCCTGGAATGTCGGAGGCTGAGGGGTGACCTTCTAGAGGTTTATAAAATCATGAGGGGCACATATAGAGTGAATAGCCAAGGTTTCTTTTCCCAAGGTGTGGAAACCAAAACTAGAGGGCATGGGTTTGAATTGAGAGGGGAAAGATTTAAAAGGACCTGAGGGATAACTTTTTTACTTAGAGGATGATGCTTGTATGGAATAAGCTGAAAGCAGAAATGGTGGAGGCAGGAACAATTACAACAGTTTAAAAAAAAAAAATCTGGATGGGTATATCAATAGGAAGGATTTAGAGGGATATGGGCCAAATGCTGGCAAATGGGATTAGGTCAGATTGGGATGTCTGGTCAGTGCAGATGAGTTGGACCAAAGGGTCTGTTTCTGTTCTGTATGACTCTATGACTGTATCTGGTGAATCTGTTTTGTTGGTGGGACAGCACTTACCAAGTGATTGTGATGATGATCTCTGAGATGTTGTCTGAAGTTACAATTCCATGACCATGACTCTATCAGGCTATTGATTGATTGCTTTATAGGACAGCTGTCCCAACTTTGGTACAAGCCCCAGGTCTTAGTAAAGAGGACTTTGCACGGTCAGTCAGGCTGTGTTTTTTTTTTCTTGCTCCAAACCACTCATCATCCTGACTTGGAATTTATCACCATTCCTTCACAGTCATTTGGTCAAAATCCTAGAAATCCCATCTTAACAGCATTTTGGGTCTAACCACCTTAACATCATATGGACTGCAGGAGTTCAAGAAGGCAGCACACCACCATCTTTTGAATGGCAACTCAGGATGGTGAATAAATGCTGGCTGTGTCAGTGATGACCACATCTCATGAGTGAATGAGAAAAAACTTCTGGCACAAAGAACTACTCTAACCCACCAATGTGAACTTTACGTTTTCAAAAGTAGCAATTATTGAAGTTTCAGTTGGTATTTGTGACTTTATCTATTGTTAGCTTGTTCAGATCATCCAAACATTTAAAATTGTTACTACTATCACAGTGTTATTTTCATTCTGACAGTCTGGGTTCTAATTGGAATCCAGGAGTGACAATATACTACGTAGTCCTTGACTTGTGTTAAAGCTCCTTTGCCATGGACTGTGTTGCTTCCATAGACTCAAGCCTATATTATTCTGCTCTGATAAACTCTGTTTATCATTAAGTCTGTGCAGTGGTTGTCCATGTTGCAATCTTGGGACTCTTACTCTGAGTCTGCTGCATTCTGTCTCTATCTTATCTGAGAGTGATATTTGCCTGACTCTGAAGGTTTCCAGTAACTCTTTATTTATATTCTAATGACAGAATATTAATTACCATTAGGCAAAAGTGGAGGTGAAGGGCTCCTGCCTGAATCGTCGATTTTCTTGCTCCTCGGATGCTGCCTGACCTGCTGTGCTGTTCCAGCACCACTCTAATCTCTACTAATTACCTTTCTGCAGTATAGCTCTTGTATTCTTCTGTCTACTGAATCTTGATAACATATGACTGTCAATGTCGGAATTATATCACCATATACTTCATTACTAACAAAGCCATTTCCAATGTCGGAATTATATCACCATATACTTCATTACTAACAAAGCCATAATTTTTCTTTTAATCATTTAATGTAATGGCATTGCTAATTTCCTATTGTACAATGCAAAGCATACATAATAATTAGAGTCCTAGAGATGTACAGCATGAAAACAGACCCTTCGGTCCAACCCATCCATGCCAACCAGATATCCCAACCCAATCTAGTCCCACCTGCCAGCACCGGCCCAAATCCCTCCGAACCCTTCCTATTCATATACCCATCCAAATGCCTCTTAAATGTTGCAATTGTACCAGCCTCCACCACATCCTCTGTCAGCTCATTCCATACATGCACCACCCTCTGCGTGAAAAAATTGCCCCTTAGGTCTCTTTTGTATCTTTCCCCTCCCATCCTCAACCTATGCCCTCTAGTTCTGGGCTCCCTGACCCCAGGGAACAGACTTTGCCTATTTACCCTATCCATGCTCCTCATAACTTTGTAAACCTCTATAAGGTCACCTCTCATCCTCCGATGCTCCAGGGAAAACAGCCCCAGCCTGTTCAGCCTGTCCCTATAACTCAAATCCTCCAACCCTGGCAACATCCTTGTAAATCTTTTCTGAACCCTTTCAAGTTTCACAACATCTTTCCAATAGGAAGGAGACCAGAATTGCACGCAATATTCCAACAGTGGCCTGTTCAGGACATTTAAACTTTGATGGCAATGAACTTGCATCTGTAATTTTCTGAAAGTGTCTCCAACTCTGAGACTGAAATTGAGTTGAAGACTGGAGGATTCCAACTTACTGACCAGGATAGTTATTACAAGAAATGCTAGATGAATGAAAGCCTGCTTTAACTTTAAACCTGATCCCCAATCAATCACATTGACCAACAACATCCCCCGCCCCCAAGTCTCCTGCACCCTACCTAACCTCTCACTCACTTACCTGCCACCTTTGCTCCTCACACATTTGCGCTATACATCTCTATCCCATATCCGTGACACTCTATCTCCTCACCCACATACCTATCATCCTAACCCCTACAGTAGTACAGTTATCTACTTGGCACTATAGTGCCATACCCACCTAATTTACACACATTCCTTCTCTCCGTAGCTTGTCAAATAGGCTTTGTATTCTCCAAACCGTCCACCTGCTTATTAAAAAATAGCAGCTATTACCATAAAAAGGAGGCACATCTTCGGTAAAGATCCACACTGATGTTGCCTGTGTAGTTTGCTGCACTGTATGAATTGGGATATATTCTGCTTAGGAAGTTGGGCCTGAAAGATTTAGAGGTAAGAAGATAACACTTTATCTGAGTTTGATCAAAAATAAATCCAATCTCTAGTGATTGGAACCAGGGCCTAGTGGATCTCATTGATTATGAGGTCCTTGATATGGGTTGTTAACTTAGGTCAATCAGGGAGCCCTGGCTAACAGATATAGACTGGAGACTCAGAAGATCTCCTCAGTCTAGGGACTGGCTTTGAGCTGGGATTTTGCCCAAAATATCAACATTCCTGCTCCTTGGATGCTGGCAGATCTACTGTGCTTTTCCAGCACCTCTCTAATCTTAATTTTGAGCTGCCTGGTCAGAGACCATGTACTGTGGACATAAAAAAGAAAAGTGACTTGGTCTCAGGTTAATGGCCTCTGTGCAGTCATTTCATAATCCAAATCTGAAGATTTGGGCCAATTTTTTTAATGGTTTAGAACTTTTGATGTAACAAATAACTAGGTCTCCGAACATGTCCAGTTTAACAATTTCTCCAGCTAAGACATATGAACAGTTACATTCATGGAATAGGCTGTGTTAAGTACAGTAGTCTTTGCATTTAAATACCACATTCAGGTTTCACAACCTAATTTAACTGAGCAATACCATTAGATGTGAGGTTTTAAAGTTTTGAAGAGATTTGAGTGAAATTTGTTATGCTAAAATATTAAAATAAATTCTGTTTCTGCATGCTTTTCTTGGACATCTTATAGATCAAAGGTAACCTTGATGTCATTGACATTGAAAATATTCTCTAGTTTGTAGAGAGCTAAGATTGACCCATAAGAGCAATGTATTCAATAGGATGTAAACTATTTAGAGTATTGAGGACAGAAAAGACCCCAAATCTTGCAACTACATCATGTCCAAGGTTAAACTTCCTCCATACCAACAATATAATAGCTTGTATTTGTGGAGCACCTTTAATGTAATAAAATGTCATAAAGCACTTCGGAGAGCTATCAAAACAGCATTTGGCATTGGGTTCCATAATAATTCGGATAACTGGTTCAAAGAGGAGGATTTAAGAAGCATCTTACAGGAGGAGAAGACAGGAGAGAGATGGAAAGATTTGACAGTGAACATTAGAACTGAGGACTTAAACAGCTGAAAGCACAATTGCTAATGGTGTGGAATTAAAATCAGAGGCCAGAATTGGAGCAAAGTAGGCTATATAAACTTTTAGAGATAAGGGGCTGAATTTTATCAGCCTTGCTGTCAGATCCAAAAGAGAGAACTGACCCTACACTGATGGGTGGAATAACCCATGGATAGCTCCTGAGGCTGTGTAATAATCCGTGTTGAGATGCCCTGGAAGATGAGGCAAGTTTCTTTCAGCAAGTTGGTGACAGGCAGTCAGGCTCCCTTTCCAAACACGGGGTGAGGGCAGGGGGTTGGAGGGGGGAGCTATAGTGGTTGGTGGATGGATCATAATCTGGCGACAGTGCTTTAGCTGCAGGTTGGTTCTTTCCACTGTGAGGGCTTGTCCTTGGGCAATGTAGTAGCCATGATGGAATGCTTCCTCCATGGGAGCCAGCTGAAATTATGCAATGATTTTCCTGGCTGTCTCACCAAGCAGCGTCGTGCCTTCCTGACACACAGTAAAAGTATTAGGAGTTGGGAAATTGCCCTTGGGTGTCTCCCACTAATAATAATGTTGATTAGAAATTGGTAAGTAACGGGCTCCTCTCATGCTATTTTTCTTTGCCATATAACTAGCCCACCTATAATGAAGCCATGGAGCTATTTGAAAACTAGAGTGAGAGCTTTAAAATTAAAACATTAATCATACATTAAGCGAATGGAGATCAACAAGTATATGGTGATGGTACAATGGCACTTCATTTAATTTAAAATACCAGTATATAAGAGTTTTGGATGAATGATGAAATGTATCCTTGAGAATTTGAAAATTGTTATCTGAGATTGGTTAGACTGGAGCCAATTAATACATAACATATTCTGATCCTGAAAACATTCCCAGAATAATATTGATGCAACTGTGACAAGAGGAATTCACTGATAATTAAAGCTCAGAACTCTGCCAGTCAAACCATTACCATAAATGTTCAATTACCAAAATGGCCAGTTGCTTGTCTTTAATACTACTATATAGAATAAATTAAGTGCCTGCTAAATATCTTCAATTAACTCAAAATAATCTGTTTATTATGAAAAAAATTTATTCTTAAAGCAAATGACAAAAATTATGACCTGGAATTCAAACTGTAGCCTAATCTCACACATATAAACAATATAAAAAGACAAGCCACTTCACATTCTTTTTGTGGGAACAAAGAATCAAAGATTAGCATTTTAAACATAATAAGAACAATTATGAGGGCACAAAAGTCAGAGCTGACTAAAGTGAGCTTGAAAATTAAGTTGGTCATAGATATCCAGTGGCAGGCACTATAAAAGATACATCCCAATGACAAAAAACAAAGAGTCCCAGGGAAGGGTGCATCATCTATAGGTAACTAAGGAGGTTAAAGATTAAATCAAATTGAAAGCAAATGTATATGATTTGCTTTCAGTTTGATTTAATCAAATCAAATCAAATCGGGAAATCAGAAGTTTGAATGGAATATAAATAAAAGCAACGAATGACAAAATGATGAATAAGGAAGGAGAAAATAGAGTACAATGGAAAAAATAGCCAGAAGTATAGAAAAAGACAGTAAGAGTTTCAAAGGCATTTAAAGAGGAATAGAGCAAGTAAAGTGTTTGTTTTATAGAACGGGAGTCTGAGGAAATCATAGTGGAAAATAAGGAAATGACAGAACAATTGAAAGATATTTTACTTTTGTCTTCACGAAAGAAGATACAAATAACATAACACAAATTATTGAGAATAAGGAGCTTAAATGCAGGGAGAACATAAAATAAATACATTCGCCAGGGAAGGGTACTGAAGTGATTATTAGTACTAAAAGCTGATACGTCCCCACATTCTGATGGATTGCATCTAAAGGTCTTAAGAGTGGCGACTTAAGTAATAGGGGCATTAGTTTGAATTTTCCCAAAATGCCTAGTTTTTGGAAATGTCAAATCAGATTGGAAAATAGTGAATTTTAGTCCTTTAGTCAAGAATGTGGGAGAAGAAATCAGGAAATTACTGGCCCATCATCTTAATATTATTCATTGGGTAAAAGCTGAAATTTTTTATTAAAACGTTATTAGCAGGGCCTTAGAAAATCTCAATGCAACTAGCAGATCCTTCATTGTTTTGTGAAAGTGAAATCATGTTTGACTAACTGGAAATTTTTGGGAAAGTAACAAATAACGTGGATAAAGCAGAATCTGTGAAAGTGATGGGCCAAGACTTTAAATAAAGCATTTGACATGGTTATATATCAAAGGTTACTGTGCAAAATAGGAGCTTATAAGAGGGCTTGATGTAATAGTGTGGCAGGAGCATGATTAACAATCAGCAAAAAGAGAGTAAGCACAATGGTCATTTTCAAGTTGGCAATATGTTACTAGTGGAGTATTACAGGGTTCAGAGTCAGGGCCTCAATTAATTACAATTTATATTAATGATTTGGAAGGACAAATCAAATATATAATTGCTAAAATTTCTGATGACACAAAGATTCACAGGAAAGTAAATCGTAGAGAGAACATAAGGATATAAATAGGCTAAGGGAATGGACTAAAAATTGGCAAATGGGAGTATAATGTAGGAAAATATGAACCTACTCACTTTAGCGGGAAGTAAAGCAGCATCTATTTAAATAGAAAATGAGTACAGAACTCTGAGGTACAGAGGGATCTGAATATCCTGTGCATGAATCACATGAAATTAGAATGCAGGGACAGCAAGTGATTAGGTGGCACATGAAATGTCCTCATCTCTTACAAGAAGAATGGGATATAAAAGTGGGGATGTCTGCTGCAGTTACACAGGCCATATATGAAACAAAATCTAATGTACTGTATACACTTTTTGTCCCCTATTTTAAGAAAGGACATAGATATGTTAGAAGCAGTACAGAGAAGATTCACTTAACAGATACCTGGGATGGGAGGAGTGGTCATATCTTATGCAGAAAGATTGAACCTGGGAAAGTATCCATTGAGGTTTAGAAGAATAAATGTGAACATATTGAGATATTCAAGGTCCTGAGAAGGGTTCACACGGGGGCACAGTATTTAATGTCAGGGGTCATCTATTTAAGGTGGATATGCACAGACTTTTTTTCAGAGTATCATGTATCTTTGAAATACTGTTCTCTAGATGGCAATGGAGGCAATGGCCTAGTGGTATTAATGCTAGACTATTCATTCAGCGACTCAGGTAAGATTCTTTGGACCCAAGTTCAAATCCTGCCATGGTAAATGGTGGAAATAGAAATCAATTTTTAAAATCTGGAATTAAGATTCTGATGATGACCACGAAACCATTGTTGATTGCCAGGAAAAACTTACCTGTTTCACTAATGTCCCTTTAGGGAAGGAAGCTACTGTCATACCTGATCTGGCGTATGTGACTCTAAATACACAGCAACGTGGTTGACTCTTGTTATGGGCCAGGCCAGAACTCCTCAAAATATTTTAAGAAAATAGCCTAGACCATACTTTTTCTTATTTGAAAGGCAGATGTGAAGTGGATTTTCCTGGGGTGATGCAGCCGATCAAACACTCGGCTATTTGATAGCATTGTCACACTTGCCCCCCACTTACGAAAAGTGAACCATCAATTTCCAGAGATGGCTTCATTTTAAACCCCTTTGTCTTACTCTGTTAGTACCCAGCATTCACTACTACATTCTGTTTCAGTCTGTTTACACTGTCAATGAACGCCTGTTTTTCTTCATCCAAGTCTTGACAATATGCCAGCAATTAGGTTTTCTTGACTTGCCATGTGTTTGATTTTCAAATTGAATGGCTGCAATAATAAGCTCCATGTAAACAGTTTGGAATTTTTGTCTTTGACTCTATAACTTTAATGGGTTATCATCAGTTTATACAATTGTCTCAGACACATTGCTAGCAATATAAATGCGGAAATGTAACACCAACAGCAAGCGCAAGGTCACCTTCTCAATTGTGGAGTATTTCTGTTGATGAATATTCACTTTCCTGGAAAAATATTTGATAATCATTCTATCTTTTCATCGTTTTCTTGTAAGAGTGTTGCACTGACACTCACATCATTCACATCGATAGTCACCTTGAATGGCTTTGAATAATTAGGTGTGCATAATACTGGGGCAGTGGTTAACACAATTTTCAGACTGCTAAATGCCTACTGACTGTCTTCCATCCACTGAAATATTTTGCACCTCTTCAGTAAGTCAGTCAGTGAAGCAACAGCACTGCTAATATTTGGCAGTTTCCAACAAAACCCACTCAATCCGAGGAATCGAAGTACTGCTCTCTTCGTCAATGGTATGAGAAAGTCCCCAATAACCTTTGTTTTCACATTCCATGGGGCCATCTGTCCGCGTCCGATAATATGGTCCAGGAACGTGACTTGGGCTTTGGTAAATTTATTCTTAGCCAGGTTTATCACCAAGCCTGCATCCCGAAGTCAATTGAATAATTCTGATAAATGCTGCATATGTTCCTTTTACGTGTGACTAAAGATCACCAGGCAGTCTATATAAACCACAAAATTGGGTAATCCAGAAATTATTTTATTGGTTTATTTGAAATGTGGGTGGCACATTTTTCATACTAAATGGCGTAAGTTTAAATTGGTATAGTCCATTCGTTGTTATAAAAACCGAAATTGTCTTTGCTGTTTCAGATAAAGGTACCTGCCAGTATCCTCTGAGTAAGTGCAACTTAGAAATATAAGTTTCTTGTCCCATCTTCTCCAAACAGTCTTCCAAACGTGGAATTGGATATGAATCAGACTTTGTAACTGCATTGAATTTCCGATTGTCTACACATAACTATTGGGTACCATTTGGTTTTGGCACCATTACTATGTGTGTCACTGCAACTCACTTCGACTATGTTGTCTTGGAGCATGCATTCAATCTCTTTTTGAACCAGTGCCAACTTTAAAGGGTTAGGTCTATAAGAACGTTGCATAATTGGAACAGCATTTCCTATATCTACATCATGCATAATTAGAGACATGGAGTCATAGAGATGTACAGCATGGAAACAGACCGCTTGGTCCAACTTGTCCGTGCCGACCAGATATCCCAACCCAATCTCGTCCCACCTGTCAGCACCAGGCCCATATCCCTACAACCCTTCCTATTCCTATACCTATCCAGATGCCCATTTAAATGTTGCAATTGTACTAGCCTCCACCACTTCTTCTGATAGATCATTCCATACACGTACCACCCTCTGCATGAAAAAGTTGCCCTTTAGGTCTCTTTTATATCTTTCCCCTCTCACCCTAAACCTATAAACTCATTCTGGAGTCCTCCACTCCAGGGAAGAGACTTTGTCTATTTATCCTATTCATGCCCCTCATGATTTTATAATCTTCTATAAGGTCACCCCTCAGCCTCCGACACTCCAGGGAAAACAGCCCCAGCCTATTCAACCTCTCCCTATAGCTCAAATCCTCCGACCCTGGCAACATCCTTGTAAATCTTTTCTGAACCATTTCAAGTTTTACAACATCCTTCTGATAGGAAGGAAACCAGAATTGCACGCAATATTCCAAAAGTGACCTGACCAATGTCCTGTACAGCCACAACATGACCTCCCAATTCCTGTACTCAATACTCTGATCAATAAAGGAAAGCATACCAAAAGCCTTCTTCACTATCCAATCTACCTGTGACTCCACTTTCAAAGAGCTATGAACCTGCACTCCAAGGTCTCTTTGTTCAGCAACACTCCTTAGGACCTTACTATTAAGTATAAGTCCTGCTAAGATTTGCTTTCCCAAAATGCAGTGCCTCACATTTATCTACATTAAACTCCATCTGCCACTTCTCTGATCAAGTTTCTGTAGTAATCTGAGGTAACCTTCTTCGATGTCCATTACACCTCCAATTTTTGTGTCATCTGCTAACTATACCTCTTGTGCTGATATCCCAGTCATTGATAAAATCACGAAAAGTAATGGACCCAGCACCGAGCCTTGTAGCATTCCACTAATAACAGGCCTCCAGTCTGAAAAACAACCCTCCAACACCACCCTCTGTCTTCTACCTTCAAGCAAGTTCTATATCCAAATGGCTAGTCTCCCTGTACTCCAGGAGATCTAACTTTGCTAACCAGTCTCCCATGGGGATTATTGCCAAATATCTCCCTATGTTATAGTAATAACTCTTTCTGGTCATTTTGATTTTCCTCCGGAAGGAAACTCAATAATTTATCCCAATTTTTGACAACTTTCTCATTGTTCAATTTAATTTGAGGAATGTCCAATTTATAATTCTTTGAACTTGATTCTTCACTTTGCCTTTCTTTTATTGGTAGATTTGGGAAGCGTCTTTAGCAATGCTAAGAGCCATTTCCCTCACTTTTAATTTAACCAACCACAAGTAACCAAAATTAAACAAATTTTCTCACCTATGTTTTACTTAAATATCTAGGACACTAATCACCAAATTTGCTGGGACTTTTCATACCCAACATCTGTTCAAATCTATCCAAATTTGTCCAAATCTTGGATAACGAGCCCCCAGACTGTTGCGACATGGAAGGTCAAACCCCTCTGTTAATTAAACCAAACACCCCGAGAAGCTTGCCTGTCTCGTAACCTGTTAAAATATGAGTGACAGAGAACTCCCAAATTCCACTATTTAAAGAAAAAATATCAGTTTATTTTTCGAAGTCTAATAATGAACATCAAACAAAAAAACTATTCACAACTCCAAGCCCCCCTTTCTCTTAACTACTTATTATGTGACTGCCGCAATTCTATAAAGATAAGGCACTTACTAAAATTATTTTAGCTTAATCTCAAAACTACACTGTCTTTGCCTTTTCTGCTGTCTTCAGTTTTCCTGCTGTTGATCTCCCTGGATCGTCGTCTTTCTTTTCACTAAGAATAAGCTTTACAAGAAATGGTACCTTTGATAGAGAGTGCTTTTTTTTCTGATTTCTTTAAGAGCACAGTGTTTGATGGGCAATTAGTAATTTCTCCCTCTATGCCAGTTGCTCTCTGACCAGTTTTCAAAAAGTCAGCATTCTTATACTCCTAACATAGAATTGTCTCATTGATTTAGTGTTGGCAAGCCAATAAATTCATACGCGATTGGGTTTTAGTATCGTGGGGCATAATTTAAATGGATTGGTTAAATTTAATTGGTCAAACCAGTAACCAAAACTCAGGTATCCATTTCACAGCCAAGTGTTACGTATTTTCAATTTTCCAGTACACACTGTGACTGCCATCCAGTCTTCCACACAGGTGCCTGCAAATTCCCAGTTCATCCCAGTTCAAAACAGCACTCCCTCTCTCTTAAAGGTACAGTACATGCCTTCAACATCATAACAAATGCACGAATGGGTATTAAAGATGCTGGTTTTCTAATTACCTGACATGTATGACATGTCTGGTGAAATTCAACCACATCCTTATGCAGTCCAGGCCAGTAAAAATGTTTTTATATTTTAGCTTGAGTATTTCTTACTCCTAAATGACCTCCTACTGTAATTCGTGTGCTACCTATAACACCCCTTTTGTATAACCCACTGGCAATACAACTTGATAAACTTCTGCCTATTTCTCATCTGCCTGAATGTGTGATGGTCTCCATTTCCTCATAAAGGCATCATTTTTAAGATAGTAACATTCAGGAATACACTCAGAGTCTACTTCTGTGTATGTTTTTTGGTACAATTGTTTTAGTTTTTCATCCTTCTGTTATAACTCAGTTAATTTCTCTGAGCTAAAAGTATCCAGTTTGTCCTCCAACTGTTCTTAGTTTTGTCTGAACCATTTGATCACACATGATCTCTGATAATTCTACTTCAACTTCCTTATCTGTATTCTTTGATTTTTCTTTCTGTTTCAATTGGTGACTTTCTAACCTTGTTATCACAGTCAGGAAAAATCCCAGTTGCCTGATTCTCTACTGGCTTTACAACCATAGTAGGCAACATGCCCACATGTGGTCCAGCTATATCATTACCAAGGACAAATTGTATTCCTGAAACCAAGAGTTTCTCCAGTACTCCTACCACCACTGGACACTCCAATCTCACTCTGCATAAGGGAGCACTTCTCGTCTCGCCATGAATTCCACGTACTCGCACTTCTGGCAATAACCCTTCTGAGTTACATAGCTTCTCGTCCATCAACATCAATGATTGACATGATCCCGTATCTCATAGTACTGTAACTACCTTACTTGCTGCTCCTGGCATATATGAGTAAACCTTAGCCTTGCAAGTAAATGGTTTGAGAAAATCTGGCACTTCCTTCTCAACCAACCTTTGACCAGGTTTACATTCTGGTGCAGCTTTTTAGCCTCCACTCTGCTTTCCTTTACCACTTTATCAAAATTCACTGGCTTATCCTGTTTTCCTTCTTCCACCTTTCCACTGCTTTTTCTAACCCACCAACACTGTGACTTCATGTGGCCAACTTTATTGCAGTGAAAAAACCTCTGCCTTTTAACTTCTATTTCCACTTCTTGGGTTCTCTTTTACCCTGTGGTAAGCTATCTTTGTTATCTTCAATGAGATTTATTTTTCCCTTACCATCTAAGGATTTATTTTTCCCCAATTTCTATCCCTCCACAGATTGAAATTGATGTTGGAAGCCAAACCTTGATTTATGAACAACTCAATCATCCGCCATTTCAGCTGCTAATCTTGCCATTTTAACTCTGCTCTTCCACATGAGTACTCACTACCTCAGGAAGTGAATTTTTGAACTCCTCCAAAATAATTGTCTCTCTTAGATGTTTGACCTATTTTTAATGCCCTTATCTGCCTATCAGAGTTACTTTGTTTTATCCTTTCAAACTCAATGTATATTTGACCAGAGTCCCTCCTTAGATTCCTGAAATGTTGTCTGCAGGTTTCTGGCACAAGCTCCTATTGCAGATAAGATGTCTTTCTCCTCCACCTCATACTCCTCAGATACCTCCTCTGATAGTGATGCAAATATTTCACTAGCTCTACCTGCGAAATTTGTTTGGATCAACAAAACGGAATCACTCAAAATATTTTAAGAACGTAGCTAAGACTCTAACTTCTTTTTATTTTAAAGACAGATGTGAAGTGGATTTTCTAGGCGTGATGCAGCTGGTCACTGACCACTTCATTTGTTTGGCCACTTCCTCGAATGAAATGAAAAAGGCTTCTACGTCCTTCTCATCAAATTTAGGCAATGCTCAGATATATTTAAACAGATCCCCACTAGGCCTTTCGCTCGATGGGGTTGTTTATTATCCTTATCTTCCTCACTAAACCTACCTTCGACCTTCATCTCCATCCCTTTACGTCAACTTTCTAAAGTGCTGAAAAATGTGTTGCTGGAAAAGCGCAGCAGGTCAGGCAGCATCCAAGGAGCAGGAGAATCGACGTTTCGGGCATAAGCCCTTCTTCAGGAATCCTTTTGGGCTTATGCCCGAAACGTCAATTCTCCTGCTCCTTGGATGCTGCCTGACCTGCTGCGCTTTTCCAGCAAAAGATTTTTCAGCTCTGATCTCCAGCATCTGCAGTCCTCACTTTCTCCTAACTTTCTAAAGTGCCAAACTCTCTTTCTTTCTCTCTTTCCTCCCTCTGTTTTTCCCTTTCTTCTGCTAGGGCCTTTCTCTCCTTTTCTTTGTGTTCTGCCGAAGTGATTCTTTCATTTTCATTTTTCTCTGCTAAGATGATTCTTTCTTTTTCTCTTTCCTCTGCTTTTAACCGTAATTCAAACAGTTTCAGTCCCTTTTCATGTTCAAGTTGCTTCATCTGCAATTGAATTCTAGCCATTTCCAAAAATTCTGATGGCATTTCCAGCAAATTTAAATGCTGAGTTGTTGCTGTAATTACCTCTTTTTCAAACAGACGAAGGCAATCCCAACTCCAGCTTGTCTGCCAATTCCAATAGCTTTGCCTTATTTACCTTCTGTAAAACCCCCAAGTCACTTCTTCCACTCTCAGACAACTGTCAGTGACTGAAAGAGCCATTACTACACCGACCACTGTTTAAACCAATTGAATTCAACACCCGGAACAAAAGGCACTAACACCTACCACTCGCCACCTTTGAATCCAACAACCATAAACTCAAAGTGGAATTATAGAATCAATCCAAGGCAAGCCCCCCAATCTGGTGTAGACCAGATGAGAACCTCTCAAAATATTTGAAGAACATAGCTCAGATCCTAACATTTTATTTTAAAGACAGATGTGAAATGGATTTTCCAGGTGTGATGCAGCTGCTCAAATCACTAAACTTTAAGCAAAATAGAATTTATTTAAACACTACTGCTGAAACATGAACAAAAGAAAACGGAATTTAGAATAACTTATCTATTTGAAAACTTAATCGACCTGATACAGTAACTATTACTAATTAACAGTACCAATTTAGTAACATTCAATAAACCCACCCCTTGTCAAAAAGATAAAGTCAAACACAGATTCTTACAGGCAGGAGGGAACAAAACCCAAAGAGATTTCAGAAGAAAGTCAGACGAGTTCTTTATTGTAGCTTGCAACTCTCCTGGACTCTCATACCTTGTGACTGCTACAGCTAAAACAAACTGGAAAATAAAACCTGAACTGGAATAACAGGCCACTCCCTTTCCATTATTAAACTAGCCTCCTTGACCCCTCTGCATTCACGACCTCCTTCAAAAAAAAGGACAAAACAACCTCCTTAAAGTGACAGCATCGTCACACTCTTCACTACGTTCTGGGCAATAAGGAATGGGCAATATGTCAGCCAGTGACACCAGCATCCTGAGAACGCATAGTAAATAAATAAAAACTCTCTTTGCAAGGTATGGGTATTTCCCTTAAGATTAAAAAAACAAGTTCCACGAATTTCTGACAAACCTTGCAGCCTCATTAGTTAGCTTGCTGGGTTACAAAACAATCTAACGTGATCAAAATTCTATTAGTGGTGCAGAAAAATCTATTAATTCTAAAGCAAGATCTCAAACAAATTTAAAATAAAACACCATGGATACAAAAATACTTACAAATTAATTAGGTTCTGGCACACAGAAAACATATGTTACTAACTCAAACTAAAAGCCCAAAATTACAATAACTGATGTTAAAAAATATATAAATTTCACAACTTAACATCTCACTGTCTCCTGATTAATTCTTTTTCATGTTAATGACTTTTGTAACTGTTTGACTGTCTTAGTTTATTAACTCAGTAGATCTCTACCAAGAGGTGATTATAGCAATGAGCATGTTATGCGTATGCTTAAAGTATGCAGTTTTGCCTCCTACTAATAATCTGTTGTTCCACATGTCCAAATGATATGTATAAGACTTCAAAATTCCATACAGAACCTAATTTCAAAATATTTATATGATACACCCATACATGAATTGCCTGCTACATACTTTGTAACAAAATTTAACAAATGTTATAAGTTTTGAAACCTTTCTACCTCAAAGCATTATCACATTAGCCTAAATTCACATTAGCTAGTGCAACAAAAGTAATCCTTACTTTTGATATGGCCAGTCTTTACTTCCAGATACTGTTTATCAGTCAGCCACAATTAAACAACATATTATTGACAGCTCCTCTCTCGAACAATATTCTGTTAGCATGTAGATATTTTCATTCGCAACTTGTTCAGAGTTTTATTACACACTTCTGGAACAGGTGGGACTTGAACCTAGGCCCAGAGGTAGTGACATTATCACTGCATCACAACATTCCTCCTAATTAAATTTCAGCACATGGCAGATTTATACTTAATGCCTGTTGCCACTTATCTAACAATCCAACATTGCCACCAATGGAGAAAATGGTTTACATTATTTTCCTCATTCTCCTGTGCATTTGTTTCCAGAATTAAAGCTCTGAGCAAGCTCCCAAATAATCTTAACAACCCCAATTAACAAGGTACATACGTTTAGTTGCCCCCAACTCCACTCTGAATGTCAGAAAAGTTGGGAAAAGATTTGGCAAACTAATGTGTTCACCACCACTGCCATTTTGTTTGTTATTCTGTCTCCATTCTCTTCATTTCAGGACAGAAATATCCAATCCTTTCTGTCAGCATTGAACACGCATATATTAATGTTGTTTATTGGTCTGGAAGGATCTGAAAAGGCTATCACTTGATTGAGTGCAATAAGCTCCAACCACTATGATGACATCATGTGGACGTAGTGGGAGATTTTGTAGGTGACCGACCTAATTCTAGGTCCTTGCAACAGTCTTTGTAGCAATGTAGAACCTATTCTTATAACCTGTAAATAGCTTCAGAGATGCAATACACCATATCTTGTTTGCAAGGCTTTTTTCATGAGACTGGAAGGAGGCTACCTTCCAACATACTAGACCACATAAGTCCGGAAAGAAACCACATTTAGATTATACGCGTTCTGAAATAACTCTGCGCACAGCCAGTTTTCCATCACCAAGTCACTCTTTATTTACCCATGCATAGTATATGACACTGACTTGGCTACCTCAGAGCAGGCTCCTAAAATGAACAGAACCCCTGACACTCCTGTTTATCCTTTTTATGTTAACCCCCACACTACCACCTAAGTCCGGTAATGCTTATTTTTTCCCCAGCACCCATGGTGTGTGTGTGCAGGTGAGAGACACAGTGAAAGACACAAAGTGCATGAATCTTTATTCAAATTCCACCATCAGGAAGATAGGAAAACACCCGGGTGGCCAGTGACAAACACTGCCCTTCACATCAAAGGGCAGTGCTGTGTGATCAAAAACAGTGAGGGTAGGGACTAAATCAAAATAGAGTTGGAGGGAGAAATAATGCACTCCACTCCCTGCAGCACCCACCTCTCCCTGAACAACTCCAGGGTGTTGGTCGACACCGCATGCTCCTTCTCCAAGGACACCCAGGCTCTAACGTAACCGCGGAAGAGGGGCAGGCAATCGGCCCTAACGACCCCCTCCACGGCCCGCTGCCTGGACCTGTTGATGGCCAGTTTGGCCAGGCCCAGGAGCAGACCCACGAGGAGGTCTTCAGACCTGCCCTCCTTCCTCCGTACCGGGTGCGCAAAGATCAGGAGCGTGGGACTGAAGTGCAGCCAAAAACAGAGGAGAAGGTTTTTAAGAAAATCAAAAAGGGGACACTCCTGTTTATTTTTTTTTCCCAAGGACACCCAGGCCCCACTCCTGTTTATTTATTTGTTTTCTTTCTTTTTTCTTACCTTTTTCTTTTTTTAACCCCACACTACCGCCTAAGTGCGGTAGTACTTAGACCCTCCTGTTTTTTTTTTCCTTTTTTTTCTGTTATCTCCTGTTTATACCTTTTTTTTCTTTTTTTTTTCTTTTTTCTTTTTTTTTATTTAAATATTAACCCCCACACTACCACCTAAGTGCGGTAGTGCTTATTTTATCCCCAGCACCCATGGTGTGTGTGTGTGTGCAGGTGGGAGACACAGTGAAAGACACAAAGTGCACCAATCTTTATTCGATTTCCACCACCAGGAAGATAGGAAAACACCCGGGTGGCCAGTGACAAACACTGCCCTTCACAGCAAGGGACAGTGCTGTGTGATCAAAACAGTGAAGGGGAGGGACCCTCCTGTTTATAACTGTCATCCAGGATTCCCTGATTGGAGCTGTTAACCTGGGAACACACACACTGCCCCACCTGGCTGACCTTGCTCCAATTACTACACTTTACACCACACATGACACAGATCTTAGAAAGAGATGACAAAGGCATCCAATCAAAAAACCTCCTAAGTAATAGCACTCCCAAGTCAGTTCCTGTGTGCATAATTACAGAATAAAGTGTCTCTGCTCTTGATAGGCCCATGCCAAAGCCTGTTTACCTGTCTTAGATTTTGAGTTCTCATCTTGGTAATCTCTAAAACCAATGAAACAGTTTTTAAAATATATCTGAAGAAAAAAACTACAAATCTGAAGAAAAGTGTGTATTGAAAATTTGCCAAAAATAATGAAAAATTCTAAATCTTATGGACTTTCTTTCCACTAGTAATACTGTCATATGACCACTATTACTGAATTTTGAATTTGAATTTGATGGTGTAAGAAATGGTTAAAACATACATCACTGAGGACCTCTGAGAAAGAAAGCCCACCGCATCTGCGCACCACCTAATTAATCTAATCATATTTTTCTGCACTTGGCCTTTATCCTTGTTTGCCATGAAATGCACATCAGATATTTCAGTTGGTTGAACAGTTGGTTTGTGTTGTAGAGTGATGCCAAAAGCACAGGTTAAATTCTTGCATTAGAGTCATAGAGATGTACAATATGAAACAGACCTTTCGATCCAACTCGTACAAGCTGACCAGATATCCTAAATTAATCTAGTCTCATTTGCCATCACTGGGCCTATATCCCTCTAAACCCTTCCTATTCATATACCCATCCAGATGCATTTCAATATTGTAATTGTACCAGCTTTCACCACTTCCTCTGGCAGCTCATTCCATACACACACCACCCTCTGCATGAAGAAGTTGCTCCTTAAGTCCCTTTTAAATCTTTCCCCTCTCGCGGTCTAGTTCTGGACTCCTTGAGGTTACTGTGAAGGGGTCTCCTTCTCAACCTCTCCCCTTATTTGAGGCATGGTGACTGTTAGGTTAAACCACCATCACCCTCTAATGAGAGGGCAGTTCTATGAAGGGTAGAATTATGATGACTTCACTTATATTGGTGTTTTATGTCCATTACTTAGGCAGAAGTTGACCAGAGCAACCATTTATTCTATGCAAGATAATTTGAAATTCAGACAAAAAATTGTACATGTTTATCATCGAACATACCAATGTGTACTCATTTAGCCAGAAACAGTCCTTCCAATCAGAAAGAGATGGGAAATAGAGATTGGTGATTGAGGTAGAGGTATGGAGTGGTGTGCTTCTTTCCCTCCACTTTTTTTTTACTATTTGTTACCTATTATCTATTTACTTATTTTGTCTTAAATATGCAAATCAATGAAACATTATCATTTGAATTATCTTAGCCTGAGAAGTCTCAGGCAAAGTTGTGACAATTGCTCAATCTACATTCAAGAAGATGTCAGTGCAAGGCCAATTACAGGGAAGGTGATAGCTTTCTTGTGCACTCTGCAATTTCTTGCATGAACAAGACACAAGCTCCAAAACACTTAATGGTGTGGATGAGGTGTGTCCATCCATGGCAAGTACATCATTTTCCAGTTTTTGTTAGTTCTGTGGAGATGAAATTTTTGACTTGCTCTGAAAATATCACAACGATATTGCGACTGTTAATTGGCACAATGAATATTGGTTTGGTGGCAAAACAACTAGTCCTGAGCATTTGAAATCGATTGTTTCACACTTCAGTATTCAACAAATGTGTTTCTCTAGTTTATGTGGAGGTGCCGGTGTTGCACTGTGTGTGTGAGAGTGTGTGTGTGCGCGCGCGCACGCTTGGTAGAGTGTGCGCGCGCGCGAGTGTGACAGAGTATACGCCTGTGATAGGGAGTGTGCATGTGTGTCTGAGAGAGTGTATGTATGAGAGAGTGTCTGTGTGAGTGTGATCGTGTTTAAGAGTGTGTGAGAAGTGTATAGTGTAGTGAAGTCACCTGTAGTTTGGTATGAACCTAAGATCCCAGTTGAGGCCATCCACATGCGTACCAAACTTGCCTATCTGCCTCTGCTCCGCAACTCTGCATTGTTGCGTATCCTGAAATGTAACTTCATTTCTAGTTACCTTGGGAATGAAAGAAGTTCTGGAATTTACATATTAATGAACCAAAAGCTGCAACCCCATTATAAATGATTAAAGACTTAACAGCAATCTAGATTTTCTCTATACATTGCATCAGTTGTATAACTCTTTGATCTTTTACTATAAATTCTGTGTCCAATGATCCTGCCCACTAGCTATCTGATGAAGGAGCAGCACTCCAAAAGCTTGTACTTTCAATTAAACCTGTTGGACTACAATCTGATGTTGTCTAGTTCTTTAGTTAGAGATTGCAAAACATCAAATTACCTCCATTACTTCTGAAGTGTTGCAGTGATCTTTGATGGTGATCAGATTTCCATTGATTTCACCTTTCCCATTCCATTCAAACCTTTTGCTGATTGCATTTAATAAACAGTGGTATCCATAAAAGTAAACCACAAATATCTTTCAAAGTAATTGAAAATGTGGTGAGGATAAATTGTACATTTGTTGTTTCATTTTCCTGTGCAAAAAGAAAGCTTAACATAAATTTTGTTGCAGAATGCCAAACATATTGCAAAGGCATAAATGTAAGGGCTATTTATGTTGACATGCTGACTGGAACTGGCCAAACAAGCACTATGAAGCAATAATTGGCGTCTTCTTGGTTGGAGAACAGTGCTTGGATTAGTTTCACCGACAGATATGTTTTACTGCTGTTCTAATACAGAGCATGACATTCACTTCCAAGTCCAACAAAGTGTGCTGTGTCATGAAGGATCTGCCTTGCAGACTTGCACCATCTTTCGTTAAGGAACTGGAGTAGATATCTCTTGTTGTCACTCTAAAGCAGAGATTTTGTCCACTTTTTTTGATCAGGAAGAATATTCTGCTGATCTGCATTCCTTCAGCTGACCACCATCCCCTTGCACCACTCTTCATTTCATTGGTCTTGCGTCTGTCTAGAATAATATAGATCACTTTTGATTTATCCATCTTTACTTATCTCACAAAAACTCTCCATACTTGGTCAGCCGACTCACCAAATGTTAATTATGGGTTCATAACTTAAATCAATGCATTCCATATCCATGTTGTACCACATGAGATCCAGGAATGTGGTCTGTTATGAACCAGGACAGACCCTCTCAAAACATTTCAAGAAGATAGCCCAAACCCTAACTTTTCTGGTTGTTTTACACTGGTGTAAAGTGGATATTCCAGGAGTGATACGGCTGGCCCAACCGCTCAGTTTTAGACAAACCAGCATTTATTTATACATGAACAAAAGGAAACAGATGTTAGAATAACATTAGTATTTGAAAACCCAGTCGACCCTATTGCAACTTAATGATGCTGTTCCAAATACTTGCAACATCCCTATAAATACCCCTTGGCATAAAAATAGGTAAAATCAAACACAGGTTCTTACAGAAGAGATGTCAGAGAGATGTAGCATTGAACCTCCTTAAACTGTAGCTGTTTCTTTGGATTCCCAGTGTAAACTGACTAGCAGCTCTGAACAGCCAGGCTGCTAAAACTAAAACAATCCAAAGAAAAGCTGAGCTGGGAGAACTAGCCAATCCACTTTCATTGTACAAGAGTTTTATTTTAGCTTGAAAGCCCTTTGCCTGAGACAGTATCTGTTAGCTATAATCAAATTGGCACTCAAACTCATACAAACCAGACACATTAGAACCCCTGCATTTATGACCCTTTTCAAAAAAAGGACAGAATAACCTTGGCAAAAGAGCAGCATTGTCACAGGTTGGATGTTGAGGAGGATTAAAGTGATTTAAACAAGTTGAGTGAGTAGGCAAATATGTGGCAGATGCATATTCTGTGGCTAAATATGAAATGGGTTCCATTGGAATTTAGAAGGATGAGATGGGATCTGATTGAAACGCATATTAAAGTTTAAAAGGGCTGGACTGATTAGATGCAGGGAGGATGTTTTGGCTTGTTGGATAATTTAGAACCGGGGTCACAGTCTCAGGATATGGGATAGCCTTTTTAGGTCTGATGTGAGGAAACATTTCTCCTCTCTAAGTTCAGTGCACATATGGAATTCTCTATCACAGCAAGTTGTGGAAGCTCAGCCACTGAATATTTTCAAGAAATAGGTAGATAATATTTTAGATTTTAAAGGCATCAAGGGGTATGGGTAGAGAGCAGGAATATGACATCAAACTCAGAGGATTAGCCAAGATAATATTGAATGATGGACCAGGCACAAAGGACCTTGTTGCTCCTTGTTTATATGTCAATGTTCAAGATTTGAAGCAGATATCATACAATATTTAAGCAATATTTAAATTGTGTTATCACTGAAAATATGGTTCATTGCTAAGATATTAAAATTTGACTGTGGCTCCCAGCAAACCTCATATTAGAAATGATAATTTTAAAATTACTGCATTTCACTGAAATTTAAAAGTCTAGTAAAGAAAATATAGGCTGAAAATGATCATAACAATGAGCAATTGCAAACAAATGTATGCCATTTACCAATTGGATATTTTAACAAAGAGGTTAACTCATTTAAAATATCATCTGAATGGATCAATTTGATTATTTCATTGTAATAATTCTGTATTTTACTGTAATAATCCTCAATATTGTAATTAAAAACCCATTGAACTCTTCAATTAGATTTCTGCTATTCATCTCACTCAATTTATGCTTGCATCATATTGTTTAGCTTGAAGACTGACAAAATGATTTTTTCCCTTCGGAACAATATGTATTTATAGAGGATAAAATTTCTCAAAATATCTGATTATTTTGTGTACTGTTAATTTTTTGGGGATCTGCAATGGGATGTTTGATGCTATTAATTCAATAAAATGATTACTCAGCATTTAATCGTTCATCAATAAATTTATTGATTTCGATATTTTTCAGATGTAGGGATACTTTTGCATTAATCTTGTTTTCTTTTTGTTTCTTGTTTTTATTCCTTTTTTACCTATTTGTTTCTGTAGTGAGCATGCCCACTAGTGAAACTGAGTCTGTGAATCATGAGAATGTGGCTGGGGCAGAATTGGAAGATTTGAACTGCTGCACAAAAGTTGGGTAAGTCTACTATTTTGGCTTCAAGTTCAGCAAGGGCCAGGAAATCCATCTCTAGCTCAATTTAACACAATAATAAGTAATTCAGTTCTGGAACAAGTTCAAAATCCTCCTTTATATTCTTGGTGGGAGTGTCAACCTGATGAATTTATAATGTAGTAGACTTTTAAAATTGTGATTCTGAATTAAAAATACACAAAATTACACAAATTCTTTGTATTAATTGATACATCATGCAACAGTTAGTTTTCTGTTCAGTTTAAATTGAATATACCTTTTATTTAATCACTACTTTTCTTCCCCTCAATATTAAAACAATTCAACAGTGACTACTGGGGAAAGGGCTGTTGAAGTTTGACTCTTGATGCCCTTAATATAAATGCAGGCCAGCCTGAGGAAATGGAATTTTTCATTACATTTTAGGCCAGTGATACTTCTCCATAAATTACTTTGATGTTTTACAAGCTCGGCAATCTATTTTATGACTGGGATAAATGTTTTAAAAGACAGTATTACTACTACTGCCCATCTTGTGAGTATGAGCACTTTGTTCACCTGAGTTTTGAAGGAGAGTTTTGAAGTATATTAGATTTCTATTGGACAATATGTAGGTTAGACCTCAGCACTGTCATCAAACATATAAAGTTAGAAATCACTCAACACCAGGTTATCGTCCAACAGGTTTAATTGGAAGCACTGGCTTTCGGAGCACCGCTCCTTCATCAGGTGGTTGTCACAAGCACCTGATGAAGGCGTGGCGCTCCGAAAGTTAGTGCTTCCAATTAAGGCTGTTGGACTGTAACCTTGTGTTTTCTGATTTGTAACTTTGTACACCCAGGTCCAACACCGGCATCTCCAAATCATCAAAAATATAACACTTTTCAGCATTGGTCACTCCCATATCTCGAGATTCAATGTTTCGGGCAAAAGCTCTTCAAATTGTTGTGTTGTCCCAGTTGAATCTGTGGTCATTGTCGTCTGTGTGTATAGATACTAAGGATAGCTGGTCGTGGTGTTTAATGGCCAATCGATGTTCATGAATGTGGGTTGTTAGTTGTCTGCCTGTTTGTCCTATATGGTGTTCCATGCAGTCTCTGCATGTACAAGGTTCCAACAATAATAGGACAAGCCAAACAGAGGACAGCCAGGGATTCCTAGAAGTAAGGCTCTCATCCACAGACTCCATCAATAAATACATTGACCTCGACCCAATGTACCGACCACTGCAATGAACAACCTGAACTAGCAACTGGAAGCAATGGGAAAGAAACCACATCAATTCCAACTGACAATGTACAGCAGCGCTTCATAGGAGGCACCACAACTCTGCGGATGTCACCTAGAAAGGGGATGAAATGTCTGAAATCCAAATTTCTAGCTCGACAAGCATACCCACAACAGCATCGAGAGTGTGTTGCTGGAAAAGCACAGCAGGTCAGGCAGCATCCGAAGAGCAGGAGAGTCGACATTTCGGCCAGAGCCCTTCATCAGGATTTTCGACACTGATCTCCAGCATCTGCAGACCTCTCTTCTCCTATACCCACAATAGCGATAACTGGCACCCGAGCTACAAATTTTTACACAAACCTTGAGGCTTGCTCAAGCTTAATTGCTGGACCTCATCAATAGGCTGCGTGACTAAAACGGCTGTGGGATCAGCAGTAGGCAATGCCTAGCTGTTAAAGTAAGGAAAATGTTCCTGACAGATTATGCCTGGTGGGAAGTCCTGCTAATCCTCACAGGCTTCAGTGTAAATGACAGATCGAATCCCGAGGACATCATCTGAACCTGATTTCCATATTTAAAGAAGATCACATAGCTGTTGGCCAGTGTATGAGTGATGGGTAAGCCCCTTTTAACTGCCCTCCCCATGCCAAACAGTTTTTAAACTTGGGCCAGTAGGCCAGGGAGGATTAGGCAAGGGAATCTGACTCTGAGATCAATATTACCAACATTAAACAATGCCAGAGAATTTTTTGACTGCTGAAAGGAAAGGTGATATTGAGCCAGCAGCTTAAATTTAGCAGTCTACAAAAAAATTGAAGTGCGACAATGGTGAAAATTACTCTCCTTATCATATAATTATTTGATGCAATTGTATCAGTGTCCTTGGTTAGCCATTTTAATTAATCAATATAAAAGTCAACAGACTTAGCTAAAATTATTTAAAGAAGATATTTGATGATGTTTATTTGATAATTGCACATGCTGTAATTTCCAGACTTCAACATAATAAAATGCCAACCTACCGCAACACAATTAAATGAAACAACTTCATCCATTTATTATATTTTGTTTCTTCTTCATCTTTTTGTTAACTCTTAAAAATCTTCAGCAAGTTAATTAAACATGATTTTCCTTTTTGAAATCCATGCTGACTCTTCTTAATCAACTCAGTTTTTTCCATGTGATCACTAATTTGATCACAAATAATTTCCCACGACTGAAATTAAACTAACTGATCCATAGCTGGTCTTATCCTGTTGAATAAAGTTGAATAAAGACTTTCTTTTAGCACCTCCCCGATTCAAGGAAAGATTATGGCCTATGTCCCTGCAATTTAGTTTCTCGCTTCCTTCAATATCTTTGGAATCATCACATTCAATCCTCATGTTTTGTTAGCTTAAAGTTCCAATAGTCACTCCAACACATTCTCTTTATTAATTTTGAAACCTTTTACTGACAGTTTTCTCCTATGTCACAGTCATCAGGGCAGCATAGACAGATAGTCAGATTCTCTGAACAGATCTATATATGAAAGGGGATTTGTTCACTGCACGATTATTGTGAAACTGCAGCAGAGTGAGGCAAAGGCTGACTGTCCTGACTACGCTATTAGAAATTTGGTTCAAATTGGAATTTGGTGCAGAGTGAGATAGTGTTGCTTTAACTAGAGTTTACTGCAAGAAATAAACTGTCAAGAGCAAGAGGTGAGTGGGAGAGGATAAAAGGCATAGACTGAGACTGGTCTTCAGTAAGACTAGCAGTGGAGTAGCGTTACAAACCATACCATGACACAAGTACTGGGAAAGAAGCTGTTTGGTGAATAGGACTGGTGAATATTTGTAGTCTTCAAAATAAAAATAAGGTCTTCAGGTTTTGTTTATTCTCCAGTGCTTTTCTTATCCCTTTTTAATAATTGCTTAAAATTTGGATTGACATGAGTCTTTTTTTATTATACTTGTTAAAAACAAGACATTATTACATTAAAGTGTAAAAAGGGTAGGGAATATTGAGTAATAAATTTATAAATTAAATCAAGTACAATACTGATGACAGGATGGATGATGTGTTGCTGCTGAAACATTTGGAAGCTGCTGGACACCAATGTGATCTAAATCGAAAACATCTGTACATATTTTTGAGGAAGTTCAGATCTGAGTTGAGGAGCTAGAGTCTTAGCAGCAGACATTGTGCCATTACAGAAAAGGGGAAAGTTACCTGAATACTTTGCTTCAGAGGGTGGCACATCCCTCAGTCTCGATGATTCTGTGATCAGGGACAGGAGAGTATGAATGCAACTGTGATAGATATGAGGACCCGAGGATTAAAACTGAGGAGCCTCAGCTCCTGCAATTACAAAGTTCTGCAGAAAGGATGAGCAAACTGACCACGGACCCTTGGCACAGGGAGCCATTCAAGTGGAGGAGCACTTTATCAGATTGTTACCTTATTCTGAAAACCTACGTATCTTATGTCCACTGGCTCCCCTTTATCAATTTTGTATCTTTAAAAAACTCCAATAAATTCATCAAACGTGATTTTTTATTCACAGCTCCATGCTGACTCTTCAGATCATTACAAACAGATCATTATCAATAAGATATCTATTTATTCCATCCTTTGTCTTAGATTCTCACATTTTCTCTATTACTGATGTAAGGCTAACAATTTCGTGATTCCCTGTTTTTCTCTCCATCTATTCTTACATGGTGGAGTAACATTTGCAGGAAACATTCCAAATTTTGGAAGTTATTCACATTGTATTGACTAGTTCTATAGCCACCTTCTTCAAAACTCTAGGATGTAAATCATCAGGACATAAGGATTTATAAACTTTGGGCACCATTAATTTCTCCTCTACAATCTTTTTACTAACACTAATTTCCTTCAAGTTCTCATTCTCCCTAATCACTTGGAATCTCTAGTTGTGGGAGCTTTCTGGTATTTTCCTCAGTGGAAATATCAGAAATTAATAATTTAGCTTATATTTTCCACTAGAAATGATTCTGACTCTGCCTATAAAGGGCCCACGTTCATTTTAGCCACATGTTTCCTTTTTACATGTCTATGGACACTTTTATAGTCCATTATATGTTTTTGCTCGATTGCATTCATATTCTAATTTCCCTATCAATCTGTTTCTTGGTTCTCCTTGGTTGTATTTAGAAACCTCCCAATATTCAGAATTACTGCTATTTCTGGCAACATTATGGGCTTTTTCTTTTTATCTTATATAGCCCTGAATTTCCTTTATCAGTCATGGTTGACTAATGGGTAATCCAAGATGGAGGACGGGAAAAATTGTGGCTGTAAGAGCTGCTCCTTTTTTGAGGTATTTTAGGTATTGGGGGTGATTTCCTTGAATGCAAAGAGCAGCAATTCCTGTTTTGTATGCTATTGCATTGTTTTGGAATTTTGGGGGAAAAAGATCAAAACAATGGCACTTTAAAAAGGAGGAAGACAGAGAAGAAACCTATGCTGCTATCTGTGGATAGCAGCTGACAAGGGAGGCGCAGTAGTAGTTTGGCGCACTGACCTTTACACCGCTGAGGCCAAACGCCAGCTCGCAGATACCTCCTCCTACCGTCCCCTTGACCATGACCCCACCCCCCACCACCAAACCATCATCTCCCAGACCGTCCATAACCTCATCACCTCAGGGGACCTCCCATCCACCGCCTCCAACCTCATAGTCCCACAACCCCGCACCGCCCGTTTCTACCTCCTGCCCAAAATCCACAAACCTGACTGCCCCGGACGACCCATCGTCTCAGCCTGCTCCTGCCCAACCGAACTCATCTCGGCATACCTCGACACGGTCCTGTCCCCATTAGTCCAAGAACTCCCCACCTACGTTCGTGACACCACCCACGCCCTCCACCTCCTCCAGGATTTCCGCTTCCCCGGTCCCCAACGCCTCATCTTCACCATGGACATCCAGTCCCTGTACACCTCCATCCCCCATCACGAAGGACTCAAAGCACTCCGCTTCTTCCTTTCCCGCCGTACCACCCAGTACCCTTCCACCGACACCCTCCTTCGACTGACCGAACTGGTCCTCACCCTGAACAACTTTTCTTTCCAATCCTCCCACTTTCTCCAAACAAAAGGAGTAGCCATGGGCACCCGCATGGGCCCCAGCTATGCCTGCCTCTTCGTAGGGTATGTGGAACAATCCATCTTCCGCAACTACACTGGCCCCACCCCCCATCTTTTTCTTCGCTACATTGATGACTGTATCGGCGCTACCTCGTGCTCCCACGAGGAGGTTGAACAGTTCATCCACTACACTAACACCTTCCACCCCGACCTCAAATTCACCTGGACAGTCTCGGACTCCTCCCTCCCCTTCCTAGACCTTTCTGTTTCTATCTCAGGCGACCGAATCAACACGGACATCTACTACAAACCTACCGACTCCCACAGCTACCTGGACTACACCTCCTCCCATCCTGCCCCCTGTAAAAACGCCATCCCATTCTCCCAATTCCTTCGTCTCCGCCGCATCTGCTCCCAGGAGGACCAGTTCAAAATACGTACAACACAGATGGCCTCCTTCTTCAAGGACCGCAATTTCCCCCCCGACGTGGTCGACGGTGCCCTCCACCGCATCTCCTCCACTTCCCGCTCCTCCGCCCTTGAGCCCCGCCCCTCCAACCGCCACCAGGACAGAACCCCACTGGTCCTCACCTACCACCCCACCAATCTCCATGTACAGCGCATCATCCGCCGTCACTTCCGCCACCTCCAAACAGACCCCAGCACCAAGGATATATTTCCCTCCCCTCCCCTATCAGCTTTCCGTAGAGACCACTCCCTCCGCGACTCCCTTGTCAGATCCACACCCCCCACCGACCCAACCACCACTCCCGGCACCTTCCCTTGCAACCGCAGGAGGTGCAACACGTGCGCCCACACCTCCCCCCTCACTTCTCTCCAAGGCCCCAAGGGAAACTTCCATATCCGCCACAGATTCACCTGCACCTCCACCCACATCATCTACTGCATCCGCTGCAGCCGGTGTGGCCTCCTCTATATTGGGGAGACAGGCCGCCTACTTGCGGAGCGATTCAGAGAGCACCTCTGGGCCACCCGGACGAACCAACCCAACCAACCTGTGGCACAGCATTTCAACTCCCCCTCCCACTCCACCGAGGATATGCAGGTCATTGGACTCATCCACCGCCAAACCACAATAACCCGACGGTCGGAGGAGGAGCGTCTTATCTTCCGACTGGGAACCCTCCAACCGCAGGGGATGAACTTGGACTTCACCAGTTTCTTCATCCCCCCTCCCCCCACCTTGTCTCAGCCGGATCCTTCCAGCCCGGCACCGCCTTCCTGACCTGCAGTCTTCTTCTTGACCTCTCCGCCTCCATCCTACTCCGACCTATCACCCTCACCTTGACCTCTTTCCACCTATCACATTTCCAACTCCCCTCCTCCAAGTCCCTCCTCCCTACCTTTTATCTTCTCCTGCTGAACACTCTCTGCTCATTCCTGAAGAAGGGTCTGTGCCCGAAACGTCGAATCTCCTGTTCCCTGGATGCTGCCTGACCTGCTGTGCTGTTCCAGCAATAAAGTTTCAACTATGCTGCTATCTGACACAGCAGTGAATTTGCACAGTTACTACCTTTGCTGTTTGAGTTCAAGTATTTCTGGACATCCGAGTGCATCTCGGAAAAATTAACAAACAGCAAAATTCATAGCTGACCTTGAGGAACCTGCGTTGGAGAGTTCACAGCACAGGAACAGAGAAGTGTACGGTTTTTAAGTGTAATCTTGCTGTAAATCTACAGTAGTGAGTAGAGTCGGTTCTTTTTTGATTATGTGTTTTACTGAGATCTGTCTCTTGATTAAAAACATAAACCATAAGTATTAGGTTAGCCTGGAGAAGTGCTTTTTTAGAGCAATAAGATGGTGCTATTTTCTGCGTCTATAGCAGAAGCCTCTGAGGTTGAGAGCTGACCTGATAGAGGTCTGTAAAATCATGAGGGAAATGGATAGGGTAAATTGACAAGGTCTTTCCCTGGGGTGGGGGTGTTCAGAACTAGCAGGAACTAGGGTGACAGGGGAAAAGTTTAAAAGGGACCTAAGTGGCAACTTTTTCACGCAGAAGGTGGTGCGTGAATGGAATGAGCTGCCAGAAAAAGTGTTGGAGGCTGGTACAGTTACAACATTTAAAAGGTTTCTGGATGGGTATATGAATAGGAAGGATTTGGAGGGATATGGGACTAGATTAGGTTAGGATATCTGGTTAACATGGATGAGTTGGGCCGAAGGGTCTGTTTCCGTGCTGCACATCTCTAATACCTTTGTAAAGGTTTTGCATCATGAAGAAATGTATAGTTACTGTAAGTAATGTAATACCTCTTTAAATAATATCAATTGCCTATGGAAAGTTGTGTCCTTTTATGTATTTTTCCTGTCCTCAATTAATTTATATTTCATGGCTTCTTGATTTCCCTTATTCAAATTTAACAGCTTTGCTTCAGAATGAATTACCTCACTCAAAAAACAAAATGTAAAATATCATATTTTTGTCACTCATCCATAAAGGTTCTTTTCGAACAAGTATGTTAATTAGCCTTTTATTTACATAATATTTGGTCTAAAATAGCACGTCCTCCAGTTGGCTCTTCAACGTATTGCTCTAGAAAAACATTCTTAATATATTCCAGAAACTTGTCCTCCACAGCTTTAGTGCTCAATTGGTTTGCCTAGTCTACAATCAGATTGAAGTTATCCATGACAACTGCATTTCCCATGCTACTTGCCTCTCTCATCTCATGATTTATACTATGCTCCACACTACCACATTGTTCAGCTTTGCTTCTCCTGTATTCTAGTCTCCCTAGCATCTTTTTGATTAGACTGGAGCATAAACTAATGATGCAACTTTCACTTTAAAGATTAGAAATACTGACCAAACCTATTCATAAATCAGCTCTTTCACTCATGACATCACCCACTGTTGTCTAACTACAAGGAAGCATCTTGATCCATACTTACTTCTTCTTTTGGTCACCTCTTGCTGGAAACTTTATTTCTTGAAGTAAACCTTAATTAAAGCATCTCTATACCCCTCTGCCCAAATTCCCATATTTTCCCAAAATTCCTGTTACTCACTGTCTCAATCTCATTCTGACGAAGTCTCCCTTACTTTGACTATGCAGCTTACTCCTCATTTTAATTAAAGTTTAAGTTTACTATTGTAAATTACTGACTTAATGAACTTACTTTTGGTACCTTATTATATCTTTTAATAGTAATAATTACAAAACATTAGGAATTAGGAACATTCAGTCCCGTTAGTACTCTAGTAGGCTATGGCTGGGCAGCTTACTTATTTCCCTTTCAAATATGCCCATTTCTCAACTGGGATGCAAAGTAATGAATTCCTGAATTGAGGTAAATTACTTTCAGGAATGAGAGAATATCTGAAACAACCTTTGGCTCGCTTTGAGCACCAACTGGTTCTCAATTTTTATGAAATGAAACTGGAAACTGATTGCCTGCTCTCAGTATGACTCACCGACAATACCCTAAGAAGGGAATGTTTCAAGTCGGTCATAATTCTTTTTCCTCCTTACCATTCTTTGTTAAATGTTGTCTTCTTATCTGTAATACAAGATACTACGTAGATCGGGCACTCAGCATAATGGTAGTGTTCCTACCTCTAAACCAGACGGTCTGTATTCAAATCCTACCTGTCCAAAAGATGTGACGTAACACATCTGAACAGAATCAGAATCCGTACAATGCAGAGCCCATTGAGTCTGCACCAACCTTCTGAAGCGAATCCCACCCTATCCTCATAACCCCACATTTACCATCGCTAATCCACCTAGTCTACACATCCATGGACAGAATAGGGCAATTTAGCTTGGCCAATCCACTCAACTACACATCTTTGGACTATAGGAGGAAACCAGAGCACCTGGCAGAAACCCACGGAGAGAACATGCAAACCCCACTCGGACAGTCACCCAAGGTTGGAATCAAACTGGATCCCTGGCACTGTGAGGCAACATTGCTAACCACTGTATCACCATGCTGCACGTAAAAGATTGATTTAAAATATGTAAATCCAGTGCAGAACTTTTAGAATTCTAGTGGCATCGGATGGTATTTGAGAGTCCTTTGCATTTGAGGCTTTGATGTGGGGCAGTAAATACTATCAGTGATTAATTAGAAGTCAGGGAAAGTTTCAGCTATTTTACTATTGTAATGGCTCAAAGTCATGATCTTTGCTGAAGATTTCATAGGGGAGGGAGAAGAGAAAAGGTTAGTTCCGTGCCAGTTCAGGGCTGTGCCCATACTATCATCAATCAGTACAAGACACTAGACCCACAGGATCTGATAAAATGTCGGGCTTACTTCCATCATTTCAGAAATATCCTGTGGTATCTGACTCTTCAGTTCTTGATGCAGTGGGTCAACATTCCTTTGATAATCACAGAGAGGGAAAAGAACCTTTCCCCTCATCTTAAGGTGAAGCTAATTTGTAGAATCAGCACTGCTAAACCACAAATTGCTGATTCGGAGATGCCGTTGTTGGACTGGGGTGTACAAAGTTAAAAATCACACAACACCAGGTTATAGTCCAACATGTTTAATTGGAAGCACACTAGCTTTCGGAGCGACGCTCCTTCATCAGGTGATTGTGGAGGGCTCGATTGTAACACAGAATTTATAGCAAAAATTTGCAGTGTGATGTAACTGAAATTATACATTGAAGAATTGACCGTCTGTTAAGCCTTTCTTCTGTTAGAATACAGTGATAGTTTCACTTCTTTCATATGTAAATCACAAAACCCTTTTTTTTAAACCCAAGAATGCAACTTTAAAAAAAATGGTTTTGTGATTTACACATGAAAGAAGTGGTGGTAGTGCTCTCTTGCAGCTGCTACCTTTGTCCTTCTAGGCTGTAGAGTATGTGTTTGGAAGGTTCTACCAAAAGAACCAAGGCAAGTTTATGCATTGCATAGAATTCCTTGCTTCTGATGTTTTCTTGTAGTCATGGTATTTATGTGGCTGGTCTAGTTCAGTTGCCATTCATAGTAACTCCCAGGATGTTGATAGTGTGGCTGATGAATATTGAAGCCCCCTACCCAGTGTACATTCCATGTCCTTGCCAGAGCAATATGGGTGTACCTGTACCAGATGGACTGCAGCAGTTTAAGAAGATGATTCTGCACCACTTTCTCAAGGACAATTAGAGATGGGCAACAATACTGGCCTTGCTAATCCTGCCCAAGACCCAAACAAGAAGAAAGTAAATCTGCTTTGATAATGGTTTTGCTAATGTGTCCATATCTCATAGAAGAATAAAAAGTTTAACACAGAAACTGGTTACTGGGTTATCCAGAATGTGGCAATTTACCAATTAGGCCAAAGTAATGCAAATTGCAATGTTACATACTTTGCTGAAGAAGTAGATTACTGGACATAGAAAATAGGAGTAGGAGTGGTTCATTCAACCTGTCGAGACATAATAGCCATTCAATGAGTATATAGCTAATCATCTCAGTGCCACTTTGCAATGCTATTCTCCATATCCCTTCATCTCATTGGTATCTAAAAGTCTATCAATGTCATTCCTGAAAATGCTCAATGTGTGAACTTCCACATCTTCTGAGTAGAGAATTTCAAAGATTCACCACCCTCTGAATGACACCTTATTCTGAGATTGTTTCCTAATGTTTTAGACTCAGCAGACAAATGTACTATCCACATGATGGGTTCAGATAGCCAGACTATGCGTCCAGAGCTCTTAATGACACTGAATATTGATATTCTGTCATTAAGAAAGAAGTACTTACACATACTCAAAAGTGCAAGAAGTTCTTTCCCATGTATAACAGCCAAATATCACAATCCTGGACCATAAAAAAATACTTCAGAAAGAAGGGCATTAAAGGACAGAATAAGTTTATGCCTTCAGTCAGAGACACAACCTGTCCATTTTGAAGAAAGGGAACCCAGGTGCAGATCAGAGTTTATTTGTGTGAGGCACTGTACTTGTGAGGCCGTAACAAATAAGATCATATCTTGTCTGAACACCAAATGGCATTGTTCAAAGAAACACTATTGTCTCATTTTTGCTAAAAAGTTAATGGCCAGATCATCTGCATAACTTAATGCTCAAGAGGGCACCGTGCCTACACGGCCATCAGTGATATATGTAAGGACAGAGGATCCTTATAGAAGCAGTTTGGTATGCAACAAACCCACACAAAACTTTCAAAGGAATTTTGTCCACCTTCAGTTGAGTGAAACCTCAAAGATATTCTCTGTAAAGTGCACAGACTTTGCTGGAGGGATTGAGAGGAGAGGTGTGGAAGGCATGTAACCAATGTTTATTTATAGGGATGAATTGTAAAAAGATGTGGAGTAAGGGGTAACCAAACCTTGACTTTAAGAGTAGATACTGAGCATGCACTTAAGAAACTATCATAATGACATTGGAAGCAAAATCTGTAAGATGTCCTCTTCTCATATCTTGTATATAGTAATGTTTAATAAAGCTTTATTATTCACCAACATGAGTGTAGACCTCATCTTACTGTACTAATTAATAATTGCTAGATTGTTGTAAACATTTCATTTGGATCAACTAGATCTAAATTGTGTTTGGTTTTTGGAGAAGGAAACGCGATTTGAAGAGATGCCAACTGCTTTAAAACAATCTAGGCATAACAGTCATTTTGTTGAGTTTTCAGGTAAAGCATTCCCCAGTGATTCAAAGAATAGCAGACCCAATTATTGCTAGATCTAGAAATAGCCGAGCTACAAGAGAATCCTATGATGAAAATGAAGGTAATACAGGCAAATAAGTATATTATTAAAGAGAGGAGCATAAGGAACAGGAAGACCTTAATAATGTAATGAGTTGTGATGCATTGTATACATCAAATCTAATTTTATTTAAAGAGAGGATAAACTTTGAGTTGAATATTGTGTTTAATTGTATAACATATAATAAACAAGGATTCACTTGTGCTTCTATAAATAGGATGAGATTGAAACTAATGGTTGTGATGTGTATTTCTGTAATTGAAGTTCATAAAAGTGTTCAAATATCTGCTCCAATTCTTTCCTTCAGTGGGGCCTCTCTGGTATTGAATAAATGGCACAATAAAGAAGAAAATGTTATAGCCAGAGGCAGTATTATCACCTATTGTCTGGAAAAAAAATTGGCACAGTTATAATCTGAATTTTTTTTATTTCAATAAGGAGTACCCAGTCAAATGAGCAGGAGAATCGACGTTTCGGGCATAAGAAGGGCTTATGCCCAAAACGTCGATTCTCCTGCTCCTTTGATGCTGCCTGACCTGCTGCACTTTCCCAGCAACACATTTTTCAGCTCTGATCTCCAGCATCTGCAGTCCTCACTTTCTCCTAGTCATATGAGGTCCATTTCCTCTTGCTTGCGTTGATCTTCAAGGGAACAGTGTGAGATGCCGAAGTAGGAATGGGGCAGGAAATTAAACGACGAGTGACCAGAAGCTTGGCTCGTAATTACAAAGTCAAGATTAGAGTGGTGCTGGAAAAGCACAGCAGGTCAGGCAGCATCCAAGGAGCAGGAAAATCGACGTTTCGGCAGGTGTCTTCATCAGGAATTCTGTCCGAAACGTTGATTTTTCTGCTCCTCGGATGCTGCCTAACCTGCTGTGCTTTTCCAGCACCACTCTAATCTTGATTCTGATCTTCAGCATCTGCAGTCCTCACTTTCGCCTGGTACTTACAGAGTGACTAGAGATGTTTCACAAGAGGGTCACTCAATTTGTTTAATCTTCCTTGTCTAGAAGAAGCAATATTGTACTTTGTAAATGTAATGTACTGAAATTTGAAAGGAAATATAAATAAATCATGGTTTCATTCAGAAGGAATGTTGGCACCCAGCTGATGGGAGATTGAAAAGGTAGATGCTGGATACAGTTGCATGGAAGGCTTTTGTGGGAAAATGGGGTTGTTGGAAGTGATTGAGGAATGATACAGTGTGTCAAGGAGGGGATGGTCTAATCAGAATACTGGAAAACATAATGGATGCGAGGGTGCTTGCTTTTTTTTAAAAAAAAATGTATCCGTGAAATATGCTCTTCGCCAGCTAGGCTATCACTTATTGTCCATTCCTAATTGCCATGAAAAAATTGGAGATGGGCTACCTTTTTGAACTTCTGCAGTCCTTGGGGTGTAGGGGTAGCACAGTGCTGTTAAAAAGGAAGTTCTGGGACTTTGTGGGCGGCACGGTGGCACAGTGGTTAGCACTGCTGCCTCGCAGCGCCAGAGACCCGGGTTCAATTCCCGACTCAGGCGACTGACTGTGTGGAGTTTGCACGTTCTCCCCGTGTCTGCGTGGGTTTCCTCCGGGGGCTCCGGTTTCCTCCCACAGTCACAAAGATGTGCAAGTCAGGTGAATTGGCCATGCTAAATTGCCCGTAGTATTAGGTAAAGGGGTAAATGTAGGGGTATGGGTGGGTTACGCTTCGGCGGGTCGGTGTGGACTTGTTGGGCCGAAGGGCCTGTTTCCACACTGTAAGTAATCTAATCTAATCTTTGTCCAATGTCAGTAAGAGAATGGTGGTGATATAGCTCCAAGCCAGAATGGTGTGTGACTTTGAAATGAACTTGTCAGTGGTGGAGTTCCGTCAAGGTGGTCTTGGGTATTGAAGGAACCTGGATGAGTTACCACAGTGCAATTTACTGCTAGCATTAGGCTGAAAGTGATAGAAATGGTGAACAGTAATTCATTGAATTTAGAGGTTATTGGAGTGGATGGAGTGGTATCCTTATCATTGGCTCTGTGAGAGGGGTGATAGGGTGAGAGCAGAAGAGTGTGTACAGAACAAACACAATCAAGGGTCCTTTCAAACACAGGGAAAGTAAATCCTCAGTTGAGAAAAATGCAGGATATGTCAGTTCAGATATAACTGAGACAGATAAGAAACTGAGAGAATGGAATAGAATACATATTGGAAGGAAATACAAAGAAAGAAAATGTTGAAGTTGTGGACTTTATAGATATTCGTCGATAGTTTATCACCAGAAACGGAGACAGAGCAGCCAAGGAAAGAAAGATAAGAGTCAGTGATAAACAATGTCAGGGTGAGGGAAAATTGGAAATTGAAAGCAAGGTTAATGAAGTTTTCCAATTTGGTAGTAAATGGCACTAAAGCAGTCATCAAAGTTATGTGAGAGATAATGGTAGCGCCCTGAGTAGGACTGCAATGAAAAATGGTCCACATGTTCTACTATAAAGCAGACTTAATTAGGCCCCGTATGAGTTTTCACAGGCGCAACTTTTATCTGGAATAAATAGACAATACCTGGACAGCAACATGTCAATCAATCTTTCAATATCTATATACTCCATTGGAGAGACATAAATGCTGTGCACTTGATTCGCTAAGTATTTAATCCTTGGTTTCAAGAGCTAAGTAAGCCTGGGTTCAGAACAACCTGCTCCAGGTTGATTAAAAATATCTACAAGACCAAGTGTAAGATGACAATAGATAGTTATTTAAAGAACAGAAAATTAAAATGTAGGGCATGATATTTGAGCACAGTTAATGCGTAGATGTGATTTACCGCTAAAACATGACATTGCAGCACCACTCTGTGGCAGGCATCTGTAGTTTGTGTTTGATGTACCATTCTGTCTTGCAACATTTTGTTCATGCTTGCTAATTCCTTATTGTCACTTTTACTTTCACACCAACTTTCAATCATAGCCATTAATTGTGGGGATATTTTTATGTCAAAGATTCAGAATATACTGCAAATGGCAATTATTTGGGAATCCCAAGGGAAAAGAGAAGTATTTAACTCAAATCTGTGGTGGTCAAAAACTTAGGAAGAACATTTCCAACATGCCTTTAAATTGCATGTTTTTCAATACTGTCCTTTGAAACATCGGAAAAGTAAATCTTTGAAAAAATGCAGGATATGTCTTAGAAACCTTGGGGTGCAGGTTCATAGCTCCTTAAAAGTGGAGTCGCAGGTGGATAGGATAGTGAAGAAGGCGTTTGGTATGCTTTCTTTTATTGGTCAGAGTATTGAGTACAGGAGTTGGGAGGTCATGTTGCGGCTGTTCAGGAAATTGGTTAGGCCACCGTAGGAATATTGCGTGCAATTCTGGTCTCCTTCCTAACGGAAAGATGATGTGAAACTTGAAAGGGTTCAGAAAAGATTTACAAGGATGTTTGCCAGGGTTGGAGGATTTGAGCTGTGGGGAGAGGCTTAACAGGCTGAGGCTGTTTTCCCTGGAGCGTCGAAGGCTGAGGGGTGACCTTATCAAGGTTTACAAAATCATGAGGGGCATGTATTGGGTAAATAGACAAAATCTTTTCCCTGGGGTTGGGGAGTCCAGAACTAGAGGGCATAGGTTTAGGGTGAGAGGGAAAAGATATGAAAGGAACCTATGGGGCAACTTTTTCACGCAGAGGGTGGTACGTATATGGAATGAGCTGCCAGAGGAAGTGGTGGAGGCTGGTACAATTGCAACATTTTAAAGGCATTTGGATGGGTATATGAATAGGAAGGGTTTGGAGGAATATGGACAGGGTGCTAGATCGCGTTGGGATATCTGGTCGGCATGGATGATTTGGACCAAAGGGTCCGTTTCCATGCTGTACATCTCTATGACTCTATGTCAGAACAGATATAACTATGACAGATAGTAGGACAGAAGAGAAACTTGGAGATGGAATAGAGTATGTATTGTACGTGGTCTGGAAGGCAGTACAAAGAAATAAATTGTTGAAGTCGGTGGACTTTATAGTGGATATTAGTTAATAGTCTACACGAGAAATGGAGGCAGAGTAGTCATAGAAAGGAAGAGTCAGTGATAAACAATGTGAAACTGAGGGAAAACTGGAAGTTAAACGCAAGGTTAATGAAGTTTGCCAAATTAGGCAAGATCAGGAAATAGCACTGATGCAGTCATAAATGTTATGGTAAAAAAAGATTATGGTAGCATCCTAAGAAGGAGTGCAATGAAGAATGATCCACATGTTGTACAATAAAGCAGACTTAATTATGCCCCAAAGGAGTTCTCGCAGGAGCATCTTTTAAGCTGGAATAAATGGACAATACCTGGATAGCAACATGTCAATTCAGCTTTCAATATCTATATTTTCTATTGAAGAGAAAATAAATGCTGTGCACTTAATGTGCTGAATTTTCAATCATTGGTTACAAGATTCTGGATTAGTGGTGCTGGAAGAGCACAGCAGTTCAGGCAGCATCCAAGGAGCTTCGAAATCGACATTTCGGGCAAAAGCCCTCCATCAGGAATAAAAAGCCAAGTAAATCTGACCAACCTGCTCCAGGTTGATTAAAATTATCTACAAGGCCAAGTGTAAGATGACAATAGATAGTTATTTAAAGAACAGAAAATTAAAATGTAGGGCATGATATTTGAGTACAGTTAACTTGCAGATGTGATTTATTTATTGCTAAAACATTATGTTGCAGCCCCACTCTGTGGAAAGCAACTGCATTTCATGTATGATGTACCATTCTGTCTTGCAACATTTTGCTCATGCTTGCTAATTCCTTATTGTCATTTTTACCCTCTCACACCACCTTTCCATCATAGCTATTAACTATGGGGAAGTTATTTTAGATCAAAGATTTGAAGCATACTGCAAATGGCAATTATTTGGGAATACCAAGGAAGAAAAACAGTGTTGAACTCAACCCTGTGGTGGTCAGAAACCAATGACGTAGGAAGAAAATTTGCAACTTTAAATGACATAATTTTCAATATTGCTGACTCTCCGATAATATCTTTTTTAATTAAGCTTGATGATGAAGAAGTGGTACATGTCATTGTCATTTCCCCTTTGGCAACCTAGAATTTTGATTTCAGTATGTTCATCTCGAAAACAAACTCATAAATTTAAACTAATAAATTTTCAATTGTAATTTTGTACGGGATAGTAAGTGAGGATACATAACTGTACAGAAAATATTGGCAATTGCTTAACATTACTCATATGGTAGACCAAGTTAACTAGAGACTGGAATATTACATATAATCCCTAAATATTCACATGATTTATTAGCATTCTCAATTTAAATTTCTGTTGTAAATTAATTTGCTCTATCAAATTTATCTGTAATAATTGTTTTTCAATACACCTATTTATGAACAATAAATTCTGGAGTTCCCAGTTTGTGCATTTAAAAATTACAGGCCACATAGAATGAAGTAATAAAGCTATTCTTGCAATTTGTATAATGTTAACAGTATAGTAGGAAAGAAAAATCTTGAAAAACTATTGTAAATCATTGCAAAAACTTGTCCTATCTCCCATTTCTCCATCTCCTATTTACATATCTTTTATTCTTTGTCCTGTACTCAATGTTTTCATTTTATGTTTGTTTTAATTGATGTAACTTATTTTGACTTTTTAAAGCTAAGATTAAATACGATCTGTAATATAACTGAAAATACTGGTCTTAAAAAATTATTTAGCTGAAAATCAGCTCTGTTTTTTCTCAGTCAGGTTTATACTTTGACAATTTGGTGTGACGAACTCTGAGGTGCCCCCAGACCAATAACTCATTGCCACTCCAAGAGTTACACCTTTAAATCAAAAGATAAAAATAAGCAAAATAATAGATTATAAATTACTATGTATGATACTAACATGTCGTAGTTGTGGGTATGGGTTTGCCATCGGTTCCCTGTCTAGGTGACATCTTCAGTGCTTCGGAGCTGCTGTACTGTGTCTTCTGGAATTTATTTGGTTCCATTCCTGCTGCTTCCAGTTGTTAGTTCCAGTTATTTGTTGTAGTGGCCGGTATATTGGTCAGTATATAAGTGTTTGTTGATGGAGTCCGTGGATGAGTGCCATGCTTCTAGGAATTCTCTGGCTGTCCTCTATTTAACTTATCCTATGATCGTTGTGTTGTCTCAGTTGAATTTCTGGTCCTTGTCATCTGTGCGTGTGGCTACGAGGGACCACTGGTCGAGGTGTTGAGTGGCTCGTTAGTGTTCATGGCAGATTACTAGTTGTCTAGCCATTTGTCCAATACAGTGTTGCATGCAGTCTTTCTATGGAATCTTGCAAATTACGTTTGTCTTGCACATGATAGGTATAGGGTCTTTTGTCCTGTTGTGTTTTTGTCTGAGCATGGTTGTTGGTTTATGGGCTGTCAGGAATCCCAGTGGTCAGAGACGTCTGGCTGTTAGATTAGATTAGATTCCCCTACATTGTGGAAACAAGCCATTCGGCCCAACAAGTCCACACAGACCCTTCGAAGAGTAACCCACCTAGACCCATTTCCCCCTGACAAATGCACCTAACACAATGGGTATTTTAGCATGGCCAATTCACCTGACCTGCACATCTTTGGACTGTGGGAGGAAATCCACACAGACACAGGGAGAATGTGCAAACTCCACAGAGACAGTCACCCGAGGCTGGAATTGAACCTGAGTCCCTGGCGCTCTGAGGCAGCAGTGCTAACCACTAAGCCACCATGCCACCCCGCGCCGGGAATCATTCCTGATGAAGGGCTTGTGCCTGAAACGACGATTCTCCTGCTCCTCTGATGCTGCCTGACCTGCTGTGCTTTTCCAGCACCACATTCTCGACATTTTTACCTCTCCATTCCTGGTTTTTGTCCCACTCTGATCCTGGTTTTTGTCTCTCTTTGATCCCGGTTTCTCTCTGATCCTAGTTTTCCTGTCTGATCCTGTTTTTAGTCTCTCTCTGATCCAAGCTTTTCTGTCTAATCCCAGTTTTCCTCTCTGATCCCAGTATTGGTTTCCCTCTGATCCTCACTTTACTCTCTAATCCCTGTTTTTGTTCCAAGACATTTTTTATGTAAGGTAGCATGGCATGTCCTCGTCGCAATTGTCTTTCTGTTAGGCATCTGTGTATGAAGTTCCAGGGATATCCATTCTTGGAAAGAAATTGTGGGAGCTCTGGCTGATATTTTTGCATCATTGTTAGCCATGAATGAAGTCCCGGAAGACTGGAGGTTAGAGAATGTTGTGCTCTTCTTCAAGAAGGGCTGCAAAGAAGAGTCTGGGAACTATAGACAAGAAAGCTTAACATCTCTGGTGAGTAATTCACTTGAAAAGATTCTGAGGGATAGGGTATAGAACGTGGGGAAATAGGTGGTGACATCTTGAAAAATGTCCATATTACATAGGAGGAGGTGCTGGCTGTCTTGAATTGCATAAAAGTGGATAAATCCCCAGGACCTGATCAGGTGTACCCGACAACTCTATGGGAAGCTAGGGAAGCGATTGCTGGACCCCTTGCTGAGATATTTGTGTTATCGATAGTCACAGGTGAGGTGCCGGAAGACTGGAGGTTGGCTAACGTTGGGCCGTTATTTAAGAAAGGTGGAAAGGAAAAGTCAGGGAACTATAGACCAGTGAGCCTGACATTGGTGGTGGGCAAATTGTTGGAGGGAATCCTGAGGTACAGGATTTACATTTATTTGGAAAGGCAAGGACTGATTAGGGATAGTCAGCATGGTTTTGTGCTTGGGAAATCGTGTCTCAGGAACTTGATTGAATTTTTTGAAGAAGTGACTAAGAAGCTTGCTGAGGGCAGAGCGGTAGACCTGATCAATATGGGCTTCAGTAAGGCTTTTGACAAGGTTCCTCATGGTGGACTGGTCAGCAAGTTTAGATCTCATGGAATACAGGAAGAACTAGCCATTTGGATACAGAACTGGCTCAAAGGAACAAGACAGAGGGTGATGGTGGAGGGTTGCTTTTCAGACTGGAGGCCTGTGACCAGTGGTATGCCACTACGATTGATGCTGGGTCCACTGCTTTTTGTCATTTATATAAATGATTTTGATGTGAACATAGGAGGTATAGTTAGTAAGTTTGCAGATGACACCAAAATTGGAGGTAGAGTGCACAGCAAAGAAGGTTACCTCAAAGTACAATGGGATCTTGATCAGATGGGCCAATGAGCTGAGGAATGGCAGATGGAGTTTAATTTAGATAAATGTGAGGTTCTGCATTTTGGAAAAGCAGATCAGAGAAAGACTTATACACGTAATGGTAAAGTCCTGGGGATTGTTGCTGAACAAAGGGACCTTGGAGTGCAAATTTATAGTTCCTTGTAAATAGAGTCACAAGTACATTGGATAGTAAAGAAGCTGTTTGGTATACTTTCCTTTATTGGTCAGAGTATTGAGTATAGGAGTTGAGAGGTCATGTTGCGGCTGTACAGGATATTGGTTAGGCCATTTTTGGAATATTGTGTGCAATTCTGGTCTCCTTCCTATTGGAAGGATGTTGTGAAATTTGAAAGGGATCAGAAAAGATTTACAAGGATGTTGCCAGTTTTGGAGGGTTTGAGCTATAAGGAGAGGCTGAATAGGCTGGGCCTGTTTTCCCTGGAGAATCGAAGGTTGAGGGGTGATCTTTGAGGGGTTTATACAATCCTGAGTGGCATGGATAGGATAAATAGACAAAGTCTTTTCCCTGGGGTGGGGGAGTCTAGAACTAGAGGGCATAGGTTTAGGATGAGAGGGGAAGGATGTAAAAGGGACCTGAAGGGGCAACTTTTTCACACAGGGGGTGATACATGTATGGAATGAGCTAGAAGACAAAGTGGTGGAGGCTGGTACAATTGCAGCATTTAAAAGGCATCTGGATGGGTATATGAATAGGAAAGGTTTAAAGGGATATGAGCCAAGTGCTGGCAAATGCGACCAGGTTAGGTTAAGGTATCTGATCGGCATGGACATGTTGGACTAAAGGGTCTATTCCCGTGCTGTACATCTCTATGACTCTATGTCTGTCTGTGTGGAGTTTGCATATTCTCCCCATGTCTGCGTGAGCTTACTCCTGGTGCTCTGGTTTCCTCCCACAATCCAAAGATGTGCAGGTTAGGTGAATTGGCCAGGCTAAATTGCCCATAGTGTCCAGGGATGTGGAGGTTAGGTGTATTTGTCAGACAAAATGTAGAGTAATAGGGTGAGGGAATGGGTCTGGTGGGTTAATGTGGACTTGTTGGGTCAAATGGCCTGTTTCCACACTGTTAGGATTCTATTCTATTTTACGATTAGGAGTAGTCAGCATGGCTTTGTGAGTGAGAGATCATGCCTCACAAATTAGTTAGAGTTCTTTGATGAAATGACCGGGAAGGTTGATGAGGGCAGCGCAGTAGATGTAGTCTATGTGGATTTCAGTAAGGCCTTTGATAGAGTTCCACATGGTAGGTTGCTCTGAAAGGTTAGATCGCATGCAATCCAGCGCGAGCTGGCAAATTGGAGACAAAATTGGCTTGATGGTCGGAAGCAGAGATTAATAGTGGAAGCCTGTGACTGGAGGCCTGTGATTAATGGAGTGCCTCAGGGGTCGGTACTAGGCCAATTACTGTTTGTAATCTATATTAATAATTTGGATGAGAATGTACAAGACATGATTAGTAAGTTTGCTGATGACACTAAAATAGTATTGTGGACAGTGAGAAACGTAATAAAAATTGCAACAGGACCTTGATCAGCTGGGGACAAGGCCGAGAAATAGATAAGTGTGAGGTCTTACATTTTGAAATGTCAAATCAACGTAGGAGCTTCATGGTGAATGGTCGGGCCTTAAGGAGTGTAGTGGAACAAATGTATCTTGGAGTTCAGGTTCACAGTTCTCTGAAAGTGGAGCCCCACGTATACAAAGCATTGAAGAAGGCTTTTGGCACACTGGCCTTCATCAATCAGCGCACTGAGTACATACATTTGGAAATTATGTTGCAGTTATACAGGACATTGTTAGGGCCACACTTGGAGTATTGTGTTCAGTTTTGGTCACCTTGTTATAGGAAGAATGTTATTAAACTGGAAAGAGTGCAGAAGAAATTTACAGGGGTATCGCTTGGACTCAAAGCTCTGAGTTAATAGAGAGAGGTTTGACAAGCTAGGACATTTTTCTTTAGAGTGTAGGAGACTGAAGGAGGACTCCTCAGTCATGAGAGGCATGGATAGGGAAAATGCATTCAGTCTTTTTCCCAGATTTGGAGAATCGAGGACTGGAGGTTTAAGTTAGAGGGGAAAGAATAAAAGGGAACCTGAGGAGCAATTCTTTTTTACACAGAGGTGGAATGCATATGGAATGAGCTGCTAGCAGAAGTGGTTGAGGCAGGTACTATAACAACATTTAAAAGTATTTGGATAAATACATGGATAGGAAAGGACGAGAAATACATGGGCCAAGTGCAAGAAAATGGCGTTAGTGTGGATGGTCATTTTGGTTGGCATGGAATAGTTTGGGCCAAAGTGCCTGTCTCCATTCTGTAGGACTCTATGACAAACAACAGATTCAGTGGAAAAGCTGGTTGATTTTGTCAGTAGCCACACATAATCAGAAATGAGGCCTTAAAATTCAGTTGCGTAGTATCTACATTTGCAGTGCTTTTAGGATATTGTTTTCATTCCAAAATGCCACCTGCCTGAACAATGCATGAATCCTCGTGGGGTTTGTGCTGGATGCCATTTGAGTGCGCTGATATGAGTAAGATGCCATCATTTGCAAGCAGATCTACAGCCTTATAACAAGGAGATGACAACATTATCAGTGACTTTAAAGATGATCATAGTCTTGAATTTCTTCATATCAGGATCATCGAGTATGGAGCAGGAAGATCTCTTAACATATTGCACGTCACCATCCAATGTTGAGGAAGGAGTGTCACCTTCTGCTCTTTTCACCAGAAGAGTTGAATAATTGCATTCAGTCTTTTTAAAGAGTTATAGGCAGAGGAAACACATGGTTTCATCAGGATAACAGACATCTCATAGTGATTATTCACTTTACCATACATAGGTCATGTGTACACATCTCATGCAATTTCAAAATATCACAATAACGAAAAGTTGAACTCCTTGGAGCAGCTCGTGCATGACCATACTCAGATACATCATGTAATACATTGTTTGTTCTCCTGATAGCAATTATGAAGTCATTTTTTCTGCAGGAGTCAGCTATATCATCAGTATTTGATTTGATTTGATTTATTTATTGTTGTGTGTATTTTGTTACAAAGTACAATGAGAAGTGTGATATAGTGTCACCACTCTCGAGTGCCATCTTAAAACGCAGAAAAATAAACCAAAACATAGAATATAAAAGCAAAAGAAGGAATAAAAATCAACTTTATAGCCCTTTTTGTTAAGTGCTCAGTCATGGGCCTAAGCAGCCAGCCATGAGTCCTTTCACTTACCTGCCAGAACCAGAGTCGCCATGCTTCGGCATCATCTCTCCTCCACCGCTGCTGCTGCCACATGAGTCTTTCCTGGACCTCGCGAATGCAGCCGACACTGATGCTGTTAGGTCCCACACTAGTCCAATCTCAACTCCGCCACTACCAAAAGTCAACTCTACACCCACCTCGCCAATATAGCCACCACCGATGCCACCAGGTCTCATATTGACTCGGACAGGTTGTTCTGCCGTAACGCAACAGTTACATTCCTCTGCAACTTTGTGCTATAGCAAATCGCACTATGGAGAACCACTATAGAAAATCACGCTGTAGAAGATCCCTATAGAAAATCACTGTTCAGTAGAAATTTTGCATTGTCCAAACAATGTCCACAACTCATCAGTCTTGTTACAGCCAGTTTGTGTTGACAAAATGCACATTATACCAAAATGACTTGGACACCTCTTTGCTGTCGCCTCCATGAATTTGTGCCGATACCGATGCCGATGCCATGGGGAACGAAACTCACGTCCACTACAGTAGCCATGAGTTGGCACTGGGCTCACCACTTCATTGCAGAAGGGTCTGGGATCCCAAACTTGTCATCGATGCCATTGCTGTGACCAAGATCTTCACAAAAGATAATGAGAAAGAAGAAAACGAGAAATGAAAAGTAGACGGAGTGGATGAGACCCTAGCTTGGGCCCTAGTCCACCGCCATCTTGAATTATTTGACCTGACATGAAGAACCAGAAAAGTAGTTACTGAACAGCAAAAGACCATTCACTTGCTGCCACACTTATTTTACTCCGTCCACAAGGAATACGCATTCTGCAATTTGTATATAATGATATCCATGCTAATGCTTGAAATATTATTGTTCTGATCTTTGGAGTTTTCATGCATCGCTTTTGCTAACTGAATTATTCTTGGTGAGTCCTAATTTGTCTTCAGAATGTATATAATACATCTTGGACTGTAGTATCTCCAAATTATATCTCAGCAGTGATGTATTGAAGGATTAAATCAGGAATTGGAAGGGAAGAACTCAAGAAAATTGCAATCATGAGGTAAGTAGTACTGAGAAAATTAATGGGCTGCATCCCAGGATATTCAAAAGCATGAAAACAAGAGCAGGAGTATAGTGCTGAGGCTGTATAAGACTCTGATCAGATCAGTTTGGAATACTTGGCTCTGTACCTAAGAAAGGATGTGCTGGCCTTGGAAGGGGTCCAGAAGAGGTTTACAAGAATGGCCTTAGAAATAAAGGCCTTAGAAATAAATGAAGTGCATCGAGAACTCTGGGCCTGTACTTGATAGAGTTTAGAAGGTTGCGTGGAGATCTCATTGAAACTTACAGAATACTGAGGGCTTGATGGAATGAATATAGAGAGATATTTCCACTAGTAGGAAAGACTAGGACTCAAGGGCACAGCCTCGGAGTGAAGGGACGACACTTTAGAACTGAGATGAGGAATTTTTTTCAGCCAGAGGGTGGTGATTATATGGAACTCATTGACACAGAAAACTGTGAAGGACAAATCATGGAGTGTATTCATGATGGACATGGATACATTCTTGATTAGTAAAGGGATCAAAGGTTACAGGGAGAAAACAGGAGAATGGGGTTGAGAAACATATCAGCAATGATCAAATGTTGTAGACTCAATGGGCTGAATGGCCTAATTCTGCTCCTTTATCTTATGGCCTTATGGTTCATGGCAGTGAGATCACTGAAGCTTTTAAATTTTCCAATATTCCCTAACTTGTAGAAGGTTCTATTTGATTTGAAAATGACAAATGTAACGTCTTTATTCAAAAAGGAAGTTTTACAGAAAGCGGGAAACTATAGGCCAGTTAGCTTAATATCTATTATTTGGAAAACAGAAGCCATTATCAAAGACATTATAACAGGGCACTCAGAAAAAAATTCAAGACAATCAAGGAAATGGTTTTTTGAAAGGGAAATTGAGTATTGTTGAGAAAAAAAACATTTTATTGAAACTTTTCATCTTGCACACATCAGGATAATCTGCAAGAATATCAATTCCAGGTGAAAACCTGTAATTATACTGCATGAGAAGGGAATGCAGATTGTTGGTAATTGAACTCTGGTAGAGGCATTTTGGAGGATGTACCAATTAATGATGGTTGACTGTTAAATGTAAGGCTTTGTTAAATTTTGAACTAAGCAAGTTGATTCTGATTGGTCAGGGCATTGCTTTGAAGTATGAAACAGCAAATGACTGTGAACTGTTTTGTTAAATGGCATGTATATGTTCTTTTTGCCTGCAAGAAACAGGGTCCTATGAAGCAATATAGGTAGCTTCCAGTACATGCATATGCACCACATTGAGAGCTGACTGACAATCCTAAAGTGGTAATCAGCATATTACTTTTTCAACAACACTCAAATTCTGTATTACTAAATTTGAAAAAAAATTTGTAAACAATGAATTGAAGTTCTTTTCAAATGTAACATGCAGTTACTTGTGATTACAATGGGTATTTTTTTGGTTGGAAAGGTATAACAAGTGATTTGCCACAAGTGATTAGATCTGGAATCTCAATGGCAACTTTTTACAATTTACATAAAGGACTTGGATGAAGGAGCCATATGCAGGGTAAAGTAGTCACTTCCACGTAACTGGCTTTTAACAAGCTCCTTAGTGTGGGAATATCATTAGGAGCGTGAAAAAACGAAGGATATATGCTAAATGAGTGCAAGTTATTAACATTATTGCCTATAAACTATATACATAAGCTTGATCATGTAGTGTTGCATTAGCTCAGTCTTCCATCAAGCACGTGATCTGACAACATGAAGATGGATTTCCATATGCAGTTACTCAGTAGCTATTATTAGAGTATTAACACTTTACTCCAAATCTCTCCCACTGCCTTTATCTTTATTCATCATTTATGCTTCTTACAAAATTTCCGACAACTTAATCCCTCACCCCATCAAAACAGGAATATCTTCAAGATGGTTTTGCCAATTTCACCCAACATGTACAGAGTTTCTTTTGAAGTAGTGAATGTGTTCCAAACTTATTGTTTCAAGGCCTGCATTCCTTTTGCTTCTCATTAATAGTTATGTGTCTTTGACTGCTGAGCTCTTCCACAAGCAATTTCACTTCTAATTTATTTATTAATTCAACTAACCTGTTTGTTTTGTTGCAGCTAGTAAGTTTGCAGGTGACACCAAAATTGGTAGTATAGTGGACAATGAAAAAGATGATCTAAGATTACAAAGAAATCTTGACCAATTGGGTCAATGCGCTGAGGAGTGGCAGACAGAGTTTAATTTTGATAAATGTGAGATGTTGCATTTTAGTAACACAAAAAAGGACAGGACATATACAATTAATGGTAGGACCTTGGGTAGTGTTGTAGGACAGAGAGAGCTAGGATTTCAGGTCTATAATTCTTGGAAATTTGCATCAAAGGTACATAGGGTAGTTAAGAAAGTATTCAGCATGCTTGCCTTCATTGCTCAGACCTTTCAGTATCACAGTTGAGATGTCATGTTGAGGTTGTATAGGAAATTGGTGATGCCTCTTCTGGAATACTATGTGCAGATCTGGTCGCCCTGTTCAAGGAAGGATACTATTGAACTAGGGAGGGTTCAGAAAAGATTTACTAGGATGTTGCTGAGAATGGAGGGTTTCAGAAATAAAAATAGACTGGAAAGGCTGGGACTTTTTTTCACCAGAACTGTGGAGGTTGAGTAATGACCTTATTGAGGTTTGTAAAATCATGAGGGGCATAGCCAAGGTGAATGACAAGGGTATTTTCCTTACATTGGGGGAATTCAAAATTCGGAGGCGTATTTTTAAAGTAACTGGTTGGACCAAACAGTCTGTTTCTATTATGTATGTTTCTATGACTTTATAGCTCAGCTTTTGTCTCAGGTATTGTGAATCCTTTATGAATAATTCTGTTGATGAATAATGAACTGGAATGTATCCAAATAATGAACATAGCAGTGTTGCAATTTCACGCAAAATTTCTCATTTTGTTTTGGAACTATGCCTATACAGCATCTCCTTAGTAGAACAACAAGCATACTTAAGATTCAAAAAATATGCTGGAGATGCAAGTCTCACAGCATTTGGGGAAAGTCTCACAGCATTTGGGGAAAGACCCACCAACCTCCATAGACAAAGAATCATCATGTGCCATTACTACCTCTTTCAGTTTGATGCAAACATTGCATATATTATCCCCTTCCCTCCGCTGTCAGCGTTCTGAAGGGACCACTTACTCAATGACACTCTGGTCCACTCCCCTATCACCTCCTGCTGTACCCTTAGTTTAAGGGTCAATAACAAGGAGACACACTTTTAAGGTGAATGATAGGGGGTTTCAAGGAGACTTGAGGAAACTTCCTTTCATCCAAAAGGGTGGGAGGTGTCTGGAATTCACTTTCTCGAGGATTGTTGAGGCAGGTAATGTCACAATCTTTAAAAGTATTTGATAACCATTTGAAATCACAGCCATGGGCCTAGTGCTGAAAAGTAGGATTAGTGCAGATTTAGTGTATCTTTGGTGGTACATACTCTATAGGCTAAAGAACCTCATTATACTGTTTGATTATTTGATTCTATGAATGGAGTTGGCCATGGCATTGATGTGATTTATATGGATTTCTGGAAAGCATTTGGTAAAATGCTACACAACAGATTTGTGGGCAAAGTTATAGCTCAGGGATTAAGAGGGATAGTAGTAATACAGTTATGAAGTTGGCTAAGTAACAGGAGGCAGAGAGTAGTGAATAGAGTAGCGTTTTGATTAAAGAAAGATTTCTAGTTGAGTATAGCATGGTCAGTTTTGTGACTCTTACTCTTCCTGATATATACATTATTGCCTGAACCTTGGTGTGCATGATTCAAATTCAAAATTTGTTGATGATATGAAAATTGGAAACATTGTGAACTGTGAGGATGGCAGTACAGAATTTCAAAAACATTGTAAAATTGGTGAAATGGGTGGACAAATGGCAGATGAAATTTAATGCAGTGAGGTGTGAAATAATTAATTTTGATAGGAAAAGCATGGAGAGTCAATAAAAAATAAAATATACGATCAAAAATGGAGGCTGAAGCAGATGGATCTGATTTATATATGCATAAATTGTCAAAGATGGCAGGATAGATTAATTGAGCAGTTAACAGAGTATGTAGCATCTTTGTGCTTTATTAAAAGTACATAAAGTAAAAGAGCAAGGTTGCTATATTAGACTTGTCTAGATCACTGGCTTGACCGCGGCTGGATTAATGTTTCCAAGTCTGGATGCTACACTTTAGAAAAGTAAAGGTGTTAGAAAGAGTGCAGAAAAGATTTGTAAGAATGGCCACAGGGATGAGGAACTTCTGTTATTTAGATAGATTGAAGAAAATATACAGCTTTTCTTGAGGAAGAAAAAGTTGAGAGGAGATTTTGTTGGAGGTATTTGAAATCATGAAAGGTTTGGTAAGAATTGGTAGGGAAAAGCTATTCCCATTGGTAAAAGGATGAAGAATAATAGGCATAGATTTAGGGTAATTCAAAAAAGAAGCAATAGCGACATGAGGAAAATCCATTTCGTGCAGTGAATGGTTAAGATCTGATAGGCATCATCTAAACGTATGATGGGAACATCAATGCAAACAGGAAAAAAATGGATTGCAGTCTGAAAAAATGAATGTGCAAGGTTACAGTGAAAAGGTCATAGGCCAGAGGGTGGCACTTGGTAAATTGCTCCTCAGGAAAACTAGTGCAGACATGATAAACTGAGTGGCTTCCTTTTAAGCTGTAACAATTCTGTGAACCTGTAAAGAGTTATCAACTATTCTGAAATTTGAACTCACTCTGACCAAATGTTTTTTTCTCTTTACTGTAACTATTGTCACTCCCTTTGCTTTTTGTTGTTCAGTGTCTTTATTGTTTAGTCTACCCCACCGTTCATTCTATCCCAGATCTTCCCTTTTGTTCTTCTAACTCTCCCCCATCAACAGCATATAACTAATCATTCCTCTAACCACAAATAAAAGTAAAGAACTGTGAATGTTGGAAACTGAAACAAAAACAGAAAGGGCTGAACAACCTCAGCAGGTCTGGCAGGAGCAATCGAGAGAAAAACAGAGTTAATGTTCAGTGACCCTTTAGGTTACTACAAATGTGCTGTAAAATTTACAAATTAACATTATTTAATCTTAACTCTGATCTATCAAAACCTAATGTCATAGAAGTGTTATGGTGCAGAAGTAAACCATTTGGCCCATTATGCCTGCACCAGCACTTCAAACAAGCATTGTTATCTTGTCCCAATCACATGCCTTTACCCGAAACTGTTGCACACTATTTCTATATAAATAATCATCTAGTGTCCTCTTGGGCACCTCAATTGAATGTGACTTTATTACATTTCAAGGGATTGCATTCAATACTTTAACAACTCATTGTATGAAAAAATTTTCTTTTCTCTCATCACTGTTGTTTCTTTTACATTTAACTTTAAATCTGTGCCCTTTCATTCTTGTTCCTTTTATGAGCAGGCACAGCTTCTCACTGTCTGCTGTATCCAGTCCACTCATAATTTTGAAAACCTGTCAAATTTCCTTTCAGCCTTCTTTTCTCTGAGCTGGACAGTTCCAGTTTTCTCAATCTACCCTCATAATTTAAGTTCCTTATTCCTCGAACCATTCTTGTAAATTACTTCTGCACTGTCTGCAATGCATTCACACCTTTTCAATAAAGTGATGCCCAGAACTGTACACGCACCTTCACTTGAGGTCTAATAAGTGGCTTGCACAAGTTCAGTTTCACCTTCTTGGTCTTGAACTATCTGCCACTATTAATAAAACCAAGGACACTGTATGCTTTATTAATTGCTCTCTCTCTTTCTGTTCTGCCATTTCTAGTGCGCATATATGCTCAGGTCCCTCTTCTTTGGCACTTGTTTAGAATTATAATGTGAGACAAAATTTGTAAGACAATTATCATAGGATCCCTACAATATGGAAGCATACCATTTGGCTCATTGAATTTACACCAACTCTCCAAAGAGCATTCCACCCAGTTCCACTTCCTTACCCTATCCCTGTGACCATACATTTCCCACAGCTAATCCATCTAGCCTGCAATTCCTGGACACATTCCTCTACACACAGTGGTGTTAGTGCTGTGAGGCAGCAATACTAAACACTGACCCACAGAGCCATGTTGAATCATAAGCAGCTATTTGCTAAAGAAATGAACATAATGGCTGTAATAATCCAGACATGCAATTAATAAATTTTACCTTGGTGGATGAAAGTAAACATTAAATCGGGTATCAGCTAAAATTCTGTTCTGAATAAACTTGAATGAGCATGCAATAAGGAAGTTGAAGCAAAGATGTATAGAACAAATTAGTTAAGGATTAAGATAAATATGAACAAACAGTCCATATTAAATATTGTGAATAGTAACTATTGATGTTTTAGACTGACAATTGGACATTTTATTATTTGAAGTTACTAAAACTTCTGAAATGGCCCTTTAAAAACCTGTCTGATCCACTTGGGCATTACAGAATGCAATGCAAAACAAAGAACTTTGACAGAGATGTGGTCCAAGTTTGATCGATATTCAATGAATTGATAATATTAATAATGGCACCAAGATCAATTTGTAGTGTCACTTAGCTTTAGAACATTTTAAATGCTGGGATTTCTGATGTCATTTATATACTGACTATTCAGAAATTTTAAAATTGGATAATAGTTTCATATTAAATATAATTTTACAAAATATTAAAAATGTGTATGAGGAATTATAGGACATACAAAAAGCAACGAGAAATTCTTTCCAGCCAATGATTTAGCTGACATCAGTGCCTTCACGAACATTGTCTATTGATAAATTGATAGCCTCTACTACTTGAGTGCTACTTCCCCTATCGAAATGCTACCCACATTGACCAGGGAAACATCTGGATTGTACACACTACACTAGAGAGTGTTCCATTTCCGATGAAATTCAGCACTTAGCATCACATTAAAAATGTAATCTCTTGACTTCCCTACTATGTATGCAACTGCTTCACCAATGTCTTCATAGTAGAATGCAGGAGCAATTCTAAGAAGGTACTGTTGATGGTCAAGTGAGTGGCACTTAGTGAATTTCTAAAATTACATTGTGCATTTTGAAACACATTTTGACCAGCATGGTATATCAAATAACTATCAAATTAATATGCTTTCTTTATTTCCTATCTAATTGTGAAGCAAGATGAAAGTAAGTATAGTTGACATTTGCGAGTGGCATGTTCCTATCTGATGTTTGAAAGACCCTTTAACTAAACAGACTAGAATCTTGATTTATTCAGCAGTAGTAGAAGAGATTTTTCTCGAAAAAGAAAGATAAACTTGGAAAACTCACTGTAGTCTAATTATTGCTTGAATCCTGACATGCCTCTTTGGTTTACTTGGAGTTTTATTAAGTTTTTGAGAATTTGTTTTGACCTGATTTTTTGGACATCTTGAGAGCATTTTCAGGAATTCCAACTTGGTTTGCAAGTATAAAGTAAAAACATAGGATAGAATCTTGTTTTTTGTGATTTAGTGATTCAATTTTTATAGTTGACTCCAGCATCTTTTCCACCAGTGACATCAGGCTGACCGGTCAAGAATTCACTCTGTTCTCTTTTTCTCCCTTCTTGAAAAATGGGACAACATTAGCCACCCTCCAATCTGCAGGGACAGATCCAGAATCGATAGAATATTGGAAAAAGATTACCAATACATCTGTGATTGGTAATCCTCCTTAATTATCCTAGGATGCAGACCATCAGGTCCCGGGGACTTATCAGCCTTCAGACCTAATAGTCTATCCAACACCATTTCCTGCCTAATATAAATTCCCTTCAGTTCATCCATTACCCTCGGCCCTTCAGCCACTATTACATCTGGGAGATTACATCAGTGAACACACCTACTAAAATAGAACTCACTAACCATCCCAACAGCCTCTGTGTTCTGACCTCCGTTTCACCCAGCTCCTGCCGCTCTCAGGATAGTAAGGGGGACTGTCAGAGACTGGAGCAGAATATAGATAGATTGGAGAGTTGAGCAGAGAAATGGCAGATGAAGTTCAATCCAGGCAAATGTGAGGTAATCAATTTTGAAAGATCCGATTCAAGAGCAAATTATATGGTAAATGGAAAAGCCCTGGGGAAAATTGATGTACAGAGAAATCTGGATGTTCAGGTCCATTGTATCCTGAAGGTGACAACGCAGGTCGATAGAGTGGTCAAGAAGGCATATGGCATGCTTTCCTTCATTGGACGGGGTGTGGAGTGCAAGAATTGGCAGGTCATGTTACAGCTGTATAGGACTTTGGTTCAGCCACATTTGGAATACTGCATACAGTTCTGGTTGCCACATTACCAAAAGATTGCAGATGGTTTGGAGAGGGTGCAGAGAAGGTTCACCAGGATGTTGCCTGGTATGGAGGGCACTAGCTATGAAGAGAGGTTGAGTACATTAGGATTATTTTCATTACAAAGACGGAGGTTGGTGGGGGGTGGCGGGGGGGTCCTGATTGAGGTCTACAGAATCATGAGAGGTGTAGACAGGGTGGATAGCAAGAAGCTATTTCTCAGAGTGGGGGACTTGATTACGAGGGGTCATGGGTTCAAGATGAGGGGAAAAGTTTAAAGAAGATATGCCTGGAAAGTTCTTTACACAGAGGGTGGTGGGTGCTCAGAACGCATTGCCAGCGGAGGTGGTAGAGGCAGGCACAACAGCTTCAATTAAGCCGTATCTGGACAGATACATGAATGGGCAGGGAGCAGAGGGATACAGATCCTTAGAAAATAGGCAACAGGTTCAGATAGAGGATCTGGATGGGCACAGGCTTGGAGGGCCGAAGGGTCTGTTCCTGTGCTGCCATTTTCTTTGTTCTTTGTAATTACATTCCTCTCCGTTCATTGCATATGCATGCACATCTAAGACCAGAGGCAAAGTGGTTCCACACTTTAACGATGCCTTCCCAGGTGTACTTGTTTTTGTAAGATAGCAACAGGAGGTTATTCAGATAGACAAAGGCAGCCTGGACCAAGGTAGCTACAGAAGGTGCCAGAATCAGCTCATGAAAACATAGCTTAAATGCTGCATGAGGATGCATACCTGCTGTTCTTTGCCAATGTAAGTGCCAGTGTCTACTGAATGCTTCATTCTTCTATGAGTATGAGGGACCATTAAAAGTTTGTCACTTCAGGAGAGTTATTTTTAATCAACCTATTCAGGGATATTAAGATACATCTTTGGATTAGGTGGGGTTTGAATCCAGGTTTCTTGGTTTAGAGGTAGGGTTATCACCAGTGCTTCACAGGAACCCTCCACTCCAGAAAATAGTCATACATAAGGTTGGCAATTCCATCAGAAACATTATGTTCACTGATTATGTCTCAGTTAATTAGAGCTACCAATATTATACTACTTTCACCACGGTGGTACAGCTCTTAAATATCTGCTGGGTTAACAGTTATGAATGAAAAAGTTACAACCTTCAGCTCACATACATTCAGGTTACTTTTCAACTAGGAGAAATTACACGTTTGATATGTTTTCAACAAGCATTGCATGGGACAAGGAAACAGCCATAAAAGGTATTTACACAAAAGAACACATCAGACATATCTCGTCACAGAATTCATTAAGAATTTTTTTCGTGCAATGAAAATGAATGTCCATATTGGAAAGATTTTTTAGCAGGTTATTAAACTAACTATAGTCAAATCAATTGTTGAGCAGTTTCTAATACTTATATGGCCTTATATTTTAAAACTCTAATTTGACATTGTAAAGGTGATATTGAGCTCATTTGGGCTTAATCAGCAATCTATCAGTTGTACATGGGAAGTGGGTCTGATGGCAGTGTTATGTTGGGGTTAATTTTATAGGATGCGATTGGGTTGAAGCATATTCCTCACTGTCACGGGTGATAAAATTGATGGACGACTCACCAATTTTAAATTTGACTGCCCTGCAATGATAATACAAATTATGGTCCTAATTACCTGAGAGAGTGTTACTGCCATCCCTCTTACTTCTGATGCTTTGGGGACTATTAATAGCAGTGACCGCTGGTACACGCAGTACCAGGAACGATCAGAGACCCTCATGAGTAGCTTGAGTTTTAGAAGCCGAAGTGGGAGATACAAAGTGAGGGCTCCCCTATTCACAAAAGAAGTAACCTCCTTTCTTGCCAGCTTTTAGCTCGAGCTGTTAAAGTTGATGGTTGGCTGACTTTTTTTTAAACCTTCCTTAGTCAAAGAGCTGGAGTTAGATACATTTATGGCCATTAATGTCAACTAAACGACCTCAATCATCCTAAGGTTGAAAGGGTTACCTAACATCTACCTACCCGCTGTAATACGAGGGACAGCTCAGGGTTGGGAAAGAAGATATTGGACAGGTCACCTATTTAATTTGTGTGCATTCTTGCTTTCTAATGTGCTGGCAAGAGACCATAATTTACTACTGAGTTTATGCCTTAGATCATCAGTATGGAAAAGTATATTTAAGTAAGATAATTCCAGACTGAAAATAAAAGTGAATCATGGGAGTGCTGTAGTCAAGTCTAACAATTAGTTAAAGAACAGCATTGATGAAGTACATGAGCACTTTGCCCTCAATCTCCACTTATTTGGAACTGGTATATATTATGGTCATTCACAGAAAAGAAATATGGTGATAAATATAATGTCAAAATATCAGGAAGTTAGAAGTTGATTGAATAGTTTTTTCTATTCCTTAAAGTACGATGAGGGATGCTAAAGAGACTGATTCATAAGATGGCAAGACTGATGTATGAAGAGAGATTGGATTCGCTAGGAGTGTGGAAGAATGAGGAGGAATTGCATAAAAACCTATAAAATTTTAATAAAGGGGGCATCAATTTATGACTGAGTTGAGAAGTTTCTTTTCTCAGAGGGTTGAGAGTCTTTGGAACTCGTCACAGAAAGCTGGGGCAGAGTTCTTATGCATATTTAAGGCTGAGGTAGATTCGTGATTATTAGGGGAATTAGGGATTACAGGGAACATGCAGTAAAGTCAATGTGAGTAATAACAGAGCAGGCACAAGGGGCCGGACAGCCTACTCTTGTTCCTATTTCTTATAGTCTTATGGACTAGACTCAATAAATGCAGGAAGGATGTTCCAATTACCACAGAGTCCCAAACCAGGGGTCACAGTTTAACGATATAGGGTAGGCAATTTAGAACTGAAATGAGAACAAATCTCTTCACTCAGAGTGGCAAACCTGTGGAATTCTCTGCTACAGAAAGTGACTGAAGTCAAAATATTAAATATTTTCAAGAAGGAATTAGATATGGGTTCTCAGTGCTCAAGGTATCAAAGGTTGTGGGGAGAAAGCAGGAACATGGTACGGAGTTGTATGATTAGCCATATGGAATGGCGGAGCAGGTCTGAAGGGCCAGATGGCCTATTCCTGCAACAATTTTCTATGTTTCTATGTAAGGAAGCTATTCATTTCTGAGATATGAAAAGAGCATGTGTTTTTTTTAAAGTGAATATGTGCTTTTCCTTAAAGATATATGGAAAGGGGGTAGCACATTGGTGATGTCAGTGGACTGGTAATCCAGAACTGAAATATTCCAGTTCAAGAAAGAGTCATACCAGACTTGAAATTTAAAGTCTTTTTCTCTTTCTACAAATGATGCCAGATTGGTTTGGTTTCTCTGGCATTCTCAACGTTTTGAAGACATAGGTTCAAATTACACCATGAAAGATGATGAAATTTGAATTAAATGAAAAATATGAACAAAGAAGAGCTATTCAATATAATGATGTGTGTAAAAAGCCACCTGCTTAACAAGGAACCTCTTGTTATTTTCAGTTAGTTGATTAAGAAGATCACCAATATCACAGAGAGATGACCTCCTTCATGGCCTGTTTCATTACCTGGCATTGAACTGACTCTTCTTTCACTTCTTCCTTGCATTTACCCAATTTTTCACCATTTGAGGATCTGCCTTCTTGATGCTATATCCCCTCTGATTCTAATTGTCTTTTAATACCCATGTTATCCATCAGTGCTTCTAAACCACATGCCCATAGATCTCTGGGGTTCAGTTGAAACTTTCTAGAGTTCTGCAAAGTAGATAAAAAGTAGATCACCCAAGTAGATAAAAGAGAGAAAAACATATAGGGAAAGATAAAAAGAAGCATTCCACCCACTCTGTGTAAATAAATGATAGTGTTAATCCACTTAGAATAGCTGGCAAGATTTATAATCTAGAATATTTTACTTTCTTCATAGTGATAGCTATCTCAAAGAAATACCTTTTAGTGGGGAGTCTCACACTTTATTTTAATAAATGTGTCCACTACTTTTTTTCATTTATATAATTGATTTGGATGTGAGCATAAGAGGTATAGTTAGTAAGTTTGCAGATGACACCAAAATTGGAAGTGTAGAGGACAGCGAAGAGGGTAACCTCAGATTACAACAGGATCTTGACCAGATGGGCCAATGGGCTGAGAAGTGGCAGATGGAGTTTAATTTAGATAAATGTGAGGTGCTGCATTTTGGGAAAGCAAATCTTAGCAGGACTTATTCACTTAATGGTAAGGTCCTGGGGGGTGTTGCTGAACAAAGGGACCTTGGAGTGCAGGTCCATAGTTCCTTGAAAGTGGAGTCACAGGTAGATTGGATAGTAAAGAAGCCGTTTGGTATGCTTTCCTTTATTGGTCACAGTATTGAGTACAGGAGTTGGGAGGTCATGTTGCGGCTATATAGAACATTGGTTAGGCCACTTTTGGAATATTACTTGCAATTCTGGTCTCCTTCCTATCGGAAAGATGTTATGAAACTTGAAAAGGTTCAGAAAAAATTTACAAGGCTGTTGCCAGGGTTGGAGGATCTGAGCTACAGGGAGAGGTTGAATAGGCTAGGGTTGTTTTCCCTGGAGTGTCGGAGGCTGAGGGGTGACCTTAGAGAAGTTTACAAAATCATGAGGGGCATGGATAGGATAAATAGATAAAGTCTCTTCCCTGTGGTGGGGGAATCCAGAACTAGAGGGCATAGGTTTAGGGTGAGAGGGGAAAGATATAAAAGAGTCCTAAGGGGCAACCTTTTCACGCAGAGGGTGGTACGTGTATGGAATGCGCTGCCAGGGCAAGTGGTAGAGGCTGGTACAATTGCAACATTTAAAAGGCATCTGGATGGGTATATGAATAGGAAGGGTTTGGAGGAATATGGGCCAGGTGGTAGCAGGTGGGACTAGATTGGGTTGGGATGTCTGGTCGGCATGGACAAGTTGGACCGAAGGGTCTGTTTCCATGCTGTACATCTCTATGACTCTATAAATGAGGAGACCAGGTGAGAGGCCAGTGACTGCTGAGATACATGCAATTCATGCTGTTTGATTAGCCAGTCTTCTATTGAGAGGAGATTTCAAACAACAAATTGTTATCTTTTCTTTTTTGTTCCAGGCATCGAATTTCCAAGTCCAAGTTCAGGTCAGTTAACACCTAATATATTTGATACAATCTTTATTTTTAATCATTTCTATTTACAGTAATATTCCTGTTGCGAGCATTAATTCAAAAGTAGCTTGATTTGTCTACCAGTAAAGACAATAAACATTATTTAAGATGATTTTTGCATCTTCTGTTTTTATAGAATTATTATCAGTGTCATTTAAGAAAAATTGCATGCATAACAAAATTGGTTTCATGTTGCAATACCATTTACATAAATGATATTAAACATGGCTGTAACTTGAAAGTTATGTAATGATTGTAGCAATAGAAATCAATAGGAACTCCTAAATCAGAGAAATATTTTATTTGCATCTACCTATCTACCCCATTAAGTATTTTATAGGTATCAATCAGGTCACCTCTCATTCTTAAAAACTCTAGAGGAATAAGAGAATGATCAGGGAGAAGGTAGGGCCGATCAGGGATAGCGGAGGGAACGTGTGCGTGGAGTCTAAGCAGATAGGGGAAGTCCTAAATGAGTTTTTTGCTTTGATTTTCACCAAGGAAAGGGAACTTGTTGTAAATGAAAACATAGAGGAGCTGGGATACAGTCTTGACCAGATCAAGATTGATGAAGATGATGTGCTAGAAATTTTGGAAAACATTAAGATTGATAAGTCCCCAGGGCCAGACCAGATTTCTCCTAGGCTGCTCCGGGAAGCAAGAAAGGAGGTTGCTAAGCCGCTGGCGAGGATATTTGTCCTCACTCTCCACGGGAGTTGTACCGGAGGATTGGAAGGAGGCGAATGTTGTTACACTTTTCAAGAAGGGTAATAGAGAAATCCCTGGCAATTACAGACCAGTCAGTCTCACATCTGTGGTCAGCAAAGTTGTGGAAAGAATTCTGAGGGACAGGATTTATGACTATTTGGCAAAGCATAGTGTGATTAAAGGCAGTCAGCATGGCTTTGTGAGGGGCAGGTCATGCCTTACAAATCTTATTGAGTTCTTTGAGGAGGTGTCAAGACAGTCGATGATGGTCGAGCAGTGGATGTGGTGTATATGGATTTCAGCAGGGCATTTGATAGGGTTCCCCATGGTAGGCTCAGTCATAAAGTCAGGAAGTATGGGATGCAGGGAGATTTGGCTATCTGAATTCAGAATTGGATGGCTGACAGAAGGCAGAGAGTGGTTGTAGATGGAAAGCATTCTGCCTGGAGGTCAGTGTTGAGTGGGGTCTCGCAGGGCTCTGTTCTTGGGCCTCTGCTTTTTGTAGTTTTTATAAATGATTTGAATGAGGAGGTTGAGCAGTGGATTAATAAATTTGCAAAGTTTGGAGGTGTCGTTGATAGTATAGAGGGCTACTGCAGGCTGCAGCGTGACATAGACAGGATGCAGAGCTGGGCTGGGAAATGGCAGATGGAGTTCAACCTGGATAAATGCAAAGTGAAGCATTTTGGAAGGTTGAACTAGGATACTGAATATAGGATTAAAGACAGGATTCTTGGCAGTATGGAGGAACAGAGGGATCTGGGTGTGCAAGTACATAGATCCCTCAAAGTTGCCACCCAAGTGGATAGGTTTGTTAACAAAGCATATGGTGTTTTGGCTTTCATTAACAGGGGTATCGAGTTTAAGAGCTGTGAGGTTTTGCTGCAGCTCTACAAGTCACTGGTGAAACCACACTTGGAATATTGTGTCCAGTTCTGGTCGCCCTAGTATAGGAAAGATACAGAGGCTTTGGAGAGGGTGCAAAGAAGATTTACCAGGATGCTGCCTGGACTGGAGGGCTTTCCTTATGAAGAAAGGTTGAATCAGCTCGGACTTTTCTCTCTAGAGAGAAGGAGGAAAAGAGGAAACCTGATCGAGGTGTACAAAATAATGAGAGGAATAGATAGAATCAATAGCCAGAGACTTTTCCCCAGGGCAGGATTGACTGGTACGAGAAGTCATAGTTTGAAGATATAAGGAGGAAGGTATAAAGGAGACATCAGAGGTAGGTTCTTTACGCAGAGAGTTGTGAATGCATGGAATGCGTTGCCAGCTGAGGTGGTGGAAGCGAAGTCACTGGGGACATTTAAGCAACTGCTGGACATGCACATGGATAGCAGTGAGTTGAGGGGTGGGTAGGTGAAGTGACTATATTTTACATTAGGATTAAGTCTCGACTCAACATCGTGAGCCTAGGGCCTGTTCTATGCTGTACCTTTCTATGTTCTATGTTCTAATACAGACCCAGTTTGCCCAATCTCTCTTCGTAGAACATCCCCACCATCCTGGGAGCCTTTGTCACATTTCCTCTCTGACAATATTATCTTTCCTGAGATAAGGAGACGAAAATTGCACACTACATCTGATATGGTCTCACCAAGCTCCTCTGTAAAGATTTCACTTCTCCTGTACTCAGATAACTTTCATACTTTGACCAGTAGCAATAGGTAATATCTTAGCACTTAAAGTTCAGAAGTAATCTTGTCTTCTTTTTTAAAAATCCTTTTACCACCATTCATTTTGGCGAAGTATCTACCATGCTATTGTCAGTGTTTCCACTCTGTTACTGGGCTGAACACCCCATTTAGTAATTGTGATACAGCCATTTGATCTGAAATGATTTCCAGCCACCATCTTCCTTTCAGTACCTACTGTTTCTTCAACCAAGTGCTTCAATCTCAATCTTGATCCAGTACATCTCATTAAACCAGTAGCCTATCAACAACACCTCTCCCCATTCCATATGGTGTTCCAACCTCCTAGCACTATTCCCATCACAAACATTCTTCTGACTCCTGAGTGTCTATGCACAAAACTGTAAAGGGTTAGTTTGTGTTATTCAGAGGATTTCTCACTAGTTAATGATTGAGTAAAGCAGAACACAAAAGTGACTTTTGAATTTAAAAATAATTTAATTGTCTGTATCTTATAGCCAATTGTAAATTCTCATTTGTTTTCTAATACGAATAAAGAAATATTGCCCTGAGCCAAAAGAGCCAAATGTTGTTTATACTCTTAACAATTGTCATTCCAATATTAACAAATGAACTGACTGTGTGGTGTGAATACATAATATGCTGAAATTGAGTCATTAACAAAATTATGATGTTGTTTAAGGTATTTTAACAAGCTATTAAAAGCTTGCTTTGCAACATATCAATGCATTGCAGGTTGACATGTAAGATCATTTGACAGGTCTAGGTATGTAATTAACTTTAAGATATCTTGTTAGTATGTAATTTTTTTTAATTAATGGCATTATCAGCTGCTTGTAGTATATGTGGCAGGAATGCTAATTTCTGTTCAAAGTCACATAGCAACCATGTGTCACCTATCCTCTGAGAACGTCCTACTGTGACCTAATTATGTACGAGACTCAAAATAAGAGGTTTGTGGTCTGCTGGTAAACAAGTCAATGAGTGACACCAACCATAATAACCTTTCAGTTTGGCAGTCATTGGAGTTTTATCCTGGTTAATACTGCAGCATTATCACATCATGCAAATAAATTGCATTTTCCAAGCTACTATTTCAAAAATATTTTGAAGTATTTGATTTTTTTTTGCTCTACTATGTTTTTGATAACTTTTCACCCTGCAGCATACCAAATGCATTTTTCTAATTTGTTTTTCACAGAGTGTGGGTGTCACTGGCTGTGTCAGCATTTATTGCCCATCCCTAATTTGCCTTGAAAAGGAGGTGTTGAAAAGTTAATTTCTTAAAGCTTTGCAGCATATGTCATGAAGATATACCAATAAAATACACATTTTAGCAACAGTGAAGAAATGACATTTTGGATCCAAGATAGCATGGAGGGTGACTTTGAGATGGGAACTTGCAGGTGGTAGTGTTCCTATGGATCTACTGTCCTTGTTCTTTGAGCCAGTTAAGGTCAGGATTTAAGGTGTTATGTAAGGAGCTTTGTTTGCCACAATACATCTTACAATACACACTGCTGCCATTGTGCATCAGTAATAGAGGAAGTAAATATTTAAAATTTAAATGAATATTTAAGTGCTATTTATGTTTAAAAGGTATCCAGCAATGATATTATTTGATTACTAATAACTGTGTAAGTATGGGTCAATTTGTCTTGCCTCTGATTGTACCTTATTCCAAAATGCTGCACCAATTCGCCTGCCAATGAGAAGTACTTATTCATATTTCACAAGTCTAGTAGCATAACTGAATGTTGCAACCCTTCACTGGAAAGTAACGCGAAATTTATATTATTTTTTTTGTCATCCTTTGTTAGAATATCTTACTTTCTTTCACTTTCACCTTTGCTTACAATAGACTGACCAAGGTGTCCAACTTATTATGTAAAAATTGTAAGTATGTCTCTCTGGGGTTGGTTTCCACCATCAAACATGGTTTGTAATCTGGTGGAGTGGATCAACCATTTCTTTGTAGAACCCACTGGATTTTTATTACATAGATTCAGACAATTTTTAAAATGGGCAGGTGATCTATTCTATGAGATTAGTAATCAGATGGTGACCATAATAATCCAACCCTTTTGATCAATGATACAGCAGATATGTTGTGCCTTAGTCAGCCCTACTTTTTCTGTATACTTTTTCTCCTTCATCAAGTGTCACCTTTTAGTTCAAGAAATTGTGAAATAAGCCAGGGAATGCTTTCTACATTTTCACTCATGTTTTTGTTTGTTACAGTCGATATTGGCGAAGATGGAACCGATTTTGCAGAAGAAAATGTAGAGCTGGAGTGAAATCTAGTGTGTTTTATTGGCTTGTAATATTTCTTGTTTTCTTGAACACCCTCACTATTGCCTCCGAACACTACAACCAGCCTGAATGGCTTACTCTAGTTCAAGGTAATACCAAAGAGGAATGAAAATGTTAGCATGCTGTTTTGTGTATAATGATGGTATCCCAATCCAGCAAAATTTTCTTCATATCAGTAATTTCCTATGCATATTGTACATAAAAGCTATGACATCTGAGTCAGATTTTTTTAAAAAAAATCAATAAGAAGGAAAAAAATCTTTTTATTAGTTGATGTCCTATGACATTAAGCAGTAAGGTGGAGAATATGGTCTTATTCGCATTTATCTCCTGCTAGAATAGCACAGTTACTTGGGGGATGAAGAGGAAGATGCAGTGTCAAAGAGTGTCCATAATTTGCAAGGATGTCAGCAAGGCCACCTCAAACGTCAATGTACTCATTAGGTTGGCTTGTATACAAAAGCTACTCTGATCCAAGTGTTGCAGACAGGAACTGGAAGTTCTGCCAATGTAAGGATCCCAATCCCAGAACAAATTCAATTCCTAGACTCTGCATATTCACAGTTATATGCAGTAATCCAAAAGTTATTTTCAACCATTTTACATTTTCCCATGGAGTGCTCTTTTGAAGATGCGTCAGACTGCTGTAAAGTAGAAATTATTGGTGAGACCCTTTCCTTTTACATTATTGGTCTCCCTATAAAACCCTTGAAAGGATCACAGCTTGTTAATGTAATGTAACTGAGCTTTCATTCTGTATGTGTACATTACTGAAAAGCTTTAGTTCTCAAATACAAATTTGGTATTCATGGAATGTAAAATATCTCCAACATGATAAATATGATATTTTTTAATTGATCATGATATTTCATCAATTTGTGGGTGATAGCCAAGGATCTGTATCTCTGCCCAGAGGGACATGATAATGTCTGTCCTCCATCTTTCAAGGAGAACTGACTACAACTGTCTCTGCTTACATCAATGCCTCCTGCTCATTCACGCAATGCTTTACTTTATGCCACCCATTCTAAGATGATTTGAGAACTCACTGAGATGAGGTGCCTGCACTGGTGGAAATTGTACTCAAGTGAAGTCAAGATGCAGACTGCCATGCTTCATCTTCTGGGAACAGCTTCCTCCCTGCAGACACAGCCTCTACTCCACAGCTGACCCCATGAAGACATAAGTAGTGAGTCACAAGGATGCATCTCCATCAGCAGATGCTTCTGTCAAATTGAATCATGAAAATACAGTTGGTGTATTAGCATACCATTGACTGAGGTGAGATTTGTAAACCTTTTATCTGGGTACTTTGAGATAATTTCACCCTGTCCTTGACAGATTTCTATCTCCCATTGTCCACTCTAGGTTACAGCACAAAAGGAAGCCATTCAGCCCAGCCTTTCATATATGTACGAGCTCCCTGACAGAGTAATTCCTTCCAGCCATGCCACTTCCCTCTCTCCATTGCACTGGACCATCTTTATCTTCAAGTAATCATCCAATTCCCACATAAATGCCTTGAAAAAACCTACTTCCATTTCACTGTTAGGCAATGCATTGCAGATACTAACTAATTGCTGTGTGTAAAAGGTCATCCTCATGTTATTATTACTTCTTTTGCAAATCAACACATATTTGTGCCAACTGCATAAGAAGTAAAGAAAGCAGCATGCGACAGAGAAAGCTAAGTGATTCCACAACCACCAGAGCAGATCTAAACTCTGCCATCCTGCTACATTTAATTGCAAATAGTGGTAGATGCTTAAGCACCTCACTGGAGGCAGGGGCTCCACTAATATTCCCATCTTCAATGACGGGGAAGCCCAGCACACCAGCAAACATGTCAAGGGTGAAGCATTTGCAAATATCCTTGACTAGAATGTTGAGAGGATGATTAATCTGGGCCTTCTCCAGAAGTTTGCAGCATCACAGCTGTCAGAATTCTGCCAAATCAATCTATTCCATGTGATATAAAGAAATAGTTAATGGCATGGATTAATGCAAAGGCTCTGGGCCCTGACAATTTTCCAGCAAAGTATTAAAGACTTGTGCTTCAGAATTTACTACACCACAAGTCAAGTTGCTGCAGAAGAGTTACAACATTGGCATCTGTCCAAAGATGAGGAAAATTGTTCAGGTACTTCCTATCCATTAAAAGTAGAAAAAAAAACAACTTGGCCAATTATCACCCCATCAATCTACTTTAAATTATTTAAAGGTGTCTTTGTCGGTGCTGACCAGTGGCAGATACTCAAAAATAATATGTTCACTAACAGTCAGTTTGGGTTCCACCAGGCCAACTTAGGTCTGATTTCATTACAGTTTTGGTGCAGAAATGGACAAAATAGCTGAGTTCAAGAGAGCAGTGAGCATGGTTGTACTTGACCAAATATAGCAATAAAGGAGCTTTAGCAAAACCACAATCAGTAATTGGAGTCCATTGTTTTGAGGCATATCAAGCACAAAGAAGGATTGTTGTGATTGGTGAAGATCAGTCAGCTCTGTCACAGGGCATTGTTTCAAGTCACAGAGGAATTTTATTATGAGGAGCGTTTGATTAGGTTGGGCTTCTACTTAATAGAGTTTAGAAGAATGTGAGGAGACCTTCATGAAACAACAAGATTTTTAGGGCCTTGACATGATAGATACAGTGAGATTGTTTTTCCCTTTGGGCGAGTCTGGGACCAGATGGTGTATTATCAGAGGAAGTGGGGGTCAACCAATTAAGACAGCGATGAGTAGGAATTTCTTCTCTAAGAGGATGATGAATCTAGAATTCTTTACCATAGATGGCTGTTAAGGCTGAGTCATTAAGTGTATTTAAGGCTGAGATAGACAGAGTTTTAATCGGTAAGTGAATCAAGGGTTATAGAAATAAAGCATGTATGTAGAGTTGAGGATTATCAGATCAGCCATCATCTAACTGAATGGCACAGTGAATTTAGTGGGCCGAATGCTCTGAACGGGCGGCACGGTGGCTCAGTGCCTCACAGCACCAGGTGCCCAGGTTTGATTCCAGCCTCTGGCGACTGTCAGTGTGGAGTTTGCACATTGTCCCCGTGTCTGTGTGGGTTTCCTCCGGGTGCTCCTGTTTCCTCCCAAAGTCCAAAAATGTGCAGGTTAGGTGGATTCGTCATGCTAAATTGCCCATAGAGTCAGGTGCATTAGTCAGGGGGAATGGGTCTGGATGAACTACTCTTCGGAGGGTCGGTGAGGACTATTTGGGCCGAAGGGTCTGTGTCCATACTGTAAGGAATCTAATCTAGTCCTATTTCTTGTGATCTTAGAAGTCACATAAGGGCCAGGTAATGATCATCTCCAGTGAGGGAGAATTCAGTCATTATCTCTTGACATTTAGTGACATTACTATTACTGAATCCTCCATTAAAGATTCTTCCCATTGACTAGAAAGTGAACTTGACCAGGCACATAAGTATTTTGCCTTAAAGAACAGGTGAGAGATTCAGAGTAAAAGCCAAAATTGCAGCAGAAACCCAGCAGGTCTGGCAGCATCTGTGAAGAAAAAAACAGAGTTAACATTTTGACACCAAAGTATTATTTTCCTTGGGTTCTAAAGAAAGGTTTTCAAACTCAAAACATTAATTCTGTTTTTACCTCTCCACAGACCTGCTGAGTTTCTCCAGGATTTTGTGACTTCATTTCAGAATTCCCACAGCTGCAGTATTTTAATTTTATCAAATGCTGAGAATTCTGCTTGACTCCTCAAAGTCTGTATACGCAAGAGAAGCATGCATTATGACGGAATCCTGTCTGCTTGCTTGGATAGGTACACCTCCAAAAACACTAAAGAGGCTTGAGACCATCAAGCAGCTTGCTTGATCAGCATCCCATGCAACACCTGCAGCATCAATCCCCAACCCCCCACCATTGATGCACAGCGGCAGCTGTGTATACTATCTACAAAATACACTGCAGCAACTAATGAAGGTTCCTTAAAAAGCATCTTACAAACCCATGAACTCTACAACCTGGAAGAATAAGGATACCTGATACATGGGAACACCACCAGCTAGATGCTTCCCTCCAAGATCAGATTATCTTGACTTTATCATCATTCCTTTGCTGTCACTGGGTCAAATTCCTGAAACTCCCTTTCCAGTACAACATAGACTTCAACAGTTCAAACAGTGGTTTGCCACTACTTTCTCAAGAACAATTAGAGATAACCAATAAAAATTCTATATCCAATAAATAAGCTAACAACAAAGCTTCAGCATAGCTGTTTCCAGGTGCATTCTCAATGGACATGCCTCACAAATCAGAACTGACTTGTCAACCAGTCCACATGTCCCCTTCTGGGGGAGTGGTCACCTAGACCTGCAATGGAGCACCTTTACTGGACTGCTCAGCAGCTGGCTTGGATTTGTAAATACATTCAAGCATGACATCACAGGAAAGTCCTAAGTAGATTAGTTGTTGCGTAGATTTATTAGGAACTCCAGTAATTTTAAAATATTTAAATTTATAAACTAGTACAATTAAAGTAAATGTTTTGAGGTAGAGGAGAGGGAGAGACCTGATTTGTGAATAATGGGGAGGAATTTCTACTTTCTACTAATCTGTAGTTTGTAATTTGTAGTATAAGACTAAAACTAAAATAAATAAAGTATAAGATCAAGATATAATAGGGCAACACAGTCAAGTGGAATGCCCATCGGTGGTATGTTGGGAGTCATGCACATTCACAGGTGAAAGTGAGGACTGCAGATTAGAATCAAGAGTGTGGTGCTGGAAAAGCACCGCAGGCCAGGCAGCATCCGAGGAGCAGGAGAGTTGACATTTTGGGCAAAAGCCTGATGAATGGTTTCTGCCCGAAACGTTGACTCTCCTGCTCCTTGGATGATGTCTGACCTGCTATGCTTTTCCAGCACCGCACTCCCGATTCACATGATCCTGATGAGACCATGTCTAAGAAATACCACCAGCTGAACAAGCTTGAGCTCTGGGTAGGAGTGAGAGTCACTGAGGAGTTCATCTGTGAGTCAAAAAAACTGTATAGACAGCACATTCAGAAAGATGATCACACCACAACTTGGAGTCAAGCAGGTGGATAGGGAATTGGTGAATACCATGCTGTCTGCAAAATAGTACAGAAGTCCCTAGAGACCTTATTCACTAAGCGGTTTTCTGTTCTTGATACTAGTGAAGGAAACAGCTCCTGGAGAAGTGCAACAGGAGCCAGGCATGTGGCACCGAGAGTGACCTAGTTTTACAGAGGGAAGGAAGAAAAGTGGAATTGTGGTATTGATATAATTCTTTAGCAATACAGTTAGACGTTTCTGCAGAAATTGATGTGATTGGAGGATGGTATGTTGGCTTCTTACTGCTGAGATAAAGGATATCACAGAACAGCTGCAGCACATGCTTCTGGAAGTTGGTCTATATTGGTACTAAAGACTAAAGAAGGGGGATGCAATCCTGTAATCAGAATGTGTGGAAAATTAGCAAGCACAACTTCTAACGTTGTGATCTCCAGATTATTCCCCAGTGCCACATGAGTACAGAAATAGGAAGATAAAAAATTTGAATGCATCACTGACCAATGCTGTATGAGAGAGGCTTTAGGTTTCTGGGACACTGGAACTTGTTCTTGGGGAGATAGTACTTAGCTGAAAATGTGTTGCTGGAAAAGCGCAGCAAGTCAGGCAGCATCCAAGGAACAGGAGAATCTACGTTTCGGGCATAAGCCCTTCTTCAGGAATCAGGAGGTAGTACTTATACAAGCTGGATGAGTGACATTTGAACAGAGCCAAGACTGACTTTCTTGTGGGCATTTTGAGGTGCTAATGGGGAGGATTTAAACTAAGCAGGACTATAGGAACCATCAGAGAATATTAGAAAGTAATACCATGTGCATAAAATACTGAAGAGGCAGATTGGGAAAGAGAATAACAAGTTGTTTTACAAAAATTGATTTCATATCATGATCTATTGCGCTCATATCTCTACTTCATTTGGTTTGCTATTTTTTCAGATGACATAAATAATGATTTCACTTCCTGCTCCTCAAAGTTTGGTAGGACTTGTGCAAATGTAAATGTTTCCTGACTGGACTTTGGATTATGATAGGAACTTTCCCCATCAAAGCTTTCTTTGGCTTCCAAGGTCTCCTTCCTCATTTGCATCATTTTAAGGATTATTTTCTTTAGATTAAATTCCGTCCAGTGTGGAAACAGGCCCTTCAGCCCAACCAGTCCACACCGAACCCCAAAGAGTAACCCACCCAGACCCATTTCCCTCTGACTAATGCACCTAACAATATGGACAATTTACCATGGCCAATTGTCCTGACCTACACATCTTTGGACTGTGGGAGGAAACCAGAGGACCTGGAGGAAACCCACGCAGACACGGGGAGAACGTGCAAACTCCACACAAACAGTTGCCTGAAACTGGAATCAAACCTGGGACCCTGGTGCTGTGAGGCAGCAGTGCTAACCACTGAGCCACCATGCCGCACCAAACAAAGGAGGGAGCACTCAAGCAACGCTGCTTTCTTTCTCTTTTTCACACATCTCTTGTTCTAGCCTTCTCATTTCCATTTGCATCATTTATAAATTTGTCTTTATAATTCACTTTTCCACCTGTGGAAACTGTGTTAACTGTATCTTAATATTAACTGACTACAATGTCTCACCACTGGACTACATGGTCTCTTCTGTACTTTTTCAAAGCCCAGTTGCTGGGCAAGTACTTGAATTACCTACACTTCTGAGTTCTGAGAGACAACTTCATTTCTATCTTATTTGTCAATTAAATTACTTAGCTTTTGCAATCTTTCATAGGTTCAGCAGGGACTTCTGATTAATCTGCAGAAAGCTTTAGTAGCTTCTAGTGCTAACATTTCTTAAAGGAAACCCTGGTATTTGACATTTTATCCTTTGTTGGTTACATTCGCTCCATACCCAATCTTAATTGTTCCAAATTATCCCGATCAGCCTTAAATTTTGTCATGACTCATTGGCATGGTTCACTGAAAATCGAGTTTCACTACTTCTGGAGTTATTACAAATGTGAAAATTTGACTAAACCACTCAATTGCCCAATTTTACCTGACTGTCTAATTCTAGTTGAAAAAAGTGTACATCGGTTTTGTTTCATTTACAAGAAAACAAGTATTTATCATAACCAAACTGCTTTTAACCAATGGCAAAAATATAGGTAAGTTGAATAGCTAATTTATAACTCTGTATCTTAAAAACTTATCATTCCCAAACAAATACAGACAGACACACAAAGAGACAAGACACACCATTAATGCTGGGAAAGAAAACAATGTCAGAGAATCACACAACACCAGGTTATAGTCCAACAGGTTTAATTGGAAGCACTAGCTTTCGGAGCACCGCTCCTTCATCTGGTGGAGTACACAATTGTAAGACACAGAATTTATAGCAAAAGTTTACAGTGTGATATTACTGAAATTATACATTGAAAAATACCTTGATTGTTTCTTGAGTCTCTCATCTGGAAGAATGACCATGATAGTTTCACTTCTTTCATATGTAAATCACAAAACTTTTTAAAAAGTTACATTCTCAGTTTAACTGTAACAATTGGGGTCAGTGCAGATAAGATGTTCAAGGTGTTAACCCCCTGTATTCCCTGTCTGTGCCATAATGTTTAGACTGATTCTAATCTAAAAGGTGAGTTAACAGAGTCTTACATGGATTCATGCTCAAAAACTGCAAGAATCCATGTAAGACTCTGTTAACTCACTTTTTAGATTAGAATCAGTCTAAACATTATGGCACAGACAGGGAACACAGGGGGCTAACACCTTCAACATCTTAACAACTTATCTACCTGACACCAATTGTTACAGTTCACCTGAGAATGTAGCTTTTTAAAAAGGTTTTGTGATTTACATATGAAAGAAGTGAAACTATCATGGTCATTCTAACAGATGAGAGACTGAAGAAACAACCAAGGTATTTTTCAGTGTATAATTTCAGTTACATCACACTGTAAACTTTTGCTATAAATTCTGTCTCTTACAATTGTGTACTCCACAACCACCTGATGAAGGAGCGGTGCTCTGAAAGCTAGTGCCTCCAATTAAACCTGTTGGACTATAACCTGGTGTTGTGATTTTTTAACTTGGTTCACCCCAGTCCAACACCGGCACCTCCAAATAATGTTAGAGAAGCACAGTTCTGGTACCAATCCTCCAGATCATACATGTTGATGAATTGTTTTCATTTAGGTCTTTGCAATCCCTTCCAGCCCTCTGCTGATTATGGGTATGACATTATGGGTATACCAAATCTCAGTCTCACATTCAGTGATTGAGGGTTTACCCTTTAATAGCATTTAGAGGTAGTTTTCCCTGTAAGAGATGCTTACAGAGACTGATGAGACAGAATAGCTAGCTGATAAGAATTTTAGTTTACTTCTCCACAAACAGATGTAAGAGAGAGATGAATGGATGCTTTTTCTTCATAGGCTGCATGTTTCTGCTGTATTATCCACACACAACGCTGTGGCCACTGGCTCAGGAACCAATCAAGTAATTGGATTTTAGATTAGATTTAGATTAGATTAGATTAGATTAGATTAGATTACTTTACAGTGTGGAAACAGGCCCTTCAGCCCAACAAGTCCACACCGACCCGCCGAAGCGCAAACCGCCCATACCCCTACATTTACCCCTTACCTAACACTACGGACAATTTAGCATGGCCAATTCACCTGACCTGCACATCTTTGGACTGTGGGAGGAAACCGGAGCACCCGGAGGAAGCCCACGCAGACACGGGGAGAATGTGCAAACTCCACACAGTCAGTCGCCTGAGGCGGGAATTGAACCCGGGTCTCTGGAGCTGTGAGGCAGCAGTGCTAACCACTGTGCCACCGTGCCGCCCACTGTAGAGGCTGTACTCCCCAGATGAACCATCACTTTAACATTATTCTTAATTAAATACAAGCTGAAGAATGAGAAACACTACTTGCCTATTCGTTCACAACTTCCTTGTGTTCACTCATTGTGCATTCCTTCTGTCTTGCATGCTGTTAAGCTGTAGGGTGAATATTTTTATAAGCATACTCACAAAGCTCTCAATCTCACAAATGTGCCAGTGGTTCCTAAATCTAGATCTCAAGCCACTGCAATCTGTTTCTAGATTAGAGTGGTGCTGGAAAAGCACAGCAGTTCAGGCAGCATCCGAGGAGAAGAAAATCGACGTTTCGGGCAAAAGCCCTTCATAAGGAATAGAGGCAGAGTGCTTGCAGGGTGAAGAGATAAATGAGAGGAGGGTGGAGAGAAAGTAGCATAGATCTATTGTCACATTCACACACACAGGATTATTTAAGGACACTAGAATGGTCATAGCTATCCTACATGGGGCAGAATATGCACTGAGAAGGTCAAAGCTGGCCTGTCATTTTTCTATTTCTTAAATCAGAATTTTCAAACAAAATGAAAATTCAGCCTCTTGACTCTCCACATGCACAGGAATTGAGATGTCATGTTGTAGTTGTACAGGACATTGGTGAGGTCACTTTTGAAGTACTGTGTACAGTCCTGGTCGCCCTGCTATTGGAAGGATATTATTAAATTGGAGAGGGTGCAGAAAAGATTTACAAAGATGTTACTGGTATGGAGGGTTTGAGTTATAAGGAGAGACTGAATAACCTGGGACTGTTTTCAGTGGAGTGTAAGAGATCGAGGGGTGACTTTACACAGGATTATAAAATCAGAGCAAAGGTGTTTTCTCTATGGTTGGGGAGTTCAAAGCTAGAAAGATAATTTTAAGATTATAGGGAAAAATTTAAAAAGACCTGATGGACAACCATTTCACACAGAGCATGGTTCCTATGTGGAAGGAACTGCCAGAGAAAGTGGTAGATGCAGGTACAGTTTCAACATTTAAAAGGCATTTAGCCAGGTACCGAATAGGAAAGGTTTAGAGCTTCATGGGCCAAACACAGGCAAATGGAGTAGTTTAGTTTGAAAAACTTGGTCAGTATGGGTGAGTTGGACCAAAAGGTCAGCTTCCATGCTGTAGGATTCTATGGCTCTATGACCCAGTCAGGTTCAGAAATCAGTTCCAGATTTCACACTTGTCGATTGGGTGGTCTGTTGAAATTATCCCAAATCCCAATCATGAATAAATTAATGAAGTGATCAAAATGTTCCTTATACATTATTAGTCTCACTGTAGAAACCCTTGAAAAATTTATATAGTATTCACAAGCTGTAACTGGATTTGAATAGTATGTTAAGTTAATAATTATTGTTGAAAAGCTCTCTGGCTGTGCATTACTGATAATGGCAGTTCAGATTTCTACATCGTATTAAATTTTAAATTTTAAACAAATGATATTTACAATAGTTAAATTTCTACTTAATTGCATGAATATGTCTCAATCATTTATGACAGAGGTGCCGGTGTTGGACTGAGGTGAACAAAGTTAAAAAATCAGACAACACCAGGTTATAGTCCAACGGGTTTATTTGGAAGCACTAGCTTTTGGAACGCCTCTCCTTCATCAGGTGGTTGTGGAGAATAAGATCATGCTCACAGAATTTATAGCCAAAGGAGCCCAGTGTCATGGAGATGTGATACAGTAAACAATCTTGGATTAAAACTTCTATATTTTATAATGGGATATGCTGGTTACTGTTCTTTGATTTGTAAATCTCAGAGCTTCTTTCAAATTACATTCTCAAGAGAGCTCAGGTTTTTAAACAATAGGTGTGAAATCTGTGTCCCAGTGCTATGTCAGACTGACAAAGCCTCTTTATAGTTTTACAGCGTTCTCCATGGATTAATGCAGTTTTTGAGCAAAATAAAATGCAATTCTACAAAAACAAGTTCACCCCATAACCTTAGGAGCATGTAGGAGTGACAGATTGAGTGTGCATATGAGTGTGTACGTGTGGGTGTGAGTGCATGTGATAGAGTGTGTGTGTGTGTATATATGTATGTGTGTAAGCTTGGTTAAGTGTGTGAGTGAGTGTGATGGGGTATGTGTGAGAGGTTGCATGTGTCGGTGTGAGTGCGGGGGGTGTATGTGTGTGCATATGAGAGAGAGAGAGGGTCTGCGTGGGTGTGAGAGTATCGTGCAGTGGGGTCACCTGTGGTGTGACATGAACCCAAAGTCCCGGTTGAAGTCATTCCCCTGGGTACCGAACGTTGCTATCAGCTTCTGCTCAGCCACTCTGCATTGTTGCTTGTCCAGAAGTTTGGCTTGGAGGATGGTCACCCAAAGGTCCGAGGCCAAATGTCCCAGACTGCTGAAGTGTTCCCCAACTGGGAGGGAACACTCCTGCCTGGTGATTGTTGTGCGGTGCCCATTCATCAGTTGTTGTAGCATCTGCTCGGTTTCATCAATGTGCCTTGCCTGTAGTGTATGAGATAGACCATCTTGGCCGAGTCACATGAGTACTTGCCAAGTACATTGTGGGAGGTGTCCCCTTGTGTAATGGTGTTACCCATGTCGATACTCTGACATGTCTTGCAGCAGTTGCTATGACAGGGTTTGTGGTGTTGCTGTCCTGAAGGCTGGTGAGTTTGCTATGAATCATGATCTGTTTAAGGTTTGATGGTTGTTTAAAGGCGAGAGGTGGAGGCGGGGGGAAGGTCTTAGTGAGGCGCTCATCCTCAAGGATAATGTGTTGAAGGTTGCAAAGAACATGACATAGTCGTTCAGTCCCAGGAAGTACTGGACAAAAAAGGATAGCCTTGTCTGTTGTACCCTGTCTATCTCCTGAGGAGGTCCTTACAATTTCTCATTGTGGCACGTCCGAACTGGCGATCAATGAGTTGAGCATGGTACCCTGTTCTTATGAGGACATCTTGAGCGCTTTCTAGTATGTGTCACGTTTCTTCTCATCTGAACAGATCCTGTGTATGTGGAGGGCTTGTCAGTAAGGGATGGCTGTTTTAATATGTTTCTGGTGAAAGCTAGAGAAGTGTAGCATTGTGAGGTTATGAGTGGGTTTGCAGTACAGTGAGATGCTGAGGTGACCATCCTTGATGGAGATGCACGAGAGTAACAATGAGACAGATACTAAAGAGTAGCCCATAGTAAGTCTGATGGTGGGATGAAACTTGTTGATGTCACCGTGTAGTTGTTTCAGTGACTCCTTGCCATGGGTCCAGAGGAAGAAAATGTCGTCAAGATATCTGGTGTATAGTGTTGGTTGGAGGTCCTGTGCAGAAAATAAGTCTTGTTGGAACTTGTGCACGAAGATATTGACATATTGAGGTGCAAATTTGATCCCCGTGGCTATTCCATGTGTCTGGATGAAGAACTGGTTGTCAAAGGTGAAAACATTGTGGTTAGAGATGAAGCGGATGAGTTGTAGCACGATGTTCAGAGATTGGCAGTTGTTGGTATTGAGTGCTGAGGCTGTTGCCCTGATGCCGTCATCATGAAGGTTGCTTGTATACAATGCTGACACATCCATTGTGACAAGGAAGTTCCCGGTTCTGCTGATCCGTGAGTGCTGAGTTTCTGTAAGATATCTGTAGTGTCACGACACAAGCTGGGGGTCCCCTGTACATTGAGTTTCAAGATGCCTTCAACATAGTCAGAGAGGTTCTCACACAGTGTTCCATTGCCTGTTATGACGGAGTGTCCTGGTGTGTTAGCTTTGTGTATCTTGTGATGCAGTAGAAGTCACTACCAGCAGTGATCCCAATGACTCTACTGACAAACGGGTACAGTGATCACAAGGATCTACAGAAGAGCGACCAAATAAGGGGTCGACATGGACCCTACTGCCATTGTACAGGGACCCACAGATTTCTTAGAGAAACTCAGCATCCACGGACCAGTATAACAGGGTACTTTCCTTGTCACAATGGAGGTGTCAGCATTCGACACCAGCAACCCCCATGATGACGGCTTGAGGGCAACAGCCTCAGTGCTCAATACCAACAACTGCCAATCTCCAAGCACCATGCTGCAACCCATCTGTTTCATCCTCGACCACAAAGTTTTCACCTTTGACAACCGGTTCTTCATCCAGACACATGGAACAGCCATGAGGACCAAATTTGCCCCCAAATGCCAACATCTCTATGCACAAGTTCGAACAAGACTTATTTTCTGCACAGGACCTCCAACCAACTATATACCAGATACATTGACGACATTTTCTTCCTCTAGACCCATGGCGAGGAGTCACTGAAACAACTACACAAGGGTATCAACGGGTTTCATCTCACCATCAGACTTACCATGGACTACTCTTTAGTATCCGTTTCATTCTTGGACACATGCATTTCCATCAAGGATGGGCACCTCAGCACTTCACTATACTGCAAACCCACAAATAACCTTACAATGCTACACTTCTCTAGCTTCCACCAGAAGCATTTTAAAACAGCCATCCCCCATGGACAAGCCCTCTGCATACATAGGATCTGTTCAGATGAGGAGGAATGTGACGGACACATGAAAGTACTCAACAATATCCTCATAAGAGCAAGGTACGATGCTCAACTCATCAACCGCCAGTTCCAATGTGCCACAACGAGAAATGGTAATGACCTCCTCAGGAGACAACACAGGCTGCGACAGACAGGGTACCCTTTGTTGTCCAGTACTTCCTGGGAACTGAACGACTACGCCATGTTCTTCGCAGCCTTCAACATATTATCCATGAGGATGAGGGCTCCGTCAAGACCTTCCCCACGCCTCCACTTCTCACTTTAAACACCCACCAAACTTTCAACAGATCATAATTCGTAGCAAACTGCCCAACCTTCAGGACAACACCACCATACAACAACCCTGCCACAGAAGCCGCTGCAAAACGTGTCAGAGTATTACATGAGGGGTCACCTCCCACCGTGTGTATGGTAAGTATTCATGTGACTCGGCCAATGTGGTCTATCGCACGCAGACCATTTCTCATATGCACACAGATACACCCCTGTACTCACACCAACACGCATACCCTCTCACACATAACCCTTCACACTCAAACACACACCTAACCAAGCTTACACACACACACACACACATATCCACACACACTGTATCATATGCGTACACACTCACATGCACACTCAATCTGTTGCTCCTACGCGCGCACACATATAAACTTATGGGTTGAATTTGTTTTTGTAGAATTACATTTTATTTTGCTCAAAAACTGCATGAATCCTTGTTAAACTGTAAAACTATACAGAGGCTTTGTCAGTCTGACACAGCATTGGGACACAGACAGGCTTCACACCTATTGTTTAAAAACCTGATTCAGAGATGCCGGTGTTGGACTGGGGTGTACAAAGTTAAAAATCACACAACACCAGGTTATAGTCCAACAGGTTTAATTGGAAGCACACTAGCTTTCGGAGCAACGCTCGTTCATCAGGTGATTGTGGAGGGCTCGATCGTAACACAGAATTTATAGCAAAACTTTGCAGTGTGATGTAACTGAAATTATACATTGAAGAATTGATTGTCTGTTAAGCCTTTCATCTGTTAGAATACAGTGATAGTTTCACTTCTTTCATGTGTAAATCACAAAACCCTTTTTTATAAAGTTGCATTCTCGGGTTAGCTGTTAACAATGGTGATAGCTAGACAATATGTTGAAGGTGTTAGCCCTCTGTGTTCTCTGTCTATGACCTGATGTTTAGATTGATTCCAATCTAAAAAGTGAAACCATGTGACAAGGTCAACCGGGACCTTGGGTTCATGTCACATTACAGGTGATCACCATTGCACTACACACACATACACAGATATTCCTACACACACACACACACACACACTCTCACATGCACACGGACACAGATACACACAGACGCGCACACAGACACCCACACACACCCTTATAGACACACAGACTCCCACACATGCACCCCCTCACAGACTTAAGACACTCTGCACTCACTATACACACACACTCACAACCCCCACCCCAGACAGACACACACACAGACAGACAAAGACCCACATGCACACATATATATTGTGTGTGGTGAATTTTTGTGGTACTTTCAGAGTTACATTGCACTTTGCTCAAAAACCACATAGATTCATGTCGAACTCTGAGCTCAAAAACTGCATGAATTTATGTAAAACTCTGTTGTTTCACTTTTTAGATTGGAATCAATCTAAACATCAGGTCATAGACAGAGAACACAGGGGGCTAACACCTTCAACATATTGTCTAGCTATCACCATTGTTAACAGCTAACCCGAGAATGCAACTTTAAAAAAAAGGGTTTTGTGATTTACACATGAAAGAAGTGAAACTAACACTGTATTCTAACAGATGAAAGGCTTAACAGATAATCAATTCTTCAATGTATAATTTCAGTTACATCACACTGCAAATTTTTGCTATAAATTCTGTGTTACGATCGAGCCCTCCACAATCACCTGATGAAGGAGCGTTGCTCCGAAAGCTAGTGTGCTTCCAATTAAACCTGTTGGAGTATAACCTGGTGTTGTGTGATTTTTAACTTTAAAAACCTGAGCTCTCTTGAGAATGTAATTTGAAAGAAGCTCTGAGATTTACATTTCAAAGAACAGTAATCAGCATATCCCATTATAAAAGATAGAAGTTTTAATCTAAGATTGTTTACTGTATCACATCTCCATGACACTGGACTCCTTTGGCTATAAATTCTGTGAGCATGATCTTATTCTCCACAACCACTGATGAAGGAGCGGCACTCCAAAAGCTAATGCTTCAAAATAACCTGTTGGAGTATAACCTGGTGTTGTCTGATTTTTAACTCAATCATTTATGTCGCTGTTTGCAGAACATAAAGGTGAAATTTTCTGTACATCTTACTTTTGGTTTGTTGTCTGTGATCGTACTTCAATGAAATGATCTTACCTTGTGTGATGACACCAATGTTGATGAACTCCCAGTGTTACAGAGTGTAAAATGCTTAAGTATGTTATCTACAGTTTCTGTTGCATTTTGATGTACATTAATTCTTATTAAATTTAGAAGTGTGGGTTTATTTCCTAAAATCTTGCACTTTTCTCTGTGGTTTACTGTGTAAATGTATCTTATGATATGGAATTATGCTTCATTCCAAAGGGAGGACCAGCTTCAATTTCTGGTCAGTACTCAATTAACTACTTTCTCATTCTGTTATTCTGACAATGCACTTAGCTTCCATGACCCAGTGCTAAAATGGAGGAAATCAATCAGGGTTAACAGAGAGACACTGATGAAGGAGATGTGGCTGTGGTAACGAGTCTGTTTCAGGACATGGCTGAGGAGCTTCAGGGCAGAGGAAATGACCTGGGGAGTGCAGTGAGAGAGAAACTCACTGAGATCCTTGCAGAGAGATCACTGAGGAAGGAGATATGGTTGTGTCACTGAGGAAGGCGATGTGGCTATGATGAAAGGCTAATGCCCGAAACAGCAATTCTCCTGATCCTCGGATACTGCCTGACCTGCTGTGGTTTTCCAGCAGTACATTCTTGAGTCAGGGTTAACACTCAAGATTACTGGAAGATGCCAATTTAGATGAGGGCAGGATTGGATTAAGTTTCAATAGGTATCGTGTTTGGTAGTTAGTCTGTGCTAATGCAACACTGGCCTCATGGAAATGTACCCTAAAGATTGCCATCATCTGTCATATGTCTCTAAGTTACTGCTTGGAGGACAGGAAAGAGAAATTGGAAAAATATTGTGGGTCTGAAAATTTTAATTTTTTTTAATTTTATAGACACTGCAAACAAAGTCCTTTTGGCACTTTTCACTGGCGAAATGCTACTCAAGATGTACAGCCTTGGACTTCAAGCTTATTTTGTATCACTTTTTAACCGCTTTGACTGTTTCATTGTCTGTGGGGGAATCCTTGAGACTATTCTAGTGGAGACCAAAATTATGTCCCCACTTGGTATTTCAGTGCTTCGCTGTGTGCGACTTCTGAGAATATTTAAAATTACAAGGTAATATGTTTATTCTTCACATTCTGATATGTATAGTTTCATGAAACCAAATAAAGCATTTGCACACTTGTGACTGTAGAACTGCAATTACATAAAGGGATCAAATGGATTGACCTGATCACTTTTATAAATGCTGTAGTAATGAATAGTGTAAAACAGTTTACTGTATACAATTTATCATGTTCTGTTCAATACATAAATTAAATATTAATCTTCAAAAATAACAAGTAAAATGAATAATAACAAGGAAAATCCAAAGAATTCAATGATACATTCTATTTGTTATTTTATATATTTGATTAGTCATCGACAAAAATCTAAAACATAAATTTTATTTTAAGAAAAATATAGAATTGCTATAAGGTTAGAATAACTATATTTTGAAAAGATGAATGAAACTCTCAAATCAAGTACAGTTGTTTATATTAGAGAGAGAGATAATATGCATCATATTCACATACGAAATTTTGGAACTGCATTACCAAGTGTGACATAAATATTTGAAAGCAATATGAGTGGAGTAAAAATAATAAATCAGTTAAAAGTTAATTCCCACAAAACCAACCCATTTTATTTTAAGAAAATGGTATATTTAGGGATTGAATGGTAGTGTGGAAAGAAAATATTCTGTTTTTATTGGTAATAAATGTAAATACAATCCAAAGTGGGTGGCACGGTGGCACAGTGGTTAGCACTGCTGCCTCACAGCGCCAGAGACCCGGGTTCAATTCCCGCCTCAGACGACCGACTGTGTGGAGTTTTCACATTCTCCCCGTGTCTGCGTGGGTTTCCTCCGGGTGCTCCGGTTTCCTCCCACAGTCCAAAAATGTGCAGGTCAGGTGAATTGGCCATGCTAAATTGCCTATAGTGTTAGGTGCAGGTGTAAATGTAGGGGAATGGGTCTGGGTGGGTGCGCTTCGGCGGGTCGGTGTGGACTTGTTGGGCCGAAGGGCCTGTTTCCACACTGTAAGTAATCTAATCAAATCAAAGAGAGTGAAACTTTTCTCTCAATTAACTCAGTGGTGCAGTCCATGAATCCTTTACACATTAAGTTATGCACTGAAGAATGTTATTAAAGCTGGAACAAAAGAATCATACCAAGACCTGTCTAAAAAATGAATGAAGTCTTTGACATTATCAATATTGAAAAAAATTGATCTAGTGAATAAGTACCTAATTGCCTTCTTTGTTTCTGGCTTTAGATATTGGAATTCCTTGAGTAACTTGGTAGCTTCCCTCTTGAATTCAGTTCGATCAATTGCATCTTTGTTGCTGCTCCTGTTCCTTTTTATTATAATTTTTTCACTCTTGGGAATGCAACTTTTTGGAGGAAAGTTTAATTTTGATGAGATGGAAACAAAACGGAGTACATTTGATAACTTTCCTCAGTCCCTTCTCACTGTCTTCCAGGTATGTTATGGTTACTTTTAATACTGTATATGTTATCAAAGTACTGAACCTTGGGTGCAGCCCAACAACTACATTGTGAGAATATTGAATGCACATGAACAAAACATCTTAAATTTATAATGCCTATGAATTATTATTTTCTAGTGCTAAATTACTAATTTTTCTTTATTCTGCATCCTTTGTACCTTATATCATACTCAGTGACTAGTAAAGCTTTCATAACTTATAAATTAATTAACTCATTGGTAATAAATTCCTCCAAGATTCTCCCATTTTACTCTCATAGCTCCAGCTTAATGGAGTAATACCCATCAGCACAGATGACAGGTGAGGTCTCTCAACATAACAAAGAAAGAGATTTTCAGGATACTTAAGCTTTTGCAGGTGATCATTACTGATATCTAGAGTCTCCTGAAAGAATACCTTTGCCAAAAAGACCAATTGGAGTCATTAACTGTAGTTATTGAGGTAACTACAATATTGAATTTATTCACCACTAGCTGCTTCCAGGAATCTGCTGGTGACAGTTTCAGGATCTGTTAATATGCTGCCCAAAAGTATGTCTCCCAGGTGACCATTTATCAAGGCCACGACTTATATTATGTATTTTGTATTTTGTCATGCTTGTTTCGCTTCAGTGACTAGTGTAGGGAGTCATTGATTGTTTTAAAATCAGATTATTAAGATTACTAGTTAAAATCAGATTAGCCACGAGTCTTCACCAGTTGCAAGAAATTCCACTTCCTCAATGTGTAATTAGTTTGTGCTTATAGGAAGGTTATCAGTAATGTCTATATTAGATGTCTCAGGTGCAAAGCAATCAGTATTCTTCAAGGAGAGGAACAGATGGCATATCCATTCACCTGGTTGCTGGAGAATATGTTACAACTCAATAGGACACACATCACTTTTTCTGTGTATAATGAAGTCAACTGACTATACCATCAAAAACCATAATTCACAATAACAGTCAACAACTGAACCATCACATTCACAACCTTCCCTTTCCATCAGAGCTGATATCACCATTCACATAAAGGCTTTTGTTCAGACTATATAGGGCAGACAATGAAATAAGCACCAGGAGAAAGAAAAGTTCAAATACAATTTGATACATCAAAATAAATATCTCTATAAAAATATGACATTGCTATATAAATACAAGTGAACGCCCCTCCTTTGTAAAGGCCAAGTCACCATAGTCCTAGTGGACCATAGGGCTGCTGTTTCATTAGAAAGATGACTGGTGGGTGGGGTTTAACATCATGTCTCAGGCAAGGGACGAGGCTGAGAAGGCTGGGCAATCACAGTAACCTCAGCGGGTGTGGGAATAAACCCAAACTGTTGGCATCACTTTGCATTGCAAATCAAGTGTACAGCCAACTAAGCTAACTGAATCCCTTCTCCCCTTGTACAAATGATTTGGCATTCTTTAACTCCTTTGTAATGCATTCCACGTGACTGTAGCAAAGCTGCGGGCAGGTTGCTCTGGCTCCTGTTTTGACAGGTTAGATGCACTGAGTAAATTTCTTCTGGGCTTTGGAACCTGTGAGGGCCCTGACAAAGATTGCCCCACCTGCAATTGCACTTGTGTAGGTGGGATGTAATCAGGACAGGGGGCAGCAAATTCTGTCTGAGGGAATGGGCAGAAATGAGAGCTTGCTGAGAACATCCCACTGCCACGTATCCTATCTCTAGCTTCCCCCTCATAGCTCATCTGCACCACCTGGCTAGCCAAGAGCTGGAGTGCACCTGACTGTATATCAGTAAAATGTTGAACCCATCAATGTGAGGCATTGCTCCACTCAGTGTTCAGGGTAAGGCGGGAACATAGATTTGAAGTTAAAATCAGATGAACCATGATCTTACTGAATGGTGGAGCAGGCTCACTGGCTGAATGATCTACTCCTGCTCCTAATTAGTGTATTTGTTTCTACATGAATATTATAATCAATGCTTAACAATGTTTTAAAGAATTAAATATTTCATTTGATGATTTATGAATCACACTTAGCAATAATCATTGGTTACAACAGCCCAGACAGCATTTAGATAAATCTCCTCTGTATCTTCTTAGTGCATCACATCCTTTCAATAATATAGTGACCTGAACTGCACACTAGTTCAATTGCGGCCAAACTAGCATTTCGTACAAATCCATGTTAACCTTCCATGCCTTGGGTTAATAAAAGCAAGTATTCCGTATATTACCTTAACTTATTAGCTTCTGCCATGCTACCTTCAGAAATCTGAGGATATGCACAGCAATGTCCCTCTAATTTTCAGTACTTTCCAGTATCTTACTATTTATAGTGTAAGCTTTTGCATTGTTAACCCTCTCCAAGAGCATTATTTCATTCTTCTCTGAGTTGAATTCCATTTGCCATTGCTGTACCCACCTGAGTAGTCCATTAATATCCTCCTACAGTTTATGGCTGTCATCCTCACTACTTATGACACTGTTATGACATGGCAGTGAACCCTTCTGCTAATTAAACCAAACACACAGAAAGGCTCACCTCACCTCATAATCTGTTAAAGTGAGTGACAGAGAACTACCTAAATTCCACTATTTAAAGAAAAAAAACAACAATTTTATTCTTTAACTCTAAAATGAAAATTGAACAACTATTTACAATTTTAAGCCTTCTTTCTCTTAAAGGTTTGTTATCTACCTCCCATTCTACAACAATATACTGATCCAATAAAGCCCCTATTAAATTTACAGCAGCTCAAGTTTCAAAACCAGACAGTGGCTGTTGTTTCTGGTGTCGATCTTCCTGTGTTTATAGATTCCCCCTTGGTCATCTTCAGTATTCGGCTGCAAAGATTTTTCACATGAAAAGGTAGCTTTGAATAGAGAGTTTTCGGGCAGTCTTTCTGACAATGGCAGATGGTGGTCTTTCTGGCTAACAGTCCAAAATGCCTGCTTTTTGTACTGTTGGATTGTACAAACATTGGATCATCTCATTGGTTCACTGTTGTCAAAACAGGAAAATTCAAATTTGATTGGGTTTTAGTATCCTAGGGCATAATTTAAACTGGTTAAATTCAAACTACTGTGAAAACAATTGAGATATCTAGGTTACAGCCAAAATGTTACATCTTTCAATTTTCTAGCACACTCTGTGACTTGACAGGTGCTTGCCAGCTTTCACTCTCTCTTAAAGGTATAATGCACACTTCTATGTCATAGCTCCTCTCCCTTAAGAAACAAATGAGCCATCATAATGAAAAGATGGCTTCATTATTTTTTCTATTTCTTAACTCCATTACCATGAAATACATAGGACATTATTCTCAGTTCATATTAACTTCTGCACACATGTAAAGATATATACATGAAGCATCTGTTCAATCTTATCTATACTTTATCCATTAAATCCACAATAATGCATCTGCTATCATATTTTTACGATCCGCAACATGTACGATTTGTAATAAAAAGTCTGTAACATAAGATTCCAATGAAATAGTCTGATATTCTTGAACTTCAATTGTTCCAAGAATGTAAGAGGATTGTGATCCGTGTACACAACTATCTCTGACACATTGTTGGTGACATAAACATTAAAATATTGTAAGACCAGTACCAAACTCAATAATTCCTTTTTGATCAGAGTATTTTCTCCAGTTGGTGTTGAGTTTCTTAGAAAAGTAATTAAATAGTAGTTCAATTCCATCATCATCTTCCTGTAACAGTACAGTTCCAACTCCTGTGTCATTAGCATCAATTGCAACTTTGAAGGGTTTCAAAATGTTTGATGTAGCTAAAACTGGTGTAGTAGTTAATAATGCTCTTAAATTGTCAAATATCTCCTGGCATTGTTCAGTCCACTGAAATGTTGTGTTTTTCAGTAAATCTGTTAATGGCGCCATTACATTGCTGAGGTTTGGAACAAACTTCTGTTAGAATCTGCTTAGTCTCAAAAATCAAATCACCTCTTTCTTCGGGTTGGTCATGGAAATTCCTCGATGGCCTTTGTCTTTGCATTCCTCGGTGTCAATCTTCCATGACCGATGTTATGTCCCAAGGATATCACCTCTGCCTTCGAGAATTCTGTTTTCTCCAAGTTTATGACCAAGTTTGCTTCTCTTAATCATTCAAAGAACTCTGCCACCTGTACCTTGTGATCTTTGCAGGACTCACTAAAGATCACTATATCATCCAGGTAGACTGCACAGTCTGTTAATCCAGCCACAACTCTGTTCATGAGTCTTTGGAATGTGGTGGGTGCATTCTTCATTCCAGAGGGCATCATTTTGAATTGATATAGCCCATTTGGGGTTACAAACACAGAAATGTCTTTCGCTTTCTCTGATAAAAGTACCTGTCAATAACTGCGCAGTAAGTCCAACTTTATGATGTAAGTTGCTTGTCCAACTTTCTCTATACAGTCCGCCAATCTGGATATTTGATATGAGTCTGGTTTTGTTATGGCGTTGACCTTCCAGTAGTCCACACAAAATTGTTACATCCCTGAATTCTACTCACTCTGACTTGGTTTGATGATTTCTTCATTGAGCATTGTCTCCACTTTTTTCTGGATCTTTGTGGCTTTGAAAGGATTAAGCCGATAAGGTTGTTCTTTTATCAGACCAGTATTCCCTACGTCTATCTCATCCAGAATAGCACTAGTCCTCCCTATCTTATTCCTACATATGTTCACACATTGCCGCAAATAACCTTGCAACTGTGTTCTTTGCTCCTGAGACAGATAGTTTACTAACCTATCCCACTCCTCAAGGACTTCCTCATTGTTTAATGTATTTTGAGGCACATCAAACTCCACAGCATCTGGATTTGATTCCTCACTCTGCGGGGCAGGAACTAACACCTGTTTCTCCAGTTCCTTCTCTCTATTACAATAAGGTTTCAACATATTCACATGACATGAGCAATACAGTTTTATTTCTATCCGGCATCTCTACCAGATAGTTTACCTGACTCAACTTTTTCTCAATTTGATAGGGACGACTAAACCTCTCTTTGAAGGATCTCCTATCGCTGGTAACAATAGTAATACGTCATCCCCACAGGAAAACATCCGAACTTCAGAGTTTTTTAACTGCCACCTGCTTCATTCTATGCTGTGCCCTTTTTAGGTGCTGTTTAGTTAACTCACCTGCCTGATTTACTCTCTCCCTCACCTCTGATACATAATCCAAGTATGAGATCTCCGACTTTGGTCCTGTCAATTTCTCTTTAATTAATTTCAAAGGGCCTCTCACTTTATGTCCAAATATTAACTCAAAGGGAATAAGCTGAGTAGATTTATTTGGAGCATCTCTAATGGCAAACAACACAAATGGGATATCTTTATCCCAATCATTCAGGTAATCCTGATAGTATGCTCTTAACATGGTCTTCAGGGTCTGATGCTACCTTTCTAAAGCTCCCTGAGATTCAGGATGATACATACTTGATTTAAAGTGCTGTGTACTTAAACTATCCATGACTTCTTTAAACAGCCTAGCAGTAATATTAGACCCTTGGTCCAACAGAATCTCTCTGGGTAGCCCAAGTGAAAAAAGCTTGTAACTCCTCTACCACCCTTTTTGCTTTAATACTCCGTAATGGAATTGCCTCCAGAAATCTGGTAGAAACATCCATTACAGTTAGCAAATGCTGATTCCCACTTTTAGTTCTCAGGAGTGCACTTTCATATTCAATCATAACCCACGTGAAAGGGAATTGGCAACAAAGGTGCTGATTTTATCACGGCCTGTGTTTTACTTACCATTTGGCATGTATGACATGTACAGCAAAAGTTAATCACATCCTTGTGCATTCCAGGCCAATAGAGATGTTTTTGTACCTTAGCCTGAATCTTCTGTACATCTAGGTGACCTCCTACTGGTAGTTCATGTGCTATGTATAACACTTCCTGTCTGTATGCTACCGGCAACACAGTCTGGTGCACTTCTGCCTATTTCTCCTATGCACTAACCTGCCAGATCTCCATTTTCTTCTTAGGATTCTATCTTTCAGATAATAACCCTCAGGAATATTCTCTGCCTCCTGAGTATGCATCAACGTATATATCTTTTGTTGTCTCATCTTGCTGTTGTAAGTCCATTAAACTCTCTGCCTGTTCAGATTTTTCCTGCACCTTTTCATCAAACAGGGTATCCACTAACTGAACCTCAACCCCTTCATCTTTCTCTCTAATTTTTGCTTCGTGCTGTGACTCATAATAGTGAATCTTGTTACTACAGAATCGGAGAAAATTCCAGGGTATTTTTCTTTTAACTCCTCAGTTCCCTGGTTTAACTTGGGCTTTTCCACAACAATGGGTGTCTCTCCCTCTTTGGATCCTGTCAATCGTTCCCAAGATCAAACTGTGTTCCTGGAACTGACACTCTGTCAATCACTCCTACTGTTACTTCCCCAGTCTTGAGTTTGCACTCCAACCTGATCTTACATAGAGGAATGTTAAATTTCTGTCCCTCTAACTCACAAATTACCACACTCTTGGGTAACAGAGAGAAAGAATGCAAATACATTCATCTCTTACTATTAGAGACTGGTTAGATCCTGTATCTCTCAAAATTATGACTTCTTTCTCTTCTCCCCCTGTTCATTCTGACTAAACTTTACCCACAGAGGCAAATTCTTTATAGAGATCAGGCACTATCTCCATACCCAGCCACTGCCTCGGCTGTGCGCTCTCCTGCAGCTCCTAGACTTTTCTTGGGGTTTCCTTTACTACTTTCACTCATGCCACTGGCTTAGCTTCTTTTACCACATCTTTTCCCACAGTGCCATTCTTTAACGACCAGCACTGTGATTTTACGTATTCCACTTTACCACAGTGGAAACACCTAAGGCCTTTCACCTTCTTTCCAACCTCTTGGGCTTCTTTTTTAACCTTTGGTAAAACATTACCAATGTTCTCTACTTTTTGTTTTGTAGCATAGGATCGCCTCCTCTTCTCCCAATTTCTATCCTTCACAGAATGAAATTCTTGCCAGAAGCTAAACTTTGCCTTACGTACCAGTGTATATTCATCTGCCATCTTTGCTGCTCTTCTCATTTCTTGACCTTTCTGTTCATCCACATGAATTCTTATCATCTCTGGAAGTGAGTTTTTAAACTACTCCAGCATAATAATTTCTCTTACAGCCTCATAGATCTTATCTATTTTTAAGGCCTGCACCCAGAGGAAGTGGTGGGGGCTAGTACAATTGCAACAAAAGGTATCTGGATGGGTATATGAATTGGAAGGTTTGGAAGGATATGAGCCAGGTGCTGGCAGGTTGGACTAGATTGGGTTGGGATATCTGGTTGGCATGGACAAGTTGGACCGAAGGGTCTGTTTCCATGCTGTACATCTCTATGACTCTATAAGTCTGAACTGGTTCCTTCTATACGGTTCTGAACCACTGTCTATACACTTTTGGTACCAATTCATAAACGCTCAAAAATCGCCATCTGCATAATCTGTTGACCCCTCATCTGACAGAACTGCAAATACCTCAGTAGCTCTGCCTACGAGTATAGTCTGAACTAGCATTCCCCACAAGTCCTCTGACTACTCCATCTGCCTAGTCGATTTTTCAAATGAAATAAAGAAGGCTTGGTCATCTTTCTCATTAAAATATGGCAGTGTTTTTAACACGCTTGTATATATCACTGCCTTATCTCTTCATCTCCATCCTGTTAACTTGTCTTTGCTGACTAAATCACAACTTCTGGAGTTCAAACTCTCCATTTCTCTTTCTTTTCTCTCTCCCTTTCTTCTCTCTCTCTCTTTGCTCAACTAAGAACCTTCTCTCTCTGTTTCCTCTCTTTCTCTTTCTTTTTTCTCTTTTTTCCTCTCTTTTTCATCTCTCTGTCTGTCTTTTCTCTCTCTTTCTCTGTCTCTCTCCCTTTCTTTATCTTCTAATTCCATTTTCCTCAGTTGTAATGTAAGTTTTTCTAACTCTGCTACACTTGTCTGTTTCTCTGACACACTTAAGTGCTTGAGCAACTCCCTTACTTTACTTTTGTCCTTGGATAAACCCAATTCTTTGCTAATTATAAAACTATGGTCTTTTCTTTAGTGAAATTCTTGGCAGATTTGGGAATCATCTTCAAACCCTAGGACCTTTTTAACAATTTTAGGAGTCATTTCTCTTAAAATTTAATTTTAATTTAACCCAACCATCATTCACTGAAATTAAACAAATTGTTTCCTCTATGTTTTATTTAAAGATCTAGGAGACTAATTGACAAATGTTTAAATCTGCTTGGAACTTTTACCCTAAATCTGTTCACATATGTCCAAATCTCAGACAGGACCCGAGCCCTCAAACTGTTGCGATACAGTGATGAATCCTTCTGCTAATTAAACCAAACACACAGAAAAGCTCACCTCGCCTCATAATCTGTTAAAGTATGAGTGACAGAGAACTACCTAAATTCCACCAAAGAAAAAAAAAACAATTTTATTCTTTAACTCTAAAATGAAAATTAAGCAACAACTGTTTGCAACTCTGTCTCCTTTCTCTTAAAGGTTTGTTATCTACCTCCCATTCTATAACAATATACTGATCCAATAAAGCCTGTATTAAATTTTCAGCAACTCAATTTTCAAAACCAGACAGCACCTGTTGTTTCCAGTATCGATCTTCCTCTGTTTGTAGATCTCCCTGAGTCATCTTCAGTCTTCTGCTGCAAAGATTTTTCATATGTAAAAGGTACCTTTGATAGAGAGTTTTGGGGCAGTCTGTCTAACAATGGCAGGTAGTGCTCTTTCTGGTTTACTGTCCAAATGCCTGCTTTTTGTACCCCAAACATTGGATTGTCTCATTGGTTCAATGTTGTCAAAACAGTAAAATTCAAATTTGATTGGGTTTTAGTATCCTAGGACATAATTTAAACTGATCGGTTAAATTCGAACTACTGTGAAAACAATTGAGGTATCTAGGTTACAGCCAAAATGTTACATTTTTCAATTTTCCAACACACTCTGTGACATGACAGGTAGTTGTCAGCTTTCAGTCTCTCTTAAAGGTACAGTACACATCTATGACTTCATAGCATCTACCAATTTTCTGATCATTTGCAAATTTTTGATCATATCCCAAACATTTAAGTCCAAATCATGAAGGTACAGTGGAAGCAGAAAGGCCCCTGAACACCACTGAAAGACAATTTCTAGTCACTGAAACATTATTTTCCTGTTATCCTCTTCTTGCTGCTTCTCAAGCAGTCTAGGATCCAATGTGCCACTTGGCTTTTGATTGCATGGGCTTTCTCAACCAGTTTTCCATGCGTGACCCTATCAAAATTAATCCATGTTTCTCCAAATGCTGATTTCTTCTGACGTTCAGAATTCTTTCAATCATGTTAGATTGACTGGCCTGGTCTGTAACTTTCTGATCAAGCTTTTACTCTCTTTTTATTAATGGAACAACGCCTGTCATCGTCCTGTCCTCTGGAATCTAATCTATGACCATAGACGATTTGAAAATTATTGCTCGTGCCCTTGATAAGACCTCCCTTGCCTCCTTCAACAACTTTGGGTACATCTCATCAGGCCCTGCAGAATTATGCACTTCTAAGGCTGTCAAATTCTGCAGTACTAGTCTCTCTATGTAATTTCTTCAAATCTTTCAGTCTTCCACTCTGATGTCTATACTTGTGTTATTCTTTTCTATAATAAAGACCATCACAAAGAATTCATTAGGCTGTGCTCATGCCTTCCAGGCCCCTATACAGATTTCTTTCATGGTTCCTAATGGCCTCTTATTGTCTCCCTAGTTATTCTCTTGCTCTACCAACGAATGCATTTTCATGTATTCTCTTTGCTTCCCTCATTTCCTTTTTAAGTTTTCCCTGTACTTTTTTTTATTTGCTCCACCATGGACTTCGCCATCTTAAATCTGCCATAAGCTTTTTTTTTCATAAACCGAAACTTTATGTCCTTTGATATCTATGGTTCTCTGCTCTTAGTCCCATCCTTTCTTTTTACAGGAACATATTTGCCCTGTACTTTCACTATTTTCTCCTTGAATACCTCCTACTGCTCTGACAAAGTTTTACCTACAACTAACAGCTTCCAATTCACTGAGACAAAGTCATGGCTTATCTGAGGCAAAAAAAGCCTTTCTCCAGTTGAGAACTTTTAAATAGCCCATTCTTATTCTTTTCCATAACTACACCTTCAACCATTCCAGGCTCATTCTTGAATATTATATCTGGAACTACCCATCCCTGTTGGGCTTTCTACATACTGGTTAAAGTAGTTTTCCTGGATGAAATTTAAAGTTTTGTTCCTTGTCTACCTTGCACATTAAAACTATCTAAGTCGATAACTGGATATTTAAAATCCCCTACTATTACTCCCTTATTATGCTTACACTTCTCAGAAGTCTGATTACATATTTTATTCACTGTCATAGAGATAAACATCATGGAAATAGACCCTTCAGTCCAATTCGTCCATGCCGAACAGATATCCTATATAAACCTAGTCCCATTTACCAGCATTTGGTCCATAGCCTTCTAAACCTTTCCTATTCACATACCCACTCAGATGCCTTGCAAATGTTGTAAACGTATCAGCCTCCACCACTTCCTCTGGCAGCTTATTCCATACATACAGCACTCTCTGCATGAAAATGTTGCCCCTTAGGTCCCTTTTATATCTTTCTCCTCTCACCTTAAAACTATGCCCTCTAGTTTCGGATTCCCCTACCCCAGGGAAAAATCTTGCCAATTTACCTTATCCAAGCCCCTATGATTTTATAAACCTCTATAAAGTCACCCCTCAGCATCTGATGCTCCAGGGAAATTAGCCCCAGTCTATTCAGCCTCTCCCTATAGCTCAAACTCTCAAACCCTGGCAAAAACCTCAGAAATCTTTTCTGGACCTTTTCAAGTTTCACAGTGGTTTCCTCCCACAGTCCAAAAATGTTGAGGTTGGGTGAATTGGCCATGGTAAATTGTCCATAGTGTTCAGGGATATGTAGGTTAGGTACATTAGTCAGGAGAATTGTAGAGTAATAGGGTAGGAGAATGGGTCTGATTGGGTTACTCTTCAGAGGGTCTGTGCGGAGTTGTTGGGCCAGTGGCCTGATTCCACACTGTAGGAATTCTAAACTAAACGAAACATCCTTCCTATAGGAGGGAGACCAGAATTGCATGCAATACTCCAAAGGTGGCTGAACCAATGGCCTGTATAGCTGCAACATGACCTCCCAACTCCTATACTCAATGCACTGACTAATAAAGGAAAGCATACCAAATGCCTCCTTCACTATCCTATCTACTTGCAGCTTCATTTGGAAGGAACAATGGACCTGCATTCCAAGGTCTCTTAGTTTAGCAACACTTCTCAGGACCTTACCATTAAGTTTATAAGTCCTGCCCTGATTTGCCTTTTCAAAACATAGCACCTCTCATGTATCTAAATTAAGCTCCACCTGCCACTCCTCACTGCTGTAATTGATTCTTTAATTAATATTGTGACCCCCTTCCTGTTCCTCTGCTTCCCTTGCTATCTCATATGAATACACAATAAGTAGAAATGTTAAGCTGCTAATCCTGCCCATCCTTCAGCCAAGCCTCAATGATAGCTATGATATCATCCCTCACCATGTGTCTGTCTCTGCCCTCAGCTGGTCCATCTTATTCTTCAAGTTGTTTGTAGGAGAATATCTTCCGTCCAGCCTTGCTGCATTCCTGAACTAATTTTTTTAAAATATTGAGTTAATGCTTCTTCTGCCTTCCAGACTCACTCACATTTTAACTTCTAATTCCATCTCAGCTTCTCTCCTATCTGAACTACTTGTCAGGAACTCATGTCCCTGCAAATCTAGCAAATCCGTTTGTGAATGTTTGTCCTGTTTCTGTTCAGTTCAAATTGATTCATTTTGTACAGGTCCCACCTTCCCCAGAACCAGTCCAGTGCTTCAGAAATCTAAAGTTCTCCCTTCTGAACCATCTCTGCCGCCATGCATTTATGTGTTCTATCCTTCTATTCTGAGACAAACTATCACATGGCACTGGAAGAAACCAGAGAAACTATGTTTGAAGTGCTGCTTTTCAATTTCCTATCTAACTCCCTAAAGTCTGATTGCAGGACTTAATTTCTCCATCTTTCAGTGGTCCCAATATGGACCACTATCTCTGGCTGTTCACCTTTCCCCATCAGAATGCCATGCAGCTATTCTATGACATCCTTAACCATGGCATTTATGGTGTTTTTGAATGTTCATCCAAATACTTTTTAAATGTGTTGTGGATGAGCCGTGAGTTCCAGATATCTACAACCCTTGGGCAAAAAACATTTTCCTCATGCCACCTTACCTAATAACTGTTCCCCTTGCCCATCTACTAAGTGGAAAAAGTTTCTCCTCATCTATCTTGTTTATGCCCCTCAGGACTTTGTACACGTCAATCAGATTCACCCTCCGTCTTCTCTGCTCTAAAGAAAACAGCCCAATATATCACAGAACAACTATGATCTCATTGAATGGTAGAACAGGTTGTGTGGTTGAACAGCCTATTCCTGTTCCTATGTTCTTATCTAGTCTCTCTTCATAGCTGAATATCTCCAGCCCAGGCAACGTCCGAGTGAATCTCTCTACACCCTCCCTATTGCAATCAGAACCTTTCTATAATGTGGCAACCAGAATTATTCACCAGCATTGCCTCTAATCATCTTTCTGATTGTGCCAACATTTGAGGTCCATGCATGCATAAACGTTTGAAACCGATTGCAATGTGTGGACCCTTGGAATAGCTGTACAAACTTGCAGCTGTGCAGCTTAGTTGGAATGTTGCTGCACACAGTACTCCAGCTGCGGCCTAACTAATGTTATTTACAGCTTTATCATAAATATCTTGTTCTTGTAGTCAGTGCCTTGACTAATAAAGATAAGTGACCCATATATCATCTTAACCACCTTGTTTACCTATCTTGCTGCCTTCAAGGATTTATAAACATGTACATCAAGTCCCTCTGATCCTCTGTATTTCTTAGGATCCTACCATTCAATGTATTGAATTGTTTGATCTCCCAAAATGCATTACCTCACACTTTCTAAAACTAAATTTAATTACTAGCAGTTCAGGTACATAGTTCTTTGAAAATTGTGTCACAAGTAGAGAGGGTAGTTAAGAAGTTGTTTAGCATGCTTGCCATCATTGCTCAGACTGTTGAGTATAGGAATTGGGACTTCATGTTGAGGCGATACAGAATGTTGATGAGACCACTTATGGGGCGTTATGCACGGTTCTGATCATCCTGCTATAAGAAGAATATTATTATATTGGAAAGAGTTCAGAAAAAAATTTACCAAGGTTTTGCCAGGCCTGGAGGGTTTGCATTATGAGAGGCTGGATAAACTTGGACTTCTTTCTTTGGAGCACAGGAGGTTGAGGGCTGACCTTGTAGAAGTTTATAAAATCATGGGGGGTAAAGTTAAGGTGAATAGTAGAAGTCTTTTCCCTAGGGTGGGAGTTAAAAATAGGGGGCATTTTTAAGGTGAGGGAGAAAGATTTGAAAGAGACCTGAGGGGCAACTTTTCACACAGAGAGTGGCCTGTATGTGGAATGAACTGTCAGAGGAAGTGGTAGATGCAGGTACAATTACAAGATCTATAAAGCGTTTGGACAGACATATGAATAGAAAAGTTTGCAGGGATATGCAGGCAAATGGGAATAGTTTGCTTTGAGAAACTTGGTCGGCATGGAGGAGTTGGACCAAAGCGTCTGTTTCCATGCTGTATGACTCTATGCCACTATTTAGCCCCTCTAACCAGCCTATCTATATTATCCTGTAGTCTAAGGCTTTTAGCATTGCTATTTACCACACCACTAACTTCCATTTCATCTGCAAACTTAGTGATCTTACCTCATATATTCATGTCTAAATCATTAATATACAAAATAAACAGCAAGGAATACAGCACTGAACCTGTGGTATGCCATAGGACATAAACTTGCAACACAAAAACACAACCCTTCAACCATCACCTGAACTTTTTATAGTGTCCTGCCATTTATTGAGTACTCTCTTCCAAAGTTACTTCTTTCTAAGTGCATCACCTCACACTTTTCAGTGTTAAATTCCATCTGCCCATCTGAGTAACTCATCAGTATCTTTTTGTAAGCAAGAATTTTTTTCCTCACCTGGTCAATCCTTGTGTCACCTTCTCAACTATATCATTTATAAAAATATCACAAACAATAAGGCACTGATCCCTGTGGTTCATCACTGGACACCAGTGTCCAGTTGCAAAAACAGTTTTCTACCACCACCTTCTACATCTTGTTAATAAGCCAGTTTTGGATCCGTCAAGTTACTCTGGATTTTAAGTGCTCTACTCTCTTTATCAATCTCCTACATATGATCTTGTCAAAGGCTTTGCTGAAATCCACATAAACTATATCAATTGCACTATCCTCAGCTACACAACTGGTCAACCCCTTGAAAAATTCAATCATTTTTAAATTCCTTGATCAAACCTTGCCTTTCCAATTTAATTTAATTCTCTCTTTCAGAATTTTCTCCAATAGTTGCCCTCCCAGTGAAGTGAGATTTACTATAATTCCCTGGTTTATCCCTACCACCTTTCAGACCTCTGTCCTCCCTCACACCTCCCATATGGCTGGAGAATAATTGAATATTTGGATCACTTAGACCCCTTGTATTTTCCTCCCTTACCTCCCACAGTAACCAGGGAGGCAACTCATCGGGATCTGGATATTTGTCTACTTTTAAAACCTGCCAAAATCTCAAATGAAAATAAAGCTAATTAAATTCAATATGTCCCCTCTCCCAATGTCAGTTTGAGTAAGAACCTCACAGTCCCTTTCCTCAGCTTCTGTACCTACAACCTCTTCCCGAGTGAAGACAGATGTGAAGTACTCATTTAACACACTGGTAATGTGCCCCAAATCTATCAGAGATTATCCCCTTGGTCCACATGGGCCCAACTCTTCTCCTGGTTATCCTCTTCCCCTTAATGTACTTTCAAAATATCTTGAGATACTCCAGTATTTTAGTTGCAAGTGTTTTCTCTTGCTGTCTCTTTGCTCTTCTAATTGCCTTCTTAAACTTTCCCTGCACTTTCTGCACTCCAGTAGGCCCGACATGGATTTGCTTCCTCTGCACCTGCCAAAAGCCTCTTTCTTTCTTATTCAGTTCTGAATATTCCTCAACATCCAAGGCTATTTGGACATGTTGCACTTACATTACATTTTTGAAAACCTCCCACTGTTCTGCTGTAGATTTTCCCACAAGTAGCTGTTCCTAATCCAATTTGGCCAGATCCTACCTTATTTCAATAAAATCTACCTTTCTCTAGTCCAAAGCCCTTTTTTGTATGCAATCTTTTTCCTGATTCATCATCCTATGTTGTGGTTGCTATGACTAAAATGCTCCCTCACTGCCACTTCAACCCTCTGTGATATTTCATTCCCCAAAATTAGGTCCATCACTTTGCCCTTGCTTGTTGGATCTTCTACATGTTGACATGAAAAGTTGTCTTTATTACATTTTAAGAAATCAACTGCTGTATAAATTCTTTACACTATGACTATCCCAATTAATGTTGTGTAAGTTTAAATCCCCTAATATAATTACACTATTGTTATTATACGCCTCCTTTATTGCCCACTGACTATGAGCAGATCTATATAATATGCTTCCAGCGATGTGGCTGCCCCCTTTTTATTCCTAAGCTCTATCCAAAACATCTTCTGAAGACCTTCAAAATAGTGTCCCTCTTCTCTGTAGTTAATGATTCCTTAATTAATAATGCAATACACTTCCTCTTTTATACCCTCCCTGTCTCACTTGAAGATCCTATGCACTGGAATATTGAATTGTCAGTCTTGCCCTCCCTCAACCACGTCTCTGTGATGGCAATAATATCACAATCGCATACTGTCAGCCGTAACTGTATGTTACACATTTTTGTGTCCTACCAAGTGGCCAGTTCCTGGGAATTGTACAATTTCCCAATGGTTTTGTTTAATTACAATTATTTTCTGGTGACCTTTATATGCTACGTTGCCAACACAGCCTGTCAATGTACCTGGAATGACAATTCAGTTGATGTGTATTGCAAGATCAGATATGGTTGTGATAGTTCATTTCAAACAATGTGTGAATGATTTTGTTGGAGGACACTGACCTGATTACACATTTCCACTTTCATGGTTCCGTGACTGCTATGCATAATTGCAATTCCTCACTATTTTGTTGCCACTTTTAAGTCAGCTAGTTTCAGTGTCTTCGGCATTAGCTTTTAGGCATAAAGTAATGAAAATGTTATTCAGCAAACTTTTCCTCATGATTATAATGCTTGACTATTGGCATTGTTGCAAAAGATAGTCTGCTGGTTTAATTTTGTTTGCCTAACCTTCAACATGGAACTTATACTCATGTAATTTGTGTTCCCTACCCTTTATTTGAGTGGGTGGTTTGTTATATGGATTGGTGAATAAGCTTAGTAGTGGTCTATATTCGTAGTTAACTCAAAGCCACTTCCATATAAGTAGAGGTGCAAGTGTAAGACACTCCATGGGATTAGTGTTTTTCTGTCTGCAAATATTGTTGGTCTATGGATGTTATCCTACTGCTTGTCATCACAATGATTTTTATGGGTCATCTGACTCATCTTCCAGCACACAAAATGAAACTAAGCCCACCGGACTTGCATCTGTGACACACATGGTGGTTCTGTAAGCTTCAAAATAGGCATTTGTGCAACTTGCTGCTGCCTGGAATACAGTCTGTTTGTGTGACTTAGTCCACTCTCAAATGGTGGTCTCTTTTGTCAGATTGAATAGCAGGGTCAGATAATATAGCAAGGTCAGAATACAAATGTGAATCCTGTACTTGATGTGTCATAGCAGACTCTGACTTCCATCATGTTTGTAGGATCTGCAGCATTTGCAATTACTTCAGCTTTCCATGGACTGGGAATACTTCTTCACCATTAAACATAAGACAGAGAATTTGATTTTGTTTTCATTAAGTTCTTTAAAGCATTATAGACATGAATTTCAAACTGCCATCATTGATATAGAGTGTGCCTTCATCAGGACTGAATCATGTGCTAAAATATGCTACTTGCTCAATTGCCTCCACAGTTGATCCTCTTGAATCAAAGATGTGAATGAAGAAAATTGTAAGATATCTTGATTCTTATGCAAGCTTAATATGGTGGTAGTCTGCATTAAGATCAATTTTAGAAATTGTTTAACACCAATCAGTTTCTCTATGGTGTCACCAATTGGCAATATCAAGAGTCTTGTTCCTAACTTCACATTTTCCCAAATTATTTCCACCTGTCAATTTTTTGCTCATTGACTTAACCTTTTTATATTCCCTCTGAAGACTCTTTGTGTCATCCTCAGTATTTGTCTTCTTAATTACTTTTGTGTGATCCTTAAACTTGGCCATAGTGCATTCACTTCCTTCAAGTCATTAATATAAATTGTTAATAATAGTGGCCTCACCACTGATTGCTGTGGCACTCTACTGGTCAGTTTGCCATTCTGATAATTCCCCTCATATCTCAGCCCTCTGTTCAAAGTTTGGGAGAATATTTGTAGCTCGGGTGCTCGTTGTTGTGGTTCTGTTCGCCGAGCTGGAAATTTTTGTTGCAAACGTTTCGTCCTCTGTCTAGGTGACATCCTCAGTGCTTGGGAGCCTCCTCTGAAGTGCTTCTGTGGTGTTTCCTCTGGCATTTATAGTGGCCTGTCCCTGCCGCTTCCGGTTGTCAGTTTCAGCTGTCCGCTGTAGTGGCCGGTATATTGGGTCCAGGTCGATGTGTTTGTTGATGGAGTTTGTGGATGAATGCCATGCTTCTAGGAATTCCCTGGCTGTTCTTCGTTTCGCTTGCCCTATAATGGTAGTGTTGTCCCAGTCAAATTCATGTTGCTTGTCGTCTGCGTGTGTGGCTACTAGGGATAGCTGGTCGTGTCGTTTCGTGGCTAGTTGATGTTCGTGGATGCGGATCGTTAGCTGTATTCCTGTTTGTCCTATATAGTGTTTTGTGCAGTCCTTGCATGGGATTTTGTACACTACATTAGTTTTGCTCATGCTGGGTATCGGGCCCTTCGTTTTGGTGAGTTGTTGTCTGAGAGTGGCTGTTGGTTTGTGTGCTGTTATAAGTCCTGGTGGTCGCGGTAGTCTGGCTGTCATTTCAGAGATGTTCTTGATGTATGGTAGTGTGGCTAGTCCTTTGGGTTGCAGCATGTCCTCGTTCTGTTGTCTTTCCCTTAGGCATCTGTTGATGAAATTGCGCGGATATCCGTTTTTTGCAAATACCTTGTATAGGTGTTCCACTTCCTCTTTTTGCAGTTCTGGTGTCCTGCAGTGTGTTGTGGCCCTTTTGAATAGTGTCTTGATGCAACTTCGCTTGTGTGTATTGGGGTGGTTGCTTTCATAGTTCAGGACTTGGTCTGTGTGTGTGGCTTTCCTGTGTACCTTCGTGGTGAATTCTCCGTTTGGTGTTCTCTGTACCCTCACGTCGAGGAATGGGAGTTGGTTGTCCTTTTCTTCCTCTCTCGTGAATCGGTTTCCTGTGAGTGTGGAGTTGATGATCCGGTGTGTATTCTCTATTTCTGTGTTTTTAATGATTACAAAGGTGTCATCAACATATCTGACCCAGAGTTTGGGTTGAATTTGTGGTAAGACTGTTTGTTCTAACCTTTGCATTACTGCTTCTGCTATGAGTCCAGCGATTGGTGAGCCCATGGGTGTTCCGTTGATTTGTTTGTATATCTGGTTGTTGAATGTGAAGTGTGTTGTGAGGCACAAGTCCAGTAGTTTAAGTATGCCGTCTTTGTTGATAGGTTCAACGTCCTGTTGTCTGTTCTGTATGTCCAGCAGGTTGGCTATTGTTTCTCTGGCTAGGGTTTTGTCAATAGAGGTGAACAGTGCCATTACGTCGAATGAGACCATAGTTTCTTCCTTGTCTATGTGTATATTTCTGATGATGTCCAAGAATTCCTGTGTTGATTGTATAGATTGTCTGGATCCGCTGATCAGGTGTTTCAGTTTCTGCTGTAGTTCTTTAGCTAGTTTGTGTGATGGTGTCCCTGGTAGTGATACTATGGGTCTGAGTGGGATGTCTGGTTTGTGCACTTTAGGTAGTCCATAGAATCTGGGGGTGTTGCTTTCAGGTTTCATTCTTTGTAGGTCCGACCTGGTTATCTGTCCGTTTTTTTGTAGATTCCTCAGTGTGTTATCTATCCTATTGGTGAGCTGTGGGGTGGGGTCAAACTCCCTCTTTTGGTAGGTGTTCATATCTGCAAGTAGTTGTTGTGCTTTTTGGGTGTACTCTGCTTTGTCCAGGATGACCGTCATTCTGCCTTTGTCTGCTGGTAGTATATTATGTTCTTATCGTTTCTTAGTGATTTTAGTGCTTCCCTCTCCTTGGTGTTGAGGTTATGTGTTTGTCTTTTCCTTGTTATCAGGGGTACGATACTTTGCCTCACTGTTTGTTGTGTCTCTTCTGTCAGTCCATTGTTCCTGAGTGTGCATTCTAGTGCTGCTAGGAAGTCTGCTGTCTTGGCGTCCCTGTGGTTGTAGTTGAGTCTCTTGGCCAGTATTGTTCTTTCCGTGTCTGTGAGTGTCTGTGGGAGAGGTTTTTAACCCAGGTGTGTGTTGTGGTGTCCTCTTTGTTGTGTGTTAGTTTGGCCATTTTTTTCTTTTAGTGCCGTTTTTTTGCGGTGTGTGGTCCTATTCTGTCCTATGGTGACAGCCCGTTCTATGGTCTGGGTCCATTCCTGATTAGTGGTTTTTGAAATTAACGACTTTTGGCACGCAATTTCTTGTCTGTATTTGTGAAGTCTGTTGTGCGCGTCTGTAATCATTACCTGGATCATCCTGAATCCGTTCTGTCTGGCTGTGTCTCTGGCTTGTGGATTGTTGACTGACGGTCTGTATCTGACACATGGTGGAAGGATTCAATTCTTTCGGCATTCATGCAGGAACCGGAGTTGTTCCTATGTGGCGCTTAGGCGGTTAGCGCAGGATTCCCATTTCCTGGCTTGTCTTAGCGTCTCTCGCCCGTAGGTGTTCAAAGTTTGGGAGAAGACTTGTATCTCGGGTGCTCGTTGTTGTGGTTCTGTTCGCCGAGCTGGAAATTTTTTGTTGCAAACGTTTTGTTGATGACAACAACTCACCAGAACGAAGGACCCGATACCCAGCATGAGCAAAACTAATGTAGTGTACAAAATCCCATGCAAGGACTGCACAAAACACTATATAGGACAAACAGGAAGACAGCTAACGATCCACGAACATCAACTAGCCACGAAACGATACGACCAGCTATCCCTAGTAGCCACACACAAAGATGACAAGCAACATGAATTTGACTGGGACAACACTACCATTATAGGGCAAGTGAAACAAAGAACAGCCAGGGAATTCCTAGAAGCATGGCACTCATCCACAAACTCCATCAACAAACACATCGACCTGGACCCAATATACCGGCCACTACAGTGGACAGCTGAAACTGACAACCGGAAGCGGCAGGGACAGGCCACTATAAATGCCGGAGGAAACACCACAGAAGCGCTTCAGAGGAGGCTCCCAAGCACTGAGGATGTCACCTAGACAGAGGACGAGACGTTTGCAACAAAAATTTCCAGCTCGGCGAACAGAACCACAACAATCAGCCCTCTGTCTATTAGTTAGATAATACTACAATGTGCTAATATATTATCTCCAACACCATGGGCTCTTCTTATATTAAGAAGTCAAATATATGATTCCTTATCAAATACCTTCTGAAAATCCAAATAATTACACCCTCTTTATCTATCCTGCTTGTAACCTTCATAGTAATTGTGGTAACTTGGTCAGGTATAATTTCCTCTTTATGAAGCCATGTGAACTGTGCTTGATCCTATCATGCATTTCTAAATGCTTTGCTATTGCATCATTTATAATAGTTCTATGAATTGATTTGTTGAGCACATAATACTGCAGATTCTAATCTGCTTTTCACACTTGGATTTCTTGATGATTTGTATGGGCAAGACTGAGAGGGCATGTTCATCCCCAGTTTTTTCAATAATATAAAGTTCAAAAAGGCACTCTTCAGTCTGCTTTATGCCATACAATGGTATATTCACAGCTGTTATGTGTGACTGAATTAGAATTACCATGGTCAAGTTGAAAGGGAATTACTGATGACCTCTATCAATTTCAACTGCTTATGATTAATTAACTTAAAGTATAGGAGTTGTGCATTTGTTTGTTCTTACATTCCTGCACAGCAGAGAAAAGGAAAGAAACTAGCTGGACCACCTGGCATTGATGAAGGCACCAGAAATGAAAATGACAAACACAGCCCCTCAAATTACTCATGCTAAAATTGTGAGAGCTGTTTCACATACTAGTTAGGAGAAAGTGAGGTCTGCAGATGCTGGAGATCAAAGTTGAAACTTTATTGCTGGAACAGCACAGCAGGTCAGGCAGCATCCAGGGAACAGGAGATTCGACGTTTCGGGCACAGGCCCTTCTTCAGGAATGAGCAGAGAGTGTTCAGCAGGAGAAGATAAAAGGTAGGGAGGAGGGACTTGGAGGAGGGGAGTTGGAAATGTGATAGGTGGAAAGAGGTCAAGGTGAGGGTGATAGGTCGGAGTAGGGTGGAGGCGGAGAGGTCAAGAAGAAGACTGCAGGTCAGGAAGGCGGTGCCGGGCTGGAAGGATCCGGCTGAGACAGGGTGGGGGGAGGGGGGATGAAGAAACTGGTGAAGTCCAAGTTCATCCCCTGCGGTTGGAGGGTTCCCAGTCGGAAGATAAGACGCTCCTCCTCCGACCGTCGGGTTGTTGTGGTTTGGCGGTGGATGAGTCCAATGACCTGCATATCCTCGGTGGAGTGGGAGGGGGAGTTGAAATGCTGTGCCACAGGTTGGTTGGGTTGGTTCGTCCGGGTGGCCCAGAGGTGCTCTCTGAATCGCTCCGCAAGTAGGCGGCCTGTCTCCCCAATATAGAGGAGGCCACACCGGCTGCAGCGGATGCAGTAGATGATGTGGGTGGAGGTGCAGGTGAATCTGTGGCGGATATGGAAGTTTCCCTTGGGGCCTTGGAGAGAAGTGAGGGGGGAGGTGTGGGCGCAAGTGTTGCACCTCCTGCGGTTGCAAGGGAAGGTGCCGGGAGTGGTGGTTGGGTCGGTGGGGGGTGTGGATCTGACAAGGGAGTCGCGGAGGGAGTGGTCTCTACGGAAAGCTGATAGGGGAGGGGAGGGAAATATATCCTTGGTGCTGGGGTCTGTTTGGAGGTGGCGGAAGTGACGGCGGATGATGCGCTGTACATGGAGATTGGTGGGGTGGTAGGTGAGGACCAGTGGGGTTCTGTCCTGGTGGCGGTTGGAGGGGCGGGGCTCAAGGGCGGAGGAGCGGGAAGTGGAGGAGATGCGGTGGAGGGCACCGTCGACCACGTCGGGGGGGAAATTGCGGTCCTTGAAGAAGGAGGCCATCTGTGTTGTACGTATTTTGAACTGGTCCTCCTGGGAACAGATGCGGCGGAGACGAAGGAATTGGGAGAATGGGATGGCGTTTTTACAGGGGGCAGGATGGGAGGAGGTGTAGTCCAGGTAGCTGTGGGAGTCGGTAGGTTTGTAGTAGATGTCCGTGTTGATTCGGTCGCCTGAGATAGAAACAGAAAGGTCTAGGAAGGGGAGGGAGGAGTCCGAGACTGTCCAGGTGAATTTGAGGTCGGGGTGGAAGGTGTTGGTGTAGTGGATGAACTGTTCAACCTCCTCGTGGGAGCACGAGGTAGCGCCGATACAGTCATCAATGTAGCGAAGAAAAAGATGGGGGGTGGGGCCAGTGTAGTTGCGGAAGATGGATTGTTCCACATACCCTACGAAGAGGCAGGCATAGCTGGGGCCCAACGCCTCATCTTCACCATGGACATCCAGTCCCTGTACACCTCCATCCCCCATCACGAAGGACTCAAAGCACTCCGCTTCTTCCTTTCCCGCCGTACCACCCAGTACCCTTCCACCGACACCCTCCTTCGACTGACCGAACTGGTCCTCACCCTGAACAACTTTTCTTTCCAATCCTCCCACTTTCTCCAAACAAAAGGAGTAGCCATGGGCACCCGCATGGGCCCCAGCTATGCCTGCCTCTTCGTAGGGTATGTGGAACAATCCATCTTCCGCAACTACACTGGCCCCACCCCCCATCTTTTTCTTCGCAATTTCCCCCCCCGACGTGGTCGACGGTGCCCTCCACCGCATCTCCTCCACTTCCCGCTCCTCCGCCCTTGAGCCCCGCCCCTCCAACCGCCACCAGGACAGAACCCCACTGGTCCTCACCTACCACCCCACCAATCTCCATGTACAGCGCATCATCCGCCGTCACTTCCGCCACCTCCAAACAGACCCCAGCACCAAGGATATATTTCCCTCCCCTCCCCTATCAGCTTTCCGTAGAGACCACTCCCTCCGCGACTCCCTTGTCAGATCCACACCCCCCACCGACCCAACCACCACTCCCGGCACCTTCCCTTGCAACCGCAGGAGGTGCAACACTTGCGCCCACACCTCCCCCCTCACTTCTCTCCAAGGCCCCAAGGGAAACTTCCATATCCGCCACAGATTCACCTGCACCTCCACCCACATCATCTACTGCATCCGCTGCAGCCGGTGTGGCCTCCTCTATATTGGGGAGACAGGCCGCCTACTTGCGGAGCGATTCAGAGAGCACCTCTGGGCCACCCGGACGAACCAACCCAACCAACCTGTGGCACAGCATTTCAACTCCCCCTCCCACTCCACCGAGGATATGCAGGTCATTGGACTCATCCACCGCCAAACCACAACAACCCGACGGTCGGAGGAGGAGCGTCTTATCTTCCGACTGGGAACCCTCCAACCGCAGGGGATGAACTTGGACTTCACCAGTTTCTTCATCCCCCCTCCCCCCACCCTGTCTCAGCCGGATCCTTCCAGCCCGGCACCGCCTTCCTGACCTGCAGTCTTCTTCTTGACCTCTCCGCCTCCACCCTACTCCGACCTATCACCCTCACCTTGACCTCTTTCCACCTATCACATTTCCAACTCCCCTCCTCCAAGTCCCTCCTCCCTACCTTTTATCTTCTCCTGCTGAACACTCTCTGCTCATTCCTGAAGAAGGGCCTGTGCCCGAAACGTCGAATCTCCTGTTCCCTGGATGCTGCCTGACCTGCTGTGCTGTTCCAGCAATAAAGTTTCAACTCACATACTAGTTAAGCAACCTCCTGATGCATACTTACGGAATCATACCTTATAAAAACTGTCCCAGATAATACCATCACCATCCCCCGGCAGGCATAGCAGAAGTGGTATTGCTAACACAGAGGTGGTCAATGAAATATCTGCTTTCCTCCACCCCCCTTGTTAAACACCACTTGGAGAGTACAAGAGGCACAGAATATACTCTGGTGAGGGACTTCAATGATCATCACTAAGAGTGGCTTACCAGCACCACTACTGAGTGAGGTGGTTGAATCCTAAAGGAATTGCTGTACTGGGTCTTCAGCAGGTGCTGAAAGAGGAAAAATATACTAATAACGTGACCAGTCTGCCTGCTGCAGTGCATCTATACACAACAGCATAGGTAAGAGTGACCATGGCACTGTAATTGTGGAGACGAGGCCCTGTCTCCAAATTGTATATGGCATCTATCATGTTATACAGTACTGCGAACAGATCTAGCAACTCAAGATTGGACATCCACAACACACTGTGAGCCAACAGAATTGTACTCCAATAAAATTTGTAACTTCCGGGTATGGCATTTCCCCATCCGACCATTATCATGAACCAAAGGAATCCACCCTGGTTCAATGAAGAGTGTAGGATGGCATCTTAGGAGTACACCAACCATACTTAAAAATGAGGTGTCAACCTGGTGAAACTGTGAAACAAGGCTATCTGCATGCCAAATAGCATCAGCAACAAGTGATAGACAGAGTTAAGGGTTTCCACAACCAAAGGATCAGATCTAAACTCCGCAGTCCTGCCACATTCAGTCATGAATGTTGCTGGACAAATCAACATTGGAGGAGGAGGTTCCTCAAATATCCCATACTTTATAATAAGGGATACCAACATATCAATCTAAAGGATAAGGTTGAAGCATTTGATTAGATTAGATTCCCTACAGTATGGAAACACGTCCTTCGGCCCAACAAGTCCACACTGACCCTCCGAAGAGCAACCCACCCAGACCCAGTCCCATACGTTTACCCCTGACTAAGACATGAAACACTATGGGCAATTTAGTATGGTCAGTTCACCTGACCAGCATATCTTTGGACTGTGGGAGGAAACCGGAGCACCCGGAGGAAACCCACGCAGACACGGGGAGAATGTGCAAACTCCACACAGACAGTTGCCTGAGGAGGGAATCGAACCCAGGCCCCAGTGCTAACCACTGAGCCACCGTGCTGCCACCATGTAACAATGTACAACAGAAATGCCAAGTGGATGATCCATCTCAGCTCCATCAAGAGGTTCCCAGCATCACAGTTGTCAAACTTCAGCAAATTTGATTCATTGTATGTGATATCAAGAAAGACTGGAGGCACTACATACTGCAAACATTTCAGCAATAGTATTGAAGATTTATGCCTTAGCCAAGCTGTTTCAGATAGACCCACCTCAGTCCTGAAGAAGGATTACACCCAAAACATCAAGTTGTCCACCTCCTGATGCTGCCTTTGCTCTCCCAGCCTCCTGATTGTCTACCTTGGATTCCAGCATCTGCAGTTTTTTTTGTCTCTAAGTTGTTCCAGTATAGCTACAACAGTGGAATGTACCTGACAATGTTGAAAATTGCCCAGATAAGACCTGTGCACAAAAAAAAATACAAGCCAGTGAATTACTGCCCCATCAGTCGAACTCCATCATCAGCAAACTGATAGAAGGATTTATCAACAGTGTTAACAAGCATTACTTACTTAGCATTAATCTACTCAGTGATGTTCAGTTGGAATTCTGCCAGGGATGCACAACTACTGAATTAATTACAGTCTTCATCCAAACATGGACAAAAGAGCTGAACTCCAAAGGGGAGGTGAAAGTGACTGTCCTGGACATTAAGACTGCATTTGACTAAGTGTAGCAACATGGAGCACTTGTAAAGCTCAATTCAATAGAAGTTGGAGGTGGAGTGGGGGGAGACTCCGCTGCTTGGAGTCTTACCAAGCACAAAGGAAGGTGGTTGAAGGCCAGTCATCTCAGCCCTAGGATATCTCTGCAGGAATTCCTCAAGGGAGAATGCTAAGCCAAATCACTTTCAACTGCTTCCTCAATAACCTTAAAAATGTGCTGCTGGAAAAGCGCAGCAGGTCAGGCAGCATCAAAGGAGAAGGAGAATCGACGTTTCGGGCATAAGCCCTTCTTCAGGAATCCTGAAGAAGGGCTTATGCCCGAAACGTCGATTCTCCTTCCCCTTTGATGCTGCCTGACCTGCTGCGCTTTTCCAGCAACACATTTTTAAGCTCTGATCTCCAGCATCTGCAGTCCTTACTTTCTCCTCAATAACCTTCCCATGATGAGAAGTGGGGCTGTTCGCCAATGACTGCACAATGTTCAGTACCATTTGAGTCTTCTTGGTAACTGAAACCGTTGATGTTCCAAATGCAGCAAGATCTGGTCAATATCCAGGCTTGGGCCAAGAAGTGGCAAGTAACCCTTGTACCACACATGTGCTAGACAGTGACCATCTACAACAAAAGAAAATCTAACCATTGCCTCTTGACAGTGAATAGCATTCCTGAATCCATCAATATCAACATCCTAAGGGTTACCATTGACCAGAAACAGAACTGGACGAACAATAAAAATATGAATGCTACAAGAGCAGGTCAAAGAATAGGAATCCTACACCAAGTAACTCTCATAATTCCCTAAAGCCTATCTATAAGGCACAAGTCAGGAATGTAATGAAATACTCCACACTTGCCTCGATGAGTGTAGCTGCAAATACATCAGGAAGCTCCAAACCATCCAGGACAAAACAGCCAACTTCATTTGCACCATACTTGCAAATATTCAGTCTCTTCACCAACAAAGCTTAGTAGCAGAGCATATACCACTTACAAGATGCACTGCAGACATTCACCAAGGCTCCTTATACAGTACCTTCCAATTACACAACTACTGTCATTTGGAAGGACATAGTGGAAGATACATGGAACACCACCACCTGCAAGTTTCCCTCCTAGCAACTCACCATCCTGATTTGGAAGTATACCGCCAATCATTCACTATTCCTCGCTGTAAATCCTGGAATTCCATTCCTAACAGGATTGTATGTACACCTACATCAAATGGATTGCAGATGTTTAAGAAGGCAGCTCACCATGACCTTCGCAAGGGCAACTAGGGATGGACAATAAATGCTGGCCCAGCCAACAATGCCCACATCCCATGAATGAATTAAAAAATGAATGGATTAGTGGTGCTGGAAGAGCACAGCAATTCAGGCAGCATCCGAGGACAGGCAAAATCGACGTTTCGGGCAAAAGCCCTTCATCAGGAATAAAGGCAGAGAGCCTGAAGCATGGAGAGATAAGCTAGAGGAGGGTAGGGGTGGGGAGAGAGTAGCATAGAGTACAATAGGTAGGTGGGGAAGGAGATGAAGGTGATAGGTCAGGGAAGAGAGGGTGGAGTGGATAGGTGGAAAAGGAGCTGGGCAGGTCGGACAAGTCCGGACAGGTCGAGTTACTGGAGGTTAGAAACTAGGATGAGGTGGGGGAAGGGGAAATGAGGAAACTGTTGAAATCCACATTGATGCCCTGGGGTTGAAGTGTTCCGAGGCGGAAGATGAGGCGTTCTTCCTCCAGGCGTCTGGTGGTGAGGGAGCGGCGGTGGAGGAGGCCCAGCACCTCCATATCCTCGGCAGAGTGGGAGGGGGAGTTGAAATGTTGAGCCACTGGGCGATTTGGTTGATTGATGCGGGTGTCTCTGAGATGTTCCCTAAAGCGCTCTGCTAGGAGGCGTCCAGTCGCCCCAATGTAGAGGAGACCGCATCGGGAGCAACGGATACAATAGATGATATTAGTGGATGTGCAGGTAAAACTTTGATGGATGTGGAAGGCTCCTTTAGGGCCTTGGATGGAGGTGAGGGAGGAGGTGTGGGCACAGGTTTTACAGTTCCTGCGGTGGCAGGGGAAAGTGTCAGGATGGGAGGGTGGGTCGTAGGGGGGCGTGGACCTGACCAGGTAGTCACGGAGGGAACGGTCTTTGCGGAAGGCGGAGAGGGGTGGGGAGGGAAATATATCCCCATCCGCCGACATTTCCACCACCTCCAAACAGACCCCACCACCAGGGATATATTTCCCTCCCCACCCCTCTCCGCCTTCCGCAAAGACCGTTCCCTCCGTGACTACCTGGTCAGGTCCACGCCCCCCTACGACCCACCCTCCCATCCTGGCACTTTCCCCTGCCACCGCAGGAACTGTAAAACCTGTGCCCACACCTCCTCCCTCACCTCCATCCAAGGCCCTAAAGGAGCCTTCCACATCCATCAAAGTTTTACCTGCACATCCACTAATATCATCTATTGTATCCGTTGCTCCCGATGCGGTCTCCTCTACATTGGGGAGACTGGACGCCTCCTAGCAGAGCGCTTTAGGGAACATCTCAGAGACACCCGCATCAATCAACCAAATCGCCCAGTGGCTCAACATTTCAACTCCCCCTCCCACTCTGCCGAGGATATGGAGGTGCTGGGCCTCCTCCACCGCCGCTCCCTCACCACCAGACGCCTGGAGGAAGAACGCCTCATCTTCCGCCTCGGAACACTTCAACCCCAGGGCATCAATGTGGATTTCAACAATTTCCTCATTTCCCCGTCCCCCACCTCATCCTAGTTTCTAACCTCCAGTAACTCGACCTGTCCGGACTTGTCCGACCTGCCCAGCTCCTTTTCCACCTATCCACTCCACCCTCTCTTCCCTGACCTATCACCTTCATCTCCTTCCCCACCTACCTATTGTACTCTATGCTACTCTCTCCCCACCCCCACCCTCCTCTAGCTTATCTCTCCATGCTTCAGGCTCTCTGCCTTTATTCCTGATGAAGGGCTTTTGCCCGAAACGTCGATTTTGCCTGTCCTCGGATGCTGCCTGAATTGCTGTGCTCTTCCAGCACCACTAATCCAGAATCTGGTTTCCAGCATCTGCAGTCATTGTTTTTACCACCTAAAAAATGAATGTACTTATTTTGTAAATGTCCCTGTGCTGATGGAGGATTCAGGTGAATGCCATGCTGATGTATCCTCTGAGGGCTGGGTGGTATCATCCTACATAGTAGTCATAGTTCAACTGGAACTTGAGAAGGAGCTGCATGTGAAGTTGGGGAAAGCCTTCCCACTTTCTTTTGTTGAATGCTGGTACCTCGGAGAAAAAAGAAAACATTAGCTCTTGGTTATTTATACTGTCTTACCATTCATTGTTTCACTTTGTTCAGCACAGCTGATGACAGCAGACTAGAAGCATTCTCACAGGCCTCGTATGAGAGGTCGGTCTCTCCCTTGCTGAAAAAATGGTTGCAATGCTCCTCTGCCAATTCAGTAGTCTCTTCTTTGAAGTGCACCTGAATTTTCAGTGCCTCCAACTGGTCTGGCACCACTCGCTCCTGTTATGGGGATTGTTCTCCTGCAGACAAAGAGAATTGTTGATGTCATCCCAATAGGTGCATAAATATGTCATGATTTTGCACGCCTGTATGCTCCTGTATGCTCCCCAGACTGTTCTGCAAATGGTAGAATATTGACAAAGTGAGATGGCTGTCATGCATTCAATACTCATATTCATTCTAGTACTGACATCTGTATGTGATCCTCCTATCTAACATCCCTCGAAATAAGCATAGTTAGACTGTGTGCTGCCCCTCTGAACATTAGATTGCAGTGAGTTGACAATACCATTTCCCCTCAAAAACTATATATCATTCAGCCTCTTGCTGCACTGCAGCCAGATATTATTATCGGGCCCCTGGGCATTGTTCCTCACAACTACCTCTTCCCAGACTGTCTTTGTCTGATTGGAGTGCCTCCTGCTTCCATCATTGGTTTAGTGAGTGGATAAAGGACGTAGCTGATGGAAAATAATGGAGGAAAATGTGAGGTTATGCACTTTGGCAAGAAGACTGGAACAGCTGAATATTATTTAAATGGGGAAAGATTACAGAAAGCTGCAGCATAGAGGGATTTAAGGAGCCTAGCGCATGACTCACAAAAAAGCTGGAATACATGTTCAATGATACTAGGGAAGGCAAATGGAATGTTCCTTTATTTCAAAGGGAATGGAGTATAAAAATAGAGAGTTTATGCACTGGTCAGACCACACCAGGAAAACTGTGAACAGTTCTGATCCCTTATCTAAAGAAGGATACACTGGCGTTGGTTCACTAAGTTAATCTCCAGGATGGACGAATTTCCAAATAAGGAAAGGTTGAGGATATTGTGTTTGTACTCATTGGAGGAGTTTAGGAAAATGAGAGGAGACTTTATTGAAATCTTAGGGAACTGACAGGGTAGATGTGGAGAGGTTGATTACCCTTTTTTGGGAGTTTGGAAGAGTCACTCATTTAAAACACAGATGAGGGCATGTTCTTCTCTCAAAAGATAGTGTATCTATGAAATCCTTTACTGCTGAGATCTATAGAGGCTGGGTGGATAAGTATATTCAAGACTAACTTAGACAATTTTTTAATCAGTAAAGGTGTCAAGGTTTTGGGGAAAAGGCAGGAAACTGGAGTTGAGAATTATCAGATCAGCAATACAACATCAAACATTACAGCGCAGTACAGACCCTTCGGCCCTCGATGTTGTGTCGACCTGTGGAACCAATCTGAAACCCATCTAACCTACAGTATTCCGTTCTCACTCATACATCTATCCAATGACCATTTAAATTCCCTTAGAGTTGGTGAATCTACTCCTGTTGCAAGCAATGCATTCCATGCCCATTTCATGTGAGTAAAGAAACCACCTCTGACATGTGTCCTATATCTGTCACCCCTCAATTTAAAGCTATGTCTCCTCATGCTAGCCATTGCCATCTGAGGAAAAATGCTATCACTGTCCAATCTGTATAACCCTTTGATTATCTTATATGTCTCAATAAGTCACCTCTCAACCTTTTTTCGAAAGAAAACAGCCTCAAGTCCCTCAGCCTTTCCTCGTAAGACCTTTCCCCCCCCATACCAGGCAACATCCTAGTAAATCTCCTCTGAACCCTTTCCAAAGCTTCCACATTCTTACTATAATGTGGTGACCAGAACTGTACGCAATACTCCAAATGGGGCCACACCAGAGTTTTGTACAGCTGCAGCATGATCTCATGGTTCCGAAAATCAATCCCTCTACCAATAAAAGCTAACACACCGTGTGCCTTCTTAACAATCCTATCTACTTGGGTGGCAACTTTCAAGGATCTGTATACCTGGACACCTAGATCTCTCTGCTCATCTAGACTACCAAGAATCTTACCATTAGCCCGGTATTCTGCATTCCTGTTACTCCTTCCAAAGTGAATCATCTCGCACTTTTCTGCATTAAACTCCACTTGCCACTTCTCTAATGTACTGCACCTTTATATGAAAATATTACCAAATCTCTAGTTTGACTTTCAAGTTAAACTTTGACAAGGATTGTATTTACTCTCTCAAGGGGTGCTCCTTCGACAAGAAAAGATGTATACATTATCTTGGGGTTAGAAAGTAAGGTCACTAAAAGCTTTATCCTTACATGCATGAAATTAGGAGAGACATTAAAAATCTTAAAAACCATTCTCACATATTCTTAAAATCCTTTGGTGCCCATTTGGAATATGTTTTTGTTTCAGAGTCCTCCTCTGTAGCTCGTTATAAAAATGGGCTAAAACAAAATTGTAGAAACAGTTTGTACCTTTGAAAACTTTTAAAGCTTCCTCAATCCTAAGTAGAAAGTAAACATCCTTACAATTCTTTGAAGTGTGTGCCCAGTAATCAATATAGTCCCTCAGTTTTCCAATTTTCTTCTTCACAATAGGGAAGGCTTGCTGACTTGATTATTGTCGGATAACACCTTACTCTACTCTAAAGATAACTTTAGATACTCCCGACTTCCTCCCAGTGATATGGTGGGATCAATTGGTCAGGAATCTTTACTCGACGGTTATCTTTAGTCAAAATATTGTGGCTCCCTAGATCATATTACTCAATGTAATCATCATCCTTACTGAAAGTTGTCCCATTTTTGGTGCAAGTAGAAACAAATTGCCTCCTCTGGTCTCCTCAACTCGTTAATGTGCACTCTCCACTACAGGATCAAGTGTTCCCAGTTTAAGATAAGCATCTTCCTCACAGACATCACATCTGCAAGGGTTCTCTACTCTTTTCTCCCACAAAGATTAATTCCAGAGTTAAACTAGGTGGATCTGTACCAATTGTGATATGTGACACTCCAGCAAGGCTTATAGTTGACCAATTAGAGATACTTAGCATATACCTCCAAGAACAGTACTGATACCTGTGGGTAAAAAGAATAGCCTGATTCCCACCTACCTGAACAATTCTAAGGTCATGGCCAGGCTGATACACCTCATGTGTAAAACAAGGTCAAAGACTCTTGATTCCTGTCTGCCAACCTCAAAATGTGCTGATCATATTTGTCACCATGCATGTCTTACACACATGACATCCTATAAGACCATAAGACATAGGAGCGGAAGTAAGGCCATTCGGCCCATCGAATCCACTCCGCCATTCAATCATGGCTGATGGGCATTTCAACTCCACTTACCCGTATTCTCCCTGTAGCCCTTAATTCCTTGTGACATCAAGAATTTATCAATTTCTGCCTTGAAGACATTTAGCGTCCCAGCCTCCACTGCACTCTGCGGCAATGAATTCCACAGGCCCACCACTCTCTGGCTGAAGAAATGTCTCTGCATTTCTGTTCTGAATTTACCCCCTCTAATTGTAAGGCTGTGTCCACGGGTCCTAGTCTCCTCGCCTACCGGAAACAATTTCCTTGCGTCCACCCTCTCCCAAGCCATGTATTATCTTGTAAGTTTCTATTAGATCTCCCCTTAATCTTCTAAACTCCAATGAATACAATCCCAGGATCCTCAGCCGTTCCTCTTATATTAGACCTACCAATCCAGGGATCATCCGTGTGAATCTCTACTGGACACGCTCCAGTGCCAGTATGTCCTTCCTGAGGTGTGGGGACCAAAACTGGACCCCAAATGGAGCCTAACCAGAGCTTTATAAAGTCTCAGTAGCACAATGGTGCTTTTATATTCCAACCCTCTTGAGATAAATGACAACATTGCATTCGCTTTCTTAATCACGGACTCAACCTGCTTGCTTACCTTTAGAGAATCCTCAACTAGCACTCCCAGATCCCTCTGTACTTTGGCTTTAAGAATTTTCTCACCGTTTAGAAATTAGTCCATGCTTGTATTCTTTTTTCCAAAGTGCAAGACCTCGCATTTGCACACATTGAATTCCATCAGCCATTTCCTGGACCACTCTTCCAAACTGTTTAGATCCTTCTGCAGCCTCCCCACTTCCTCAGTACTACCTGCCTATCCACCTAACATTGTATCATTGGCAAACTTCACTAGAATGCCCCCAGTCCCTTCATCCAGATCATTAATATATAATGTGAACAGCTGCGGCCCCAACACCGAACCCTGCTGGACACCGCTTGTCAACAGTTGCCATTCCGAAAAAGAACCTTTTATCCCAACTCTCTGCCTTCTGTCAGACAGCCAATCCTCAATCCATACCAGTAGCTCACCTCGAACACCATGGGCCCTCACCTTCCTCAGAAGCCTCCCGTGTGGCACCTTATCAAAGGCCTTTTGGAAGTCGAGGTAGACCACATCCACTGGGTTTCCACGGTCTAACCTACTTGTCACCTCTTCAAAGAACTCCAACAGGTTTGTCAGGCACGACCTCCCCTTACTAAATCCATGTTGACTTGTTCTAATCCGACTCTGCTCTTCCAAGAATGTAGAAACCTCATCCTTAATGATGGATTCTAGAATTTTACCAACAACTGAGGTTAGGCTAATTGGCCTATAATTTTCCATCTTTTGTCTTGATCGTTTCTTGAATAAGGGGGTTACAACAGCGATCTTCCAATCATCCGGGACTTTCCCTGACTCCAGTGACTTTTGAAAGATCTCAACTAATGCCTCCACTATTTCCTCAGCCACCTCCCTCAGAACTCTAGGATGTAGCCCATCGGGGCCAGGAGATTTATCAATTTTAAGACCTTTTAGCTTTTCTAGCACTTTCTCTTTTGTAATGGCAACCATACTCAACTCAGCCCCCTGACTCCCTTTAATTGTTGGGATATTACTCATGTCTCCCACTGTGAAGACTGATGCAAAGTACTTATTAAGTTCTCCTGCTATTTCCTTATCTCCCATCACTCAGCTTCCAGCATCAGTTTGAAGTGGCCCAATGTCTACTTTTGCCTGTCGTTTGTTTCTTATGTATTGAAAGAAACTTTTACTATCATTTCTAATATTACTGGCTAGCCAACCTTCATATTTGATCCTCTCCTTCCTTATTTCTCTCTTTGTTATCCTCTGTTTGTTTTTGTAGCCTTCCCAATCTTCTGATTTCCCAGTGCTCTTGGCCACTTTATAGGATCTCTCTTTTTCTTTGATAGATTTCCTGACTTCCTTTGTCAGCCATGGCTGTCTAATCCCTCCCCGGATAATCTTTCTCTTCTTGAGGATGAACTCTGTACAGTGTCCTCAATTTTACCCACAAACTCCTGCCATTTTTGCTCTACTGTCTTCCCTGCTAGGCTCTGCTTCCAGTCTATTTTCGTCAGTTCCTCTCTCATGCCCTCATAACTACCTTTATTTAACTGTAACACCATTACATCCGATTTTGCCTTCTCTCTTTCAAACGGCAGAATGAACTCTACCATATTATGATTGCTGCTTCCTAAGTATTCCCTTACTTTAAGATTTTTTATAAAGTCTGGTTCATTACATAGCACTAGGTCCAGAGTAGCCTGCTCCCTTGTGGGCTCCATGACAAGCTGTTCCAAAAAGCCATCCTGTAAGCATTCCATGAATTCCCTTTCTTTGGATCCATTGGCAACATTATTTACCCAGTCCACCTGCATATTGAAGTCTCCATGATCACCATGACCTTGCCTTTCTGACATGCCTTCTCTATTTCCCAGTACATGTTGCGCCCCTGGTCCTGACCACTGTTAGGAGGTCTGTACATAACTCCCACTATGGTTTTTTTGCCTTTGTGGTTCCTCAAATCCACCCACATAGACTCCACATCATCCAACGCTATGTCATTCAGTGCCATAGATTTAATTTTGTTCTTAACTAACAAGGCAACCTCGCCCCTTCTGCCCACCTCCCTGTCTTTTCGATAAGTTGAAAACCCTTGGATGTTTAACTGCCAGTCCTGACCCTCCTGTAACCACGTCTCTGTGATGCCTACCACATCATAATCATTCACGATGATCTGTGCCATTAGTTCATCTGCTTTGTTACGAATGCTATGAGCATTCAGGTAAAGTGCCTTAATGCTAACTTTCTTATCATTAGAGATATTGGAAGTCATAAAATGTCCTAAGTTATCCTTCCTTTTTGCTGCATTGCCAGTTGTCTCAAGTTTAAATCTGCCTGCACATATGCTATCCTGCCGCTTATCTTTCCATTTAACTCCATACTCCCTGTCGCTTTCACTTTGCTTTCCCCCCAACTCAGAAGTTTAAAGTCCTATTGACCACCCTATTCATCCTCTTCGCTAGAACATTGGTACCTGATCGGTTCAGGTGGAGACCGTCCCAACGGTACAGATCCCCCCGGTTCCAAACCTGATGCCAATGCCAATCCTGTAGTCTTTTAATATGTATGATCCTAAAACCATGCGTAATCTCAATTTTCTTACTTCCAATTGGGTCATGAGTACCTGATCGGTTCAGGTGGAGACCGTCCCAACGGTACAGATCCCCCCGGTTCCAAACCTGATGCCAATGCCAATCCTGTAGTCTTTTAATATGTATGATCCTAAAACCATGCGTAATCTCAATTTTCTTACTTCCAATTGGGTCATGAGTACCAGGAAATTTAGGTTATGTAAAGAGTGATTGTGAACAGAGAGGGATAGCTCAATGCAGCTATAGTAAGGAACATCAAACCCTGCAAAGTGGAGACAAGAATAATGAAAGAGATTTTGGTTAGCTCACATTGCTCAGCAAGATGTTCTTGGAAAAATTGGTAAATAACAGTTGACCCTTTCCTCCTGTATCCATTGGGCACAAGGCTTCCATTTTGCCAAATCCCACATTCAGCATAGGATCAGATCCTCTTTCTCTATATAAGAACTAGCCTCCACCCAAAGGAAGCTCCTCTTCCTTCCTTCCTTCACCCACAATTTGGCTTTTACAGTGAAGCCCAACAAGTTTAATGTATGGTGAGGGATTCATTGCACTGGATAAGGTTTAGATATCTGCTATGATGTATGATTTACATACCTGGCATCCAACTAGTGGTAAACACAGATGTTGCTGTCAAGCCTAAAGGATATTCTGCTGATCATACAAGTGAATAATATATATGAATTTCAGTGCCAGTGTGATACCAGGTAAGCAGGCTTTGCCTACCCAAAGACTGTTGTTTACACCAACAAACCTGTCCCTACAGCTGTTCACATGAAAAAACTATCATACACAACCAGCCTGTGCTTACAAAACTCACAATACTGTCTAACATTGGATGAAATTCTGAAATTGGACAACATTTATTGAGGTAATCCTGAATGTGCAATTATTTATCTTAACAACTAATTTAGGATTCTCAATCTTATTTGCAGTGTTGTGTACTTCTATGTACTGAAAGCTACATGTGCCATTACACAGAATGTTGTTTGTGGCAGACTGTAAGAACATGTATATACACTTTGCCTGTTCCATTTTCTTTCCTTCTCTTAGCCAAAAGTGTTAACACTCACAACTGAGTGCCTTCCCACCACCAAAATCACTGCAACATTTTTTTGTTGTTCTTTAACGAGCAACCATCACCAGGAAAAACATTTGTGGATCCAACTGAGTATTTACAAGCAAAGTCCCATTATGGGCATTGCAAACTATCAAAGATAAGGTGGGTGGTGGGGGAGTGGAAATAAGGGAATATGGGAAGGGACTAAATCAAAATGGAGCTGGAGGGGAAAATAAAGCACCTGTATCCCTAGTAGTACCCACCTCTCTCTGAAGACATCAAAAATGTTGATGGATACTATATTCCCCTTTCCCCATTCAGATACCTTTTAAATGTTGTAATTGTATTAGCCTCCACCTTTATCTCCAAGACTGGCAGGTCATTCCATATACGCACCACCCTCTACATGAAAAAGTTGCCCCTTGGGTCCCTTTTAAATTTTTTCCCCTCTCACCCTAAACCTATGTCTTCTGGTTCTGGACTCCCCCACCGTAGGGAAAGGTATCGACATAAAGGTAACTGCAGAAGAGGGGCAGACAGTTGGTACAAATGACCCCCTCCATAGCCCACTGCCTGTTATAGCCACCCTGGCCTAGCCCAGGAGCAGATCCATGAGGAGGCTAATAGGTTGAGGAGGTGGAGTTTAATTTAGATATAATGTGAGGTGCTGCATTTTGGAAAGGCAAATCTTAGCAGTGCTTATACACTTAACGGTAAGGGAGGGAAATGAAAAACAGATAACTAAAGGCCAAAGGATCAGTGCTGGGTCCACTGTTTTTTATCATTTATATAAATGATTTGGATGTGAACATAAGAGGTATATTTAGTAAGTTTGCAGATGACACCAAAATTGTAGGTACAGTGGATAGCGAAGAAGATTACCTCAGAGTATAAAGGGATCTTGATCAGATGGATCAATGGGCTCAGGAGTGGCAGATGAAGTTTAATTTAGATAAATGTGAGGTGCTGATTTTGGAAAGGCAAATCAGAGCAGGACTTATACACATGATGGTAGGGTCCTGGGGAGTGTTGCTGAACAAAGAGACCTTGGAGTGCAGATTCATAATTCCTTGAACATGGAGTTGCAGGTAGATAGGATAGTGAAGAAGGCATTTGCTATGCTTTCCTTTATTGGTCAGAGTATTGAGTATAGGAGTTGGCAGGTCATGTGCAGCTGTAGTGTGCAATTCTGGTCTCCCTCCTATCAGAAGGATGTTTTGAATCTTCAGAAAAGATTTACAAGAAAGTTGCCAGGGTTGGAGGATTTGAGCTATAGGAAGAGGCTGAATAGGCTGAGGCTATTTTCCCTGGTGTGCCGAATGCTGAGGGGGTGACCTTATACAGGTTTATAAAATCATGAGGGACATGGATAGCCTAAGTAGACAAGGTCTTTTCCCTGGGGTGGAGGAGTCCAGAACCAGAAGGCATAGGTTTAGGGTGAGAGGGGAAAAAATTTAAAAGGGACCTAAGGGGCAACTTTTTCATGTAGAGGGTGGTGCATATATGGAATGACCTGCCAGTCTTGGATATAAAGGTGGAGGCCAATACAATTACAACATTTAAAAGGTATCTGAATGGGTATATGCATAGGAAGGATTTAGAGGGATGTGGGCCAAGTGCTGGCAAATGGGACTAGATTAGGTTAAGTTATCTAGTCAGCATGAACGAGTTGGATCGAAAGGTCTGTCTCAACGCCGTACATCTCTATGACTAGATGCCCAAACATCAGGAATGTAGGCCTGAAATTCAAGCAAAAACACAACAAAAGATTTTTCAAATTACAAAAAAGGGGGTGCAAATGCTCATAACCAACAGAAACATGGTCCACAGCACTGCAACATAAATTTGTAGACTGAGAGTCAGTGAACGGCTGTAATCTGCAGTTATATAGGAGTAGATTAGAGTGGTGCTGGAAAAGCACAGCAGGTCAGGCAGCATCCTGGCTTTTGTCTGAAACGTCGATTTTCCTGCTCCTCGGATGCTGCCTGACCTGCTGTGCTTTTCCAATACCACTCTAATCTAGACTCTGATCTCCAGCATCTGTAGTCCTCACTTTCGCCTAGTTATATGGGACTGCTGCACTCCACCCACTGTGCCTGTTTCAATGCAACAAAATACGTAAAATGTATTATCTGGATAATTTCTCAGCACAATGCCTTAACCAAACAAATTAAACTTTTCTGGTAGAAAATTTAAACAGAGGCTGGCTCTTAACTACCAATCAGATTCCACTTTTCAAACGATCAGTCATCTCCTCCTCATGCAGTGTAAATGTTGATTTCTCCTTCAGTTGGATTCTTGTGAAATGTATTGATGAGTGCAAGATGAAAAGTGTTGACAAAATATGTCTTTTTTCAGCAATACTCAAGTTCTGTACTCCCAAATGACTATTTATATTCTGCTCCCTTGTTGGCACTGGAACGTGCTATAAGAGATGGTTCTGAATAAATTCCATGAAATCATCCTCCAGGTTTATTTTAAAATCACCTTGATTATTTCAGTACCTTTCTTACAAGTCCCATTATTTAGAGTCATACATCATAGAAACAGGCCCTTCAGCCCACCATGTCTATTACAACCACACTAATCCCATTTACCTGCACTTGGTCCATAGCCTATTATGATCTGGCATTTGCTAGAGTACCTGCCTTCATCACCCTGTCAGGTATGGTGTTCCATATTTCTACCACCTTCTGGATGAAGAAACTTTTCATCAGATCTTCTTTGAACCACTTATTCCTCACCTTAAACGCATGCCCTCTGGTCTGCACAAGGAAAAGATTCTCATGATCTATCATGTCATGTTACAACAGGGGGTCAGCCCTCTGCTAATTTTAACCTGACACACAGAGAAGCTCACCTTGCGCAGTAATCTGATAAATTTCAAAAGTTAAAGAACTATCCCAGAGCTTACTGTTTAAAGTAAAATTAACAGTTTTATTCTTTAAGTCCAACAGAGAACATTAAACAATAACAATTTACAACTCCTTTCTTGTAAACCTATCTTTTACCTCCCACTATACAATACTGGTCCAATAAATTCCCTCTTAAATTTACGGCAAATTAATTTCAAACCCAATTGTCCTCTTAGGATTTGAACTTGGTCTCTGTAGATCTCTCTAGGTTGGCTTTGGGGTTCTGCAGCACAACTTTTCTGATGGACAGGTACCTTTCAGAGATTCTTCTTTTGGAGGAGTTTAATAACTCACTTCCAGAGATGGTAAGAATTCACATGGATGAACAAAAAGTTCAGGAATTGAGAAGGGCAGCAGAATTAGCAGATGAATACATGTTGGTGCATAGGACAAGCATCCAGCCAGAATTTTATCCTGTGAGGGATAGAAGTTGAGAGAAAAGGAGATCCTACACTATGAAACAAAGAGTAAAGAACAGTGTTTACCACAGGTTAAAAAAGAAGCCCAAGAGGATGGAAAGGAGGTGAAAGGCCTCAGGTGTTTCCACTGTGGTAAAGTAGAACATGTAAAGTAACAATGCTGGTCGTAAGAAAGGCACTGTGGGAACAGATGTGGTAAAATAAGCTAAGTCAGTGGCATTAGTGCAAATAGTAAAGGAAGCACCAGGAAAAGCTGAGGAGCTACAGGAGAGTGCATGGCCTAAGCTTGGGCTGTGTGTGGAGATAGTGCCTGATCTCTATAAAAAATTTGCCTCTGTGGGTAAAGTTTACTCAGAAAGAACAGGGGAAGAAGGACAAGAAGTTATAATTTTGAGAGATACAGGATCTAACTAGTAGCTGATAGTAAGGGATGAGCGAATTTGCCTCTTGTGATCTGTTACCCGAGAGTGTGGTAATTTGTGGGATAGATGGACTGAAATTGAGCATTCCCCTGCATAAAATCAGGTTGGAGCGCCAACTCAAGACTGGGGAAGTAACAGTGGGAGTGATTGACAGCGTCAGTACCAAGAATCCAGATTGTTCTTGGGACTGATTTAGCAGGGTCCAAGATTGGGCGGCACAGTGGCACTGCTGCCTCACGGCGCCAGAGACCCAGGTTCAATTCCCGCTTCAGGCAACTGTCTGTGTGGAGTTTGCACATTCTCCCTGTATCTGCATGGGTTTCCTCCGGGTGCTCTAGTTTCCTCCCACAGTCCAAACAAAAATGGACAGGTTAGGTGAATTGGCCATGCTAAATTGCCCGAAGGGGTAAATGTATGGGAGTGGGTCTGGGTGGGTTGCTCTTCGGACGGTCGGTGTAGACTTGTTGGGCCGAAGGGCCTATTTCCACACTGTAAGTAATCTAATCTAATCAAATAGGTGTGACACCACTTGTTGTGGAGAATCCAAGGAAGACCAAGAAACTGAGGAGTTAAAAGAAAAATATCTCAGACTGTGTGGTAACCAGATCCCACTACCATAAGGCACAGCACTAAGCAAAAACTAAAGAGAAAGATGAAGGACTCGAGGTTCAGTTAGCAGACACCCTGTTTGATGTAATGTTGCAGGAAAAACCTGAACAGGCAGAGGGTCAGACAGAAGTGTTTAGTCCTGAAAGGCTAAGGGACTTATAACAGAAAGACAAGGTGATAAAAGATATATATGTGAATCCATACTCTGAAAAGGAGGCAGAGAATATATCTGACTATTATTATCTGAAAGATAGAATCCTCAGACAAAAATGGAGACCATGGCAGTTTAGTGCAGAGGAGAATTGGGTCGAAGTGCACCAGTTTGTGTTGCTGATAGCATACAGACAGGAAGTGTTACGCATAGCACATGAACTACCTGTAGGAGGTTAAAAATCACACAACACCAGGTTATAGTCTAACAGGTTTAATTGGAAGCACACTAGCTATCGGAGTGACGCTCCTTCATCAGGTGATTGTGGAGGGCTCGATCGTAACACAGAATTTATAGCAAAAATTTGCAGTGTGATGTAACTGAAATTATACATTGAAAAATTGATTGTCTAACAGAGGAAATACTCCACAATCAAAAAAGCACTATTGAGTTTGGCACTGACCTTACAACATTTTAATGTGTCGGAGACGGTTATGTACACTACTCTCAATCCTCTTACATTCTTGGAACACTTTAAAGAATATGTGACTATTTTGTTGAAGTCTTATCTTACAGACTTTTAATTTACAAATCGTACATGTTGTGGGTCGTAAGAATGTAATCGCAGATGTGTTATTGCGGATTTAACTGATAAAGTATGGATTAGGCTGGTATCTATTCAATGTTTTATGTATATGTGGGAAGAAGTTAGTGTGAACTATAATTAAAGTCATATGTATGTCATGGTAATGTGCTTAAGGAATAGAGAAAAAAATGAAGCCATCTTCATTATGATGGTTCTTTTTTTTAGGGGGGGTGAAGTGCTATAAATGTGTGGGTATACTATTCCTTTAAGGGAGAGAGGAAGCTGGCAAGGACTGAAAGCACAAAGTGTGCTCAACAATTGAAAAACATAACATTTGGTTGACACAAACAGCTGATTTTCTGTTGCCATGGTACAAAAACAAATTCAAATTCCGCAAATCAGTTTAAATTATGCCCCAGATACCAAAATCCAATTGAATTTAAATTCAATGTTTGGATGACATCAAATCAATGAAATGGTCTGATGTTTTGGGGTATAAAACCAGACATTTCAAACAGTTAGGGTGAGAACAGCAAAGAGTTACCAAGAAGCAACAACTGTCAGCAGAATAGCTCTCTTAGAGCCTCATAGGTCATATCTATCTTTAAGGCCTGCACCCATCCATCAAAATGATGATATTTAATTCTTTCAAACTCAACAGAAGTCTGACCTGGTTCATTCATTATGTTTCTCAACCACTGTCTATACAATTCTGGTACCAATTCACAAGCACTATTTGACCTTTTCACAATCTCTTGATGCCTCATCTGACAGCTCAGCAAATACTTCACTAGCTCTGCCTACCAGTTTAGTCTGAACTAGCATTACCCATAAATCCTCGGACCACCCCATCTGCCTAGCCAATTTTTCAAATCAAATAGAGAAGGCTTTGGCACCTTTCTCATAAAAATGTTTATATTTATATAAATTTTTATATACATATATCACTACCTTGTCTTGTAATCTCCATCCTGCTATCTTGACTTTGCTGACTAAGTTGAGAGTGTGTTGCTGGAAAAGCACAGCAAGTCAGGCAGCATCCGAGGAACAGGAAAATCAATGTTTCATGCCCGAGCCCTTCATCATTCCTGCTCCTCGGATGCTGCCTGACCTGCTGTGCTTTTCCAGCAACACACACTCAACTCTGATCTCCAGCATCTGCAGACCTCACTGTCTCCTTTGCTAAGTCACAACTTCATAAGTTCAAATTCTCTTTTTCTCTCTCCCTTTCTTCTGTCTCTCTTTCTCTCTCTGTTTGCTCAGTTCAGAACCTTCTGTCTCTTTCTTTTTCCTCTCTTTTCTCTGTTTCTTTCACTTACTGTTTGCTCAGCTAAGAACCTTCTCTCTCTTTTTATTCTCTGTCTCTCTCTCTCTTTCTCTCTCTCTCTCTCTCTCTCTTTCTCTCTCCCTCTCTCTGTTTATCTTTAACTCCATTTTCCTCAATTGTAATTTAAGGTTTTCTAACTCTACTACACTTGTCTGTTTCTCTGACACACCTACGTATTTGATTAATTCCCTTACAATTTCAGCTTTACTTTTGTCCTTGGTTAAACCCAATTCTAACCTCTTTGCTAATTCTAAGAGTATGGTCTTTTCTTTCTAAACATTCTTAGCAAATTTGGGAATCATCTTCAAATCCCAGAAACTCTGTAGCCATTTTAAGAGGCATTTCTGTCACTTTTAATTTAACCAATCACAAGTAATTAAAATTAAAAATAATTGTCTCACCTGGTGTTTTATTTGAAGATCTAGGACACTAACTGGCAAGTATTTAAATCTACGGGCTTTTCTCATACCCCAAATCTATTCAATCTGTCCAAATCTCAGACTGGATCTGTCTAAACCTATCCAAATCATGAATCCGAGATCCAGACTGTTCAAAGCCCGGACAAGCCCCCAGACTGTAACGGCACGGACTCAACCCCTCTACTAATTTAAACTCGACATACAGAGAAGCTCGCCTCGTGCCATAATCTGTTAAATTTTGAGGGGCAAAGACCTATCCCAGAGGTTACTATTTAAAGTGAAATTAACAATTTTATTCTTTAAGTCCAACATAGAACATTAAACAATAGCTATTTACAACCCATTTCTCTTAATCCTATCTTTTACCTCCCACTCTACAATAATAGTCCATTAAATTACCTCTTAAATTTACAGCAAATCAATTTCATATCCAATTGTCCTCTTCAGATGTCAAACCTTCTCTGTAAATCTCTCTGGGTTGGCTTTGTGGTTCTGCTGCACAACTTTTCTTATGGGCAGATACCTTTCTGAAAGCTATTATGCTGGCAGTTGTTGCTTCTTGGCAACTCTTTGCTGTTCTCCCCCTAGTTGTTCAAAATGTCCTGTTTTATACCCCAAAACATCAGACCATTTCTTTGGTTTGATGCCGTCAAAACATTAAATTCTAATTCAATTAGATTTTGGTATCTGGAACCTAATTTAAATTGATTGACTGAATTTGAATTTAGTTTTGCACCATGGCAACATAATACCAGCTATTTGTGTCAACCAGATGTTACATTTTTAAGTTGTTGAGCACATTCTGTGCTTTCAGTCCTTGCCAGCTTCCCCTCTCTGTTAAAGGAACAATACACCTACACTTTTAAAATAGTCTCTCATAATTTTGTCGAACTTAATCAGATTCAACCCCACCCCCACCCCCCGACCTCAGCCTCCTCTACTCCAAGTGAAACAAACCCAGCTTATCCAATTTCTCCTCATACCTGAGACTTTTAATCCCAGGCAATATCTTGGTGAATCTCCTTTGCACCCTCTCCAGTGCAATCATATCCTTCTGATAGTGTGATGACCAGAACTGCAGACAGTATTCCATCTTTGGCCAAACCAATGTTTTATCAAGTTGTAACAAAACTTCCTTTCTCCTGTATTCTACACCCTGGCCAAAAGGCAAGTAGCCTTTCTCACCACCCTGTCTACCTTCAGGGGTCTACGGACTTATACAGCAAGGTCCCTTTGTTCCTCAGCACTCCCTAGGTACTGACCATTCAGTGTGTATAACCTTCCCTTATTGGACCTCCAAAAGTGTGTCACCTTACACTTATCAGGATAAAATTCCATCTGCCATTGCTCTGTCCAATTTACCAGCTGATCAATATTAGATTGTCATCTGAGACTATCCTCCCCACTGTTAACAGCTCCACCAATTCTCGTGTCACCTGCAAACTTACTAACTTTACCTTCTATATTTACATCCAAGTCATTAATATACATAATAAACAGCAGGAGTCCTGCCACCAATCCCTGTGGTACAATGCCTGTCACGTACTTCCAATCACAAAAATAACTTTCCACCATCACCCTGTGCCTCCTGTTTGCAAGCCAATGTTTGATCTAGTTTCCCAACTTGTCTTGGATCCCATGGCTTTTACCTTTTGAACAGTCTTCCATGTGGGACTTTGTCAAAGGCCTTCCTGAAATCCATGGAAACCACATCAGCTGCTCTACCTTCAACAATTTATTTAGCCACCGTTTCAAAAGCTCAACTAACTTCACCAGACAGGATCTCCTCCAACAAATACGTACTAAATATCCCTGATCAATGCTTGTCAAATGTTGATTCATCATGTCCCTCAGAATTGTTTCCAATAATTTCCCTACCATTGACATCAGACTAATTGGTCTATAATTATCTGGCTTACTCTTGCTATCCTTCTTGACCAAAATAGCTCTCCTCCAATCATCTTGCACTTCACCTGTGGCCAGTGAGGTATTAAACATCTGCACCAGGGTCCCAGCAAACTTCTCCCTTGTCTTCCATGAAAACCTGGGATACATCTCATCAGTCCTGGAGATTTCTGCACCTTTATGCCTCCTCCATATTAATCTTAACATGTTCTGGAGCCTCACCATCCCAACTGAAATCCCCGGCAATGATGTCTTTCTCCTTTGTGAATACCGATGTCCTCTGGCTCCACACATAGATTGTTGATCTTTAATAGGACCCATTTTTCCATGGTAATCCTCATACTTTTAACATATTTAAAAATGTATTAGGGTTTTACTTAATCCTGTTTGCCAAAGATATTTCGTGGCCCTTCCTCACCCTCCTAAGTTCTTTTTTAAGCTGTTATGGACTAGGTCAGACCAAAACATTCTTAAGCAGTTAGCCCAGACCTTAACATTGCAATTTGTTTCAGTAAATGTACAGTGAAAATTATCTGGAGTAATTTAGCTAGGTTGACTTTTAGGTTTTAAAACAAAGAGCTATTCACAAAATTGTGCAATTAAACACAAAGAACAGAATTAAAAAAAACCCCTACAGAATTCAGTCTATCCAAACTCGACTTAAGTATGCTGTTCTGAATATACACAACAGTCCCAATAAGTAACTCCCTTTAAAAACCTGTATAAATGGAAGACATGCTTACAGATTGAAGTTGAAAGGCAGAAAGAGAGAGAGAGAGAGAGAGAGAATGTTCACTGTTGAACTCCTAACCAGAGATAAAGTTCCATCTGCCATTGTTCTGCCAATTTACCAGCTGATCAATATCAGACTGGAGCCTGAGACCATTCTATCACAGTTTTCATGTCAACTGCAAGCTTACTCATTGTATCTTCTACTTGCACATCGTCTAAACTGTGCTTCCTTCTATATCTTTATAAAACACTCAATATCCCTTGACATCCAGGGTTCCCCAGACTTTCTTCCTATATATTCTGCCCCACAGTATAGCTACAGTTAGGGGGACTATACACTACTCCCACAAGTGACTTCATAATCAATTAAATCAAATCAAATCCATCCTTAGGTATTTCTTATCTCACATTATTGAATTGATGTCACCATCTTTTCTTGGCTTCCTATGCTTCCAGAATGTCAAATTCCGGAATAATTCAGTCCAGACAATGATCACCTTGCAAATCATGTCTCTGACATGGTGGTCATGCTATCACTTCATCGATTTTATTATGAATACTGCACACATTCCAATGCAAAGTCTTTTGTTATGACTTTTACCATTCTTGCAAAGTCTGACCTTGACTGATGTGCACTTTTATGTCTATATACTCTGTCCCTATCTCCACACCCTGGTTATCATAACAACCTTGCTCTATTACCTTGTCCTTTCTCTGTAATTTACCACAATCCCCTCACTTAACACTTAATACTGCCTCCACCTCCACAAAAAAAAGCCCCTCTTAATGCTAGTTATATGGTTTGCCAAAGCACAGCTCCCGGCAAAGTTCAAATGAAAGCTATCTCAATGGTATAGCTCCCACATTTTGTAGGACACCTACATTCCTGTGTACCATAAACATAAGCAGTCTTTCTCCATTTAAATAATTTTCTTTTTCAGTTTTCAAGCTAAAATGGACAAGTTCCCTTTTTTGCTACATTACTTCCCTTCAATTAAATCTTTGCACATTCCTCTAAGATTATTTTGCAGATTGTTTGTGTTTTCTGGCAACTTATTTTTCAAAACTTTCTTTTTTCATCAGAAAATTAAGCCACTAAGTGTTCACTACTTTTATTGATATTATTATGAACCAGACCTAACCCTTTCAAAGTCTTTCACGAAGGCAGCCGAGACCCTAATTTTTTCTTATTTTAAATGCAAATGTAAATTGTTTATTCCAGATGCAATGCAATTAGTCAAGCGCCTTGACATTAAGCCAAACACACTTTATTTCAATTGTATTTAGACTGTAGTTAAAATACAGCCAAAGAAAGTGGAATTTATAATAACTCTATGGGAAAACTTAACATAATAATAGATACAGTAACAATCACTAATTAACTGTTCCAATATAATAATATCCCATAAACACATCCCTGAGCAAAATGAAAAATTCAGATGCAGATTCTTACATGCAGTTCTCAAATCCAGGACAGAAAAAACATCAAGAGACATTCACGAAGCTTCCATCTCTGTTGAGACCCCAATAGTTTCTGATGCTACTGAAAAACCAAAACCCAAATATCCTAATCAGTGAGAGTAGGCCACACCCATTCAGGCTGTCAAAAGAAAACCAAGGTCTCCTAAGTTGTTTACACAAGTCTTAGCTACTGCCTCTGCCATACAATCTCTCTTCAAAACAAACCGGGGCAAAATAACCTCTATCGCCCCATTAGATATTACAAATAGTTGACTCCCCAGCACTGATGCTTATGGCACTCTACTAGTAACAACTTTTGAACATGAAAGTGACCTATTTATCCCTGCTCTCTGCTTCATGTTAACTAACCAGTTCTACATCTGTGCTAATAAGGACATGTTGCAGCTGTACAGGAATTGGTTAGGCCACTGTTGGAATATTGCGTGCAATTCTGGTCTCCTTCTTGTCAGAAAGATGTTGTGAAACATGAAAGGCTTCAGAAAAGATTTACAAGGATGTTGCCAGAATTGGAGGATTTGAACTATAGGGAGAGGCTGAACAGGTTGGGACTGTTTTCCCTGGAGCATCAGAGGCTGAGGGGTGACCTTATAGAGGTTTACAAAATTATGGATAGGATAAATAGACAAAGTCTTTTCCCTGGGGTCGGGGAGTCCAGAACTAGAGGGCATAGGTTTAGGGTGAGAGGGGAAAGATATAAAAGAAACCTAAGGGGCATTTCTTTCACACACAGGGTGGTACATGTATGGAATGAGCTGCCAGAGGAAGTGGTGGAGGCTGGTACAATTGCAACGTTTAAAAGGCATTTGGATGGATATATGAGTAGGAAGGGTTTGGAGGGATATGGGCCGGGTGCTGGCAGGTGGGACTAGATTGGGTTGGGATATCTGGTCAGCATGGACGGGTTGGACCGAAAGGTCTGTTTCCATGCTGTACATCTCTATGACTCTATAACAATCAACTTTTGCTTTTAAAACTGACAGTAGAAATGCTCAGTCTTGCTCACCAAAGGTCTCACTTGATTTCCTGTTTTTCTATCCAATGTCATTCTTGAATATTTTCAAACTTGCTCCCCCAGTGCAGCCTTTTGATTCCCAGTCTTCTTGAGGTTATTTCCATTGATGTCACACTTCTGATTTTTATCTCTCCCAAAGATGAATATCTTCCCGGATCTCTCACCCTGTGTTACGTATCCCCAAACATATGTTGGTTGTTCTTGTATTATTCACTTATTAATGTTTGCTATTAGTACATTTTATTAATTTTACCACCAATTAGTTTACTATGTTAAAATTTAAAAATATGAAAGACCTTAACACCTTATCAAAGACTCACCAAATGGCAAGCTCCATTCTTTTCAGTAGTGCAAATACCAATTCCAATCAGCTCCAATGAAGCTACTTCTAAGTTTCCATGGTCATCCCCTTCACTCAGTGCTGTTAATTACCTGCCAAGTGTCCTCAATTCACCCATTTCTCTGCAAGAAAAATTTAAATTGAAAACACTAAGTTAGGAGGTACCAATAAATTGTGCTGATGGAAGCAAGAAATTACCAAATAGCCTTTGACATATTTAGTTGGGGTAATTATTCCCGGCAAAGAGAAGTGGGATTAAATGTTGCAGGGAGTTAAATCCCTTGAAATTGACATTGGGTTGGGATCCTGACCCTGACAGCATCCTGACCTCTTCCAGGTTTCTATGGGATGGGATTGAAGCTGAGATTGAAGGCAAGCAGGCAATCTCCTATCCTGGATCTATTGGGTAAGTAATTGAGAAGTACGTAAGAATCCAATTAAGTCATGTTTAATCCTAAATTTGGATTTCCCATCCAGGCGATCTGCTTGCTGATCTGCCAGCAACTTGTTAGGATCATCCAGTCAAGTGAACAGTTGGATGAGTTTCATCAGTGAAACTGACAAGCTGGAAGGTTTTAATCAGTGAAGTGCAGGAATTATGTCATGTCCATGACAGACTGCTGTTCAAAGCACTTTTCTTTCAACTAGACAATTGATTTCCAATTTTTTGGAAGTTCCTTCACTTGTCTTACTCTTCACTCACTTTACCCTCCACTTTCCTGCTGCTTTCATAGTCAGTTTATGTAATCTCTGGTGAGGAGCAAGAGCATACACAACACAGGATTGATGGAGTGAACACTAAGGAGCTGGAAAGAGGCAAGGTCAGGATGTATTTGCAGAGAATCAACAAGTCTGAACACCTCTAGCTAAGAAGAATCAGATTTTCATGGTAGGTTGCTGCTGGCATCTTGTTATCTAGAGCAAGAAACCTGGAATAGATGGGTATGTTGCCAGTAGCTGACAGTGGATTACTGCCTCTCACTAAGTTGTGTACTCTCTCCCTGCAAGGAGAGAACATAGAAAAGATGTGAACACTGGTGATGACTTATATGGATGGAAAGGAAGCACATTGTGAAAAATTTCTGTGATGAATGGATGCCAGAGGGCAATAGGCTGAGGGTGAATGTGACTGACGTCTGTTCAGTTTAGGATGTGAGATGCCTGTAGAGAAAGGAATGAGTGGAGTTGCAAGATATGGCAATCTGAAAAGCTCTATGCAAGAGAATGCTGGGAAGTTTAGAGTGTGGAATTTTACACCTGAAAGTATTGTGTTACTTGTCTTTACCAACCTTGGAAAGGTGACACTGTTGCTGCTGCCTTGCTTAATTACTTCTGATCCATGTTTGATCTTTGGAGAAGCCTTCTTCCTTCTGTCCCTTATATTACACTCCACTGCAGCCCCTTAGATCTCACAGCAGATAGTATAACTAAGAATGAAGAGCCTTCTCATGTCTTGAATCCTATAGTTACTGCAGCTTCAAAAATTCAAGTGCTGGTAAGTTCTTGTCACTCATGCTCTGGGCCCTATAAGTAGAAGTCCTTCTTTTGACAGAATGGACACATCATCATACCTGTCCTTAATTCCAGAGGCTAGGTAGTAATTCTGTGTGTGAATTAACCTGAAAGTTATTGTTTCTTTCTGGCAGGGATTAAGTCCAAAGGTTTCTGCACAGTGAATGGGGAACATCATGTTGTCCCTGGAACATTGGAGGCTGAGGGGTGACCTTATAGAGGTTTATAAAATCATGAGAGGCATGGATAGGGTAAATAGACAAGCTCTTTTCCCTGTATTGGGGGAGTTCAGAACTAGAAGGCATAGCTTTAGGGTGAGAGGGAAAATTTCTAAAAGGGACCTAAGAAGCAATATTTTCACACCGAGTGCTGCGTGTATGGAGTGAGCTGCCAGAGGGAGTGGTGGAGGCTGGTACTATTACAACATTTAAAAGGCATCTGGATGGATACATGAATAGGAAGAGTTTAGACAGATATGGGCCAAGTACTGGCAAATGGAATTAGATTAATTTAGGATATCTGGTCGACATGGACGAGTTGGACCGAAGGCTCTGTTTCCATGCTGTACATCTCTGTGACTCTGTGAAAGATAGAATCCAATATCAGAAAGGTTGAGGTTATCCATTTTGAATATAAAAAATGCACACAATGTATTTTCTTATTGATTGGATGCCATGAAATATGGAGGAATAAAGAGATTTAAGTTTCCGGAAATTGCTAAAAAGGCTCGTGTATGTGGGAAAAAAACAATCAAAAGGGCAAAGTAATCAAACTTACATCCATATCATCAATCTCAAAAATCACTATTGGTGTTTATCTCAAGATGATTGAAATATAAAAGTGAAGATGTGATGTTTCAATTATATAGGTGTGTTGACAGATAGTTCCAATTTTAGATTCTTGCGTCTCAGGGAATGTATATTTGTTCGGCAAGGATACTGAGCAGGTTCTCAAGGGTGATGCTAGAGCTTAAATGGTTAAGTTATGAGAACAGATGTCATTGACTCAGTTTGTGATCATTGAGTTTAGAATGTTAAAGGATAAGCTTATCAATTCCTTTCCAACGATAAAGCCATTGAACAGGCTGATAGGAAAAGTGTTTTATTCTTTTGGGAACCCATTAAAGAAGAGGATGTGATGATACTGGACCTTTAAGAGATATTTACTCTGGGCTGTTTCTCTTGAAGAGAGTGTTGACACCGTGATGCCAACATGTCTGCTTCAGAAGCGACGGGTAAACAGCTTTGAACTCCCTGAGTGTTTTATTAAATTAGACAAAAGAGGTATGAGTGGATGGAGTCAGGCTCACACAGACCCAGGGTTTTAGTTAGGATTTCAGTTGGCGTTTTGAGAGTTGAAGCTGAGAGTTACAGCTTTCTCTCTGCTTCAGAAAAAAAGCTTGAGTTCTTTCTCTACTGCTAGATTGTTTCTTTCAGTGTTCCTTTCTCCTGGACTGGAGATAGCACCTAAGAAACATGTGTTTTGCGGAATTTGCCTTTGCCAAGGGTATCTTTCTGGAATGCTGCTGTATGGAACAGTTGATTAGTAGTTGTAAGATATATTATTTTACTAGGTAATTCAATCGAGTTAAAGTTATGCCAATTCTTTGGCTGTTTATATTTTAACTTATTGTAAGAATAAAGTGTATTTTATTTAAAGCCTAGTTGAGGACCAATTGAATCACATCTGGAACACAGCACCTGACACTTGCTTTTAAATAAGATTAAAAAGTTAAGGTGTAGGCTATCTCCTTTATAGATTTGAAGGGTTTGGTCTGGTCCATAACAACAGCTTTAATCTTAGAGTTTATTCATTCAGAAGTGAAGGAAAAAGAAAAACTTTTAACACAAATTGTATTGGAAATTTTAGAATTTTTCCCAGTGGATTGTACATCCTGGGTTAATTGGAACTTTTTAAGAACAAGATTGATAAATCATTGTTGAATAAAGATATACAAGGAATTATCTAAATTAAGTTGAGCTGTAGATGAGTTTTGATTTAGAGGAATAGGGGCTTGTTTAGTAGAATGATGAAGCAAGTTCAAAGGTCCCAAAATCCTGCTCATGTTCATGCACAAGTCTAACAATTTGGCTTTGTGTCCATAAATTGATTCATGATATCTTCATTCATCCAAAGTATTATTGATGATAGGGCATAATAATTTTATGAAAAGTGACTAATGTCATGAGATGTATAACTTAAAAATACAATTTTTATGGATGGCACGATGGCCCAGTGGTTAGCGCTGCTGCATCACAACGTGAGGAACCCGGGTTTGATTCCAGCCGCAGGTGACTGTCAGTGTGGAGTTTGCATATTCTCCCCGTGTCTGCGTGGGTTTCCCCCGGGTGCTGCGGTTTTCTCCCAAAGGTGTGCAGGTTAGGTGAATTGGCCATGCTAAATTGCCCATAGTGTTCAGGGATGTGTAGGTTAGATGCATTAGTCATGGGTAAATGCAGAGTAATAGGGGAGAGGAAATGGGTGAGTTACTCTTCAGAGGGTCAGTATGGGCTTGTTGGGCCAAATGGTCTGTTCCACACTAGGGATTCAATGATTCTATGATTAGTTCTTTCAACCTTTTCCCATCTCTGTCATGTATTAATGGGCCCAGTTTGAAGTTCTAAGTATTTGTAATAGAGTTTTCATTTTTCTATTTTCTCTAGATTCTTACAGGTGAAGACTGGAATTCAGTGATGTATGATGGCATAAGGGCATATGGAGGGCCATCATTCCCAGGAATGCTGGTTTGTATTTACTTCATCATCCTATTCATCTGTGGGAACTGTATCTTTTTGCTATGAAGAGCATTTGGGAGTCAGGTAGTAGAATTTAAAGAAGGCAGCTGGTAGAATTGTATCAGCTTTCCAGCTTTGTTAAACTAAGCACTGAAGATACCAGTGAGTTTCATGGCAACTCGATCTGCAAAACTGCCAGGATTTTGAGATCATTATCGTTAATTAGAAAACTATGCTTTGCAAGACAATTTGTTCCGCAGATTCATTTTGAGTTGTTTGGATTGAAAACTGATCAAATTATTGATAATATTTTATGTTAATATCCAAAATAATCTATATTTTCAACATATTACAAGTTACTTTAACATATTATTGATGAATTCTTAATCTCGCAGAGCAGGGAATTAAGGGCTACGGGGAGAGTGCAGTTAAGTGGCGTTGAAATGCCCATCAGCCATGATTGAATAGCAGAGTAGATTGTTATGGTCTTCTCGTCTTATAATGCAATAAGATATGAAGTTATTACTTTTTTGCATTCAAATCATATAGTCATATCGGTAATCTGTCTTGTTAAATATTGCACTTGCCTTGACTCAGCCTGCAAACAGATATACTATTAAATGTATTCTTGGCCATCGCTGTAGACAATCTGGCCGATGCTGAAAGTTTGACTTCTGCCCAGAAGGAGGAGGAAGAAGAGAAAGAACGCAGAAAGCTAGCAAGGTAATGATTTGGGTAAAATTCAGTTCCAGTATGATTTTGCATTTTACAGCATTTCCTTTAAAATGTTTTAAAATCTAAAGTCCTTTGATTGTTTAATCTTTAATTCAATCTGAATCTAAGCACCTCAGTGTTATGTTCACAATGTTAGGAAAGTAGGCTGTTAAATTTTGTTTAATACAGCCACTCCTTATATGATCCCAGCTTGCCAATAAATGTACCAACACTTATGAGAATTGACTTCTGGTTTTGTTAGTTTCAGCAGCTTTCAGACTTCAGAAGTCTACACAGAAAAATATAATGACGCGAGGGAATGTTGGTGTTAAGACGAATGTGAAAAGGCGATCAGCTCCTTTTGTCTTTTAATCCCTCTCGCTCAGATACAATGAATATATTAATTTCTTCCTTAACACACTTCAATCAAATTTTGTTAAACAGATAAAACATGAAGGAGAGTCTCTCTTCCGACTCAAACTATAGTTTGTTTGTATATTCCAAGTATAACAGTATTATCTTTTAAAAATGAACACTCCAGAGTCATCTGTCATCTCCAATATTGAAAGTGTCATACAAATATAAGTAAAAAAAGAGACTGGAATTTCTTGAATCCCACCAAGTTTCAGTGTCACTTGACTAAAATAGTATTTCCGATGCAGCCCATGTCATACTTTTTGTGGGTTGCCTGGACTTCTCAGGTGATCACAGCAGCTATTTTAGGTCAGTAGTATCCTTTTTGCATACTATTTTAGTCCAAGAAAGTCTCAAGTAGTAAAATTAAATGATAAAACTTGAATATTGGAAGTCCATTATCACTGCAATCAGAATAACTCCCCATCATGAAGAATGAACATGAACAATATTTCTTCATTTTGTTTATAGTCAGTGTTTAAAGAACAATCTAAAAAATATGATGACAACAGATTCTGTATTCACTGTTTTTGTCCTACTCTCGGTTTTCAAAAGGCAACCAGACTAGTTCATGTACCTGTGCTACATTCCAAAGTCTTCAACCTTCACTGCCCAGTTCTATAATCCATATACCAGATTCAGGCATTTTTCAAAATTTGATTTTTTTTAGAAGGTGGAGGGTGATAATCTGAGGTGATGGATGGGTGATAATCTGGAGTTCGTCTCCTGTAGGATGCCTGGACTTGCATTATGCACCTCACTTTAATTCAACTTTATATTAACCCAAGTTGACTGATTGAAATCTGAGATTTGGTTCTGTCCCTTTGATTTTCTAGTGAGTAACTAGTATGTGTCACAGCTCACTAGGGTAATGCTGTGGAAATCAAGCCCCACTATCCCCATAGATATGAGACATTTGAAAAGATTTAGTTGAAGATATAATTTACCTGACCATTGAGTTCAGGTGAAAAGAAAACACTCACAAGATTTCTGTAATTATAAAAAAAATTGATCATTACAAATGAACTGCCTTTAACCAGTGGCAGTTAAAAAAACATGACATGCTACTAACAATGGGGCGGTTCAGTGGTTAGCACTGCCGCCTCAAAGTACCAGGAACATGGGGTTCGATTCCAGCCTCGGGCGACTGTCTGTTTGGAGTTTGCATATTCTCCCCTTGTTTGCGTGTGTTTCTTCCAGGTGTACTGCTTTCCTCCCACAATCCAAAGATGTGCAGGTTAGGTGAATTGGCCATGTAAAATTGCCCATTGTGTTCAGGTTGGATGCATTAGTCAGGGGTAAATGTAGAGTAATAGGATAGGGAAATGGGTATGGTTGGGTTACTTTTCGGAGAGTCGGAGTGAATTTGTTGGGCAAAATGGCCTATTTTCACACTTTAGGAATTCAGTGATTATCTGCTTCTGTTAACCTGATTGTTAAAACTACTGCTATCTCCATGTCACTATGGTTTAATCCAGAACTTTACTTTTTTTTTAATGTCTACAATGCAAAAAAGAAGGAAATTTAAAAATGCAGTCTTTACCTGCTTCCACCCTTAGGAAAGATGAAACACCATTTCAAGTCTGTGTTTCATCACATTGTATGTGACACATAGGCCACAAAAAATGAGACATACTTCCATTCACCCTTACTCTCTCATATGCATAGCTTAAAAATGGTTTGAACTACTGACCTAAAATAGCTACTTCGATTACCTGAGAATTCCAGGCAAACCACAACAGTTTGGAATAACTGTTTTAGTCAAGAGGCACTGACTCTTGGTGAGATGTCAAGAAATTCATACTTTTTATTTTACTTACATTTGTATGATAGCTTCAAGCTATTAAAAGTTCTTACGTTCATTTTACATTCAGCACAAGGTGCCTGTGATCACCGTACTTTTACTAGCAATGTCAATGACTTTTCCATTGAATGGTTGAATCAATAGACATCATCCAAATAATCTTGTATTTCAAGTTTTAAACTTTCTAACAAAAAGTATTTCTCAGACACTGGAAATTCTGTTAGCTCTGCATACACGGTATAAAAGTAATGTTAATATCATAAGAACAATCAATATCTGTGTCACAAATCTTCACTTGATACAGAAAAAAATCAACTTCATTTGGTTCCACAGTGAATTACCAGGTGTCATTATCTACGATTATATTGATTTATTCTACCAGTGCCTAACTCAAATAAATCATGTAAATGAATTTGTTAAATGCCTGGACTGTTCCATACAGTGGAAGGGTCATCATAAGGAACTGGTTTATTCTGGTCATGGCTCTTCGGGCTCGTGGTTGGTAGTGCTTAAGGGAGGTCAGGTGATGAATGTAGGGCACAACATAATCCAGATAGCAGGATCCTATCCAACTGGTAGGAAGCCATGGGTCGCTTTGGTCCACATGTAAAGTACAGGCTATTATAAGCCGTAAAATCATTAGCCAATGCCATCCAAGGTTGTAGGCTAGAATAGGCCTTGGTCTATTAAAAGTTATATTCCATACTCTAGACCAATTACAGTTAAATGTCCAGTTATCAGAAATGTTTACTACTGGGCCTTGCCAGTCTAATGTAAAGTTATCGAGGAGAAAGTGAGGACTGCAGATGCTGGAGATCAGAGCTGAAAATGTGTTGCTGGAAAAGCACAGCAGGTCAGGCAGCATCCAAGGAGCAGGAGAATCGATGTTTCGGGCATGAGCCCTTCTTCAGGAATGAGGAAAGTGTGCCAAGCAGGCTAAGATAAAAGGTAGGGAGGAGGGACTTGGGGGAGGGACTTAGAGATGCGATAGGTGGAAGGAGGTTAAGATGAGGGTGATAGGCCAGAGTGGGGGTGGGGCGGAGAGGTCAGGAAGAAGATTTCAGGTTAGGAAGGTGGTGCTGAGTTCGAGGGTTGGGACTGAGACAAAGTGGGGGGAGGGGAAATGAGGAAACTGGAGAAATCTGAGTTCATCCCTTGTGGTTGGAGGGTTCCCAGGCAGAAGATGAGGCACTCTTCCTCCAGCCGTCGTGTTATAGTCTGGCGATGGGGGAGTCCAAGGACCTGAATGTCCTTGGTGGAGTGGGAGGGGGAGTTGAAGTGTTGAGCCACGGGGTGGTTGGGTTGGTTGGTCCGGGTGTCCCAGAGATGTTCTCTGAAACATTCCGCAAGTGGGCGGCCTGTCTCCAATATAGAGGAGACCACATCGGGTGCAGCCAATGCACTAAATGATGTGTATGGAGGTGCAGGTGAATTTGTGGCGGATATGGAAGGATCCCTTGGGGCCTTGGAGGGACGTAAGGGGGGAGGTGTGGGTGCAAGTTTTGCATTTCTTGCGGTTGCAGGGGAAGGCGCCGGGAGTGGAGGTTGGGTTGGTGGGGGGTGAGGACCTGACGAGGGAGTCATGGAGGGAGTGGTCTTTTCGGAACGCTGATAGGGGAGAGGAGGGAAATATATCCCTGGTGGTGGGGTCCGTTTGGAGGTGGCGGAAATGATGATGGATGATACGATGTACATGGAGGTTGGTGGGGTGGTAGGTGAGGACCAGTGGGGTTCTGTCCTGGTGGCGATTGGAGGGGTGTGGCTCAAGGGCGGAGGAGGGAAGTGGAGGAGATGCGGTGGAGAGCATCGTTGACCACGTCTGGGGGGAAATTGCGGTCTTTGAAGAAGGAGGCCATTTGGGTTGTTCGGTATTGGAGCTGGTCCTCCTGGGAGCAGATACGGCAGAGATGAAAGAATTGGGAATATGGGATGGCGTTTTTACAGGGGGCAGGGTGGGAGGAGGTGTAGTCTAGGTAGCTGTGAGAGTCGGTCGGTTTATAGTAAATGTCCGTGTTGATTCGGTCACCCGAGATAGAAATGGAGAGGTCGAGGAAGGGGAGGGAGGAGTCTGAGACGGTCCAGGTAAATTTGAGGTCGGGGTGGAAGGTGTTGGTAAAGTGGATGAACTGTTCAACCTCCTCGTGGGAGCACGAGGCAGCGCTGATACAGTCATCGATGTAGCGGAGGAAAAGGTGGGGGTGGTGCCAGTGTAGCTGCGGAAGATGGACTCTTCCACATATCCTACGAAGAGGCAGGCATAGCTGGGGCCCATGCGGGTGCCCATGGCTACTCCTTTGGTTTGGAGGAAGTGGGAGGATTGGAAAGAGAAGTTGTTCAGAGTGAGGACCAGTTCAGTCAATCGAAGGAGGGTGTCAGTGGAAAGGGTACTGGTTGGTACAGCGGGAAAGGAAGAAGCGGAAGGTTTTCAGTCCTTCGTGATGGGGGATGGAGGTGTACAGGGACTGGATGTCCATGGTGAAGATAAGGCGTTGGGGACCGGGGAAGCGAAAATCATGGAGGAGGTGGAGGGTGTGGGTAGTGTCCCGAACGTAGGTGGGGAGTTCTTGGACTAAGGGGGACAGGACCGTGTCGAGGTATGCAGAAATGAGTTCGGTGGGGCAAGAGCAGGCTGAGACAATGGGTCGGCCGGGGCAGTCAGGTTTGTGGATTTTGGGCAGGAGGTAGAAACAGGCGGTGCGGGGTTGTGGGACTGTGAGGTTGGAGGCAGTGGATGGGAGATCCCCTGAGGTGATGAGGTTATGGATGGTCTGGAAGATGATGGTTTGGTGGTGGGAGGTGGGATCATGGTCAAGGGGGCAGTAGGAGGAGGTGTCCGCAAGCTGGCGTTTAGCCTCAATGGTATAAAGATCGGTGCGCCAAACTACTACCGCGCCTCCCTTGTCTGCCGGTTTGATAGTGAGGTTGGGGTTGGAACGGAGGGAGTGGAGGGCTGTACGTTCCGAGGGTGAGAGGTTGGAGTGGGTGAGAGGGGTGAAGAGGTTGAGGTGGTTAATGTCGAGGCGGCAGTTGGCTAAGAAGAGATCGAGGGCAGGTAAGAGTCATGATTATATGCGGGCTGATACCATGTCAAAAATTTAGTCATCTCACAACCTGCATATTCTCATATCCCCCTTAATACCTGTGTGATTCTGACGTAACATCCACTCAACTGTTTCTGCTGTACAGAAAGGGAGGGGTTGGAAAGGTATTCCTTCCCTTAAATGGATGGGGACATGGGTACATACCTAACACTTACTTACATTCAATTTTTCAGCATATATATTTGGCATATGTAAATAGGTGTTTGCATGCAGTTCCTGAGTAGGTCGCTTTTTCAATGTCAAATGTCTACCTACATAAAATTATTTAGGAAGTCCAAGGAGTATCAAAAAGATCTTCATGCTGTGTCTTTTCCTTGTTGAGAAGTAACCTTACAATCAAATAGATGAACCCAGTTCGAGCATCCTTCAATTTTGACTAAGGTTGGTGTTGTAAGTAAAATGTGAAAGGGGCCGGTCCAGTGTTCTCCTAGTTTCTTTCTTTCCCAATTCTTGACCAACATGTAATCCCCTGGGTTTATTCGTGGATCTTAGGAGGCGATCGTTTCTTCCTCAGCTGGGCAATGTGATTGTTTGACCTGCAAGTGAAGAAACTTCAAAGAAAGTGTTAACTGTTTCAAGTAGTTCTGCATTTTCTTACCCATCACAAGAAGGTCGATGCCCTTTTGGGGTTTATCATGAGCATCCCACGGAGTCCTCATTGGCCAACCATAATCTATCTCTGTAGCTGACAATCCGGTCCGCGAATGTGGAGTTACTCGCACAGTGCCAAGAGTAATACTTTGAGCCAATTTAACCCCATTTCTTTTACTAATTTAGTTAATTTCTCTTTTAAAGTACCGGTGGCCCGTTCCACAATCACTGATGCGTGAGGGTGATATGCAGAGTGCAGTTGCTGTTTAATTTAGAGTGGGTCACATTATTCAGTATTAATTCGAGCCACGAAATGTGGTCCATTGTCTGAGCTTATTATTTTTAGATTAGATTAGAGTGTGGAACAGGCCCTTCGGCCCAACAAGTCCACACCGACCCGCCGAAGCGAAACCCACCCATACCCCTACATTTACCCCTTACCTAACACTACGGGCAATTTAGTATGGCCAATTCACCTGACCCTGCATATCTTTGGACTGTGGGAGGAAACCGGAGCACCCGGAGGAAACCCACGCAGACACGGGGAGAACGTGCAAACTCCACACAGTCAGTCGCCTGAGGCGGGAACTGAACCCGGGTCTCTGGCGCTGTGAGGCAGCAGTGCTAACCACTGTGCCACCGTGCCGCCCACAACCCAAAGCGGGAAATAACTTCAGTCAACAATATTTTCACCACTGTATGTACAGAACAATTAGTGGTGGGGAAGGCTTCAATTCATTTGTTAAATACATCAATCATCACTAAACAGTTTTTATAGCATTGAACATTAGGTAACTCAATAAAATCAAGCTGTATACAGGCAAAAGGACCATCTGGCAGGGGCATAGTCCTTGAAGGGCATTTAATGCCCTTACCCTTGTTATTTTTCATGCAGATATGACATCGATCTAGCCGCATTTGAGCTGCTGTATTCAAATCCAGGTATCACCAGGTTTTTAAAAATAGCTGTACCATTCCCTCCTTGCCAAGATGAGTACAAGAATGCAAGTAATCATTAAGCACTGGCAATAAAGGAGCAGGAATACAAACTTGACCTATCAGAGTAAGCCAGAGGTCTCACGTCGAGGTGTGCGAACATCCCATCGACTTCCAAAGTGTACACTCAGATTCAGAGGCATCCCTCTGTAAAGATTGAATTGCAGTTCGATCTGGCATGCCTTTTGTCCCAAAATGATAAGCTCAGACAATGGATCACATTTCATCCCAAAAGTAGGTACTTGATTTAGAGGCTGATTCCTGTCAGTTGGAACATCTAAAACAGCTGATGCAGTCACCTCTTTAGCAGCTGAATCAGCATGGGCATTTCCTAATTGCATCAGAGTGTTCCCCTTTGTGTGTGCAGTACATTTAATAACAGCCAATTGACGAGGAAGCAGAATAGCATTGAGAAGATTTTTAACCCTACAGAGCATTCTGAATGGGAGTCCCTGCAGAAGTAAAGAAGCCTTGTTGCTGCCAGGGGCGGCCAAAATCATGGGCAACACCGAATGCATACCTGGAATTGGTGTAAATGTTGGCAATTTTATCAGTGGCCAGAATACAAGCTATGGTAAGGGCAAGAAGCTTGACTTCTGTGCTAAGACAGGGTCTGAAAGGCAGCAGACTCCTGAACAGCAATGTCTGTCACATTAGCATAACTTGACTGCAGGATACCATCCAGAGAAACAGAACTACTATCAACATAAAGTATGAGGTCAGGATTCTCAATTGGCAGGTCAATCAAATCTGGGCGAGGTGCAGTAAGGAAATGATTCCAAAGCAAACAGTCATGCGGAGGGTCAGTAAGGTCATCAGGGGCTGCTCAAGGAATGTAGCAGGATTTAAGGTGAAGCTGTAATGAAATGAGAGGTAAGGGTACTGTAACAGCGAGACTTTGTAGCGGCTCAGATTAGCTTGGGTCAGGTGCTGGATCTGCTGATACTTTAGAATGACCACGACGACTGCGGGCTGTATACCTGTACAGGCTGGTGGAGGATCTTTTAATAAATGGACAGAAGTAAGGATTTGGGTGCACGGAGAGAGACCACAGGCAAGAGGATCGTGTGTGTGTGTGTGCGCTCTTTAGTAACATTTGGAAGCCACTGCCTGCAAAAGTTCACCAGTCCCAAAAAAAGTTCTCACCCACTTGGTCAGCCGCAAAAATTTAACTTCCAGTTGACCTTTATAAACCTTACCGGACAGGATCACATATCCCCATGAATGGAGACATGTGAGGAGGTAAACAGTGTCCTGCTGGTTATTACCTTATCAGGGCTAACAAGGGCAACAAGGAGTATTGAATGATAGTGGATCCCCCAGGGGTATCAGTGTCGCCAACTGGGAATGTAACGCCTGCAAAAAGAGGGTAGGAGAATGAATGAAGCTCTGTGGGAGCCGCGTCCAAGTGTACTGGTTGCCTTTAAACATAAAAACAAACAAATACAGCGAGTCGGGGTGAGGGGAATCGCAAAACAAAACATGCTGTAAGTCAACAAGGGTGAAAACACAGCTTCAGGCGTGATGCTACTAAGAATTGTAGCTGCGTTGGGGACAATAGGATGCAAAGGTTCCACAATCTGATTTATACAGCGGAGGCCTTGGACCAAGTGCCATTCGACGGTTGTCTGATTTTCGGAACCGGGAGGATTGGGGTGTTGCAAGGTGATCGGCATGGAATTAAAATTCCCTATTGAAGGAAAGACTGAATCAAGGCAGAGACTCCTTTCTCAGCCTCTGGGGTGAGGAGTACTGTGGAATCGAGGGCAAGGGCAATCCAGGTTTAAATTTAATATGGATTGGGGGGACATTAGTGAGTCCTACTTCATGTTTGGACACTGCCCATAAGTTCGGAGGAACGTCTGAGGTCAGAGGCTTATCAATGATGTGGCAGGCCAGTATGACAGTCACGCAGAAAGGTTGGGGAAAATATGCCAAGGAACCCTGAGGGTAAGTTTGTTGCTGAGTATAGAAAGGATCTGCTTGCTCGTGCAGAGCTGTGGCTAAAAATCCTAGAGATTTGGCACTGTCACTGTCATGAACAGTGAGAGTCACCTGAGGTGCCATGAGTCCCTGGGGTACCTCTAAAAGGAAGGCGGAACCTTCTCATCCCTCAATTAGGCCAGTAACTGTTACAATCTGAGGATTACCGAGGGCTGCTTGATACACATTCTGTAGTTCAACAGAGCTGCCTGTGTGATCACAACAAAGAATGACATGAGGATCACAATTATATAAACGAGGTGAAGTCAGAGTGATCAAAACCAACCAACCACCACTGCGGATTAGCAAAGAGGGAAGTTGCCAGGGTGGGCATGTGGGACAACAGATATTGACGTGCCCTTATCGAGGCACACAATGTCCACGTGCAATGAGCAGAGTAAATCGCATCCAGCAAGGTTGACAACCAGGGCCTGAGTAACAGTGAAGGGGATACAATAGATACGGCCCTCAAACTGGACAGTGAGCACCTGCATTAGTGGGTAAACAGCAATTTCACCCATGAAACAGGAAATTTCCACATGCTTACCAGAGAGGGGAAATTTGTGCCTTTGAACCAAAGCCAAAGCCAGCAGAGAGTGAATCACACCGGTGTCAATCAGAAAGGGAATAAGGATTAGATTAGATTACATTACAGTGTGGAAACAGGCCCTTTGGCCCAACAAGTCCATACCGACCCGCCGAAGCGCAACCCACCCATACCCCTACATTTACCCCTTACCTAACACTGTGGGCAATTTAGCATGGCCAATTCACCAGGCCTGCACATCTTTGGACTGTGGGAGGAAGCCGGAGCACCCGGAGGAAACCCACGCAGACACAGGGAGAAAGTGCAAACTCCACACAGTCAGTCGCCTGAGGCGGGAATTGAACGCGGGTCTCTGGCGCTGTGAGGCAGCAGTGCTAACCACTGTGCCACCGTGCCGCCCACTACCTTCAACATTATTTATATCTGTGGGCTCATCAGCATGGTCTCGTGAGAGGACTGGGTAGTTTGTGCAGGCTAGTCAAAAAGAGTTAGAGGTAGTGAAGGATGTCTGCTTATGATGAGAATCCCAGCCCCATTTGCAGGAAAACAGACAAGCCCTTGTGTAGTAGCCCACCTGCTCACAGTTAAAGCAAGGGTTACGAGAAGGGGATCCCAGTGGTGTAGCACAGGGGTTAAGTAGGAAATTACCTGAACCTGAGCCGGTCAGTCTGGTGACTTCCTTCCATTGTGGAACTTTGAAAATGGCGGTGAGTAGGTCTTTGTATAAACTCAGACTTGATGCGGGGCACAGTGTCCAGTCTCGCTAAGCAGTCACAGCCATTGCTGCAGTAGTAGGACATGGCACGTCATATCTGGGATCTTGAATTATCTGACCAACAATGTTACTAGTTTTTATACAGGATGCTACCTGGTCAGGCAAAGCCTGCATTAGCAGTGCATTGAACTGAGGAGACTGTCTTTGTTTGGTAAAAGCAGTATCCCCAGAATAGAGGGTGTAAATGCCACAGAAGGAGTCAATAAATGAAGTACTGCCTGCATTAGGGGTGGGTCGACAGTCAAGGAGTTTGGAGATGGGCTTACAGAGTGTGTGTTTGAGTGACGTGAACATCAGCGTATGCTGATCATTCTCATCTTGGTACAGGGCACTAAACGTGTCCCATGTGTCCTGGTTTGCTCCCAATTCAGTCTTTCATCTTTCCCCCAGTTCAGGAGGAAGAGAGACATAAATAAGGGAATATTAGTCCTGAGTGGTAGCACCATACATTGTTGCAGTGCATCTTAAATAATCAATAAACCTTTTCAGGTCATCCTTGCAGGACGGACAGTGGGCCATGATTAAGCACAGATCCTAGGCTTTAAAGGCTTGCCAGACCTCAACGAACCAGGGCGCTTGGTTATCAAGAGCAGCTCAGGAATTGCTAACAGATCTAAGTGGAAAATTGGCAGGGAGTGGCGGTGAAGGGAAGGGCTCCTCATCCGCAGGCTGGAAAGAAATATTACAAGGAGATTGATCAAGGGAAGTGCAGGGCTCTTGTGACAATGGGAGTTTAACATGTGACCCACAGGGAAGCAACAGGGTCAGCGGGAGCTGAATCAGAAGGGGAATGTAGGACTTGGGCTGCGGAGAGAATGGGGAGAGTAAAGGCCTCTTCCTCGTCCGTATCACTTGAATTGGGAAACACCCACATGCCAGAGCAACTAGGAGGATTCTTCTTTATCTGAACCTGCTGGGCTAGCCCTGTTATTTGCAGCTGTTTGTTTTCCAGCTGCTTGCTCAGATTTTGATGTATCAAATCCCATAGTGTGCACTCAAATTTTAAAGATTCCCAATCTTTCATTTACCATTGCTCACTCATCAATTCTTCATTTACAGCATTAGCCCTCCAACTCATTAATCATGAATACTCGTGGCACCTAGTTGATTCCTTTACCCAACTTGAAATCAATGTTTTCCATTTAGAACCTGTATTTTGAATCCAGATAGCTTTTTTGGCAGTTCTGCAATTTTCTGCAAGTGGCCAAATGTCTTCACCCAATTTGTTGTTTAATGCTATGGATAGGCAACGTCCGTTACATGCTTGCTCAGGATATTTAGAACACGTATATGACAAGGGTGAATTACCCTCGGTCTTATCTAAGGCTTTTCCCATACTATAGTCTACATCACTTCGTTATTCCTGATACCAAAAGCAACCAGAGTCCCAGACCCAATCTGAAAGGTAAGGGTGCCTCTGATTTTACATTTATAAAAACTCCTGCACGCACTTCCTGGCTAGCCAATAACTGGAACCCTGATCCACTCCGCTCAAATCACGGTCCACGGTAAAAATTTAGAATTTAGATTCAGAAACTATCACCTATTAGTGTCCTCTGCAAGGGATGACGGGTCACAGCTCTCAGTCAAGGGAGGGAGAGAGACCTTGTGGTGCCTGTCCATCTCTAACCTCTGGATTGTGGCTCAATCACTTTTTCGGTCCCTCACAGAATTCACTTCAAGGTATTTGATTTTTGCTTGCAGCGGCAAATGTGGAAATGGGTTAAAAATAGGTACAGGACTATGAGAGCTAAAATCAAGAATACTCAACAGAAATTCAACAAACCTTGTTCCGACAAAATAATTATTAACGAGGAAGCTGCGTGCAAAATGGCTGAAATTAGAAGAGAGAGCCAATCGCAGCTCTGAACTTCTCTCACAAGTTTGTGCTTACAAAGAGAAAAGCAGGAATCTTTATATTTAAAAATTATCAATAGCTATCAATAATTATCACTCTAGGTTAGTCATCCATTAGACCAGTACATTGAATTATGATCTGTGTTATTATTCCGAGGTTTATCATATTGACCTCCCAAAACCTTGTGTTGCATACGTCATCCCATAATCTTGTCCTTGTTGGGGGCTCAGAGAATTTTGTGGAATGTTCTTATTTAGGCTTAGTTAGTATCCCAGAATTTATGTGAGCCAGCTAATCAAACTATTGGGATTAAACAACTTACGTGGACTTAGCCTACATCAAGTCCTGCTGAGGTTAGCAATGCTTTGACCTTAGCTATAGCCTTAACTTGTATTGTGTTATAACCAGGGGTTGGCCTGTTTTCCCATCATGCAACAATCTGTTTCACACAATTCCACACAGGTATTCCTCCTTCAATAAAGCCACCCTTGAGAAATGAACTAGAGACATGCTCCTACATATCTGTCTTTAAGTCCATTTCCCTAACTTCAAATACTGTTGCTAATTTTGACACAGTTGCTTCATTCATGTCTCCTTCTCAGATAGGAAGCAAAACCTGATAATTATTTGTGTTAACCAGCAGTACTTCACAAGAACATCATTTGTTTTGATCCATCACATCCAACTGAAAATCTGTTTTTCAAGACCTATTTTCTAACTATTGTTCTATTCTATAAATGTCCATTGTTATTGAAGAACAGCATTCAATTTTTCTGAATTTTTTATTTTATCCATATCGATAAAATAATTTTTCTTATAGAACTGTATATCAGGACAAAATCAGTATGTGAAATTAGTCTGTTTGAATTTCTCAGTTGCTTATGCCTGAGCTCCAGGTTTGAGGATTCTGATAGTACTTTAATTTGCATTATTTCACTTTCAATACCTTTCCTATTTTGTCTATGTGAATGTAGACCCTGCCCCTCTTCATTGAGGTCACAAGGGAATCTTTGTACTTCAAAGCCTATACCAAACACACTATGAAATATTAATAGAATTTTGATCACTGGCCTCAAAGTGCCCACAAAAGACTTCAGTCACTTGTTCTACCTCATTCCCAAGAGAAAGTCAAGTTTTATTCTTTCACTCGTATGTACAGCTATATGTTGAAAACGAAAGGTTTCTTGAACATATTTTACAAGTTCCTCCCCATTCAAGCCCAAATAGTCAGGGGGATGTAATGTTTGAAAGGACAGGCTGGAAGGTAGCTTTACTTAGTATGAGATGGATTAAGTGTGATAGCAATAAATTATCTTGGATCAATTTATATCGAAAACATATGGGTGGATGTAAGAAATAACAAAGGGAAGCGGGATTATTCAATCGACCCGCTAATGCTATCTATTCTGTAAGACAGGGAATAAGTCAAGAAATGATGAAGGCATGTAAAAAAAAAAGACAGTACATTGATCATGGTGATTCTAATCTTCATGTATATCAGAAAAATCATGTGGCAAAGGTAGCCACAAAAAAGAATTTGTGGAGTCATTTCAGGACAGTTTCCTAGAACAATTTGTGTGAATCCAATCATGCATTGGACTATTTTGGCTCTGGAAATGTATAATAATGCTCTTTAAATAAATTACCTCACAGTAAAAGATCCCCAAGAGAGTGATGACGGTTTGAGAACGAGAAACTTGGGCCAGAATGAACTTACTAAACTTAGAAAAAGGGAATTACATATGCATGAGGGCAGTGTTGGCTGAAGTGGACTGGGAAAGGAGTTTAGTAAACAGGGCAGGGAAATTGAGTTGACAAATAGAAGATCAGCTGTAATCTCATTGAATGGCAATGCAGACTCAATGGCCTGAATGGCTTCCTGCTGCTCGTGTGTCTTATGATTTCGTGTTTCCTTTTATGGAGTGGAGAATAACTATCGGCCATCAATATTAGAGTGTTCACCAACAATTCCCGTAAGAAATTCGGGGTAAATCTTTCACTCGCAAGAGTGGTAAGCATGTGGAGTTTGATACTGATAGTGAATAGTCTGGATGTAATTAAGGAGAATAATGGAAGACATGTAATCAAGAAAACTTTTTCAAACAATTTGGCCTTACTAAGGAAGGGACAAAACTTGACTTCCTCTTGGGAAATAAGGCATGGCAAGTGACCAAGGCATTAGTGAGGGAGCATTTGGGACCATTTACCATAATTTTATTAGTTTTAAAATAGTTATGAAAAAGGGTAGATCTGGTTCTTAAGTTAAAATTCAAAATTGGGACAAAGTTAATTTTGATTATATTAGACAGCAACTTTCAAAAGTTGATTGAGGAAGGCTGTTAGGGATATCTGGCTATTGAGAGGCTTTCAAAATGAAATAACGGAGAGTTCAGTCCTACGAGTGTGAAGGCCAAGGCTTGCAGGAGTAGAGAACAATGGACGATTAGTGATATTGAGACTCTGGTGAAGAAAAGGAAGGAGACATATATCAGGTATAGGCAAGTGGAATGAAGTGAATCCCTTGAGTATAAAGGGTTGTAGGAGTACATTTAAGCTGGAAATCAGGAAGGCAAAAATGAGAGACGAAGATAGCTTCATCTAATAAGGTTAAGGAGAATACAAAGAGATTCTACACATATGTTAAGGGCAAAAGAGCAGATAGGGAGAGAGTAGGGTCCTTTAAAATCAATGAGGCTGTCTATATGTGGAACGAAAGGAAATGGGTGAGACCCTAAACTAATATTTTGCATCAGTATTTACTGTGGAGAAAGACATGGAAGCTACAGAACTCAGGCAAATAAATAGTAATGTCTTGAAAAGAGTCCACATTATTGAAGAGGAGGTGCGGGACGTCTTAAAACGCATAAAGGTAGATAAATCTCCAAGACCTGATCAAGTATATCCCAGATCTTATAGGAAGCTAGGGAAGACATTGTGGGGTCCTGGAATATGTATTCATTTCTTCCATAATTTCTTATTTTCTCCTTTTAACTTTCATTATCACTGTCTGTAGTATTTACATTTCTGTTTTCTTCTAAAAATCTTTAGGAACTCTCTTTTTTCCCATTTCTAGCCTGTTTCGTCCTTTACTAATTTATCTCTCCTGATTAATCTTTTAATGATTCTCTGTCTTTCTTTATACTCTGTCCTATTATCTTGACACAATTATATGTTTTGTTCCTCAAGTTTTCTATACCTCACCAAGCCTAATACCCATCTCCATCATTTAGTATTATCCCGCTCCATACTTCACTATATGTGCTTTCCCTAACCTGTTTGGTTAATTATGGATGGTGGTCCTCCCCTTCGAATTTTTCTTCATCATAGGAATATTCTTATTCTGAAATATTCCCTTTAAAATCTGCTGCTGCTTCTCTATTGATCTGTCCCTTAGCTTCATATCCCAATTCACGATAGGTAACTCAACATTTCTGCTCACATAGTTGTCCTTACTTAATTTAAAAATACAGCAAACTTTGTTTTAATGGGCACTTTATCAACCGGCACTCTTGACAAACCAGAAAATATTATATACCTCAAATGCTCAAATACCGAATATTTATGCTGTAAATAAGTCCCCACATTCAGTTTCTATTACTTCCTGTGTGTCTTTAAGAGGTTTGTTGATGTTTTTACATAGATTTTTTTTGAGGGATGCTGATGTCACAAAGCCTTTCTTCATCAGGGTTTACTGCAGTTATATATACTTCTTCATTATCTGGAATATTTGATCAACTGTCACACTCTTGGTCCCATAGGTGCTGGTTAATAAAAAGCTTGTTGTATTAGTGTTAGAGCCAGGTTTCACCCTTACAAAATGAATGTAAAATTCAGTCATATCATAGTCTTTGCTATGAGGTAATCAGTTAATCTCATCACATTACACGTTCCTGATGAAGGGCTTTTGCCCGAAACGTCAATTTTCCTGCTCCTTGGATACTGCCTGACCTGTTGTGCTTTTTCCAGCAGCACATTCTCGACATTACACAATACCAAGTCTTGTCTACCAAGTCACAATACCAAATCTCTAGTTAATTCCAGGATGTGTTGTTCTTAGAAAAACATCATGAGAGCATTCTATGAACTCCTAAGCCAGTCTGCCTTTGCCAATTTGATTTTTTGTGTTTATGTACCATTAAAACCATCCATAAATTATCGCAATCCTTTACCACAAGCACCTAGTATTTCATTTTGTCTCGCATTGTGGTTAGTGTTAGGTAGCCTGCAGTACATGCCGATTGGTGACTTCTTTTCCTTGCTATTCCTCATCTCCACACAAACTGATTCTACATCCTGATTTCCTGACCTAAACAGGGCTGTGCAGACTTTACAGAGAGAAAAAAAACACATTGGAATTTGACAATCCTCACAGCCTTCAGGTAGTTGCTAAAACAATAGATTACTCATACAAGGAAACTATTTACGTCTCTTTAAGCCAATGAGGGGGTCTCCGATCTTAACAGACTATTGTTATCCTTTGGCAGAAATACCTGAGGCTGAGGCGTTTTCCTACTGCACTTTTGCAGCCACTTCCTCAAACTTTAGTGCACCCCTCAGCACAGTCCTGGAACTTGGAATATGCAAGGCTACAACACTCTGTCAAAGTCAACTCTTCATATTGAAAGACAAACAAAGTTACAATCACACAACACCAAGTTATAGTCCGACAGGTTTAATTGGAAGCACTAGCTTTTGGAGCACCGCTTCTTCATCAGGTGGTTGTGGAGTGCACAATGGTAAGACACAGAATTTATAGCAAAAGTTTACAGTGTGATGTAACTGAAAATATACATTGAAAAATACCTTGACTATAACCTGGTGTTGTGTGATTTTTAACTTTGTACACCCCAGTCCAACACCGGCATCTCCAAATAAAGTTGATTCTGTCAGCTGGTTCCCTGAGCACTGTCAAAGTCATTTGGCAGAATGTCTCATCACTAGAACTTTATAATTTGGCTGGTGAAAAGAAGGCCACTACCCTTCAGAGCCTTCATGTATGCCCACACTCTCTGCACTGCATTCTGCTCTTAAAGTGGCTTCAATGGTGATGAGACTGTCGCATTTTTCCTTCTGATTTGTGCTTTTGCAAAGAAAGTCTGGTTTTTGTTGAGGTTCATCCCATGGCACAGGACTCAGTGCTTTACGGGCTGTTCCCTGGGGTGCACACTGAGACAAACATTTGTGACAGACTCCTTAAATTTGGCAAAGACCATACAAACCTATAAATCAAGTGCTGGTCAACATTGTCTATTTTTCAACATGCCTCTAAAAGAAGCCATTAATATTTGCACTCAGTCATTGTATCAGCGCAATTTAAATGTGACACGAGTGTCTGCATCTGTTTTCATCAACATCATGAACTTGGGAATTCAGTTTCAATCTGCCCAAATTAATGAGGTTGCCATGAGATTTCCTCTAAGGCCAACTCTTGCTCACAATTTAATCAGTTATCATGAGAAAAATGTCTTAAATTGAAAGACCATTACCTCCTACTACTTATTCTTTCTATACATAGATGACAAATTTGCAACATTTGAATCAGCAGCTGCAAAGAAGTTTTTTACATAGTTTAATAAATGACATTCTGAGCTCAAACATAATGTTGAATCGGAGCAACAGAAATAGCTCCTGTTTCTTGGTCTGTTTATGGCTACCCTGATCAAATCGTCACTCACTATATACTTTGAAAAGGCATACAGCTACCATATTGGTCCCTGAAAGGTGCCCAGTGCATATCAAATTTCCTGGAAATGGAAAGTGTCTCAAAAGTTTAAACAACAGATGAAGCAAGTTGTCTCATGCTCCTACCTTGTGGCAAACACACAGGTGGCATTCTCAATGAGTAGGATGTCGCTGTCCAGCCAAACAGGTGCTTTACCATAAAATTAAGTAATATAGTATATTAGTTGTAGTGATGACATGGATATAAGCCATACATTCAAATGACTGGTAGATGATATTAAACAAGACAATCATGCTGCACCACCCTATGCATGGAAACGTCCAAACACCATGTGCAATATTAGCTGTGGTTATGCTATTAGACAATGTTTGGTAAGTACTGATGGCCATACTAGTCTGAAAATGCCCAATCTCGTCTGATCTCGGAAGCTAAGCAGACTCAGGCATGGTTAGTACTTGGATGGGAGACCGCTTGGGAATACCAGGTGCAGTAGGCATGGGTGGCATGGTGGCATAGTGGTTTGCACTGCTGCCTCACAGCGCCAGAGACACGGGTTCAATTCCCACTTCAGGCGACTGTGTGGAGTTTGCACATTCTCCCCGTATCTGCGTGGGTTTCTTCCGGGTGCTCCGGTTTCCTCCCACAGTCCAAAAATGTGCAGGTTAGGTGAATTGGCCATGCTAAATTGCTCGTAGTGTTAGGTGAAGGGGTAAATGTAATGGAATGGGTTGCACTTCGGCGGGTTAGTGTGGACTTGTTGGACCGAAGGGCCTGTTTCCACACTGTAAGTAATCTAATCTAATCTAACCCTGAATGTGCAAAGAATTACTTGGTGAATTGTTAGCCCAAATTCGCTGTGATTCAGTTGTGTGTGTTAGATGCTCCATATATTCATATATAGGACCCTTTTCTTTTTAGGCAAAAGGAATTAGTGCATAGAAAGCATCTTTTTCACTGAGGAAGGAGTCATGGAGACTGCCAATCTCTGATTAATTACACATAGCAATGCCCTGACTGATCAGAGTCTATGTACATGATTGTGTTTAACCACCTGAATAAGATTGACACTTAACAGTTCTTGCCCCATCTTCTCATCATGGTCCAATTTATCGGCACCTTTGTCTCATTCCATATAAATTGTTATTCCCTTTCGACCGTTGATTTCTTGCATCCCAGTCCTGATGAAAAAAAGATGAATAGTTTCAACTTTATGGCTCCTGTATACAATGATTATTTTAATATTGCTGAAAACCATATTTTGTCAAAGCTTTTTATCTTACACACACATGACAATTTATAAGAAATAGCAAAGGGAAGAGAAAAGTAATATTTGTACGGTATGTAAAGAGAGTGCAGATTATTGGTGTGTGCTATGTGATTGATGGAGGTGTTGGCATAGCAAGTTAGTCATGATTGACAATTAATTGCCAAGAATTGTTTAAATTTGAAACCAGACTGGTTAACTTTGATTGTCAAGGAGTACACTGAGGAATGAACCAAAGAATGGCTCTAACCTAATTCACTGAGTTGAAACAGGTTGTGTACATGTTCTTTATGTCTGCAAAAAGAGGGCTTTGTATATGAATGTATGTGTCTTGCAGCACTACAATTGTGCCATACTATGGGCTTTCATGATGATCCTAAATTGATTGTCAGTAAAATCCTTTGCACACTTGGGATTATTTTTAGAGAATGCTGTCCAATCACAAATTGCATCTAATGTTAGACTCTATTTTGTGAGTTTTGCAATAGATACATCAAAGCCATCCTATGGGATAATGGCTCTCCTGATCAAAACATTTCTTGCTGTATATCATTGCAAATTCTTGACGAGGTCTAAGTCTAAAACTTTTTGTCCAAAAAAGTGTCCAGTCTATCTGACATTGCCTGAAGATGAAGCAAGCTATTTATGCTGCCAAAATGCAGTAACAACATGAGTGATGTTTACCACCAACAGGATGCTGTCATTCAAGTGAAAAAAATATTCTGCTTATGTCACAAATTAGTAATTTGTCATGCAAATTTCAATGCCAGTGTGATACTCAATGTGTAGGCTGTAAATTCTCAAAACTGCAGATTATGTAAACATGACTGTAGTTATTTTGCATATTGTGTTGTGTTTGCTCTCTGGTTCTTGCATGTGTTTTACATTGTACATGTCAGGTTTACAGCCCTTGATAACCTTTCTGCATGTTCTGATTTTTTTTTTAAAACTATGTTTTAGGAACTCTAGTCCAGAAAAATCAACTGATAATGAAAAGCAACCAATAGATGAGGAGAAGAAATTGGAGAAAATTGAACTAAAGACGATCACTGCAGATGGAGATGTGCCTCCTGCTACAAAGGTTTGTTTGCATATTTTCCTTCTTCATTAAGGTAAAATGTATGATACACAAATATTACCTTGAAACCAAATCCATGACAATTTGAGGGATGTTCTTTTCAGAATATTCAGAATTGAAATTCAAATAAAATACTTAAGCATTGGCCTAGATGTCCTAATCAGCAGTGAAACAGAGTGCATTGTTGCTGCCAATGAAGTGCTCTGATAGTATTGTTTTTTTTTCTGCGATCTTCAAGTCGCATCTGAAGCAGAAATGGATGGCAGAGCCACTTGAAGGTAAATTCAGTGAGTGTACAGATTTGGAGGAAGGGGAAAGAATGCTTCATTTTGTATAGTGTGTAATTTGAGTAACTCACAGTTTAAGCAGCGCATTCACTTTTTTGTTTGTTGTGAAAAGAGGAAGTTTGGATTGAAATGCGATTATGTGTAACTGCCTTTCTGGTCTGTTACAGTCATGCGACCTCTACAATGAGGCACAAACAATGCAGGCTACCATCTTACAAGCACTTCAATAAAAATATAATATAGACCAGATTGCTACCTTGTGAATACACAACACAGATTTTCTCATTTCTGGGTAGTTGCAAATGGGACATATGTTGGGAGCTATGCATGAGGACCCAGTTGAAGTCCTAACATCAAAATAAGCTAATGCCTTAATTCCTGGAACACATTGCAAATAGAACCACAGAAACATAAAAAGTAGCAGCAGGAGCAAGTAATCAGCTTCTCAAACCTGCTCGACCATTCAATATGAGCATGGCTCATCCCACTTTCTGCACAAATCTTTTGATCCCTTCATACCTAATAACTATATCTGATTTATTTTTGAAAACATTTGCTTATTTGGTCTAAACTGCTTGCCACGGCAGAGAATTCCACAGGCTCACCACTATGTAGGTGAAGGAATTTCTTCTCATCTCATTCCTAAATGGCATACCCTATAACTTGTATTTCCTGGTCATTGAGAACGTGCTTCTTGCATTTACCCTGTTAAGTCCTATTAGAATTTTATAGGTTTTTATGTGATACCCCTCATTCTTCTGAAATCCTGTGAATATAGTCCTAACTGATCTAGTTTCTCTTCATTTGTCAGTCCTGCCATCTCAGAACTCATGCTGGTAAACCTTCTTTGCACTCTCTCCATAGTCAGACCATTCTTCTTCAGATAAGGAGACTAAAACTGGCCACAATTGTGGACTCACCAAGACACTGAACAATTGCAGCAAGACATGTGTTCCTGTACACAAATCCTCTCGCTATGAAGGGCAACACATCAGTTTTCTTCATGTCTGCTGCACCTGCGTGCTTATTTTGAATGACTGGTGTAAAAGACACCCTAATCTTGATGCACCACCTTCTTTCCCAATCTGTCACCATGCAGAAAATAATTTGACTTTCTGTTTTTGCTTTCAAAGTGGATAATGTCACATTCATTCATATGACACTTGATCTGCCCTGCATTTGCCCATTCACTCAACGTTTCCAAATCATATTGAAGCATCTCCCAGACAATTCACCTCCCACCTAGTTGTGTGTAATCTGCAACGGGGTATTTCATTTAGTTGTCTCATCTAAATCAGTCTATATATTGTGTATATGTCTCCAACCTCCAGTTCAGAGCAAGATTTGGGCCTGATTCTTAGGATTTAGCTGGATATTTACTCAGGAAGTTTAAAATTGTTTAATGCCTCGCCTACTAGCTGTATAACACAATTGAGCATGATAGCAATTTCCTCATCACCTGGCTACTTGACTACAAACAGAAGTTCTCATGCATTATCAACTGTTTGTCATACTTGACAGTCTTTGCCTGTACAGACTGTCATGTTATAGAAAATGTAATAGAAAATCATGCAATAGAAATAATGGGGCCTATGGGAAAAACAGGAGTTGGTCCTAATCACCAACAATGCCAGTAAAAATCAAAATGAACATAGTACTTAGCCTAACACAAATGATAGCACAGCATAAGTAAGTTTTGACCTGTTGTAATTGATCTGTTGTATTATACTATATAGTGAAGTTCATCAGAATCTTCAACTGGTATACCTGCTGGCTGCACTACATTCTAGCCAGTCTTCTGATCTCATCCAATGGTAACACTGCAGAATTCCAAATGAAACCTGTTGAATCTTAATTTCTTTCGCCATGAGTTAGATTTGTCAAGTCTTTCAGAGGGTTTCACATTGTGATGCTTGGGGATGTCTATCACCTTATTTTACAAAACCCACTTAATTTATTACCTACTCCAACCTTAGGTGCTCCTCTCACACAATCTAGCACCACCATACCATGTACCATTTCCAAAAAACTCACCACTTCCTGGATATCCCAGAATTAACCAACATCTGTGGTGCAGCACCATCTTTAAAAAGATATTGTGCACCCAGACAACAGCTGTCAGTTTGGAGCTGTCCTGCATGGTTCCTGACATTTGTCCTGAGCGTGACAGACAATGGAAGATTGGTGCCTCTCTTTGTGGGCAGGGACATGGAGATGCTGCTGATGGTAATGGAGTGATGCAAAAGCAGGACATCCTTTTCTCCCAGGCCAACAAGGGATACCATTCCACTGGAACCACGTCAACCTGGACTAGGGTTACCATCCAGGCTAGTGCAGTCACAACCATCTGAAGGAACACACAGAATGTAGGAAGAAAATCAATGACCTTCTCCACTCTTTTCATTGATACCTCATACTCACTCTATCTCTGCTACTGTACACACCATTTCTTGCAACGTCTTCTGCACTCACTCTCATCCTCGCTGACATCTGACCCTGACTACCCTGAATCTCTTCTGCACAGCCTACTCACCCTCTCAGGACATCTCCACACATGCACCAAAAGTAATAATGTGCCACCCACCTTTCTCTCCCTCACCAACTATGTGCAGAGTTTCCTGACTCCTGACCATCCTAAGCAGCTGACTAACCATGTCAAAGCCCCCGTACTGGGTTTTTTTTTTGCAGTTGGTTACCATACTGATTAGTCATTGAAACAGATTCACATGTGTATGCAGATATTCTTTAACATCTAAACATATTTTAAACAAAAGCAGAGAAAAAATCTCTTCATACAAACAACAAAGCCTGGTTTCAAACTGCTCTTAACACTGTTCTTTTACTATTTCAATTTCAGTGAAATTTCACTCTTATCTCAACTCTTTAAGTTTTTAAATTAACAGATTGCTCCCAATTTCTTGTCCTCAGGCCGTAAAGACATTTTCACAATGTTTTTCCAAGTCCACTAACACAAACATTTTACAATATCTTTCACAAAGCTCTTCACGAGAAAGCACACAAGTCAACTAATCACATGATGTCGACGCGGAGTCCGGTCTTCCACGCACAGTGATACCAAGTGCAAGGGATGAGAATCGCGTAACAGCAAACTGGAGTTCACTTTATAAAAAAATGTTGACAATTCACAAATCGCGCTACAGACAAATTGCGTTTAATTAACACGCATTATAGGAGAACTACCTGTAGTCTTTGAATCATGGTGCTCTCACAATGTATATGTTGTTGACTGTTTATCTGAGTGATATGGCTTTCACAGGAAGTTTTGTTCCCATGTCAGTTGTTGCTGTGGTATATGTTGCTCTTCTGCTTCAATTGTTGGGTTTCTGTAAACCCCTGGGACTGATAGTCAATCTGTGGACTGGGCAAATTGGTGAGTTTATATCTTATTGATCAGCTACCTGTGGCTGAGGGGTACCTTTTCTAGTTCTGCGTGTATTACTGCAGTTACTATAGCATGTCTGGTCATTCACTTCTACTGCCTATAATCATGATGAAAATTGCTCTATGTGGGTTGCAGGTTGCCACTTGCAGTGGATTTTGTTGAAGTTGTTGGAGGTTTGTAATGTTACTGACTCTCCAACATTCATATCTGATAATGGTTTGTAATTTGGAATTTAATTTTCTGACATTTCACCTTGATATTGACACACACCCCTGTTGCTACTTCTGGTTTCAGAAGTTTTTTTTACTTTTGAAAGAATAGTTTGGGTTGGGTGCAACATGATATTAATCTTTCTAATTAAGTCTATTGTTCCACTCAAGGATTGCCTTGCATACAAAGGCAATCCTTGAGTGCTTTGTGCTAATTTTGCTTGATTTCTTTATTGTCTTTTGACTATTTTCACTGCTTCCTCAGTTTTTCCATTGAACATTTTAGTTTATTTCATTCATGGGATGTCACTGGCTGGGCCAACGTTTATATCCCATCCTTCGTTGCCCTGGGGAAGGTGGTGATGAGCTACTTGCTTGAATTGTAGCCCATTTGGTATAGGTAAATTTATAATGGAAGGGAGGGAATTCCAGTACGTTGACACAGTGACACTTAACAGACTACAATATATCTCCAAGTAAGGATGATGAGTGACTTAGACAGGAACTTGCAGGTCTTGGTGTCTTCATCCATCTATCATCCTTGTCCTCCTGAATGAAAGAATTGTCCAAGGAGCTTTGGTGACTTACTGCAGAGCATCTTGTAAATAGTACACACTGGTGAATCAGTGATGAAGTGACTGAATATTGATGATGATGGATCAAATGTCAATCAAGAGTGCTCTCTGTCTTGCAAGATGTTGAGGTTTTTGAAAATTGTTGGAACTGCTGTCATCCAGGAAAGTGAAAACTATTCCACCACACTCCTGATTTGTCCTTTGTAGATGTTTGACAGAAATGTGAGAGACAGGAAGAGAGCTATTTGATGCAGAATTCTACTCTCTGACCTGTTCTTGCAGCCACAGTGTTTATATGGTTGAATTAGTTAAGTTTCTGTTCAATGGAAGTACCCAGGATGTTGATAATGGAGAATTGAATAATGGTAATTTCATTGAACATCAAGGGGTAATAGCTAGATTCTCTCTTGTTGCATATGGTCATTGCTTGGCAATTGTGTTGTGCAAATGTTGCTTGGCACTGATCAGCCCAGGCCTGAATATTGTCCAGATCCTGTTGCGTATGGACACAGATTGCTGCAGTATGTGAGGAGTCACAAATGGTATTGAACATTGTGCATTTATCAACAAACATCCCCACTTCTGACCTTATGTTCGAGGGAATGTATTTGATGAAGCAATTGAAGGTGATCAGAGATCACTCTGGCGAACTACAGAGATATCCTGGAGCTGAGACAAGTGACTTCCAATAACAATAAACATTTTCCTTCATGCTTGATATGACATTAACCAGTGGAAAATTTTCCATCTAACTCCCCATTGATTCCAGTTTTGCTAGGACTCCTTGTAGTCAGACTCTGTCAACTGTGACCTTGATGTCAAAAGCAATCACTGTCACATCACCTCTGGAATTCAGCTTTTATCCCTGTTTGTATGTTTTAATAAAGTCAGGAACTGAATGGCCCTGGTGTGATGATGATGCTCCTTTAACAAGGTTATGTTGTCCGTGATGTCTTTTTCAGAGGGGTAGTAAAGACAGAGGTTCTGAAATGTCTGGGTTTATCTACTTGAAGAATTTTTAAAAAAACATTTTGTACAATGCAAGAGGGGGTGGCCAGTTCTCCCAGCTCAGCTCTACTCTGGTTTGGTTTGGTTTCGTTTTAGCAAGCAGTCAGGTTTTGAGGCCGTTGGTCAAAGAAACAACTCCATGCTGATCCTCTCTCTCTCTCTCTGACATCTCGTCTGTAAGACGCTGTGTTTGATTTTATCTTTTTTGCCAATGGGGTGTTTATGGAGATTTTGCAGTATTTGGAACAGTATTATTAAGTTGTGATAAAGTCAATTGGGTTTTCAAATAGTTATGTTATGCTGTACTCTGTTCTGTTTTGTTTGTATTTCATTTGGTAATCTTGCAAATAAATTCTGTTTTGTTTGAAACAGGGTGGTTGGGCCAGCTGCATCACTCCTGGAATATCCACTCTACACCTGCTTAAAACAACTAGAAATGTTAGGGTCTGGGCTACCTTCTTGAAATGTTTTGAGAGGGTCTGGTTTGGTCCATAACGCTGGCAGAACCCAAATTTAGCGTCATACAGGAGGTCTTGTGAAGATGACATATGGTGTTGAATTTCCCAATCATTCATGAAGCAAATAAATTATTTATTCATAAACTGTGGGCCATTGTTGCTCATCACAATATTACAAATGACCACAGATGTGACTTAGCTTTTGGGCAGCTTGCATAGATGCGTGCTAGCATATTTCCTCTCAACCCCTTGTGGATAATGATTCTTACTTCCTTTGTAGAATATGACACTTGGACTGTCAATTCAACTCTGGATGGTCAATACTCTTTTATGTGTCCTTGATGTTTTCAAATCATTCTTTCATCACTATTTCTTGTAAAACCTGAAGAATTGTATCTTATTGTGTAATTTGCTTAATCTGAGCAAGAAATTTGACTTTAGATTCAGTATCTCTGCTGAGTTGATAACTTCCAGACAATGTGAAACTGTTACTTCACATTGTCTTTGAAAGATTTTACATTCTTTTGTAGCATCCGCTACTTTGTTTATCAGAAGTGCTGATCTTGACAGTCTGTCTATGGTGTACACCTGCTTATTTTACATGTATATAACATCCAGATGATATCACTGTAGCGATAGTAACCTTCTTTGAGGACACTTTGGAGCAGATAGCAACAGCTTGAGGAAAATGCTTGTAGTTTTACTCAACTATCACTTCGTCTCTTCCAAGTAGGTATTGATGAAAATGTTAACTAGCAAAGACAATGGCCAAGCACTCTTTTTCAATCTGAGCATAGTGTTGTTCTTATTGTGCTGACACTTCTGGAAGTGCAACTGTTTTTCCTCCTGCATTAGGGTTGCTTGAAGACCCATCTTACCAATGTCACATTGCAGGGTGCCTTAATCATTTACATCATAGTATTTCAGCACTGGTGTTGCCATCACAAATTACTTGATTTTAAAGAATGCTGATTCATGATCCATGCCCAGTGCCATTCAATGTCCTTGGTCATGAGTTTGATATAAATGTTCAAACTCTGATGACAAGTTGGATAGGAGTTTTGCTAAATAGTTTGTGAATCGAACTGATCATTAAACAGTTTTTACATCTGTTTATTTCTGTATTGCTGCTATAGCTGTGACTTTTTTGAGATCTGGGTGAAGTCCTTTTGCTGTTAGTACTTAGCCTATGTATATGACTTTGAGCATCTTTAATTACAATTTTCTTCTCTTTCAACTTCATGTTTATTTCATGAACTCTGTCATATAGTTTCACTAGATTTTGTTCTTGGTTGGCAATGCTTCTTCCATTCTATCTGTACATCCATAAACTAGCAAATCATCCACTACAGCTTCCATGTGAAGAAGTTCACTTGCTATCTTATGTTACCTGTGTCAATACTCCTCAGGAGCTATAAGCAACCATCAGCATCTCCTGAAAGATATCCAGATTGTAGTTAGAAAGCTGTGCTTTCATCAAGCTTCACTTGTCAGTAAGCTTCCTCCAAATCCAGGGCAGGAAAACTCTTGCTTTAGCAATCTGTGGCAAAATTATTTCCTTGGTTAGCATAAACAGTGGGATATTTCCACAGCCATTTTGAGATCCTTCAGGTCAATGCATTCTTTCAGCCTTAAGATTGCTTCATTGTTAGCATGCTGTGTGAGAGTTATCATTTTCTTGATTACTCCCTCCTTTAGCAGCTCTTTCATCTTGGCTTTCAGGCTGACCTTGAGAGTAGCTGGAACTGTCTTTGGCAGATGTTGAATTGGTTTTACACTCTTATTTCTTATCAGTATGTTACAACACATGAAAAGGGTCACACTGAACCCAAAACGTTAATTATAATTTCTGTCTACATATTCTGCCAGACCTGCTAAGTTCTCCCAACAGTTTTTGTTTTTGTTTCTGTTTTTGTTTCTAATTTCCACCAACTGCAGTCATAGCATCATAGAGTAATAGTGTCATACAGCATGGAAACAGACCTTTCAGTCCAAACTAGTCCACACACAATCTAAACTAGTCCCATCTGCCTACATTTGGTGCAGATTCCACCAAACCTTTCCTATTCATATATTTATCTGAATGTCTTTTAAATGTTGTAACTGTACTTACATCCACCATTTCCTCTGGCAGTTCATTCCATACAATAACCACTTTGTGTAAAAAAAGTTGCCCCTTATGTCCTTCTAAATGTTTCTCCCCTCACCTTAAAAAAGTCTCCTAATTTTGAATTCCCCCACCTTAGGGAAGAAACCTTTCCTATTCACCTTTTCTATGCCGCTCATGACTTTATAAACCTCTATAAGGCCGCCTCTCAACCTCCTATTACTCCAGTGAAAATAAGTCACACCCTCCCCAGCTTATTTTTATAACTCAAATCCTCCATTCATGACAACATCCTGGTAAATCTTTTCTGAACCCACTGCAGTTTAATAATATCTTCTTATAACATGGTGACCAGAACTGCACACAGTACTCCTGAAGAGACCTCACCAACATCGTGTACAACATCAACATGACATCCCAACTCCTATATTTGAGGTCTGAACAATGAAGGCAACCATGCTAAATGCCTTCTTAACCACACAGTCTACCTATAACACAAATTTTGAAGAATTATGTCCCTGAACCTCTAGGTGTCTCTGTTCTAAAACACTTGCAAGGGACCTACCATTAAATGTGCAAGTCCTGCCCTTGCTTGTTTTACCAAAGTGCAGTACCTCACATTTATCCAAATTAAGCTCCATCTGCCACTCCTCAGCCCACTGACCCAATTAATCAAGATCTATTTGTAATCTTAGATAACCTTCTTCACTGGCAAGTATGCCACCACTTTTGGGGTCATCCACAAATTTACTAACCATGTCTTCTATATTCTCATCCAGATTATTTAAATAAATGACAGACAAAAGTCAACCCAGTCACAGGCTTAATTTTTCGATCACCATGTTGATTTTCTTTGCACTGGGCTGTGAAGGTCGTGATGGTAAATGGTACTTTGGTGTCTATCTGAAACTGCATTTGACTTGATATTGTACATCTGCAGTTACCATTTCAACAACAACAACCACTTATCAAGATGACTGAACCGAACTGTTATGTGTAGAGTGATTCATAAGAGTCAGATGATATCATTCTCGTGGCCTTGAATAGTTATTTTTGGCATTTTGTTCTAGCTACATCCTAATGTGAAAAATGATCCATCTCTTTTCAGTGAGAACACTGCTTTTCCTATTCTGAGCATACCTTTTTTTGTCTAATTTCTACTGCAGCATTTTCATTCTGCTTTTATCTATGATTGTTCTGCACTTTAGGACTAGAGTGTCTACCAATATAATGCAAGGCCTGGTTTGTCCTGCCTGGTTTTTATGTGCTCCAGCTGCAAATTTACAACCCCTGCATTTTGACACAAGTCAATTGCTTTCCTGAAAGTATGCTTCTCCTCTACTCTCAATTTGGGGATCTTTTGTGTCTAGTACAATCTTGCCTTTAATGAGATCACCTTTTGGTTGCACATATAGACAGGATTCTGCAAGCAGGCTGAGTTAATTAAATTGCAGATTGATCAATTGATTATTTTTATTAGTTTCCTTGGATCCTAATATTGAACACATACCATTCATAAGTTATGTTCACTCGGAGTACAAACATGCCTTTATGATTTGCAGGATTTCGACAGTCTGTTTCTGATGCTCTTCAGAGAGATTTAGTGAAGTACACTTTAAAACAGTCTCTTCCCAGCACTGACAGGACTGTATCTACTAGCTTGTTAAACAGATATATTGGTATTTCATAATTTTTCTGTTGTATGGCAAGAATTGCTGGGTTTACTTCATATCACCTGTTATCTTGATCAGACCTAGAAGATAGTGTTGCAGCCATTTGTGTCTTACCCTGTATTTTAGCTGTGACCTTTGTTTATTTGTTCATTTTCAGTTTCTTTCAACTGCTTGCTGCAGCTTTCACAATTCTAATCCTTCATGAGTTTCTGTCCGTAATTATGCTTTTTTAAAATAGTTCTTCAGTACTCAATGTGAACACTACTTATGACACAATGTTCTGTGTTCACAAAACAGTAGTCTGGTCTGCACTTTATCTTTATTGAAGTGCTTATGAGATGGCTGTCTTTAGTCTGTGCACCTCATTGTAGAGGTCAATTGACTATATCTGACCAGAAGAGACATTTGGATATGATTATATTTCAGTACAAACAATTTGGGTTCTTGTGACAAGGAGACAGTAAGGACTGCAGATGCTGGAGCCAGAGTCATTTGATATAAAGCTGAAAAAGCTCAGCAGGTGAGATAGAATCCGAGAAGCAGGATTGTCAACATTTTAGGTTGAAACCCTTTGTCAGGACTGGAGTGGGGAAGGAAGTCCAGAAGTATACAGAGGGAGGGAGGTGGGGTTGGCGGAAAAAATAGTTGGGAGGTGATAACTGGATGCAGGTAGGGTGTTATTATGATTAGTTTGTGGGAAGGGTGGAGCGGATAGGTGAGTAGGAAGATGGACAGGTTAGGGTCGGATCAGGGAGGCGAAGACGAGGGGCGGGGCTAGACATGGGATAAAGCTGGGGGAGGAGGGATTTTGAAGTTGGTGGATTCAATGTTGAGATCATTGGGCTGTAAGCTTTGCAGGCAAAATATAAGGTGTTGTTCCCCCACTTTTCATTTGGCCTCACTCTAACAGGGAAGGAGGACAAGGTTGGATATATCGCCAGGGGAGTGGGAAGGGAATTACAATGGTTGGCAACTGGAAAGTTCATGTTGGTTAATGCATGAAAAGCGCCAATGCTCCACAAACCGGTCCCCAAGTCTACGTTTGGTCTCCCCAATAAAGAGGAGACCACATCAGGGGCAACAGTTGCAAGAGATAAGGTTGGATGATGTGCAGCTGAATTTCTGTTGGATCTGGAACAATTGTTTAGGGCTGTGATGAACTAGGCCAGACCACTTAAAACATTCTTTAGCAGGCAGTCCAGACTATAATTTAGCAATTTGTTCCAGTAAGTGTACAGTGAAAATTATCTGGATTAGGTTAGCGAGGTTGACTACCAAGTTTAAAGCAGACAAAAGATTTATTCACAAAATTACACAATGAAACACAAAGAACAGAATAAAGAACCCCTACAGAACTCAGTCTATCCAAACTAGACTTAAATATGCTATTCTGAATGTACACAGCAGTCCAAATAAGCAAACCCCCTTTAAAACACAGTACCAAAAAGGGTCAGATGCTTACAGGTTGAAGTTAGAAGGGCAGAAGAGAGAATTTCCACACAGCTCACTGTTGAACTCCTAACCAATTCTGGACCAAACTAAACTGCTCAGCCGGAGAGCTGACCAATCCCCTTTCACTCTACAGGTCACTTCTAAAACATGACCACTTTGGCCTGAAGTCTCATCTGTTTTCATATAACCAAAAGACCTCTCAAAATCCTTTTCATCTCTGTACCAAACCAGTCTGATTAGAACCCGGCTTGCTTTATTACCCCTCCTTAACAAATCAAGGACAGAGTATCCTTGAGCCAAGGAACAGCTTTTAGAAAAATGGACTAGCTTTGTGACAGGGCCATGGAGGAAGGTGATAGGGGAGGTGTAAGGGCAGGTGTTGCACCTCTTGCTGTTGCAGGAAATGATACTGAGTGTGGTAGAGTAGTTGGTGAGGAGTGTAGAGTTGATGAGGGAGTCGCGGTGTGAATGGTTCCTGTGGAAAGTGGATATGGGTGGGAAAGGAAATACCTTTTTGGTGGTAAGTTCTGATTGTACATGACGGAAATATCAGATGATGATGCGTTGGATTCAGAGGTTGGTGGGGTAGTATGTGTGGATGAAGGAGACCTTATCCTTTTTGTTGTTGGGGCGAGGGATTTTTTGGGCAGAAGTGTGGGAGATAGAGGAGATGCTGTTGAGGGCATGCTTAATGACTGAGGTGTGGAAACGACGGCCCCTAAAGTAGGAGGATATCTTGGATGTCCTGGAGTGGAATGCCTCATCTTTGTAGCAAATGCAGCGAGGTGGAGGAATTGGAATCATGGGATAGCTTTTTTGCAGGAGGGTGGATAAGAGGAGGTGTAGTCAAGGTAGTTGTGGAAGTCAGTGGTTTTGAAAAAGATATCAGTGGTGAGTTGGTTTCCGGAGATGGAAATGGAGAGATCTAGAAAGGGGAAGGAGGTGTCAGAAATGTTCCAGGTGAATTTGAAAGTGGGGTGAAAGGTGTTGGCAAAGCTGATGAACTGCTCGAGCTCCTCACGGGAGCACAAGGCAGCACCAATGCAGTTATCAATAGAGCAGAGGAAGAGGTGAGGGATGGTGCCGGTGTAGTTGTGGAATCCTACAAAGAGGCAGACATAACTCGGACTCATCCGGGTGACCATGGCTACCCCTTTGGTTTGTCAGAAGTGGGAGGAATCAAATGAAAAATTGTCGAGGGTGAGGACCAGTTCTACCAGGCGAATGAGAGTGTCAGTGGAGGGGGACTGTTTGGGCCTGTGGGAAAGGAAGAAGTGGAGGACTTTTAGGCCCACAATGGGGAGGATACAGGTAGAAAGTGCCTGTACATCCGTGGTGAAGATGAGGTGTTGGGGGCCGGGAAATTGAAAGTCTTGAAAGAGATGGAGGGCATGGATTGTATCTCGAATGTAGGTAGGGAGTTCCTGGACCAAAGGGGGAAAAACAGAGTCAAGGTAAGAGGAGGTGAGCTCAGTGGGGCAGGAGCAAGCAGAGACAATGGGTCAACCAGAGCAGGCAGAGACAGAGGCTTGACTGGTGCAGTCAGGTTTATGGATTTTGGGTAGGAGAAAGAAATGGGTGGTGTGGGTTTGGGGACCTATCAGGTTGGAGGCTGTAGATGGGCAATCTCCTGAAGTGATGAGATTGTGATGGTCTGGTAGATGATGGCTTGGTGATCAGAGGTAGGGTCATATTCAAGGGGAAGGTTGTGGCTCTTTCTAATTCCAACTTGTATTTCACAATGAGGTGGTGCACATGGAAGTAAGGAGACTACTCATTGAAGGATAAGCACATACCCTGATTGGCTGAGCCATATGACTTGTTGTAAGTTCTATGTAAATCTAAGTAAATTCACCTCCATGTGACTTAAATAATACGATGACCTTAGATTTTATGGACCTCACATGATTTTGACCATTTAACTACATCTGATTTAAGCTAATATAATTTAGGATGATGTAATTCAAATCATAGTTTTATTAAACTGACATTCATTTTCTAAGATGTTAATGTTAACTTATTTGAAAATAGCGTGGAACTAGCTAATTACACATGCTTTTCAACCTTACCAAATATACTTATGTAAAATAACATAAACATTCTGATGAAGATTTTTCTAATGATTTACATCAACAGTAGTTTTGCTGGATCTATGTCTAAATTAGGCTTGGCATCACTTTCTGAGCTAAAGGGACATAGCGACAGGAAGGTCTTGTAAAAAGTTATCCAGGGCTATATTAAGTGATGCAGGACAATAATTCCGTTAATGTACTGCTGTTAGTGTTTGCAACTAAATTCCTGTATGTCCCAGTTGGTTGAAGTTGATCACACATTTGAAAATTGAATATTAGCTGGTTAGAGCCATCTGCAGCATTAGGAAGGTGATTATCATTGTTGGAGGTCTGTCACCTCAGCTCTAGGACATTTCTTCAGAATCTTCTCAGGGTTGTGCCTTAGATCCAGCCATCTTCAGCTGCTTTATCAATGATCTTCTTTCAATCATAAAGTCAGAAGTAGTGGTTGCTGATGACTTTACAATGTTCAGCACCATTTGTGATTTCTCAGAGAAGTCCATGCACAGATGCTGCAAAGGAGAAAGTGAGGACTGCAGATGCTGGAGTACCAGAGTTGAAAAATGTCGTGGTGGAAAAACACAGCAGGCCAGGCAGCATCCGAGGAGCAGGAGAATCGACGTTTCCTGAAGAAGGGCTTATGCCCGAAACATCGATTCTCCTGTTCCTCGGATGCTGCCTGGCCTGCTGTGTTTTTCCAGCACGACATTTTTCAACACAGATGCAGCAAAATCTAAACTGCCACATTTGGGCTGACAAATGGTAGCTGCATTTGCACAGCACAGGCACCAGGCAATGGCCATATCCAACAAGAATATCGAGGCATCTTGATGTTAACTGACATTACCATTAGCTGAATTACCCACACAACTATCAACATTCTGTGTCTTATCATTGGCCAAAAATTGAACTAGAGCAGCCATATATATGCTATAGCTGCAAGAGCAGGTCAGAGACAAGAGTTATTCAGAAACAGGCCTTTTGTCCATTTCTCAACCTGTAACGAGAAACAAAAGAGCTTCAGCATTTATTTCCTTGTTTTATACCTGCACTGCAAGATGTTAAAGATTGCAGCATGGATTCAACTTGAATCTGAAAGAGATAGATTATGATGTTCAAATTCTATAAAACTCGTAAAGTGACATTGATTTGATTTATTTATTGTCACATGTATTTTGTTACAAAATACAGTAAAAAGCATTGTATAGTGTTGTCACTCTCTGGCGTCATCTTAAAAATACAGAAAAGTAAACGAAAACATAGAATATAATCGCCGAAAAATAAAAAAATAAAGAAAAAGTGTTCAACATTCCTGTCATTCTTGTTATGTGCTCTGTCATGGGCATGGGCCAGATGGCCAGGCACAAGTCCCTTTCACCACGCCATCGTTGCTAATGAAAGTCACCATTCCTCAGTGCCATCTCGCCTCGCCTCTACATATCATTGATAGACCTCGCCTAGGCAGGCGCCACTGTTGCTGCTGGTTAGCACACCAGCCCAAAGTCAACTCCGCCATTGTCATGAGTCTGCTTCAGGCCCACCTCATCGATGCAGACGTTGCTAATGCTGCTTGGTCTTGCACTGGACCCAAACTCTCTGCTGCCACCTCCATGAATTTGTGCCCAACCCAAACTCACCTTTGCCACAGCCGCCATAAATCAACACTAGGACCACCTTGATGATGCAGAAGCCACCGGGAAACCAAATTCGCCTCTGACACCGCCACCATGTGTCTGTGCTGCTAGGCCTAGGCGATTCTGTGCTGCTGGGCCAACTCGTCACTGCTGATGCTGTCGCTGCGATTTCATGTTGGACCCTAGAATGTTTGTGCTTCCACATACATGCAGTTGCAGCCACATTGAGAATGCAAACTTTTGTGTAATATTGCAATATGAAATGCAAGTTATAATGTTCATAAATGTTCTGCACCCTTACTTTGGTGCAAACCTAACTTAACTAAACATGGACCTGGCACCTCTGGGCATTGCTCTGTATCTTGAATACATTTCAAGCTCAGCCCATACATTATTCTCTCCCTGTATGAATAGCAGCACACTTAAATGCCTCACTTGCATCTGAGAACTTTACGTTTATGGTGTATCAGGGGGTTTCCCATTCATTGGTTTAAAAGTTATGTTTACAATGGCAATTTGAATTTATGTAGCATGGTCATCTTTAACAAAGCAAAATATCCAAAGTGATTATGTGGGTAAAGAACACAAACATTTATTTGCAAGCTTAGCAGTGTGATCACAAAGTAAATCACTGATTTATTATTTGGAACATGACTCCTACCAGCACATGGCTCAGGATTGATTGAGGACAGTAAAATGAAATAATGCATGTTTGTGTAATTATTGGTGAACTTTACTTTCATTAACAGGATTAAAAAAAAAAGAAAAATCAAAACTGGAAAAATTGCATTTCACCTATCATTTTTCATTTCCAGTATAGACTATTTCAGTGATGTGTCATTAAATTGCTTTCCATGAAGTTTCCTTTGAAATCATTGAGCATTTGTGATAATTTTTGAATGTTACTTTTCTTGCAAAAATCACTAATAATCTCTTTTCATATGTCACAGATTGAATTGGAAGACTATCAGGTTGAGGACAATGAGGAGAAGAATCCTTATCCTACCAATGAATTCCCAGGTAATACTTTTAGGATTTTGTTGTGAAACCTTATGATTACTTTCGAATTCACTTGTCTTTTAATGACTTTTTAGTTCAAATAAAGACTGTGCTTCCCTACACAATGTAAATGTACTTTTAGTTGGACAAAAAAAGTTTACAGAATGAGAAGGGCCTCTTCTGTACTATGTGATTCTATGAAAACAAAGCTTTATACAGTGTATTCTTTATCAAAAAAGGATTCTGCCATTTAAATTTGCCTGCTACCTTTTGCTCTCCAGTCTCTTCACAATGGATTGCAGTTACTGAGAATTAGAAGTCAAGAAAATGAATATCCATGTTGACAGAGCATACAGATGATCCATTTTCGGGTATCTGGAATCAATTACAAAAAAATGCATAAGAAGTGTCTCAGCTGATGTACTCTCTAAGGTTTATTTAAGTTGTCAGTTGTGATGGAGAGAATTCTGAAATGGAGAAAAATCTGAAACCTGGATAATGAGGGGATTGTGAACCTTGCATACAACTCAGGCTAAATTTGAATGAAGGAGGTTCACAACCAGGAATATGCTTATGAACTAAATCAGTCTGGCCTCCCAGTTAAGAAGCATGATATATTATGTGAAATATGGGAGATACAGGAGCCAAGAAAATTATTTAAAAATCCATTGTTGAAAGCCTTATTTTTTAGTTACAGCACTGGAGGGCTACAAATATCAATTATTGTCTCAGATCAATAGAAATTATGGTGAGAGTGCATTGAATGCATCGCAATGGATGTTGAGTCTTTTTTTGTAATTTGAGAGAGCAAGTAATTTAAAAACTAGGCAGGAAAGTAGTTTTGGCTTGTTCAGCTCTAAAATGAAATAAAGAACTGTGGATCCTGAAAATCTGAAACGATCAAAAACAGAAATTGCTGGAGAACCTCAGCAGGTCTGACAGCATCTGTGGAGAGAAAATGTTTCAGATCCTATGACCCTTCTACAGAACTAGTAGTGGACCTTGAATTTTTTAGCTAAACTGATTAATAGAGCCATTACTTAAAAGAATTTGAAAACGTCCTAACCTGTAAGTTCAGTCAGCAAAATATGTAGATTTGCAAACAAAAACTACAGTCAATAAAATGATCCAGTTGGACAATACAGCAAGTGACATGATTTTTTTTTGAATGAAGAATGGTACAAGGAATTACTATTCTTGCATCATTTGGAAAATATGAAGAAAATTCTTGATCCAAATATAGATTAAAATGGGGAAGCACACAAACTTAGATTTGTGACGTTAAGTTAGAATATGTTTTGCAGATAACAGGATCAATTATGATAAATAGAGGAAAGTGAAGAGGATCATTCTATCATATTCTTCACATAACCAAAGGTTGAATGTATTATGGAGAAGACACTATGCAAATATGATTGAAAAACAAAATATCTTGTAATTTTGATCATGATAAATGACAAAACTACAGTTTATCACAAATACAAATAAGATTTATCTCACTTGCCCAAGAAATTAAAAATTACACTATTAAGCAACAATAGACAAACTTTGATACATCTGATGGAGACATGTCACACGTTAAAGTATGGGAGAAGTTTCTAGATCCAGACATCACATTGGAGCTGTCAAGCACGTTCACATAAATAAAATGCAAATACCAAAGCCAGTAAAACATTTTTCAATGGGGTGGCACGGTGGCTCAGTGGTTAGAACTGATGCCTCACAGCACCAGGGTCCCAGGTTCAATTCCAGCCTCGGGCGACTGTCTGTGGAGTTTGCACATGTCTGCGGAGTTTGCACATGTCTGCATGGGTGCTCTGGTTTCCTCCACAGTCCAAAGATGTGCAGGTCAGGTGAATTGGCCATGCTAGGTGCATTAATCAGAGGGAATTGGGTCTGGGTCGGTTACTCTTCGGAAGGTCGGTGTGGACTGGTTGGGTCGAAGAGTCTGTTTCCACAATGTAGGGAATCTAATCTGATCTAAATTGTTTGCACTTTAAAATGTTTCATGCCAGATTTATGACATATGTGTAGGAATAACAGGAAAATTTACAAACAAGGCTAAAAATACAATGATTGGGAAATGCTGTCCATTCCACAGCTGCAGTTACTAGACTGAAATTTCTTTCTTCAGGGGATGAAGATGACGAGGAACCAGAAATGCCTGTAGGACCACGTCCTCGGCCACTCTCTGAACTGCATATAAAAGAGAAGGCTGTTCCCATGCCCGATGCCAGTGCATTCTTTGTCTTCAGTACTACAAACAGGTATTTTCTTCAAAGTGATTGTTCTTTACAAAGCTTCAATATAATACAACACTGTTGCTGGACTGGCAATCTGGGTTGAAAACACACTATTGCCGAATTTGGTGGAATTTGAATTCAGTAAAATCTGGAATTGAGGGTATAATGGTAATCATGATAACATTGTCAATTGCTGTGAAAACTCATCTGGTTTTACAAATCTATGGAAGGTCTGGCCGACATGTGACTCCAGACCCATAGCAATGGGATAGACTCTTAACTGCCATCTGAAATCACCTCGCAGCCCCCTCAATGTATCAGACTGCTAAAAGGTAACAATTAAGGAATAAAATAAATAGACCATCTGGCATTGACCTAGATACTGGAATTGACAATGGCAACTTAGCCCTGTCGACCATAAAACTTTCTCCTGGCCAACATCACGGTGCGCTTGCTAAAATTCAAGAGTTTCACAGATTAGTCAATCAACAGACTGACATAGTCAGACTCCTGATATCATCTCTTAACGTATACTCTCCCAAACAATGCCATTATCGTCCCTGGGTATGTCTTGTTTCACTGGGGGAAGGATTGATCCAGCAGAGTTGCCACATGCAGTTTGGAAAGAGTTGCTCAGGAGACCTCAAGATTGACTCTTGGGCCCATGGAGTCTCATGGTACCAGTTAAAATAATCCCCCATCCCTTGCCATGGCTAATGAAGCACCACTGTTGACAGAGATGGTCCAGACTTAAAGGACCTATCAGCTGTACTGTGTTTGCAGCAGATGATGAAGGCACCAACAAGAGAGACAAAAATGTACTTGACATTGAAATAACTTCACACAAGCCATTATCCCAGTGCCATGTCACCCTTTATTTGCACATGTTTAGTACTTGACATTTATCAGGCTTCCTCAGAGTTAGCTCTCACCCTGAACAGAATCTCTGAAACTCCTGTTTGTATGTCAGCCGAGGCTCCCTGACTGGACCAGTTTAACAGCCCTAATCAGAGATGTCCACCTGGCTAACTTGCTACAGTCACTATATCTCTCCTCCTCTAAGTCCAGGGATTTTGCCTGCTCTTTTTCTTGTAAACTGTCCTGGAGTGTTATCACACCAGGTCCGGTTCCTCCAACTCAGCCTCAGATATGGACAGCGTGTACCGGGACGTGTCAGAAGAAACTCATCCTTTTCTTCAGGCAGTAAAGGCATTGAGGCTTCAACATCTGAGTCTTTCTTAGACTCTGAGGTTTCTCAACCGAGATGGAGAGGGAGAACCCACGGGTTCCAACAGCCTTTCCAGCTGTTCTGAGGGGCCTGGTAGCTTTTGCTCCTGCTTTGTTTGCAAGTTTGCTGCTTTTGTTTAGTCCAAATGCTAGTTTAGGACTACCTCATCTATGCAAACTTTATACATCACTGGACCTGACCTCTCGTCAACCATACCTCTGATCAATGCAGAGTCATTTCCATGGTTTTGGCACCAAACTTCATCCCCTGAAGTAAACTGTTTCTCTCACTTAGAGGAGCCTTGTGTCCAGCATGCTGTTTCACCCTCAACCCCAGGTCTAGAAAAATCAGATTTAATCCGGTGCAGAGTCTTTTTCCCATTAGCAACACTGCTTGAGCTATCTCTATAGTTGCATGAGGGGTAGACCTACAATCAAATATGAACAGGACAGTTTTGTAGCTCATGAAGCTGTAGGTTGTTTCTTTAAGCCTGCCTTCAAGGTTTGGACTGCTGTTTCCCCCGGACTATTGGACAATGGATGATATGGAGCTACCTTTATATACCGAATGCCATTTGACTTCAAGAATACTCTAATTCCCTGTTGGTAAATGATGGCTTGTTGATTGTGACTATCACTTCTGGAAGCTTTTGAATTGCAAAAGATGCTCACAGCTTTTGATGATTGAACTCTTTGTACATCCAACCACTTTGAGTGGGCGTCCACTACGAATAATAGGGCCATGAAAGGGCCAGCACAGTCGACGTGTAAGCAAGTCCAGGTTTTATCCGGCCATTCCCACGCAAATAGGGAAAGCTACTGGCAGTAATTTTTATCATGGTTGGCACTCTGGGCACTGCCCCATTAGCTATGTCTGTATCCAATCCTCGCCACCAGACATAATTCCTTGCAAACATCTTTATTTTCTAACAGGTTTATTTGGAAGCACTAGCTTTCAGAGTGCTGCTCCTTCATCAGGTGATTGCAGAGATTCTCCACAACCACCTGATGAAGGAGCAGCACTCCGAAAGCTAGTGCTTCCAAATAAACCTGTTGGACTATAACCTGGTGTTGTGTGATTTTTTAAAACTTTTTACACCCCAGTCCAACACCAGTGTCTCCAAATCTTTATTTTCGAAACGGCTAGTATCTGGCGGCAATCTTTTTTCAGGATAATCACTCTTGCTCCCCATAATAAAATGCCATCCTCTATCTTAATCTGGTCTCACCTGGACCAGAAACATTTCAGTTCTGGTTGTGATGGCCCTTTTGATTCCCCCATGACCACCAGCTATTTTAGTTTTGCCAGGACCGATTGTTTTGTGTTCACAGTCTGACATTGTCAATCATGACCAGAAGGGTGTCTCAAAAGTTTAAGCCAAAACGGACTTTTCCAGTGGTGACATCACCAGTCAGGCATCTGCCAGCTGAAGGTGGCTCAAAGCATTCGCATTTGCTACTCGGCCTCCCGGACTGTGTTCCAACTTATAATTGTACACACTTAGAATGAGAGCTAACTGCTGAGTTTGATCTGAAGCTATGGATGGCACAACCTTGTCCTCTTTGAGTAGTCCCAGAGGGATTTGTGATTTGATACTATTACAAACCTACATCTGTAAAAGTAGGTGGAACTTTCTCACACCAAAAATGACTACAAAACCTTCCTTCTCTATCTGGACTTATTTGCACTATGTGTCAGCCAAAGTCCGGGAAGCATACACTATTGGGAAATCGTCTCCATTGAGCCATCTATGAGCCAACACTACCCTGATAATGTGTGGTGGGCATTGCATGTCGGCACCAGATCCCATTTGCCATCATAGTGTGCCAACACCTTCACTTCCCTAAAGGCTATGTCTTGGCTATGAGACCATTTCCAAGTCTGTCCCTTTTTCAATAGAAACTATAAGGGTACAACGATGGCAGCCAGATTATGTCTGAATTTTCCATAATAATTCACCATTCAAGGTAAGACTTAAGCTCCTGTACAAATGTGGGAGTAGGGGCCTCACTTGATCTTCCAACAGATGTAACCCAGTCTTGTCAACTCTGTAACCTAAGTAGCTCATTTGGGGCATCTGGAACATGCATTTTTCCCTTCTACACCTACGTCAGAGAAACGTCTAACTATTTCCAAGTCCTCTAAGTGCCTTTTATTGGTCTTCCCTGTTATTGGTGGATCATCCAGATAACTGGCGACCTGGGGTAGACTTTGTAAAATGTTCTCTATCATCCATTGAAAATGGCATAAGTTGGTGATGCCCCAAATGGCAATCTCCTATATTGGTACAAACCCTTATGGCTATTAATTATAGCATACTTCTCAGAATGCTCATTTAATCACAATTACGGGTATGTATGGCTCTTGTCCAGCTTCATGAAGGACAGCCCCACTGAAAGCTGAGAAAAGCAAGGCAAACTAACCTGTCGGGTTTCATAAGCAGTATGACCTGTGCTCCCTTTCATTAAGCTAGTTTGATGATTCCTTCGCTTTCCAGCCTCCTGATTTATATCTCTACTTTTGCAAATGGCACTGGGCAGGCCTCGCAGAATCTAGAATTGCTTTCTGGTCAACATCCTAGGTGGCCTTATCTCCTTTGATAGTCCCTTGACTTCCTGAGAAATCTCTGGATATTTAATTAAGACTCAGGAGCAATCGTAAAATGTTGAGCCAATTAAGGTGAAGTTTCCTTAACCAAAGTTGCCCCATCAGGACTGGGTCCAAGCCTTTGACTACAGTGGTAACTGAACCAGCTGCTTCTCAACTGCGAGAACCAAAATTGTACCCTTAATCTGTAAAAGTTCCCTATTACAGGTTCTCAGTCTAGATGAGGTCTTAGGCAACGTAAGGGTTGGAGTCCAGAGAAAATTTTGTTCAAAGACTGGTTCTGAAGTTACTGATACAGCTGCTCCAATATCAACCTCCACTAGAACTGAATGACCATTTAAGCTGATGTTTATTTTGATTGGTTTTGATTTGGATGGGCAGCACGGTGGCTCAGTGGTTAGCACTGCTGCGTCACAGCGCCAGGAACCCGGGTTCAATTCCTGCCTTGGACAACTGTCTGTGTGGAGTTGCGCCTTCTCCCCGTGTCTGTGTGGATTTCCTCCAGTTTCCTCCCACAGTCCAAAGATGTGCAGCATTAGATGAATTGGCCATGCTAAATTGCCCAGAGTGTTAGGTGCATTAGTCAGGGGTGAATGTAGGGGAATGGGTCTGGGTGGGTTGCTCTTCGGAGAGTCGGTGTGGACGTGTTTGGCCAAAGGGCCAGTTTCTACACTGTAGTGAATCTCATCTAATCTAAGCAATTTAACTTCCTATTGTGGAGAAAATATAGAGAATCATCAGGAGATGCAGAGAGTTCTTCAAGAAGTAGGTCTTTTATTTGCAAACAAAAAACTGTGACACTGAGAAAGCAGATTATTCTCGAATGCCCCCAAACCTCAGGGTCCGTGGATTTTTCCATCTTTTATTATCATGTTTCTGTTAGTTTATCAGCATGTCCAACTATATTAATCAAACTACCTCAATCTAGCTACACAACAAACCAGTGATGTTAGTTCCCATTATCTCCTTAGTTGTACATTCTACTTAATGTTATCCTAATGTCAAGGTTAGATATTTATTGCTAACTCTGCTACAGTGATCTTCCATTCCAGAATAACCTGTCATGATAGATATTTAGCTATTCCATCTATTACAATAGTCTCCTGTCTCATGCTGACTCTACTATTAATTAGATATTTTAATGTTATGTCCCAAATATTTATGGTCCCAATCCTGTCGTCATAACATTTAACAAAGAAACTTGCTTTATTACTTGTGTTATCTCATCTCACCACACTGACCTTTCAGCTTTAATCTTACTCTGCTAATTGGTGTAAGAGCATTCCACTATTCTTACCCCATCCTGCCTACCACAGATTGCCAGTGGTCTTCATACTTTAACCCTTCCCATGCTTTCATGTTCTTTATTTTCCATATTCCCAGCCAGAAATAAGTGGGCCTTCCAGAGTGTACACTCTCCTGGATACCGACTTATGAGTTCTCTTACTCGATTCAGGCTCAGTGGGACTGTTTTGCTGTCTTGTGTCTGCATACCAGCAGCATCTATAATGTCTTGCTGGCTCGGATCCTGAAGAAAGTTTTAACTGTTTGGCTGAGGCTTGGCTTTGTTTTGGTGCTTTGCTGTGGGCTGACATACAGTCTCTCTGTTCAGGATATATCCTGAGTGAGACAATGCAATTGCCTTCACTCAAATGGGTCCCCAAGTTCATTCAGTCTGGTGAAGGTGTCCACTTCCCCCAACTTGCTGTATAACTCATATGCTCCACTTGATGCATTTTTGGAGTTCAGTAGGGCTTCAGCTAGTAGGCAGTTTTGCTTGGTTACATCATTCATCCCAAATACCAAACTGTTTCTTTGCATTTCATTAAGGGTCAAATCAAAGTCACATGCCTCTGCTAATTGTCTTAACCTTGTCAAAAATCCCGACATAGATTCCCCTATTTCTCAAACTGTCGAGTAAAACCGATAGAGTCTCAGAATTCATGGAGGCTTGTGGTTGTAATATTCCTTAACTAAATCTTGAAAGGTTTTAGTATCTGGCGCCTTGGGAAATGTTAGAGTTCTAATAATTGAAAACATTGCGGTTTCACAAGTTGTTGGGAGAATTGCTCATTGCTTTTCGTCTACCCCAATGTCATTTGCCTAGAAACAATATTGCATTCTTTCCACATACTGGGCCCAGTCTTCAACCGCAAGTTCAAATGAGTCAGGCTTCCCAAATAATGGCATGATACCAGAAATGCTTACCCCAACTCAAAGACACTTGTTATGAGCAAATTTCTTCAGCAACTTATTTTCTTTTGTCACCACTGAACTACACAAAGGCCAATATCCTATCACCAAGTCACTCTTTATTGACACTGGTCCATCTTCCTCAGAGCCGGTTCTCAGACTGCCTCTGACACTCTTGTTTGTAACTGCCTAATAGCCAAGGTTCCCTGATTACACCTGATTAACAGCCTCAATCAGGAAACTCATATTCTATGAGGTCCACCTGGCTGACCTCATTACAATCGCTACAGACGTCATCCTTACCAATCTGCCTGATCCATGACAGGATTGATAGCAGCATCGGCTGCACAGTCCTCATTGAGACAAAGTCCTGTCTTTACATTGAGGATGTAATCTATCACCACACTGCATTGGATAGATTGTGAAAAGATCTAGCAACTCAAGATCTGGACATCAGCAAGGTGCTGAGGAACAACAGTATTATTCTTGTATACAATCAACAACGTCATGGTCCAGCATTTCCTCCACTTTACTTTTACTGTCAAGCCTTGGAGCCAACCCTGGTTTAATGAAGAGTGCAGGAGGACATGCCAGGAACAACACCATCATAACTACAACTGAGCTGTTAACCTGGTGAAGCTACAAAACAAGATTACTGGTTTGCATGCCAACATCATAGGCAACAAATGATTGTTAGTGCTAAACAATTCCATACCATTGGATCGGGTTTAAGCTCTGCAGTCCAACCATTTCCTGTCATGAATGGTGGTAGACAATTAAACAAGTTGCTGAGGCAGAAGATCCATAAGTATCCCAATCCTCAATAATATATCCCAAATGGACTTGAGCAGTTCAAGAAAACAACTCCACCACCACCTTTTCAAAGGCAAGTAAGAATGGGAAATAAATTCTGGCCAAGCCAGCAATGCTCATATCCCATGAATCAATAAAGAAAGATCACATCGATATTGCAGAATTAGTGTCAGTGGGCTGAAATTTATCAACACATTGGCAAAATGACAATTCCAGGGGGAATTCTTGGAGGGTTTGTCTCCATGAGCTCTCACGAGTTATAGAGCATAGTCAGAGAGTCACACAACACAGAAACAGACCCTTCAGTCCAACCAGTCTATACCGATCATATCCCAAACTAAATTAATCACACCCCTGTTCTTGGTCTATATCCCTCCAAACATTTCTAATTCACATCTAAATATATTTTAACCATCATAACTGTACCTGCATCCACCACTTGCTCTTGAAGCTAATTCCACACATGAACCACTCTCTGTAAACAAATTGCCCCTCATGTCTTTTCTAAATCTTTCTCCTCTCACCAAAATATTGCCCCCAGTCTTGAAATACCCCACCTAAGGGAAAGGATACCTGCCATTCGTTCACCTTATCTATACCCCTCATTATTTTATATAAGGTGACCTCAAAAAGGTCACTTCTCACCCTCGTACACTCCAGTGGAGAAGGACCAAACCTATTCAGCCTCTTCTTGTAACTCAAATCTTCCATTCCTGGCAACATCCTGGTAAATCTCTTCTGAAACTTCTCCAGTTTAATAATATCCTTCATATAACAGAGACCAGAACTTGACACACTACTCCAGAAGAGGCCTCATCAACATCCCATGCAGCCTCAAGATAATGTCCCAACTATTATATTCAAGGGTCTGAACAATGTTACACACCTTTGTGACCAGCCTATGTGATGCAAATTTCAAAGAATTATGTAACTAAACCCCAAGGTCTCTCTGTTCTACAAAACTGCCCAAGGCCCTCCTTTTAACTGGACAAGTATTTTCTTTGTTTTATACTATTACACTCCATAACCACTTGATGAAGAAGCAGCACTCCAAAAACTATTGCTTTCAAATAAACCTGTTGGAACATAACCTGGTGTTGTGTGATTTTTAACTTTGTACATACCAGTCCAACACAGGCACCTCCAAATCATGTCTTTGTTTTATTAAAATGCAATACCTCACATTTATCCAAATTAAACTCTATTTGCTGCTCTTCAGCCTGCTGACCCAATTGATCAAGACCTCTTTGTAATCTTAGATAATCTTCTTCACTGTCCACTATACCACCAATCTTGGTGTCTTCTGCACACTTACTAACCATGTTTTCTGAATTTTTATCTACATCATTTATATAAATGACAGACAAAAGTGCACCCAGCACCGATCTCTGTGGAATGCTGGTCAAAGGTTTACAGTCCGAAAAACATGGAGTTATCTCAAGCTCAACTATAATGTAAGCACTGCATCCCTACCATGCTGCGATTGTGCTATCATGCACACTCAAGCAACTGAAGCAGTCATTGCTGACAGGAAATTCTGGCCTATCACACCAGCACTCCTTCATTAAATGAACACAGATAACAATGATCATTTTGTCATGACTAATGACATGGTCAAGATTGGTTGTGATCAGGACATATTTGGCCGCTGAATATGTTTTACATGTAGAATTCTTTGACTACAGATACGTTGAACCCGTTCTGTGTAAATGTCTGATTAATGTAATTGTCCTTGAAAGGCTTCACTTTACATGCAATGATGCAGAACCCACATCCTCAAACATAAAGAAAATCTCAGTCAACCCACTCCTGCAATGTGGCATTTATAGTTCTCATCGCATTTACTTTGTACATTTACAATTCAGTTGAGGATAGAAGGCAACACAGTGAGTTGCAGGAAGCTTCAACTAATCCCTCCCCAAACCTATGACCAACTTGGAATGACAGCTCCAAATGATAGGTGACCAGACCCCTGACTGATCTCAATGCAGCTCCCTGACTGACTTACCACTAATCCCCAGAAGGATTGCACTGGACCTGCAGGACTGACCATAACCATTTCATAGAATGTAACGATACAGAACTCCAGACCATTCCCCAGACCCAACTGACTACATCTAAGCTCCTGAACTGATATCGGACAATATTGTTAACTGACTATAGCAGGACCCCTTGATTTAATAGCAGTGCCCCTTGACTTGGTTGAGAACTACATCCCTTGTACTTTGAGATTTAGCCACTTGGTTAAAGGGCATACAGTATGTTTGGTGTGACATTGACATAGCATGGTCTCACACAACAAGCTGTTCAGTCCCTTGAATGATCAAGACTGGCCACTTTTGTGTATGTGCTAAAAGGCAAACAAAGACCAAAGTACGCTGCAGCTGTAAATGCTGAATGAGGTGGTAAAACACAAAATGGCAAGGCAAGGCAGAAATCCAGTGAACATCCAAGTGAGCACAAAGTGAGTGAGCACTAAAGCAACACACTTGGACCCCCAGGATGCACTCTGTTCTGATGCATGAGATGAATGGCTGTCTCTGCACAGAATGTAATTTTGTAGCAACATTGTAATGAAAAGTGTTGGTGCACTGAAAAGTGCAATATTGAAGTGGTGAACTATATTATCAGTGGGCCATGATCATGTAGTGACATGAGACTGGTGAATGTTGATGTCAACCTCAGTAGATGAACGATACAGGCAGCTGTTGTCATTGGAGCTTGCCCTGGGACATTAAGAAATACTGGCTGGGGTGGAACCTGGAAAAGTGAGTAGTGACCTGGAGCTATCAGGTACCTTCTTCAATTTACATGTCATGCTGCTCTATAATTTCTCTCTACTGCGTGGTGGTGTAACAGCAAACTGCATATAAATGATGTGAGATTTGGCATTAATGAGATGTTATTGTGTGCAAATAGACATCTCTTCACTCACAAGCGAGATTTCTATCTTGGATCATAACTTTGGTTGGAAAATTGCACTAACTTTGCTTGCGATAATTTTTCTGATCTTGCCACATTTTCTCAATTGATTTATTAGTACCTTGCTCATTCCGGGGCTGGGAAGATTCTAGCTTCTCATTTCCAGTATGTTGCACTCTTGATCTCAGCTGTGACATTTCAAGAAGTAATCAGTAAGTGAATACTAAAAGAACAAGTGATGAGTCATGTGATGCACCCTGATGCATAAACCTGCTGGGTGGTTGACCCTGCATGCAAAGTGGCCTGAGAGCAACGTTATAGTGCAGTACAGTTTTGAAGTAGAGAACTATGTGCCATGATAATGTGGTGAGGCTGGGCTGTGTCCAGAACCATCCTCCATGGAAGTGGTATAAGTTAGTCACTGTCCATGCAAAGTACTGAAAATATTGGGACTGTTACCCCAAGGAAGCGTGGAGGGCCAAGTGGTGATCCGGATCCACCAGATACACACTCTGAATTTGATGTCAGGAATTGACACTGTTTTGTCTATTGCATGAATAATGTAAAACTGTATATAAATGTGATGAGATTAAATCATGATGAAATGTGAGTGCATGCAAGTAGGTGCCACTGAGATACTTTTCTTAATGTTCAAAAATTGGTCTGCCATTGACAGTCTTTGATAGTAAATCCCTAACTCTCATTTCCCGTTCAACTATGGTCTGAGATTTAGGAACAGTGCCAGTCCTCCTGGTTGTATAGTCTGGATAGCAGCCACTACCTCCCCAGTGGTGCTGTCATTTAATACAGCTGCTGGTGGCTAACAGATCTAAGCAGACAGAATTCTACCAGGTGCTAGATCCTGGGAAAGGCTCAACTCTGTTCACTGAAGTACCTAAATGTTTGTTGAGGTTTTGAGGACTCCTGCCAATTGGCAATTCTTTGATAGAGACATCCACTGCCTACATTAAATCCAGCCCACGGAAACACTCTGACACAGATGCAGACTACTTGACCCATTGGCTGCATGTCATTCTCTACAACAGTAAGTGAATTGCTGCATGCACCTCACTCCCCCTAAGGCTTTGAAGATTGTTTACTTAATTTACCCATGTTGGCTCTGACGGTTATATTATGTTACGACACGGGGTAAACTCTCCTGCTTAATTTAAAACCAGCAACACAGAAAAGATTTATCCCATGCAGTAATCTGTAAAAGTTCAAGTGGCCAAGAACTATGTAAATTAAAAATTGACAACTTTATTTCTCTAAGTATAACAGAGAATAAGTAACGAATCACTATTTACAATTTATTTCTCTAATCTACTTTTTACCTTCCCTTCTATAATACTAGTCCGATAAAAGTCCCAACTAAGATTTACAAAACAGCACTTTTTATCTCAAAACAAGGCAGCTTTAGGTTCTTGTCTTTGGATCTTCCTATGTCTTCTTGTTAGGCATTTCTGCGTTGCAGGTTATTGATCAAAAAGGTACTTTTAAAAGACATTTTTTTCAAGCAGTCTGTTACATGGTAGGACTTAGCAGTTCTCCTCTCAACTGTTCATTTCCCTCCCCCCACCCCCAGTCTTATACCCCAGAGCATCGGATTGTGTTATTGGCTTTTAAGATTTTCAATACACTCAATTCAACATGATTGGAAATTGGTATTTTTCCAGAGTATAATTTAAAGTGATTGGTCAATTTCAAATTTGTTTTTGACTCTAGGAAGCACACTAATCAAGTTGTTTGACCAAGTGTTAGATACATTGTTGCCTTATTGAGAACACTTTGTGCTGTGTCCGGTAGTTCTGCTGCTTTTAACTCTCTTAAAGTACACTCACATCTTCATAACAATTAGGATCATCTGAGTATATCAAATGTAGCTCTCTTAATTTTTAATTTTTATAAAAAAATTAAATGCTATCTTATAATTTATTTATAATTAATTGTATATATTTAAATAATAAATCCCATTATACTTTAATTATATATGATGAAGAGGTAACAAATGCAAAAAATAAATAAGCTTTAGCTAAAGAATTTTAGTCAAAGTATTGTGGTATCCATGCTTCCTGAACACAGTAGGAAAGTAAAAAATCAATGGAAGATTGGAAACAAAAGAATAAGCACATTGCTATAACTTTTAAACTCTATAATTTGAAAGTAACTCACTTGTGCTTTCCTTACAGCCCTGAAAGCCTAGACAGACTTATTGCTGAAATATAAAGAAACACAATGATGGCTTTTGCATTTTCACTGACATATAAGTTGCAATAATGGATATTTTTCTCATGCCTGAGGGCTTGTTGCTTTGTTAGTTCTTAAACCTCCCTGGGAATTATCATAGAACTGCTTGTGGAATGAATTTTAGTGGATGGATTCCCTTTTTCAATTCATGTTTGTTTTTACATTTCTTTAAATGACCAACCTTTTTTCAGTTAGAGAAAAGCAGGAAGAACTCTGTTGAAATCTAATTACATTCTGTTACACTAAGTAAGGCCTAAATTTTTATCACAATGGGAGGTAACTATTTAAATCACCAATTGCCTCCACTGAAGTGGGATTTCGACATCCTATAGTTGAAGTCTCAAATGAGAGCAGGCAAGAGTAGATCTGAACTTTGTGAATACATTTGCATTTCCAGGGTACCCTTTTGGAGAGAAGCATAGCCCGATGGATATGGTGCTCAGGCGTCTTTTGGGGGATGGTTACCCTTAAGACAGGTCAGGTACCTTTTGGGGGGCATGGAGGCAGATCAGGTCCCAATGAGATAGGTTGAGAGATTGGGGGCTCAGGTACATTTAGGAGCATTAACAATAGCAAACATTGTGCCTAAACGATGCACAAGCCTCGAGGAACTGTCAAGCTTTCAAAGAAATGTAAAGCCTGGCAAGAAGTGTCAAACTTCATAAGAACTGTCGAAATGTGTTTTTCTCAACAAAGTATAGTCTGCTGTATAGAACTTTAAGTAATTAAATTTAATGTTTTTTCTCCTATGTGCATCAGTACTAGTCAATAGTAAGTGAGTTGGCATGGTAGGTGAAGAAGAAAGAGTGGTGGGTAGAAATATTGCTTGGCATGAGTTGGCACTGTTGAAATTGTGTTAATGAGGGGCCTTGATGTATAGGTAGAGAGGCATGTAGTAGTATTGAGGCATGAAGGGTCAGGGAAGGGGTAGAGGGGCATAAGGAGAAGGGTGCAGGTAATTAGGTATCTTGGGTGGCATAGATCAGAGAGTGAACAGTTTGTTAAGGTTGAGGGGTTGAAGAAAGTTTTATTTTAACTTATGGACACAGTTTTTGAGCCTAAAGGTGGGCTTTCTATCCAACCCACCTTGGAACCCAGCAGGTTTCTCAGCTCAACTCAAGACTCCCAGCCTGAATTCCAGTCCAGCACATCCTCACCACTGCAAATTGAAAATGAGGATTGTGCTTGTCATTCATAAAGGTTAGGTTTGTTGTGCTAAAAACACTCCCATCTATGCACACATTATTTAAGAATGAAAATCAAGGTCGAAATCTTCTGGCAATTTGGGTAAAGACTTGATTTTGGATTATGTGTTGACAAATCTTGGGATTGAAGCCAAGAAAATAGGAGGATTATTTAGTAATCCATTCACATCTCATATATATCTATCTTTCAGATTCCGGGTACTGTGCCACAGGATCGTCAATGACAACATTTTTACAAATCTCATCTTGTTCTTCATCCTCATGAGTAGTATTTCTTTGGCAGCAGAAGATCCTGTCCACCAGAACACCAGAAGAAATCAAGTAAGTTTAAAAATATGAAGCTTTGAACCAATTGTATATCTACTGCATTTAAATAGCATGGAATAAATCTCTCATTTGTTTTAAAATTGTTTCAGTGGAAGTGATTTTAGTGAAGTGATTTCATTTACACTCAAGGCTACAGTTCATTTTCTTGCTCTTTCACCCCTTCCCAAACAAATTATATTCAATCCAAGTACAAACTGCAGTTAGCAGTTTAGTCGCTGTCACTTTCACATAGCACCAATTGTGGGGTGAAGAGTTGTAGGACTTGACCTGTGATTGGAAGGTGTAAAACATGTCAGCGTCACTGCAGACTGGGAGGAAGGTGCAGCAAATCAACATGATTGTGAAGCAGATTGGGAGGAGAGTGCAGAAGATCATCATCAATATGGACTTGCATGAGAAAGGCAACAGTGGCAAGTGATAATAAGAGGTGGCAGGAAATCCCTTGAATCTGTTTTTACCTCTCAGAGTCAAAGTGTGATGTCACAGGAAAATAAGTGATTGATGGGTATTCCTACAACGTCCATTTTGATTGACCATATGCTTTAAATCAGGAGACATTATTACAGCTGAAGAGTATAGTTAGGAAGTTTTCTTCTAAAATATTGAACATCCAAATTATTTAATTAAGTAGAATAGAGGTGGCTAAGCAAGCTGTATGATGTGTTTTGGCTATAGTACGGGGAGAGAGCTAGTGGACACCGATGCAATCCACAATGATCATATCTGCAGCAAGTGTTGGATGCTTAAGGAATTTTGGCGTAGAATTGATGAGTTGGATTCTGAGTGCAGACACAGTGAGATATCAGGAAGGGATAGAAGTACTTTGTCACTGTGTTTAAAGATGGCAGGCAGGATGCTGGAAGAATACAGCAAGCCAGGCAGTATCAGGGGATAGAAAAGTTGACATTTCAGGTGTAACCCTTCTTCAGGACTGGAGGTGTGTGTAAGGGAAGCTACAGATGAAGAGGCTGGTGGGTCAGGGTGGTGAAGTGGATAGGTGAACTCAGGTAGAGGGTGCGACCTGGTTGGTCAATGAGAGGAATGAATCGGATTGGTGACAGTAAGGAGTGGAACAATGGGCTGGGAAAGAAGTTGGGGGATGGGAAGGGAAGTTATTTGAAATTGGAAAACTCAATGTTAAGTCCTCCAGGCTGTTGGCTGCCCAGGCGAAAGAAGAAGTCCTCCAATTTGCGATTTGGTTCATTGTGGCAATGGAGGAAGCCAAGGATGGTCATGTCAGAAAGGGAGTGGGAAAAGGAATTAAAGTGAATGGTGATTGGGATGTCTGGTTGGCCCCTGCAAGCCCGGCTGAGATGCTCGGTGAACCATTCTCTGAGAATACATAACTGTTCAAACTGACGTAGCTGTTTAAAGAGACAGTTACATAATTTAAAGAGATTACATCAAATCTCATTAGTGGTCAGATGCAGGAGGGTGTAACTCGGATTCAAGAAGCTATGGGGATTCAAAATTTAGCTTTGGAGGAGTCTCAGATAGTATTGTTGTCCAATAGGTATGATGTTCTTGCACCTGATGCCTTGAGTGCACAGACTGAAGGGAGGATGAGCACACTGACTGAAGGACCATGGTACAGAGCATATTCAAGAGAAGGGAGAAAGGAGAAATGTGGTCATAATAGGGCATAGTTAGCGAAATAGTTGCTGTCCTCTGCAGCAAAGACAGAAAATTCAGAGGGGTGTGTTGCTTAACTGGTGGCAAGGTTAAGGACCTCAGAGGAACTTGGGTAGTGAAGAGGTAAACAATAATCAAAGTGGAATGACAGGTTAGTAGAAGAGTGCAGCAGAACTTAGTATCAGAAGAAAAGTAATGGTAAAGTCAAAGATTAAAGCTTTATATCTGAATGTGTATGCATTTCTAACAAGATAGAGCATAGAACAGTACAGCAGGGCCTTGATGTTGTACCGAGCATTTATCTTAATCTAATCTATACACCCCACAATTTACTGCCATCCATGTGCTTGTCCAGCAGTCGCTTAAATGTCCCTAATGTCTCCGACCCTACTACCACTGCTAGCAGTACATTCCACGCATCCACTACAGTCTGCGTAAAGAACCTACCACTGATATCTCCCCTATACCTCCCTCCAATATCCTTAAAATTATGACCCCTCGTGATAGCCATTTCTGCCCTGGGGAAAAGTCTCTGACTATCTACACTATCTATGCTTCTCATTACCTTGTACACCTCTATCAAGTCGCTTCTCTTCCTTCTCTCCAGTGTGAAAAGCCCTAACTCAATCAACCTCTCTTCATAAGACATGCCCTGCAATCCAGGCAGCGCCTTTGTAATTTCCTCTGCACCCTCTCCAAAGCATCTGTATCCTTCCTATAATGAGGTGGTCAGAACTAGACACAATATTCCAGGTGTGGTCTAACCAGGGATTTATAGAGCTGCAGCAAAACCTCGCGGCTCTTAAACTTAATCCCCCTGTTAATGAAAGCCAAAACACCATACGTCTTCTTAACAACCCTATCAACTTGAGTAGCAACTTTGAGGGATCTATGTATGTAGACTCCAAGATTCCTGTCTTTAACACTGTATTCAGCATTCAAATTTGACCTTCCAAAATGAATCACTTTGCATTTATCCAGGTTGAACTCCTTCTGCCACTTCTCAGCCCAGCTCTGCATCCTGTCAATGTCATGATGTAGCCTGCAACAGCCCTCAACACTATCTACAACACCAGCAACCTTTGTGTCATCGGCCAACTTACTAACTCTATCTTCCACTTCTTCATTGAAGTCTTTTATAAAAACTACAAAGAGCACAGGCCCTGTGGGACACCAGGCAGAATACTCTCCATCCATTACCACTCCGTATCTTCTTTTGGCCAGCTAATTTTATATCCAGACAGCCAAATTTCCCTGTATTCCATACCTACCAACTTTCTGAATGAGCCTATCATGGGTAACCTTATCAAATGCCTTACTGAAATCCATATACACCTCATCCACTGCTTGACCTTTGTCAACTTGTCTCGTCACATCCTCAAAGAATTCAGTAAGGCTTGTGAGGCATGACCTGCCCCTCACAAAGTCATGCTGACTTTCTTTAATCAAACTATGTTTTTCTGAATAGTCATAAATCCTATTTCTCAGAATCTTTTCCAGTACCTTGCTTACCACAGACATAAGACTACTGGTCTGTAATTCACAGGGATTTCCCTAGTCCCTTTCTTGAACAGAGGAACAAAATTCAGCACTCTCCAATCATCCAGAACTACTCCTATAGAGAGTGAGGATGCATAGATCATTGGTTGAGATGCAGGAATCTCATTCCTCACTTCCCATAGTAACCTTGGATATATCTGGACCAGCCCTGGGGACTTGTCTATCTGGATGCTTCCCAGAATTTCCACTTTCTTAATATCAGTATTTTCAAGCTGCTTAACCTGGTCCACCATCAACAAGGTTCTTCTTTCTTGTGAATACTGAAGCACAAAACTCATTTAGGGCCTCCCCTCCCTCCTCAGACTCCAAGCATAAGATCCCCTCACTATCTATGATCAGCCCTACCATCTCACTGATCATTCTCTTATAGATGAGCTAGTGGCACCAATAGAAAGAAATGAGTATGACTTGATAACTATGATGGAGGCAACACGTGATTGCAGGATGGCGAAAACTGGAAACTCGTGACATTTGGGAAAGATACAGTATTGAGGTAGTATTGTTGATAAATGGTAATATCAGTACGGTGGTGACTACTGATATAGATGTATTAGATCATGATGTGGAAACCGTTTGTATGGAAATAAGGAATAGCAAAGGAAAGAAGTCAGTGTTGGGTGTCAGCGATAGGCCCCGAAGACTCGCTTCACTGTAGGGCAAATTGTGAATCAGGAGATAATGGAGGCTTGTAAGAGGGCAATTACAATAGTGATGAGTTATTTTAATCTGCATATTGATTGGGCAAAATCAAGTGGGCAAGGGTAACGTGGAAGACAAATTTGTAGGGTGCGTCACAGATTCTGTACTCCAGAAGGTTGTGGGGACTAGATCACTGAAGATATTTATAGAAGAGATAGATTTTTGAGATATTGAAGAGTTGACAGCTGTGAGGAGCTGACATGAAAGAGGAGTTGATGCATGGGGCAAAGCAGTCATGACCTTATTGAAGAGCATTGCAGATTTGAGAAGCTGAATGGCTAATTCCTGCTCCTATTTCTTACAGCCTTAAGTTCTTTTGCATCTGTAGATGGTACTGGTCAGATGCATTTATTCTAAGAAGCTGTGGAGAGGTTGGGTGTAGGGGATGGAGGGAGCAGAGTCAGATAATCCAAGGCAACAAGTCTCTCAATATACCAACTTTAAAAGAAATTCTGTAACTCCTGCCTTGACCTGCTGAACCTGCCTGAACCTGAGTTCCTATAGGAAAGAATCCCAATTGGACACTAGCTCTCTCTGAAATCATGTGAAATAGTTTCCATATATTTTTTGCAATGATATTTAACAGTAAACTCTTTCCTTTCATATTTTTCATCTTCCTTATCTGTTTGTGTGTATGCATGTCTTGACATGATCCCTTGGGCTTCAATGCATGAATGTACCATAATTCTGATTTGAATTTAATGAGCATTTCTTGTGGGTCCCTTCAAAATTGGACTACATTGGCATGTAGATCTGAAGATAACATGCCACATCCTGTTTAAAGGGCAAATATCAATGCCTACAGATGTAAGGACTAGAAAGTAAACAAGAATTGAGTTTTCCTCTCTCTTAAACAATGCAATATCCTTATTTCTTTGCCTTTATTCAGCAGTTTTCAGTCTGTCATGACAATGAGTTCCTGATTGTAAAGATCACAGATCCAATCTCTGAAGAGTTATTTTTGAAGTCTAATATATACTACCCTGGACAGCTGTTTACTTGAGATAATTATTTTCCTAAAAAAATCCTCTTCTAAAGTACGGATCTGCCAGTGTAATTAATTATATTAAATTAATATTATCTTTAAAAACATAATTACTTATGTTTTGAATATTCAAAACTCTAGTGAAATTCATAATCCTTTTGGTATATTTCGGATGATATTTCAGTTTTTAAGGTTTGTCAATGTTCTTGAAAATCACTTATGACTCAGTGAGATTTGTTGAACAGCTGCTGTGAGTTTGTTCCACTGCATTAATGTTATTATCTAAATTTTTGTTGTACTTCGTTCACAGTACTTGCAGTCGCTAATGAAATCTGATTCACTTGATCTAGTTGTGTATATTTTATTTTGTAAACTTGCTGGACTACTCCTAAAGTACTGACTTTAAACCTATGTCAGGAATTACTGTGATATGACACTACTCATTACCGAAGGTTTAAATCTAATTTAATCTGAAACTAGATGAGATACAAAGAGATGCATAGCAAATGGATGCAAATCAATCATTTATAATTAGAATAATGAAGAATATTAAGCAATTCAATACTCAAAGAACAGAAGCAATTCAGGAGATCAGTTAGTGAAAAATGAAATGTGATATATTCAATTGCTGTATGGGAGTGGCCCTTACATAACCATCTACAGGTATATGTAAAGTAAAAAAATAACAAATTTCTGATACACCGTGAATAACTTCACAATGCGTCATAGCAAATCTGCTAGAAATTAACATTTTTAACCCTCTGTTGAGATATGATTATGGTAATTGTATCCATTCTTTTCCAATTCTACTCATTCATGTTTGTGATGCTTTGCTTATAGAAAAGTGCACTGAATTTAATGCTACTTTCTTATTTTACAGGTGCTTACCTATGCAGATTATGTCTTCACTAGTATCTTCACAGTAGAGATTATATTAAAGGTAAGGTGTATAAATTATGTTTGTGTGATTTTAAAAATTTACGCTTGTTTTGTTTTTTGGGCGGCACGGTGGCACAGTCGTTAGCACTGCTGCCTCACAGCGCCGGAGACCCAGGTTCAATTCCCGCCTCAGGCGACTGACTGTGTGGAGTTTGCACGTTCTCCCAGTGTCTGCGTGGGTTTCCTCCGGTTGCTCCGGTTTCCTCCCACAGTCCAAAGATGTGCAGGTCAGGTGAATTGGCCATGCTAAATTGCCCGTAGTGTTAGGTATGGGGTAAATGTAGGGGTATGGGTGGGTTGCGCTTCGGCGGGTCGGTGTGGATTTGTTGGGCCGAAGGGCCTGTTTCCACACTGTAATGTAATCTAATCTAAAAATAATTGCAAAAAGGAATTAAATGATTCATCATGAGTCGTTTTATGAAAAGACAAGCTTAAGAAATTGAAAACTGAAGATCCAGTGACTCATGAAGCGAGAGCAACAATGTTCAAGATTATACCCCTACCAGTTTACATATATACTTTCAGTTGGCAAGATTACAGGAGTACATAAGCAGAAACTCTAACCTAAATTTTTGTGTGGGCTTACTGATTATGGTAAATGTTTCAGTAATCAGATGAAATTCGTAAGTTGACATTTAGAGGTCAGCTGGCACAAGTCATAACTTAAACAGGAAGAAAGTCAGATATGTTGAATCTTGAATCTGTAGTAAAAGACCTCTAGCTACACTATTAAGATACGAAATTTGATGGCCTGAAAAAGGACAATTCATCTAAAACAAAGCAAAAATTGCTGGAGCAACACAGCAGGTGTGGCAGTATCTGCAGAGAAAAAGCAGAATTAACATTTCGAGTCTAGTAAATTTTCAACAATTCATCTGCAATTCTACATAAAGCATGGATTACATATTGGCAATTGTACATATATCTTATAACTGTTCAGCTATTTATTATGAACTGGTGGTATCGAACCACATGTATCTTTTCAGGAGTCAGAAGCCAAACACCTTTATGAGCTAATAATTTTATTGAAAGCTGTAGCTTAGATTCATTAGTATTATTATTAATTTAGATATCATGAAAAGATAATTAACAATGGTGAAAAGGGAAATCAATTTGGATGTGGTTGAAAGTCACTCATTGAAAGCATTATTGATATAATCACATACTATAACTGTATGACACTGATGTAAACCTCAACATAGCATAAGTAATTATCCTTATATCAAAAACTGCAAATTCTTGATTAGATTAGATTAGATTACATTACATTACAGTGTGGAAACAGGCCCTTCGGCCCAACAAGTCCACACCGACCCGCCGAAGCGAAACCCACCCATACCCCTACATTTACCCCTTACCTAACAGTACGGGCAATTTAGCATGGCCAATTCACCTGACCCTGCACATTTTTTTTTGGACTGTGGGAGGAAACCGGAGCACCCGGAGGAAACCCACGCAGACGCGGGGAGAACGTGCAAACTCCACACAGTCAGTCGCCTGAGGCGGGAATTGAACCCGGGTCTCAGGCGCTGTGAGGCAGCAGTGCTAACCACTGTGCCACTGTGCCGCCCACCATGAATAATGCCATGTAGAGCTGCTAGAATTTGGTTCTTTTGAATTCTTTTCAATTAAATAGTTGTTCTAATTTTGACCAACGTCAGAACCATAGTGAGAAAAATGGACCAGATTTTTCTGATGAGTGATGCAGGGTCATAGTTCCACTCTGACAGTTCTCTCATGATGCAGAACTCTTAGGGGAGGACCTTGCCCCCTTTTAACGCAGTTAGCTAACATATTCTGAAATGTAACAGTCCAAAATCACAGACTTTGTCAACTACTGTCAAAAGGTAAGTGCCTCAGTTAAGTTTGAGTTTAGGATGCCAGGAGGGTAGGCTTCTATGTAAATAGGGTTCCAGATGGGATTGTGTGCCAAGTGGGTATATGGTAGGGTACTATGTATGTAAGATGCCAAGTGGGTATGGGGTATGATGCCAGGTGGACAGAGTGAGAAATAAGTAGGTTTGAAGTGGGTAGGGTGACTAGTTGATAGAGGTGGCAAATGGATAAGTTACCAGTTGGGTATGATGCCAAGTGGGTAAGGGGTGGGGTGCCCAGGTAGAGTGCCAAGTGTTTTGGAGGCAGATACATAATGCAATATTTTTGGTAGGTTGTGGTAGATGGGAGATATCAAGTCTTCAGGAGTAGGAGAGTAGAGAAAGGGTCGGATGGTGGGATTGGGTCCAACAGTAGGCAAAGAGAAATTCGGGTCTTGTGGGGACAGAGGAAGATCAGTTACACATCCAGGGAAGAGCTGCAAGTCCCATAGGGTAGAGGTCGATCAGATTCAGAACAGAGGGAGAAGGTGCCAAGAGTGGAAAAAATTGGGAGGGGGGGTGGCAAGTTAATGTCATTCTGGAGTAGGGAAGGGAGGTACAAGCTCCAGAGCAGGGAAAGGAAGGTATAGGGTCTGGAGCAGGGTGGCGATGAAGGGTCCGGGGTGGTGGGTAGAGGATGGTTGTGGGAATACAAGAGCAGGTGTCAGGGCATGGTCTAGAAAGTGTAAAGGGTCTGGGTAGTTGTAATTTGGTGTATATGTGCTTAGCATGGGATTAGTTAAATAGTTACTCAGGAGTAGGATGTTTTTGCGCTGTACAACTGTATGACTCTATGATTCTTGCATCCGTGCTGGAATTTCACAAACTACTTACATAATTTCTGTCTCCTGGCTTTGTTTTCCCCCTATGTAGCCTATGCATAGGACCCACTCATCATAGTTAAGAGAATTATTTTGACCCAGTTGAACAGTCTTTGACTCCAAGAACAAAATTAATGCCTTCATTTCAGATTGGCAGCACTGAAATTTCTAATTTCTATAATAAAGACAGGAAGTGCTTGAGTAACTCAGCAGGTCTGGCCACATCTGTGGAGAGAGAAACAGACTTAATTTTGTGAGTCCATTGACTCTCTAATTCTTCTGTAACCAATCCCTTCACTTATTGCATGAAAAAAATAATAAAGCATGATTTATCTTATATTGAGAAGGAAGCTCATCCAAAAATGTTTGGCAGATTTGACATGCATGTGCAATTATACGATAAATTGGAATTCTCATGGTGAAATGCAATATCAAGTTCAGTGAAGACAACATAATCAAAACCAAAACGTTTTCTAGCTTAATCTGAAAAAAGTAAATAGGTTCTAGAAGTTAAGTTTCATGTAGGTTTAATTATTTTTTGACTTTTTTTTATAGTTTAGCATGAGAAAGCTCTTCTATTGATGCTCATTGGGTATTTTTGTTTTGTGAATCTCAACTGGCCAGTTTCATTAGGATGGCCAATTTATGTCCAATGCTTACCAGTATGTGAGGGCTCTCAGGTCAGCATTTTCAAGTGCAAATTCCAAACATTTTCTGAATCTTGATAAATTTCTTAGCCTTTCAGTGCTTAAAAAAATATACTTCCAGAATAGAAGAAAAGGCAGGCATTGGTGTAAGAACAAGTTACTTATGCCATTCAAAATCAGTTACATTTAGCAAATCAGAAGTAACATTGAAATTGCAACTGAGCAGGAACAGCCATATAAAGATTGTGGGTACAAGAGAAGGTAAGAGGCTCAGAATTCCATGGCGAGTAATGCACTTCTTGACTCCACATACCCTGTCGGCCATCTACAAGCACAAGTGAGGAGTATGATGCAATACTCTCCATTCACCTGCATGAGTGTGGCTTAAACAAAACTCAAGAAGCTCAGCACCATTCTGTACAAAGCAGCTTGTATGGTTGTCATGTGATTTCCCACTTTACACTTTCCTTTCATTTACCAAAGAAGCATAGTGTGTACCAATTTCAACATGCCCTTCAGCAACTTGCCAAGGTTCTTTCAACAGCACCTTTCAAACCTGCAACCTCTACCGCCTCGAACGACAAGACCAGCAGATGCATGGGAACACCACAAACTCCCAAGTTTCCCTCAAAGCCACATACAAACTTGATGTGGAACTGTATCACAGTTCCTTCATTGTCAATTAATCAAAATTATGACGGATCCTTCCTAAAGATACTGGAAGTGTATCTACACCACAGGAACAGCAACAGTTCAAGAATGTGGATCATCACCACTTTCTCAAGAGTAATTAGAGATGGGTAATAAATTCTGACCTAGTGAGATCCACTCACATCTTTTAAATGAATGCATCCAAAGAAAGAAATGTTGGTGTAAGATTGTGTAGATATGGGAGAGCAGTCATTTGTGGAAAAGTCAAATGTTTTGACAACTTATTTGCTTGGACATTTTCCAATTGATTTAAAGTCAAGCCAAAGATAAATCCTGGTGCATCAGTTTTCATGTGGAAATAATCCTTTAATTCATATCTATTTAAATATATCAAAACTCAAAACATTGTTTTTACAGTTGTCAACGACTTTGTTTTAATTACATTTCATTTGAAAAATATCATTATAGTCACATCTTTGTATCACTTTTCATAGATGACCGCCTATGGTGCATTCATTCACAAAGGCTCCTTCTGCAGGAATTATTTCAACATACTTGACCTGGTTGTGGTTAGCGTCTCTCTCATATCGTTTGGAATGGAGTGAGTTATAAAGTAGTTCTTTTTGTGTTTTTTAACTTAGTAAAAGTTTTCATATTGTGCCAGTATAATTTACCAGAAAATTTGGATTGAGAAATATTAAGCAAGCTGGAACAGTTTAAACTTTATGGTGCCCCCAACCTACCTTATCTTATATCTGCTTTATATAATGTTTGAGTCATGTGTAATGGTTGAGATAGCATTTCAAAACAATAGCATTGGAAAGAAAAAAAGTATCAGTTCAACCTACAGTGACATCAACAAAATCAAAAGGGTAAAGTTACACGTCGATTATTTTAAAACAAATAATTTGTAGTTGAATTTGTTTTGGAAAGTTTGGGAAGATTGTACTCAAATATTCCAGATCCAATTAAGATTGTTTCTGAAAAGAACCTAAAACTTCAAACGCTCTAATAGCTGAAAATGTAATAAAATAATTAATTAGTTGATCTCTGTAATAATTCATTTTTCAATTTGCATCCAGATAATTTTATTTATCAATGTGAAAATCAGATCAAATGTTTTATACTTATATTAAAATGTGCATGCAGTAATTGTTAAAATTAGATGTTACACAAGATCAATGGTGCCCAGGGATTTGCTACACCAAAGTATTAAAAATATTGAATCATTAATATACATATTTTGTTGTTACACATTTCCTAGGCATGCTAAAGGCTTTTCTAATCAAGAAGGCAAAGAGGACAACCAAGGAATTATGCATCAATCAGCATAACATCAGTTGTTGGATAGTAACATAGAAACACTCAATATAGGAGTAGGATCAGGTCATTTGCTTCAAGCCTGCCCCATCATTCAGTATTACCTAGGCTTCCCTTGATCTTTTAGTCCTAAGAACTGTATCTACATCTTTCGTGAAAGTCTCTAATATTTTTGCTTCAATGGTTTCCTGTGGCAGACAATTCCACAGATTCACCACTCCCTGGGTGAAGAAATTTCTCCTTATCTTTTATCCTAAAATGCTTATTCCTTATCCTTAAACTGACACCCCTGATGCTTGACCTCCTGTTCACTGGAAACATCCTTCCTGCATCTACCCTGTCTAATCCTGCTAGAATTGTCTGGGTTTCTGTGAGACTCCCCCTCACTCTTTCAAACTGATCCAATCTTTCCCTGTACCACAGTCCCACCAGCCGAGGAATCAGTCTAGTAAATGGTATTTGTACTCCCTCCATAGCCACCACCTCTTTCCTCAGGTAACAAGACCAAAACTGCACACAGTACTCCAGGCGTATTCTTTGTATAATTGTAGCAAGACTTCTCTGTTCCTGTACTCGAATCCTCTCGCTCTGATGGCCAACATACCATTTGCTTCTTCACCGCCTGCTGCACCTGTATGCTTACTTGCAGTGACTGCATGAAATGACTCCAAGTCTTATTGCACCGCCTTCTTTCCAAACTTGCTATCACTCAGATAATCATCTACCTGCCTGTTTTTGTTATCAAAGTGGATAATCTCACATTTCTCCACATTATATTACATCTGTCATGTATTTACCTATTTAATTAACCTTTCCAAATGACTTTAAAGCTTCTCTGCATCATTCTCACACATATACCCCCACCCAGCTTTGTATCATCTGCAAACATGAAGATGTGACATGTAGTTTCCTCATCTAAATCATTAATGTATATTGTGAATGGTTGAGGGTCCAAGCACTGATCTCTGTAGTCACTGACTGCCGCTCAGAAAAAGACTTGTTTATTTCTATTATGTTTTCTGCTTGCAAGCCAGTTCTCAATCCATTATTCTGGGTAATTATTAAAATTTGACATTAAGGGTGCGATGAAGGAACACCTTGAAAATTTTCAACTTATCAAAGAGAGCCAACATGCTTTTATAAGGGATAGGGAGTCCTCACAAGTGTGACTAAATTGTTTGATGATATACTGACAGCAGAAACCAGAAAAATGTGTATGATTATTATTTATATAGACATGTAGAAGGCATTTGGTCAAATCTCTCATAACAGACTATGGACTTAATCATATATATATATTATATATATATATATAATATATATAGATATATCAATATAACTTGAGTTATGGTGAAATGTGTGCAGAATCAGGTGACAAATGCAGCAAAGTCCATGTCAACACTGGAAGCAACTTAAACAATCTTTCATGCTTTTCACACACTCCATGATGAGATTGTAGTTAGCAGTGGCTAGTTGCCAATTGACTGTGACTATTGCTTTTTAAATACTCGTTAACAGCCCAACTTACTTAATTAATATTTTGCCTCCCATCCTACCAAAGCTGCTAATCAAGCTGGCCATCAGGAACACTCAATAACGAAACCAGAATGAGCAGGTTGGCAGCTTGCAGCTTGTTCTGAATGATCTCTCTGTTGGAAACTGAGCACCATCAAGTCAGGGCATATTCCATAGTCACCTGCCACATGCACCCCATGTCTGTGGAAATTGATATCTGATATGTGTCAGCCTCTAAGAACCCTCAAAGCACATTTCCAGTCCATTTACAGAATGCTTCTGCACTTCAGTAATGCACCTTGGGCTGCAACCTTGATTATCATTGTAATGCTACAGCAAGGACACTGTGCACTCAGAAACATGTATCCAGCTCATTGACTTGACAACGTTGCATTTCCTGGTCCTTTACTTGCTCTTCTGGCATTCACTCACTCTGAGCATACCGGATGCAAATAGCACCCTATATTGTATTGCCTTGTCTTGCCTTTTGAGTTTCCCACGCTCAGACATAGATATCAAGCTCAATACTACTGCCTTGTTGTGTTGTTTTGCAAAGACACAAAGCCAGGAAAATTGTCTTAGTTGTCCTCGGTCAAGGACTACTCAGAGGGTCCCAGCAGTATCAAAGACAGCTTGTGATATCAGTCCAGGTCGTGCTCAGAGCAATGAGTTTCAGGATCCTCTCTTCATAAGGAGTGAGGAACTGAAGGAGGGCCAGCACATCAACTGTCAGGTTTTTTTTGCGTCATTGTGGGCTTTATGAAAGAGCAGCAGGTTTTACTGGAGATTAAAGTAGGTGGCTCAGCTATTTCTGGGAGAAAGTGAGGACTGTAGATGCTGGAGATCAGAGTCAAAAAGTGTGGTGCAGGAAAAGCAAAGCAGGTCAGGCAGCATCCGAGGAGCAGGTGAGTTGACGTTTTGGGCATAAGCCCTTCATCCGGAATTTTGGGGTGGGAGGTGCCCAAAGGAGCTGAGAGATAAATTGGGTGGGGGCGGCGGGAAGCAGATGAACTATGTGAACGAGTAGGCAATGTAGAAGGCTTGCAGGGTTCGTGGTACGAGGGCAAGTGAGAGAGAATTGGGAAGATGTTGCAGGCAACAGTGAGAGTAGTGAGGCACAAACTGTGGTGAGAGATGGGTAAAGTAGCCATAATAGACTGAGGCATCAAAGAGAAGATGATGGAACTTACCATAGCAGAGTGGAGAAGAGCATTGACCTTCTTCCTACTGTGCTAGGACTGGTCTAACTAAGGTGGCAACCTCAGACAGAACAGGCATGGTCTGGTCTTCTGGCCTCCACTACTGGCCCTGGGAGAAGCAGAAATCCTTTTTTGGCATCACCCTATCAAACAGGATCTCCAGCACAGGACCTTGTCTGCAAAGCAATGTGCTTATTCACTCCTGTTTGTCATATTTGGGACAAACGTCAAGAGTTGTTCAACATATTTCTGGACTGACAGTGCTTGCTGTGTGTACAACAATCTTTTAATGAAAGCACAGGTGCAAAGGATGTTGCTGACTTCCAGGATATCCAGTAAAGGTATGGTAAGATAGTGTAGAAATTGGACACAAGGGATATCATATAGTAATTAGTGAGGAGTGTTTGGCAGTATTATGCTGCTCACCTCTTTATGTATGTGTTGTGCATCTACGGTACAATGATGGAGCTATTATGTGCTCACTTGGGCTTGCAGTATTCGCCACTGTTGGGACATTTCAGGATTTGCACCACCATCACCATATTTAAAGCCCAGCTGTGCACCGAGTCAATCCAAGTCAATTGTGAAAAGCAGTTCCCACACTTCATGGTGGAGGGAAATGAAAAAGAAAAGCTTCTGAGAGCACATAGGCAGTCACTCTTAGTGACTCTTAACTCGAAATAGAAACTCACATTCTTAAGATTAGATTAGATTCCCTACAGTATGGAAACAGGCCCTTTGGCCCAACAAGTCCACACCAACCCTCCAAAGAGTAACCCACCCAGACCCATTTCCCTAATGTACCTATTTCCCTAATGCTCTGTGGGCAATTTAGCACAGCAATTCACCTGACCTGCACATCTTAAATATATTTCAATTTTGCATAGTCACTGTCTGATCAACTGTCAAAGTAAATACAGCTAAAGAACCAAGCTGCCATATTTCCAAGCAATGCATTCTATACTCACTGTCCAAAAACATTTTTTTATACAAGTTGAACAATCACTTCTTTGATTTTGTACTCTCTGTCCCTATCATTAAAGTCAAGGACACTATTGTGTCCTCTTTGTTAATTGTTCTCTCTATCTGTCTTGCCACCTTCAATGACTTGTCTACATATACACCCAGAAATCTCTGCTCCTGAACTCCCTCTAGTATTGTACCCCTTATTTTGTATTATTTTTCAACGCTCTTCCTACCAAAGTGCATCATCTCACACTTCTCTGCAGTGACCCTCATCTGCCACCAATCCGCCCAGTCCATCAACTTGTCAATTTCCTTTGGAGTTCTGCACTATACTCAGCACAGTTTACAATTCTTCCAAGTTTCATGTAATCTGGAAACTTTGAAATTGTCCCCTGTACATCAAGATCTAGATCATTCATATCTATCAGGTAAAGCAAGGATCCCAATATCTAGGGAACTCCCTACAAGCCTTGCTCCTTTGATCATTATTCTGTCTACTATCATTCAATCAATCCGCTTTGCTACCATGACTTAATAACTTTCCTGTGTGGCACTATATCAAACACCTTCTGAAACTCCAGTTATACCGCATCAAAATTGTTATCTCTTCAAAAACTTCCACCAAGTTAGTTAAACATAATTTCACCTTTAAAAATCCATTTTGAATCTTCTAAATCTGCCCATCTTTTCCCATGTGAATATTAATTCTCTCCCAAATAATTGTTTCTCGATCTCATCTCACATTCACCTACCTCATAAACCAATAACTACACCACCTCCAACTAATTACCTTCCCCAGGCCCTGATCTGAAACCCCAAATTCACCAGCTCTGGACCCAAACCCCATTTTACCCTCCAAGAGCTGACCATTCCCCCAGTTCAGACATGCCTCTCCCTTGCCTCTCTCCAAATTGACCCTCCTCACCTGCCCAAGACCTAATTCTTCTTCATCCCCCAACACCTGACCTACTTCACCCACTCCAGAGCTATCCACCCTTCACTCGTTTCAGACAGGACAGAATTTTCCCTTTTTCTGCACCTGATACTTGACCATGCCACTACTCCTGCCCATCCGAAAGTACCAAAACCCCTTCCCCCAGTTTAGACCCAACTCCACTTCCCCACTCCAGACTCATTCCCTCTTCCCCTGTCTCAAACATCCCCCCCCCCCCTCATTCCCTAAACTCAATACTCACCCTCCTCTGCCCTGCTGGACCAAATTTCTCCTGCCCACTGTGACTGACACTAAATACTAGATGGTAGACTGTCATCTTGTTTTCTGATATTCTGGCATGCTAGCTTCCCTGGCACCCCATCTCATCCACTTTTCAGTGGCACTTTATATTTTTAGAAGACGATCACTATACACATCAACAAGTTCTATTTATAAACTGTACTGTTATATTCTCAAAGAATATTAGCTAATTTGTCAAACATGATTTCCCTTTCACAAAACTATGTTAAGTCTTTGATTGTGTTAGGCTTTTCTTTAATAATGAACACTACGATTTTCCCAATGACAGATGCTCGGCTAACTGGCCTATAGTTTCCTGCTTTCTGTATCTCTCCTTTCTAGAACAAGATAATCATATTAATGGTTTTCCAATGCACTGGAGCCTTCCTGAAATCCAGTGAGGTCTGTAATATTTCGATGAATGCCTCCACTATCTTCGCAGCCACTTCCTTTAAAAACCATCAGGTCCGGTGACTTGTCTGTATTTAGTCCCATTCGTTTGTTAAGCACTTTGTCCCTCAAGATAGACAATGTTCCTCCCATTAGCATCTTGCTTATCTGTTACAGAGAAGTCATAGAATCCCTACGGTGTGGACGCAGGCCATTCGGCCCATTAAGTCCCCATCAGCTCTTGGAAGGCCCACCCCATCCCCATAAGCCTGCATTACACATGGCTAATCCACGTAGCTAACACATCCCTGGACATTAAGGGCAGTTTAGCACGGCCAACCAACCAAATGCACATCTTTGGACTGTGGGAGGAAACCCACACAGACAAGGGGAGAACATTCAAATTCCACACAGACAGTTGCCCAAGGGTGAAATCCAACCAGGGTCCCTGGTGCAATGAGGCAGTAGTGCTAACCATTGAGCCACTGTGCTGCCCCATTTGGGATACTTGTAGTTTTCTCCACAGTAAAGATGGATATATGCCTTAAATTGATTGGATGCTCTCCTTGATCATCTTTGTTGACCACAGGTGGTACATCTTCTCACTGCTTTCTGACCACAATCCAATAGGGTGAAATGATCATTCCTTGTTTGCAAATTTGTTATTGCTCAAACACTAAGTCGTCTCTATTTGTATTACACATGGAGCATGTGGAAGAAGTCTGTCCACTTGTTTGTTCAGCGGCTTCGAAGAGAGTTTTTTATCTGTTCATCTGAAGATTTGAAAGCTTATTGATAGTGGACTTGAAGGGGAGTTTTTTTTCAACTAAGTGCTTGTCAATTTTTATAAGATTTTAAGTGTTTAATTTTTTTTATCTTTTGTATGCTTAGGATTAATGTCTGTGGGTAAAGAAGGATAGTTTCTTATGGTGCTATTAAGAGCTTCTTTTTAGGCTTAATGCCACTGAGGGCATTCAAGAGACACAGAATATGATGATTCATAGTTTTAGAAAGGTGGTTACAAAGCAGGATCAGTCAGATAGATGGGTGACTGTCAGGAAATGTAAGAAAGTAGTTCAGATGTGTCTTGTGGCTGTTCCTCTCTCAAACAGATATTCTGTTTTGGATACTATTGAACAGGATAGTCTCTCAGAGGAAAATGTAAGTGGCAGTCAGATCTTGGTCTCTGAGAATGAACCTTAAGGTAAGCTGGTCTTGCCAAGTATGAAACAATAATTGGTATAAGGAACTCTTGTCAGGGGCACAGACAAAAGATTCTGTGGCCAGGAGCGTTAATCTAGAATAATATTTTGCCTTTCTGGTGCCAGGGTTAAGAATGTCTCAAAATGGTTGAAGCATATAGTCAAAGGTGAGAGTGAGAAGCTGGAAACTGTTGTACACATTGGTAGGAATGACATAGTTAGGGAAAGGGTTAAGGCTTTGTAGAGTGAATATAAGAGACTAGGTAAAAGCTTAAAAGGCAGAACCTGAGAGGTAGTAATCTCTGGTTTACTCCCAGCTTCATGTTCTTATGAGAGTAGGATTAAAAAAAAGGCAGATAAATCAATGGCTGAAGAAATTGTGCAATGTGCAAGGGTTCAGATTTTGGATCATTGGGATCTCTTCCAGGGCAGAAAAGTCCTAATCAAAAGGGATGAGCTTCATCTGAAATGGAAAGAGACCAATATCCTGACGGGAGTTTTGTTAGTTCTACTTCAGGAGCCTGTAAACCAATAGAGGGGATGGGGATTGGGAGGGTGCAATTCCTAAATAGCAGTTAAAATAAGTAGATGAGGATGGTTCTTAATCAGAAAAGAGCAAGTTAAGTAGAACAGACAAGCAAGAGCAAGTCAAAAAACAAGGTAACTCTGAAAAATTAAACTACTGATGAATTCAGGACATGCATGGAAACATAGGAGTGGGACTTTATAGCTATTACAGAAACTTGGCTAAAGGAAGGATAGGGCTGGCAGCTCAATGTTTCAGGCTTTAGATGCTAGAGGAAGGATGGAAAGGGAGGCAAGAGAAGACGGGGAGTGGCATTTTTTGATTAAGGGAATCATTACTACTGTAATTATAGAGGATATTTTTGAGGGATCATCCAGTGAAACTGTATGGGTAGAAAGAAGAAAGTGATGATCACCTTCATGGGATTGTACTATAGGACCCAATAGCCAGAGAGAGGTTGAGGAGCAAAGATGTAGAAAGATCTCAGATATATGTAAGAATATCTGTTGTAGTAATGGAGGATTTTAATTTTCAAATCATTGACTGGGACTGTCATAATGTTAAAGGTTTGAATGGTGAGGAATTTATTAAATGTCTTCACAAAATTTTCTTATGTAAATGCACCTATTAGAGAAAGAGCAAAATTTGACCTTCTCTTCGGAAATAAAGCAGGTCAAGTGACTGAAGCATTAGTAGGGGAACACTTTGAGACTAGTGATCACAATTCCATTAGTTTTAAAATATGGAAAAAGATAAGCCTTCCATAAAAGTTAAAGTTCTTAATTGAATTTTAATTAGATTAGATTACTTACACTGTGGAAACAGGCCCAACAAGTCCACACCGACCCGCCGAAGTGCAACCCACCCAGACCCATTCCCCTACATTTACCCCTGCCCTAACACTACGGGCAATTTAACCTAACCTACACATTTTTGGACTGTGGGAGGAAACTGGAGCACCCGGAGGAAACCCACGCAGACACGGGGAGAATGTGCAAACTCCACACGGTCAGTCGCCTGAGGCAGGAATTGAACCCAGGTCTCTGGCGCTGTGAGGCAGCAGTGCTAACCGCTGTGCCACCGTGCCGCCCATTGAAGTAAGGCAAATTTTAATATTATGAGACAAGAAATTTCAAAAGTTGATTGGAGTAGAATGTTCGCAGGTAAAGGGATGTCTGACAAGTGGGAGGTTTTCAAATGTGTGATAACAAGAGTTCAGAGGCATTATGTTCCTGGAAGAATGAAAGGTAAAGCTGGTAAGAATAGGGAACAATGGATAAATAAAATATTGAGGCTCTAGTCAAGAATAAAAGAAATTTTATTAGATATTGACAACGGGGATCATATAAATCTGTTGAAGAGTATAAAGTGTGTAGGGACATTATTAAGAGGGGAATCAGGTGAGCATAGAGGGAATATGAGATAGACTTGGCAGATAGATTAAGGATAATCCAAAGAAATTCTACAAGTACATTAAGAGCAACTAGAGAGAGAATGCAACCCTTTAAAGATCAACAAGGTCATCTATGTGTTGAACCTCAAGATCTGGGAGAGATACTAATTGAATATTTTGCATCAAAGTTTACTGTGGAAGAATAAATGGAGGCTAGAGAACTTGGGGAAATAAATATTGATATTTTGAAAACAGTTCTCAGTTCAGAAGAGGACGTGCTGGAGGTCTTAGAAAATATAAAATTGGATAAATCTCCAGGACTTGATCAAATGTTTTCCAGGATGTTGTGGAAAGTTAGGGAAGAAATTGCGGGGCATCTAGCAGAAATGTTTGTATCATTTAAACCCCGGGTGAGGTGCCGGAGGACTGGAGAGTGGCTAATGTTCTGCCTTTATTTAAGAAAGGTTGTAAGGAGAAGACTGGGAACTATTGACCTGTGAGTCTGACATCAATGGTGGGTAAGTTGTTAGAAATGATTCTGAAAGATCAGGATTTACATGCATTTGGAGAGCCAAGGAATGATTACGTATAGTCAGAATGGTTTTGCGCGAGGGGGGAATCATGTCTCACAAACTTGATTAAATTTTTTGAAGAAGTAACCAAAAAGATTGATGAGGGCAATCTTGCCATATTTTCCAAACTAACTGATCATTGTCCATATCATTCAGGGACTGGGAAAAATCATCCCTGTCAGTTAAAGTTGGAGTCCATGAAAATGATTGCAATTTAGAAATTTGGCTAAGTAAAAGGATACAGCATGTAGGATTAATGGGCAGGTATTCTAATTGGCAGGATGTGACTAGTGGTGTCCTGTGGCATCTATGGGGAGGCTCAATTATAAACTATATTTATTAATGGCATAGATAAGGAAGCATAAAGCCACCTATGTAAATTTATCAATGATTCGAAATGGTCCAGATTTTAAGAGTAGGCATAAAATGGCAGTAATGCTGATAGATTAAGAGAACAGATAAGACCATGGCAAATGGGTTTAATTGTGTAATAATTTATTTTGGACCGAGAAACAATGAATATTATACATTTTAAATGGGCAGTAGCAAGAGACAGTGGAGGCCCAAAGAGGGTTGGGGTCCCAATACATAAATTATTGACATGTCATGAACAGGTATAGAAAATATCTCTATGTAAGGAATAAAATACAAGTCTGTAGGAATCATGTTTCAGGTGTATAACATGTCAGATTATACCTGAGGTATCGTCAGCAGTTTTGAGCATTCCATCTTATATATGTTGTTTTTGGGAGTTAGTGTACTATGATTTTACTAGGATGATTCTGATCTTCAAGGTTTAAACTATGAGGAGAGATTGCACAAACCAGAATTATAATGCATCGGCATGATTTAATCACAGTTTTGAAATTGTTAAGGGGAAACAGGAAGATATAAAGCAACTATTTTCATGTTTGGGGAGTCTAGGATGAGGGGAATAATCTAACAGTTAGTGACAGACCATTCAGCAGTGAACTTAGCAAACACTTCTGTACTCAACGGGTGATAGAAGTTTGCAACACTCATAAAAATGATGATTGTTGCTAGATCAGTTGGTCATTTTAAAGCTTAGAGTTTTACATTTTTGTTTTCAGAATGTGTTATAAGATTTGGACTAAAGGCAGGTAGGCTGTCCTCATTTAAAGTTATTGTTATATTCCTCAAAAATTGCAGCTTTAAGTAAAATGCCAGTAGGCAAGGCCTATCTCTTTGCAACAAACGTTGTAGCCTCACATTCCCCAAGTTTGGTCAGAAATTGCAAATTTTCCACTGCTATAATTCCAAGACACCTTAATGTATCCATTCTTTATTTTGAAAGGACGACTTTGCTCCTTTTGGGGATTGCTAATTTAGGAGAGCATTTCTCTGAAATATCTCAATTGGATTAAGCTTTTTTTCAATTGGATGTACATGACAACACAATTGTGAATGTACTCCTTGCACTTGCAGTTGTCTTTACTAGGTACTATTGGCTACATTTGCTCACTATTTGAACTCACTAACATGTCAAAATTTATACGAGTTTGATCCACATCTGCAAAACAGGGCAATCTTAATCCATTCTTTTATGTCACCAAGTTCTGATAGACTCAGTGAAATCCTGATCTTCTGTTGTAGTTAAAAAAAAGTTTCTCTTCAAAATCTTGCACATCATCAAAGTCTGTCTGTGGAATCTGCAGTGATGGATCATCAAAACTGAGAGTCCATTAATATGATTTTGATTGATGTAACTTTCTGACTGTGGTAACATACTCAACTTTCTTTCATCTGCACATTCATTCCTAAGCTTTGAAGACGGTAATCTCCATTCTCTAACATTTTTTTCTGATGCCCTGCATTCTCTAGATGTACACAATGTTTTGTTTGTTCTGTAATGTCAATGATTTTAAGTTTGAACAGGGCTGTGTATATACCATTCGTTGGTACCAACTTGCCATAGGAGAGGGTGGGATTGGAAGGGAAAACTCATCTGCAATTTATGATATGCTTCCATAGATTTGCAATTCTTTGATTCTCACAAAATTAATTCAGGTTGTCCCTCACCTCCTGTACCATCAATAGTTTCTAGTGTTTTATTGAATCGCTAGCAGCACCCTCTGCTTCTTCATTTTGTATCCTCCCCTACAATTAAGTGTTCAGTTTAAGGCTGTTTTTTTTAATCCCAGGCCAGTCTTGTATCAGAAATCTGAAGAATTTATTTCTTCATGCATTAGTTCTGGTTCCACTGCTTTCTGTCACTTATATAAATGATTTGAAAGTGAACATAGGAGGTACGGTTAGTAAGTTTGCAGATGACAATTTAATTGGAGGTGTAGTGGACAGCAAAGAAGGTTACTTCAGAGTACAATGGGATCTTGACCAGATGAACCAAAGGCCGAGGATTGGAGAAGGAGTTTAATTTAGAAAAATGTGAGGTGCTGCATTTTGGAAAGGAAAATCAGGGCAGGACATATACACTTAATGTTAAGGTCCTGGAGAGTGTTGCTGAACAAAGAGATCTTGGAGTACAGGTTCATAGTTCCTTGAAAATGGAGTCGCAGATAGACACAATAGTGAAGGCGGCATTTGGAATGCTTGCCATTATTGGTCAGTGCATTGAGTATAAGAGTTGGGAGGTCATGTTGCAGCTTTGGTTAGGCCACCATTGGAATACAGCATGCAATTCTAGTCTCCCTGTTATAGGAGGGATGTTGTAAAACCTGAAAGGATTCAGAAAAGATTTACAAGGATGTTGCCAGGTTTGGAGGTTTGAGCTAAAGGGAAAGGCTGAATAGGCTTCCCCAGAGCATCAGAGACTGAGGGCTGACCACATAGAGGTTTATAAAATTAAAAGAGGCATGGATCGGGTAAATAAGGTCTTTTCCCTGGGATACGGGAGTTCAAAACTAGAGGGCATAGGTTTAAGGTGAGAGGGGAAAGATTTAAAAGGAACCTAAGGGGCAACTGTTTCACACAGAGGGTGTTTCATGTATGGAATGAGCTGCCAGAGGAAGTGGTGAAGATTGGTACAATTACAACATTTAAAAGGCATCTGGATGGGTATACGAATAGGAAGAGTTAAGGGGAAATTTGGGCCAAATGCTGGCAAATGGGACTAAATTTACTTAGGATATCTGGTCGCATGAATGAGTTGGACCGAAGGATCTGTTTCTGTGCTGTACATCTCTATGACTCGATGAATTCAATATCAAAGTTAACATAGAAGTCTATGGCCTGTTTGATTCAAAATTCAGAATCAAAGAATAGCCCAGATTGTCCTTAGTAGCAATGTCTAAATGGGATCATTGACAATATTAGTGTAGGGCAATGCATTTGTGGTATACAACACAACCATACTAATTTCTTCAACCAATAATCTTGATGTCACGTATAGAGGATGAAATTTATGTTGCACTGTTAATGATCTGCATTAAATGAAATAGCATTCAAAAATTCTAAGAGCAATATAGTATTTACCTCTGCCTGCTTGTTAGGATCTGAGAATCACACCAAAGATGAAGTCACAACATATTACTCCACTTCATTCAGTAATAAACTTTTCTTTTGAGTGGATTGGAAGGATACCCACCAATAATTAATGTGGATATACAGATTGCTAGCTAATAATATCATGGACACCCAATTACTATTTTAAACAGAGGTGAATTAAACAGCATTTATTTGACAAATTAAAATGCATTTATTTCAATGCAAGGGGTGGGATAGGTAAGCCAGATGCACTCAGGGCATGGGTGGGAACATGGAACTGGGAAAACATCATGATACTACTTGGAGAGGATCGTCCTGGGCAATCGCTTTGATCATATTGTGCTATGGGCATCTCAATAGTTAGCATGAAATTGAGGATCAAATATGTGGGGCGATTGCAGATATCTGTAAGTTTAATAGGGTTGTATTGGAAGGGGATTTTAACTTTCCAAACATGAATTGGAACTGTCATAATGTTAAGGCCTTGGATGGGTAAAAATTTGTTAGGCGTGTTTATGAAAACTTTTTTCATTAATTTGTGCATGGCCCTACTAGAGAAAGGGCAAAACTCAACTTCCTCTTGAGCAATAAGGCAGGGACAGTGGCTGAAATGTTAGTGGGGGAGCACTTTGGGACCAATGACTATAATTCTATTTGTTTTAAAATACTTATGGAATAGGATCAGGCTGGTGACAAGTTAAAGGTCTAAATTGGAGGCGAGGCCAATTTTGATGATGTTAGACAGGAACTTTGAATCGGGGTGGCTGTTTGCAGATAATGGGATGACTGGCAAGTGGGTGGCTTTCAAAAGCGCGATATTGAGATTTAGGGCAGCGTGTTCCTGATTGTGAGAAAGGCAAGGCAGGAAGGAGTAGGGAACATGAGATGAGTAGAGGTGCTGAGGCTCTGATCAATGAAAAGAAGGCATATGTCAACTACAGCCAGCTGGAATCAAATGAATCCTTTGAGGAGTATAACATATGTAAGAGTGCAATTAAGAGGGAAATCAGGAGAGCAAAAAGGAGTTATGGGGTAACTTTAGATAAAGTAAAGGAGAATCAAAAGAGATTCTATGAGTATATTAATGGCAAAAGAGTAACTGGAGAGAGAATAGGGTCCCTTAAAGATCAGTAAGGCCATCTATATGTGGGACTACAGGAGATGGGTGAGATCCTAAATGCATACTTTGCATAAATATTTACTGTGGAGAAAGACATTGAAGCTAGGGAACTCAGGGAAGTAAATAGTGATGTCTTGAAAAGAGTCCAGATTACAAGGGAAGTGCTGGAGATCATACAATGAATAAAGTTAGATAAATCTCTTGTATAGGGAGAGACTAAATAGGCTAATGCTTTTTTCCCTGGAGCGTCAAAGCTGAAGGATGACCTTACAGAGATGTATAAAATGATGAGGGGCATGAATAGGATGAATAGGCAAGATCTTTTTCCGAGGGCAGGGGAGTCTAAAACTAGAGGGCCTAGGTTTAAGGTAATGCTGGCAAATTGGACTAGGTCAGATTGAGAGTCAGACCAAGAGTTCCCATGCTGTATGACTCGATGAATCTATGAGTCTAAGTGTATCCCAGAATATTGTGAGAATCTAAGGAAGAAATTGTGGGACCCCCTAACAGAGACATTTGTATCATCAATAGCCATGGGTGAGGTGTTGGAAGACTGGAGGGTGGCTAATGTTGTACCATTATTTGAGAAAGATTGCAAGAAGAAGCCAAGGAACTATAGACTCATGAGCCTGACATCAGTGATGGGTAAGTTGTTGGAGGGGATCCTGACAGAACGGGTCCACGTGCATTTAGAAAGACAAGGATTGATTAGTGATAGTCAGCATGGCTTTGTGTATGAGAAATTGTGTCTCACAAACTTGACTGGGTTTTTTGAAGAGGTGACCAAGAAGACAGATGAATGCAAAGTGGTCGACATTTTCTTATGGACTTTGGCAAGGCCTTTAACAAAGTTCTGCATGGTGTACTGATTAGTAAGTTAGATCAAATGGGATCCAGAGAGAGCTAGCCAATTGGATACAATTGGCTGGATGGTAGGAGACATAGAGTGGTGATAGAGGGTTGCTGTTCAGACTGGAGGCCTGTGACCCACGGTGTGCAGCAAGGATCGGTGCTAGTTCCACTGTTGTTCATCATTTATATAAGCGATTTGGATGAGAATGTAGGAGGCATGGTTAGTAAATTTACGATGATATGAAAATCGGTGGTATAGTGAACAGTGAAGAAGGTTATCTAAGAGTACAATAGGATTTTGATTCAGCTGGGCCAAAAGGCCAAGAAATGGCAGATGGAGTTGAATTTAAATAAATGTGACATGTTACATTTTGATAAGACAAACCAGGGCAGAACATACACAGTTAATGGCAGAGTCCTGAGCAGAGTTGTAGAACAGACACACCTCTGGGTGCAGGTACATAATTCCTTGAAAGTGGCGGAAGTGGCATCACAGGTAGACAGGATGATGAAGAGAGCTTTTGGCACGCTGGCTTTCATTAGTCAGAACATTGAGTAAGGAGCTTGGATGTCATTACAGTTTTACAAGACATTTCTGAGGCCATATTTGGAGTACTGTGTTCAATTTTGGTTGCCCTGCCATAGGAAGGATGTCATTAAATCGGAAAGGATGCAAAAAAGATTAAGAAGGATGTTCCCAAGATTGGATAGTTTGTATTATAAAGACAGGCAGGATAGATTGAGACTTTTTCCCTGGAGCGTAGGAGATTGTAAGATGACCTTATAGAGGTTTATAAAATTATGAGGGTCATAGCTAAGGTGAATAGCCAAGGTGTTTTCCCCAAGGCAGGGGAGTCTAGAACCAGAGGGCAGAGGTTTAAAGTGAAATGGGAAAGATTTAAAAGGGACCTGAGGGACAACGTTTCCACTCAGAGGGTGGTGCATATACAGAACAAGCTACCAGAGGAATTGGTAAAGGTGAGTACAATGACGACATTTAAAAGACACTTGGACAGGTACATGGATAGGAAAGATTTAGAGAGATATGGACCAAAAGCAGGAAATTGTAAAAAGTTCAGTTTGGGAAACCTGGTCGGCATGGACATGGGGTCTGTTTACATGCTGTATGACTTTATGGTTCTAGTGGCAATGTCCTGCTACCTGTCATTGCGTTCCTGCCACACATCATTGCATTCCTGCTGGTTGGCCAGTTCTACTTTCAGCCATGTGCTGATTTCAATTGAGAACTTGATTCAAACTACACGATTGAGGACCTGGAGTTTAAAGCTGCAATGAAACCCTACCACCCACAATTAATATTGGTATCAATAAATGGAAAATAGTTTCGCTCCTTGATAAATATAATTTCTCTTTTTGCAGCTCCAGCGCAATAGCAGTAGTAAAGATTCTCAGAGTGCTGCGAGTATTAAGACCTTTGAGAGCCATTAACAGAGCAAAGGGATTGAAGGTAATTGATCTCTGCATAAAATGATTGTTAAATAAATTCTGAGTACAGATGTGGGAATGTATAGGGGTGTCATTTGTAATCATGCTTGAGACATGTTCTGATGGTCCAACTGGACAAGTCAGCTCCTAGAATGAAATCTGGCTTGATAGGTCATTTTTCTTTTAGTTACTGTGGTGATCAATCTCTGAACCGCAGTTACATTATTTCATAGGGTACATAGGCTACATAATTTCTTTAATAACAGAACAAAAAAATGATTACACAAAAAAGTGATCAAAATATACAACACACTCAGAAAAATCTTAAAGCACACAAAGACAAACTTTCAACCTATTTCCTAACACTATCTGTGGACAAAGTACCCCATCTCTCTACTCCTTAAGCTGCTACTTAACTGACTCCTGATAGTTTTCCTGCATAGATTATGAGACAATTCGCTGAGTGTTTGCTAAATCTGCCATATGAATCTTCAATAACTTTGGGAGCTTACATTTTCTCAGTTCCAATAGCCTGTAGGTTTCTAATCAAGCTTACGTACTAGGAAGTTTCACAAGCTAAATTTTTCTACAGAGGTAACAGTATTTTCCCTGAATTGACCAACTGTAAGGAGACAAAACTAAACTTGTTTCTAATTTCATACAGGCCTCCTCTGAATTGGCCTATAACTTTTACTCTCTGGTTTTTCAAAGTAAAATCAATCCTTGATTATTCTGTACTGAAAACAAGCCAATGGCCTTCTATGTTTATTCTATTTGCTCTAAACCTCACACTGTAATAATCTTATTCTATGAACAGTACCGGAGCTTGCAGTCATTTGCTCTGACACATTCTAAATCGGGTCACTGAAGCAGAAGGATTCTCTGACTTTGTTTTTCCTTAAAATCACATCACAAAACTCACCCATACCCATAATGCTATTATTTTGACGTACAACTTGTAAAATGATTTTTCTTTATGCTGCAAAGCCCAATCACAGATTGTGTAATTGCTTTATGAACTACCTGCATAATCGAGCTTCCAATCACTTCTGAAGTTCCTTTCAAGTCACACATCACCCTGACTTGTATTTATATAATTGTTGCTGAGCAAATATCCTGGAACTTTTCCTAAAAGGAGAGTGTACCTTAGTGTACCAATTCATTGAAAGCTGCTTCCTAACTTTTTCTCAAAAGTAAGTGTTACAATTCCTGTAAAGACTGGTATGTTTTTAAAAGAAAGTAATTCCAACAATTCTCATAGAAATAACCAAAGGACAGGATTTCAACTTTTAAACTTTTCACACAACAAATAAAGTTCAGCAAAGATCAATTTTTAGTTACCAAGCATCTGATAAATCAGATTAAAACAAAAAAGGGATGTTTTGCATTAACTAAGTAATATAACCAAAATATACTTTACAAAATGCTTTCACTCTGAGCCACATTTCTAGCAAAGAAGAAGCATTAAAGTGACCATCTCAAAATCTTGGCTGTCCAGCTCATCACACCCTGCTACGTCAGGTTAAAATTTTCAGTATCATTCAGTAATAGTTCTACTTTCCCTGAGTTCTCTAGATCCAATTATCACTGGTATAGCACAGCTTGTCGAACCCCTCTCTCCCATTAATCACAACGGTCCCAACAATCCAGAATTCTAGACACTCCTTCATTCAGTCCATTTAAATAATTCAAGTGGCTCTGGTAAAAGTGCTTCCCTCATGGAGATTTTCTGCTTCCTTCATTTCCCTCAAGCTGGGAAGATGTGTTCTTGGGAGCTATCTAATTTTCTTTTTTGTCTATGCCTCAACAGCCATGTTTCTCTAACTCTGTGCTATGATGAGAGGTGCTAAAACTGTCATTCGACACCTCAATGCATTTCATTTGAGCTTCTCTTCCTATGACAACCTGAGATCACATGGGCACTTCTTAAAGAGGTATTTCCCAGCAATTCCAGTTACACAAATTAGTTACAGAATGCCCTGCTGTACTTTAAACTAAAGGTATATTTTAAATTATAACCATGTTGCCAAAGTTCAGTAGTCATGACAATGCCTTTGAAGCAACACCCACATCCCACAAGTGATTAAAAGAAGTTGTATTTTATTAACAACATAATTTTTTTAACCTTTGAACTTCACAATAAATTTCAATTTGTTTAAAAATGTTTGCTAGCTTTGAATTTAGATTTTAGCAAATTACATTTAACTAATGAAAAATAATAAATCAGTCATATTTGTTACTTTTCAGCACGTTGTTCAATGTGTGTTTGTGGCCCTGAGAACCATTGGTAATATTGTGATAGTCACCACATTACTACAGTTCATGTTTGCTTGTATTGGTGTGCAGCTCTTCAAGGTAAGATTGAATTAATATTTATTTTGTAAATTAGTTAATTACTTCTGACTACTCATTCTTCCATTTATTTTCCTTGTTTCCAATTTCTCTGGTTCATCCCCATACCTTGTAGAAAGGTGATCTGATCTTAGTGCTCTTTGTCTCACTGAACCCAGAGCAACAATATACATGCAACTAACTTGAATGTGCATCCGCGTTGCCCTGATTATATATATTTTTATGCACAGGATCACAAGATCATTGTCATTACAACAGTCCCAGCTTTTACTTTGTTGTTTATAGTGAGGTCACTGTTAGGCGTCTCAAACCTGTGTGCTGTACAGCTTAACTCTGTTGACATTTTGAAATTAAAATATAAATTTTAATATATTGACTTGCACAGTCACAGATTTCTGATTTCCAAAGTCTGAGAAGAGTGCTAGTAGAGAACATGTCAATCTTCCTCTTGTTGCCCTTAGCAATGCCCAAATAGCAAATAATTTGGATAAGTCTATCTGTTATTCCATTCTCATAGTATGGGAGGCATCTAACACCCTAGCACAATGGATATGTAGACCTCACCATACTACCTTTTTGCTCTTTGGTAATCAGGTAGACTGGATTGAGTTTTATCAACTTCTTGGAAGAATTGATGTGGAGAATGTTACAGAATACCTCTTGGAATGACTTCTCAGCATGGTCTCACTCCCCATTAAGTTTCCCAAACGTGGGCTGTCAATGAAATTAAAAACCAACATACCCGAGGCAAGCAGACACTTAAGACCTAAATCATTGGCACTTTCAGAGAAGGAGACAAGCTTTCTGATATCACAAGGTCTGCATCCCACATCTACACCATAGCAACACTTTGGAGGCAGTTTGCCTGAGGGAAAGAGAAAAGCAATCTTGGTTGGAGCACATGCTATATCAATGATTGCACAGCTTGAAAGTAGTAACATTGCAGATAAATGCAGTCATGTGGAAGTGTTCTTGCCTCCAGTGATGCCCCTGACACTTCATCTCTTTAAAATGTCATCCACACCCATTCATGACAGACTCTATTTTGAGTCTGTGCCAACAAAAAAAAAGACTGACAGGTTTACAAAGACAGCTTGCATAATAAATCTGCTTTTCGTTACAATGGAAAAAGATTGATACACAAATGATGGAAAAGATCTTCAAAGTTATCTCCCCTGCCAGAGGAGAGTCAGCCCTTATCTGTCTTTCCTGAATCATTCCTGGAATTTTTGAGCTATTAACTTAGCTTTCACCTTATAGGTCTTATATGGTAGAACTTTTGCCATCTGTGTGACAAAGTAGGTTGACTTCTAACATTAATTTTTGAATTTAGTCAGAGTTCTTTCCAGTTTTGTAACTCTCAATTTAGCCCCTTATCATCCTATCTTCCATTCTACTATTAGCCACAAACAGCTCTCAATCATTTATTTTTATTAATTGACCAATAATTCACTTCATTGCTTATGCTACTCTATCACTTTGTTCTACTGTAGCCTTTCATGTTGAGATTTCACAGGACTATTGCTAGCAGGCTATCTGCTAGAAATTGTCTTCTGTGTGTGTTTTTCCTCCTAAATGTATCACTCAAATCAAAGCTGGAAGTACATTTTCTAGTTCTCCACTCTTGTACCCCTGCTGCCAATCACAACCACGGCCCTCACTTCTTGTCCTTCATGTTGAACATTTAGCCAGTTTTTCATATTTTTCCATAGACTTACCTACATATTGCACTATTGTGGCAACTCTCCAGTCATCTGACTCTGTTGGATGATAAACCATAAGTAAACCACCAGTGAACCTACCTGGCCAGTGGATTCAAACATGAGATTACACTTTCACGTTCTTCACAATAAGTATATATTTCAGTGTGTGTTTCTGAGCTCTTAGGTCCTACCCCTCTCTTTCAAATTGTAGAAGTCATGGCGTTCCTAAGTATGTGTTACTTCATCATTAATACCTTTCCCTACTTTCTCAGAGCTCAAACATTTCTAATGCATCACCACTACTCATGAATACTGGACATTTAGAGTTTGATTCTGTTGTATAATGAAAATGACCCCATCGCATCTAATGATTTTTACTTTTTACATGCCTTTTCTATACCCATGTCCTTTTCAGATTAGATTCCCTCCAGTGTGGAAACAGGCCATTTGACCCAACCCTCCAAAGAGTAACCCGCCCAGACCCATTTCCCTCAGACTAATGCACCTAATGCAAGGGGATGGGAACCTGAGGTGTAGTTGCAGTGCACAGGAAGATGAGACTAGAGAGGACAGGGACAGGATTTCACAGTCACAGGATTGTGCTGGCAGAAGCAAGCTGGTTTGAAGTGTGTCTACTTCAACGCCAGAAGTATCCAAAATAAGGTAGGAGAGCTTGCAGCATGGATAGGTACCTGGGATTTCGATGTTGTGGCCATTTCGGAGACATGGATACAGTAGGGTGAGGAATGGATGTTGCAAGTTTCAGGGTTTATATCTTTCATTAAGAACAGGCAAGGCAGTAAAAGAGGGGGAGGTGTGACCTTGTTAGTCAAGGCTAGAATGACAGTGACTGAAAGAACTTTGGATGAAGACTTGTCTACTGAGGTAGTGTGGGCTAAGATTAGATACAGGAGAGGAGAGGTCACACTGCTTGGAATTTTTTATAGGCCTCCGCAGAGTTCCAGGGAGGTGGAGGAGAGGGTTGTCATAATTATTCTGGGTTGGAGTGAAAGGAACAGGGTGGTCATTATGGGGTACTTCCCCAACATTCACTGGAAATGCTACATCTTTCCTACGTCGGATGGATCAGTTTTTGTCCAATGTGAACACGAGGTTTTCCTGACACAGTATGTTGAAGGGCCGACAAAAGGGGAGGCCGCACGGGATCAAGTGCTTGGTAATGAACCAGGCCAGTGTTAGATTTAGTTGTAGGTGAGCACTTTGGAGAGAGTGACCATAATTTAGTTACGTTTAGTTTAGCAATGGAAATGGATAGGTATATGCCACAGGTCAAGAGTTATCGATGGGGCAAGGGCAATTATAATGCAATTAGGCAAGAATTAGGATGCATAGAAAAGGGTAGTAAAATGCAGGGGATGCAGACAATGGGAATGTGGAGCTGGTTTAAGGAACGGGTATTGCTTGTCCTTGATAGGTTTGTCCCTGTCAGGCAGGGAGAAAGTGATAAGGCAAGAAAACCGTGGTTAACTACAGAAATTGCATTTCTTGTTAAGTGGAAGAAGGAGGCTTATGTGTTGATGAGACAAGATGGTTCAGATGAGGTGATAGAAAGTTACACATCAGCTAGGAAGGATTTAAAGAGAGAGTTAAGAAGAACAAAGAGAGGACATGAGCAATCTTTAGCAAATAGAATAAAGGAGAGCCCTAAAGCTTTCTATAAGTGTGTGAGGAATAAAAGGATGACTAGGGTAGGAACAGGGCCAGTCAAAGACAGTGGGAAGTTGAGTGTGGACCCTGTGGAGATCGGAGAGGTGCTAAACGAACATTTCTCATCAGTTTTCACTCAGGAAAAGGAGAATATTGTAGAGGAGAAGAATGAGATGCGAGATATTTGACTAGAAAGGATCAAGGTTAGTTATGAAGAGGTGTTAACAATTCTAGAAGGAGTGAAAGTAGACAAGTTCCCTCAGCCGAATGGGATTTATCCAAGGATTTTCTGGGAAGCTAGGGAGGAGATAGTAGAGCCTTTGGCTTTGATATTTGAGGCGTCATTGTCTACAGGTTTAATACCAGAGGACTGGAGGATTGCAAACATTGTGCCCTTGTTCAAGAAGGGCAGTAGAGATGACCCAGGTAGTTATAGACCAGTGAGTCTTACTTGTGATGTAGAAAAGGTTTTGGAAAGGACTATAAGAAATAGGTTTTATAACCATCTAGCAAGCAACAATTTAATTTCAGATAGTCAACATGATTTCGTCAAGGGCAGGTGTGTCTCACAAACCTCTTGAGTTTTTTGAGAAGGTGACCAAGCATATTAGATTAGATTATTTACAGTGTGGAAACAGGCCCTTCGGCCCAACACTGACCCGCCAAAGCTCAACCCACCCAGACCCATTCCCCTACATTTACCCCTTCACCTACCATTATGGGCAATTTAGCATAGCCAATCCACCGAACCTGCACATTTTTGGATTGTGGGAGGAGACCGGAGCACCCGGAGGAAACCCACTCAGACATGGGGAGAATGTGCATACTCCACACAGAGTCACCTGAGGCGGGAATTGAACCCGGGTCTCTGGCGCTGTGAGGCAGCAGTGCTAACCGCTGTGCCACCGTGCTGCCCACAAATAGGTGAGGGTATGGAAGTTGACATGGTATACATAGACTTCACTAAAGCCTTTGATAAGGTGTGCCACAAGGATCTGTTTTGGGACAATTGCTGTTTGTCATTTTTATAAATGACTTAGACCCAGGCATAGCTGGATGGTTTTGTAAATTTGCAGATGACACTAAAGTCGGTGGAGTAGTGGACAGTTTGGAAGAATGTTACAGATTGCTAGGGGACTTGGATAAATTGCAGAATTGGGCTGAGAGGTGGTAAATGGAGTTCAATACAGCTAAATGTGAGGTGATTCACTTTGGGAAGAATAACAGGATGGCAGAGTACTGGTTCAGTGGAAGGATTCTTGGTAGTCTGGATGTGCAGAGGGATCTTGGAGTCCATGTACATAAATCCCTGAAAGACAATAGACAATAGGTGCAGGAGTAGGCCATTCTGCCCTTCGAGCCTGTACCACCATTCATTATGATCATGGCTGATCATCCTCAATCAGTATCCTGTTCCTGCCTTATCTCCATAACCCTTGATTCCACTATCCTTGAGAGCTCTATCCAACTCTTTCTTAAACAAATCAGAGACTGGGCCTCCACTGCCTTCTCGGGCAGAGCATTCCACACCCCCACCACTCTCTGGGTGAAGAAGTTTCCCCTCATCTCTGTCCTAAATGGCCTACCCCTTATTTTTAAGCTGTGTCCTCTGGTTCAGGACTCACCCATCACCCATCAGCTGTTTCCTGCCTCCAGAGTGTCCAATCCTTTAATAATCTTATACATCTCAATAAGATCCCCTCTCAGTCTTCTAAACTCAAGAGTATACAAGCCCATCGCTCCAATCTTTCAACATAAGATAGTCCAGCCATTCCAGGAATTGACCTCATGAACCTATGCTGTACTCTCGCAATAGCCAGAATGTCTTTCCTCAAATTTGGAGACCAGAACTGCACACAATATTCCAGGTGCGGTCTCGCCAGGGCCCTGTACAGCTGCAGAAGAACTGCTTTGCTTCTATAGTCAATCCCCCTTGTTATGAGGCCAGCATGCTATTAGCTTTCTTCACTACCTGCTGTACCTGCATGCTTGCCTTCATTGATTGGTGTACAAGAACACCCAGATCTCTTTGTACTGCCCCTTTACCTAACTTGACTCCATTTAGGTAGAAATCTGCCTTCCTGTTCTTGCCACCAAAGCGGATAACTATACATTTATCCACATTAAACTGCATCTGCCATGCATCTGTCCACTCACCTAACCTGTCCAGGTCACCCTGTAATCTCCTAACATCCTCCTAAAATTGCCACCCAGGTTGATACTGCTGTTAAGGTGCCACCCAGGTTGATACTGCTGTTAAGGTGCCACCCAGGTTGATACGGTGTGTTAGGTTTCATTGGTAGAGGGATTAAGTTCCGGAGCCGTAATATCATGCTGCAACTATACAAAATGCTAGTGCGGCTGCACTAGGAATATTGTGTACAGTTCTGGTTGCCATATTTCGGGAAGAATGTGGAAGCATTGGAAAAGGTGCAGAGATTTACCAGGATGTTGCCTGGTTTGGAGGGAAGGTCTTATGAGGAAAGGCTGAGAGACTTGGGTCTGTTCTCATTGGAGAGAAGTGGATTTAATAGAGACATACAAGATGATCAGAGGGTTAGATAGGGTGGACAGCGAGAGTCTTTTCCCTAAGATGATGACGTCAGGTTGTTTGAAGAGCATAGCTGCAAATTGAGGAGTGATAGATTTAAGACAGATGTCAGAGGCAAGTTCTTTACTCAGAGAGTGGTAAGGGCGTGGAATGCCCTGCCTGCCAATGTAGTTAACTCAGCCACATTAGGGACAATTTAAACAGCCCTTGGATAAGTATATAGATGATGATGGTATAGTGTAGGGGGATGGGCTTAGATTAGTTCATGGGTCGGCACAACGTCGAGGGCTGAAGGGCCTGCTCTGTACTGAATTGTTTTATGTTCTATATCACATTGCAATGTGATAAGTTCTACAAGGAATTCATATTCCTTATTCACACTTCTGCCATCCTTTAAAAGCAGCTTTAATTGTCCACCTTCTTAAATTTATCAACTATTGATCACATTTCATAGGCTTCCAGCAAGTCATCCTTTTTGTAACTTTGCCTATAAAACCTCTGGTCACTATCCACTTAGGAAAATGCACTGTTTCTCAATTCCCACTGTTTCCAGGGTTGTTACAAAATTTAAAGATTTACTCAAATCATTCAGTGTTGCTAACCTATCTCTCTGATTGACTGAGAAGAACAGAATACACTAACCAGCTTTCTGTACACAACAGACCACCTTCTGTAACTCTGCCAGCTTAAGCTGTGTCCACTTCCTAAACTGAAAATGTGGTGCTGGAAAAGCGCAGCAGGTCAGGCAGCATCCAAGGAGCAGGAGAATCGACGTTTCGGGCATGAGCCCTTCTTCAGGAATCCTGAAGAAGGGCTCATGCCCAAAACGTCGATTCTCCTGCTCCTTGGATGCTGCCTGACCTGCTGCGCTTTTCCAGCAACACATTTTCAGGTCTGATCTCCAGCATCTGCAGTCCTCACTTTCTCCTCCACTTCCTAAACCCCAAAAACACCTGTACCTAGACACAGGCAAACAACAAACAAACGTGGATGTTATAAGTGACGGAAAAAATATTCAGGAAACATTGTTCAATGGCAACATTCCATAGAATTCAATGATGTATCCCTTTTGCTTCTGCCAAGTCCTTCTGATCTTTGTATCCAAGTCCTTTTGGTTCTTTCCTGAAGACACAAAAAGTGGTTGACACATTAATTCTTCAGGGCAAAAGTGAGGACTGCAGATGCTGGAAATCAGAGTCTAGATTAGAGTGGTGCTGGAAAAGCACAGCAGGCCAGGCAACATCAGAGGAGCACGAAAATCAATGTTTCAGGCAAAAGCCCTTAACCAGGAATGAAGGCAGAGAGCAGCCGGGGTGGAGAGATAAATGGGAGGGGGTGGGGCTGGGGAGAAGGTAGCCAAGAGTACAATAGGTGGATGGAGGTGGGGGTGAAGGTGATAGAGAGGAGGTTGGAGCAGATAGGTGGGAAGGAAGATTGGCAGGTAGGACAGGTCATGAGGATGGTGCTGAGCTGGCAGATTGGAACTAGGGTAAGGTAGGGGGAGGGGAAATGAGGAAACAGGTGAAGTCCACATTGATGCCATGGGGTTGGAGTGATCCGAGACGGGAGATGCAAGCACTGAGGAAGCAGATGTGGCCGTGGTAGCGAGTCTGTTTTAGGACATGGTTGAAGAGCTTCAGGGCAAAGGAGATGACCTGGGGGTTAGTCACTAGTTAGTGACAACAGTTTAAAACATATTTTCGGGAGAGATTAGCTACCTTTCAATTCTTGATTAAGTAGCTGCAGAGAGGAAAAAAACAGGAATGCTTTCTTTTGCAGTCTGCAGACATTCTGCCTCTGATTTGATTTGATTTATTGTCAAGTGTACCAAAGTACAATGAAAAGCTTTGTTTGCAAGCAGTACAGGCTGATCATAGTAATCAAGGGTATACAGATCACAGCGTGAAAAAAAAATTGGGCAGCGTAAGGCATATGGGTTATGCCACACAGGACATCAATAATAACATCAGCATTATTTGAGGTTAGAGAGTCTATTCATCAGTCTAAATGGCAGGGAAGAAGTGTGTTTGAACCAGCTGGTGCGTATGTTCACGCTTCTGTATCTTCTACCTGACAGAAGAGTTCTAGGAGAGCATTACTGGAGTCAGATGGGTCTTTTTGATGTTGGCAGCCTTTCCACAGTAACAAGACATGTAAACAGAGCCCATGGATGGGAGGTTGGCTTCTGTGATGGTCTGGGCTGTGCATACCGTCTTATTGTAATTTCTTATGGTCCTGGACAGAGCAGTTGCCATACCAGGCCATTGTGCACCCAGAAAATTTGCTTTCTGTGGCCCATATGTAAAAGTTGGTGAGGGTCCTTATGGACATGCCAAATTTCCTGAGCCACCTGAGGAAGAGGCATTGTTGTGCCTTCTTGACCGTCGCATCTATGTGGGAAGTCCAGGACACGTTGTCGGTTATCGTCACTCCAAGAAATTTGATGCTTTCTCCCCTCTCAACCTCTGCTCCATTAATCTAGATGCAGGCATGCTCTCCTTCTTTCTTTCTGGAGTCAATTGTCAGTTCTTTAGTTTTGCCAACATTGAGAGAGAGATTGTTATCATTGCACTGTGTCTATCCCCTTTCTATATTCTGACTCATCATTGTTTGATATCTGTCCTATCATGATGGTGTCATCAGCATTTGTTCCGAATTTGACAATACAGTCATGGGTTTACAGGAAGCACAGCAGGGGGCTGAGAACGTATCCTTGGGGGACTCCAGCATTGAGGGTTAACATGGAGGAAGTGCAATTGTCCATCTTCACTGACTGTGGTCTATGGGTTAGGATGCTGAGGATCCAGTTGTATTCTTGAGACACAAGTTGTCATCTGCCCAGAGGCCAAAGCCTGTTGAAGGCTTTGCTTCTGTTTGAAACAAGAGTGAACTTTTTGCATTCTTTCCAATTTGAAGGGATTGAGGTTAATCTTCTGCTACTGTGTTTAACAGACCAAAATCCATATGTTGAATTAGGCAATAAAAGACTTCTGGAGATTTTGCAAAAATTTGATTGTAAATCTACAATTTACACAAAGACAGGTTTTGTGTCTTTCCTGTCTGGATCCTTTCATTGTCCAGAAGCCAGCACTTCCCCTGTTGTGTCGACTGTCCCCAGAAACTCTTGCCTGTACCATCATCCCTACCTTTCCATACCTCAACTGTCCAACTGGGGATAAGCTAGTAAATAATAAAAACTACCCACCGGGGCAGTGTGATAGTAAACAAAAATAAAAAATAACAAAGAAAATAGTGGGTAGAAAATCAAAATATGCATTCCCAGGTCAGTATATCAGTGGAAACTGTTTACTTCCTCTGTCAGAACACCTGTGCACAATTAAAAGAAAACCTAACTCCTTTTTTGTAATTTGCTTAAAACAGGTATTTTAGTTAATCAACCTATTCAGATATTTATTACTCACCTGTGAAGCAGGTAGAACTTAAACTCTTAACTCCCAGTTCAGAGGTAGGGACACTACCACTGCACCACAAGACTCCTACTGGAGCAGGTAGGAAATGCAAAGTACAATGGTCATCGTGCCCCGACTAATTCTGAGCTGTTTTGGTTCACCTGCATTTCTAATATAGTCAGTAAGGAGGTCCTGCTTCAGTTAAATTGGGAACTAGTGAGGCTGCAACTGGAATACTGCGCACAATATTGGTAATTAATTAGGAAAGATATAAGTGTGTTGGGATAGTTCAGAGAGGATTTACCAGGCTAATACCTGGGATAAGACGGTTGTCATATGAGGAACGTTTGGACTGGCGAGGCATAAACCTGTTGGAGTTTAAAGGCATAAGAGGTAACTTGATTGAAGCATCTAAGATCCTGGTGGATCCAAAGAAGGCAAAGTTTCCTCTCATGGGAGAATCTAAAACTAGGGGTCATTTAAAAAAAAAAATTGTTCACCAATTTAAACAGAGTTTAGGTGATTTGTTTTGTTCTCGCAGTGTTAGAGTCCTTGAAACTTAGTTCCTGAAAAGGTGTTGGAAGTAGAGTTATTGAATATTTTGAAGGCAGAGGTAGATGGTTCTTGAAATTCAAAGGGCTAAATGATTTTTAGGGTTGGCAGGAATACAGATTTGAGGTAACAATCAGATCAGGCATGATCTTGTTGAATAGAGGAGCAGGCTCAAGGGACTGCATAGCCTACTCCTGCTCCTAATTTGAATGTTTGTACAGGATTAGAAAGTGAAGGAAGTTATTTTTAAAGATATTTTTGATCTTGCCACTTCTGTGGCATATTTACTTCACATTCAGTACAAGTACAGGAATCTGACATAGCATTTGAATCAGAAGGCAATTACTGAGATCCTATTTCATGAAGTTAACAGATGAGTGACAGAATTCTGATGGTACCTTCTGAACTTTTTATTTTAATTAGCCTAAGTGGATATGTTTGCTGACACCCATGTACTGCCAGTTATTAAGCACGATATTAAACCAATTATTGAAAATTAAAATGAAATACATTTATTTATGTGAACACTGTAAAATACCATTATCACAATATACTGGTTTATTGTTGTAGGATCATTAATTGGTATTTGTAACTAAACTACCACCTGAATACATGTATTTTAAGCGAATCTTTGAAAATTAAAAAAAGGACTTAATTGAACAAATTATTTTTGTGACCCACCATATTGATTAGTTAAAATGGTATCATTAATTGGTATTTAGAACAATTTGTAACTATATTTATAAGAAATATCACTGTTCTTTGGTATCAGCAAGCACAACCTTTAATTGCTGTATCTGACCTTGCCTGAGTTTGCTGTTTGCACTTACATAACTGGCAAATGGTGCTAACTTGGCCATTATTTTCATACAGTATTTGAGCCTATAAGTTTAAAGATTGTACTGCCATTATATTATTTCATTGTCAATGTAAATACAAAATTCATTATAATAATGAATGGGGGCGGCATGGTGGCTCAGTGGTTAGCACTGCTGCCTCACAGCACCAGAGTCCCCAGGTTCAATTCCAGCCTTGGGCAACTGTCTGTGTGGAGTTTGCACGTTCTCCCCGTGTCTGCGTGGGTTTCCTCCGGGTGCTCCGGTTTCCTCCCACAGTCCAAAGATGTGCAGGTCAGGTGAATTGGTCATTATAAATTGCCCGTAGCTTTAGGTGCATTAGTCAGAGGGAAATGGGTCTGGATGGGTTACTCTTCGGAGGGTCAGTGTGGACTTGTTGAGCCGAAGGGCCTGTTTCCACGCTGTCGGGAGTCTAATCTAATCTAATGATACATGCATTGCAAAAGAAGTGCAGGATTGTCATAGTTCCCAAACATTTGAGCAAAATGTGAAGAAAGAATATTTAATTGGAACTCATAGTTTGGTCTAGCATCACAAGTGTCATAAACCCATATCACCATATTTCAGTTGTGATCATGCTAATTATCACTAAATTAATGACAGACTCAGACATTCCCATTCACAGACCTTCATTTAGAAAGCTGTTCTAAATAACAATCAAAAGAACTGTGGTAGCTGTAAATCAGAAACAAAAACAGAAGTTGCTGGAAAAGCTCAGCAGGTCTGGCAGCATCTGTGAAGAGAAATGAATGTTAACGTTTCAGGTCTGGTGACCCTTCCTCTGAACAGTTGTTCTGTTGTATTAAAGCAATTGGGGAGAGAAACTGTTACAAAATGTTTGCAATGTTGGCATTGATAAGAAGACTCGAAGAGTGTGGTGCTGGACAGAAAGAGCAAGACAGGCAGCGTCCGAAGAGCAGGGGAATCAACGTTTCGACCATAAGCCCTTCATCAGGAGAATACAATATGGGCAATCACAAGCTAAGTTTATGATCAGAAAGACAAAGTGCCATTCTCTGGTCTAATATTGAGTTCAATGAAGTAGAATAAAAACAAATACCAAGGTTGAGTTGAGTGAAAAATTGAAATGGTAAAGGATGGAGAACTTAGGATCATACAAACTGACAAGATTTGAGACATGCCAATAGCTAGGTTGTGACATCTATATCCAATTATTGCAGAATTTCTTACTAAATTATATAATAACTTCTCTATTTGATTGCTCTGATGAAAGAAAGTACAGTAGAAATTATGTTTCCCTTACTTTGTAATGGTATTTTAACTTTTATTACATTTTATTTCAAGGGGAAACTCTACACATGCTCAGATGGATCCAAACAGAGAGAGTTTGAATGCAAGTAAGTTAATTGTAAATATGTGTGCATTGTAATAAAGGAATAACCAACTGGTACTTGTTAATGTATCAGAGGGTTTTTTTAGGTGAGGCTCCTGACAACAATCCTTACTTATTAGGAACGAAAATTGAAGAATTGAGCACTGAAATCATTGTATATGATGTGCAGCATTATGGATTGCCCAATGATGAAAATGTGTTGTTAATCTAGATGATATTTAAACACAAGCACAAGAACATTCTGCAGTTTTCTAATCAATTGAACTACTGGCCCTCCTTAAAGTATGGTTTTACAGTTGTATTACATAACACTTATTTGTGTGTGGAAAGTAGATTGCTGCTGTCAAAGTTTAGATACGTTTATGTAGCAATGTAATGAGTCTGAGTTTAATCAGTATTTTTTTTTACAGTGGAGATATCTAGTTTAGCTAATTTTGTTGCTAACAAATATATTGAGAATATCTGTTGCATTTAATGCCAGCTGGATTATATGAAGTTAATACTGTTACATTATGTTGTTTGTGAAAATGTTGGATACTGTACTCTTAGTAAGTTATATGGCTAGAAGTAGCAATCCTTTTGCAGTAGCCTTCATTTATATACCATTAACTACATATATATTTACTTAGCAAGTAATCATTTGATAGTACAAAAATATTCAGGATTGCCAAGAAGACACATTTTGTCAAAATTGTTTGTCTTGAACTCATGGGGACTCTGAAGAAATACTAATGTAAAGCGGAAACAATTCTTATGCTGCAAAGTTGGAAAGTGGACGCTCCTCTTATACAGTACAATTGATTTATTTTCCTTTACATTGGTATTATTAAGCATAAGATCTGAACCACTGTTCCTATCTCAGATTCTCCCCATCCTCATGTGCTCATGATATTGTGCTCTCTGTTCATGGTTAGTAACTGGTGTTATTGACACTCGTCAAGATCATATGTAAGTTTTGGCATTTATCACCAGCAAAAAAAAAGAAATAATTATAACTTTAAGCAAAGTTTCATTATTAGGAGATGGAAGGCAAGAGTAGACATTTGCTGGGTACAATAGGTTCTGTTATATCCTGTGTTTCTTCAACGTGAATTGGCTTTAACAGGATTGAAGAATTTAGACTGTTACTTGTAGAATGCGAATTTTCCTTACCCATATTGGCTAGAACATGATTCCAGCCCCATTAGTTTAATGATGCTATAGTGCAATTTTTTTATAACTTGAGATCACACGAGATGGGAACTATCGAGTTGTATCAGAACCAAATGTATTTGACTAATTTTGTTGTGTACATTAATACAAGAGCTGTCTCGTTGTATATTTCCCCAATTAATCCCTTTCCTATTCTTTCAAAACATTTAGTAGCATGTCTAAGATTGCATTATCAACTTTTACGGAATCACAGGGACAATCTACTGCTGAAGTACCTTAATACTTTGCTCATAGAGATTTTTAAAAATACTAATTTAAGAAAAATAGATTGTAAGGATTATCTTAGTATTTTGTAGAATTTTTGAGTAAAATAAAACTGAAGTATTATTGAGGGAACTGTCTGGTAGGAGTTTTGCCAAATTTGTGATTTAGGTGATCAGTCTGGGGTATTTCACTAATCTTATTATCAGTAATTTCAGGATTGCTCACACGATCACACATTAGTGATCATAGAGTCATACAACACAGAGGAGGTCCTTCAGTCGATTGAGTCTATCTACGCTTTTCTCATTTTCCAACATTTAGCCTGTAGCCTTGAATTTTATGACATTTCAAGTGCTCATTCACATATTTTTTAAAGGCGGTCTGGTTTCCAAACACTTTAGCCCTCCCAGGCAGTCCATTTCAGACTCTCACTACTCCTCCACTCTCCTGTAAACCTCTTGCCATTCACAATAAAATTATACCTCCTCTTATTGATCCTTCAATTAAGGGAACAGCTACTTCTTATCCATTCTGCCCATGACCCTCATCATCCTATACACCTTAATCAGGTCCCCCCTCAGCTATCTCCGCTCTGAAGAAAATGACCCAGGCCTTTTCTAGCGTGTCTTCACAGCTAAAGTATTCCAACCCACGTAATATCCTGATTAATCTCCTCTGTAACTCATCCAGAATAATCACATCCTTCTTTTCATGTGGTGACTAGAACTTCTCGCAATACTACAGTTGTGACCTAACCAAAGTTTTGTACAGTTCTAATACAACTTCCCTACTCAGTTGTCGTCCAACAGGTTTATTTGGAAGTGCTAGCTTTCAGAACGTTGCTCCTTCATCAGGTAACTAGTGGGGCAGGATCATAAGACACAGAATTTATAGCAAAAGATCACAGTGTCATGCAATTAAAACGATATATTGAACAAACCCAGATTGCTGCTAAGTCTTTCATCTTTTAGAATGAATTCTAGGTTTCGGTTAAGATACATTACAATCTACTTCTGCCAAAGCCGTGCTGACCATCCCTGATCAAACCTTACCTTTCCAAGTGAAGATAAAAGATTTTCTCCGTAGTTTCCCTACCAATGATCTTGAAAAGTAGAACGATATTAGCTATTCTCCAGTCTTCTTGGCATCTCCCCTGTGGCCTGAGAGGAATTAAAAATTTGGGTCAGTCAGAGGCCCTGTAATTTTCTCCTTCACCTCCCATGCAGCCTTGGATACAACTCATCTGGACCTGGGATCTGTTCACTTTTAAGCCTGACAAAGCCTCCAGTATCTCTTCATTCCCTCTGACAATAACGGAGCTCAAGAAACCCATTGTTCCTCTCCCCAAATATGTACCTACATCTTCTTTCTCTTGAGAGAAAAGAAAAGTATAGTACTCATTTAATACCTGCCAACATCCTCTGATTCCACATGCAGATTGCCCCTTTGAACCCTGATGAGTCCTACCCTTTCCATAGTTATTCCTCGCTCTTAGTGCACTTTTAGCCTTTGTGATTCTCTCTAATTTTACCTATCAATATTTCTTCATGCCTCTTCTTTACTTTCCTAATTGCATTCTTGAGATCCCACCTTTGCACTTTCTATACTTCACTAGGGCCTCCATTGATTTGCTTCCTTTGCACCTGCTAAAAGCCTATTTTGTCCTTTTCATTTAATTCGAAATATTTCTCGACAGCAGCATTCTCTGGGCTTGTTGTCCTGCATCTCACTCTAAGGGGAACGTGTAGGGCATGTACTCACCACGCTTCCTTGTTGAAGTAACAAACATTCCCCACTGCTCTGCTGTAGAGTTTCCCACAAGTAGCTGAACCCAGTCTAGTTTGGCCAGATCCTGCCTTATTTTAATAAAATCTGCGTCCCCCCTCCAAACGAAAACTCTCTTTGCAGACCATCTCTTTCCTTTTCCAATATAAACTTAATATGTTGTGGCCCCTATGACTAAAATGCTTCCCCACTGCCACCTCAAATAGCTGTCTGTCATCACTCCCCAGAATTAGGTCCAGCGCTGTGCCATCCTGAAGAAATGTGTTGATGTATAAAACTCCCTTAAACACATTTCAAGAAATCCACCCACCCTCAACTGTTTACACTGTGACTATCCCAATTAATGTTCTGGAAGTTGAATTGCCCTAATGTAATTACCCCATTATTATTATTTCAACTCGAATCAATAGAAATACCCCCAAATAATTCTAATAATTTATTTTTCTTAAATTAGTATTTTTTTAATATGCCTATGAACAATGATTTGTTGGAAGTGCTTCAGCAGTAGATTGTCCCTGTGATTCCATAAGAGGTGATAATGCAATCTTAGACATGCTATTAAATGTTTTGGAAGAATTGGAAAGGCAATAATTGGGGAACTGTACAGTGAGACAGCTCTTATATTAAACTACACAATAAAATCAGGCAAATACCTAGCAAATGTCTACTCCCAATGGCGCTAACAAACCTATTCACAAAGATGTTGGTCCCATTGTGGTTCAGCAGCAGACTGTCCCCTTTTTACAGGTTCCATTTTCCTCAGAAATGGTTCCAATGCCCCTGAAATCTGAAACCTCCCTCCTGCATGAACGCCTGAGTCACGCATTCATTTGCCTTATTTACTTATTTCTATACTCACTAATATGCAGCACCAAAAGTAATCCAGAGATTACAATTTTAGAGGATTGCCTAGCTCTCTGAATTCTTGATGCAAGACATCATTCTATCTGTATTGTTTGTGCCACAACCTCTGACCTATCAACATCACCCTGCAGCTGTTCAGTGATAACCTTGACCCTGGTCCAACGGGGCAATACATGGTCTCAGAAATGGCAATCGCACACCTCATTATCAAGTCACCTACCACTATTTTCTTTGAACTTTTGCTCCCCTCTGCCTGTGCAGCAGTACCACCCTATGTGCTTCTTTCTCCAGTGGAATCTTCACTGTCATCCCTTTCCAACACAGAATGACAGTTATAAAGTGGGATGGCCTCTGGGACTCTTCTATCTACCTGACATGCTCCTTTCCTCTGCCTGATGGTCACCCATTCTATGCCTGCAGCTCCTCAGTCTGCAGTGTGACTACCTCAGAAAACATGCTCACCATATTGTCTTCAGCCTTGTGGATTCACCTCTGTGCCTCCAGCCAAGTCATGTTTCAGGACATGGCGTTCGAGCTGTTCGAATTGGTGGGACTTCCAACAAATGAGGTCATCCAGACTGCCAGAAGCATTTAGGAATTCCCAAATGCTGCAAATAGTATACTTATTGGCTTGGGCTTCCCTGTTATATTCAGTTAAATTAAAAAGCTTAATAAAGAAAAAGCTATGCTCTTACCCTGTAGACCTTATGTGCAAAAAGAGAAACACTATGAAAGTAGTAGAAAAATAGTATAAAACACAATAGAATATTAAAAATCGGGAAGAATGGTCAAAAAGTCAGAAAAGGTAGAAATTAGCTGTAGTTAGCACTGTTGCCTGACAGTGTCAGAGACCCAGGTTCGATTTCCAGCCTGAGGCAACTCTGAGTGGAGTTTGCACAGTCCCCTCCATGTCTGCATGGCTTTCCTCCGGGTGCTCCGGTTTCCTACCACAATCCAAAGATGTGCAGGTTAGGTGAATTGGCAATGCTAAATTGCCCATAGTGTTCAGGGATGTTTAGGTTAGGTGCGTTAGTCAGGCGTAAATGTAGATTAATAGGCCGGGGAATGGGTTGGGTGGGTTACTCTTCAGAGGGTTGGTGTGGACTTCTGAGTCGAAGTGCCTGTTTCCACACTGTAGGGATCCTATGATTCACTGTAGCTGTGAAAAAAAGAGGATTGATCAAGCAATTATATGACTAAAAATGTGCCATAGCAGGGAGGCCAACACATTTCTGAGGCATTTGGATTTTTTTTCTTGCACAAGTAAACTTGTTCAAGCTGGACAGACTACATCATAACTGAACTGGGATTAATATCCCTGCAGTGAAATTTGCTAGTGTTGTGGTGGGGGAATTTAAACTAACTTGTCAGTGGGATGGGAATCTGAAAAATCAAGTTAGAAGGACATAAAAGTGACAACAGGAAATATAAAAGTGGCAAGTGAAATTAAAAGGTAGGTGAAATGAAGGCAAGGATCAACTAAACTTTGAATGCGAAATAATGCCAAAAAAATAAGTAAGGGCACTCTACCTGAATGCATGAGACATTCTTGATATTCTTGGCTTCTTCTGCTGCTATTGGCAATTTTGTGAATGGTCTCAAGTGGTTCCAAACACATTAATAGTCCTGCTATTGCTGATCCATTCATCTTAACAGGTAGAATATTTGTGGTTTCCAAGCAGAGTTACCATAGCTAGATTTCATCATGAATGTACCAGTACAAGGAATGGGTGACCCAGTGTATGCAGTCAGTTTTCTGTTGTAGGTTGTGTCATTGAATTCCAATGATACAGGTGCATATTCTTAGGAGTATTCCTTAAGAACATTAAGAATTAAGTTTTCAGGTATCTTATGGCCGTGAGCATGTGTTTACCAATTTTCTTCATATTCATTATGCTACGAATGGCAAACACTTCTAACTTTTGACTTTGTCCACACTGTCTGTCAAACTCACAACATAGATACCTTGTTAAAGGCTTGCCCACTCTGAATCTTAATCCTGGTCTGTTTTGCTGCAAGCCTTATTTATGTGTGCATGTTTACACAAATCTCCAGTTATTTCTGCATATATGCTGCATATGGTTTTGATTTGGTTCTGGCCAATTGTAGTCTCTGTTGCATCTTTGGTGCCAGATTTCTTGCACAGATTCACCCAAACCAACAAATTTGAGGTTCTTTATGCCTGTTTGTTTGAGAGGGAGGATGACTGAGATAACTGACCCTGTCGGAATTTTTAAGAAATATCCATTACACAGAATGATTGCAGTATGCTGAGATATAGAGGGATGTAGGAGTTCTAATGCATGGGTTACAAATGTTCATATGTAGGTACAGCAAGTAATTAAGAAGGATAAGAAAATGCTATTCTTAAGAGGGGAATTGGACATAAATGTAAGGAGATTATGCTTCACTGACACAGCATTGATGAGATCTCATCTTGAATACTGCAAACAGTTTTGTCTGCCTATTTAAGGAAGGAAGCAAATGCATTGGAGTCAATTCACAGGAGCTTTACAAGATGAATGGGTTGTCTTATAAGGAAAAATTAAACAGGCTGGTCATGTTTTTGCTGAAATTTTAAAAAGTGACAAGCACTTTGATTTTTATATGAATCTGAACCATCTTGCAAAGGTGAACTGGAAAGGATGTTTCCTCTTTGGCATATGTTCAGAACTATGAAACAATGATTTAAGATTCAGAGTTGACCAATTGGGATTGAGGTGAGGGAACGTTTTCCTCTCCGAGGGTTGTGCAACTTTGGAACTTGCTGCTACAAAGGCTGCTGAGGCAGAGCATTTGACTATTTTTAAGATAGGAAAAAGTGAAGAACTGCAGATGCTGGAGATCAGAGTCAAAGAGTGTAGTGCTGGAAAAGCACAGCCGATCAGGCAGCGTACGAGGAGCAGGAGAATTGATGTTTCAGGCATAAGCCCTTCACCAGGAATGAGGCTTGTGGGCCAAGAGGGCTGAGAGATAAATGGGAAGGGGAGGGGGAAGGTAGCCAGGAATGCAATAGCTAGATGAAGGTGAGCGTGAAAGTGATAGGTCGGAAAGGAGGGTAGAGCAGATAGGTGGTAAAGAAGATGGACAGGTAGGACTGTTCAAGAGGGTGGTGCCGAGTTGGAAGGTTGGGACTGGGATAATGTGTTGGGGGAGGGGAAATGGGGAAACTGGTGAAATCCACATTGACCCCCACCTTCATCGAGCTATCGCAATCCTAGCTACCTTTCCCCCAGCCCCACCCCCTCCCATTTATTTCTCAGTCCTCGGCCCACAAGCCTCATGCCTGGTAAAGGGCTTATACCTGAAACGTCGACTCTCCTGCTCCTCGGATGGTGCCTGATTGGCTGTGCTTTTCCAGCACTGTTCGACTATTTTTCAGACACGCATAGATTGATTCTTATGAGACAAGGGAATTAAAGGTTAATGAGGAAAATGGGAACGTTGCATTCATAAAACAATCAGCAATTATTTCATTGAATGACTTAAAATGTCGTAAAAGTGCTGAATGACCTATTTCTGCTCCTAATCCGTATGTTCATAATATGCAATTTTTTATTTATTCCCTTCCTATTGTTTCATACATATCACTACACAACTGCAGATGGGAATGTTTTTAAATACTGTTATTAAAGAATTTGCTTAAATGAGTTACTTGAAGCTATTCTTGTGTCCCTCTGAGTAGCTGGCTCAAAAATGGTCTCAGCGCATCCTTAATGTCTGCCCTCCTACTTAGCACAAAAGGTAGTAGAGAAGAGTGAAACTAAAATACTGATCACAAATGAAAATACTAATATATTTTGGGAGCTAAAATGTAACTTGGCTAGCCAATAAATATTTATTTCCTATTAATAGAGGGCAGTATATTTTGTACAAAGATGGAGATGTAAATCAGCCAATGATAAGAGATCGAAAATGGGAGAATAGTGAATTCAACTTTGATGATGTCCCCTCTGCAATGATGGCTCTATTCACTGTCTCAACCTTTGAAGGATGGCCACAGTAAGTAGAAAAAATGTCAATATGTATTATCATGTACTGAATCAAGCAATAATTTGACCTAAATGGTTGCTATTTAATCTTTAAAGCACCTGTCATGGAATTTATAAATTGCAAAAATAAACAAAGTACTAATATCTAAATCATTCCAAGGTACCTCATAAATATTTTAAACATAAAATCAGTTTTTTGTAATATGGTTGCCAACAAAACCTATATTGTTTACGATTATTTTCAACCTAATCTGAGTGGCACACAACAGTGTTTTTCTTCTCATTGATGGATGTAAGCAATATACTCTGGATTCTGTCATGAATGAAACTCAAAGTGACCCCCATCAGTCCTACTTGTAGTAAGGATAACTTCTTTTATCTTCTACTTTGGAATTCCTGTTGAACTGACCACTCAGTATTTCAATCCCCTTTGAGGTTGACAGAGGTACTGCCACTTGTTTTGACTTGTAAAATTCCCAATATAAGATAGGGACCTGCTTTAGGTCCCAAATTCTAGACTAAATGGCAATTTTGGTGCAATGTGAAGTTATCATAAGAGAGTATTACAAGGCCATCCAGGTTTTGGTTCCAACATTAGTATGTTATTTCTATTTCTTGAAAGGACATTTGGAGGCAAATTGGTGGAAACTTAAATTTTAAACTTCAAACTTCAAAATTTAAAATTAAAACCAAACCACTTGTGAGCATGAGAGGCACAACTGCAGAAGATATTGTACCAATAGATAGTAAATACAATAGAAGCTAATAGTTTTTTTGGAAATCCCCTCAGAAATGATGTTGAAGAAGAAACTCTGGAATGTTGAGTACTTCATGGTCTCCATAGCCACTTCACAAAGGCCAACTCTGATTAGGAAATGCAACATTGCATCTCAAAACCATTTTGTAATGCTCTATAATTTTCAGTTCACTTTGATTTTACCAGCCAAGATTCTTTCATGCTCTATCTTTGCTTGCTGTTTTGAGTTCACTCTTTCACATCCTACTCTCTTCTCAACTTTGTGGTATTTAGTTCTGTGTCAGCTGTAAGCTCTCTTTTTCTGTATTCTGTCAAGGGAAACTTCAAGGTCAAGTAGGGGCGGCAATAAATGCTGGTGAGCCAGTGATGCCCATGTCCCACAAGCAAATAAAAAAATTACTGTCTAGTTCAAAGAAGGATATTATTGTTTAAACATTAAAGAAATCATATTTCAATATAAAATGTAAATCTTTTTATCTTGAAAAACACAATAGCGAATCAGCCCCAACCAAGCACTTTGAATATTAAACTGGCTTAAATTAGAAAAGAAGAAAATAACAGAATATGAAGTGGTAGGTAATTTCATTAATGACAATATAATTGTGTTAATAGTAACTACACAGAACATATTACAGCGCAGTTCAGACCCTTCGGCCCATGATGTTATGCTGACCTGTGGAACCAATCTGAAACCCATCTATCCCACTCTCTTCCATTTTCATCCCTATGTTTATCCAATGGCCATTTAAATGCCCTTAAAATTGGCTTACTACAGTTGCATTGCTTTTTTTAAAAAATTATTTTATTTTTATTTTCTGCTCACGCTAAAATGGCAATTTCTTATCAAGCTTCTATCACTTCCCCTGTTGAACAGGCCACGAAATAATGACTGACCATCTGATTTTCTTTTTCCCTCCATGTAGGAAAATGTTGGTTTCTTTCTGTTGAGAACAAGACCTTGTTCTGGAGATGTGAACTAGTGTAAGGGACAGTAGCACAATGCTCAAATTATAAGTTTCTTTCTTGCCATTTCATGCCATTAGAAAACTTAATTCTAAAAAAAACTCCATAGTTTGCAATTGTAATTTACTGGATGTTGCTTATTTAATGGCATAGTCTCAATTTAAACTAAACACCTAGATTCAAAACTGTGAATGGTGCTATAGTCATCATTCAGTCATAGAATAATATCCATCAATTTGATCCTTCTAGATTAATCAATAGGTTCTGTCTTCAAGTTTCATATGAAGTACTTAGCTGAAGGTAGGGAGTTAAAAGTCCTTATGAAGATATTTATATTCTACATTTTCCAACATCTTAGCTGAAACAAACAGTACAATGAAATCAGATGTAAGGGGAGGAATCCAAAAGCATTGGAAGAAATTAAAATGGATACAAAAACATTACCTCTCAGAATAAATTATATATGCTTTATATATGAATAAACAACGATACATTTCTTCGTCTTATGTTTGCAGGTTGCTTTATCGAGCCATCGATTCTCATACAGAGGATGCAGGTCCAATTTACAACTACAGAGTGGAGATATCAATCTTCTTCATCATCTATATCATCGTTATTGCTTTCTTCATGATGAATATTTTTGTAGGTTTTGTCATCGTCACATTTCAGGAGCAGGGGGAACAGGAATACAAAAACTGTGAACTGGATAAAAATCAGGTGAAAAAGAAGTTTTAATATTCAATTTATGTGCTGGCATTATTTATATCTTTTGAATAATGTTATGTGATTGTACCTCAAAAGATATATTACTAAAATCCTTGTATAATGTGTGGCATAAAATGAAGAATAATATTTCATTTATCACATTTTAGTTATTTTCGGTAAAGGTGTTTTTCATGCAAATAGACATTAGTAGTAGGTAATGATTTCTAAAATATTAAGCGCTCCAAATTGGCAAAAGCACAAGTTGGAAGTGATTCATTGCTCAGAAGTTATAGCATCTGACCGCAATATTAAATAGTGATGATCCTCTTCTCTGAAACAAAATCAAATTGAATTGCTACTTGGTGGAAAACAGGATAACCCACATTAATTTGGCCACTAACTAAACTCATTCTACCCACTCCTAGTTTCCTTTCACTGATCTACTCCATTGGAGGAGAAAGCACAGGGAGTAGGAATACTTTTGACTGTTCTAATAAAAATCAGTACATACATAAGAATAATAAGAGCAATAGAAATAGGAGTACGCCATCTGGCCACTCGAGCCTGCAAGATCACAGCTGATCTTTTCATGGACTTAGCTCCAGTTACCTGCCCACTCACTGTAACCCTTAATTATTTTACAGTTCAAAAATCTATCTATCTTTGCCTTAAAAACATTCAATGAAGTAGCCTTAACTGCTTCACTGGGCATGGAATTTCACACATTCACAACTCTTTGGGAGATAAAGGTCCTCCTCAACCCAGTCATAAATCTGCTTCGTTTTATTTTGAGGCCATGGCCCTTGTTCTAGTTTCACCAACAAGTGGAAACAACCTTCCTGCTTCCATCTTATCTATTCCCTTCATAACATTATAAGTTTATATAAGATCTCCTTGATTCTTCTAAATTCCAATTATAGTCCCAGTCTACTCAATTTTTCCTCAAAACCAACCCTTTCAACTCCGACATCAATCTAGTGAAACCTGTCTGCATACCTTCCAGTGCCAGTACATCCTTTCTCAAGTACGGAGACAAAACTGTACATATTACTCCAGATATGACCTCACCAGCAACCTATACAGCTGCAGCATAACCTTCCTGTTTTTAAACTCCATTTCTCTAACAATGAAGGACAATATTCCATTTTCCTTCTTAATTACCTGCTGCATCTGAAAACCAACTTTTTGTAATTCACGTAAAAGAACACCCAAGTCCCTCTGCACAGCAGCAAGCTACAATTTTTCACCATTTAAACTATAATCTATTTTGCTGTTATTCCTGCCAAAATAGATGACCTCACATTTACCAACATTGTACTCCATCTGCTAGGTCCTTGCCTATTCACTTAACTTATCTACTGTATATCCATTTACAGACTTTCAGTGTCCTCTGCGCTCTTTGCTCTACCACTCATGTTAGTGTCATCTGCGAATTTTGACACACTACACTTAGTCCCCAATTCCAAATCACCTATGTAAATTGTAGATCATTGTGTCCCAACACTAATCCCCAAGGCACATTACTAACCATTGATCTCCAATCAGAAAAAACACCCATTTTTCCCCACTCCTTTCTTTGTTAGTTCACCAATTCTCTATCCTTGCTAATACATTACCCATAACACCATGCACCTTTATCTTTTGCAGTAGCCTTTTGTGCGGCACTTTGTCAAAGGCCAATTTGGAAATCCATATACACCATGATCACCAATTCTCCATTGTCTACCATGCTTATAATGTCCTCAAAGAATTCAAGTAAATTAGTTAAGCATGACCTGCCTTCCATGAACCCATGCTGCATCCACCCTTTGGGACGGTTGATTCAAGCATTTTCCCCACACAAACGTTCAGCTAACAGGCCTATAGTTACCTGCCTTTTATCTACCTTTTTAAAATAGTGGTGGCACATTTGCTGTTTACCAATCTGCCAGAGCTGTCCCAAAATCCAATGATTTTTAGTAAATTACCACAAGGGCGCCTGCTCTTTCCCACCACGTCTTTTAGTACAAAGAACAAAGAAAACTACAGCACTGGAACAGGCCCTTTGGCCCTCCAAGCCAATCCAGATTCTCTATCTAAACTTGTCGCCTAATTTCTATGGATCTGTATCCCTCTGCTCCCTGCCCATTCATATATCTGTGTAGATACATCTTAAATTATGCTATCATGCCCATCTGTACCACTTCTATGCGTTCCAGGTGCCCACCACCCTCTGCATAAAGAACTTTCCATGCATTTTCCCCTCTCACTTTAAACTCGTGACCCTTAGTAATTGAGTCCCCCACTCTGGGGAAAAAGCTTCTTGCTATCCATCCTGTCAATACCTCTCATAATTTTGTAGACCTCAATCAGGTCCCCCCTCAACCTCTGTCTTTCTAATGAAAATAATCCTAATCTACTCAACCTCTCTTCAAAGCTAGCACCCTCCATACCAGGCAACATCCTGATGAACCTCCTCTGCATCCCCTCCAAAGCATCCAAAATACCTTGAGGTTCATTCCATCAGGTCCAAAAGACTTGTCTACCTTTCAACCCCTTAGCCTGCCCAACACTACCTCTTCAATGATAGTGATCATTTCTATATCCTCACTTGCCATAGCCTCCTTATCATCAATTATTGGTATGTTGTTTGTGTCTTCAACTGTAAAGACCAACACAAGATTCCTGTTCAAAGCCTCAACCATTTCCTTATCTCCCATTATTAAATCCCCCTTCTCATCCTCTAAAGGACCAATATTTCGGAGAATCAAAGAATCCTCACATTGTGGAAGCAGGCCATTTAACCAATCAGGTCCACAACATGCCTCCAAAAAGCATCCCACCCAGACTCTATCCCCCTCACCCTATCCCTGTAAACCTGCATTTTATCATGGCTAATCCACCTGGCCTGCACATGTCTGGACACTGTGGCAACTTAGCATAGCCAATCCACCTGACCGGCACATCTTCAGACTGTGGGAGGAAGCCCACATAAACATGGGGAGAATGTGCAAACTCCACACAGTCATTTGCCCAAGGCTGGAATTCAACCAAGATCCTTGGCACTATGAGACAGCTGAGCCATTGTACTGCCCCTACCTTTGCCACTCTTTTTCGTTTTTATATATTTGTGGAAATATTTGCTGTCCATTTTTGTCTTCTGAGCTAGTTTCCTCTCAAAATATATCTTACCTCTCTTTATAGCTTTTTTCATGGATTCCTGTTGACCTTTAAAGATGTCCCAATCCCGTAGTTTCCCCATAAGCTTTGCTACTTTGTATGCATTAGCTTTCAATTTGACACCCTCCTTTATTTCCTGTTATCCATGGCTGATTATCCCTTTCCCTATATCGTTCTTCCTTTTCACTGGTGTTTCCTGTTGCTGACCACTGTGAAAAATTGCTTTGAACTCCACCATTGTTCTTTAATTGTCCCACCATATAGTCTTTGCTCCCAGTCTACCTAAAGCAACTCCTCCTTCAGCCCAATATAGTCTCCTTTGTTTAGGCACAACACACTGGTATTGGATTTTACATTCTCATGTTCTGTCTGTATTTTAAATTCAACCATACTATGATTACTCCTTCTGAGAGGATCACTATGTTGTGGGGAAAATCACCAGTCTTGGAATCAGAATCGGGATTCAATGACAGAGTTTATTGTATAAAAAAACCAGAGCTCTGGGGAGAGAGAGAAAAACATCCGACAGCACAGCTGTCAGCTGCGAGTCTTCTCTTACTCTCGGAGCACATGTCACAATATTTTATAAATTTCATGGTATAATGGTCCAGCTATCGAGTCTTTGTGCAACATGGTTTGTTTACTGAAAACATTACAGAAGTCTATTGATGTAGTAATTGGTCATGATCGTTCTTCCTGCAAATTACTGCAAATCTAAGGTATTAACACTTGTATACAAGGAGTCTCAGGTAGTGAACATTTCCATTGAAGGTGGTGGTTGGACTCAGACACTTCAGCAGGCATGAGACATTACTGATGTGTATTCTCTCCCCCACCGGCCTTAAACTAATTATCTATGCTCTGTGTCTATTGTGCTAGTATCCTGTTGACCTCAGGCAATATCTGTGTATGCTTCGCTGTACTTTTCTGTGTAATGGCTCAGCAACCATCTTGTGTGCTAAGTGACCAACTTATGGCTCAGCGGTCATCTTGTGTTTGTGTGCCCCATGTCAGCGTGCCCCATGTCAGTGTCAATGCCCACTTCAGCTAGCTATGAAATCATGAATTATTTGTGTCTCATTACACAGGACCTGATCTAGGATAGCTTGCTCTCTTTTAGGTTCCATTGCATACTGTTTGATGAAAATATTGCGGATACATTCTTTGAACGCCTCTCAAGGATGCCTTGACCAACTTGGTTTGACCAATCGATGTATAGATTAAAACCCCCCATGATAATTGCTGTACCATTTTTACTTGCATTAGTTATTTCTTTGTTTATTGCCTGTCCAATCATGATGTTATTATTTGGAGGCCAATAGACTACAATTATTGGTGACTTTTTCCCCTTTCCAAATTCCACCCACATTGATTCAACATTTTTCTCCATAAAATCTATATCATCTCTTATTACAGCACTGATGTCATCCTTTAATATCAGAGTGACACCATCTCCCTTTCCTTCCAGTCTATTCTTCCAAATAATCTGATACCCACGGATATTTAACTCCCAGTTGTGACCACCCTGCAGCTGTGTCTCTGTAATGGCCCCTAAATCACAATGATTTGTGCTGTCAAGTCATTTACCTTGTTTTAAATGCTCCGAACGTTCAGGTAAAGTGCCTCTATGCGAGTTTTTATACCTTTTTGATTCTTAACACCTCCACCAGAAGAACCTTTGTTTTTAAACATTCTCACTTTTTCTGTCTGTCTGGTTTCCACTTGTCTGAGTGCTTCACTGCACAGCTGCTTCTTGCTTTTTAGTTACTCTTTTTCCTTCAGCCCTTGTCCACTCTGCTAACTCAGAGCCTCTCCTTAGGTTCCCATCCCCCTGCCTAGCTAGTTTAAAGTCCACCCAACGGTGCTAGCAAAACCACCTGTAAAAATATTGCTCCTACCACTGTTTGGGTGAAGACCATCCCTCTTGAATAGGTCCCATCTTCCCAGAAATGATCCCAATTATTCAGAAATCTAAACCTTCCCTCCTTTCACTCCTTCAGTCATGTATTGAACTGCCAAATCTGATAATTCTCAGCATCACTAGCACATGGCACAGGTAGCAATCCGGTCCTTGCCTTCAATATGGCCCCTAACTCCCTATATTCAGCCTTCTGGACCTGATCCCTCTTCTTACTTATGCCATTGGTACCAACATATTCCATGGCCACTGCTTGGTGTTGTCTGACCCCCAACACCACCCTGTCAAAATTACCAGTAGCTGCTCAATAACACGTTGGAGCCTTGTACCAAGTAAGCACCTGTTGTCACTAGAGCAGCTGCAGAAGCACTCTCTGTTCCGCTAACAATTGAGTCTGAACGACTACATCCCTAACTGCCTTTTTCACCCCCCACACTGTGCAGCTGGGCATTCTGTGGTGCTGCAGATTTTGCTTTGGCTGCAAGTCCCTGAGGCATTATTGCCGAGGCCAGATCTTACCACAAAGTACACGTTAGCTATTGGGATGGCCTTAAAGGACTTGTGCATTACCTGCTTCACCTTATGCTTGCATTGACGGTCATCCATTCTCTGTCCTCCTGCACCTTTTTACACTGTGGGGTGACCACTGCCTTGTACATGTTATCCACGTAACTCTCATCCTCCTGCATGCTCCTCACTACCTCCAGACCTCGCTTAAGTTCCATAACTCGGCATTTGAATTGAAAGTATTGATGCCGCCTCCTGCACACATGTTGCACAGATGGAGCCTACAGCTTGAAGGAACTGGCCTACCACCTCTTTAATGAACCCAAACAATTACCCATTTAAAAAAAGCTAAATCTAATTCTCACAAACACACACTAACAGTTAACTAATAAGTATAGTAATTTCAACAGGTTATTTGATTAGAGAAAGAAAACTAATGAGTTATAGTCACCCCTAAAACAGCCAATCAAATACAGGCAGTCACTTTGGGATCACACTGAGAGCTCGCTCTCCCTCTCACCAGAAGTTGTTTAGGTCTGCCTCTCTGCTCACTCCATGGTCACCACTCGCACTCCTTTACCAGCCGGAACTCTCGCTGCCAACCTCCTCTCATGATGTCCTGGCCTAGCTGCTCTTCAAAGAAAAAGGTTAACTTATGTCAGATCTACCAGTTGCTCTGGTCTCTGTAATTAAATACTTTGTGTTTTCTCATAGAAGTAGATCTCAGAACAGCAGATATTGCTAGAGAGAAGTGAGAGAAGATTCCTGACTTGGCATGGCATTTTTAGCCAGATAATTTCTCCAGCAGACCAGATGTAATACTCTCTCTCTCTCTCTCCCTTCTTCATTGTCTGTCTGAAACATTGTTTCTTCCTAGAGTGTCTTTTTTAATCAACCTGTTCAGAGATGTTATTACACAACCCTTAGGACTTGATCTTGGGCCTCATAGCCCCAAAGTTATGGATACTACCTCATTGCCACGGAGTCCTGTTTCTTCCTGGCCAGTTTAAGATGTAATCTTCCTTTAGCTAGACACTTTCCCTCTTTTGAATCATGCTTAGGTGGCAAGCTAAGACGTCTACTGTTACAAAACTTACACAGTAAGTTTTCTTTCACATAAGGCATTGGCAGTCCAGAGAGAGCTTGTCTGCCATTTGTGCTTCCCAGCTTTTGTTCTGATCAATGTCCAATTTACATTCTCACAATAATTTGTCAAGGCCTTTGTTATCTCCTGGATAAAAAACCATTACATGATTGTGCATGTCTCTCTGTGACCACGTAGAACTTGGTTTTGCATAGTCAGTTTAGTTGTCTCTTCTTAGTTTCTTCTCACCATTTTCAGTTACAGCTAAGTTAACATTTTGCAAATATGCTAACTCATCAGTTTTTTCCTAAAAATTACCAGACCAAAATGAGACCATTGACTAGATCAGCCATGTAAATATTTCAGTTACATCAGGACAGAGGCTGAAGATTCAGTGGCATGTAATTCATCTCCTGATTTCCAAGCTCTGTCCACGATTGACAAGGCACACATTAGGAGTGTAATGGAATAATATAGATCAGTGCCACTCCACCATTATTCATAAAACGCAATACTGTCCAGGATAAAGAAAGCTGTTTAATTAGCACCCCAGCCACCATTTTAACCATTCACTCTTTCACTTTGGGCATACAGTGACATCATTGTATACTAGCCACAGTTGCACTGAAGCAAGATGTGACCCCTCCCTCGATAATATCTTCCAAACTTGTGAATTCTTCCCCTGAAGAAGAAGAGTAGTAGGAACATGGGGAAGCCACCATTTGCAATGTTTTCTCTGAGTCATGGACCATCCTGATTTAGAATATGTATCACCTTTCTTTCACTGTCACTGAGTAAAAGTCCTGGAACTTCATCCCTATAGCAATATACCTACACCACGACAATTGCAGCCGTTTAAGAAAATGGCTCACTTTGACAGTAAGTGCTGTCTGTGCTGATGATACATTTATTCATGGGATAAAGATAACAAAGAATTCTCATCCACATATTTCAAGAGAGATATAGAGGGACTGAAGAATGTATAACAGGAATCCCAAGGGCAATATGAGAACTAAAAGATTATGACCATCAGATTAATTATAATTAAGGAATCATTAAGGAGTTTGATATATTAGATGTAACAGTCAATTCCTTTATGTGGACTCAAAACTAGATGACAACATTTAAGATTAAACTTAATTCATTTTATGATGGAATAATTTAAAGTGAATAGCAAATATACCTTTAAAGGAAAACTAGATAATTACATAATGGAGAAAGGGATAAAAAATTTTGTAGATGGTGCCAGATGAAGTAGGCTGGTAAAGAGGCTACTGTACAGCATAAACACCAGGAGAACAGTCGGGACAAAGGTCATGTTCTGTCCAATAGTATTCTTTAATTATGTGTATACGTGACCTCTATATGTGTTGTAAATCTTGATGGGTCAATGATTCTGATGCAAATTTACAAAAATAAAAGTCACAACTTGAATCTGCAACCTGATTTTTAAACAGTATACCTTTTGAGGTTTAGTTGAAACTAAAATAGACTCCTAGTTTTATGCCATCTGAAACTAACATAAAATAGAAAATGTAAAGTTCAAAGCTAGTGCTGCTTAATAATTTGTTTGTTATCTCAAAATATTAGGGGAGAAAGTGAGGTCTGCAGAGCTGAAAATGTATTGCTGGAAAAGCGCAGCAGTTCAGGCAGCATCCAGGGAACAGGAGAATTGACGTTTCGGGCATAAGCCCTTCTTCGGGAATGAGGAAAGTTTGTCCAGCAAGCTAAGATAAAAGGTAGGGAGGAGGGACTTGGGGGAGGGGCGCCAGAAATGTGATAGGTGGAAAGAGGTGAAGGTGAGGGTGATAGGTCAGACTGGGGTGGGGGCAGAGAGGTCAGGAAGAAGATTGCAGGTTAGGAAGGCGGTGCTGAGTTCGATGGATTTGACTGAGACAAGGTGGGGGGAGGGGAAATGAGGAAACTGGTGAAATCCGAGTTCATCCCTTGTGGTTGGAGGGTTCCTAGGCGGAAGATGAGGCGCTCTTCCTCCGACAGTTGGATGAACTCGGATTTCACCAGTTTCCTCATTTCCCCTCCTCCCCACCTTGTCTCAGTCAAATCCATCGAACTCAGCAACGCCTTCCTAACCTGCAATCTTCTTCCTGACCTCTCTGCCCCCACCCCAGTCTGACCTATCACCCTCACCTTCACCTCTTTCCACCTATCACATTTCCGACGCCCCTCCCCCAAGTCCCTCCTCCCTACCTTTTATCTTAGCTTGCTGGACAAACTTTCCTCATTCCTGAAGAAGGGCTTATGCCCGAAACGTCAATTCTCCTGTTCCCTGGATGCTGCCTGAATTGCTGCGCTTTTCCAGCAATACATTTTCAGATCTCAAAATATTAGTTTTTTCAAACTGGACTAAAATGTTTGACAGAAAATAAGCTTATGCAATGTTAATAGGTGTCATAGACACTTTTTATAGCATATGATATAATATTTGTTGTAACATAAAGTGCCATTTTTTTCCTGCCATTCACAGCGTCAGTGTGTTGAATATGCCTTGAAGGCTCGGCCTCTTCGGCGGTATATCCCGAAGAATACTTACCAGTATAAAGTGTGGTATGTGGTAAATTCCACCTACTTCGAATACCTGATGTTTGTCTTGATCCTCCTGAATACAATCTGCTTGGCTATGCAGGTATGACAAAGTGAATAATTGGAATTTAGTTACGTTTGATTAAACTGGATTTCTGTTGCACTTTAGATGAAGTAACACTAGTGGAGTGAGAACGGTTCCAAGAAGTATTCCAGTTGAAAAAAGAACATGTATTAATTTAGCGCTTTTTTCTGCAAATGGAATAAAAAATCCTCTGTGCAGACTTTTGAAAAATACATACTCATGTTTTCAATTGTATTCCAACTAAATTATTTTTGGCAACTAAATAATTCTGACTTGTTCCTCATTTGCTACTTATTTATAAGATGTTAGGATATAATTTAGCACCTATGCATAAAACTTCTCTTGCATACAGTGCAAAGAGGAAACATTGGGCAGGAAATGTACACATCAATAAAGGAGACTGACTGCTTTTCCTATCATAGGGAAAATGGAGGAAAAAAAATTGCATGTACTCTGCTGTGGACTTCAACTTCTTTCTAACTGATTTTTTAACTTTATACTTTTCTCAGGCAATGCCTCACATCCAGGTACATAATATTGAAACAAAAACAGAAATTGCTGGAAACGCTCAGCAGGTCTGGCAGCATCTTTGGAGAGAAATCAGAGTTAACGTTTCAGGTCGACTGACCCTTCCTCAGAATTGCATAATATTGAAATGTACCTATTTGGTGATAAAAATCACCTCCATTTCATTTTGTGAGTCATTTACCATTTTAGCAGTGCAGTTCAGGTTTTACTACTCATTTGAGGTGTAGGGATAGAGTGCAGAGTTATGCTGTTTTAAAAATTAAATATTCTCCAATAAAGTTTCACCTGCAGGACAGACCCAGCAGAGGTGATGGCACAGTGGTATACAGTCAGGAGGAACTTGCCCTGGGAGTCCTCCGGATCCCATGAAGTCTCATGGCTTCAGGTTAAACGTGGGTCAGGAAACCTCTTGCTGATTACCACATACCATGCTCCCTCGGCTGATGAATTGGTACTCCACCATGTTGAACAACACTTAGAGGAAGCACTGAGGATGGCAAGGGCACAAAATGTACTCTGTGTGGGAGATTTCAATGTCCACCACCAAGAGTGGCTCTACTTATCCAGCTGGTCAGGTCCTAAAAGACATAGCTGCTAGACTGGATCTGTGGCAGACGATGAGGGAACCAAGAAGAGGAAGAAGCATACTTGACCTCATCTGTCTCTTCCCTGGGGTGGGGGAATCCAGAACTAGAGGGTATAGGTTTAGGATGAGAGGGGAAAGATATTAAAGAGACCTAAGGCACAACCTTTTCACCAAAGGGTGGTACGTGTGTGAAACGAGCTGCCAGAGGAAGTGGTGGAGGCTGGTACACTTGCAACACTTAAAAGGCATCTATATGGGAAATGAATAAGAAGGGTTTGGAGGGATATGGGCCAGCTGCTGGCAGGTGGGACTAGATTGGTTTGGGATGTCTGGTCGGCATGGACGAGTTGTTTCCGTGCTGTACATCTCTATGACTCTTACCAATCTGCCAGCTGCAGAATCATCTGTATATGACAGTATTGGTAAGAGTGACAAACCACACAGTCCTTGTGGAGATAAAGTCCCACTTTCACATTGAGAGTAATCTCCATCGTGTTGCGTGGCACTGTGACTGTGCTAAATGGGACAGACTTTGAACAGATCTGGCAACACCAAAACAGCAGGTTTGTACTCCAGCACAATCTGGAGGACTTTGCGAGAATCTATCTAGGTCTGCTTTAAAAAAGAAATTTACTGACTTCATATCTAATGCCATTCCAAAGTCTCATAACCCTCTAAGAGAAAGAAAATTTCCCCTCATTTCTGTCCGAAAAGAGCAACCCCTAATTTTTAAACAATGCCTCCTAGTTTCCAGGCTCACCCATAAGAGGAAGTGCCCCTACCACGCCCACCTTGTCAAGTCTGTTCAGGATCTCATACACTTCAAACTTCTCACCACAAATTCTTCTAAATACTAGTGGAAACAAGCCCAATTTATTTAACCTTTCTTCATAAGGCAACCCATCCATTTTATTGAACCACCTTTATTTACAACATTTCTTAAATAAGGACTCCAAAGCTGCACACAGTATTTGAGACGTAGTCTCACCAATGCCCTATATAACTGAAACATAACTTCCTTAATGTTCAGTTCCTCTCATAATAAGGAATGGAGTTCCATTCGCCTTCTTTATTATTTGCTCTATCTGCGTTCTAAACATTTTGTGACTCAAGCAATAGAACACTTTGATCCTTCTGCACTTTGGAATTCTGCAGGCATTCACTGTTGAAGTAATACTGTTTGTTTTTATTTTACATGTCCAAGATGAACAACTTCACAATTTCCCACATTATACTCCAGATCTTTCCTACTCATGTAACCTGTCCACATCGATTTGCATCCCCTTTAAGTCCCTTTCACAGCAAAATTTCCTACACATCTTTGTTTCATCTTCAAACTTAGCTACCATGCCTTCATTTTGCTCATCCAAGTTATTGATATAAGTCATGTGTGCATAAAGGTAAACTGGCCATAGTCTTACCAAACCATGGGGTTACTCTCTCTCAGAGAGACAGATGACTGGTGGTGATTTAATCTGAGAGTAATCACACCTCAGGAGAGGGGAGAGGTTGAGAAGGTGAGTCTTTAATGGTAACCTCAGCCTTTGCAGGAACTGAACCATGTTGTTGGCATCTCTGTGTTATAAGCCAGCCATCCAGCCAACTGAAATTAGAGCACAATCTCTGAAGTTCACAGATGCAGAGTAAAATGTATAAGCCTAGAAGCCTTTGTCTGATTTTCTCTGCTTTTCTATATGTTCCTACATTGGCAAAAGACAGGATAGCAAAGTTGAACCTCCAACCAGATAAGCTTATCCACTAAATGAAACTGTTGTAGATTAGTGACAGACTGATTTATATGATTAGTCAAAAGTCCCTTTCCAATTTCACTTTATTGCAAAGTAGGTCTGAAGTGCGAATGATTTATGCCAACTTTTTAAACCTCTGTTCTTATAAGTTGTGCTCCATTAATATCGCACTAGACTTGGCACTGAAATTCATGTAAAGTTATCAGTTACCAATAAATGGGGCAAGGAAAATATTGGGTTGGTGCTTTTGTGTGAATTTTAATGACATACTAAGTCTTAATTAACTAAAAGCAACCTATCTGGACTAAAAATGTAATTTGAAATTTAAGAGTTTTATTTAGCTGTTTACTCATGTTTACTAATTTAGATAAATGTTATTGCCTTTTGCTGAAGAAGGGCATTATTGAAAAATATGTGGAGTCAAATCATGTGATACAAATCTCTATTTACCAATTTAAAGTTAAATTTACTTGTTCAGCAACAGGCCTATTTTTTATTTTCCATTTACTTTGTATGCAAAACAGAAATGAAAATGGCACAATTGTAAGAAATGGCAAATAGAAAGTGGCTTTGCTGAAAAAAGGCGATTCACTTATATGCATAATATTCTTCCTTTAAAATTAGTAGAACTTAGTGTAAATTAGATTCTAAACAAATGAAATAGATTTTATTTAAAAATGAACTGCTCTCGTAATGCTGTCGTGAAATGTTAATTCCTCCTGAAATCATGGATTTTTATCTAATTCTTTGTTTCTTTTTTCTAAGCACTATGGCCAATCACAGACATTTGGTCAAGCCATGGATGTCCTTAATATGCTCTTCACCGGACTGTTCACAGTTGAAATGATTTTGAAGTTAATTGCATTCAAGCCCAGAGTAAGTATTGAAAATAAACAACAAAATTGCATGCTGACTTTCTTATCTAGTTCAAATAATAATGCTTAATCATGAATGATTCTTAGGACAAACTCAATGTTACATTCAACACCAGATGGTATATATAAATGCATAATTATGAAGCTTGGTCGCACAATAATATTCTGCTGTCTATTGATGCTAAGCATACAATGACCTGATTCAACACACTGTACCCCAATGTTTTACACATTGACCACCTTTACATTGGAGCTACTTGCACTTGAAACAGCTGCTAATATAAATATTTCTAAAATTCCCAGGTTATTTTATTTCATCCCTCTAATTATTACCACTGAGAACATATTATAGTAGTGATTAATATTGGTGTTTCCGTCACTTTGATTTGAAAAGTGAACCCATCTCTAGTTTTTCCAGTGATGGACTCTCTAATAGGAAACATTGTGGCTCTGAACTTAACTTGTGGGTAAAGGGAGCTAGAGACTGATGTGGGAAACAAAGTGTCTCAACCTTGGCAGCTTTGGGCATTGAGAGTAACTTTATCTTCTGATTTCTTTGGCATGTAATCAGTAAGTCTCTAACCTGGAGCTAGTGTTAATTTTCATATGGCAATACATTATTTATCCTTGCAGTCTAGGTTGTGTTGTGATGAATGAGGCCTATTTGTTTGGTGCAAGGCTCAGAAGAATACCCCTGATTCAACTGATACTACTAGAAAAATAACATTGTATACATTCTGGCACTTATTCTCACCCCATCTGCTCTGACGGCCTGTTGGAAACCCGCTCTTGCTTTTTTACATAACATTTACTACTACTACTACATTCCTATCTCCTCCACAACTTGAATGGCTCCTATGCCATGGTGCTATGATTAATCCTCCTTGCAGTTCACACTCCCATCCATATAGCTTACAAGAGCCTCATAAGAGTTGGACAATTGCAGAGGCTAAAGCTCCTCAAACATAACCCCCTAGGGTCACCATATCTGCCTTACCTATAGTCACACCCCCCTGACCTTAACACAGACCCAGTTTGAATTACCAAGTCTCAGAGTCTTCACTTGATCCTAAGAGGTGTGACCGCCTCTTGAAGCTAGGTATCTTATAATTTTCCCCTTCCCTTGGGTGGTGCAATATCTCAGAATCCCTACAGTGTGGGATCAGATCATTCAACCCATTGAGTCCACCTCTCCAAAGAGCACCACACCCAGACCCACTTCCTTACCCTCTCCCTGCAATTGTCATCACTAATCCACTTAGTCTGCACATACCTGGAAGCTACGCGCAATTTGGCAGAGCCAATCCACCTAACCTAGACATGTTTGAACTGTGGGAAGAAACCGGAGCAAACCCACACAGACACGAGGAGAATGTGCAAACTCCACACAGATAGTCACCCGAGACTGGCGCTGTGAGGCAACAGTGCTAACCATTGAGCAACTGTGCCACTATTTTTGCAGTTCAGACTTCAGCTTCTCAACACAAATCTGAAGTTCCATAAGCTATGGCTCTTATGACAGATGTGTTTGTTCTGGATCACCTTGTTGTCATGCAGCTTCCACATGCTGTAGCAGGTGCATATCACCCATCCTGTCACCTGTATTGCATTTCATTTAATTTGTGAGTTGATTTTTGGGATTTCCTGGTCGTTACCCTTTTTATTTAAAACTGAAAACAAATGCCAGAATCAAGCTTACACCTAAGAAGCTATCTTTAAGAAATAAAGTGAGAAGAGAAGACTGAAAAATGTAAATACAAGCTGAAAATCTTACTTTTACTTTTAAGACAAGAACTATCAACCAATCCTACTCTCTTAATTGGCTCTTTCCCTTCATTTGCATCACATTATGGTTCACAATGTCACTACACTCCTGGTTCCACAGTAGGTAGGCCTCTCAATCTGTACCTTTCATCCTCTCCAACACCTCTCAGCTTCTTCCTTGACCAGAGGCCTTAACAATTCCCGTCCACCATTACTCTTCTTCACTTGACTAAACTTCTTCTCTCACTGAACAATTTCTCCTTTAATTGAGAAACAAACTTGTAAGGAGATCTCAGCTATCTGTAAGAATAATAGGATCGTTAGTAGGGGATTTTAACTTTCCAAACATAGACTGGAATTGCCATAGTGTTAAGGGTTTAGATGGAGAGGAATTTGTTAAGTGTGTACAAGACAATTTTCTGATTCAGTATGTGGATGTACCTGTTAGAGAAGGTGCAAAACTTGACCTACTCTTGGGAAATAAGGCAGGGCAGGTGACTGAGGTGTCAGTGGGGGAGCACTTTGGGGCCAGCGGCAATAATTCGATTAGATTTAAAATAATGATGGAAAAGGATAGACCGAGTCTAAAAGTTGAAGTTCGAAATTGGAGAAAGGCCAATTTTGATGGTATAAGGCAAGAACTTTCAAAAACTGATTGGGGGCAGATGTTTGCAGGTAAAGTGACGGCTGGAAATTGGGAAGTTTTCAGGAATGAGGTAACGAGAATCCAGAGGAAGTATATTCCTGTTAGGGTGAAAGGAAAGACTGATAACTATAGGGAATGCTGGATGACAAAGAAATTGAAGGTTTGGTTAAGAAAAGGAAGGAAGCATATATAAGATATAGACAGTAGAGATTGAGTGAATCCTTAGAAGAGTATAAAGGAAGTTGGAGAATACTTAAGAGAGAAATCATGAGGGCAAAAAGGGGACATGAGATAGCTTTGGCAAATAGAATTAAGGAGAATCCAAAGAGTTTTTACAAATACGTTAAGGACAAAAAGGTAACTAGGGAGGGAATAGAGCCCCTCAAAGATCAGCAAGGCGGCCTTTGTGTGGAGCCGCAGAAAATTGGGCAGATACTAAATGAATATTTTGCATCAGTATTTACTGTGGAAAAGAATATGGAAGATACAGACTGTAGGTAAATAGATGGTGACATCATGCAAAATGTCCAGATCACAGAGGAGGAAGTGCTGGATGTCTTGAAACGGTTAAAGGTGGATAAATCCCCAGGAACTGATCAGGTGTAACCGAGAACTCTGTGGGAAGCTAGAGAAGTGATTGCTGGGCCTCTTGCTAAGATATTTGTATCATCGATAGTCACAGATGAGGTGCCGGAAGACTGGAGGTTAGCTAACATGATGCCACTGTTTAAGAAGGGTGGTAAGGACAAGTCAGGGAACTATAGACCGGTGAGCCTGACGTCGGTGGTGGGCAAATTGTTGGAGGGAATCCTGAGGGACAGAATGTACATGTATTTGGAAAGGCAAGGACTGATTAGGGATAGTCAACATGGCTTTGTGCGTGGGAAATCATGTCTCACTAACTTGATTGAGTTTTTTGAGGAAGTAACAAAGAGGATTGATGAGGGAAGAGTGGTAGATGTGATCTATATGGACTTCAGTAGGGCGTTCGACAAGGTTCCCCACACGAGACTGATTAGCAAGGTTTGATCTCTCGGAACAGAAGGAGAACTAGCCATTTGGATGCAGAACTGGCTCAAAGGTAGAAGACAGAGGGTGATGGTGGAGGGTTGTTTTTCAGACTGGAGGCCTGTGACCAGTGGAGTGCCACAAGGATCGGTGCTGGGTCTTCTACTTTTTGTCATTTACATAACAACATTTAAGAGGCATTTGGATGTGAGCATAAGATGTACAGTTAGTACGTTTGCAGATGACACCAAAATTGGAGGTGTAGTGGACAGCAAGGAGGGTTACCTCAGATTACAACAGGATCTTGACCAGATGGGCCAATAGGCTGAGGAGTGGCAGATGGAGTTTAATTCAGATAAAAGCGAGGTGCTGCATTTTGGGAAAGCAAATCTTAGCAGGACTTATACACTTAATGGTAAGGTCCTAGGGAGTGTTGCTGAACAAAGAGACCTTGGAGTGCAGGTTCATAGCTCCTTGAAAGTAGAATTGCAGGTAGATAGGATAGTGAAGAAGGCATTTGGTATGCTTTTCTTTTTTGGTCAGAGTATTGAGAACAGGAGTTGGGAGGTCATGTTGCGACTGTACAGGATATTGATTAGGCTACTGTTGGAATATTGATGCAATTCTGGTCTCCTTCCTATCGGAAAGATGTTGTGAAACTTGAAAGGGTTCAGAAAAGATTTACAAGGATGTTGCCAGGGTTGGAGGATTTGAACTATAGGGAGAGGCTGAACAGGCTGGGGCTGTTTTCCCTGGAGCGTCAGAGATTGAGGGGTGACCTTATAGAGATTTACAAAATTATGAGGGGCATGGATAGGGTAAATAGGCAAAGTCTTTTCCCTGAGGTCGGGGAGTCCAGAACTAAAGGGCATAGGTTTAGGGTGAGAGGGGAAAGATATAAAAGAGACCTAAGGGGCAACTTTTTCACACAGAGGGTGGTACGTGTATGGAATGAGCTGCCAGAGGAAGTGGTGGAGGCTGATACAATTGCAATATTTAAGAGGCATTTGGATGGGTATATGAATAGGAAGGGTTTGGAGGGATATGGGCCGGGTGCTGGCAAGTCGGACTAGATTGGGTTGGGACATCTGGTTAGCATGGATGGGTCGGTTTCCATGCTGTACATCTCTATGACTCTATCTCACTTCTGCCAAGTCAAAGGAATGGCTCTGGGCACCCACATGGGTCCCAGTTATGCCTGCCTGTTTAAACGGTATATGGAACAATCCTTGTTCCAGTCCTACACTGGCCCCCTCCCACAACTCTTTTTTAGATACATTGACAACTATTTCAGTATTACTTCAGGCTCCCACCTGGGACTTGAAAAATTTGTTAATTTTGCCTCCAATTTAAATCCCTCTACAACTTTCACATGGTCCATCTCTGATAATTCTTTCTTTCCTTGACCCTTCTGTCTCCTTTTCAGGGAATAAACTGTCTCCTGCCATCGCTGCAAAGCTACTGACTGCCATAGCTACCTACAGCTCTTCACAATCCATGTTCACAATCCAGAGTACGGATTCCATCCCATTCTCCCATTCCTTCACTTATGTCGTGTCTGTTTGGATGATGCCACTCTCCAAGCAGTGATCCTGACATGGCTTCCTTATTCCATGACCGTGGTTTCCCACCCACTGTGGTTGAGGGCCCTCAACCACATCTGACCTATCACTGAAACGTCTGCCCTTTCCCTTCCCATCACTCACAACAGCGCGACTAGGTACCCGTTGTCCTTACTTTTCATCCTATCTGTCTCCACAGAATGCCAGCCCCTCACTCCCCCTGTCTGTATTTCACAGTGACTGTTCCCTCCAGGACACCCTAGACCATTCCAGAATGATACCCAACATCACGCTATCTTCCCACGGTACCTTCACATGTAACTGCAAAAAGTGCAAAACCTGCCCCTTCACCTCTTCCCTGGTCAGCATCCAAGGGCCTAAACAGTCTTTCCAACTAAGCAGCATTTCACCTGTATCTCTTCCAGTCTGTTCTATTGAATTCACTGCACCCAATGTCGCCTACTCTACATTGGAGAAACCAAATGCAGACAGGGTGACACCACCAGTACGTGTGCAGGCGTGACCCTGACTTTCCCATAGCTGGTAATTCGAACACAGCATCCTGTTCACATGCCTACTTCTCTGTCCTCAACATGCTGCAATGCTCCAGCAAATCACAGCACAAACTGGAGAAATAACATCTTATCTTCAGACTAAGGACTTTTCTGGACTTAATATTGAGTTCAACACCTTCGGATTGTGAACTCACTCCCATTTCTTCCCTTTTAACTTTAACTACTGTATTCTCTGTCACTGTGTCCTGTCTCTCTTCCCCCCCATCCAGTGGGGCCATCTTTTCTTTCAAGTTTGACATTCGATACACCATCATTCTGCCATTCTCACAGTCTGATAATCCACACTATCAACACTCTTTCTCCCCAGCACTCCACCCCTCCACTTACTGTTGCATAAATACTGCTCCCTCCACACTTTACGTCAGCTCTGGTGAAGAGTCATCTAGGCTCGAAATGTTAGCTTGCTCTCTGTCCATGGATGCTGCCTGACATACTGATTTCCAGCTTTTGTTTTTGTTTTCAGTCATCTCTCCTCTAAATAGTCATCTCTCCTCTGGCAGTATATCTTCATAAAAGCACATTTGTCTTTGCATCAAATTTACACTACAAATCAAGCTCTCAGTTCTATTCACTTGACCCTTGTCTCACTTCGGTAAAGTCTCCTCTCACAGTAACCATACTTCTTAGCTATAAAGCCATAGAGTCACAGAGATGTAGAACACAGAAACAGACTCTTCAGTCCAACTCATCCATGCTGACAAAATATCCTAAACTAATCTAGTCCCATTTGCCAGCATTTAGCACATATCCCTCTAAACCCTTCCTATTCATTTAGTTATGCCATGGGGTAAACCCACCTGCTTAATTTAAAATCAGCAACACAGAAAAGATTTATTCTGTGCAGTAATCTGTAATAATTTGAGTGGCCAAGAAGTATTTAAAGTTAAAAATTAACAACTTTATTTCTTAAAGTATAACAGAGAATAATTAACTAACAACTATTTACCATTTCTTCCTCTGACCAATCTTTTACCTTCCTTTCTATAATACTAGTCCAATAAAATTCCCAATTAAGATTTACAAAACCACTCTTCTTATCTCAAAACCAGGCAGCTTTCGTTCTTCTATTTGGATCTTACTATGTCTTATTTTTCTGAGAAATTTCTGCATCACAGGTGACTGATTGAAAAGGTAGTTTTAAGAGAGAGATTTTCCGGCAGTCTGTTTACATGCTGGGCTTGTCAATTCTCCTCTCAACTATTCAATTTTTCCCCGGTCTTATACCCCCCCCCCTCCCCCAAAGCATCAGATTGCGTCATTGGCTTTTAAGATTGTCAATATACTCAATTCAAACTAGATTGGAGTTTGATATTTTCTCGGGGTATAATTTAAACTGATTGGCCGAATTCAAATTTGTGTTTTTGTTTCATAGCAACTCAGCGATTGCTGTTTGTTCTGAATCAAACGTTACTGTGTAAATTCTCCAGCACTTGGTATATTTGCCAAGTCCTTCACTCTCTTAGAGGTACACCCACATTTTCATAACACCTCCCCGCTTAAGAAAAAATGAACCATCAGAATGAAAAGATGCTTCATTTTTCTCTCTACTTTACTTTTAAAACGCATTACCCTAACATACAAATAACTTTAATATAAGTTCACATTAACTTTTTCCCATATACCTGTATATGTATAAGACAAATCTAATCTGAACTCTATCAGTTAAATCGCGATAATGCATCTGCAATTACATTCTTCCAACCCGCAACATGTATGATTTTTAAATTAAAAGCCTGTAACATAAGACTGCAACGAAATAGTCTCATATTCATATATTTAAAACATTCAAAGAATGTAAGCGGATTGTGAAAAGTGTACACAACCATCTCCGACACAATGTTCATGACACGCACGTTAAAATGCTGTATGGCCAGTACCAAACTCAGCAGTTCCTTTTCGAATGTGGAGTATTTCCTCTGGTGGCTGTTGATCTTCTTCAAAAAGTAACCAACTAGCAGTTCCATCCCATCCTCATCTTCTTGTAGGAGTACAGCTCCAATTCCAATGTCACCAGCATCAATGGCGACTTTAAGAGGTTTTGAAATGTTGGTGTCGCTAAAACTGGCTTGGTGGTTAATATCGATTTCAAATGGTTGAATGCCTCCTGGCATGGTTCTGTCCACCGAAACTTTGTGTTCTTCAGCAAATCAGTTAACAGTGGCACTACACTGCTGAAGTTTGAAACAAACTTCTGATTGAATCCACTGAGTCCTAAGAATCGAAGCACCTCTTTGTTCGAGGTTGGTCATGGAAATTCCTTGATGGCCTTCATCTTTGCGTTCCGTGGGGTCATCCTTCCATGACCGATGTTATGTTCCAAGAATGTCACCTCTGCTTTCGCAAATTTTGTTTTATTTAAGTTTATCACCAGTTTTGTTTCTCATAGACGTTCAAAGAGCTCTGCCAACTATACCATGTGATCTTTCCAGGGCTTACTAAAGATCACTACATTGTCCAAATAGACTGCACAGTTTGTTAACCCAGCCACAACTCTGTTCATGAGTCTTTGGAATGTGACAGGTATGTTCCTCATTCCAAAGGGCATCACTTTAAACTGATATAGCCCATTTGAGGTTACAGATGCAGAAATTTCTTTCACCAATTCTGATAAAGTTACCTGCTAGTAACTGCACATTTCGTCCAACTTGGTGATATAACTGGCTTGACCAACTTTCTCAATACAGTCCTCCAATCTCGGAATTCGAAATGAGTCAGATTTTGTAACAGCGTTGACCTTCCAATAATCCATGCAGAATCGTTGAGTCCCGTCCAGGTTGTGAACTCCACTCGCTCTGGCTTGGTTCGATAATGTCCTCATCGAGCATGGCCTCCACCTCCATCTGGACCTGTTTGGCTTTAAAGGAATTAAGCTGATAGGAGTGTTGTTTTATCGGAGCAGTATACCCTACGTCTACTTCAGTTACAATAGGATTAGTCCTCCCATCTGATACTTAAATATGTCCTTGTACTGTAGTAACAAATCTTTCAACTTCGTTATATGCTCCTAAGACAGATAACTTACTAATCTATCCCGCTCCTCAAAGACTTCTTCATTTTTTCATCTATTTTGAGGCACCTCAAAATCCATGTCATCTCAATTTGATTCCTCACTCTGCAGGGCAGTAACTAACACCTGTTTCTCCAGTTCTTTCTCTCTCGTGTCATACGCTTTCAACATGTTCACATGACATACCCATACCATTTTTTCCTATCTGGCATCTTTACTAAATAGTTCACCTGACTCAACTTTTTCTCAGTTTGATAGGCACCCCTAAACCTGGCTTTGAAGGGATCTCCTATCACTGGTAACAGTACTAACACATATCCCATTCGGGAAAACGTCTGCGTCTCAGATATTTGTCTGCCACCTGCTTCATTCTACACTGTGCCCTCTTTAGATGCTGTTTAGCTAACTCACCTAACTCGATTTAGTAGCTCCCTCACCTCCGATACATAATTTGGTCCTGTCAATTTTTCTTTAATTTCAAAGGGCCTCTCACTTCATGACCGAGTAGTAACTCAAAGGGAGTAAACTGAGTAGATTCATTTGGGGCATCTCTGATAGCAAACAATACGAATAGGATACCTTTATCCCAATTATTCGGGTAATCCTAAGAGTATGCTCTCAACATGGTCTTCAAGATCTGATACCAACTTTCTAAAGCTCCCTGGGATTCAGGATGGTACGCAATGATTTAACGTGCTGATACCTAAGCTATTCATAACCTCCTTAAACAACCTAGCAGTAAAATCTGACCTTTGGTCCAACTGAATCTCTCTGGGTAGCCTATACCGTATGAAGAAAGCTATTGACTCCTCGACGACCCTTTTTGTCTTAATACTCCATGATGGAATTGCTTCCGGAAATCTGGTATACATGTCCATTATGGTTTACAAATACTGTTTCCCATGTTTAGTTCTTGGGAGGAGACCTACACAATCAATTATAAACACGTGAAAAGTTCCTCAAATGCAGGAATTGGCAACAAGGGTGCTGGTTTTATTACCATCTCTGGCTTACCCACCATTTGGCATGTCTGACACATACGGCAGAAGTTAGCCACATCCTTGTGCACTCCAGGCCAATAAAAATGTTTTTGTACCCCTAGGTGACCTCCTACAGGTAGTTCATGTGCTACCCATAACTCCTCCTGTCTGTATGCTACCGGCAACACAATCTGGTGCACTTTGGCCCATTTTCCCTCTGCACTAACCTGCCGTGGTCTCCCTTTCCACCTTAGGATTCTATCTATCAGATAATAGCCCTCCAGAATATTCTCTGCCTCCTCTTCAGAGTACACATCCGCATTTATATCTTTTATTGTCTTGTCTTGCTATTGCATGTCTCTTAGCCTTTCAGGACTAAACATTTATGCCTGACTCTCTGCCTGTTCAGGCTTTTCCTGCCCGATTACGTCAAACAGGGTGTCCACTAACTGAACCTCAAGTCCTTCATCTTTCTCTTGACTTTTCACTTAGTGCTGTGACTTATGATAGTGGGACCTGGTTTACCACACAGTCTGGAAAATACCAGGATATTCTGTTTTAACTCCTCAGTTTCTTGGTCTTCCTTGGGCTTCTCCACAACAAGGTGTCACTCCCATCTTGGATCCTGCCAAATCATTCCCAAGAACAAACTGAACTCCTGGAACTGATACTCTGTCACTCACTCCCACTGTAACTTTCCCAGTCTTAAGTTGGCACTCCAACCTGATCTTACATAGGGGAATACTGAATTTCTGTCCATCTATCCCACAAATTACCACACCCTCGGGTAACAGATCAGAAAGAGTGCATATTTGCTCATCCCTTACTATCAGCGACTATCAGGTTAGATCCTGTATCTCCAAAATTATAATTTCTTGTCCTTCTCCCCCTGTTCTTTCTGAGTAAACTTTACCCACAGAGGTGAATTCTTTACCCACAGAGGTGAGATCAGGTACTAACTCCATACCCAGCCCCTGCCTCGGCTGTGCACTCTGCTGCAGCTCCTCGGCTCTTCTTGGGGTCTCCTTTACCACCCTCACTAATGCCACTGGCTTAGCTTCTTTTTGCACATCTTTTCCCACAGCGCCCTTCTTTACACTGTGTCTTTTTGTGTCCCACCTTCTGGCAGTGAAAACAGCTTTTCCCAGTGCCCTTCTGAAACCATTGGCACTGTAATTTTGTGTCCCATTCCATTACAGTGAAAACGCCTGAGGCCTTTCACCTCCTGCCCACCCTGTTGGTTTTCTTTAACCTGTGGTAATATCTTACCAGTGCTCTCTACTCTTGGTGTAGTATTGTAGGATCTCCCCTTCTCCCAACTTCTACCCCTCACAGGATGAAATTCTGGCCGGAAGCTTGTCTTATGCACCAACATGTACTCATCTACTAATTCTGCTGCCCTTCTCACTTCCTGAACCGTCTGTTCCTCCACGTGAATTCTTACCATCTCTGGAAGTGAGTTTTTAAACTCCTCAGCAGAATAATCTCTCTTAGAGCCTCAAAGGTCTTATCTATTTTCAAAGCACGCACCCATTGATCAACATGGCTATGATTAATTCTTTCAAACTCAACATAAGTCTGACTTGGTTCCTTCTTTGTGTTTCTGAATTGTCTACCTGTGCTTCCGGTATCAATTCATAAGCATTTAAAAATAGCCTGTTTGACCTCTTCATAATCTCTTGACACCTCATCTGACAACGCGGCAAATACCTCACTAGCTCTGCCAACCAGTTTAGTCTGAACTAGCATTACCCATAAATCCTCGGACCACTCCATCAGCCGAGCCAAATTTTCGAATGAAATAAAGAAGGCTTCAACGTCTTTCTCATGAAAATGTGGCAGAGTTTTGACAAGTTTATATATATATATCACTACCTTCTCTTTTAATCTCCATCTTGTTAACTGACTAAGTCGCAACTTCTCAAGTTCAAATTATCTCTATCTTTGTCTCTCTTCTCTCTCTCTCCCTTTCTTCTCTACCTCTTTCTTTCTCCCTTTCTTTTCTCTCTCTTTCCCTCTCCCTTCCCTCTCCCTTTCTTCTCTCTCTTTGATCAGCCAGGAACCTTCCATCTCTCTTTTTCCTCTCTCTCTTTGTTGATCTTCTAACTCAATTTTCCTCAATTATAATTTAAGTTTTTCCTACCTCTACTGCACTTGTCTGTTTCTCTGACACACGTAAGTGTTTGAGTAATTCCCTTACAATTTCAACTTTACTTTTGTCCTTGATTAAACCCCAATCTAACTTCTTTACTAATTCTAAAAGTATGGCCTTTTTCTTTCCTACTAAACTTTCATGGCAAATTTGAGAATCATCTTTAAATCCCAGAATCTCTTTAGCAATTTTAAGAGCCACTTCTCTCACTTTTAATTGAATCAACCACAAGTCACTGAAATTAAACAAATTGTCTCACCTATGTTTTATTTAAAGATCTAGGATACTAACCTGCAAGTGTTTAAATCTGCTGGGATTTTTCGTAATCCCAAATCTATTCAAATCTGTCTAAACCAGTTCAAATCATGGACCCTAGCCCCCAAAGTATCAGATTGTGTCACTGGCTTTTAAGATTGTCAATATACTCAATTCAAGTTGGATTGGAGTTTGATATTTTCTTGGGGTACAGTTTAAACTGATTGGCCGAATTCAAATTTGTGTTTTTGTTTCATAGCAACTCAGCGATTGCTGTTTGTTCTGAATCAAATGTTACTTTGTAAATTCTCCAGCACTCAGTGTACTTGCCAAGTCCTTCACTCTCTTCAAGGTACGCTACATCTTCATAGCAATATATCCATTCAGATGCCTTTTAAGTATTGTTATTGTACCAGCCTCCACCAATTCTTCTGGCTGCTCATTCCATACATTCACCACCTTTTGTGTGAAAAAGATGACCCTTAGATCCCTTTTAAATTTTTCCCCTTTCATCCTAAACCTATGCTCCCTAGTTCTGGACTGCCCCCATCTCAGGGAAAAGAACTTGTCTACTTACCCTATCCTTGCCCCTCAGGATTTAATAAACTTCTGTAAGGTCACCCCTCAGCCACTGATTCTCCAGGGAAAACGGGCCCAGCCTATTCAGCCTCTCCCTATAGCTCAATCCCTCCAACCCTGGCAACATTCTTGTAAATCTTTTCTGAAGCCTTTCACGTTTCACAATATCCTTTCATAGAGTCATAGAGATGTACAGCATGGAAACAGACCCTTCGGTCCAACCTGTCCATGCCGACCAAATATCCCAACCCAATCTAGTCCCACCTGCCAGCAAATGGCCCATATCCCTCCAAACCCTTCGTATTCATATATCCATCCAAATGCCTCTTAAATGTTGCAATTGTACCAGCCTCCAGCACTTCCTCTGGCAGCTCATTCCATACACATACCACCCTCTGCGTGAAAAAGTTGCCCCTTAGGTCTCTTTTATATCTTTCCCCTCTCACCCTAAACCCTCTAGTTCTGGACTCCCTGACCCCAGGGAAAAGACTTTCTCTATTTATCCTATCCATGCCCCTCAATTTTGTAAACTTCTATAAGGTCACCCCTCAGCCTCCGACGCTCCAGGGAAAACAGCCCCAGCCTGTTCAGCCTCTCCCTATAGCTCAAATCCTCCAACCCTGGCAACATCCTTGTAAATCTTTTCTGAACCCTTTCAAGCTTCACAACATCTTTCCGATAGGAAGGAGACCAGAATTGCACGCAATATTCCAACAGTGGCCTAATCAATGTCCTGTACAGTCGCAACATGACCTCCCAGCTCCTGTACTCAATACTCTGACCAATAAAAGAAAGCATAACAAATGCCTTCTTCACTATCCTATCTACCTACGACTCCACTTTTAAGGAGCTATGAACCTGCACTCCGAGGTCTGTTTGTTCAGCAACACTCCCTAGGACCTTACCATTAATCATATAAGTCCTGCTAAGATTTGCTTTCCCAAAATGCAGCACCTCACATTTATCTGAATTAAACTCCATCTGTCACTTTTCAGCCCATTGGCCCATCTGGTCCAAATCCTGTTGTAATCTGAGGTAACCCTCCTTGCTGTCCACTACACCTCCAATTTTGGTGTCATCTGCAAACTTACTAACTGTACCTCTTATGCTCGCATCCAAATCACTTATGTAAATGACAAAAAGTAGAGGACCCAGCACCGATCATTGTGGCACTCCACTGGTCACAGGCCTCCAGTCTAAAAAACAACCCTCCATCACCACTCTCTGTCTTCTACCTTTCAGCCACTTCTGTATCCAAATGGCTAGTTCTCCCTTTATTCCATGAGATCTAACCTTGCTACTCAGTCTCCCATGGGGAACCTTGTCGAACGCCTTACTGAAGACCATATAGATCACATCTACCATTCTGCCCTCATCAATCTTCTTTGTTACTTCTTCAAAAAACTCAATCAAGTTTGTGAGATATGATTTCCCACACACAAAGCCATGTTGACTATCCCTAATCAGTCCTTGCCATTCCAAAGACATGTACATCCAGTCCCTCAGGATTCCCTCCAACAACTTGCCCACCACTGAGGTCAGGCTCACTGGTCTATAGGTCCCTGGCTTGTCCTAACCGCCCTTCTTAAACAATGGCACCACGTTAGCCAATCTTCAGTCTTCCAGCACCTCACCTGTGACTATCGATGATACAAATATCTTAGCAAGAGGCCCAGCAATCACTTCTCTAGCTTCCCACAGAGTTCTCGGGTACACCTGATCAGTTCCTGGGGATTTATCCACCTTTAACCGTTTCAAGACATCCAGCACTTCCTCCTCTGTATTCTGGTCATTTTGCAAGATGTCACCATCTATTTCCCTACAGTCTATAGCTTCCATATCCTTTTCCACAGTAAATACTGATGCAAAATATTCATTTAGTATCTCCCCCATTTTCTGTGGCTCCACACAAAAGCCGCCTTGCTAGTCTTTGAGGGGCCCTATTCTCTCTCTAGTTATCCTTTTGTCCTTAATATATTTGTAAATACCCTTTGGATTCTCCTTAATTCTATTTGCCAAAGCTATCTCATCTCCCTTTTTTGCCCTCCTGATTTCCCTCTTAAGTATACTCCTACTTCCTTTATACTGTAACGATTCACTCAATCTATCCTGTCTATACCTGACATATGCTTCCTTCTTTTTGATAGGAGGGAGACCAGAATTGCACACAATATTCCAAAAGTGGCCTAACCAATGTCCTGTACAGCCGCAGCATGACCTTCCAACTCATATACTCAATGCTGTGACCAGTAAAAGAAAGCTTACCAAATGCCTTCGTCACTATCTTATCAACCTGCAACTCCACTTTCAAGGAACTATGAATCTGCACTCCAAGGTCTTTTTGTTCAGCAACCTCTTTCAGGACCTTACCATTAAGTGTTTAAGTCCTGCCCTGAGTTGCCTTTCCAAAATGCAGCACTTCACATTTATCTAAATTAAACTCTATCTGCCACTCCTCGGCCCATTGTCCATCTGATCAAGATTCCATTGTATTCTGAGGTAATCTTCGTTGTTGTCTACTACAACTCCAATTTTAGTGTCATCTGCAAACTTACTAACTCTACCTCCTACATTCACATCCAAATCATTTATATAAATGATGAAAAGCACTGGACCCAGCACCGATCCTTGTGACACTCCACTGGTCTCAGGCCTCCAGTCTGAAAGGCATCCCTCCACCATCAACCCCTGTCTTCTACGTTCGAGCCAGTTCTGTATCCAAATAGCTAGTTTTCCCTGTGTTCCATGTGATCTATCCTTGCTAACCAGTCTACCTTGAGGAACCATGTTGAACGCCTTACTGAAGTCCTTAGAGATCATGTCCCCCACTCTGCCTGCATCAATCCCCTTTGTTACTTCTCCAAAAAACTAAATCAAGTTAATGAGATATGACTTCCCACGCACAAGGCTATGTTGACTATCCCTAATCAGTCCTTGCCCTTCCAAATACTTGTAAATCCTGTCCTTCAGGTTCCCCTCCAACACTGGTTGCCCACCACTGATGTCAGGTTCACCGTTGTATAGTTCCCCGATTCTTCCTTATCACATTTCTTAAACAGTGGCACCACATTAGCCAATCTCCAGTCCTCCAGCACCTCACATGTGACTATTGATAATATAAATATCTCAACAAGAGGCCCAGCAATCACTTCCCTAGCTTCCCATAGAGTTCTAGGGTACACCTGATCAGGTCCTGGGGATTGATCCACCTTTAAGACATCCAACACCACCTCCTGTGTATTGTTCCAATGGATTATGTTAACAGCATAAATCAAATACATTTCCTCAGTGCATTAAATGACAGTGCTTTATTGCAACTACTTACAAAACATATAATCTACTAGTTAGTATCTCATCACTTAAAAACAGAAATCCCACTGTGCAGTTTGTTTTAAAGATTTCAAAAGTGACTGAACTGAAAGTCTACTGCTTGAGAATGAAGTATTCAGGTGTAGTTTATTACTACACTGCAATCCAGGTGGATCTTTGATTTCTTGAATATTCTTTGCTGAGAGAAAGAAATTCCCTCAGCAAAGAATAGGTTTAGGCTGAGAGGAGAAAGATATAAGGGACCTAAGCGGCAACTTTTTCACACAGAGGGTAGTGCATGTATGGAATGAACTGCCAGAGGAAGTGCTAAAGGCTAGTACAATTGCAACATTTAAAAGGTATTTGGATGGGTATATGAATAGGAAGGGTTTGGGGGGATATGGGCCAAGTGCTGGCAAATGGGACTAGATTAGGGTAGGATACCTGGTTGGCATGGACGAGTTGGACTGAAGGGTCTGTTTCCATGCTGTGCATCTCTATGACTCAGTGACTCTGGTCTGACTATCAGCGGACAGTAGAGATTATGGAATAGCCTTTCAATTATATAACAGTAGGATTAGAGCCTCCTGTATCTTGATATACCATGTGTTGTAGTGTTTCGACTTGGTATGTAATAGACAATGTTATTACAAAACTCAAGTCTTAAGATGGTTCTTGACCTTGCCTTCTCCTGAACCAGTGTATCTCGATTCAAATTCATGAATGTGGGCATAACATCCCACAACAGGAGATGGTGACAATGACAGGAACCACTGCTCATCTGTGGTCATATGAATGGTCAAGAAATAGACTGAAATCCTTCAGAGAAGAAAATAACTCAAAAAATAATTTTTACAAGGTATCATTGGTACAACATTAAGACCAGTTACCAGCTGGAAAAGCCACAGAACTGGATAGCTCTGAACAGACAGCTTCTGCAGAAAAATCATCATAAAAATGTATAGATGTGAAGAAAAGCCTTTTATAGCCAGTAATAGGGGACACAAGCCGTTAGAAACATCAGAACAGTAGCAAGGGAGTAAATCTGATTGAGCTCAAACAAAAATATGCTAAGTACTGGATGCCCAGGCAGAGTGAATCCCTCAGAAGAAAATTTTTTTTAAAGTGTTGTTTTCTGCTTCAGGATTAGACTTAGAAACAGACCTAAGACTGCTGACAGTGATCTAACAATGTCTAATGTATTTTATCACCAACAATGTTGACAACAAACAAGTAAGCAAATGCTTGAAAAACAGCTTAAAGTAAAATGATTAAAAATCAATTCAGAATAAAAATTGCTTTGAAATTTCAGAGCCCTAACACTAAAGGTAGTTAAATCTTTGTTGATTTGTCAGTTTAAGCAAGAAGTAGACAATATTCATTCAACAACCAAGAAATTTTATCAATTGTAATTGCAAAAGAAAAATCATCTTTAAAAAAATGGCATGAATCTGACCATACAATGTTGAATTTGGCATGAAAATACTCCAGCTCAGAAAAAGAAATACCAGCATCACAATAATTATCTTTGATATAGTCAAAACATCTTTGAATCTTATAGAACAATGCTGTATTGAGAAAGTTCCTACCCATGGATCTTTTAGAAATCCTTCTACCATTTTATGAAATGATTATGTTCATTCACCTCTATAAAGAAATCATATTGATAAAGGAAAATTGTTAAGGCTTTTTCAATTCTTGGAGATTCAAGATCGCGGCAGTGTGAAAGTCTGCTGTGTTGGGCTCTGTGCCATACCCCAAGCAAGGTGGGCTCCTACTAAACCCCACCCCCCTCCCCCATTAGCCACCCCTGAGGAAACTTGAGACCGAGCACTTGAAACCTTTTAAGTTTGGATTTGGAGGTTCTGGAGTCGAAATGAAGATGACTAAAGGAAAGGGAGGTAGGGGAGTGCGCAGGCAGAGCACTCCCCCGCTGTGTCAGGTGCACCTTCAGCCGCTGCTTCGACTCCCGTGGCGGCGCCTTTAAGCTTAGTGAAGCAGTAGCACCTACTCACGGAGTTTGCAAATCTCCGTGAAAAATTCAAAAAGTGCTGGAACTGATTATTGCCATGCTGATAAAGCATGAGCAGGAGATTCGGGGACTGGATCAACATGTCAAAGCGATCAAGTAAAGGACTGCGGCCTCAGAGACTATGACGGAGAACTCTGAGGGGCGGGTCTGAACTTTGGAAGGCCAGGTTCGGGCCTTGCTGGAGCAGGTCGATGACCTCAAATCGAAGTTGGAGAGAAAAAGTGACATGTCGTGGGTTTTCCAAAGCATGAAGAAGGTGAGAACCTGGCTGAGTTCCTTGAGAAGTGTCTCCCAGAGTTGCTGGGGCTGGAGATCGAGTCAGGCAGGTGTGTGTGGAGCGGGCCCACCTGATCACAATGTGCAGGTCCAGGTCAGATCAGCACCCCCGCCCGGTCCTAGTGAGATTCCAGCACTATAAAGAAAAGCAGTTAATAATAGAAACATCCAGAAGATTGGGAAGAGATCCACAGGTTCTGGTATATAAAGGTTCAAGGATAATGTTTTTTCAAGACTTTTCTGGGGCCATAATTAAGAAGAGAAAGCCTTTTGCTGATGTTAAGAAAAATTAAGAGATATAAATATTCAATATTCTCTGAAGTACTCGGCAGTACTACGTTTTAATTATGGGAATCTGTCTATAACTTCGACTTGGTGGAAAAAGCAAAAGAATTTGTGAACTCACTGAAATAATAGACTTGGACCAAGGGGAAAAGAGGAAAAGATGTGTGCGGACAATGGCATAATTTTTTAAAAATCTTCTCTTTCTTTGTTCTTTTCCCTTTCATGGTCTCCGTTTGGTATTGCTTTGGTGTAAAATCTGGTTTGTTTCATATTATACCCATTTGGTAGTTATTTTACTGTTATTTTACTGTTCTGTTTTTCTGGGTGAGGGGTGGTTACTTCTTTGGTGTAAAGATGTGTGGGGTTGAGAAATGAGAGGAAGGAGAGGGCGTCCATTGTTAACTTGCAGGCGTGTAAATAACATTTTTTTTCCATTGCCTGGGTTTGGAGCGCAGCCTTAACTGCAAGATGCCAGGACGGCTGTAAGGTTGGGAATTAATGCCCTCTATGGGCGAGGGAGAGATCTCTGGAAATTTGTGGGTTTTGTGTTTATTTGTTCAAGTTCAGAGTAGTGGTTAGTTTCTTAGTTTTAGTAGTGTTTGTAGGGATAGTTTTCAGATTTGATAAAGTTTGTGTTCTTCACTCGCCGCACATTGAATGGGTTTCTTCCTCTTGGGGGACTGCAGGCTACAATGTACAGTCATGGCTAGTGATCTGTTCAGGTGGTGCACCTGGAATATAAACTGTTTACCTATTATTTAATTATCCCATTAAAAGAAAAAAAGTGCTTTCAAATCTTGAGAAGAAAAGGATTGACATCACACTGTTGCAAGAGACGCATTTAACCAATAGGGAACATCTGAAGTTACAGCGGGGGGATGCAATAGGGTATTCTTCTTCTCCTTCAACTTTAAAGGCAGAGGAATGGCCAGACCGGTACAAACTGTTTACCTATTATTTAATTATCTATGCCACTTAATGATGTGATCTACCTGTATTGCTCGCAATATAAAGCGTTTCTCTGTGCCTCGGTACTTGTGACAATAAATTCAATTCAATTCAATCCAATTCAAGGAACCATCCATTTGAGAAGATAGATCAAATCAAGGATGAGTATGGACAATTCATCATTCTCAAGGCTCTGGTACACGAAGAAGAGTATGGCATCCTGAAAGTTCACTGTTCCCAGCCATCCTCTCAACTTTTTAATTGACGCGATCTCTAAATTAATGGCTCTTGAAGTGTGCCATACGATTATAGGAGGAAACTTTAATTGTCCCATGGACTCTGGGTAGACAGGATGCCAAGGGGTCTGTTGGGCATACCTCTGCAGTCTAGACAGTTAGCGGACTTGTGTAAGGAGTTAGGGCTAGTGGATGTGTGATGTCTCCACCCTAATGGGAAGGATTTTAAGTTTTACTCCAACCCACACAAGTGCCACACAAGAATTGATATGTTCTTTGTTCCGTCGATTTGTTTGGACTTGGTGTAGGCCTGCAGGATTGGGAATATAACTATTTCAGACCATTCGGCAGTGTATTTGGATGTTAAAACCAAGGGTGGTGGAATAGACTCAAGGCACAGGCGCATTGATCAGTTTCTGTTGAGGGATGGCAAATTTGTACAGTACATTACAAGGGAGTTCAGGGATTTTTGGGACATCAACTGGGTACAGCCAGTAATCCATCGGTGCTTTGGGACATCACCAAGGTGTATTTAAGTGGTCTGATTATTTCATACTCAACAATGAGAAAGAGGCAGAGAGGAGAGCAGCAGCAGATGGTTGAGGGCCGGCTGAAGGCAGCTGAGTCGGCATATTATAACAGACTATCTGTGTTTAAGTTACAATGGGTCATGGCGCTCCGGGTTGCTCTGGACTCAGCGCTCACACAAGTGGCAAAGAGAAGCGTCTCCTTTGCAAAGTAAAGGCTGTTCGAATATCGGGATATGCTAAGTAGATACCTGGCTAAAAAGAAAAGTGCTCCGTAGTCCATTGTGTCTATTAGGGAGAGAACTGGCAACATCACTCATGAGCTGATAAAGATTAAAGCCAGATTTCAGGAATTCTATGCAGATTTATAATGGTTGGCGTGCTGTGGGAATGGAATAGCAAGAATGGAATCCTTTTTTGAAAACCTGGACCTCCCCGGTATAAATGCGGATCAGGCCTCCCTTTTAAATGCACCTCTGCTGATCCAGGAGGTGCAAAACATGGTAAGGCAGCTCCAAGTTGGCAAGGCACCTGGTCCAGACAGATTCCCAAGTGAATTTTACAAGGGGTTTATACACATTAGCTAAACCATTTCTGGAGATGTATAGTCATTTGTATAGCCAGGACTACCTTCCACCTTCCCTTAGAGAGGCCAATATCTCCTTTATTTTAAAGAAAGGGAAAGACCCCGAGGGATTAGTTGAAGACCTCTCCCTCGACCCTGGTCTAAATCCTGGGGCTCCCACTAATGGGGCGAACGACGAAGTCTTAAGCAAATTACCCTCACCCTACCGCATTTCACAATGCCAAGCTGTGCTTAATGCATTTAATTATTTAATATTATTCACTTACTTAAAACATCTTTTATATATTTTATTAACTTGACCACCAATTTTGTGCTGTTAAAATTTAAGAATTAGAAAAATCCTTTTTTTAATACAATTATTGAAACACTTTTACTCTTTTACAAAAAAAAGTTATAAAAGTACAAAAATTAGAAATAATACCACATTATTATATTACAGTAATGTTAACAATAAACTACCTACTACTGTTCAGGTTTACAATTGCCTGATATCTACTTAACTTAAACTTTACTAACCTGTCTGGTGCCATATGGGCCCTGTGAAGGATCTTCAATTGCATAGCTTGTGCTTTATTGTATATTGAAATTTTCTTTACATTCCCCCATATATCCTCCCATGTTTCCGATGAGATTTCTTCCCCGTCTCCTGATTCCAGATCCCATGGAGTCTGCTCGTACCCCCCGAGGCGCTTCCTCTCTGCAGATGGTATATGGTACTAACTGAGAGAGCGCCTCCACATTGGAGCACTCTTCTCTCTATATCCAACATGTAGGCTAAGCCAAGAACATGGTCTTCTGCTGCATATAACCCCTAACCTGGAAGTATCGGATTAGGTCCCCCTCACCATATATGATGGCCCGGAGACCGGGGTTGTTGGGGGGGGAGGGGGGTAGTAAATACGGGTATAATAACTCTTGCTCCCATGGACGGGAGCTTCAGTGGAGGTGCAGCAAGTGGAATAATGTAATGTAGTGTAATCTAATGTAATTTAATTTTATTGGATTGTAATTTAGTTTAATACTATTTCATTTAATTTGAGTTTATTTTAACTTGGGTTAAGTTAAATAGATATGAGACGATTGTATCCTGAAGAGTAATAGGTAGTTTATTGTTAACATTACTGATATTAACATTACTGTTAACATTACTGTGTTATTATTTCTACTTTTCTGTATTTTTGTACTTTTATAACTTTTTGTTTCTTTTTGTATGAAAGAGTATATATATATATAAGAAAAGGTTTTTCTAATTCTTAAATTTTAACATAGCACACAAATTGGTGGTCAAGTTAATAAAATATACAAAATATGTTTTTAGTAAGCGAATAATATTAAATAATTAAATGCATTAAGGACAGCCTGGCATTGTGAAATGTGTCAAGATTAATGAATGACCTTAGAGTAATGGCACACATAGGTAGCAGCAATACGATGTAATTTTACATTCAGTTTGGAAGGGAGAAGCACAGATCCAAGATTAGTATTTTAAACATATCAGGACAACTATGTAGACATAAATGATGAGCTTACTAAAGTGAATTAGAATACTGGAATCCAGAGGACAGATCTGAAGAAATGCAGTGGTAGACATTTAATAAGATATTTCAGAATACTTGGAATAAGTGTATTCCTACTTTGAAGAAAGGTTATCCTTTGGAAGTTATCATCTGTGGTTAACTAAAGAATTTAAGGAAAGTATCAGATTTAAGGACAAAGCATGTAACTTGTGCAAAGATGACTAGCAGGTCAGATGATTGGTCAGAATATAAACAACAACAGGGAAGGACTAAAAGTTTAATCGGGAAAGGAGACAAGAAACTGTGAGCTGCCAGAGGAAGTGGTGGAGGCTGTTACATTAACAGCATTTAAAAGGCATCTGGATGGGTTCATGAATAGGGAGGGTTTAGGGGGATATGGGCCAAATCAGTTTATATTATCTGGTCAATATGGACATGTTGGACTGAAGGGTCTGTTTTCATTCTGTACATCTATGACTCTGTTAGTTTGCTATCTGTCATGGGGTGTAGTGATTGTAATGAGGTCAGCCAGGTGGACCTTATAGAATATGAATTCTGTGTTTGGTGCTGTTAATCAGATCTAATCAGGGAGCCGTAGCTGACACATAAACAGGAGTATCAGAGGTTCTGGTCACTCTGAATGCTGGCTCTGAGGAAGCTAGATCATGTTGAGGACTTTCCACATGTAAATAAAGGGTCACTTGGTCATTTGATAACAGAAGCCTCCGTCTTCCTTATTTTCCAAACAACCTTAAACCATATGGTGCTGTGATTGCTATCATTAAAATGCCCCCACGCTGTCGCCTTGAACACCTGCCTGGCTTCATTCCTCAGAATTAGGTCAAGCACTGCATTAGGATTGGATTTATCAAAACATGCCAGGCTCTTGATAGCCTCTCCGCCTGTTCTGGAACCCATGGGTTCTCTCTTTCTGTCAAGCGTTGAGGATACCTTGCAATCTGAGATGGACGCAGTAGACAGCACTGCTTTGATGCCTTTGCAGCCTGAAGAAGACAAAGAATTTCTTTTGAGCTACTCCGGATACAAGAGGCAAGCTACTGTGTCTTACATGTTGCTGTGTCAGACGTGGAGTTGGAGGAACCTGACCTGATGCTACAACACCCAGGAGTAGCTACAAAAAAAAAGAACCAGCCTATGTCCTTGGACTCAGAGGTGGAAGGATGTAGTGATTGTAACAAGGTTAGCCAGGTGGACCTCATAGAATATGAGTTCTCTAATTGGGACTGTTAATCTGGTTCAATCAGGGAACTCTGGCTGACAGATATAAACAGGAGTGTCACCATGGGTGCTGGGGAAAAAATAAGCACTACCGCACTTAGGTGGTAGTGTGGGGGTTAAAGAAATAAAAAAAATATATAAACAACAGTTTTTAAGAAAAAAAAAACAGGAGTGATACAAAAAAAAATAAACAGGAGTGTGTCCCTACCCTCCCCTTCACTGTTTTGATCACACAGCACTGCCCTTTGATGTGAAGGGCAGTGTTTGTCACTGGCCACCCGGGTGTTTTCCTATCTTCCTGGTGGTGGAAATTGAATAAAAAATTCGTGCACTTTGTGTCCTTCACTGTGTCTCACACCTATACAAACACACCATGGGTGCTGGGGATAAAATAAGCACTACCGCACTTAGGTGGTAGTGTGGGGAAAAAGAAAAAAAAAGGTGTGCTTGCCCTTTGAGGTGAAGGGCAGTGTTTGTCAAAAAAAAAATAAACAGGAGTGTCACCATGGGTGCTGGGGAAAAAATAAGCACTACCGCACTTAGGTGGTAGTGTGGGGGTTAAATAAATTTTAAAAATATATAAACAACAGTTTTTAAGAAAAAAAAATAAACAGGAGTGATACAAAAAAAAATAAACAGGAGTGTGTCCCTACCCTCCCCTTCACTGTTTTGATCACACAGCACTGCCCTTTGATGTGAAGGGCAGTGTTTGTCACTGGCCACCCAGGTGTTTTCCTATCTTCCTGGTGGTGGAATTTGAATAAAGATTCGTGCACTTTGTGTCTTTCACTGTGTCTCACACCTGCACACACACACCATGGGTGCTGGGGAAAAAATAAGCACTACCGCACTTAGGTGGTAGTGTGGGGGTTAAATTTAAAGAAGAAAAAAAGAAAGAAAAAAAAATAAACAGGGGATCCCTTTGATGTGAAGGGCAGTGCTTGTCACTGGCCACTCAGGTGTTTTCCTATCTTCCTGGTGGTGGAAATTGAATAAAGATTAAAAAAAAATAAACAGGAGTGTGCCCTTTGATGTGAAGGGCACTGCTTGTCACTGGCCACTCGGATGTTTGCCTATCTAAAAAAAAATAAACAGGAGTGTCAGAGGCTCTGTTAACTCCAACAGCTGCTCTAAGGAGAATGGATCAATGTCAAGGACTTTCCCCTTTTAAATAAGGGTGGCTTGGTGGCAAGATACCAACCTCTTTGGAGCTATTTCATTAGGAATGTGTTAGAATGTTTTAATAAAGAGCTTATAGCTGCACACGTAGAAAAGCTCAAGATAATCAGGAATCAGTGTAATTATATTAGGATAATTAATATTAATTGGGATATTTTTTGTATAAAGGGTTTGGAGGGAAAACTTCTTGAAATGTATACAGCAGAGCTTTTTTGTCAATATTTAGATGATTTTATATGGGATAGTGCAATGCTGGACCTAATTCTGAGAAATGAAGCCTAACAGGTTTTCAAAGTGACAGTGTGGGAGCATTTTAGTGATAGCAACCACAACACCATATAGTTTAATTTGTTTGGAAAATGGGAAAGATGCTCTCTTTAAAAAAATGGGGTTTGCATTGAGGCAAGGTAAAATTTGCTAAAATAAGTCAGCATCCGGCCAAAGTAGTCTGGAACAGCTAGTTGAGGGTAAATCTACAGCAGAACAGTGGGAAACACTCAAAAAGATATTGGGAGGAATAGAGGCTCAACATCTTCCCTTCAGAGTAAAATGTAGAAGCAACAAACCCAGAGAACCATGGATGCCTAGGAACATTTAGGACTGGATAAAAAGGAGAAGAGAGATGTTGAAGTAACTGCACAGAGGCCAGCATCCCATCACCGAGTCACCCTTTATTTACATCTGCACAGTACATTGGCTGTTGTCAGCCAGCTCGGAGATGGACCCTCAAGTGAGGATGTTCTGTTTATTTTATATATCTGATTGGCCTGATTGATCCAGGTTAGCAACTCCAATCAAAGACCTCATAGTCAATAAGGTCCACCTGGTTACAACCACTACATATGTATAACAGTACAAATGGAGCAACACAAAAAGGTCCTAGAGGAATGTAGAAAGTGCAGGGGGAACTCAAAAAAGCCAGTAAGAAAGCAAAGAGGGGTTATGAGAAGATGTGGATAGACAAGAGTAGGAGCATCCCAAGATTGTCTGCAAGTAATTAAGGAGATTAGCAAAATCAGGGAATGAGTATGGCCTATTAGGGATCAAGAAGGCAATTTGTGCACAAAGTCTCCAGAAGGTAGAGTGTAGAGATGGTGGTTCAAGTGGGAAGGAGAAAGTGAGGGCTGCAGATGCTGGAGATCAGAGCTGAAAATGTGTTGCTGGAAAAGCGCAGCAGGTCAGGCAGCATCCAAGGAACAGGAGAATCGACGTTTCGGGCATAAGCCCTTCTTCAGGATTCCTGAACGAAGCGTCGATTCTCCTGTTCCTTGGTTGCTGCCTGACCTGCTGCACTTTTCCAGCAACACATTTTCAGAACATGTATTATACGAGAATGACCTGTAAATTAGCATATTGGATCTTTGTAATAACTTTAATTATCTATGAATTCTGTTAAGCCTCACTGTGATTAGATGCTGGAATTCAAACACTGCTAATCCCAGAGTCATGGCAAACGTGACCAGTTTAATGAGATGAAAATTCCACCGGTCTTTTAGACTTATTTGGACAGAAAGCATGAATCTGCGATAGGTGTCTGTATGTAATAAGGATTATTATTACAAATAAATTCGAGCTACAGGTAAACAATTATGAGCCATTGACATATAACTACAAGTTAAAACTCTAGCCACCTTATAAAACATCCCGTACACTCATATACAGATGCAGACAGATTACAAAAACACTGATGTTATGGTTAGAGAGAAAAAGTAGGAAGGCAGTTTAATGGTCCCTGTCCACAGGGTTCACTTAGAAGATCCTTTTGGCTTTACAAGGACTTGCTTTTCAGCAAAGTCTATCCCTTCAAGAGTTGTTCACTTCCTTACAGGAGGCACAGAGCAACCAGCTTACATATTTTGAGGACTCATTGGTTCAAAGCAACAGCATATAGCAGCTGGTGAGGGAAAATAAACTGGATTTCTTCAGGCTTTTTTATTGCAGGGAGAGGACAACACTTTCTTTTCTGGAGATCTGATGGCTCTTGACTATTTCATTCACATTCAAGCTGTTCAGCTACCCAAGATCCAAAAACATAGCATAAAACCTTTGTCATCAACAATTGATCACCACTCCGCAGACCATTCAGCTACTTGTTTCCAGCACATTTTATATGTACTTCACTTACCAGAGGTGTGTTGACCCTCAGTTTGAACTAAAGGGTCTGAGGGAGACAAGCAGGTTGGAGTTGGGATGGAGGATTGGCCACTTTGTCTCTTACATAGTCTCCTTATGAGGATAGGGCCTTGGACTGGGGTCAAAGATCTCCAATCCTGTCATCAGGCTTTCAGACGAGGCACAATGGGTGGGGTGATGATGTGTACGTTTGTGCATCTCTCCAACCCTGAGTGTGCCGGGCCTGGCTGTCTATGGCAGACACTAAACTGTCCACAGGTACAAATAACCAGTTTCAGGATTCACTGCACTGGTACAGCTTCTAAGCAGTAAGGGTCATTGCTTTCCATATGCATGTCTGCCATTACAGCTGTGTCCTGCGCATTTGGATGAAGTCCATGATTGTCAACTCGAAAAGGGTAATTTCCTACCTGGATCTTAACAGGTCTCTAGTCTCTGGTAGTTGGCCAGAGTTGTCCAGTTTCCTGGACATTTCCTCCCTTGGCCAGGGGCATATCTGTCGATGTAAGGTGCTCACCAGATTGTATGCCCACATACTCTATATCTATGGTTCCCACCAAAGTGTCAGTATCTAGGCTGTTGGGGGTGCAGGAGGCTGCCTTGTCAATGCTTTCTCTGAAACCTCTCTACTCTTGTCCTCAGACGTTGAGGATGGGAATTCTGGTGGAGAGTGACAGCGGAGTCAATATGAAAGTTATAATAGATTGAAGAATGATGGGACATGGATATATCTGCATCCCCACAGAGCAGCCCAGGCTTTTCCTACAATAGCCAGAATTCTTTCCTCGTAATGGGCGAAGACATGAATATTGAGCACCCTTCACCATGCTTTCTCTGCCCTTGCCCAGGCTGTCTTCTCCTGTAATATGCAAAAGTGGGAAATAAATGAGATGAATAGCTTTATATGGCTGTTAGAATGGTGCATCTGGAGAAAAAGTGGTGAAGTGTACCAAAGGACTGGTGAGGCAGCTCAAAAGACATACAGTGCTATTGGTGTGGAAAGTTTGGTGTTGGGGGGTGGGAGGACGTGCCGTGAATGAGGGAAGGTGTTGCATGCAATAGTGTGAGTGGCAGAGCCTTAGTAAAAGATGGATGGAAGACCAAGGATGGATTGAATCTGAAGTAGCAGAGAAAAGAATATGGCACTTATAGTGGTGGAACAGAGAAGGTCATTTAATATCTTCTACATTGCTGGTGTATGCTCTGCATCCTGCAGATGGTACTGACCCAGGTGATGATCTCAGACCAGGTTGGTTGGATCTGATGGTTCAGTTTCTTCTGCTGTTCCTTCGAAAAGGAGTCATCTCTTTGCACCACACCCTGTCCATTGGGTCCTCTGACAAGTCCCTGGCAAAGAATTGTGGTGTCATCTTCCCCTTTTCAAACATGTTCTGACACCGTCTGCCAACAAGCAGGGCAGCATGAAAATTTGAGTGCACATCTGGGTGCACAATAGCCTTTTAAATATGGCACAGACTTCAAGAAATGCCAGTTTTTAGGCAGACATCCACTTAGTGGTGAGTCATTCTGGGAATGGCACATGGTAAAATGGGGTGAAAACCAGAATGTGAGAGATTCCATGGGTTGGATTAGATAATACAGAATTTTGGTATGATAGGACGAGCAAACATACAGCAAAAACTCTCCAAACTTGATATAATTCGGTGTTAGCCAAAAATAAAATTCAGCCCAAAGAAAAATGTACAATAAAAGTTGTGAAAAGAACTAATTCAGGTAGTTCATTTATTAAATGTATATATGTTAATCAATTTTTGTGGCAAGGAGAAAAAGTTGGGAAAAGTGTTATGTTAGAGTTTTAGGGCACTGGGCCAATCTTAGAGTGAGCTACTCCTTACAGCATAAATAGCACAATGTGGGCGGAGTTTAGAAAAAAAGACAAACATGGAGAGCTAAACAGAAGCCTCCTGTTTTGCCATGTGAATGCTAGAAACCTGAGCAAAGAGACTAATGGAGTAGACCAAATAGTATTAGGTGGTAGAATTTATGGAATAGTCTTTCCTTCATTTAACAGTAAGATTCGAACGTGGATGCATTGGTGATCATTTTCCAACGTTCTATAGATTCAGGATCAGTTTCTGTGGATTAGAGGATGGCTAATGTTGTCCCACTTTTTAAGAAAGGAGGGAGAGAGAAAACAGAATTATAGACCAGTTAGTCTGACCTCAGTGGTGGGAAAAATGCTGGAGTCAATTATAAAGGACGAAATTATGACACATCTGGATAGCAGTAACAGGATAGGTCAGAGTCAGCATGGATTTATGAATGGGAAATCATGCTTGACTAATCTGGAATTTTTTGAGGATGTAACTCTGAAGATGGACAAGGGAGATCCAGTGGATGTAGTATATCTGGACTTTCAGAAAGCCTTTGATAAAGTCCCACATAGGAGGTTAGTGAGCAAAATTAGGGCACATGGTATTAGGGGCAAAATAATGACATGGATTGAAAATTGGTTGGCTGACAGGAAACAAAGAGTAGTGATAAACGACTCCCTTTCGGAATGGCAGGTGGTGACCAGTGGTGTGCCACAGGGATCAGTGCTGGGACCACAGCTTTTTACAATGTACATTAATGATATAGATGAAGGTATTAAAAGTAATATTAGCAAATTTGTTGATGACACAAAGCTGAGTGGCAGGGTGAAATGTGAGGAGGACATTAGGAGAATACAGGGTGACCTTGACAGGCTAGGTGAGTGGATGGATGCATGGCAGATGCAGTTTAATGTGGATATCCACTTGAGTGGCAAGAACAGGAAGGCAGATTACTACTTAAATGGAGTCAAGTTAGGTAAGGGGCAGTACGACGAGACTAGGTGTTCTTGTACATCAGTCAATGAAAGCAAGCATGCAAGTACAGCAGGTAGTGAAGAAAGTTAATAGTATGCTGGCCTTCATAACAAAAGGAATTGAGTATAGAAGCAAAGAGGACCTTCTGCAGCTGTACAGGGCCCTGGTGAGACCGCACCTGGAATATTGTGCACAGTTTTGGTCTCCAAATTTGAGGAAGACATTCTGGCTATTGAGGGAGTGCAGCGTAGGTTCACGAGGTCAATTCCCAGAATAGCAGGACTATCTTACACTGAAAGATTGGAGCAACTGGACTTGTATACGCTTGAGTTTAGAAGGCTGAGAGGGGATCTGATTGAGACGCATAAGATTATTAAAGGATTGGACACTCTGGAGGCAAGAAGCATGTTTCCGCTGATGGGTGAGTCTGAACCAGAGGACACAGTTTAAAGATAAGGGGTAGGCCACTTAGAACAGAGTTGAGGAGAAACGTGGTGGGTGTATGGAATGCTCTGCCCCAGAAGGCAGTGGAGGCCAAGTCTCTGGATACTCTGGATAATCAAGGGTTATGGGGATAAGGCAGGAACAGGATACTGATTGAGGATGATCAGCCATGATCATAATGAATGGTGGTGCTGGCTCGAAGGGCAGAATGTCCTACTCCTGCACCTATTGTCTATCTCTTGTATACTATGCAATGTAGTATTTAGTTTTAACATGTAATAAATGAAAGGGACAAGTTTGAAGAAGTTCTTGGCCTAGCTTTCGCCTCAATTAGTCTATCTTGTACCCAAACTCTTAACATGAACATAAAATTATGCAACAAAAGTTCATTAACACTAAATGTTCAGACTTCTTCAAAAATATTTTAAATACTTGCAAATATTGCAATGTTTTTCTTTCATTACTAGATAATGAATATGAATTGCACATATTGCTTCGTCCTTCAAAGCTTTGTTGTGTTTTTGAAGATTTTTCAGTATTGTTTTCCTCTTCAGAAATTTTCATTAATTACCATTAAGGTGGTAAAATTATCTAAATGTTACAAAACATCTATCTTCACAATAGAAATTGTTTTCAAATATTTAAATATAACTGAACAGTTTGAAAATGGAAAAATACTGCATTTTATGTTTTATGTCATGGTGGACTTGCTTTTCAGACTGGAGGCCTGCAACTAGTGGTGTTCCACAGGGATCAGTTCTGGATCCTTTTTTGTTTATCATTTATATAAATGTTTTGAATGAAAATATAGAAAGCAAGGTTAGTAAGTTTATGGATGATACCAAAATTGGTGGCATTACATACAATGAGGAAGGTTTTCTAAGATTACAAAGGGACCTTGATCAAATGGGTCAAAGGACTGAAAAATGGCGGATGGTGTTCAATCTCGATAAATGTGGGGTATTGCAACAAACAAGGGTAGGACTTATACAATTAATGGTCAGGTCTTGGGTAGTGTTGGGTAGACCTAGGGGTGTAGTTACATAATTCTTTGAAGTTTGCATCACATTTAGGCAGGAGAAAGTGAGGACTGCAGATGCTGGAGATCAGAGCTGAAAATGTGTTGCTGGAAAAGCGCAGCAGGTCAGGCAGCATCCAGGGAACAGGAGAATCGACGTTTCGGGCATAAGCCCTTCCTGAAGAAGGGCTTATGCCCGAGCACATTTTCAGCATCACATTTAGGCAGGGTGGTTAAAAAAGCATTTGGCACACTTGCCTTCATAGCGCAGTCCTTTGAAATTTGGAGTTGGGAAGTCATGTTGAGGTTGTACAGGACATTGTAAAGGCCTCTTCTGGAATTGTGTCCAGTTCTGGCCGCCCAGATGTGGAAGGATATTATCAAGCTGGAGGGGATTTGGGAGAGATTTACCAGAATGTTGCCAGGTATGGAAGGTTTGAGTTATAAAGAAAGGCTGGATGGGATGGGCCTTTTTTCACTAGATCATAGGAGGTTGAGAGACAATCTGATAGAAGTTTATAAAATAATGAGAGGTATAGATAGAGTTAGTTGCCTTTTCCATAGGATGGCGATTTCAAGTCTAAGGACACATTTTTGTAGTGAGAGGAGAGAGATTTTAAAAAGGCATATCGGGCAAACATTTTACACAGAGGGTAGTTCACATGTGGAAAGAGCTTCCTGAGGAAGTGGTGGACACGGGTACAATTGCAACGTTTAAAAGATGTTTGGATACATACATGAATAGGAAAGGTTCAGAGGGATATGGGCCAAGACCAGAGAGGTGGAACTAATTTAGTTTGGGATTATATTTGGCATGGGCCGGTTGGACTGAAGGGTCTGTTTTTGTGCTGTATGACTCTAACTCTAGAGTAAACTGTTTTGTTATGCTGTTTTCCCTGTGTTCATGATCTTTGTGCCCTTTTTAACACTCTGAAAGATTCTAAGCCTTTCTGTTTCTCCATGTTTTATATGCTGTTTTGCATTGATGAAATGGCATTGCATTGATCTTACATGCTAAATTTCCACTTAACAGAAAAAAATTCTGTTCCCAACAGTTTACAATTTTAATAAATTTGTCCTCTGCCTTTAGTTTTACAATTCACATTCAGAACTTCTAGCACCACAATATGTTGATGAATGCGAATTGTAAAATTAAAGACAGAGGACAAGTTTATTAAAATTGTAGTGGTCCTAGAAGTTCTGAATGTGTTCTTTTTAATAAGCATTCTCGCAGCTTTTCGTATTATTTTCAAAAGCAGTTATGGCACTGCTCTTTGCTTATTATAGCATTTAAGCTTTATTTCAGCTTAGAATTTTGCTTTTACTTGCAAATTTTGTTCACCCTTCCTCTATAACATTTAACTCACATTAGGTGTCAAATGTCAAATGCTTTTTGATATTTTTAACAATACAAGCTAAAGTTAGCTTTTAACAGGCAGATTTAATGTGGCTATCACTCCAAGCCTTTTTACTATTTGGTATTGCTTGCACAAAAATTAACAGGCTCTGTGTGCTTTGAAGCTGATGAAATTTAAAGAAACATTCAATTTCTTTTTTCTTTTCCTTCCTTGTCCTCAGTTTGCTGTGGTTTTTGTAGAATTAAAGATTTCTTTTTAGGCTGTGACTCCTGCTGTTGCTTCTTTGTGATAGGAGACAGTGGACGTCAACTGTTAACCATCTTATAAAGTTGTTTAACTACGCTGTTGACAATATGTCAGATTCACAGGCAACAGTCCTTCTCAAAGGCATTAATTGACCAACTGATCCAAATGGACAATGATGACATACTCTCCACAATAGAGGCTCAGTATTGAATAATAAAAGTTTGTTACACATTACTTTGTAGCTAGTTATATTAGATATAAGATATATAGTTGTATGTCATAGAGTCATAGATTCATACAGCAGGGAAACAGACCCTTTGGTCCAACTCTTGCATGCCAACCAAGTTTTGCAAACTAAACTAGTCCCACTTGCCCACATTTGACCCAAATCCCTCTAAATGTTTCCTATTAATGTACCTATCCAAAAGTGTTTTTTTTAATGTTGTAGCTGTACCTGCATCTACCACTTCCTCTGGCAGTTCATTCTACATATGAATCACCCTGTGTGTGAAAAAGTTACCCCTCAGGTCCTTTTTAAATCTTTCTCCTCTCACTTTTAAAATATGCCCCCTAAATTTGAACTCCCCCATCTAGGGAAAAGACCTTTGCCAATCATCTTATCTATGCCCTTCATGATTTTATAAATCTCTAAAAAGGTCACCCCTCAACCTGCCAGCCTATCTAGTCTATCCTTTAACCTGAAACATCCAGTCTCAGCAACATCCTGGTAAATCTTTTCTGAACCCTTTCCAATTTAATAATATCCTTCCTATACACAGTACCCCAAAAGTGGTTTTACCAATGTCCTGTGCAACTTCAACCTGACATCCCAACTCCTATGCTCAATGGTCTGAGCAATGAAGGTAAGCGCACCAAACCCCTTCTTAACCACCCTGTCTACCGATGACGCAAATTTCAAAGAATTATATACCTGAACCTTAAGTCTCTCGTTCGAAAACATTACCCTACAGCCCTGGTCTTAACTGTGTAATTCGTGCTCTCCTTTGCATTTATCGAAATTAAACTCCATCTGCCCGCTCCTTCAATTATTGACCCAATTGATCAAGATCCCTTTGTAGTCCTAGATAACCTTCTTCACTGACAACTATACCACCAAATTGTTTATATAAATGACAAATAAAAGTGGACCCAGCATTAATCCCTGGGGAACACCACTGGTCACATGCCTCCAGTTTGAAAAACAACCTTCTGGTTTGGCTCAACTTAAGGATAAACATATTTTACTGCTTTAGCTACAATGCTGTTAAGCCAGGAACAATCACTAAACCTCTGATTATGGCAATGGCAACACATGCAGATTTCTCTGCAACTGTTAGAATCCCTACAGTATGAAAACAGGCCACAGCGCCCAACAAGTTCACACCGACTGTCTGAAGAGCATCCCACTCGGACTTGCCCTCCTACCCTATTCCTGTAATCCTACATTTCTCATGGCTAATTCACCTAACCTATGCATCTCTCGACACTCTGGGCAATTTAGCATGGCCAACCCACCTAACTCACACATCTTTGGACTGTGAGAGGAAACCCATTTGGATGCAGGGAGAACGTGCAAACTCCATACAAACAGTTGCCCAAGGCTGGAATTGAATCCGGGTCCCTTGTGCTGTGAGGCAGCAGTGCTAACCACTAAGCCACCATGCCACACTACTCTTGGAGAATACCTTAGAACAATCGTTAGCTCCTACCAGGAACAATCTTTCATATCCTAATGGGTGGACCTTATCCTGTGGTATCAGTCAATTCTTTCAGTTACTAACTGCCTTAAATAACAGTTAGGATTTGGTATACACTCTAAGAGTGAGATTGAGACAGGTTCAATCATGGCTTTCAAAAAGAATTTGGATAATTGGAAGAGGAAAAGAATAGTAGGTTCACACAAGAAAGGCGGAGGTGTAGAACTACCTGTGTTACACTTGTAGAAAGCTGACATGAACTGTGTGGCCCAATTGGCCTCCTTCTATCCTGCGACTATTCTCCGATTCTATAATTTTGTGATTGTTGACAGTGAAATTTCTTCATTTTGAACACAGTTACTTGTCATGTTGTTATCATGGAAATAGGTTGCCACCATAATATTTTGATTGATTTGTTTCCACATAGCAGTTGCTGTTTGAGTGAGATACAATTTAAAGGAAGAAGAAGAAGAATCATAATTTGACTGTATTGCGAGGCAATATGCAGTCATGAAAATGCATTCATGAAAATGAATGCAATGTCATGTTCAGTAAGGGAGACTTATTGACAAATAGGTGCTCTTTCGACTGAAAGATATTCAACCATTTAAATTTCTGCCTGCACTGTGTTATCATTTTATTCTGAAGGTGTATGAGAAGAATTTGCTACTATGTTGCACACAAAAAATTAAAATGTTCAATTATAACACCTAAGTGTTATAAGTTTCTCTTCATATTGTTATTGCATTTCAGAATATTATTTTGCCACAAATTATGTTGCCATCTTTTGTACTTGTAAAGAGAACACAAATGTTTTTACATGAAAAACAAAGTCCCTTCCATCAAATTTGATCTCTCCTGGATAAACCAATTCAAGAACATATTGGTGAATGGGGACAGTTTATTGAATCAGTTCATTTTCAATGTTTTACATCACTTTTTCAATGCTTAACCCATTAAAGTAGACAAAAATCAATGAATGAATTTGATGACTTTATTTGCTTTGTTTAATTTGGTGAATTGCAAATTTGTGTACGTGGGTAATATGCACTTTCTAAAGAATGTTTATGCCTTTCAACAGCAAATGCCTTTGCAAAATTTTTAATTGATATAATTAACAAACAATGTGTGGTTTTTACAGGTGACACTGTCTTTGATTCGTTTATGTTTGTGGGGCATTTTGCAATATAAAATAATTGTTGTTTGAAAGTCAGGAAGCATAATTTTGCCAACATAAGTCAGAAAACACCAGTTTGACACTCACTCCCGTGACTACAGGTGTTATTTTCCTTCTTTAGCGAAAGTTCTAAAGAACCCCATCCATATTACTTTCCCTCCCCATTTTCTCCTCTTCCTTTTCATGAAGACTCTGTCACTTAAAAAGATATAGATTTGAAAACAGCCTTCCAAGTGTCCTGCTCATGAGCATTCTTTACATGTGAGGCAAGTTGGTTAATATTGACAGTCTGTTCACCGTGGTGGTCATTACAACTGAATTCAATAATATCCTCATCTACTCTATATATCTGGACGTGGCAGCTGTTGTTTACTGACTAATGATCAAAAGCAGAAATTATCACTAAGGTTTCTGTGTTCTGGTCTAAAGGCAAAACAAATGAAATGTAGTACTCCCAACTATTAGTTGACAACATATTGTATCCCTTGAAACAATTAAATTTTAGAAAAATAGAACTATAATTAATGGGCCAAAAATAGCAGAAATATTCTTCTCAATTGGAATTAACGTGTCAAAATGAGCCATCAGAACAACCAGTACAGGCTGTAGAATGGTTATGAACTGCATTGTTTTATGCTGTTTATTGAACTTGTGTTATTTCTTCGGCATAGAATACACAGAGCTAACCTAAATATGGTGTGAAGAAGTTGAATCTTTGGTCCCAATTTATAAATAATAAACAGTAATTATATAATTTTGGATGTCTTGACTTAGCATTCAAGCCACACCAACCACATTAAGCTCTTTATGAGCTGTAAACAGCTAAAGTAAATAAGCTTGATATAATCTACTCTAGTTCTTAGTGGATATCAACCTATAATTAAAAAAAGTCCTTCAGTGTTGTTACTGGGTTCAAGGTGAAAAGGTATAAACACTGATAAACTTTATCATCAACAAAAGATTATTATTTGAAAGACACCATTGAACAGCATTCACCCAAATGGAGCATTACTGTTGATCACGTCCATCTGATAGACATTGAAAATAATTGGGAAGCTGAGAGCATTTTTAAGAATGCATATCTTATTTCTGTGAAGAAAGGTTATTTTCTAGTTTGCTGGAAAATGTCAATCTTCTTAGTTTAGCGGACAAAATGTGTTCCTGAATTTTGCTATTTACATTTTATAGCATCATAATCATCCAATGGCCATCAAAATGTTGCTCCTGGTCATTTTAAATTTTACTCCTTGCAAGAAACCAGCAAGTATGCATTTTGAATATATAACAGAAAAATCATTCAAATGTTATGGGTATACATGTTTGAAATGCTTCCAAGTTTTGTAAGATTGAGTACTCTTCAGCTCCCAATGATTTTTCTTCTCCATGAACCATATTGCATATTTTCTGTAATTTGTCGGAAATGAATATTTTTTTTCTCTAAAACATTTCTGTGTAAGTTTCAGCAATCAGCTTAAAAAGACTGGAAACCATCTATCATTGTTAAACAAGTAGATTGTATTAGTTAAAACAGTTATTGATAGCTATGAACTTTGAGTACTTAAGACCAAGCCTCAGTTTTGTCAAGAAGGCATGAATCAGCAGTAAACAATTTTTCATCCTGGGGGCTGGATTTTCATCTCAAGTTCTGAAATAAAGGCAGCAGTTCTCAACTCTGCCAAGCCAGAACTACTACCTCTCTAACATCAGCCATATCTTATCTTCTCGAGACTTGTGTGGGCCACATTTAGGTCTGTTGCCTCCCGAGGCAGGCCGGAGTCATGGGTGCTGAAGTGGATTGGTTAGAAAGCCCATCTCTGCTCTTGGGAATGTTGATCGACTTCTCCACATTATTCTTATGTCTCCCCTAAAACTTGTCCCCCACTCCCACCATCCCACATTTCCCTTCCATGCTCATTATCGGGGCAAATGCCATCATTCTCCTTAAATCACCTTTTCCTCTCATATTCCTCCTGCATCTTTCATGCCCCTTTATATCTTAGTCCCTCTCATATCCCAATTTTTCCTTGATGACCCACATGCATCCTCCATAGCCACTCACCCAATATCCACCATAGACTTGTGATATCGATGGGAAATCTTTGAAGGGATTGTGAAAAATATTGATGAACTATATATCTAAAAGAGATATTACTCAAAGACACAGACACCTTTGAGAAAAACTCCAGACCTATTAATTCCTCTTATGTGGTTACACAGTTCTAAACTCCACATCAAAGGCACATAATTCTTTAATAACCTCTTAATCTTTTAATCAAACTGCATATATAAACTTTGAGGATCTGAGTGTTTCATCAGCTTTTGATACTAATTGGCCCAACTGTCAAAATAACCATTAAACTCGAGACAGTGGGACCTATTGCAACTGAAAGAACAGATGGCTCAGTTTTTCTGTGTGACTCCAGATGTTCAGTCATTAAAAGATTTCCAGGATCATGTCACTTTTTTATTTTAAAGCATTTAATTCACTTGAGATCATGACAAGAGGTCGTGTGCACTATTTTTTATAGTTTTAAATACATAAAAGCAGTTTCGCCAATGAGCAAAGTGTTCACCATTTAAACAAGGCTGATCACTGTAATGATTAACTTATCTTTTCAGAGCAAATCCCTACAGACACTTTTGTATAAAAATGTCTAACTTATAATGCAGCACTTAAAATTTATACCTGAAGTTGTCAAAAGATGGAACACTTTTCTGTCAGAATGTTTCCAACTCTTCAGCAGACTTCTTCAAAGGTTTCCGAACATTTTTGCCTGGTGAATTTTCAAAAGGATTTTGAAAACTGCCTGACCCAACAAAAATACATGTGACATTTGTAGTCCTGTCAATAACAACCCCAACATCACAAGCTGTATATGCAGGATTGCAAGCCAAACATTTCCCATCAATGAGACCTTTGTATAGGACTTGACAGTTTGATGCAAAAATTCAAATTTATACTGCAATGACCTCATTTTTTTTTCAATTCACACATCCATTCTTGATTTTTTAAATTTTCTCATGTATGTTTGAGTACCTAACTGAGAACCTGGTTCTTATATAAGCAGTGAAAGAAGAAAATTGGTATGTAATTTCAGTATTTTCAAATAACTGTCAAATCCTGCAATATTTTATAAAAAGATATTTTAAAATGCCAATACCAGGTTTTATATTGTTATAATTGTCATCCTATCTCATCTCCTATCTTAAATGTATGCAGTGATTACCAACATAAATGCATTTTGTTAACTCATCAGAAAACATCATTACAGATCCTCCTCTAAGCAGATAATTGACCTGTGGATAAGTTCCTTTGTCGGTGGCATTCCTAAATATTTCCTTGTTCATGCTGTGCTTGGATGCTAGTTTTAATATTACCCATACCCTGCCCCCAGACTATTTATGTTTTAACTTCATCATTAAAGTTAACAGCTTCTGAACTTAGCTCTTCACTGGAATGGGATAAGATGGAAGACATAAACATGAAATGTTACTTATGAAATTGAAGTTATCGTGAATATATGATTCTAAATAAGGTGGAAATTAACCTTGTTAAACCCATAATATTCTGTGTTGTAGATTAAAAAGTGTTTTTTAAAGCACAATGTGTGGTAATTTTTGGGAAGAACCTAATGTCTTTTTTTTTAACTTTGATTTTCAAATCAGGATACAAAAGGTGAACAGTAAACGCCTCCAACATAGTTTAATACACACCAACAGTACTTCTAAAAAAGCTACAACTTAACTACTCCAACCAAATCTTTTACTAATGAACTATCATTTGAGTTATCTCAGAAATTTGTGTACGGCAAGATTTCGCTGATAAGACTTAACATTTTTAAGTTTTCAATCTCGGCAGCATAGCTGCAGTGAGAGTAAATGGAGACAACTGTTTTCATACAAGGACAAAAACAGAAATGATAATTATTTTCTAAAGACAGACTCTGCTTCCAGACTTCGGTCTACACAGCACAATCATCTGCCTTTTAATCATATAACCCCAGAAAAGGAAGAGGAGAGAAAATAAATTATTTGCTTGACATATTGTATTAATATGAAAACATGATTTGGACCAACACAAGAATTGCTAATGGTGTAAAACTATGTTGTGGTGATGACCTGAGGTTGTCAAATTTGAGAATATTTGCCATATAAAGTCTTGCATCTAAGACCAACTTCTAACCTGCCTTTCACCCCCCACCCCATTCCCACTTCCCACCTGCACCATGTAGGGTTACTTTAGTGATCCCTGGAATGTTTTTGACTTCCTCATCGTAATTGGCAGCATAATAGACGTCATTCTGAGTGAGATCAATGTGAGTATACATGACGCTCTTCAAGATCAAACCTATGTACTTTTTTTCTCTCTTTCTTAACCAGCTTTACTTTGTCAGATATTTAATTCCATTAGTTTCACTAACCACAAGTGCTACAATGGATCTGGTGAGACTACACAGAATTAGGAAAGCAACGCAGGTCAAATCAAGTATCACATGGAAATGAAATGGCTTAACATGGTTCAACTGGTACAGTTTAAAGTCCTGGATGTGTAGTTGACAATTGAGGGTCAACTCTTCATAGATAGTCATGTCTATAAAAGGAAGTACTGTACACATGTAACCTCTTTCTCTTATTTTCTCTTCTCTTCCCTTTTCTATTTTTTTATTCTTTCCTTGTCTCTTTCCCTTTTTTTTCCACATGCAGCACTATTTTTGTGATGCATGGAATATATTTGACGCCTTAATTGTTGTGGGTAGCGTTGTTGATATAGCTATCACAGAGGTGAACGTAAGTAACCATCTCAATGAACATGCCTGCTCCACTTCTGTTTGTTATACTTCTATTCATATACAATTTTATGTTTGTAATGTCATCCTTTTTCCTGCCCCTAAGCCTGGCATGACTTGAACTGTATAGCAGGTACAGAGTGCAGCATAATGCCTACAGTCATTTTACTTTTGAATTATTCTGATTTCTGAGTTAAAAGCTCATGCCAACATTTACCTAATATGACATGGATAGCAAAGCCATTTTTTAAAATCAAAATACATTTTTTGGCAACACTACTTCAAATAGTTTAAAGGAATCCAATGTATACTTATCATTAGGATAGTATGTATTAAAGGGTAAATCATGATGATAACTTGTTGAATTGCTAATCTTGCCTGTGTTTTTGTAGAAAGGCCTTAAGCAAAGGAAAGGTATCTCAACACCACAAGAGAAAAAAATTGAACAGAAATTTTTGGGCAATTGTTGCAAAACTCTAGTGACCTGATGGAGATCTCATAGTTTGCCCACCCCTAACTTTAAAAAGTTACATTATGTGTAAAGTTCCAAAACTATGAAGTGACAGCATATCACAAAATGTTTTTCCATATAAATAAATCACTTCCAATTATGTTGACATTACTAATGCAGTTTCCCTGTCATTCAAGTTGCCTTTTTCTATTGAATTATAGTGGGTGTTTTGTTTTCCTTGAAATTTATGTTTTTCATGTCAAATTTTTTTTCTGTCATCTTTGTGTTTTTACAGCTCTGATAAAATGCACTAGAGACAAACTTGCTGTATAAAGCTAGTGGATTACCTACCCATTGTAGAACTCACCCAGTTTTGTTCCATGCAAGTTCTACATTGGATGGGCAAACTACTATGCCAAGTTACCTCACAGAAAATAAAGTAAAAGATATATTAGTATTAATTATAATTTTGAAACTATTTTTTAAAATGTTGCTGGAAAGAAACATGTTATTGAAGCTTTTAATTTTGCATTCATCAGGCCAAACACAAGAATGATAAATTTCAAGCAATCATTTTAGAAAAAATAGGCTGATTGGTTGGAAAATCACTACTGATTGGCTGAGCTATTACCATGAACTATAGGCTCTCCAAACACCGGGGCGAAAATGTACAAGGCTTGAACATAATATATTCATTTTGTTTGAAAAGAATAGCTTTCTGTGTATGAACATATGTTGCTTCTACCAAGCATAAATGAGCAAATATATGAACTTGTATGATTGTCTTATATAGGTTATTGGTATAGCTAGCTATTGACACACTCAGGATGGCTCAGCAGAGTGCTGCCCAATTGCAGAGTCTAACAGTAAATACTTTGTTTTGGATTTTCCAAACATGCCCTCATTAAATATGGTTAATATTCAGCCTGTTGTGAATCTCCAAAAGGACGTGCTGTTTCATTTGATCATGGTGACACTTGACAGTTTAGCAAGCTTAGAACTCTTCATGCTAATGCCTCAGTCAACAGCATCTATTTGCCAACTAATCAGCACCCTTTGTGTAGTGTAAATTGTTGTGATTGATTGAACAATGTCCTTTTTTCACATTTAATGAATTTGATGAATATACGGCAAAAATATTTTTAAAATGTGGCTTCCCTTTCAGCTATATTGAAGTTCTGTGCTACTGTTGACTGTTTAATTAAAGTCAGTGATTAAGTTACAAAATAAACCAAGCCCAGAAAATTTGCCAGATAACCTTTTTTAAAAGACACAATTGATCCACCTATTAAAAGTAAAGGTAAAGTCACCATAATCCCAGATGTCAATAGGGTTACTCAAATTGTTAGAGAGACGTCTGGTGGTGATTTGATCTGAGGGCCACCGTGTCTCAGGCAAGGGGAAGAGGTCGAGAAGGAGAGTTTTTCATAGTAACCTCAGCTAGTGCAGGAATTGAACCCATGCTGTTGGCATCACTTTGCATCACAAACCAACCAATCAGCTAACTGACCTCCAGTGAAAAGTTGCCTGTTGTTAAAATACTCGGAGAAAGTGAGGACTACAGATGCTGGAGATCAGAGTTGAGAGTGTGGTGCTGGAAAAGCACAGCCGGTAAGGCAGCATCTGAAGAGCAGGAGAATTGATGTTTCAAACATAACCTTAACGTCCGAAATGTTGATTCTCTTTTCCAGCGCCACACTATTGTTAAAATACTGAAAGGTTATTGCGTTTGTGAGCCAAAGTTGGGTTTCATAGTATTGCAAAATCAGTAAACATTACTGTGTAGACCGAGAGTTACTTTTTTACAAAAATGGAATTGGTTTTTAGTGCTTCAGTCTAAAAAGAAACATAACACCATAATTTATTTCAGTGTGTTTGTGACCTGTGTCACTGTTCCTGATTATGAATTTCATTTCTAACATTCCTCAAACCTGACAACTTTTATTACATTGGGAAACTTCTGTAATTATATGTTTGATGATGATCAATTAGATAAAAGGAACCATTAAGCCTAATCAACTGGAACCTTCTGCAAGTTTTCATTATAAATTAATTTCATTCTAACTGGAACTTCAGTGTAATTCAAACTTTTAAAAAACTGTCATTAGTTTGTATGTACTTAAATATCTGCTATACAGTTTATAACTAAATTTTGCGTTACCTCTATTACTAAGCATGGTTGGATTTTCTTAATATGAATAACCACATTGCACTTATTTATCAAAACTCTTTTGACGAAGGTCTCTACTGACAATGATGTTTATGAAATAAGATCCCTGCAATAATGTGAAGAAGCTTCTAGCAGAAGTCCATTAATTCTTGTGCATAGCCACTATTTTTATATAAAGATATTGTGCATTTAATACAAAAAATTAAAGCAAACTATCAAAGTCTCAGTCATATCAGTAAGCCTTCATTGTATCATGCAGTGTCTTTGGCTGCATAAGTCCATTACTTTGTAATTAAAAATAATCTAAAACAAAATTGACAACTATAGATTTCACTATTTGGCAAGATGGGATTACTGGCCTGGTTCCAAACTTTTTATATGATTGAATATAAAATACACCATAGTTCAAACTGTGGCTGACCTTCTGTTGCAAAATACATTCTGCCTGATTTCCAAGCCAATGTACTTAACAGATGTAGAAGACTAACTTCCAATTGTAAGTTCTTCTTAAAGGCCATATATGACAAAGTTCAAACTCTCTGCTCCCAACCCACACACAAAAGTATGACATGGTCTGCTTTCAACTGGACATAGTCCAATTTCTCTACCTGAGAAGTATCAAATGCTACAGGCTTCATTTTAGCGATATACTGAATACATAACTTCCAGAATTCTGACACTGTATTCGGTGCTTCTTTGAGAGGATGAAGAAACACTTGCCTTTTGAGTTGATCTCCCTGCAGAAATAGAGCTTTAAAAGCAATTGATGAACATTTCCAAGCATTTGTTACTAACAAAGTCAAGAAATCTTTAAAACTGATTTTCCTCCTGTAGGTGTATCCACACTTATATCTTGGCCCCCTCAGCTTTTCTTCAAAACTTTGTGCAAATAGCTTTGTTTTAACCTCATGTGTACCATTCAGAGGTAGCCTTTCCATGCATTTATAACAATGCAGTAGCACTGGCTGTCACCTGTTTGGCAACCTCTGTATACATCCCACACTCTCTCCAGCTTTGTAATTTTTGTTGTTTGGTATATTTTATTAATTTATCTTCTAAGTTATTTGTAGGCACGAGGTCTTCCTGATCACATTGACTTCTACTCCAGAAGGCATTCCTTGAGCTCTGCTGCTTTCTTGACCCTGTTAAGCTATGCCCTCTATTTTGCCTTATATGTCTTTTTGAACTACTGTTAATTCATCTTCCCATCCTATTAAAATGATTTTTTCTATGGTTTATGATTTCTTTCTGAAGGCATGTTTGCTTCCTGAGTAGCTATCAGAGGCTACAGTGCAATTTCTTGCCTTCTATTTTTGTACTTCGTGTTTCCAATTCATGTGCTTTACCTCCTTGACTGTTGCTGCAGTTCCCAGTGACCTACTCTGATTTGCTTATAATAGTTCAATTTCCCCACTGTTTGACCCCTGTGGTAAATGCTTGATTTCTGTACACACTTTTGATCTTTACCATTCAGCACTGATGGCCTCACCTGCGTCACCAGAACTTATCCATCCCTCAGCTGACAAACTTGTTAAATGCAACAATCTGATCCTCATACCTATGCAACATATGATTTATGCCAATGGTCCAACTCTACTTCTTATCCACAACTATTTACAGTCTTTATTATTCTTGACTGACTAAATCTGGTGACTAATCAACAAAATGTAAAATTAAAATGTTTGTTCTTTTTTCCACACTTTTAAATCCATAGCCACATAGCCTTGGTGGTGGACTGACTGAGTGACACCACATCCACAAACAATCAAGTGGGCTGCTTTATTCTGAATGGTGTCAAGCTCTTTGAATGTTGTTGGAGCTGCATTCATCCAGGTAATTGGGGAGTATTGCATCACACTCCTGACTTGTGCCTTGTAGATAGTGGACGGCTCTGGGGAGTCAGAAATCTCCTTTCAATTTCACATACCGTTCCCACTCAGCTAAAGCACTGTGTTTCTCCATGATTAATAACACTTGGAGGAAGCACTGAGGGTGACAAGGGTGACAATATACTCTGGGTGGGGAACTTCCATGTCCACCAGTATGAATGGCTCTGCAGCAGCAGCACTAATAATCACATTGTTTGGTCCTAAAGGACATTACAGCTGGACTGGGTCTGCAGCAAGTTAGGAGAGAACCAACAAGAGGGAAAAACGTACTTGGCCTTATCCTCACCAATCTGCCAAATACTGACCCATCCGTCTGCTTTTGATCATCAGTCAAGTGATGGATGGTATTATAAGCAGTACTATCAAACAACACCTGCTTAGCAATAACTTGCTCAGTGATGCCCAGTTTGGATACTGCCAGAGCCACTCAGCTCCTGACCACATTATAGCCTTGGTTCAATTATGGACTAAAGAGCTGAATTCCAAAGTGAAGTGAGAGTGACTGCCCTTGATAGCAAAGCCACATGTAAGCAACTGTCACATCAAGGAGCCCTAATAAAACTGGAGTCAATGTGAATCAGGGGAAAAATTCTTCGATGGTTGGATTTATACTTGACACATAAGGAGGTGGTTTTGATTATTGGAGGTTAGTCATCTCAGCTCCAGGACAACTCTGCAGGTATTATTTAGATTAGTGTCCAAGGCCCAACTATTTTCAGTTGCTTCATCAATGACCTTCCCTCCATCGTAACGTCAGAAATGGGATATTTGCCATGATTGCATAATCTTCAGCACCATTTACGATTCCTCAGATACTGAAGCCCAACTGCAACAAGACCTGGACAGTATCCAGGCTTGAGCTGACAAGTGGCAACTAACATTCACGCCACATAATGCCATGCAATAACCATCTCCAATAAGAGACAATCTAACTACCACTGCTAGGCATTCAATGGCATTATCATCACTGAATTCCTACTATCAACATCTTGGAGGTTACCATTGACCAGAAACTGAACTGGATTCACCATATAAATATTGTGATTACACAGCAGGAATACTGCAGTGAGTAACTCACCTCCTGACTCCTCAAAGCCTGTCCACCATCCACAAGGCACAAGTCAGGAGTGTGATGGAATACTCCCCAGTTGTTTGAATTAGTGCAGCTCCAAAAACACTCGAGGAGCTTGACATCATCCAAAATAAACCTTTCCATTTGATTGGCACCCAATCCACAAATATTCAGTCATTCCACCACCTGCTTAGTCGCAGGCAGTGTGTACTATCTACAAGACACACTGCAGAAAGTAGGCAAAGATCCTTAGACAGCACCTTCCAAATCCACAGCGAATTCCATCTACACAAAGGCCAACAGGTTCCCCTCTAAGCCATTCACAATACTGACTTGGAAATATATTATAGTTACTTCACTGTTGCTTGGTCAGCATCCTGGAATATCCCCCCTATTGGCATTTTGGGTCTATGTAAAGCACAGGGATTGCAGTGGTTCAAGAATGAAGTTCACCACCATCTTCTCGGGGCAACTTGGGATGTGCAATAAATGTTGGCCCAGTCAGTGATGCCTAAGTCCCACAGTGAATTAAAACCAAATGCAATTTATACGGAGACAATCTTGCCAGCCATTAACATTGTATCTTTCATTTTCTGTCATATCACCAATTGTCCCATCTGCATTATTTGCACTGCTGAAAAGAAGTAGTTTCTAAGGAAATTTTTTGGTGATTCCCATATTCAAGAGGTGTGTCTTTCTGCAAATTTAGTTCTCATCAAAATTAAAAGTCCATACTCAATACTTTCTCATAGTGTAATTAACAAATACAAACCTACTGAATTTTTCTAAGGAACTATCTTCACTCCTAAATTTGTCAAAGTCTGACTACACTTCATAAGCATTTAGAATTTATCCAAATCTTCGTGTGGTCATATCATTGGGCTCCAATTCTGAAAAAAACATTGTTACTTGCTAGAGTAGTGTTTAGTTTTCAATCCTTGACTCTCAGACAGGTAATCAACCTCTGCTACCAATGCTAAATGCCACAGGTTAAAATGTCACACATTTCTCTAGTCAAAGTTTTGTTTCAAGTTCAGATATTGCAAACTCCGACACACTCTAATTATTTGCTTCCCATATTTAGACATCCAGTTATCACCTAATTAATCTTTAATTAATTTATATCCATTACATGCTCCCTTATTCCATTAGATGTCAGGAATCCCTCCTATGTCCTGGTAGATAAGAACAATGGGCACATGGGTGTGTGTATGTGGTGGATAAAGTGTGGATGAGCGGACAGGTGAGTAAGTAGTTGTATGAATGAGTGTCCACATGATGGAGTGATTGAATCAGTTGTGGGATGGGATTGAGTAGTCAGGCTGGGTCTAAAGATAATCAGATCTGGTTGGTAGTCAAGTTAGGGCTAATCAATTTGGGTCAGAAATGTTTTTGGGTTAGGTTGGGGTGGTCAGTTGAGTCAGAGGTTGGGTTTGGAGGAGATTAGTTGGTGAGTAGGGCATCAGTTGCAAAAGTCTTTAAGTTATGCTGTTAAATCGATGAGTTACACAAGAAATTAAACAGAATTGAGCATTTCTCAGGTAAGTAGCATACATCTAACCCATGTCTCTATCCTGATACCAGGACAAGACACATTCGTAGAGATTCCGAGGCAATTCATACCAGCCCATCAATTACAGTGCTTTTATGTGTCTTTTAACTTTTAGAGGATCCCAATGTTCAATAGCAACTTAACTTTAGTGCATATCTGCTCCTGATACCAGAAGATCTGGCTCAATTGCATAGATTATGAAAGGTAAATCTTGCTGGACGATCCTTACTGAATTTTATAAAGGAGTAACAGAGAGAAATGGCAATGTAATGCAGCAGATATAATCCATTTGGAATTTTAAAAGGCTTTTGATAAATTGGCTTATAATAGATTAATGAAGGAAGTGAGAGAATGTGAGGTAAAGGAATATGTAGCAGAATGGATTACTAGCTGACTTCAAAGACAAAGCAGAGAGTGAGAATACAGGATTGTTATTCAAAATAACAATGTAGGAACCGGTATTCCACAATGATCTGTCTTGGAAAACTGCTGTTCATAATTTACATTAACAATATTGAACTTTGAAATCAAAATCACAAATTCTAACTTTGCAGATGATACCAAATCCAGGGGTTGTTGGGATATAGCAGCAAATTACAGAAATTACTTGTAGAATGGACAAATAATTGGCAAGTGTACATTTAACATATATAATGTATGGTAGGATAATGAGAATATGAATTGTACTTACTTTCTGGGAAATGTAATTTAGTTGGGTTTGGGGTCAGTGGGATCTTAGAATAGAATTACATGAACTGTTAGAGATAATACACTATATTTTAAGCAAACTAAAGCACTCCTGAAACCAAACGCTCCTAAAAACACAATAGTTTACACAGTTTTTGTTAAATATTACAGTTGGCAAATGGACTTCTGCTTTTAGCTCCCATATCGTGCATGCTTCAAAAATTGGTTTTGTCAGATGTAGGTGATACTTGGACTTCTTTCCCAGAAAAATGAGTTAAGGATATAACAAGTTTCTTGATTTAAAGTGGCACTTCTTTATTAAAAGAGCCAAGTCTTCTCACTCGATTGCCCATCTACTACTGATTATTAAATATTAAGAAATGTATATTTTACAAGTATAAATAACTTGAAAGTTGGAACTGGAACCCTAGGTGTAGCCATATTTATGGAATTGTTCATTCTACCAAATGAATCGTAGTTATGTAACTACAAATATTTCTATCAGACAGCTTTTAAGACAAACCGCTCAGTGTTAAATCAGGCTTTACCTTTCTAGACAGATGCATAGATTGTCCTGGTAGCATGATTTTAAAATCCTGCTCTTTGTATCTTTGACTTGGCATGAATTGTTGGATATAGCTATGATTTGAGAACCAATATTTGTTAATAAACAATTTCTTTCTCATAGGAGATTTATTTTGTGGGAAATAGAAACAATTCACATTTACAATTTATTTTCAGTTGCTACTTTAAAATCTATTCTTGTGAAATACAATCAAATTCTATTTTTTAAACCAAAGAGGTTTAGATATATTAAATAAAGGGAGGAGTGATGAGACTGGAACCAGGATGAAACTCAACATAGAGATACATTTGGGACATAACCATGTTCTGAAACAAAAAAAGTATTATATTGAAATAGCTGGAGCTTTTATCATAGTGGTAAGACCAGAGAGGTTCTTCAGTAACAGCCATTACCTAGTATCCTATTAAAAAAGCTAGTTATGACTCATTAACAAGGCAGAATTTGTCAAGTGGTTTTAACAGTGATAATAGAATGTAAAACAATCTAAAGTGTATTTTATTTGGCCTCAGGGCAGAAACTGTCCAAGTGTAGTATCAAACCTTAGCAAAACTGCTGTCAATGGGAAATGGAGGAAAACATTCCACTAGTCAAAGCCATACCTTGCACAAAGAAAGATGGTTATGGTTGTTGGAGGCCAATCATCTCAGTCACGGGACCTCACTGCAGAATTTATTTAGGGTCGTGTCCTAGGCACTCTGCTGCTTCAACAATGACCTTCCCTTTGTCTTAAGTTCAGAAGTGAGGATGTTTACCGATGATTACACAATGCTCATCACCATTTACGAGGAGAAAGTGAGGTCTGCAGATGCTGGAGATCAAAGTTGAAACTTTATTGCTGGAACAGCACAGCAGGTCAGGCAGCATCCAGGGAACAGGAGATTCGACGTTTCGGGCACAGGCCCTTCTTCAGGAATAAGAAGGGCCTGTGCCCGAAACGTCGAATCTCCTGTTCCTGGATGCTGCCTGACCTGCTGTGCTGTTCCAGCAATAAAGTTTCAACTCATCACCATTTACAACTTCTTAGATAATTAAATAATCTGCATCCAAATGCAGGAAGATGTGGACAACATTCAGGCTTGGGTTGTTAAGTAGCAATTACAATCAAGCAATGACCATTTCCTCCAAGAGAGAATTCAACCATTGCCCCTTGAGATTCAATTTCAGTAGCATCACTGAATTCCCCTCTATCAATATCTTAGAGATTTCCATTGACCAGAAGCTGAACTGGAGTAGCTATATAAATTGAATTGGCTGAGAGCTAGTATCTATGGAAATCATTTACTTTCTCAGATTTTCCATCGTTTGAGTCTTAAGAAGATAATTAACTGAATATACCTCACAGTGCTGATAAAGGTACTGGAAATGACAATGACAAACCCTGCAAAATTCTCCTTACTAATATCTGTCAGCTTGTACCAAAATTGGCAGAGCTAGTCAAGCAACACAGTCATAATCCCCCTCCCCACCAGCTGATAATCCTGTCCTCCTCTATATTAAACACAACAGAAGCACTAAGCATGGCAAGACTGCAATATGTACCCTGGGTAGGAGACTTTACTGTCCACCACTGAGTGTCTCAGTAGCACCACTACTTACTCAGCTAGCTGAGTCCGCAAGGGCAAAGTTGCTAGATTGGTCTGTGGCAAGTGACGTGAAAACCAGAGGGAAAATCTTACTTTTCCTCATCCTCATCAATCTGCCTGCTGCAAATGCATTTGTACCTAGCAATATCAGCAAGAGTGGTCACTGCACAGTTATTGAGGAGACAAAGTCTTGTCTTCAATTGATGAAGACCTGTGCAGCACAGCCACTATAGTGAAGGAGAAAGACTTTGAACATACATCACAACTCAACTAGGCATCTGAGACAATGCATGTCATCAACAGCAAAAGATTTTTATTCAGCCACAATCTGTAACTTCATGGCCCAGCATATCCACCATTCCACTATGACCATCAAGACATGAGATCAACCTTGGTTCAATGAAGGGCACAGGAGAGAATGCCATTACCAGCACTGATAATACCTAAAAGTGAGCTGCCAACTTAGTGAAGTTACAACATAGGACTTTGCATTAGACACAGTGGAAGCACCTGACTTAGACAATGCTGTTGCCACAGCTACCAGATCAAATCTGAGCTCTACAGTATGGCCACATCTAATGGTGAGTGTTGGTGAACAATGAAAGAACTAACATCAGGAGGGGGTATAAACATACCCACCTTCAGTGCTGAAGGATTTGCACCTTACAGAATACTTCTTAATACCTTCAGAAGTGCCAAGTGAAAAATCAATCTTGGTTTCCTTCTAAGATCTTCAGCATCACAGATACTAGTCTTCAACCAAGTTGATTCTCACAATATCACATCAAGAAATGTGTGAAGCACTGGTTACTCCAAAGGCTGTGAGCTCTAACAACATTCATGCAATAGTACTTATATGCCAGAACTAGACCTACGCCAGTCAATCTATTCCAGGATAGCAACAACATTGGCCTGTACCTGGCAATATGGAAAATGTCTCGGTATGTCCAGTCCACAAAATACAGGACAAACCAAACTCTATCAATGACTGCCAGATCTGTCTAACCTTAATTATCAGTAACATGATAGAAGGTGTCATCAACAGTGCATTTGAAAGGGCATAACTTGCTCGCTGATGCTCAGTTTGGATTCCTCCAGGACCATTCACCTTCTCACCTCTTTACAACCTTGATTCAAGTAGAGACAAAAGAACAAAACTCCAGAGTGAAAGTGTCATCAAGGTGTAAGCAATTTATCCCATTGCCCCAGTGATTGGTATGACATCTGGTGCGCAGAACTGACTTACATAAGTAATACAAAGAAACAAGTGTCTGAAGAAGTACAGGAGACAGGATAGAAAATGCAGAATCTGTAATGTGGAGTTCAGCTGATCTTATTTTAAGAACTGATATGACTTTGACTGAAGTTTTGAGTGATCTTTAACTTCTAAGGTTTGGATATGTTGATAATTAATGTGGTATAACTATTAAAGGATTTAAATGGATGAAAACCTGCAAGATGGTACTCAAGATCAGTTGAACTACAAAATTGATAAAGATAAAGTTAAAGTTATATTTAAATTTTATAATGAATATGGGCTGGTTGCTTCGAAACCAAGAAATTAACAGAATTGGAATTACTATCTTATTAATCATGTGAGGAGTGGAGAGCTGACTATATAAGACAATCACAAAACTTGATTAGATAGAACTTGATGGTGGAATTTAAATTAAATAAATATCTAGAATTAAGAATCTAATGATGTCCATGAAACCATTGTTGATTGTTGGAAAAACCCATCTGGTTCACTGATGTTCTTTAGGGAAGGAAACTGCCGTCCTTACCTGGTCTGGCCTAGATGTGATTCCAGACCCACAGCAATGTGGTTGAAGCTTAACTGCCCTCTGGGCAATTGAAGTTGGGCAATAAATGCTGACTTAGCCAGTGATACCCTCATCCTGTGAATGAATAAAGAAAAAAAGTTACTGAAAGACAGCCGGCCAATCGCAGCCTTAAAAAATCAGGTTTGGCTGATCTGGATTCAGTCATGTAGGTAGCAAGTACTGAATAGCTTATAAGGAACTGTGCTCCAAGATGATAACTGGCTAGTTCGGACTGAAGTAGGCTAATCAATTACTTGGAGACCAAAAGGAGACAACTGGTCACGACTTGCAACTTAGCAGTCTACATCCACATGGAAGCATTGAACAGTTATAAATGATGGAAATGTCAAAAGGGCTTTCTTGAGATTCTTTTCAATCTGAAATGGCGATCATAGGGACTTCACTACATTACACTGATATGATATCCTGACAGATGCCTCATTGGCTTAGCTAAGGTTAGCAGGAGAATCCAAAGGGTTTTTACAAACACATTAAGGACAAAAGGATAACTATGGAGAGAATAGGGCCCCTCAAAGATCATTGAGGAGAAAGTGAGGTCTGCAGATGTTGGAGATCAGAGCTGAAAATGTGTTGCTGGAAAAGCGCAGCAGGTCAGGCAGCATCCAGGGAACAGAAGAATCGACATTTCGGGCATAAGCCTGAAGAAGGGCTTATGCCCAAAACGTCGATTCTCCTGTTCCCTGGATGCTGCCTGACCTGCTGCGCTTTTCCAGCAACACATTTTCAGCCCCTCAAAGATCAGCAAGGCGGCCTTTGTGTGGAGACGCAGGAGATGGGGCAGGTACTAAACAAGTATTTACTGTGGTAGAGGATATGGAAGATATAGAAAGCAGCGAAATAGATGGTGACACCTTGCAAAATGTCCATATTACAGAGGAGGAATTGCTGGATGTCTTGAAACACATAAAGATGGATAAATCCCCAGGACCTGATCAGGTGTACCCTAGAACTCTGTGGGAAGCTAGAGAAGTGAATGCTGGGCCTCTTGCAGAGATATTTGTATCATCGATAGTCACAGGTGAGGTGCCGGAAGATTGGAGGTTGGCTAACGTGGTGCCACTCTTTAAGAAGGGTAGTAAGGACAGGCCAGGGAACTATAGACCAGTGAACCTGATGTCGGTGGTGGGCAAGTTGTTGGAGGGAATCCCGAGAGACAGGATGTATATTATTTGGAAAAGTAAGGACTGATTAGGGATAGTCAACATGGCTTTGTGCATGGGAAATCATGTCACATAAATTTGATTGAGTTTTTTGAGGAAGTAACAAAGAGGATTGATGAGGGCAGAATGGTAGATATGATCTATATGGACTTCAGTAAGGTGTTCAACAAGGTTCCCCATGGGAGACTGATTAGCAAGGTTAGACCTCACGGAATACAGGGAGAACTAGCCGTTTGGATACAGAATTGGCTCAAAGGTAGAAGACAGAAGGTGGTGGTGGAGAGTTGTTTTTCAGGGTGGAGGCCTGTGACCAGTGGAATGCCACAAGGATCAGTGCTGGGTCCTCTACTTTTTGTCATTTACATAAATGATTTGGATGTGAGCATAAGAGGTACAGTTAGTAAGTTTGCAGATGACACCAAAATTGGAGGTGTAGTGGACAGCGAAGAAGGTTACCTCAGATTACGATGGGATATTGATCAGATGGGCCAGTGGGCTGAGAAGTGGCAGATGGAGTTTAATTCAGATAAATGCGAGGTGCTGCATTTTGGGAAAGCAAATCTTAGCAGGACATATACAGTTAATGGTAAGGTCTTAGAAAGTGTTGCTGAACAAAGAGACCTTGGAATGCAGGTTCATAGTTCCTTGAAAGTGGAGTTGCAGGTAGATAGGATAGTGAAGAAGGCATTTGATATGCTTTCTTTTATTGGTCAGAGTATTGAGTACAGGAGTTGGGAGGTCATGTTGCAGCTGTACAGGACATTGGTTAGGCCACTGTTGGAATATTGCGTGCAATTCTAGTCGTCTTCCTATCGGAGAGATGTTGTGAAACTTGAAAGGGTTCAGAAAAGATTTACAAGGGTGTTGCCAGGGTTGGAGGATTGAGCTATAGGGAGAGGCTGAACAGGCTGGGCTGTTTTCCCTGGAGCATCGGAGGCTGAGGGGTGACTTTATAGAGGTTTACAAAATTATGAGGGGCATAGATAGGATAAATAGGCAAAGGGTGGGGGAGTCCAGAACTGGAGGGCATAGGTTTAGGGTGAGAGGGGAAAGATATGGCGGCACAGTGGCACAGTGGTTAGCACTGCTGCCTCACAGCGCCAGAGACCCGGGTTCAATTCCCGCCTCAGGCAACTGACTGTGTGGAGTTTGCATGTTCTCCCCGTGTCTGCATGGGTTTCCTCCGGGTGCTCCGGTTTCCTCCCACAGTCCAAGATGTGCAGGTCAGGTGAATTGGCCATGCTAAATTGCCCGTAGTGTTAGGTATGGGGTAAATGTAGGGGTATGGGTGGGTTGCGCTTCGGCGGGTCGGTGTGGACTTGTTGGGCTGAAGGGCCTGTTTCCACACTGTAATGTAATCATAATCATATAAAAGAGACCTAAGGGTCAACCTTTTCACGCAGAGGGTGGAACATGTATGGAATGAGCTGCCAGAGGAAGTGGTGGAGGTTGGTACAGTTGCAACATTTAAAAGGCATTTGGATGGGTATATGAATAGGATGGGCTTGTAGGGATATGGGCTGGGTGCCGGTGGGTAGGACTAGATTGGGTTGGACCGAAGGGTCTGTTTCCATGCTGTGCATCACTATGACTCTGACCATGTGATGTTTGTGCACTTTCTCACTGACTGCTGCTTTTTCCCTAACAGTCATGAAAACATGTTAAATACATGAAAGTGGGATTATCTGAAAATATGAAACATACAGTCATGTGGATAATGGGACACGTTTTCAGTAACACAAAAGCTCATGGACTGCAAGATTAAAAATCCACATGCCTTTTACATGAAAGAGAGACTGGTTGCCATATTACAAGCAAAATGGGAAGCAATTTAACAACATTGAAACTATAATCATTCATTTTGGAAGGGGATCTCAATTACATTATCTCTGACTTCTTGTGCTTGATGATGCATTGCTTTGCCATGATGTCTTTGACAGCCCTCCTGGTCAATGGTCTGGTCCTCAGCCATATCTTCATCCTCAAAAGATTGTTGTTCCCCATTTCATCTGCATCTTGGATTGTCCCTTTTGCCAGCTCAATTTGTGAATGGCACAGCTGTCTTAATCTTGCCTGACATACTTTCTGGATCACAGTGTCAAGCTCCACCACTGTGTTCCAAGCATGGAAATCCCACCTTAAGGAGGCCTACAGTTTGTTCCATTTCGGATTTGATGAAAATTGAGCATGTTTTGCCTCAGCCTGAGGGTTTTGTTAAGGTATGATAAGCCATGTTTTGGGGGGTAACCATTGTCTCCCAGCAGTCATACATGTTTGGCCCAAGGATGTTGAAAGTTCTCCAGTATGTAAAAGTCAAGGTAGGTCCCAGGATTCCTGGCACGTAACTCAAAATTTGGCATCAATATAAGTTGAACATTGCTGGAGTAGAAGCCTTTCCTGTTGACAAGTTCTGCAGTTTGTTGTTGAGGTTCTTTAAAAATAATGTGGGTGAGTCACAATAGTGGAGAATCCCATTGCCTAACACCGCTGACATGGGGAAAGTATATAAAGAACTATGATCTGAAGAAAATAGCATCAGTAACATTCGGGAAGTATTTATTTATCAGTCAATGATTGAGAATCCCAGACATGTCCATGGTTGCTCCCTGAAACAATCTGCTTGAATATAAATTCAGGGCTTTCACATAAATTGTGCCCTTAACAGTCACTAGGATGGTATTTCCACCCAGTCATTTTGAGTGCAAGTCCTTCTCCAGCATCTGAAAATATTTAGAGATCTGAGTCAGGACAACCTTAATTGGCACCCAAATAGTTTTTCAGAGAGTTGAAGAAAGTGACAGTGACACATGCAGAGGGGCTTAGGGGAGATACCCGTGGCTAAAACAGAAAGACTTTTGTTTCATTTTTAACTTTGGGTTGTTTTAGTTTTGTGAAGATCTTGAAACAGGATGGCTTCACAGAGCAATGCTGTTGATAAGTGACGGATATAGTGAGTTTGGTCATTATAACAAAGAATTACTGTTGGTTCCAGACCAGATAAAAATCCAATAGTAGTTAAAGTCAGTGAAGCTCAAGTGTAGGATAATTCCAGGAAGAAATTGTCAAAGTTCCAGTTTAAAAATTGGAACTTATAAGTTGAACATTGCTGGAGTAGAAGACTTTCCTGTTGACAAGTTCTGCAGTTTGTTGTTGAGTTAAAGCTATTGAGGTGCTACATATTGGGGTATCGGTGTGATCATTATGTAAGTGGTGTTTTGAGTACTTTACCAGAGTGTTTTGGGCTCTTTTCAAAAGCTGTTTTGTTTATTTTTCATTTTATATAGAAGTGTTTTATGGTTAGAAGAATTATATGTTGTACCATGCATTTAAATTATTTGCACTTTATTATAAATGGATATTTCAGATAACTTTATTGTATTTATGTTTCTTTGTCATAAGTTTTTATCTTGACTGTTAAAGCAAATCCTGGATCAGGAAGAGACCATTTCCTTAAATCTATCAGGAATAGATCAGCATGATCTATCAAGTCATTTTCTGCATGTCTTGTCCAATAATACCATTAGCTGGGATCATACCACTGTGATGGTATTCCTTGACTGACTGCACAGCCCCTTCATTCCACTAAGGACTGCTCCCTTTGAGTTTCACAGATGGCTATTTGGATGCAGAATATGCAATGCATTTGCTGCATATTTGTGATATTGATGTAGGATGGTGCCACACAGCAACAGGTCCACTCCCTTGACTATTCATTTTTCCACACTGTCACAAACTGCCCACCTGTTCCTTTGCACATAAAGCAATGCAAGTCACAGTGGCTAGAGGCCTGTTTTCTGCTTCCTCTTGGAATTTTCTCATGGATGAAGATAATAGGTAGATTGTACTCAACATACACGGGTATGCTGTAAACTAATCAGACCTATCTGAGACCAACGCATTCTCCCACAACAGGTACAAGTGAAGGTGTACTTGCTGCTAAGACCAAATTTTTGTACTATCCTCATTCTTTCCTCAGTTTCATGGGTGTCTGTAGCATTCCTGCTGGAACATCTCAAGGCATCGAGATCTATGACCTGCGCTTCCCACTGGCAATGGTCAATGTGGCACATAGAGAGAAATTCTCCGGGCAATCTTTGAACATTTGCCTGGGGCCCTTCTATTCCATTTCCCATTGGACAGCTCACCATACAACACTGAGAAGAGGCCTGGCATTCATCTGAACAACATTACCCAGCCAATGCAGTTGACTTTTCAGGAGAATGGACACAATGAAATGTCAGTTTCCAGGATTTCAACACTTGTGATGTAGTCCTCCAGTAGATCTTGATGATGCTCTGGAGGCAAAGTTTTCTAGGAGGTACAACAGTCAGCAGTCTAGGATCCATGGCTCAATACTATAAAGAAGTGTGGTGGGGACTAGGGCTTTGTACATTTTGAGTTTGATCTGTGCTCTAGGACTGTGGTTGCTCCCCATTCATTTGTAGAGTCTGCCCAGTGCTCTGTGTGTGTTGAAAAAGCTATTGTTTGCTTCCTTGTCTATGGCTGGCATCAAAAGAAAAGCCACTCCTCAAATAGTAAATTGCTTGACCACATTCAGTTCAGTTCCCTTGATGTTAATGCTTGGTCATCTGTATTCCTTTTGGAATACAGGTAGATGCAGACTCAAGTTTTCTTTAAACTGATGTTTTGTCTAAAGAATTGTGCTGCCTCAGACAAGCATATTGTTATACGTTGCAGGTCTGACTGACTATGGACCAGGAGAGTGCAGTCATCAGCAAAAAAAGTGATGATAACCGAGATTGATAAAACTTCCATTGGTTTGGTAGCACGAACACCTTCCGTACGATCTTCTATACTGCTGTGCGTGCTGAAGAAAATGAGAAATAAAGTCAGGGATAGTATACATTCCTGAATCACACCAATGGAGATTTGGAAAGCAGTGGAAAGATCATTATCTTCCTGACTTATCTGTATTGCTTTCATTAAGCTTTTTCAGCAGAGTCAAGAATCTCAGAGGGCATTCAAATTTTTGAAGGATTGTCCAAAGTGTGCAGTGTCAAATACTTGAGGTCTTGGAAAATGACATATAGGATCGTCTTTTGCTCCAAACAATTTTCTTGTATTTGTCCAAGTACAAATACCATGCCTGTGGTGCCTTTTCTTGCTCTGAAATTACACTAGTTCTCAGGTAGGTTTTCTTGCACAATGGTAGGCGCAAGTCTGTTCAGAAGTATTCAAGGCAGGATCTTCACAGAAATAGAAAGGAGGGTGATCACATGATAAGTAGAGCAATCTGACTTCTTTGCTTTTGTAAAGGATGGTGATAACAGTATCATAAAGCTCCAGGAGCATCCAGCCCTGATCCCAACTGACCATGAAAAACTCATGGAGCTTGATATGTAGGGTAGGGTCAAGGTTTCAGGTGGAATTCCATTGATTGTGGGGACTCTGTTGTTCTTTGTATGGTGATGACTGTCACAGTTTCTTTCAGAGTTGAATTACATCCAGTTCTTTTATGACAGCATGTTGTTGAACATGGTTGATGGCAGCATCATACACAGTGCACATGGCACTGAAGGTGTTTCAAAGTGGTCTGACCAGCAATCCAGGACCGATTCCTTTATAGTATATAATGTCTTGCTATCTGCACTCCTTAAGGGGTTTTTGGTTTGATGTGCTGATCCACAGATGGATTCTTGATGCTTCATAATAGCTTATGTTGCCAATATCAATGTACAGTAATACAGTAAAGTATTTTTTCCCCAAATGTGATCCACTTTATGTTGAAGGGTGCTGTATGCTTGACAGTAGACTGACTTTTTCTATTTGCTGGATGGCGACACCAGGTGAGCCTGAGAAACTATGTTTTTATTGATCGCATATCTTGGATTTCCTTGTCATTTTCATCAAACCAGTCTCAGTTCTTCGTGCTGCATGTATTAACATCGTTGGAAGTATCCATTGCTGCAGCTTTGATTGTTGTCAGAGTTCATCTGGAGTGAATCAGCATCAATTGAATTGAATTGAAATGAATTGAGGCACTGTGCTGAGACACAGTGAAAAGCTTTGTCTTGGAAGCAATACGGGCAGATCACAGAGTTAAGTAACATAGATAAGTAAATAACAGGTAAACAGCGACAAAAACAAAAACACAGGTGCGGGCAAATGTTAAGAGTTTGTGAGTCCATTCAGTATTCTAACAACAGTAGGGTAGAAACAGTTTTGAAACCAGCTGGTGTGCGTGTTCAGGCTTCTGTACCTTCTCCCCGATGGTAGAGGTTGTAGAAAAACAATGCCAGGGTGGGGTGGATCTTTGAGAATGCTAGTGGCCTTTCCTTGACAGCGGACCTGGTAGATGGATTCTGTAGATGGCCTTTGTGAATGTCCAGGCCAGGTTCACCACTCTCTGTACCCATCTCCGATCTTAAATAGTACAATTGCCATACCAGGTAGTGATACATCAGACAGAATGCTCTTGATGGCACACCTATTGAAGTTGGCAAGGGTATTCGCTGTCATGCCAAATTTCATCAGCTGCCTGAGGAAGAAGAGACGTTGGGCCTTTGTAACCAGTGTGTCCACACAAAGAGTCTAAGAAAGATTGTTGTGGATGACCACTCCCAGGAGCTTGACATTCTCCACTCATTCCAGCTCTGTGCTGTTAACGTGCAGGGGGGCATGAGTAACGTCCCGCCGAAAGTCAATAATGAGTTCCTTGGTTTTGCCAGCATTGAGAGCTAGGTTGTTCTCAGTGCACCATTTTTCCAGGTCTGTCACCTGTTTCGTCGCCATCTGAGATTCGACTGACTATGGTGGTATCATCAGCGAATTGTAAATGGGTATTAGTCTAGTATTTGGCGATGCAGTCATGGATGTACAGTGAATGCAGTAGGGGGCTCAGTACACACTCCTGGGGGTGCTGATTGTGGCCTGTCGGTCAGGAAACTGAGGATCCAGTTGCAGAGAGTGGGGCTTAGTCCGAGATCACTAACTTTAGTAGTCAGTCTCGAGGGGATAAGTGTTGAAAGCTGAACTGTAGTCAATAAGTAGAATTCTTACATAGCTGTTCTTGGTGTCAAGATGTTCTAGGGAGGAGTGAAGGGCAAGTGATATGGCATCTGACGTGGATCTGTTGATCCGATAGGCAAATTGGAGTGGGTCAAGAGTAGTGGGGAGGCTGGAGTTGATTAATGCCATGACCAGCCTTTCAAAGCACTTCATGACCACCGAGGTTCAGGCCACTGAGTGGTAGTCATTGAGACATGCTGCATGAGCCTCCTTACGTACAGGGATGATGTTGGCCCTCTTGAAACAGGCAGGGACAGTGGCCTGCTGCATGGAGAGGTCAAAGATGTCTGAGAAGACCTCTGCCAGTTGAATGCTCTGAATGCACGGCCTGGTACTTTGTTTGGTCCCATCGCTTTCCTTGGATTCATATGAAGGAAAACTGATCTGACTGTTGGATAGGTTCGTCAGGACTTGTTAGAATAGGTGATACCTCCCCACCGAAATTCTGCTCAAAGCGAGCATAGAAGTCATTGAGATGATCTGGGAGGGACGTGTCATCGTCTGGTATCTTGCACTGTCTCTTTTTAGAACCTGTGATGTCATTCAGTCCTTGCCATAGTCGCTGGGTTTCTGTCTGGGTCTCTAGTTTGGATCGATATTGGTCCTTGGCTGTCTTAATGGCTCTGCGAAGGTCATATTTGGATTCCTTATATTTGAGTGGGTCTCCTGATCTGAAGGCCTCACACCTAGTTTTTAGCAGGTTCTGTATGCCCTGATTCATGCAGGGTTTCCTGTTGTGGAAATCCGGATTGACTTCCTTGGTATGCAGTCCTCCACATACTTGCTGATAAAGTCTGTGATGGTGGTGATATACTCATCCAAGATAGCTGCAGACTTTTTAAACATGGCCTAATCAGCCGATTTCAGACAGCCAAGGTAAGTGTATTCCAGCATTGGCTATAAAATTACTTGATATCTATCTCAGCAAGATGAGGTTTGAAGATTTCTGACTTGAAATTTGTTCAGTACATTGACTTTAGCTTTGTTCTTGGGGCTTGGACTTGAAACGGAAGTTCAGCTATGAGCAAATGAATCAGTGGTGTTAAGTAGGCATGACTTGAGTATGTAGGATACTCTTAAGTGACAGTGGCACACCAAAAGTAATCTGTAAAGCGCCGGTGTTCACAGTGGGATGCATCCATGTGGTTTTGAAGCAATTTTTTTTAAAGCAGCTGTTGGTTATGCACATCGCTTTTTGGAAGAGTTTCAAAAGAAGAAGACCATTTTATTTGCAGTTTTCAACTCTGTAGTTTCTGAATGCTTGCTTGAATGCCCACTGGTCATGGTCAACTCTGTCATTGAAGCCACTGAGGACAATAATTTTGTCTTTGGAAAGGGCATTCTGAATGAGATCAGGGAGATTTGAAGTTATCCTTGTCAGCTGGGTTAGCCTTCAGGATTGGAGCTTAAATGTGGCTGAATGTTGCATGCTAATGGTCTAGGAAGGGAAGGCACAGGAACATGATGCATGCAAAATGGTTGATTGGCATACTTGAGTGATTGTTTTATATGCCATAAAGCCAATTTCAAAGAGGTATTGTTCACCTTCAGATCTACCTGACCAATAAAGGACATAGACCATGTTGTGTTTTGCAAGGCTGCCTGGTACCAAGAAGCAAACCTCACTTAAGGTTCACTCCATTGCTGACTAATCTGGCTAGCTTGTGAACCAACTAGGCTGGATGATATTGGGACCAATATTTTCATGTTCCAGCAGGACAGCATCAGAATCTTTCCCATTTTTCCACATATAGAATCAAGTTAGAGAGTTTGCATTTACTTCTTTGTTACAGCTTGGCTACTAGAAGAGATACCTATTGACCATGGCATGTCAATTGAGTAGTGGGCAGACAAACATTTCTTTAAGTCACCTTTTCTTGGCTGCTCTCCAATTAAGAAGCAAGCAGTGCTGCCCTTTAAAAGGCTGCTTGGTCACTCAGCCTGCTATCAAGTGATGATGTTGTCTCTAGGTGATTAACAAATTGATTAATATTCTGAGCTGCCTATACATAGGATCAGAATTGCGGCTCTGAGTGTCATCGTTCACCTTCCATTTTTGCCTCCCACCCATCATTACAAAACTTGTGCTGCAGTTGCATTGGACCATTTTTCCTTCTTTAAGGTGAAGTTCAGTCTGTGCTGACTTACACCAACATTTGAGCCTGGAGTTCATCTGTCACAGCTCAATAAACCGAAATGGCTGCAGTGCTGTCTCCAAGCTTTAAGTTTGGATTCGTAGTTTCCCTATCCAAGGTTTGAATGGAACCTCCTTCCTTTGCTATTTTACCCATAGCTACTAAAAACTATAAACCACAAAATATAGTTTGGCACGCCTTTGGTCCAGAACATGATGATTATTTTTGTCATTTGGAGCACTTGGTATCTTGCCACTCTGGTTGTTATCTTATATCAAGGAAGACATTTGTCCAGATGGTATCATGTTCATCACTTCCTACTCATTATGTTTTCCCTGTCAGCTAAGATGCTGTTCCAGACTGTGGTACTTGGAGACTGCAGTGAGAATTGATTGTCAATGAGGACCAATGATTCTAGTTCATCTTAGTAGTAGAATGCAACTAACTGAATGTACAAGGATACTACTTCTATCTTCCATTCATCCTGTCAGCCTGTGACTGAGCACTAAAGACGCATCATAAGCCACACAGAGGTTGGCAGCTTGTAAATCTGTGCTGAAATCAATGAGTCAGTGCAAAGAAAGCAATGTAAATTAGTTAGAGGCTGACAGCCTCCAATTAAGTTCAAATGAGTAGCGACACAAAAGCAAGCAGTCAGTGCAGATGTATAACATGCACATGAGCCCTTGTGTAGAAAGTGACCTGGCTGAAGTATACAGCCTATAGATGCCTCTGAGTTCAAATATAAAATGTTGAAGAATGAAAGTGAATGATTTAGTCCAGTAACAAACTTAATGGTGTGGTGAGGCTGGTAGTTCATCATTGCCAACTTGCATGGATGAAGGTCGAGGACAGGTGGTCCTGGAGCATGTGAAGAAGCATTTGCATGATGGCAATTCAAGCATTTGGCAAGTTACAGTCACCACTTCCCATTCTGACTTGCTTGTCAGAAATTTACACCAATAGTTTCTCGGTGAAAGAGAGGGGTTTTGGAAATGACATATAAATGAGGTGTGGTAGGACTTTAATGAGATAGAAATCATGAGATTCTGAAGTCATGATTTTTTTTCATTCTCACCATGTATACCCACATTTCTTGCCATTGCTTATTCCACACCAGGGAAGGAAAATTCTGCCCTGTGTCTATATTGTTAATTTTGATTTGCAAGTTTAATCTTCCATAATCTTCCCCTAACTCCCTGTCAATTTATTTTGGATTGTCTTCTTATCAGGTTCCAGTGTTCTGACAGCATTGATAAGTTCAGTTGAATCACTATTACCTTTTATATCAAGCACCATAACCTGTAAGGTTATGAATAAAAACCATTGAACAAATACAATCTTGCTTCTACTCACAAGTAGAAAGAATTCTTTGTCTGGAAAACCATAGGTTGAGTCATTATTTTGGACTAGTAAATGAGAACATTCTCCAAAACATAAATTTCAAAGAATAAATAAAACATAAGCTGGGGAGATCCAAGATGGTGACGATGTAGGAGGATCGCATTGCAGAACTCCGCATCGCAGCACAAGCGGGTCGAACTTCTAACCCGCCAAACCTAGACCATTGCGATATCCTGGGACTCTGTAAAGGTTGTGGAGTCCCAGGAAACTGAAAAATCAGCTTCCCTGCGTTTTGCTGTCCAGAGATGCCAAAGAAGGGAAGAGGAGCATCCAAGGCTGCAGGATTCTCAGACTTGATTACCTACCAGTCCCTGGTGAAGGAGCTCGTGAAATCTCACAAAATGTTGGGTAAGCAGATAGAAGAAAAGCTGGCCCCGATCTCTATCATGCTGCAGAAGCATGAACAGCAGCTGGGAGACCTGGAGAAAAAGACGGATGGGGTTGAACACAGAATCACCCTGGTGGAAGCTGATACCGGTTACTCCAAGGATAGGATTCAAGCCCTGGAGACACAGGTCTATAATTTGCATGACGAAGTGGATGATCTTGAGAACAGGGGCAGGAGAAAAAATATTCGGATCGTCGGTCTGCCAGAGGGTAAGGAAGGTGAGCGGCCAGCGGAATTTATTGAGGACTAGTTGCCAAAATTCCTTAATTTGGAGGCTGGAATGAGAGGCTTAAAGATCGTGAGGGCTCAACGGCTCATGGCATGGAGATCGGGTCTGGGTTGACATCCTCATCCTCTCTTGGTGCGGTTTCATCATTATAGAGATAAGGAGAATTGTGGAAGCTCCCAGAATCCAGGGGAAGGATCCGAATGCCCTAATTTACAAGGGCTCGAAGATCATGTCTTTCTTTAGATTAGATCAGATTCCCTACAGTGTGGAAACAGGCCCTTTGGCCCAACCAGTCCACACCGACCCTCTGAAGAGTAACCCACCCAGACCCATTTCCCTCTGTCTAATGCACCTAGCAAGTTAGCATGGCCAATTCAGCTAACCTGCACATCTTTGGACTGTGGGAGGAAACCGGAGCACCCGGAGGAAACCCACGCAGACACGGGGAGAATGTGCAAACTCCACACAGACAGTCGTCCAAGGCTGGAACCGAACCTGGGACCCTGGTGCTGTGAGGCAGCAGTGCTAACCACTGAGCCAACATGTGTTCTTCCAGGACTTCTCAGCAGTGGTGATCCAGAAAAGAAAATCTTATGACAGTGTCAAGAGAAGACTGAGGGAGCTTGGGATCCAGTGCTTTCTGAGGTATCCGCGGGTGCTACGGTCACCTTAGATGGATCCGTACTTCTCTTAGACACATTGGAGAAGGCAAGAGCCTTCTGAACAATTTAGTATGTACAAATAGGAGTGTTGTTTGGGTATGTCTTTTTTTTCTTCAAAACAAATAGAGGAAGTCCGGTTGGGTCTTTCTTTTCCTTTTTTTTTAATTGGTAATAATCTGGTTTAAAGTATGTTTGGCAGCAGTTGAGATATGTACTTTCAATTTCTAAGTTAATTTATACCAAAGGATGGGTGGGACATTCATCCCTTTATTCTTTAAAAAATAATCTTTATTCACATTGCTATTCCATGGTGTATTTTCTTTCTTTTCTGCTTGTGTTTCCAGTGTGGCTCTAGCTAGGAGGAGGGAAAATGGTTCAAATGGCTAGATGCCTACTTACAGGCAGCTTATATCCAGTTTGGGTATTCAAATGCCCAGGCTGCAGTCTTGGCAGTGGGATGGGAAATTGGATCTTGGGATGGGTAGTTGCCCCCTTTTGGCAGGGGGTGAGTTCCCCTATTCAACGCTATTGGCGCTTTATTTGTTGGTTTGTTTTTCGGTTTTTGTTGTATATAATCTTTGTAGGTTTGTTAACTGTTGTGGTTTTAGTTTATGTAGTTTTATGGTTCGAGTTCCTCCTCTCTGGAATTTAAATGTCACTGCAGAATATTATGGCTAATGACTTGATTAAATGGTGTACCTGGAATATCAAGAGGAGTCACTCACCAATTAAGAGGAAGAAGGTACTTTTGAGTCTTTCAAAGGAGAATGTGGATATTGCTTTGTTAGAGGAGACACACTTGGGTAATAGGGAGCATTTGAAATGACAGCAGAATGGCTTTGATCAGGTTTACTTTTCATCTTTTAATACCAGAGGTAGGGGAGTTGCTGTATTGGTTAGGAGGAATCTCCCATTTAAGTTACTAGAGTGTGTTAAAGACACACATGGGAGGTTTGTAATTCTCTAAGCCCCGATAAACGGGGAAGAATATGGTATTTAAATGTTTATTGCCCTCCAGCCCATTCCCTCAAATATTTGCGTTCTCCAAGCTGATCAGTCTCGAGTCCCAACATATCGTTATGGGGGGGATTTTAACTGTCTCATGGATCCCACGGTGGGCAGGTTGCCCAAAGGCCCCCCGACACCCTCTGTACAAACTAAACAATTAGTGGATCTGTGTGTGGAGTTACGGTTGGCGGACGTCTGGAGGCGTCTCCACCCTACAGGCAGGGATTTTACATTTTTTTACAATCCACACAGATGTCACACCATCTTGGTTTTCTTGGGGACTTTTCATGACAACCCTGAACTTCGTGGCATCTTGTACAATTGGTAATATTACCATCTTTGATCATGCTCCAGTGTATCTGTTGGTTAAGATTAAGGACGCTATAATGGGCCTGAAGCACTGGTGAATGGATCTCTTTCTCCTCAAGGTTAATAAGTTTGTGGAGTACTTCTCTAGTGAATTTCAGGCGTCCCTAGACATTAACTCAGGCTTGGTTCGTAGCCCGTCCGTTCTTTAGGAAATTGCCAAAGCCGATGCCAGGAGGTTAGTTATTTCCTACTCTGCCAGAGTAGGAAGCGGCAAAAGGGCGAGCAGCAACGTCTCCTTGAAGCACGGTTGGAGGCAGCCGAGAAGGCTTACTTTGACAGGATCTCATTGGTCAAGCTTCAGATGATTACAGCGCTGCGTCTGCATTGAATTTCTTGTTCACACAGACAGCAAAGAAGGAGCTTACTTTTGCAAAGCAAAGCTTATCTGAGCATGGTGACAGGCCAGGCAAGTACCTAGCATGTCTTGCCAGGAAAAAGATTGCCCCTCAAGCCATTACAGCAATTAGGGAAGGGTCTGGCAACCTAATATGTGACTCCAAAAAGATTAATGTGGCATTCCAGAAATTTTACTCTAAGTTATACCAATTTGAGGGTTGTGAGGAGGGGCGGGCCAAAATGGAGTCTTTTTTTTAAGGATCTGGAGCTCCTGGGTTTGACGCCCAAACAAGAGTCAGGGGTCCTTAATGCCCCCTTATCAGAGAAAGTGGTGCAGGAGGCTGTGAAGCCACTTCAGAGTGGAAAGGCGCCCGGTCCTGACTGGCCTCCCAGCGAATTCTATAAGTAATTTATAAACATATTGTCAGGCCCGATGCTCAACATGTTTAATGACTCATACAGCCATGATTGTATCCCGCTATCTTTGAGAGAGGCCAATATTTCGCTTATTCTTTTAAAAAGGAAGGTCCCAGGAGACTGTGCTTCTTACAGGCCCATTTCACTCTTAAATGTGGAATTTAAAATCCTCTCTAAGACTCTCGCATTATGGCTGGAGATTGTGATACCTTCTAATGTTAAAGAGGACCAAATGGGCTTCATAAAGGCCGCAGATCCTCCAATAATGTTAGGAGGCTGCTTAATGTAATTCAATCATGTCAACAGCAGTCAATACAGGGATTTCTCTAGATGCAGAGAAAGCATTTGACCGAGTTGAGTGGCCATACCTTTTCTATACTCTGGAGTGGTTTGGCTTGGGCAAAGTCTTTATAAGATGGGTAAAGGTTATCTACAGTAACCCTCTTGCTGCGGTCATCACCAATGAGGTACGATCAAGCAATTTTAACTTTCCTAGGGGTAGCCGGCAGGGTTGTCCCTTTCACCACTGCTTTTTACATTGGTGATTGAACCATTGGTGAGGCCATTCGTGGGGATCCCAAAAGTAAGCTCCTTCTTTGCTGTCTGTGTGAACAAGAAATTCAATGCAGACGCAGCGCTGTAATCATCTGAAGCTTGACCAATGAGATCCTGTCAAAGTAAGCCTTCTCGGCTGCCTCCAACCGTGCTCCAGAAGTGGGGTCAAAATAACATAAGATTTTGTTGTACGTGGACGATGTCCTAGTTTTTTTGTCAATCCAACAGTTTTGGTGTCTCGCCTGCTACAGTGCATCAGTGCGTTTGGCGCTTTTTCAGGGTACAAGATTAATCTTGCAAAATCAGAGGCTATGGCTATGTTGGTTTTATGAAGGTGCTAGGTCTTGAGGGCAAATGTCGATTCCCATTTAAGTGGTCAAGGGGTGGGGGGGTGCGGTGATTGAGTATTTGGGCATATTAGCGAGTTTAAAAAAGATTTGTAGCTCAGGTTGAGGTTACGGAAGCTGACTGAAGATGTTTCCTAGTATGGTGATGAAACATCTGAAAATGAACTTTCCAGTTCAACGAGTAAACCTACATATTCATTTGGGCATATTCATTACTCCAGTTCTGGATCAGCTGTTCAAAGCTAATTTTGTTCAATTATTTGACAAAATCAAACAAGACTTTCAAAGATGGGAGGTGCTTCCAGTCTCGTGGTTGGGTCAGATAGCGCTTATTAAGATGAATATTCTCTCCCGTTTGTTGTAGCCCTATACGGATGCTCCCCCTGATTTTTCAAGAAGCAAACATTCAGGAGACTGAACGGCTGGGGTTCAGCTCTTTTATTTGGCATTTACATGGCTCCTCATTAAATTAGCTAAACTGCAATTGCCTACCAGGCTGGGGGGAGTGGATCTCCCGGACATTAAAAGCTACCAACTAAGCTTGCTTTTATCCTACGTGAGTGATTGGGTTTGTGGGGACCCTCTTTCAATATGGTTAGATGTCAAAACCTCCCAGACAAGGTACCCCCTTACTAGCTTGCTGTTTTTGGACAAAATAAGGACATTTAGGGAATATAGCCATAACCCAATAGTAATCAACACTGTTAAAGGCTTCAAACATACCGGAGTGTAGCAGCAAGTGCAATGGAGAGGATTTTGGGTGTAAGGGTGGAGAATGACTCGATCTCTCTTCTTCTTGGCCTGCCCAATGTGTTCCCTGCAGGTGCGCATAAGACAAAAACTTTTCAACATCCTAATTTTCTGCGCAAGAAAGAATATCTTGCTATTGGGTATCTGAAAACCCCCTGGGCCTGTTATGGAGAATATCCCCTTGGATTTTCTCAAGTGTGGTATACCACAAAACTGAGAATTTTTATAAGACATCGAAGCCCTTTTTGTAATACCTGGACACAGATTTATCTGCCACACTAATTAGGGCTTTTATATAACCGTAACAATTGTGTTTTATGAGTCCAGTATCCAGGGAGGAGGAACTGCGAATTAATGAGTGTCTTGTTTGGCTGAGTTGAGTTATTACTAACTATTAGTTTGTTGTCGGTGATTATATATTTTGTTAAGTAATCAGTTTCGTTTTTTTTTATTATGTACTTTTCTATATATATATTCATACATTTGTCCATGAGGGTGGGTTGAGATTAGAGATAGAAGTTTGTTTACTCTGGATCACCTTGACATAAGGAGGGAAGATATGTTGGATAGCCTAAAGGATATTAAGGTGGACAAATCCCCAGGACCGTATGGGATCTCTCCCAGTTCACTGAGATTAGAGATAGAAGTTTGTTTACTCTGGATCACGTTGACATAAGGAGGGAAGATGTGTTGGATAGCCTAAAGGATATTAAAGTGGACAAATCCCCAGGACCGGATAGGATCTCTCCCAGGTAGTTGAGGGAGGCGAGAGAGGAAATTGCTAGGGACCTGACAGATTTCTTTGTTGCATCCTTAAATGCAGGTGAAGTGCAGGAGGACTGGAGGGTTGCTCATGTTGTCCCCTGTACAAGAAGGATAGTAGGCATATTCTATGTAACTACAAACCAGTGAGCCTGACGTCAGTGGTGGAAATGTTGCTGGAGAAGATACTGAGGGATAAAATCTATTTATATTTGGAAAAGAATGGGCTTATCAGTGATAGACAACATGGTTTTGTGCAGGGGGGGGGGGGAGTCATGCTTTACCAACTTAATAGAGTTCCTCGAGGAAGTGACCAAGTTGATAGATGAAGGAAGGGCTGTTGATGTATATACATGGACTTTAGTAAGGTGTTTCCCCATGGTAAACTAATGGAGAAAGTGAAGTCACATGGTGTGCAGGGTGTTCTAGCTAGGTGGATAAAGAACTGGTTGAGCAAAAGGAGACAGAGAGTAGTAATTGAAGGGAGTTTCTCGAAATGTGACCACCGCTGTTCCACAGGGATCAGTGCTGGGGCCTCTTTTGTTTGTGATATCCATAAATGATCTGGAAGAGGGCAGTGTTGGTCTGATCAGTAAGTTTGCAGATGACAGGAAGATTGGTGGAGTAGCAGAAAGCATAGGGCACTGTCAAAGAATACAGGAGAATATAGAAAGACTGGAGAGTTGGGCAGAGAAGTGGCAGATGGAGTTCAATCCAGGCAAATGTGAGGTGATGCATCTTGGAAAGTCTAATTCTAGAGAAAATTATACTGTAAACGGAAGAGCCTGGGGAAAAGTTGATGAGAGGAGAGATCTGGGAGTTCAGGTCCATTGTAACCTGAAGGTGGCTGCTCAGGTGGATAGAGTGGTCAAGAAGGCATATGGTATGCTTGCCTTCATCGGATGAGATATTGAGTACAAGGGTGGCAGGTTAGGTTAAAATTGTACAAGACTTTGGTTCGGCCACATTTAGAATATTGTGTACAGTTCTGGTCTCCACATTACCAAAAGGATGTGGACGCTTTGGAGAAGGTGCAGAGAAGGTTTAATGGTTGCCTGGTATGGAAGGCGTGAGCTATGAAGAGAGGTTGAGTGGGTTAGGATTGTTTTCAATAGGAAAAAGGAGATTGAGGGGGTCCCTGATTGAGGTCTACAAAATCATGAAGGGTATAGATAGAGTGGATAGAGATAAGCTTTTTCCCAGGGTGAGGCATTCAATAACGAGAGGTCATGTGTTCAAGATGAGAGGTGATAAGTTTAAGGGGGGGATACACATGGAAAGTACTTTGCACAGAGAGTGGTAGATGCCTGGAACTTATTGCCAACAACATAGTGCTGATTGATTTATGCAGTTGTGGATGCGGGAGATCATCAGACAGCTCACTGGTTCCTGGGTAATTGAACAATATCTCCGAACAATATAGACGCAGAAGGGGGCTCGTCTGGTGCAATGGTAATGTCCCTACCTCTAAGCCAGGAGACATGAGTTCAGGGCTCACCTGCTCCAGAGGTCTCTAATAACATCTCTGAACAGTTTGATTACGAAAATATCTACAGAGGCAGAAAGTCTCCAGACTGAAAGAAATAAGTTGTGTCTCAATATCTTGTCAGTAAAAGTCACCAAAGCCTGATGAAAGGGCCAGTTGTTTTCTCCTGCCAGTTGTTATACCTCAAAAACTTCATAATTAATGCACTTGTCACCCTGTGCTATGTGTAAAGAACTGAAAGAATCCCGTAAGGTAATTAAAGAATAAAGGAGGAGAAAGAGAGGACTGCAGATGCTGGAGATCAGAGCTGAAAATATGTTGCTGGAAAAGCGCAGCAGGTCAGGCAGCATCCAAGGAACAGGAGAATCGATGTTTCGGGCATAAGCCCTTCTTCAGGAATGAGGAAAGTGTGGAGGGAGGTCAAGGTGAGGGTGATAGACTGGAGTGGGGTGGGGGCGGAGAGGTCAGGAAGAAGATTGCAGGTTAGGAAGGTGGTGCTGAGTTCGAGGGATTTGACTGAGACAAGGTGGGGGGAGAGGAAATGAGGAAACTCCTGCCCAAAATCCACAAACCTGACTGCCCCGGCCGACCCATTGTCTCAGCCTGCTCCTGCCCCACCGAACTCATCTCTGCATACCTCGACACGGTCCTGTCCCCCTTGGTCCAAGAGCTCCCCACCTACGTTCGGGACACCACCCACGCCCTCCACCTCCTCCATGATTTTCGCTTCCCCGGTCCCCAACGCCTTATCTTCACCATGGACATCCAGTCCCTGTACACCTCCATCCCCCATCACGAAGGACTTAAAGCCCTCCACTTCTTCCTTTCCCGCCGTACCAACCAGTACCCTTCCACCGACACCCTCCTTCGACTGACTGAACTGGTCCTCACCCTGAACAACTTCTCTTTCCAATCCTCCCACTTCCTCCAAACCAAAGGAGTAGCCATGGGCACCCGCATGGGCCCCAGCTATGCCTGCCTCTTCGTAGGATATGTGGAACAGTCCATCTTCCGCAGCTACATTGGCACCACCCCCACCTTTTCCTCCGCTACATCGATGACTGTATCGGCGCTGCCTCATGCTCCCACGAGGAGGTTGAACAGTTCATCCACTTTACCAACACCTTCCACCCTGACCTCAAATTCACCTGGACCGTCTCAGACTCCTCCCTCCCCTTCCTAGACCTTTCCATTTCTATCTCGGGTGACCGAATCGACACGGACATTTATTATACACCGACCGACTCCCACAGCTACCTAGACTACACCTCCTCCCACCCTGCCCCCTGTAAAAACGCCATCCTATATTCCCAATTCCTTCGTCTCTGCCGCATTTGCTCCCAGGAGGACCAGTTCCAAAACCGTACAACCCAGATGGCCTCCTTCTTCAAGGACCGCAATTTCCCGCCAGACGTAGTCGACGATTCCCTCCACCTCATCTCTTCCACTTCCCGCTCCTCCGCCCTTGAGCCCCGCCCCTCCAACCGCCACCAGGACAGAACCCCACTGGTCCTCACCTACCACCCCACCAACCTCCATGTACAACATATCATCCGCCGCCATTTCCACCACCTCCAAACGGACCCCACCACCAGGGATATATTTCCCTCCCCTCCCCTATCAGCGTTCCGAAAAGACCATTCCCTCCGTGACTCCCTCGTCAGGTCCACACCCTCCACCAACCCAACGTCCACTCCCGGCACCTTCCCCTGTAACCGCAAGAAATGCAAAACTTGCGCCCACACCTCCCCCCATACTTCCCTCCAAGGCCCCAAGGGACAGTTCCATATCCGCCACAAATTCACCTGCACCTCCACACACATCATCTATTGCATTCGCTGCACCCGATGTGGCCTCCTCTATATTGGGGAGACAGGCCGCCTACTTGCAGAACGTTTCAGAGAACACCTCTGGGACACCCGGACTAATCAACCCAACCACCCCGTAGCCCAACACTTTAACTCCCCCTCCCACTCCACCAAGGACATGCAGGTCCTTGGACTCCTCCATCGCCAGACCATGGCAGCACGACGGTTGGAGGAAGAGCGCCTCATCTTCTGCCTGGGAACCCTCCAACCATAAGGGATGAACTCAGATTTCTCCAGTTTCCGCACCGCTTTCCTAACCTGCAATCTTCTTCCTGACCTCTCTGCCCCCACCCCACTCCGGCCTATCACCCTCACCTTGATCTCCCTCCACCTATCGCAATTCCAACGCCCCTCCCCCAAGTCCCTCCTCCCTACCCTTTATCGTAGCCTGCTGGACACACTTTCCTCATTCCCGAAGAAGGGCTTATGCCCGAAACATCGATTCTCCTGTTCCTTGGATGCTGCCTGACCTGCTGCGCTTTTCCAGCAACACATTTTCAGCTCAATTAAAGAATAAAGCCTTACGAAGCAAATAGGATAATTTCATCATGGCTGAAATGAACTACACTACCCTCATCATCCCATTGGGTGATACTGGGGACGGGCAGTATGTTTGCATTTTTAGGGAGGAGTAGGATTTGGTAGAACTGGAGATGAATAGATATGGTCTGGGATTGTCTAATCTTGTAAGGATAGGTTCTGTTGAAGGGAATAAGGTAACTATTGTCATCATGCAGAATGTGGGAAACTGGAGATTCTATCACAATTCTATCTCCTCTTTATTTGAGGTAAGGTCCATAATCATGCTTCACTCCTGGATTCTGTGGTAGTGGGAGTATATAGTGATGTGCAGATACAGTTAAGTGTGATTAGTGTAAAGACCAGGTTTGTCCATATACTTTGTAATGTTTCTAAGTGATCACAGTGGTACCATAGTGAAAGCTAGAAAAAAGACTCTTTATTTACTGAAACAGAGCCAAATGGTTCCAAAACTCCTATGATAAAAGAAAGCATTCGGTGGTATCTCAATCAATATGGCATCTCTTTGTAAAGAGGTTTTCATATGCTGTTCTTTCTGCTTTGTCACACCAATGCCCTGGGCTACTTCCAATCCTGCAGTGACTTCCTTGTCTATGTAACAATCATCAACTTCTCCTTCCTCATCAGAGGAGGTTGTTTGCTCCTCTATCTTTTTCTCTCCCAAAATATTCCCCCTTTGCCAAGTAAGTCTGTGGAGGGCATAGCACAATGTGATGATGTGAGACAATATTTCTTGTGTTTATTTCAGTGCACTGCCAAAATGGTTTCATCATCTGAATCCCACTCCTGTCACCTGCTCTATTGTGATTGTTACCCTCAAACATCCTCCAGTTTTCACTTACCAGAGCATTGTAAATTTTAACTATGTTACTTTACTTCCTGAGCCCATAATAATCCAGGTCCAATGCACCTTGGCATTTTACTCTTTCACCCTGAAGCCATCTGCAACCTCATCTTCCATAACACTCTCCCTTACAAGATTAGACAATCCCAAACCATGACTATTGAACTCCAGTTCTACCACATCCTACTTCTCCCTGAAAATGCAAACATACTGCCCGTCCCCAGTATCACTCAATGGGATGGAGGGTAGTGTAGTTCATGTACTTCAGTAAGGCTTTTGACAAGGTTTTGCCTGAGAGATTGGCCAAGAAGATGAGAGCCCTTGGAATCCAGGGCTAGAGCATTTCATGTAGAGAGGCTACATAGCCTACATAACCTACAGGAGTTGTCATCCTTGGAGCAGAGAAAGCTGAGGGGGATCTGATTGAGGTCTACAAAATTATGAGGAGCACATATAGGGTCGATAGGAATAAACATTTCCCCTTAGTGGAGGGGTCAGTTGTGAGAGTACATAGAATTATGTCAAGAGGCAAAAGGTTTAGAGGGGATATAAGAAGAAATATTTTCACCCAGAGATGGTGGCTATCTGGAAATCACTGTCTGATAGAATGGTAGAGGCAAGAACCATTTTTTGACTCTAAGATCTTTTAAGGGGTATTAATAGAGTGCTTATCTCTGGGCTCAAAGGTGTGGGTTCAAGTACCACCTGCTCCACAGATGTGTCACAATATGTCTGAAGAGACTGGTTAAAAATATTTGCCTATGCTATGAACTGAATGCTGGGAAATGGAATTAGCATTGGGATAATGCTTGATGAAAGGCATGATACATCAAAGGGCCTCTTATCATTTAGTAATACTCCATGACTCTATGATGAGTCTGATGCTTCCCACAGGAAGAACCAAAGCAGGGACAAAGATCCCTCTGACAATCTCTTGCCATCCATTGCCCCAAATGTCCCATAATGACAGCTATCCTCCTGCTTTGCTGATTTGACAATAACCCCACACCTAACTTCCACTGCGCACAATTGAAAGGAAGTCTGCACATCAGGCATGACAGAATAAATGCCCAACTGCATATCTAGGAATGAACTGTTGACCCTGTAACATCATTGTTACCAAAAGAAATGTTCTACTATATTGCAAGTTTAATTAGCTGCCCCAGCAAGGGAAGTGTTAAACTCTATAACTGACATTATCACTTAGCACTAATGAAGGAAAGTGTTATTATGTAGTTGGGGTGCATGCTGCCTCTTTAAGAGAGCGGGTCAAATGAGCTTGGTAGCCAACCGAGGTCAGATTGTTTAGCTGTATAGACACACAATAAACTGAATGAGTTTTGTGACCATTTGTAGCTCAGGTTAAGGTTCTGGGTTTGCTCACTGAGCTAGAAGGTTCATTTCCAGACATTTCGTCACCCTACTAAGGTAACAGCTTCAGTGGGCCTCCGGCCGAAGCACTGTTGATAATTCCTGCTTCCTATTTATATGATTGGGTTTTTTTGGGTTGGTGATGTAATTTCCCTTGGTGACATCATTTCCTGTGGTGATTATTTACAAAATATCGTGCAAACACTACGTTAGACAAACAGGCAGAAAACTAGCAAGTATCCTTACATACAAGTGAGGAAGGACACCACTTTGACTGGGACAACATATCCATTCTAGGACAAGCCGAACAGAGACACACACGAGAATTCCTAGATGCATGGCATTCCAACCGGAACTCTATCAACAAACACATCAAGTTAGACCCTATCTACCACCCCTGAAAAAAGAACTGAATATGACATCACCACAGGAAATTACGTCACCACAGGAAATGACATCACCATGGGAAATTACATCACTAACCCAGGAAACCCAAACATATAATAGAAAGCAGAAATTATCAACAGTGCTTCGCCCGAAGGCCCACTGAAGATGTTACCTAGTAGGGCGACGAAACATCTGGAAATGAATCTTCAAGCTCAACGAGCAAACCTACACCCAGAACACAATAACCTGTTCCTGGTTTAGGTTTCTATAGGCCTACTTTGTGATCTCATATTCATTTATAATTAGATCCAAGCATAATAACTAGAGACAAGGCTATGTAGCCCATTAACTGTCCCCATTTTCAGAAGCAAGAGGATAATTGAACATCATCTGGACATTGGAGCATATTGGTTTGAGGAAGTAGTACAGTGGACTTGCTGGAGGACAGACCAAAATGTCAAGGGAAGAAATCGCAAGGGGACATGGGCTGCAGTTCACACCAGGGAAGAAGGGTACTCGAGGGAGCAGTCCAAGAGTTGCATTTGTGAGGGGACTCAGACTGCCACCCACAGCTGAAGAGGGGAGTACTCACCTGTTCAGTGAGTGACTTAGTCTGTAAATGGCTATTGAATTTAGACTCAAATGGTGGGAAAAATTCCTACCAGTGGGAAAATTAAATGGCAGCGAATTTGGAGCAATGGGACAGTTTAATGAAGAGACAGAAAGTTGGATTCCATACACCAAATGTTTTAGTTCACACTTGAGTCGCGGAAGATTTACTGGTACTGATTCTCTTGAGCACCATTAAGAGCAAAACCTTGGAGATTCTATGGAGTCCAATGCAACCATAGAAATCAGCGGAGAAGACCTATAAAGAACTATGTGAAGTGTGGAAAAGTCATTTTGCACCAAAGCCACTGATGATCACGGAACGTTTCTGTTATTTATAAATGTGTACAACATGATGGAGAATCCCATCATCCAATTTGTGGACACCTTAACGAGGTTAGCAAAACATTGCAAATTTGGAGGGTTCCTCCAGGCAATCTTGCAGGACTAGTTGATCTGACATGAAGCCATTCAATGGAAGCTAATAACAAAAAGAAACCAAATTTCAAGGCAGCTTTCAAAATTGCTACCTCAATAGAGTTGGCAGCCAGCAAAGCAACACATTCAGTGCCCAGGTGCATAAAGTAACGGAAACTCAGCAGTGTGATACCAACTGTAGAATGCCACCAATGTGACAGGTTTAGCCATTTCCATTACAAGCAACATCATTTTGGCAGCACATCTGCACCGGCTGTGTTGCAGAGCGTCATGGACCAAATTTTAAGTGTGTTACCAAGAGTCCAATGTTATCTGAGTGACATTTTGGTCATTTGAGAGACCTAGAAGAAATCCTGCAAAGGTTACAGGATCACGACCGACACATAAAAAGGGAGAAATCTGAATTTTCAAGCCTTGTCAGGGCTGCCACTACTGGGAGATACAGATGTTCCTGACTAGAAACTGCAAATTATGTACTCGTCCCAAGAAGAGAAAATATCGGTGTCAGCAAATTAGGTTTGGAACCAGAAGAACCCAGTTTTCAGCCAAGTGGTAGACTCAGTCCTGAGATGGAGGGCCAGACATAGAAAGCGCCCAGAATTACACCCTTATCTATTCAGGAGGTTGGAGTTGTCGGTACTGGTCGGGTGTTTAACCTTCAGGAATTAGAGTTGTTATCCCTTCCATATTAAGGGAAAAGACACTGGAACAAATGTACCAGAGGCACCCTGGTGAATGAAGAAAATAACCAGAAGCTACTTTTGGTGGCCAGATTGAGGAGAAAGCAAGATCATGTAAATCCTGCACATTGGTTACGAAGGCACCGCCATTGTCTTCCATGGGAATGGCCTCAATCAATATGATAGCAGATTCATGATAATTGTGTAGGGCCAGCAGAGGGACAGATGTGACTAGTGTTCATGGATGCCCACCGCAATTGACCTGAGGTGACGTTTATGAAGTCAGTATCAGCGCAAGTAACAATGGACAGACTGGTTGAAATATTTGCCAAGTTTGGGAACCCCAATAAGTCGTGAGCACCAGTGGTTTATTCAGGGAGCACCTGGATAATCACAGAATCAGATAATTGAGATTGGCTCTGTATTAACCTGTGACAAATGACCAGGTGGATGAATTTGAAGCAAAACGTAAAAGTTTCACAAGGGGAGGATTCACTAGGATGGTGAACCAATAAGTTGCCCAGTATGTGCCATAATACACCACACACAACAACCCTCACCAAGGAAAAATGGGTTCCAGCCATTCTAGTCGCTCAAGCAAGACCATTGTTGTACATAGTGCAGACCAGGAAGGAGACACACGGACCGGCTGGTCACTGCACCTCAACAGTGGGCAATGTCCCTCATGTTACACACAGGGTAAACCCTCCAGGCAATACAGAAGATTTATCCTGTGCAGTAATCTGTAAAAATTTGAGAGCCCAAGAACAGTTTAAAGTAAAAACTACCAACTTTATTTCTTAAAGTATAACAAAGAATAATTAACTAACATCTATTTACAACTCCTTTCTCTAACCTATCTTTTACTTTCCCCTCTACGATAAAAATCCCAATTAAGGTTTTCAAAACAAAACTTCTTATCTCAAAACCAGGCAGCTTTCAGTTCTTCTGTGTATTCCTGTCTTCTTCTTGAGAATCCTGCTTCATAGATTACTGATCAATAAAGGTACCTTTAAGAGAGCTATTTTTCAGGCAGTCTTTACATGCTAGTGGCTTGGCAATTTTCCTCCAAACTGTTAAATTTTCCCTGGTCTTATATCCCCAAAGCATCGGATTGTGTCATTGGCTTTTAAGATTGTCAATATATTCAATTCAAAATTGATTGGAGGTATTTTGGGGTATCATTTAAACAGATTGGCCAAATTTGATTTTGAATTTGTTTTTGTCTCCAGGTAATCAGCTAATTGAGTTGTTCAACCAAATGTTACTGTTTTTTCCAGAACACTTGGTGCTGTCAGGTAGTTCTACTAGCTTTTAACTTTCTTCAAGGTACAGTACACCCACATCTTCATAACACCGCCCCCTTCAGAAAAAATGAACCATCATAATGAAAGTATGGCTTCATTTTTTTGTTTCTTTTTTTTAACACATTACCCTAACATACAAATAACTTTAATATAAATTCATCTTAACTTCTTCCCATATACCTGTATGTATAAAACTTATCAGTTAAATCCGTGAGAACACATCTGCGATTACATTCTTAGGACCCGCAGCATGTACGATTTTTAAATTAAAAGTCGGTAACATAAGACTCCAACAAAATAGTTTCATATTCTTGTCTTTGAAGTGTTCTAAAAATGTGAGCAGATTGTGATCCGTGTACACAACCGTCTCCGACACATTGTTCGTGACATACACATTAAAATGTTGTAAGGCCAGTACCAGCTCAGTAGTTCCTTTTTGATTGTGGAGTATTTCCTTTGGTGGATGTTGATCTTCCTTGAAAAGTAACCAACTGGCAGTTCCATCCCATCCTCATCTTCCTGTAGGAGTAAATATCCAATTCCTATGTCACGAGCATCGATGGTGACTTTAAACGTTTTTGAAAAATTTGTTGTAGCAAAGTGTTGTCAGGTAGTTCTACTAGCTTTTAACTTTCTTAAAGGTACAGTACACCCTCATCTTCATAACACTCAAAAGTCAGAGCTGGTCCAGATGGAACCAATGGTGTAACTGAGTTATGTGTCTCAGAGCCAGAGTTAGTCATACCCAAGGAGGAGATAGCAGCTGCGTTACAGGACAACAGCAGCCAACCAGAGAGAGACGCACCTGCTGAACAGCAAGAATTTCTGGAAGCCTGGGAGACTACAGCAGAAAAGGCTTCTGAGGCAGGGAGATGATTTTCTGGAAAATGCCATTGTCCTGAGAGACTAATCATGTCGATGTAGACTATGGAAAGTACAGCTTGCTGAGTAGGGTAGTGGCTGGTCTCCTATGTTTTCCATGCTTTTGTAAATATACCTGACAATGTATGTATGTTAGCTATGATTCCTATTGTGTATATATGTTCATTAATGAGAGATTTTGAAATCATGAGGGAGGGTGTTATATATGTCGTTGGGAGTGCATGCTGTCCTTTTAAGAGATAAGGTCAGGTTATGTGGAGGGTGGAGCTTAGGGGCCAGTCTAGGCCAACTGTCTAGCTATAAAGGCCTATTATAAATGATTCTTGGTGTTAGTTTTTACAGGCTTATCTCATGGTCTTTTATTAATGCTGATTCATAGTTCCTTGAAAGTTGTGTGGCTTTAAAGACGTATGGGCCAAGCACAGACAAGTGGGGTTAATTTAGTTTGGGAACTTGGTTGTCAAAGATGAATTGGACTGAAGGGTCTGTTTCTGTGTTGTGTGACTTTGACTCTATAATTTATAATTAGACCCAAATATAATCGAAAGATCAACCAGAGTTACTACTCCTGATTACTTTCCAATGACCTGTGACAGAAAGCCAGATATGCAGATTGGTGAGCCAGGTTTTGTGGTGTCTTTGTGCCCAAATTAGCCTCCGTACTCCTGAATAACAGCCATTTGGAAAAGGTAACAAAGGTGATTTGGGAATTGTATCCAAACAAGGATAACTTAAGAAGATGGAATGGAGGACACGAAATAAATATTTTTTGACAATGTTCACTATAGAAAATGAAAATGTTGGGGAGGAAGATACAGAGATATTTGCATCTAGACTAGAAGAAATTGAGGTTCACAAGGAAAAGGTATTAGAAATACTGCAGAGTGTGAAAATAGACAAGTCCCCTGGGCCAGATGGAATCTATCCTAGGATCCTCTGGGAAGCAAGGGAAGAGATTGCCAAGCCTTTGGCATTGATCTTCAAATCATCATTGTCTACAGGAATAGTGCCTGAGGACTGGAGGATAGCAAATGTGGTTCCCTTGTTCAAAAAGGGTAGTAGAGACAATCCTGGTAATTACAGACCAGTGAGATACACTTAAGTTGTTGGTAAAGTGTTGGAAAAGGTTATAAGAGATAGGATTTATAATCATCTAGAAAATAATAATCTGTTCAGGACAGTCAGCACGGTTTTATGAAGGATAGGTCGTGCCTAATGAATCTTATTGAGTTTTTTGACAGTGACCAAACAGGTAGATGAGAGTAAACCAGTTGATGTGGTGTATATGGATTTCAGTAAGGCGTTTGATTAGGTTCCCTGCAGTAGGCTATTATACAAAATGCGGAGGAATGGGATTGTGGGAGACATAGCAGTTTGGATCAGTAATTGGCTTGCTGAAAGAAAACAGAGGGTTGTAGTTGATGGAACATTTTCCAATTGGTGTCCAGTTACTAGCGGCGTACTGCAAGGGTCGGTGTTGGGTCCATTGCTGTTCGTCATTTTTATAAATGACCTGGATGAGGGCTTAGAAGGGTGGGTTAGTAAATTTGCGGATGACACTAAGGTCGGTGGAGTTGTGGATAGTGATGAAGGATGTAGTAGGTTGCAGAGAGACATAGATAGGATGCAGAGCTGGGCTGAGAGGTGGCAAATGGAGTTTAATGTGGACAAGTGTGAGGTGATACACTTTGGCCGGAGTAATCAGAATGCAAAGTACTGGGCTAATGGTAAGATTCTTGGGAGTGCAGATGAGCAGAGAGATCTCGGTATCCATGTACACAGATCCCTGAAAGTTGCCACACAGATTGACAGGGTTGTTAAGAAGGCATACAGTGTTTTGGCCTTTATTAATAGAGGGATTGAGTTCCAGAACCAGGAGGTTATGCTGCAGCTGTACAAACCTCTGGTACAGCCACACTTGGAGTATTGTGTACAGTTCTGGTCACCGCATTATAAGAAGGATTTGAAGCTTTGGAAAGGATGCAGAGGAAATTTACTAGGATGTTGCCTGGCATGGAAGGAATGTCTTACGAGGAAAGGCTGAGGGCCTTGAGGCTGTTCTCGTTAGAGAGAAGAAGGTTGAGAGGTGACTTAATAGAGACATACAAGATAATCAGAGGGTTAGATAGGGTGGTCAGTGAGAGCCTTTTTCCAAGTATGGGGATGGCAAACACGAGGGAACACAACTTTAAAGTGAGGGGAGATAGGTATAAGATAGGTCAGAGGTAGTTTCTTTACTCGGAGAGTAGTAAGGGTGCTTTGCCTGCAACGGTAGTAGATTCACCAAGTTTAAGTGCATTAAAGTCTTCATTGGACAGGCATATGGACGTACATGAAATAGGGCTTCAGATTAGTATGACAGGGCGGCGCAACATCGAGCGCCGAAGGGCCTGTACTGCGCTATAATGTTCTATGTTCTATGACAGCATATTGTTGCATAACATAGACCATTACAGCACAGTACAGGCCCTTCGGCTTCCAATATTGCACCGACCTGTGGAACCATTCTGATGTCCATCTAACCTACACTATTCCATTCTCGTCCATATGCCTATCCAATGACCATTTAAATGCCCTTAAAGTGGGCGAGTTACTACTGTTGCAGGCAGTGCCCCTACTACATCAATTATAACAATCTATAAATTACATAATGACATGGAGAAACTGTTCCAACTCATGAAAGAAAACAGAATGAGAGGGAACAGATTTAAAGTGATTTGCTGAAGAAGTAAAACAGTGAAGACAAACTTTCTCACATAGTATGTAGTTTAGTCTGGAATTCACTGCCTAGAAAAATGGTGAAGACGCAGGTTCAATTGAACCATTCTAAGAACAGTGGGGTATTATTTGAAAATAAATAATGGGAAGGGTAGGAGGATGGCACCCAGTCATGATGCTTATTTGGAGAGCCAGTGCTAACACAATAAGTCGAAACGTCTTCATTTGCACCACAACAATTCTATGATTCTGATTTTATGATAGTAGTTCACAGTACATTAGACATCTTATGCTGTCTTGCAGACCTTCAATTATAATCGATACAAAAGGTCTGAGCAGAGTTTCAGAGCTAACTGTTCTTGCAAAGTCCACCAACATTATTGTCACGTCCCTTTACAACCACAAGTTGTAAAATTGAAATAACCAATAGGAATAAGACTGAATTTCAACTACTTTAAATTGAAGAAGTAAAGGGTCATTTCTTCTATTTGAAGCATTTCTGGGGATGTGTGGGCAGTGTTGTGCACTGTTGGTGAAGAAGCTGTGAATTGTCCTTCATTGTAATTACTTTGTTAGTGTATTGAATACAAACATGCAGAGATGTATTGGAATTGCTGTCTCACTGCCAGTCTTTAATAGCTTACTTCTATCTGCATTTCTTTAAAGCCAGCTGAGAACACCCCATCCACATCCACTCCTATGGTAAGACAAAAAGCTATAGGTCTCCTTCTTCAAGAACACCATGCTTTTTATTTACATTGTGCATTGTCATTTTGAAATAGAGTTTTGTACTCTTGATGCTGTTATTTAGTTTGTCATTATGGTCTATAATCTGTGGTAGAATACGGTGGAGTGTGTTCTATTTTGTCACGTTGTATAATTTTCCATATTTCTTTCAGTACTTGTTATAATTACAATGGATTGTAAGGACCTTAGATCTCATAAAGCTTTCTGGTTTCCTTTCAATAAAGTAAGAGTCTGCCTTGGTAATTTTGAACCCTGAAAAAGAATGCCAGGTTAAAGCATTGTTGAAATGTTCAGTTTTAATTTGTTTGTTTTTTTTCAGAAGTGAAGTCAGTTTTATTTCCATTTGTGACCAAATTAAGATTGAACTATACATGGGTGCATCCAAGTCCCTACATTAGAATCACTGACAAGTTGCTCAGAGGTTGATTAGCTCAGTTGACTTGATGTACAGAATAACGACAATCCCTGTACTGGTTGAGATAGTTCTTGGAACATGCCTCCATAAATTGATCCCTAATAATATCTTGACCTAAGCCATGATTAGCAACCTTGGACAAAGAGGGCACTGCAAGAGAAAGTTTCATCTTTTGATATAGTTCATTGGGATCACAAGTTCATACCCATAATTCCATTTCCTACAGATAACATCCTATTCTCAGTCGTGCAGTTAAGTTTTTGAGCAGACTGTTGATCATCCCACAATCACTTGTGTGCATCTCCTATTTTAAAAGGATGTGTATATATTTTATAATGACAATGTTTGGGGGATGACACAGTGACTTGAGAATGCAGATCCTCAAAAATGATGAATAAATCATTGCACAATATCATAGAAATTGTGAAATCACCACAAATGTTGTCACTTTGAAATAGAGATTTTGGGGGGAGGTGTAGGAAGATGTGTATACATTGGATAGTAACAATTACTTGGAAGGAGATGTATACGAAAAGGGCAATAACCTATACCTGGCATTTAACTAGAATGAACATAATTAGTGTAGTGTAAATAAGGGATTGCTTTGAAAAGTCTGCAGGTTAGTAGCTACATTTCTTTCACAGAATAGCACACCTTAAACATCCTCTAAGATATCATACAACCCAACATTCTCTAAGATGTCATTTTCAGAATATGTATCAAATTTGAAAGGAACACAAAGTACAAAATAAAAAATGTATTAAATTCACTGAATTAATAGAATATTCCTAACTCCAGAACAGATCAACTTAATCACTTAACTCAAACCAAGCAACTCTCCTTATTACCAGTGATGGATCCTCTGTAAGAAAAATGTGGAGGTGCCAGTGTTGGACTGGGGTGGACAAAGATAAAAATCAAACCATACAGGTTATAGTCCAACAGGTTAATTTGGAGGTACTAGCTTTCAGAGTGCTGCTTCGTTTTCAGGTAACTAGTGGGGCAGGATTTATAGCAAAAGATCAGTTTCATGCAATCAAAATGATATATTGAACAAACCTAGATTGCTGTTAAATCTTTCATCTTTTAGAATGGGTTGCAGGTTTTGTTTCATTTATATGTAAATCCCAGAACTTCTTTGAGGTCACATTCTCAAGATAACTTAAGGTTTTATAAACAAAAGGTGACATCTCTACTCAGACAATGTATTAAAGGTGTGAGGTTAGACTGTGTCTGTATCTCCATCTTGAGTCAGATTCACTCCAGTTCCAAAATAGGAATTTATAAAATGTCATATGGATTGACTGCCTGCAGGTTGTGTGCTTTTTGAGCAAAAATAGAATGCATCTGCAAATACAAATTCACCCCATGTGTGTCTGTGCATGTGAGGGAGAGAGAGTGTGAGTGTGCACGTGTAAGTACAGGTGAGAGTGTATTTGCGTGCGTGCTTGGTAGAGTGTGAGTGTGATAAAGTATAAGCCTGTGAGAGGATGTTTGTGTGGGTATGTGTGTGGGGGGTGTATGTGTATGTGTCTGAAAGAGAGTCTGCATAATTGTGAGAGTGTGTAAGAGTGTGTGTGTGTATGTGTGCTTGTGCGTGTATGTGTGTGAGAGAGTGTATAGTGTAGGGGGTCACCTGTAATGTGACATTAACCCAAGATCCTGGTTGAGGCCATCCTTATGGGTACCGAATTTGGCTATCAGCCTCTGCCCAGCGACTCTGTGTTGTAGCATATCCTGAAGTCCGCCTTGGAAGAGGGTCACCTGAAGATCCGAGGCCAAATGTCCCTGACCGCTGAATGTTCCCCGAGTGGGAGGGAACATCCCTGTCTGGCGATTGTTGCGCAGTGTCCATTCATCCGTTGTCGTAGCGTCTGCTTGGTCTTGCCAATGTACCATGCCTCGGGGCATCCGAGCCTGCAGCATATGAGACAGACAATGTTGGCCAAGTCATATGAGTACCTGCTGTGTACATGGTGGATGGTGTCCTCAGATGTAATGGTGGTATCCATGTCGACACTGACATATCTTGCAGTGGTTCCCTTGACAGCATTGTATGGTGTTGTCCTGAAGGCTGGAAGTTTGCTGTGAACAATGGTCTGTTTAAGATTTGGCGGTTGTTTAAAGGCGAGAAGTAGATGCGTAGGGAAGGTCTTGGCAAGGTGTTCATCCTCATCGATAATGTCTCGCACTCTGCAGATATTTGATAAAGGAAAATTTATTTGGCAAAAGCCTGAAACAGGGTACCTGGGCATTTGGGGCATATTTAGGGAATATGGAATTAGACAAACGGGCATAAAATTGAATTAATCACTGTTATAGTAGAGAAAAGAAGATTTATTAAAGTGCTTGAAAGTTTGTAGGAGTGCTACATAAAGTTCTGTTCTGAAACTATTTCAGTTCACCATGTTTATTAATAGTTTCCATGTAGTGAAATAGAAAGTGACATCTCAGTTTGCAGATGATGCTAATATAAATAAAAGGAAACTGCAATGTTATGGGGATAAGATGGCTAAATTGGACTAAAGGATGGTATTTATTGCAAGCTGATGTACTTCAATAGTAAATTTAGAAGACTGAATAAATCGTGGCTGTTCTTTCAAAGAATCAATACATGCAGATGGGATGAATGGCCTTCTATGCTATAAAAAAACTGTGGTGTGGAGGTGCCAGTGTTGGACTGGAGTCGACAAAGTTGAAAATCACACAACAGTGGGTTATAGTCCAACAGGTTTATTTGAAAGTAGAACCCTTTGGAGGGCTACGATGATTTGAACAAACCTAGATTGCTGTTAAGACTTCAATCATTTAGAATGGGGGTGCCAGTTTCGGTTGATTTAATATGCAGATCCAAGAACTTCTTTCACGTCACAGTCCCGCGATAACTTAAGGTTTTATGAGCATAACCAAAAGGTACCATCTCAGCTCAGAAAATGTATTGAAGGTGTGAGGTTAGACTGGTTCTATTTCCAAAGTAGGAATTTTTAAAATGTCACATGGACTGACTGCCTGCAAATTGTGTTCATTTTTAACAAAAAAGAATGTAGCTGCAAGTACAAATCTGCAATTGAAAATTCACCACATCAACTTATATGTGTAAGGGAGAGAGTGTGTGTGAAGAGAGGAGAGAGTGTGTGTGTGCATGTGTGAGAGAGAAGAGGAAGGAGAGTGTGTTTGTGTGAGGGAGAGGGAGAGTGTATGTGTGTGTCTCTGTTTGAAGGAGAGGGAGAATGTGTGTGTGTGAGAGAGAGAAAGGGAGGGAGAGTGTGTGTTTGTGTGAAGGAGAGACAGTGTGTATGTGTGAGTATCTGAGAGAGACAGAGAAGGAGAGTTTGTGTGTGTGAGAGAGAGAAAGAAGGGGAGACAGTGAGTGTGTGTGTGTGTTTGTGAAGGGGAGATAGAGAGTGTGTATGTGAGACTGAGGTAGAGAGAGAGAGAGTATATGTGTGTGACTGAGGGGGGGAGAGAGTGTGTGTGTGGCTGAGGGGGGGAGAGTGTGTGCGACTTGGCGGGGGGAGAGAGTGAGTGTGTGTGTGTCTCTGAGGGAGAGAGTCCGGGTGTGTGCCTGTGTGTGAGAAGGGGAGAGAGAGTCTGTACATGTGAGAGAAGGGGTGTATATGTGTGTGTGTGAGAGAGAGACTGAGAGGGAGATAGAGCGTTAGTGTGTGTCTGAGGGAGAGGTAGAGAGAGAGAGCATGTGCGTGAGTGAGGGAGGGGGAGAGAGACTGTGTGTGTATGGGGTAGGGAGGGGAGGGAGAAGGTGTGTGTGTGTGACTGAGGGGAGAGAGAGAGTGTGTGTGACTGAGGGGGAGATAGAAAAAAGTGTGTCTGTGATTGAGGGGGAGATAGAGAGAGAGTGTGTGTGTGTGAGGGGGAGAGAGAAGGTGTGTGTCTGTGACTGAGGCAGAGAGAGAGAGTGTGTGAGAGAGAGATTGAGGGGGGAATACAGTGCGAGTGTGTGTGACTGAGGGTAAAATATAGAGTGTGGGTGTGACTGAGGGGAAAATAGAGAGAGTGGGTGTGACTGAGGGGAAAATAGAGAGTGTTTGTGTGTCTGAGGGAGAGAAAGAGTGCGTGTGTGTGACTGAGGGGGTAATAGAGTGTGTGTGTCTGAGGGAGAGTGGGTGTGGGTGTGTGCCCACGCGTGAGAGGGGAGAAGGAAAGTATGTGTGTGTTTGAGGGAGGAAGAGTGTGGGTGTGTGTGACTGAGGGGGAGAGAAAGAGTGTGTGTGTATGTGTGTGAAGGGAAGAGAGAGAGTGTTTGTGTGAGAGAAGGGAAGACAGAGTGTGTGAGGGAGAGAAGGAAAGAGGGTGTGTGTGTGAGACTGAGAGGGAGAGAGAGTGTGTGTGTGTCTGTGACTGAGGAGGAGACAGAATGTGTGTGTGTGTGTGTGAATGAGGTGGTGATAGAGAGTTTAGTGTGTGACTGAAGAGGAGATAGAGAGTGTGTGAGTGACTGAGGGAGAAGAGGGAGAGTGTGTGTGACTGAGGTGGAAATAGAGAGAGTGTGTGACTGAGGGGAAGTAGAGAGTGTGTGTGAATGATGGGGAGGTAGAGAGAGAGTGTGTGTGAGAGTTGGGAGAGTGTGTGTGACTGAGGGGGGCAGAGAGTGTGTGTGTGTTTGAGACTGAGAGGGAGAGAGTGTGTGTGTGAGAGAGAGACTGAGGGGGAAATAGAGTGAGAGTGTATGTGTTGTGGTTCTGTTCGCCGAGCTGGGAATTTGTCTTGCAAACGTTTCGTCCCCTGTCTAGGTGACATCCTCAGTGCTTGGGAGCCTCCTGTGAAGCGCTTCTGTGATGTTTCCTCCGGCATTTATAGTGGCCTGTCTCTGCCGCTTCCGGTTGTCAGTTCCAGCTGTCCGCTGTAGTGGCCGGTATATTGGGTCCAGGTCGATGTGTTTGTTGATAGAGTCTGTGGATGAGTGCCATGCCTCTAGGAATTCCCTGGCTGTTCTCTGTTTGGCTTGCCCTATAATGGTAGTGTTGTCCCAGTCAAATTCATGTTGCTTGTCATCTGCTTGTGTGGCTACTAAGGATAGCTGGTCGTGTCGTTTCGTGGCTAGTTGATGTTCATGGATACGATCGTTAGCTGTCTTCCTGTTTTTCCTATGTAGTGTTTTGTGCAGTCCTTGCATGGGATTTTGTACACTACATTGGATTTGCTCATGTTGGGTATCGGGTCCTTCGTTCTGGTGAGTTGTTGTCTGAGAGTGGCTGTTGGTTTGTGTGCTGTTATGAGTCCTAGTGGTCGCAGTAGTCTGGCTGTCAGTTTGGAAATGCTCCTGATGTATGGTAGTGTGGCTAGTCCTTTGGGTTGCGGCATGTCCTCGTTCTGTTGTCTTTCCCTTAGGCATCTGTTGATGAAATTGCGAGGGTATCCGTTTTTGGCGAATACCTTGTACAGGTGTTCCTCTTCCTCTTTTTGCAATTCTGGTGTGCTGCAGTGTGTTGTGGCCCTTTTGAATAGTGTCTTGATGCAACTTCGTTTGTGTGTGTTGGGGTGGTTGCTTTCATAGTTTAGGACTTGGTCTGTGTGTGTGGCTTTCCTGTAAACCTTTGTGGTGAATTCTCCATTCGGTGTTCTCTGTACCATCACGTCTAGGAATGGGAGTTGGTTGTCCTTTTCTTCCTCTCTAGTGAATTGGATTCCTGTGAGTGTGGCGTTGATGATCGGGTGTGTATTCTCTATTTCTGTGTTTTTAATAATTACAAAGGTGTCGTCAACATATCTGACCCAGAGTTTGGGTTGAATTTGCAGTAAGACTGTTTGTTCTAACTTTTGCATTACTGCTTCTGCTATGAGTCCAGAGATCGGTGATGCCATGGGTGTTCCGTTGATTTGTTTGTATATCTGGTTGTTGAATGTGAAGTGTGTTGTGATGCACAAGTCCAGTAGTTTAAGTATGCCGTCTTTGTATTCCCAGCTCGGCGAACAGAACCACAACAATGAGCACCCGAGCTACAAATCTTCTCCCAAACTTTGAGAGTGTATGTGTGACTGAAGGGGAAATAGAGGGAGAGTGTGTGTGTGAGACAGGGGGAAATAGAGAGAGTGTGGGTGTGTGTGTGACTGAAGGGTGGAGACAGAGAATCTGTATGACGGAGGGTGAGATAGAGAGTGTATGTGTGACTGAGGGGGAGGTAGAGAGAGAGAGTGTGTGTGTGAGGTGGGAGAGAGAGTGTGTGTGTGTGACTGAGGCAGACAAATTGTGTGTCTGTGTGTGTGTTTGCGACTGAAGGGGAGGAGAGAGAGAGAGTGTGTGTGTGACTGAGGGGCAAATAGAGAGAGTGTGTCTGTGTGTGTGCGTGACTACGGGTGGTGGAGAGAGTGTGTGTGTGTGTGCACATGTGCACACATGAGAGGGGAAAGGGAGAGAGAAAGTGTGTCTATGTGTATGTTAGGGGGAGAGAGAAGGTGTGTGTGACTGAGGGGTAGAGAGAGAGTGTGTGTCACTAAGAGGGAATAGAAAGTGTGTGTGTTTGTGTGTGAAGGGGAGAGAGAGTCTGTATATGTGAGAGAAGGGGTGAGTGTGTGTATGTGAGAGAGAGACTGAAAGGGAGATAGAGATGAGTATATGTGAGGGAGAGGTAGAGAGAGTGTGTGTGAGAGAGGGGGGATAGAGAATGGGGGGGAAGAGAGTGAGTGTGTGTGACTGAGAGGGAAATAGGGAGAGAGTGTTTGTGTGACTGAGTGGGAAATTAGAGAGTGTGTGTGACTGAGGGGGAGGTAGAGAGAGAGTGTGAGTGTGAGGGGGTAGAGAGTATGTGTTGTGTGACTGAGGCAGACAGAGAGAGTGTGTGTGTTTGAAACTGGGGGGCAGAGAGTGTGTGTGTGTGACTGAAGGGGATGGAGAGTGTGTGTGTGTGTGTGTGACTGAGGGGGTGATCGAGAGAGTGTGTGTGTGACTGAGCCGCGGTGGAGAGTGTGTGTTTGTGCCCGCGCGTGCACACGAAAGGGGAAAGAGAGAGAGAAAGTGTGTGTATATGTGAGGGGGAGAGAGAAGGTGTGTGTCACTAGGGGGTATAGAGAGTGTGTGTGCTTGAGGCAGGGAGAGTGTGGGTGGGTGTGACTGAGGGGGAGAGAAAATGTGTGTGAGACTGAGGGGGAATAGAGAGTGTGTGCGACTGAAGAGCGGTGGAGAGAGTGTATGTGTATGTGTGTGAGGGGGAAATTGAGTGAGAGTCTGTGTGTGACTTGAAGAGAGAGTGTGGGTGTGTATGACTGAGGGGGAGAGAGAGAGTGTGTGTGTGTCTCTGAGGGAGAGAGAGTGCGGGTGTATGTGTGAAAAGGGGAGAGAGAGAGTGTGTTTGTGTGTGTGAAGGGGAGAGAGAGTCTGTGTGTGTGTTTGTGTGAGGGGTACAGAGAGAGCATGTGACAGGGAGAGAAAGGGTGTGAGTGAGAGGGAGAAAAAGAGTGTGTGCGTGTGTCTGAGGGAGAGTGGGTGTGTGCCCGTGCGTGAGAGGGAAAGTATGTGTGTCTGAGGGAGGGAGAGTGTGGGTGGGTGTGACTGAGGGGGAGAGAAAGAGTGTGTGTGTGTGTGTGTGTGAAGGGAAGAGAGAGAGTGTTTGTGTGAGAGAAGGGAAGACAGAGTGTGTATGAGAGAGAAGGAAAGAGGGTGTGTGTGTGAGAGACTGAGAGGGGGAGAGAATGTGTGTGTGAGAGAGAGACTGAGGGGGAGACAGAGTTTGTGTGTGTGTGAATGAATGAGGGGGTGATAGAGAGTTTAGTGTGTGACTGGAGGAGATAGAGAGTGTGTGAGTGACTGAGGGAGAAGAGGGAGAGTGTGTGTGACTGAGGTGGAAATAGAGAGTGTGTGTGTGACTGAGGGGGAGGTAGAGAGAGAATGTATGTGTGAGTTGGGAGACTGTGTGACTGAGGCAGGCAGAGAGAGTATGTGTGTGTGTTTGAGACTGAAGGGGAGAGAGTGTGTGTGCGTGTTTGAGGGGGAGAGTGTGTGTGTGTGAGAGAGAGACTGACGGGGAAATAGAGTGAGAGTGTATGTGTGACTGAAGGGGAAATAGAGGGAGAGTGTGTGTGTGAGACAGGGGGAAATAGAGAGAGTATGTGTGACTGAAGGGTGGAGACAGAGTGTCTGTGTGACTGACGTTGAGATAGGGAGTGTGTGTGTGACTGAGGGGGAAGTAGAGAGAGAGTGTGTGTGTGACGTGGGAGAGAGAGAGAGAGTGAGTATATGTATGTGACTGAGGCAGACAGAGTGTGTGTCTGTGTTTGAGACAGGGGAGAGAGACATAGAGTGTGTGTGACTGAAGGGGAAATACAGAGAGAGTGTGTGTGTGTGACTGAGGGGCAAATAGAGAGAGTGTGTGTGAGACTAGGGGCGGTGGAGAGAGTGTGTGTGTGTGTGTGTGCACACGAGAGGGGAAAGGGAGAGAGAAAGTGTGTGTATGGTAGGGGGAGAGAGAAGGTGTGTGTGACTGAGGGATAGAGAGAGTGTGTGTTACTGAGGGGGAATAGAGAGTGTGTGTGAAGCGGAGAGGGAGTCTGTATATGTGAGAGATTGGGTGAGTATGTGTGTGTGAGAGAGAGAGACTGAGACGGAGATAGAGATGAGTGTGTTTGAGGGAGAGGTAGAGAGAGTGTGTGTGTGAGGGAGAGGTAGACAGAGAGTGTGAGTGAGGGGGAGAAAGAGAGTGTGTGGGTTGGGGAGGGGAGGGAGAAGGTCTGTGTGTGACTGAGGGGAGAGAGAGAGAGTGTGTCTGTGACGGAGGGGGAGATAGAAAGAGAATGTGTCTGTGACTGAGGGGGAGATAGAAAGAGAGTGTGAGTCTGACTGAGGGGGAGATAGAACATTGTGTGTGTGACTGAGGCATAGAGAGAGTGTGTATGTGTGTGAGAGAGACTGAGGGGGGAATAGAGTGAGAGTGTGTGTGAGAGATTGAGGTTGAAATATAGAGAAGGGAAGAGAGAGTGTGCACGTATGAGAGAAGGTGTGAGAGAATGTGTGTGTATGTGAGAGAACGGGAGAGAGTGTGTGTGTGTGTATTGAGAGAAGGGGAGAGTGTGTGTGTGAGGGAGAGAAGGGGAGAGTGTGTGTGTGAGAGAGAGAAGGGGAGAGTGTGTGTGTGAGAGAGAAGGGGAGAGTGTGTGTGTGAGAGAGAGAAGGGGAGAGTGTGTGTGTGAGAGAGAGAAGGGGAGAGTGTGTGTGTGTGAGAGAGAGAAGGGGAGAGTGTGTGTGTGTGAGAGAGAGAAGGGGTGAGTGTGTGTGAAGGGGAGAGAGCGTGTGTATTTGTGAGAAGGGGTGTGTGTGTGTGTAAGAGAGAGAGAGAGAGTGAGAGTGAAGGGAAGAGAGAGAGTATTTGTGTGAGAGAAGGGAAGACTGTGTGTGTGTGAGTGAAGGAGAGAGAGAGAGACAGAGAGTGTGTGTGTTTGTGTGAGAGACTGAGAGGGGGTGAGAGAGAGTGTGTGTATGTGACTGAGGGGGAGACGATTTGTGTGAGAATGGGGTGGATAGAGAATGTGTGAGTGATGGGGGGGAAGAGATTGTGTGTGTGTGAGACTGAGGGGGAAATAGTGAGAGAGTGATTGTGTAACTGGGGGAAAATTAGAGTGTGTGTGTGACTGAAGGGGAAATAGAATGTGTGACTGAGGGGGAGATAGAGAGTGTGTATGTGACTGAGGGGGAGGTAGAGAGAGAGTGTGAGTGTGGGGGGAGAGAGAGTGTGTGTGTGTGTGACAGTCAGGCAGAGAGAATGTGTGTGTTTGAGACTGGGGAGGGGGGGAGTGTGTGTGTGTGTGAATGAAGGGGATGGAGAGAGTATGTGTGTGTGACTGAGGGGGTGATAGAGAGAGTGTGTGTGTGTGACTGAGCCACGGTGGAGAGTGTGTGTTTGTGCGCGCGCATGCACCCGAAAGGGGAAGGAGAGAGAGAAAGTGTGTGTGTGTATATGTGAGGGGGAGAGAGCAGGTGTGTGTCACTGAGAGGGTATAGAGAGTGTGTGTGTCTGAGGGAGGGAGAGTGTGTGTGTGTGTGTGTGACTGAGGAGCGGTGGAGACAGTGTGTGTGAGACTGAGGGGGAAATTGAGTGAGAGTCTATGTGTGACTGAAGGGAGAGTGTGAGTGTGTGTGACTGAGGGGGAGAGAGAGTGTGTGTGAGTCTCTGAGGGAGAGAAAGTACTGGTGTGTGTGTGTGTATGTGTGAAAAGGGGAGAGAGCATGTGTGTTTGTGTGTGTGAAGGGAAGAGAGAGTCTGTGTGTATGTTTGTGTGTGTGAGGGGTACAGAGGGAGCATGTGACAGGGGAGAGATAGGGTGTGAGTGAGAGGGAGAAAGAGAGTTTGTGTGTGAGAAAAGGAGAGGGAGAGTGTGGGTGTGTGAATGAGGGGGAGATAGAGAGTGTGTGTGACTCAGGGGGAAATAGAGAGTGTGTGTGTGACTGAGGGGGAGATAGAGAGTTTTGTGTGTGACTGAGGGTGAGGTAGAGAGAGTGAGAGTGTGAGGGAGGAGTGTGTGTGTGTGACTGAGGCAGACAGAGTATGTGTGTGTGTGTTTGAGACTGAGGGGGGAGAGAGAGACAGTGTGTGTGTGACTAGGGATGGTGGAGAGAGTGTGTGTGTGTGCACATGCGCATACATGAGAGGGGAAAGGGAGAGAGAAGGCGTGTGCATGTGTATGTTAGGGGGAGAGAGAAGGTGTGTGTGACTGAGGGGTAGAGAGAGAGAGTATGTGACTGAGGGATAGAGAGAGAGAGAGAGTGTGTGTGTGTCACTGAGGGGGAATAGAGAGTGTGTGTGTTTGCATGTGTGAAGGGGAGAGAGAGTCTGTATATGTGAGAGAAGGGGTGAGTATGTGTGTGTATGAGACAAACTGAGAGGGAGATAGAGATGAGTATATGTAAGGGAGAGGTAGAGAGAGAGTGTGTGTGTGTGTGTGAGGAGGAGAAAGAGAGTGTGTGTGTGTGTGTGGGGAGGGGAGGGAGAAGGTCTGTGTGTGACTGAGGGGAGAGAGAGAGTGGTCTGTGACTGAGGGGGAGATGGAAAGAGAGTGTGTCTGTGACTGAGGGGGAGATAGAAAGAGAGTATGAGTCTGACTGAGGGGGAGATAGAACGTGTGTGTGTGATTGAGGCAGAGAGAGTGTGTGTGTGTGTGAGAGAGAGAGACTGAGGCAGAAATAGTGTGAGAGTGTGTGTGTGAGACTGGGGTTGAAATATAGAGAAGGGAAGAGAGAGTGTGCACGTATGAGAGAAGGTGTGTGAGAAAAGGGGAGAGTGTGTGTGTGAGGGGGAGTGTGTGAAGGGGAGAGAAGGGGTGTGTGTGAAGGGGAGAGAGTGTGCGTGTGTGAACAGGAGGGAGATTGTGAGTGTGAGAGAGAGAGTGTGAGTGAATGGAAGAGAGAGTATTTGTGTGAGAGAAGGGAAGACAGTATGTGTGTCTGTGAGAGAAGGAGAGAGAGACAGTGTGTGTGTGTGAGACTGAGAGGGGGTGAGAGAGAGTGTGTGTATGTGACTGAGTGAGAGACAATGTGTGTGTGAATGGTGGGGGATAGAGAATGTGTGAGTGATGGGGGAAGAGAGTGAGTGTGTGTAACTGAGTGGGAAATTAGAGAGTGTGTGTGACTGAGGGGTAGGTAGAGAGCGAGTGTGAGGGGGGAGAGAGAGTGTGTGTTGTGTGACTGAGGCAGACAGAGAGAGTGTGTGTGTTTGAAACTGGGGGGAAGAGTGTGTGTGTGACTGAAGGGGATGGAGAGTGTGTGTGTGACTGAGGGGGTGATCGAGAGAGTGTGTGTGTGACTGAGCTGTAGTGGAGAGTGTGTTTTTGTGCGCACGCGTGCACACGAAAGGGGAAAGAGAGAGAGAAAGTGTGTGTGTGTGTATATGTGAGGGGGGGAGAGAGGGTGTGTGTCACGAGGGGCTATAGAGAGTGTGTGTGCTTGAGGGAGGGAGAGTGTGGGTGGGTGTGACTGAGGGGGAGAGAGAATGTGTGTGAGACTGAGGGGGAATAGAGAGAGTGTGTGTGTGACTGAGGAGCAGTGGAGAGAGAGTATGTGTGTGTGTGAAGGGGAAATTGAGTGAGAGTCTGTGTGTGACTTGAAGGGAGAGTGCGGGTGTATGTGACTGAGGGGGAGAGAGAGAGTGTGTGTGTCTCTGAGGGAGAGAGAGTGCAGGTATGTGTGTATGTGTGAAAAGGGGAGAGAGAGAGTGTGTGCCTCTCTGAGGGAGAGAGAGTGCGGGTGTGTGTGTGTATGTGTGAAAAGGGGAGAGAGCATGTGTGTTTGTGTGTGAAGGGGAGACAGAGTCTCTGTGTGTGTTTGTGTGTGAGGAGTACAGAGAGAGCATGTGACGGGGAGAGAAAGGGTGTGAGTGAGAGGGAGAAAGAGAGTGTGTGTGTGTGTCTGAGGGAGAGTGGGTGTGGATGTGTGCCCGCGGGTGAGAGGGGAGAGGGAAAGTGTGTGTGTCTGAGGGAGGGAGAGTGTCGGTGTGTGTGACTGAGGGGGAGAGAAAGAGTGTGTGTGTATATGTGTGTGTGTGTGTGTGTGAAGGGACGAGAGAGAGTGTTTGTGTGAGAGAAGGGAAGACAGAATGTGTATGAGAGAGAAGGAAAGAGGGTGTGTGTGTGTGTGAGACTGAGAGGGGGAGAGAGTGTGTGTGTGTGAGTGTGTGAGAGGGAGACTGAGGGGGAGACAGAGTGTGTGTGTGTGCATGTGTGTGAGAGAGAGAAAATGAGGGGGTGATAGAGAGTTTAGTGTGTGACTGAAGAGGAGATAGAGAGTGTGTGAGTGACTGAGGGAGAAGAGGGAGAGTGTGTGTGACTGAGGTAGAAATAGAGAGAGTGTGTGACTGAGGGGAAGATAGAGAGTGTGTGTGAATGAGGGGGAGGCAGAGAGAGAGTGTGTGTGAGAGTTGGGAGACTGTGTGACTGAGGCAGGCAGAGAGAGAGTGTGTGTGTGTTTGAGACTGAGGGGGAGAGAGTGTGTGCGTGTGAGAGAGAGACTGATGGGGAAATAGAGTGAGAGTGTATGTGTGACTGAAGGGGGAATAGAGAGTGTGTGTGAAGCGGAGAGAGAGAAGGGGTGAGTGTGTGTGTGAGAGAGAGAGAGACTGAGACGGAGATAGAGATGAGTGTGTGTGAAGGAGAGGTAGAGAGACAGGGGAAATAGAGAGAGTGAGTGTGTAACTGAAGGGTGGAGACAGAGTGTCTGTGTGACTGAGGGTGAGATAGGGAGTGTGTGTGTGAGACTGAGGGGGAGGTAGAGAGAGAGTGTGTGTGTGTGACGTGGGAGAGAGAGAGAGTGAGAGTGTGTGTGTGACTGAGGCAGACAGAGTGTATGTCTGTGTTTGAGACTGAGGGGGGGGGAGAGACAGAGAGTGTGTGTGTGACTGAAGGGGAAATACAGAGTGTTTGTGTGTGTGTGTGTGAGAGAGAGAGAGAGAGAGACTGAGGGGCAAATAGAGAGAGTGTGTGTGTGTGACTATGGGCGGTGGAGAGAGTGTGTGTATGTGTGTGCGTGCACACGAGAGGGGAAAGGGAGAGAGAAAGTGTGTGTATGGTAGGGGGAGAGAGGAGGTGTGTGTGACTGAGGGATATAGAGATAGTGTGTGTGTTACTGAGGGGGAATAGAGAGTGTGTGTGAAGCGGAGAGAGAGAAGGGGTGAGTGTGTGTGTGAGAGAGAGACTGAGACGGAGATAGAGATGAGTGTGTGTGAAGGAGAGGTAGAGAGTGTGTGTGTGTGAGAGGGGAGAAAGAGAGTGTGTGGAGTGGGGAGGGGAGGGAAAAGGTCTGGGTGTGACTGAGGGGAGAGAGAGATTGTGTCTGTGACTGAGGGGGAGATAGAAAGAGAGTGCGTCTGTGACTGAAGAGAGATAGAAAGAGAGTGTGAGTCTGACTGAGGGGGAGATAGAACGTGTGTGTGTGACTGAGGCAGAGAGAGAGTGTGTGTGTGAGAGAGACTGAGGAGGAAATAGAGTGAGAGTATGTGTGTGAGACTGAGGTTGAAATATAGAGAAGGGAAGAGAGAGTGTGCACCTATGAGAGAAGGTGTCAGAGAGAGAGTGTGTGTGAGGTGTGAGAGAGAGAGTGTGTGTGTGTGTGAGGTGTGAGAGAGTGTGTGTGTGTGTGAGGGAAGGGGAGAGAGTGTGTGTGAGAGAAGGGGAGAGTGTGTGTGAGAGAGAAGGGGTGAGAGTGTGTGAAGGGGAGAGAGCGTGTGTATTTGTGAGAAGGGGTGTGTGTAGGGAGGGAGAGTGTGTGTGTGCGCGCGCGCGAAGGGAAGAGAGAGAGTATTTGTGTGAGAGAAGGGAAGACAGTGTGTGTGAGAGAAGGAGAGAGAGAGAGACAGAGAGTGTGTGGGTTTGTGTGAGAGACTGAGAGGGGGTGAGAGAGAGTGTGTGTATGTGACTGAGGGGGAGACAATTTGTGTGAGAATGGAGTGGATAGAGAATGTGTGAGTGATGGGGGGGAAGAGAGTGTGTGTGTGTGAGACTGAAGGGGAAATGGAGAGAGAGTGTTTGTGTAACTTGGGGGAAAATTAGAGAGTGTGTGTGTGTGTGACTGAAGGGGAAATAGAATGTGTGACTGAGGGGGAGGTAGAGAGCGTGTGTGTGTGAGACTGAAGGGGAAATGGAGAGAGAGTGTTTGTGTAACTTGGGGGAAAATTAGAGAGTGTGTGTGTGTGTGACTGAAGGGGAAATAGAATGTGTGACTGAGGGGGAGGTAGAGAGTGTGTACGTGACTGAGGGGGAGGTAGAGAGAGAGTGAGAGTGTGAGGGGGGAGAGAGAGTGTGTGTGTGACAGGCAAGCAGAGAGAGAGAGTGTGTGTTTGGTGGTGTGTGTGTGTGTGTGTGTGTGTGTGTGTGTGTGTGTGTGTGTGTGTGTGTGTGTGTGTGTGTGTGTGTGTGTGTGTGTGTGTGTGTGTGTGTGTGTGTGTGTGTGTGTGTGTGTGTGTGTGTGTGTATATATATATATATATATGAAGGGGATAGAGAGAGTGTGTGCGTGTGACTGAGGGGGTGATAGAGAGAGTGTGTGTGACTGAGCCATGGTGGAGAGTGTGTGTTTGTGCGTGCGCGTGCACACGAAAGGGGAAGGAGAGAGAGAAAGTATGTGTGTGTGTATATGTGAGGGGGAGAGAGAAGGTGTGTGTCACTGAGGGGGTATAGAGAGTGTGTGTGTGTGAGACTGAGGGGGAAATTGAGTGAGAGTCTATGTGTGACTGAAGGGAGAGTGTGGGTGTGTGTGACTGAGGGGGAGAGAGAGAGTGTGTGTGTCTCTGAGGGAGAGAGAGTGCTGGTGTGTGTGTATGTGTGAAAAGGGTAGAGAGCATGTGTGTTTGTGTGTGTGAAGGGAAGAGAGTCTGTGTGTGTGTTTGTGTGTGTGTGAGGGGTACAGAGGGAGCATGAGATAGGGTGTGAGTGAGAGGGAGAAAGAGAGTTTGTGTGTGAGAGAAGGAGAGGGAGAGAGTGTGTGTGTGTGTGCGTGACTGAGAGTGAGAGTGTGTGTGTGAATGAGGGGGAGATAGGGAGTGTGTGTGACTCAGGGGGAAATAGAGAGTGTGTGTGTGACTGAGGGGGAGATAGAGAGTTTTGTGTGTGACTGAGGGTGAGGTAGAGAGAGTGAGAGTGTGAGGGAGGAGAGAGAGAGTGTGTGTGTGAGAGACTGAGGGGGAAATAGAGTGAGAGTCTATGTGTGACTGAAGGGGAATAGAAAGAGAGTGTGTGTGTTAGACTGAGGGGCGGTGGAGAGTGTGTGTGTGTGCACGCGCACACGAGAGGGGAAAGAGAAAAGGTGCATGTGTGACTGCGGGGGAATAGAGAGAGAGTGTGTGTGTCTGAGGGAGGGAGAGTATCGGTGTGTGTGTCTGAGGGAGGGAGAGTGTGGGTGGGTGACTGAGGGGGAGAGAGAGTGTGCGTGTGTCACTGAGAGAGTGCGAGTGTGTGTCTGTGTGTGAAAAGGGGAGAGAGCATGTGTGTTTGTGTGTGAAGGGGAGAGAGTCTGTGTGTGTTTGTATGTGTGAGAGGGGTACAGAGAGAGCATGTGTGACAGGGGAGAAATAGAGTATGAGTGAGAGGAAGAAAGAGTGTGTGTGAGAGAGAAAGCGGAAGAGAGAGTATGTGTCTACGAAGAGGTGTGTGTGAAGGGAAGAGTGTGTGTGTGTGTGTGTGTGAGAGAAGGTGAGAGAGCGTGGGTGTGTGTTTGAAGCAGAGTGTGTGTGTGTAAGAGAGAGGGAGAAGGGGTGCGCATGTGTGTGCGAAGGGGAGAGCATGTGTGTGAACGGGAGGGAGATTTTGGCTGTGTCTGTGTGTAAAGGGGAGACAGAGCATGCTTATGTGAGAGAAGGAGAGAGTGTGTGTGTTTCAGATTAAGGGGATAGAGAGAAAGTATGTGTGTGTGACTGAGGGGGAAAGAGAGTGTGTGTGTGACTGAGGGAGAAATAGAGTGAATGTGTGACTGAAGGGGAAATAGAGTGTGTGTGTGAATGAGGGGGAAATAGAGTGTATGTGTGTGACTGAGGGGGAAATCGAGGGAGAGTGTGTGTGACTGAGGGGGAGATAGAGAGTGTGTGCATGAGACTGAGGGGGAGGTGGAGAGTGAGTGTGTGCGTGTGCGTGCACTGAGAGGGGCAAGAGAGAGAAAGTGGGTGTGTGAGAGGGGAAGAGAGATGGTATGTGTGTGACTGAAGGAGAGAGAGTAGTGTCACTGAGGGGGAAATAGAGAGAGTGTTTTATCTGAGGGAGGGAGAGTGTGGATGTGTGTGACTGAGGGGGAGCGAGAGAGTGTGTGTGTGACTGAGGAGGGGAGAGAGTGTGTGTGTGACTGAGGGAGAGAGTGAGTGTGTGTGAGGGGTACAGAGAGACATGTGTGACGGGGAGCGATAGAGTGTGAGTGAGAGGGAGAAAGAGTGTGTTTGTGTGAGTAGGAAGGAGAGTGTGTGTGAAGGGGAGAGCGCGTGTGCATGTGTGAGAAGGGGTGAGTGTGTGTGTGAGAAGAGGAGAGCGTGTATGTGAGTGAACGGGAGGAAATTTTGTGTGTGTGTGTGTAGGGGAGAGAGTGTTTGTGTGAGAGAAGGGGAGACAGTGTGTGCGTGAGACTGAGAAGGAGAGAGAGAGTGTCTGTGTGTCTGTGTGACTGAGAGGGAGACAGAGAGTGTATGTGTGAATGAGGGGGAGATAGAGAGTGTGCGTGTGACTGTGGGGAGAGAGAATGTGTGTGTGACTGAGGGGGAAATAGAGAGAGAGTGTGTGTATGACTGAGGGGAAATAGAGAGAATGCGTGTGTGTGTGACTGAGGGGGAAATAGAATGAGAGTGTGTGTGAGACTGAGGGGGAGATGGAGAGTCTTGAGTGTGACTGAGGGGGAGATGGAGAGAGTGTGTGTGTGACTGAGGGGGAGGTAGAGAGTGTGTGTGTCTGTCTGAGGGAGAGCGTGTGTGGGTGTGTGTGACTGAGGGAGAAATAGAATGAGAGTGTGTGTGACTGAGGGGGAGGTAGAGACAGTGTGTGTGAGGGGGGAGAGAGGAAAAGTGTTTGTGAGTGAGGGGGAGAGCTAATTTGTGTTTGTGTGAGGGGGAGAGATAGTGAGTGTGTGTGAGCGAGAGTGAGTGTGTGTATGTGTGAGGGCAAGAGTGAATGAGCGTGTGTGTAAGAGGGGGAGACAGAGAATAAGTGTGTGTGGGGAAAGAGAACGAAAGAGTGTTTATGTGTGTGTGAGAGAGGGGAAGAGTGTTTGTATGATTGAGAGAGAATGTGTCTTTGTGTGTGTATGATTGAGAGAGAGAGTGTGTCTTTGTGTGTGCTAGAGAGAGAGTGTGTGTGTGAGGGAGAGAGAGTGTGTGTGTGTGAGGGAGAGTGTGTATGTGAGGGACAGAGTGTGTGTGAGGGAGAGAGTGTGTGTGAGGGAGAGAGAGAGTGTGTGTGTGAGGGAGAGAGAGTGTGTGTGAGGGAGAGAGAGTGTGTGTGAGGGAGAGAGAGAGTGCGTGTGTGTGAGGGAGACTGTGTGTGTGTGAGGGAGGGAGAGAGTGTGTGTGTGTGAGGGAGAGAGAGTGTGTGTGAGGGAGAGAGAGTGTGTGTGAGGGAGAGAGAGTGTGTGTGAGGGAGAGAATGTGTGTGTGAGGGAGAGAGAGTGTGTGTGTGAGGGAGAGTGTGTGTGTGTGTGTGAGAGAGAGAGTGTGTGAGGGAGAGAGAGAGTGTGTGTGTGAGGCAGAGAGAGAGTGTGTGTGTGAGGGAGAGAGAGAGTGTGTGTGTGAGGGAGAGAGAGAGAGTGTGTGTGTGAGGGAGAGAGTGTGTGTGTGTGAGGGACAGAGAGTGTGTGTGTGAGGGAGAGAGTGTGTGTGTGTGTGTGTGTGAGGGAGAGTCTGTGTGTTAGGGAGAGTCTGTATGTGAGCGAGAGAGAGTGTGTTTGTGTGTGAGTGAGAGAGACAGTGTGGGTGTGAGGGAGAGAGAGTGTGTGTGTGAGGGAGAGAGAGTGTGTGTGTGAGGGAGAGTGTGTGTGTGTGAGGGAGTGTGTGTGTGAGGAAGAGTGTGTGTGTGAGGGAGAGAGTGTGTTTGTGTGTGAGGGAGAGAGAGAGTGTGTGTGTGAGTGAGAGAAAGAGAGTGTGTGTGTGAGGGAGAGAGAGTGTGTGTGAGAGGGAGATAGAGAGTGTGTGTGTGAGGGAGAGAGAGTGTGTGTGAGGGAGAGAGAGCGTGTGTGTGTGAGGGAGAGTGTGCGTGTGTGAGGGAGAGAGAGTGTG